>NC_056688.1:111957252-113204752 GCF_018350215.1 Panthera leo
TTGTAGCTGCCTCCCTCCAGTCTCGGCCTCTGGAGGGGCACGTGGCCTTCCTCCTTCTGTGTCTTCACTCGGTCCCCGTACAGGGACACCAGTCACTGGGTTTAGGGTGCACCCTACTCCAGGGTGACCTCGTCTTAACTAATTATATCTGTAAACACTCATTTCTAAATAGGCTTATAGCCTGAGGTCCCAGGTGGGTGTGAACCGGGGGGGTGGGGGCAGCACTGCTCAACCTGTACAGGGGCCACCAGCATCTAGAAGGAAACCATTGCCCGGGGTTGGGGGGGAGGGTACAAAAGGACAGGAGAGGGGGCTCAGGCACTGAGCAGACACAGAGCATGTGGGGGTGAGTGGGCAGGCAAGCTGGGCCCGGCCTTCCGGCGGGCACTGACCTAGCATCTGTCCCAGGTCCCCAGGGTTGGAGAGGGCGTCCCCACCCACCACTCACTTACCACCTTCACTCTCCATCCCTGGGACAGGACCATGGAGCGTGGAGAGAGGAGCCATAATGAACCACAGTGCACCTGCCCCTCGGGGGACACTTGGCTGCAGGGACCTTGCCTCCCACTCCCATCGACTGCTTTTATTTCGGTTCCCCGGGCCCTGCCTTCGCTTGGCAAGACCTCTGTCCCCAAGGTCTCTCTTTGTCTTCTGCAACTCCCAGGCCCGGCCTGGGGGTAGGCAGCCCCCAGAGAGGGTCCGTGCTCCCGGCCCTGGGGGCCTAGGAGCCCCATGGACCCCTAATGTGCGTGGGGTGCTGTGTGCACGCTTCGCTCGCCTGGACTGGCCCATCGAACACTGTGGCGGACTGCTGCGGCCCTAAGAGTGCTGCGGGAGCGTGGCGGTGACCCCCGCGAGGCAGTTGAGGAAACCAAGGCACGGAGAGGCCGAGTCGCCCACGCACGTCTGCACAGGAGGTAGGGGAGGGAGGACCCAGATCCGGACCCCGTGCTCACAGAGCTGCAGACAGCGTGGCTTTGGACCCCGCCCCTTGTCCTCAGCCGACAGGCCGGAATGGCATCGGCCCATGTCGGGGGCAGGGGGGCCTGGAGGCCGTCTTGCCCGGGGCCTGTCGTCTGGGGTCTGGCCTCGCCTGGGGCCGCGTGGACAGGACAGGGCCTGAGTGCTGGGGTCCGAAGGGCAGGTGCACACCTAAAGCCAGGTGCCTCCAGGCGTCAGAGTGGCTGCGGACGTCTGTCTGGATCTGGGACTTGGGCCCTGCCGGCCGGCCTCCTTTTCCTTTCCCCGCCTCCCGCCTCAGACGGGCTTTGTCCAGCGAAGGCCCTGGAGGAAGCACACGGGCCTGTCCCGTTCACCTGGGCCGCAGCAGCGAGGTTTTCTGGTCTGGTCTGGTTTGCTCAGTCTTTAGTAGACGGCTTCTTGATCTTTCTTCCATCCCCAGCAAGTTGCCGCATGGCCAGCGGGAGGGCTGCCTCCCACACTCCCCCGGGGCGGGGCCGAGCTGGCAGCTGGGGCAGGGCGGAGCCCGCTGCCGGCCCTTCCCCCTCTTCCCCAGCTCTTTGGGCTGGCTTGTCCCTCTGCCGGGACCTCCCGCCCCACTTCCTCAAGGCACCAACTCTTATCCTTTCTGTGCTGCCTTCGAAGTTGCTTCTTCCGGGAAGACCACCCTGCTTCCCACGGGCCTGCTATGGCGACTTCCCCTGTGCTCCTAGAAAACGCCCTACCCTCATCTCCCTCCCCTGCCTTCTGTCTCTGCCAACGGAGTTTCGGCTCCTTGAGGGCTGAGGCCACGTGTTCTCGCCCACCCGGTGTCCTCCGTACCTGGCCTCACAGAACATCGTGGGCTTACGAGAGCTGGGACGGGAATTGGCCTGTTCTCTCTCTCTCCTTCGGCTCTGGGGACCGAGCTCATGGAGCTCATCGCCTCACTGCCCCAGGCTCCTGGCTTCCACCCCCCGCGCCGGGCTCACATCCGGCCAGTGATGGCGAAAGCGCTCCTGCGTCAGAAGGAGCAGAGGCAGGGGCAGGCTGGACGAAGGGGGGCTGTGCGGCAGCGCGACCTCCCGGGAGAGGAGGCTTCATGGTGCGGGGACTCAGTGACTGGGAGCTGCCGGTCGTGTAAAGGGCCTGCTCAGAGTGCTCTGGGCAAGGACAAGCAGCAAGTGCAAAGGCCCTGGGGCAGGAGCCAGTGTGGCAGGTTTGAGGGCCACAAAGGCCAGTAGGAGTGGAGCTGGGTGGGCTGTGGGTTTTATTCCAGGTGTGTCGGAAGCCAGGGAAGGACGTGCTGTGACTCAGCCGGCACTGCTGTGGGGAGGCTCTCTGGGCGCCAGGGTGGCTTGTAGAGCCGAGACGGAGGGGCAGGCCTTGGGGGATTCCCCGGGTCCCACACCTCCCCTGCCCCAGCCACCTTTGCCACCCTGCAGGTGCTGGCCATTGTCTGGGAATATCCGCGCAGGAGGAAAGCCGTCCTGTGGGGGAGGGGCGGGCGTGGGGGCAGCAACGGCCATAGTCACCTTCCTTCCGGTTCTCAGAGTTGACATGACCCGGTGAGAAGTAGGTCAGGGGCAGAGAGAACCTGTTTTTCAGCCACCCACAGGGACGTAGATGTGGCTCAGTGAGCATTTTCGCCTTTAAGCAAAAGCGGCGAGGCCGCCCCTGTCTGAGGTCAAGGTGTTTACACAAAGGGCTAAGTCCTGATGTGAAAAAGCATTAAGTTATACGACAGAAAGGGTCAGTCATTCTTGTTTTCTCTTACTAGAAAGGACCTGCCCTCCCCACGGGGGTCTCGCCCCGTCCCTGGGGGACCGACAAGGCACGCTCCACCCCTCCACTTCTGTGACAGGGTACCGTCACCTCCCCCCATGTGACCGGTGAGGAAACGGAGGCCCAGAGAGCTTGGGAGACGTACCCACGCCACAGGCCAGAAAGTGCCAGAAAAGGAACTCGGCACCTGACTCCAAGTCCTGTGCCCTTGAAAACAGTCGGTTACTAAGGAGTCGTTCATTCACACAAGAGAACAGAGGGGGGCGGGCAGGTGACGCGGGCGCCACACCTCCCGCTTCGGACAGAAGTGAGACGCGCCAGGACCCGCCAGCCCTCAGGCTCCGACCCACGGCCGCTCGCCCCGCAGGTGACCCCGCGCCCCGATTTCACTGCCACCTTCCCTCTTTCCGTGTTCCTCCCGCTTCCTGCCAGCTGCTTTCTGGTTTCACGGTACACAGGATACGAACACAGAGCGTTTATGTTTCCCGTGTGGGCACAGAAATACACGTGTATTACGGCGTATTCGTTTCTTCTCACCAACAGCCACAAACTGGACGGCTTAAAACAGCAGAAACACATTCTCTCACGTCTCTCTGAGGCCGGGGGCCCGAAATCCGGGTGTGGCCAGGGTCGGTGGTCTCCTGCGGGGCTGCCGGGGGAGACCGTGTCTGGGCCCCGCTCCCGGCTTTCCGTGCTGGCCAGCAACCCCTGTGCCGCCGGCCGTGGCCACGGCCCTGGCCTCTGCCTCCGTCCTCACGTGGCCTTCTTCCTGGCGTGTCTGCGTTCTCGCCCCTTTATTTTATTTTATTTTTATTTTATTTTATTTTATTTTATTTTATTTTATTTTATTTTATTTTATTTTTTTGAGACAGAGAGAGACAGAGCATGAACGGGGGAGGGTCAGAGAGAGGGAGACACAGAATCCGAAGCAGGCTCCAGGCTCCGAGCTGTCAGCCCAGAGCCCGACGCGGGGCTCGAACTCACGGACCGTGAGATCGTGACCTGAGCCGAAGTCGGACGCTCAACCGACTGAGCCACCCAGGCGCCCCTCTCGCCCCTTTTCATAAAGGCACAGCCACACCGTGTGGGGCGCGCCCGAAAGCCACGCCGGTCTCACCTTGACACCCCTAACGCGATTCCATCCGCAAAGCCCCGTATCCTAAAGAAGCGTGCATTCGCAGGGGTGGGGGCTTAGGGCACGGACGTATCTTTTAAGGGCCTCTGTTCGCCCACTACAGAGAGGAATGTGCTCGAAATTTACTTAGTTGTTGGGGCGCTCGATCAAACAGTTTAGGGCATGTCCCTGGTGCCGCCTGTCCGCGGGGTGGGGGCCACGTCTTGGGCTTCTAGGTACCCCAGCTGCTCAGTGCGGTGGAGGCGGAGAGATGGGGTTCAGGCTGCTGGGAGCCTGCTGGGGGTTACGATGTGGACGGGCACGAAGGGGGGTGGCCGGTTCCGCCCGCACTGCCATCCACAGCACCCTCCGCCCTCAGACTAGCCTGGAGGGGCCCGTGCCGTTTACCGCTGCCATCCATTCTCCTCGTATCCTGTGCTCTTGTCATGAAAGAAACAAGGTGGGCAGTGACTTGCTTAGGGCTTGTCTCCCCCGGGATCCCGCCTGTTCTCTTCCTTCCCGCCTTGCAGGCCCTCAGAGGTCCCTGCGGACTGAATGCGTGAGGTCCAGCGTGGGTGACCTGGGCCCTTCTTAGCCCGGTCCTAAGGAGGCTGCATGGTGGGCCGGGTCACAGCAGGGCACCCCACCAGCCCAGGAGGAAGGGATTACTCCAGATGGCCTCGCTGGGCCCTCTCCTACAGCCGCGGAGAGCAGCAGGCAAGCCACGGTCACTGTCACGGGTCCTGCCCCCTTGACTGAGTGGCGACTGGTCCACAACTGAGCTCCCCCTCTGCGCTCGAGATCAAGACAGAGGGACAGACGGAGGGACTGACTGCCACAGGGGCCCTGCGCACAGCTGAGGTTGAGGACCCTGCCCTGGGCCCCTCCTCCCACCTGCTACAGCCTTCTCTGTGCTCACACTTGGGGAAGGGACTTCGGCCGGCAGCGTGAAGGACCCTCCACTCCGCAACCTTCCACGTTGAGGAAACTCCCGCAAATCCCCGTAAGATACCCCAAGTCCTCCTCCTGCCTCATCAAAAAGCCCGAGCCAGCAAGTGCGAAGAATTTGTATGAAGCTGGATGGGGTGGGGGGCGGGGGGGGAGGCAGCCCCCAGCCTGTGCATTCCCAGGACCCGGGCTGCCCCTTCTCAGGGAATCCGTTCTCGGAAATCCATTGGCACAGAGCTCCCGGGACACAAGCTCGGGGCTGTTTCTGTTCCGGTTGGAGCTGTCTCCGCTGGGGTTGGCTGGTCGATCGGGAGGACGCGGCCCTCGCTTCTTCCAGGAGCTCGGAAGCTCCTTCCCTGGGCCCTGTTCCCACACGCTGCTCCCCATGCCTCGTTCGGGCCTTCCCGGCTTCATCAGGACCCACGGCCGCCGCCGCCTTGTCTGGCCCAGGGGAAGCACAGAGGTGAGTATCTCCATCCAAATCAACCACCGCCTCCCTCCCCTCCCCCACCGTCCAAGAACAAGGACTCTTTCCCTTCCTGTGTTCTGGGTCCCAGCCAGCAGGTTCTGGGAACGTTCTGCAACAATCTCCAACGATCATTTCGTCATCCTGGGGCCGGGAGACGATGCACAAGTGGAGGGCAGTGGGCAAGGGCGAGATCCAAGGCAGGGGGCAGGGGAGGAGGGCGGCGTGGGGGGGGGGGAAGGCACCCCCGTGGGACGGCTGGAGCAGGCGGTCGAGGCCCCATTCGTTGGAAGCAGATCTGCCTCACGCATGGGGAGGTCTTTCTTTTCACGTGGGATCGGACCCACCCAACTCCTTTCATTGCAAGTCACATGTCACATGAAAGCAGCAGCCTGGAATAAGTATCTGACGTGCGAGAATCTATAAAGCACAAGAAAGTCACAGATTCCTCCCGAAACTCGCTGTGAACGCACAGAGAAAGACAACAGCCAGGATTAAGTCACCTGCCAGCTGGGCTCAAAGGCGACTCTCCACGATGTTGTGTAAAGAAACGACACATTCTTCAGGCGTGAAAGTGAAAAATACAATTTACTGATGAGGACTGGAGAATCTGCCCCCAGCTCGAGTGTTTCTAGATTCATTTTCACAAGTCTCTTAAGTTAGCTTAAGTGGATTCATCAGTTAATCGATCCCCGGTTCCCACCCGTCTGCCACTCTCCGGCTTCTCCCTGGAAGCTCATTTCCTTTCCCACTTAATGGGAGAAGCAGGAGGCCGGAGAGGAGCTGTAAGCCCAACGGCAGCCTCAACTCCTCTTGACTTAGGCGATGGCCCGATGTGAGCCAGAGCGCTCGCTGGCCGAAGCGCATTCTGTTTCCAAAGCAGATGTGGGCGGTCGGCTCATTCACCCCCTTCGGCGCCCAGACACTGAGTTCTGACGTCTTGATCCACCGATGTATCTCCAGCGTCTGGGCTGCTCTTTCATTTGTCATCGATACTAGTCAAATCTTTAGGAGTGTGTGCAAAGCACCGTTAGGTTGGGAAAGAGAATCGGTGGCTTTCTCTCATCGTGATAGAAAATACCTAACACGAAATTTACCATCTCGGCCATTTTTAAGTATGGAGCTCGGTGGCATTAAAGCACGTTCACGCCGTCGCGTGGCCATCACCACCATCCGTCTCCAGAACGTTCCATCGCCCCAGACTGACTGTCTGTCTCCGTGAGACCCTCACTCCCGTCCCTGCCCAGCCTCGGCGCCCGCCGTCCACTCCCTGTCTCTGTGAAGTCGACCGGTCCAGGGACCCCTCGTATGCGAAACTTCCCTTCGGTGACGGGCTTCTTTCACGCAGCCCGACGTCCTCCCGGCTCACCCATGAGGTGGTGTTTTAACAACACAAGTATTTCGTGTGCGTGACAAGGCACGGTAGCCCGCCGTGACTCTTCGAGCGCTGCCGGATGCCAGCGAGTGTCACGGAGTGGGTTCGCGTAACGTGCCGTTTAGGTCTCCCAGCGAGCCGACCGGCACGACATACGCCCTGAAATAACCAGTTGAGCGCCGCAGCTGCGTCTTCCGTAGCAAACCACTCACAGGATCTGTTTGAAGCATACCGCGTGTGTAAACGCGTTCATATTTATCTCCCGTGCAAGGACAACTCATCAGCGGCAGAGGCCGGGCCAAGAGCGGGCGCTTACGGTGGGAAGCGGCCCAGCGGCGAGCAATGGAGGCCGGTGCCGTTTGCGTGTGCCCCAAACGCCACTTCTGTCCAGCTCTGAGCTCTGAACCCTGCCCTTCAGTCCGCGTGGCAGCGTTTCCCATCCTTGCTTTGACCTGATGGGCCACTGGCCTCCTCGTGGCGATCAAGTTTAACTCCACAAGAAGAGCCATCATCTACCTTTCCCTTTTTCTGGATTCCTTGATCGGTCTTCCTGGCTCGTTGGGGTTGGGGAACACATGACCTTTCCGAGAGAGTTTGTGAAGAAACTCCTGTCTGGAAACACGCTGGGCACCGTCTCAAGACGTCCTGTGGGCTCAAGACGGCTGTCACGGAGCCCGGCCACACGTCCTCCAGGGCAAGCTGCAAACGGGAAAGGGCGGTGGCCGGGCTCTCTCCCCGCACAGCTCTCTCGTTTATCACAGAGGAAAGTTCCAGAAGACCCCGCGCGCCGTCCCCTACGTGGCACTGATGAGAACAGGCAGTGGACTGGGACCAATCCCGATCCCCCCCAGGGGGTTGGGCCAGGCCCAGATGAGACGACTTCCGCTAGCAATGACCTCCCGTACGTCTTTCCCGGCTCACTTCACCCTCACAGCCACCCTCTGAGGCGGCACTATCACCCTCGCCTCAGGAACGAGGAAACCGAGGCCCAGAGAGTGCAAGCAACTTGCCTGAGAGTACACAGCCATGGCAAAAAGCCGCCGCACCAGGGTTTGAACCAGACCACCCAGCTCCAGAGTCTACGTTTCCAGCGACTACTGCGAGAAAGCACCGTTCACAGAGGGAAATGGTGACCCGGCAGGGAGCCCGCCCAGTGTGGGTCCGGGGCAGTCACGTCTCATTTCCTGTCGCGAGTCTCCGGAAGGCCCCGCGTGCTGGTTCGGGTGGCCATCATCATCCCTGACTGTCAGATGAGGATACGAGGCTCAGTACGGGTTACGGGCCTCGCCCAAGGTCAAGGTAGAGGTAAGGGCTGGGCTCCAGCCGAGCCCTCAGAGACTTTGAGCTACCTCTCTGGGCCCTTCTCCTGGGCATTTTTACGATCGGCTCTGTCTGATCAACACAGTGAAGTTGTCAAGGGAAACAAGTTGCAAGAAGCTTAGGACTTGCTTTCAAAATGTAATTATATAGACGAAGGGGACAGAAGTCTTCACATCGTGGGGGAAGCCTCGAGATGCTCTAGGAGCCGGTGGCTCCCTGTGCCTGGCATCGTGCTGGGACAGAGTGGCACATTTCAGACGAGGTGGCTGAGAGGCCCCCAGACCCTCAGCGGGCGTTGGGGTCAGTACCTCGGTGGTCCGGCACTGGTCCAGGGGTCTTGTCCCCAGCTTTGGGGGTCCGGGGACACCTTTTGATGTAGCATCCAGAACGCTGGCTTTGGAGGCAGTCTTGGGTTCAAGACCAAGCTCTGGGCAAATTATAAACCGGACAGGCAAGCTAACCTCTCGAGCCTCAGCGGCCTCATCGTAAAAGGATGTAGGATGTGCCCGTGAGGGTCGAGTGAGGCTCTGGGGGGAAATGGGTCTCCACAGAAGGTTCTGCAACTGTGATTTCCCCATCCGCGCTCACAGGGGTGAGCACACCTCCACTAACCTCCTGAGTGGCTCATCCACGGATCAACAACTTCAGGGCTGGTTGACCGTGAGAAATGGAATTGCCACGGCAACCGGAACATTCTGGCTGACAGTCTCTCCTGCTTACCAACCTCTTGGCCTTCAGTTTCCTCATCTGCATGATGAGCAGGACACAGGGACAGCCACGTGGGGGAATTACTTTAAGAACTGGGTGAGGGGCATCTGGGTGGCTCACTAGTTGAGGGTCCAACTCTTGATTTCAGGTCTGGACAGCGCAGAGCCTGCTTGGGATTCTCTCTGCTTCTCTCTCTGCCCCTCCCTCACTTGCGCGTGTGCTCTCTCTCTCTCTCTCTCTCCCTCAAAATAAATAAATAAAAAGAACTAAATGAGCCAAACAAGTGAAACGGTTCTCTTTGTTTCTCTTCCTGTTCACTGATCACCACCTTAGCAGGAACACACGCGAAGCCCAAACAGGGTTGACTCTGGTGACTGAAGTCACCAAGCCCAGGGCCCCTACCTCTCCCACAGGGACTGGATTACCTGGGCAGCACTGGAGACCCACCGATAGAATGCCTACTCTTTGGTGTTCCCTCCAAGCGACCACTCCTTGGTCCTAACAGTCCAGTGACCGGATCAGGAACCAAAAGCCTCCAGTTCCCTAATGGCTCCAGTTCCAAATCTGCTGTAAACTAACTGGGTGCCTGTGGGCAAACCCTTTTTTGCGTCTCCGGGCTTTGGTTTCCTCCTCTTGAACGGGCGGCCGCATCTTCTGCCAACCACCCCCAGTTCAGAGCTTCCCAGAACCATATTGTCACCCCACCCTTCATTAGGCTGTTTTACATATTCTAGAAAAAATTTTAATGTTTATTTTTGAGAGACCAAGAGAGACAGGGCACTAGCGAGGGAGGGGCCGAGAGAGAGAGAGAGAGGGAGACACAGATCTGAAGCAGGCTCCAGGCTCTGAGCTGTCAGCCCAGAGCCCGACGTGGGACTCAAACCCATGAACTGTGAGATCATGACCTGAGCCGAAGTTGGTGAGGTGAATTCAGGAGTCGAATGCTTCTCTGACTGAGCCACCCAGGCGCCCTGAAAGTGCAGAGATTTCATCAGTCTCGGGCCATTGAAGTTGTTTACAATTTTCCTCTGACTGGTTTTGCCATCTGGGGGAGATGAATGAATGCATGCATGTAAATGGTGAAATCTGGGATCTCACTTTCCTGGAGCTGTACCAATTGGGCTTCTCCCTTCTGTGCCTGGGAAACTACTCATCCTTCCAGATGCAGCTCCGATGTTACCTCCTTTGTGAAGCCCTTTCTGTGATGCCAGCTGAAGAGTTGGTTCTTGCTGACTGTGGGGTCCCGCAGCACTAAGTTACATACTTGTAACATGACATTTGTAACAGACATTGTGATGGTCTGTTTCTCTTCTCCCCTCCAGGCTGTGAACTGGGGGAAGCAGCATTTTCAACAGCTGTGTTCCCCAAACCTGGACCATGCCTGGCTCAGAGTGGTCGGCACCTGTTCATGAAATGAACATTCCACTCCGCTGAACTAAATATTGGCATCGTGTCGATTTCTTGGGAGACAAGATACTTCGAGTGTGGTGCAAATACTGGCTGGATGAATTAAGCTGGTGCACTTGAGGAGAGCTGGAAGTTTCCCTCTGATCCAGACCCTGGGTCGGGGGGTGCAAACTCATATTTATGTGTGGTCAATGTTTGTTCAATGAATGGATACGTGAATGAAAGAAAGGTGTGGTTCTGGACCCAAGGAGATAAAGCCCATAGGAGGCAATGCCCATTCTTGGTGAGCTCACAACGGGAACGGAGGCATCTGCCTTAGAAGGGTTCACGGGCTCCCCATGCCAACTTCACTTAGACTTGGGTTAGTTCAGGGGCTCCCGGCTGCCTCCCCACGGGCAGTCAGTAGCCGGTGGCGCCCGGCAGCAATGCTCTGACCTTTTGCCTTGTGAAGAGTTTGTGCTCCAGGCGTCAAACTGGGAAGGGGGAGGAGCATCTGCTTTAAATTGTTAAAGATGTATCTATCATCCTCTGCGTCTGCAAGATCTAGCGCGGCACTTGGCTTGTAACAGGTGTTTTCAAAAGGTTAAGTGCAAACGGTGAATATGAATAAGGACAAGGATGAGAATGACCACCCTCTGATTGTCCTTGAGATAACAGCCGTGGGGCAGGTCTGTGTCATTTTTCCATCCTGCAGATGAGGCGCCGAGTCCCAGCGGGCTCTCCTGAGTTGCCCAGGCCCACACTGCAGGTTGAAGCACGTGCTGGGAGTTGAACCAGCTGGGCCTGGTTCCAGAGCCTGCACTCCCCGCGCAGCGCGCAGGAGCCTCCGCATCCTGCGCGGCCCGCCTGGGCCTCCGCAGGTATAGCAGGTAAGCCTCGGAGAGGGGGCCCTACATAGAAACCGCGTGTCCTTGTGCGTCCTGTGTGGCTCGGTCCCCGGGAGCCGCCGCCAGCAGGTGACTCGCGCCTGGGCGCGCCGTCCGGTAAGGTGTGTGGACGTGGCGTCTGGGAAGGGTCTGGCGCAGAACCTGATGCACAGAGGACGCTCGGTAACGGCCTTCGGCGTCCCCGCGGCTGTAGGAGGCCACGTGGAGCAGGTGCCCTCGGGGAGCCCGACCTCAGCCCCGAGCCGCGGCTCCCGCGGGGAGACCCCCTACCTGGGCAGGGGCGGGGCTCCGGCGGCACCCAGCCAATCGGCTCCCGGGAGGCCCGCCCCGCCCACCCGAGAGGGCGGCGCTTGCGCACTAGGCCTCCGCGGCTCTCCTCGCAGGGGGCGGGGCCGGCCTGCGGCGCTCGGCGCTGACGCCACGCCGACGCGCCCGACGTCGGGCACGTTGACGCCGGCGACGCGCAGCCGGGCCCGCTCCTCCTGCGCTCCGCCAGTGTCCGGCCGCGGGCCGGCCTTAGTGACTGGGGGCTGCGGGCCCGGGGCCGGCGGGCGCGGGCGCGGGCTGCCTTCGTCGGGCCCCGAGCTCGCCCGGAGCGAGCAGCCGCCCGCGACCGCCGCGGAGCCTCGCCCGCTCCCGCCGGCGAGCAAGGTAAGGGAGCGGGACACCGAGGCGGGCTCGGGGCGGAGCGGGGCCGAGGTCGCCCCGGGCGCCGGCCCCCTCCCCGCGGCGGCTGCTCGGCGCTCGCTGTCAGCCCCCGCCCCCCCCCCCCCTTTCCCCGGCCGGGACCCCCGGCGGACGCGTCCCGAGGGACGGGCTCCTGCGGCCGCGCGCCGCTCCCTCCCCTGACCGCGGCGCCCCGGTGGCCCCGGTCACTCGGTCACCCCGGCGCCGGGCGCGGGGCCCGAGGACCTGTGGCCGGGAGAAGCAGCGACCCGGGCTGCGCTCCGGTTGTCGGCGGCTGTCGCCGCCCCGGGGTCCGGCGGCTCTGCGGCGCCCGGCGCGGCCGCGAGTGGGGCGGAGGTCGTTGTCGCCGTCCGGCGCGCAGCCCTGGGCATCGCCTTGTCCGGGGCGCAGCCTCGGGAACCGGCCCCCGGCCCTCGTGCCGGCGTGCGGTTGGAGACCCTTCGGAGCGGCTCGTAGTCTCCCCTTTCACTTTTCCTTCCTTCCTGGCCGCCCGCGGCCGGAGCGACCTGCTTCATTTGTGGAAGTTTTCTTTCTCCTCTTCTCTCTCGCTCTTTTTTGTTTCTGGCTGTTAACTTACGTAAGTTAGGTCGACTGGCCGTTGCACGTTTGCAGCCGTTGAAAAACACCTTTCGCGGCCCTTAAGGAATCCGGTTCCTTTTAGCGCTTCACCAGATCCAGCCCGAGAATTCGGGGAGCCGTCAGCCCTCCTCGGGAGCTGACTGCACACATTCCTGTAAGATGCCTGATGGATTTTGTACTTGTCAGGTTTACTGGCTGTATGCTCCTTCTGTGCTCTTCCTGAAAAATGATTGGGTGGCATGGGTTTTGACTTTTTCTCTCCCCCCACCGGGAAATCGGGAGAAAAAAAAAAGTTTACAGAAGCACAGTTGTTTTCAACAACTGGAAAGTACAGCTTTGCAAACAAAATACCACAGGGTTTGTCCTTTAGGGGAGGGGTAGGCTTGGGTCTTTACCCCTAGGCTGGATTATTGTCCGTACAGACGTGTTCATCTCGCGTGCTCTGGCACTTGGGCCTTGTGTTTTCCCGGCTTCTCGTCTGTTCAGAGCATAACAGCCAGCTCTGAGAGTAACGAGGCCGCCAACCTTTCAGTTATTAGCTACAGATAGCCGTAAAGTTGCAGCTTTGTGGGAGCCTTTAGTTTGCACTTGATGACCGTAGCCTGGGTCTTTCATTTCAAGATGATGTGCGAGGTGATGCCGACCATCAGTGAGGCAGAAGGCCCGCCCGGAGGAAGCGGGACCCACGGGTCGGGCTCCCCTTCGCAGCCGGATGCAGATTCCCACTTTGAGCAGTTGATGGTGTCCATGCTGGAGGAGAGGGACCGTCTTCTGGACACGCTGCGGGAGACTCAGGAAACGCTGGCGTTGACCCAGGGGAAGTTGCACGAGGTCGGTCACGAGAGAGATTCCTTGCAGAGACAGCTCAACACTGCCCTTCCACAGGTACGGATGCTTTTCACCTGCACCCTCTCAGACTTTGTCCTTCTAAACGTTGTGTCCCGGTATCGGCTTTCGTGGTGTTAATATCTTGGGTGAGTGTCGTGCGTAACCATCTGTGAAGTGGTGGCCCTGGTTTTCGTAAGTCACATTCGGGCAGAGTTGACCCCCCGGCGGGGAACAGAGTCTGCGGTGCTCTAAAGTCAGGCGCTTTACTCTGTGCGTCTCGTAAGGCTTGTCCCTTTCCTCGGGAAGCGGGAGGAACCGCGGAGATGGGGGACGCCGCCCTAGAGATTTTGGGAAAGGGCCGTGAGGCAACCAGGCTGCGTGGTGCCTTCTCTTCTGTCATCTCAGGCCATTTCCTGCCGCACGTGTACTTCTCCCGGATTTTGTCACAGATTCCCAATTTTCTAATGAAATTTAATGGACAGACTGGCTCGATTTCCCAGGAAGGATATTTTCACAGGCCATCTTTATACGAACACCCGTGTTTTATAAGCCGAAGTTGTTATGGGGGCTGTGAGACTGAGATTAATTCCTTTGGAACTTTCCCTGTGGCTGATGCGAATCGTAAAGCTTGAGAGAACACTGAAGTTGTTGGTCTGAGTAGATTACCCCGGGCCTGGCGTTTCGTGGCTTTTTCTGGCGGAGCTGAGCCAGGATGTAACGGTAGGTGAGGGCCGAAAGCGTCGCCCAGGCAGGCGGAAGGTGAGTGGCACCGAGCGTGCGGGAGGCACGGGGGCTGCTTGGGTGTTCACGCACCGTGTTGGTGTCCCTCGGCTCGCCCAGGAGCCAGCATACACGCGTGTGCGGGTCTGCAGTGCGCAGGTAGTAAATGGATAATTGCTAGCCCGAATGCGTTTCTTGGCTGTGGTCCGCTCTCCTGAAAGACTGATGAGCCCAACGTTTGCATTTCCTTTTTAGCAACAATAATCTGACGTTATTCCTGTGGCGCTCCTTTTCTGCTGGGGCAGAGAACCGTCACGGCTTTCTCACAGGAGCCTCACAAATCATCTGGGGTGTCTAGGCCAGGTTTTATTTCCGCGAGCTCAAGAGCGCAGGCCAAGTGAAGCTCTACCAGGATTTCGTTGGGCTTGTACGTTTTTGTTTTCGTAGTTTTGTTTCTTTGTTTTGTAATTGTATTTGTTTTAGTGGAACTTGAGGTGGTGCTCCGAAGTGCATATGAAACGCTTCTGTGTTTGAGCAGCTAGATTTTTGGAAGGCTGAGCACACACCACATCACGACAGAATGGAAGGGACAGCAGTTTTGTGCAGTAGAGGTTGTCACACCAGGGGGGTGGTGACACAGTCGCTCAGTGATTTGTTTTCAGCCTGGGAGTGCTTCGCTGAGTGGAGAATGCAACGGTGGCTTCCCACCTCCCCTTCTTCCCCCCTCCCTACCGCCCTACCTCCCCACCTGAGGACCTCCCCACTACCCTGCCTCCCCCCCTCCCCTGAGGACCGGAGACCAGCATTTCAGAAACACGGGAACCGTTGAGTAAACTTGTTCCGGACTTTTCCCTCTCCTGATCCCCGTCTCACGTTTGGCAGCTGATAGTGTGGGCGGACAGGTATGTAAGTAAAGTGAGTGCACTTGTGCCGTGGGCGCGTTGTGTACGCGATTAGTAATACTCTAAAAAATTGTAACTGTAACACAATCAGAAAAATTCACTGAAATGTACATTCGCGATTGTGAACTTTTCACTCGGGGAACGCATTCTTGGAACCACCACCTGGATGAAGAAATGGAACCTCACCGCGCTTCCCAGAATTCCCCTCCCGCCCACTCCCGGCGAACGTCCCCCAGAGCTAACCACGGTCTTGACCTTCACCAGTGATTGCTTTGGCATGTTCTTGGCTTCGCGACGAGCTCACCCTTCAGCGCTGTGCGTGCGCGATGCGCCCGCTTGCCTCGTGTGGCTGTGCCGGTCCTCCCCTGCCGTCGAGGGCCCGGTGTGCGAGCACAGCACGGTTTATTCTTTCTCCCGCGGGTGCTGCGGTTTGTGCAGAGGCTGCCCCGCGGATCCGCGTACATCTCTGTAGGGTGTGCTCGGCGGGGCGGGGCGTGAGTGGTGGCACGTGTGTCTGTTCCCCGCCACCAGCGGTGCGCGGGCGCTCGGGGCTGGCTGATGCCTGCTGGTGCCGGTTCTCGTGTGTGAGCTGTGTGCTGGGGCTCAGGTGCCGGGAGGTGTGGTGTGAACGTGCTGCTCCCTCGGGACCCGCCCCCCCCCCCGTGTGCTTCTGGGCCACTTGCGGGTTTCTTTTGTGAAATAATTGCCTTTTGCCCATTTTATGATTGGGTTGTCTGTTTTGTTTTTTATTGATTCGAAGGAATTCTTTCTATGTATTTTGAACATCTGTGAATGGCAGATGTTTTCACATTCTTGTGTGTGTCTGCCTTCCATTCTCTCAGTGTTGCCTTTTGGTAACTTTCTTTTGTTTTTTCCAAGTAGTATGACCATTTTTATGTTTCTTGCCTTGTACTGGCCAGGGCCTCCGGTACAGTGTTGAACGGAAGTGGTGAGAATAGGTGTCCTTGTCTCCTTCCAGATATTGGAGAAAAGGCTTTCGGTATTTTTTTTTTATTACCAAGGTGATTTTTTTAATTAAGTAATTTTTAAAAATTTGCATCCAGGTTAGTTAGCGTATAGTGCAACCATGATTTCACGAGTAGGTTCCTTAGTGCCCCTGACCCATTTAGCCCATCTCCCCTCCCACAACCCCTCCAGTAACCCTCAGTTTGTTCTCCATATTTATGAGTCTCTTCTGTTTTGTCCCCTCCCTGTTTTTATGTTATTTTTGCTTCCCTTCCCTTATGTTCATCTGTTTTGTCTCTTAAAGTCCTTATGTGAGTGAAGTCATATATTTGTCTTTCTCTGCCTAATTTCGTTTAGCGTAATACAGTCTAGTTCCATCCATGTAGTTGCCGATGGCAAGATTTCATTCTTTTTGATTGTCGAGTAAGACTCCATTGTGTATATATATACACCACATCTTCTTGATCCATTCATCCATCGATGGCCATTTGGGCTCTTTCCATACTTTGGGCATTGTCGATAGTGCTGCTATAAATATGGGAGTACACGTGCCCCTTCAAAACAGCACACCTGTATCTCTTGGATAAATACCTAGTAGTGCAATTGCTGGGTCGTAGGGTAGTTCTATTTTTAATTTTTTGAGGAACCTCCCTACTGTTTTCCAGCGTGGCTGCATCAGTTTGCATTCCCACCAGCAGTGCAAAAGACATCTTCGCTCTCCACATCCTCACCAACATCTGTTGTTGCTTGAGTTGTTAACGTGAGCCATTCTGACAGGTGTCAGGTGGTATCTCATTGCGGTTTTGATGTGTCTTTCCCTGATGATGAGTGCTGTGGAGCATCTTTTCATGTGTCGGTCGGCCATCTGGAGGTCTTCTTTGGAAAAGTGTCTGTTCATGTCTTTTGCCCATTTCTTCACTGGATTATTTGTGTTTTGGGTGTTGAGTTCGATAAGTTCTTTATAGATTTTGGATACTAAGCCTGTATCTGATATGTCACCTGCAAATATCTTCTCCCATTCTGTCGGATGCCTTTTAGTTTTGTTGATTGTTTCCTTTGCTGCGCAGAAGCTTTTTATTTTGATGAGGTCCCAATAGTTCATTTTTGCTTTGGCTTCCAGCAAGGTGATCTATTAAAGTTTACTTATTTATTTATTTAGAGAGTGCATGGGGTAAGGGCAGAGAGAGAAGGGGAGAGAGAGAGCATCCCAAGCTGACTCCACACTGTCAGCACGGAGTCTGATGTCGGGCTCGAACTCACAAACTGTGAGATCATGACCTGAGCTGAAATCAAGAGTTGGACACTTAACTGACTGAGGCACCCAGGTGCCCCAAAGCTTTCAGTATTTTACCACTACATATGACACCTGCCGTGGCTTCATTGGTAGATACTTTTACCAAAATATGAAAATTCTCCTCTATTTTTAGTTTCCTAAGTTTTTTTTTTTTTTTTAATCATCAATTAAATTATATTAAATTTTCTTAAATGTGATTTCTCCATCTTTTGGGACAAGTTTTTTTTTTTTTTTTTTTTTTTTTTTTAATAATGTTGTGGTTTAACTTAGAAATGTTTTTGTCCTTCTAGAATAATCCCAAGAATATGTATTCTCTTTTCACTGGATTTTATTTGTTAATATTTTGCTTAGGATTCTTGCATCTGTATTCATGAGAGATGTGGGTCTTCAGTCGTACTTTCTGGTACCAGCCTTGCTGGGGTTTGGGGTTAAGGTTGTGCTGCTCTCATAAAACAAGGGAGGAAGCA
The DNA here is from genome assembly GCF_018350215.1 of Panthera leo. NCBI lineage: Eukaryota > Metazoa > Chordata > Mammalia > Carnivora > Felidae > Panthera > Panthera leo. Next base: position 111,974,645 of record NC_056688.1, read on the forward strand.
CACCTTGTGCTTTCCCAGAAGAATTTTTTTTGTGTTTACTTTTTGGAAGAATTGATAGGCAAAACCTGCTGGTGCAGTTGTGAGAAGGTTTTTAATTTCAGATGCGTGTTTTTTATTGTAGAAATATGATTTTTCTGATTTTATATTTCTTCTTATGTCTGTTTAGATAAGGCATTTTGTTTTCTAGGAATTTGCTCAGACCACCCAGACTTTCCAAGTAATAAGTGTAGTTTATAGTATCCTTCCTATCTGCAGCATCTGTTGTGATACTTCCTTTTAAAAATTCTTGATACTGGTAATTTGTGCTTTGTCTCTTTTTCAGAGAACCAACTTGGGTGCCCTTTTGATTTCTGCTATTTAATATTTGTTTTCTATTGAGTTAATTTCTTGTCTGTTTTTTCTTCTGTCTGCTTTGTATTTGTTTGCTGTTCTTTTTTCTAGTTCTTGAACTAAATATTTAATTTGATTTTTAGCCTTTATTCTCTTCCAGTATATGTATTTTATTTATTTGCTTGTTTGTTTATTCATTTTAGAATGAGAATGTGAGCAGGGGAGAGAGAGGCAGAGGGAGAGAGAGAGAATCTCAGACAGGCTCCTCACTCAGTGCGGAGCCTGGCTCAGGGCTCGATCCCGTGGCACTGAGATCATAACCTGAGCCGAAATCAAGAGTTGATCACCGACCGATTGAGCCACCCAGGTGTCCCTATAATATGTGTATTTTAAAGCTGTAAGTTTCCCTTTAAGCACACCTTTATTGATCTCACAAGTTTTGATAAGCCAGAGTTTTATTGTCTTTTATGTGAAACTATTTTCTAACTTTCATTGTGGCATCTTTTTCTTAATTCATAACAATTTTTAGGAGCATATCGCATCTTGATGTTTAGGGGGATTTTCTCGTTCTCTTTGTGCTGATTTCTAGCTTAATTCCATGAAGGTATCTGTCTCAGTGTTTTTGGGTGGCTGTAACAAAATACCATAGGCTGGCTGCCTAATAAGCAACAGAAGCTTCTTTCCTATAGTTCAGGAGACTGGGAAGTTCTCAAGATCAAGGCGTCTGCAGATTCAGTGTCAGGTGAGAGCAGCTTCCTGGTTCATCGACAGCCTGCTTCTCCCTGTCCTCATGTGGTGGCAGGGGTGACGGTGCTCTCTCAGCCGCCCATGACTGGTCACCACCAGAAGTCTCCCTGTCTTCATACCATCACTTTGGGGGTGATGAATTTTGGGAGGATATAAACTGTTAATCTAATGCAATCCCTAAATACGCCCTGCAGTATTTCAGTCCTTTGGGATGAGTTGACTTTCCTAACGGCCTAGCATATATTCATTTTCATTAACTGTTCCTTGGGCACGTGAAAATAATGTGTATTGTGGGGAATGCAGTATTCTATAATTATAGGTTAGATGAAGTTTGTTAATGACGTAGTTCAGATTCTGGTAACCACTTTAAATCAAGTAAGGAATAGGTGAGAATGAGTTTAATGATATTACTAACACGCATATCCAAAATATCATTTCGGTGTATAGTCAGCGTGAGAAAAAGCTAATGAAATATTTTGCATTCTCTTCTGTCATATTGTCTTTAAAATGTGGTGTGCATTTTACACTTTCCACACATCGCAGTTTGGAGGAGCCTCATTTCAAGTACTTAAAATAAAGCACGTGACCGCCTATCGGGCAGCCCCGTCCTCCTCCCTTGATTCTTCTGTTGCTGTCGGTTCTGTCAGATACTGAGAGATGTATCTTCAAGTCTCCCATCGTGATTATGGATGTGGCGATTTTTGTCAATTTTCATGTATTTTGAGATTGCGCTATTAGGTACATTCAAATTTAGAACTCTTGTTTTCTTGGTAGATGGAACTTTCATCACGAAATGTTCTTCTTTGTCTCTAGTAATGTTTTTTGCTTTAGAGGTTCCTTTATTGCCTGGTCCTGTTTGCCACATCAGTTTTCTCTTCGGTAGGGTTTTGGGTATCTTTTACTTTCATCTGTCTGTGATCTTACATTTTAAGGTGGACCTTTGTGGACGGTGTATGCCTAGTTTTATTTTAATGAATTTGACAGTCTTTACCTTTTGCTTGGAGTGTTTGTTTAAATGTAATGACTGATACGTTGGTTTACATGTACCGTATTACTAGTTTCTTCTTTGTCCCACCTGTTCTGTGTTCTTTTTTCTCTCTGGCCTTCTTTTATTTATTTATTTTTAAATTTTTTTTTTTTAAGTTTTTTAAATTTATTTTTGACAGAGTGCGAGCATGCGCTGGGGAGGGGCAGAGAGAGAGGGAGACACAGAATCCGAAGCAGGCTCCAGGCTCTGAGCTGGCAGCACAGAGCCCGGCGTGGGGCTCGAACTCACAAACTGTGAGATCATGACTGGGCCGGAGTCGGACGCTCAACCAACTGAGCCACCCAGGTGCCCCTCTCTGGCCTTCTTTTAGAAGTATGATGTATTTTTTAATTGTATTCTTCTCTGTTAGGTTATTGGAATATATATATATTGCTAGATGCGGGTGCATTTTAAACTTATGCCTGATTCAGTATTTGCACTCCTTCCCTGACCCTGCTCTTTCCTTTGACACTTGAACTGCACTGAGCTCCCCTTCACCTTCTTTGTCGTGTAATATTTTTAAATTTTAGATTGGTTTTGGCGTTGTGCAGTTAATGCTTGTTATGATTTGTTCTCATAGTTACCCTTTCTGTTGTGAAGTTGTTCTGCACTCCTTGTTTTTTCATGTTTCTGTCAGAGACTTCTTTTCCTCAAAGAGCTGCATTAATACTTCTTTTGGTTCGTGTCTTTGGTTGGTGAGTTGTCCTTTTTTTTCCCCCAAAAACAATCTTTACTTTGCCCTCACTTTTGAAGAACGTTTCTGTTAGGTAAAGGCTTCCAGGTCGGTGGTTATTTTTGTTCAACATTTTATAGATGCTAATCCATCATCTGGCTTCCTTTCCTTTTCTTGAAAAGTCAGCTGCTAGTGTTGTTGTCCCATGGAAGGTGGTATCTTTTTCCTCTCATGACTTTTAACATCTTTTTCCCTCAGGCATTCTTTGTGGAGTCACTGTATTGGTTCTTTTATCAGTTTTGGAAAAGTTTTGACTCTTATCTCTGTAGGGATCTAGTACTCCCCATTCTGTGTTTCCTCTACTTTGAGGGTTCTCATTGGACCTTTTTACCATGTCCTGTGTGTCTCTCGGGCTCCTCTATTTTCTTGACTTTTTCCTCTGACTGTTGTCTAGGTATATTTTTTTACTGACCTATCTTCCAGTTCACTGAGTCTCTCTTCACCCATGTCTAGTCTGATGTTAAGCCCACAGATTGAGTTCTTAATTTTAGCTACAATAATGTTCAGTTTTAGAATCTGTTCTGATTCTCTGAAAATTTCCCATTTGTCAAATATGTTTTTGAACAGTTGACATCTGCATCCAGTAATTCCAGTCTATGGGTCTCCTCCTGGTCTGTTTCTGTTCTTTTTTTCTTTTGGTCCTTATGTTATACCTTGTTTTTTTTTTTTTTAAGTTTGCTTATTTATTTTGAGAGAGAGGGAGAGAGTGCAGGGGAGGGGCAGAAAAAGAGGAAGAGAGAGAGACTCCCAAGCAGACTCCATGCTGTGAGCACAGAGCTCGACCCAGGGCTCAAACTTACAAACCTGAGTGGAAACCAAGTTCTGGATGCTTAACTGACTAGCCTGAGCTACCCTGTGCCTCTCTCTCTCCCTCTATCTCTCTCTCTCTCTTTCTTTCTTTCTTTCTTTCTTTCTTTCCTTCCTTTAGTTTTTACTTGTTTTATTAAATTTTTTTTTTTTTTTTGTTACTGTTTATTTACTTTTGAGAGAGAGAGCATGAGCAGGAGAGGGGCAGAGAGAGAGGGAGAAGCAGAATCTGAAGCAGGCTCCGGGCTCTGAGCCGTCAGCATAGAGCCTGATGCAGGGCTCGAACCCACGAACCGTGAGATCATGACCTGAGCCGAAGTTGGATGCTTAACCGACTGAGCCACCCAGGCATCCCTTTTCTTTTTTTTTTAATTGCATGTGGGACATATGGAGAAGCGTAGAGGCTCTTCGTGGGGCTGTATTCCTTTGGCGTTTCATCTGACACACCCCGCGTGGGGAGGCTTCTGGGCCCAGTCAGGCGCGAGTGACCTGAGAGTGGGGCTCAGGCTTTGTAAGGTGCAGTGTGAGCTGCCTTCCCGCTGCCCCCCACCCCCATGGAACCGTCCAGGATCTCCATCTGGAGGCCCGGAGTGTTTCCCAGGGCCCCTCCTTCGTGGTAGGTCCCGAAGCCCGGTTATTTTCTCCCCAGCCCCGTGAGATCACTGAAGGCTCAGCTTCTCAGGCCGTGCTTGCTGAGTGCCGGGGTCATTTTCTGTGCCTCCCTGTGGTGTCCAGAGCTCGGTTAGCCGCGACTTTCTGCCTGGCTTTCCGTTATGTTTCCTTTCCAGCTCATTGGTATATTGTCTCAAATCCCTGATGAAAATCAGAATCATCCAATGCCTTGAGGGAGAGAGAGGACTCTGAATATTAGAGTTGGCTCAGTGGGCTTCCCTTTTGCTTGCGGTCTCAGTCCCTCCGGTCGTGGCTGCCTCAGTATCTCTTCGATGCCTTCAGACACGCTTAAAATCGTATTCGTCTTTTCTAGTCTGTGATGGGTTGGCTTACAGACTACTCGTGTGTGAGTGCAAGGCGGGAAGACCTAGAAGTCACAGTAAACGTGTTGGTCATCACCAGTTGGTACGGGAGAAAACGAAACCCACTAGTCCTGGCCTAGTACCCGTCGTTCTTCTAATCTGGATCTCCAGTTTGCCCACGCTCAGCCCGTGTCCGTGGAGTGGTGATGGTGTCAGCGGGCCAGCCCCCGGTGCCACCGTCCTCCCCTGCCGGGCGCCCGCCCAGGGCAGGCTTTGTGGTGACCATCTGGCCATACAGGGCAGGCTGAGGAGGTGGTTGGCTAAAGTGACACTTACTCTGTGACTTGATCACAGTGTCTGATCAGCGTTGTTTGTTTTTTAATTTTTTTTAATGTTTGTTTTTGAGAGAGAGAGACAGAGTGTAAGCAGGGGAGGGGCAGAGAGTGGGAGACCCAGAATCTGAAGCAGGCTGGGGGCGGGATGCCCCTCAACTGCAGTGCAGCCCCCACCACAAGGGTTTCTGTGTCGCTGCACCTGAATCGTCTGCACAGGCACAACCGCCCACCATGGTTGAGCCCCTTTGTGACTCTGCACCGTCACAGGCTCCGGGCTCCGGCTTCTGCGCTCCTTGGAGACGGTGGTGGAGGCACACCTGAAAGAGGGAAGGAGTTGGGAGCAAATGCTGCCTGCTGGCACACTGTGGTCCACGAGAGGCCGTTTCGGGAGAGGTTGCTCGGGGGCTGAGGCTGAGAGAACACTCTCCCAGCACTGCGACTGCAGGGGCAGAGGCCGGGGTCAGGGACAAACTTGGCTTTGTTTTAAGCCATGGAAGGGGAGCCAGGTGGGGCACCAGGCAGCTGGTGGTGGGACAGAGCCTTGCCCCGCCAGGAGCTGGGTTTTCAGTTGGGGGCCCCGGGGCATTGTGGCCTCGGGGAGGGACTGTGATGATTTGGTTGAGTTTTTTAAAAGCTGGTGCTGGTACTGTGTGGATAGTGGGTTGGGGGAGGAGACAAGAATGGATGCAGTGTAGACGCCGTTGGGTAGAGTGGCTCCTTCTAGTGTGTGGGTTGAGCTGTAAGATTCGTGCTTTAGGCAACAGGTACAAGCCGCTCACGTCACCCATCACATAAAGCACAGGACAGGGTGCGTCTTTATATCCTATACAGAACTACGTGATGTTTAAAAGCAGCGTGTGTAATTTTACGTGTGTGGGTACAAGGCGTACACGAAAGTATTCCCCGTTCCTGGAGTGCGTGGCAGGCACTGTACTAGGTGCTGACCACGGAGTCTGTGCTGCAGGTACCTCGCCCCGAGACGCATGAGGTTTGACGGAGGGCGATGGAAGGGCATGGGAGCGTGTGGTTCGGTGGAAGGGGGGGAACGTGTGCACAGGGCGGCTGCAGGATGGCCGTTTCGTCCCCTGGGTCGGCGTGGGTCAGACCCGGGGAGGCGGTTTTCCTTGGGAGGTTCGGCTGCCCTGTGTTCTCCTTCATGCACCCCACCCTGTCTCCCGGACGCCTTTCCGAGCACCTCGTAGTGAAGCTCCATCTGGGCGGACTGTGGGCTCTTCGAGTTCCGCACGGGCCACCACCCTCCTCCCCACACCTGTGCCTCCTCCTGGGAACGGAGCAGCTTGCCCTCTGGTCCGGTGGTCAGAAGCCAGGGAGACGGCTTTGCCTCCTTCCTGCTCTTCCCTCTCCCTGCCGGTCCGTGGGTCCTGTGGCATGGAGCTTGCCTGTCTCAGAGGCCATCTGTGAGGTCCCTGGAGATCCATACCCTGTCTTCACTCGGGTGGACTCGGGGAGGGGCCAAGTCCTGCGGTCTTCCCTGCTCCTGCCGCAATTGCCCGGCAGCATCTTGGCTGTGGGGGGGGGGGGGGGGGTGCCTCCTGCTGTGCAGAGATGCCGGCGTCCTGCCCCGTCCGTGTACAATACACCACGCTCTCTGAGAAGACGGCCTTTCTTCCTGAACCTGTGTCCTGCCTGCTGGCCCTTAGTGATGGGTGTTGCTGAGCAACTTGGTAACTAGCTCGTTTGGGGACTCATGTTTGCCCTGTGCACAAGGACCCTCCAAACCGCTCCTGTTCTGCTCCTGGGTGGCTCAGCCGGTTAAGCGGCCAGCTTCGGGTCGGGTCATGATCTCCCGGGTTCGTGGGTTCGAGCTCCGCGTCGGGCTCTGTGCTGACAGCTCAGAGCCTGGAGCCTGCTTCGGATTCTGTGTCTCCCTCTGTCTCTGCCCCTCCCCTCTCACACTCTGTCTCTGTCTCTCAAAAAAATGAATGAACATTAAAAAAAAAAAACTCGTATTCTGACGGGGCGGTGTTCCTGCTGGGGAAAGCGTTCTTATCCAGAGGGAGGAGGAGACTGCAGGCAGTGACCTTGCTGGTAGCAGTTTCCTGTACTTACGTGTCTTGTTGGTTAGGCAATCATAGGGGTAACATGCTAGTTATAAACCGTATTGCGGCGTAAATGCCGCGTAACCCCGTCCCACGGGGCTTTAACGCCTCTCACTTTGGCCCTCCAGCCTTACCTCGTCTCCCCTGTTTTGGGCATCGCCTCCGGAGGCTCGTGGTTTCCGGTGGCCCCGTTCTTGTGGTCAGAGGTAGGGTCATTGGGCTGCCAGATGACGGCAGACCCCTCTGAGTCTCTCTGTGCACCCCCTCCCGAGCCTGTGACAGCCCTGGTCCCTGGGGCACTCCCCGTGGGCCACGTTGTCCCTGGCGTCCTGCGCACACCCGTTCTCACGTGGGAGCTACAGAGGGGATCGTCCGGCCTCTGTCCTCCTTCGTGGACCGACAGGCCCTCTTCCGTGAAGAGCACTCCTGTCATTCTTCTCTCCTTGGAATTGCTGTGGACACTCGGATTTGTGTTTCTTGAGTGTGCCACGGTCCGTTATCATCCTTATTCCTTAGGTACTCTGCTGTCCCCCTCAGAGTGGCTCCCGTGTCCTTTGGCCAGGGCCCCATTAGTCTTTGAACGTTACCCTGTTTTCTGGCACAAGAATTTGTCCCAGGCTCACTTTGTGTTTTTCCTGCCTCAGATCTGAAGTCCTTCCTCTGAGGAGCCTGGGTTCCTTTTAGTGTGGAAGTGATACTTGGAAATCCAATGAGCTAGGCATGCTCACTGTCACCGGGGTTGGCATCATTGAGGTCCTTTCTGGAGACAGAGCCAGACAAAAATATTTGTAAGAAGAGAAACTTGGATTTCATGTTGGTGTTTCTTTTGTTCACAATAAACCTTAGTTTCCCCCTTGATTTATTTCATGTTGGCGTCTCCTGTCTCTTAAACAACCTGGACTTCTCGTGATGTCTGTATTATTTCCTTGATACGCACAAAATAGTTTCAGTTCTTAACACCATGTTGGTACAGTCATCGTATGCAGTGACGTTTTAGAATGTCTTTGCAGTTCTTCTGGGTTTGAGAAAAAATGTGTCCCAAGACTGTGCACTTAGAATAATGAGTTTTAAAGCATGTGATTGGTAACATAACCGTACACAATTTGATATTAGGTTTATTTGTTCTGTGTATTCTTTTTTTTTTTTTTTTTTTTTTTTTTGAGCTTACTTATTTATTTTGAGAGCCAGAGAGAGTGCAGGAACAGGGAAGGGGCACAGAGAGGGGGAGAGAGCCCCTGACGTGGGGCTCAGACCCAGGTACCATGGGCTCATGACCTGAGCCAAAATCAAGAGTCAGACGCTTAACCCACTGAACCTCCCAGGTGCCCCTGTTGCTGATTATTATTAATTTTAGGGTTCGAGTCTTTCTTTTGGACTTCATTGTTTACATGGTTTAGCAGTCAGAACTATAGAAAAAGGCAGTCTCAGTCTTGCTCCTCCTGTCCCCGAGCCACCTACCTCTTACCTCTTACCGGTAGGGTGGCCCCGAGTCCTGGTTTGCACGAGCTGGTCCTGGGTTTTGCCTGTTTCCCTGGAGCCATCAGTCCTTGTGCCCCTTCTCTTTCAGGAATGAGGCGCAGCTAAAGCTTTGTTGGCACTTGCTGACGCGCATTTAGAGATGTGGACAAAATGTTTCCACTTTGTAGGTTTTTTCTCCGCAGCTAGAAGCAGGCTCTTGGCTGAATTCTGCAGCCTGGGATTGTGGCTCATTTGGCAGGGAAGGCCTGCCCGTGGAGTTTTTACCCTTGGCTTCAGGGTGTCATTCTTATTCTGAGGAAGAAATGTCATTTTGTTCTGAAAATCAATTTGGGGGAAAAAAAAAAAGAAAATCAACTTGGGAGTTTGAAACATGTCTTGCATTTCCAAGTTTTTCTGCTCTGCAAATGGGCTAATTATCCCTCCTGCCTATCTGGTTTGAGACTTTTGCCAACAGTAATACCAAAAATTGGTTTTGCACAATGGCACGCTGACGTTGAATCCTGTGTGTGAAAGTTAAAGTTCTCCTTGAGGCTCATCAGTGTTTCTGAGCCATCGGTCTCTCTCGAAGTCTGAAGGTGCTGTTCAGAAGCTAGGGCACGCACTTCCCCCACCTGAAAATGATTTAAGGGGAAACGTGGGTGACAGGTAAGGCCGCGGTGTCCTGTGGGCCCCGAAATAGAAAGGGAGCAGTGGCAGGGAAGGTGGTTTTGACTGGCCTGCATGTTGATTTGAGAGTCTGCTGTGCTGGAAGGGCTCATCGGTGACATCCCGCGGATGGGAAGGGCTGGAGAAAGTCTGCAGAGTTCCCCTTGCTCTCTGCGGCCCCGCCCCCTCACCTGCACCCAGGGAGTCTCCCTGCAAACTGTGTCCTTGGGCAGAATCTTCCGCAAGCAGGTGCGTCCCTGTCCCCAGGCGGACAGATGCTCGGAAGCAGGTGTGCGGGCATCCGCCGCCGCCTCGCTTCTGCTTCGGCCTGGGTCTGCGGGTAGGTCCCACCTGCTCCCCGCACGCACTGCTCGGTCAGCGTGGGCCCACGGTCTGTCCCCGCGCAGTTAGCAGGACTCGGGCTGTCTCTCCCTGGCCGCCTCCTCCCCGAGCCTCCAGCGGCCTCGTCAGTACCCTCGTCAGTACCCTGGGGGCAGCAGCCTCGTTATCTAGCAGACATTCCCGAGCGGCTGCCCTTTGCTGCACTGCTCAAGGGCTGGGCCGGCGGGTGTCTGGAGATTGAGTGAGTCCATAGCCGGGACTGATGGCCTCCGGGCCTCCGTGTGGGATTACGTCCTCACTGTGAGACTATACTGTGTACCTCGTTGTTCGCTGCCCTGTCTTCCAGAGGAAGGCCCGGGGGCGTAGAGACATCTGGGGGCCTCCCGTGCTTTCCCTCCTGCTGGTCCTCGGGGCTCGGATGTCAGCGCTGGGGCCCATATGGAGTCAGCGTCCCCCGCACCCCTCCCTTCTGTCCTCCCCGCAGACGGGGCCCGGGTGGGGGTGCTTCTGGCACGTTTCCCCCTTGCGGCCTGTCCACGCCCTTTAGCTGTCCGACAGGAACCGTGAGTGGGTGAAGGGCAGGGAGGCAGGTGTCTGAAGGGAGAGGACAGGTGTTTTCTCCGCTGTCCCTGCGTGCGTGGTTTGTAGGGAACTGCTTTCTCGTGCCATGTGGTCTGCAGCCCGTGCTCAGAGGGAGGTTCCTGCTGGGCCCGAGCGACACAGCATGGGGACGGTGACCACGGTGCCTCCATGAAGACCCCTCGAGAGCCCGTGTAATTGAGAAGCGGTAGCGAACGTGGGCAGTATTCCCACAGTCACCGGTGAGCCACACAAGGAAGCTCGGTAGGGTGGAAAGTGCTTTTCTGTAGGATTTCCAGAGGTAACCGTGAGCGCCATGGGAACGGGCAAACACCGCGGACACGTGCCGTGCCCAGTGACGGCGTCCTCCCCCCAGCACGTCCGCAGTGCGGGGTATTCCCACTTGGAGCTGGTGTGCTTTGGACCCGCGCTGAGAAACGTGGTTGGGGCCCTCTGTCGTGACGATGTCGTGGGGAGAGCGAGCGTGCCGAGTCCAGGGGCCTGGTCCCAGACCTACCTGGGGGATCCATGCGGAGGAGTGAGTAACCCTGGGGACTGGGAAGGTGGGAGCCCGGTCCTGCCGTGAAGGGCTCTGGTGAAGCTGTGTGTCCTGTCCGGGTGCGTGTTCCCTCCTGTGCACAGCGCGGACCCTGACAGCGACTGGGGGCCTGGGGCTCTTCCCGGAGGGAGGGAAGGGGACACGGAGGCTGGGTGGCCAGACAGATGACAGATGTCGCCGGCCGACTCACGACACTGACGGTTGTGTCTGTAAAGCCATCTGAAGACGGCAGGTAGGCATTTCCTCGTGCACACCCCGGCTGGGGTCATCCGGGAAGCCTGCCGCGTCCGTCCGCCCTGTGCCCCAGTTCCCCCTGGAAAGAAAGGAAGAAAGCACTTGTCAAGTAAAGATTGAAATTGGTCGTCTGATGTTCTTCCTTCCCTCATCTCTTCTGTAATGCCACGGCCCTGTGTTATTTCTTCTCCCTTGAGAAGGCTGAACTGTCCATTCTCAAGTTCAGGGTGCCTGATGATCTGTACTGCATTTCGAGGAGAAAGTACAAGAAAGGTTCACAAACAGAAATGTTGTCTTTGTGATAGGTGTGTGGTCACCTGTAGTGGTAAGGAAGGCCCGTGGAGGTGGGCGGTGGTTAGAACAGAGGCAGTGAGTTGGAAAGAATGTACACTCCAAGGTGGTTTTCTTGTGCAAACTCTGGAAATACTTGTTCCCAGCAAGGTTTGACGATGAATGAAGAGATTGCTTCAAGCGCATTACCGTCGATCGGCTCTGTGTGCTTTGCCCGCGCCCTTGAGTGGCCGGTGCCGCCCTCTCTGCCCCCCACCGTGTCGTCACTGTGAAAGGTGAGGCGCTGCCTGGAGGTGAGGTGTTTTCCAGAGAACCTGTGAGCGTTAGCCAACTAGCCTGTTTATTAAGCAGCTTCCAGGTGGATCCGTCACGCGGAGCAGGCCTAGGAACCTCCGCGTGCTGCTCAGAGAGCCCCAGGGCACTCAGTGGAGACGTTACTGGGACTCTCGACTTGGATTGCGCCTGTCCTCTGCTCTGAAAACAAACGCTGCATTGCTTCCCTTGGGGGCTCATCTTTAGATTCTCTCCTTGCAAGTTTTCACGTTTTATTCATTTCTAAATGTTTATTTTTGGGAGAGGGAGAGAGAGAGTGCGTGCGCACGGGGGAGGAGCAGAGAGAGTGGGAGAGAGAGGATCCGAAGCCGGCTCCGAGCTGTCAGCAGGGAGGCCGATGCAGGGCTCAGACCCACGAACCGTGAGATCGTGACCTGAGCCGAAGTCGGAGTCAGACGCTTAACCCACCGAGCCACCCAGGCGCATCCCTACTCGCGACTTTATGGTCACGCTGCGGAAAGTGATGTTGCCACACATGATGCTAGTTTCAAGTAACTTTAAAAAGTGCCAGCAGTTACAGGGAGCTGGGGAATTGCCTGGTGCTCGTATCCACGTCTGTGTTTCCTTCCCTTCGGGAACGTCTGTGGAAGAATGGAGGGAAAGGAGCACTTGCTGGGCAGAGACGTTGGGATGACCGTTTCCATTTAATAAAGTACCGTCTTCGTGCGAGGACGTCTGTTACCCTTCCTCTCCTCTGTAGTCTCCATTCTGGGCGTGCGCTCACGTTGTGGGGTCAGCCGCCCTTCTGGAAGATGATGGCTCCGTTTGTGTCTCCAGCCCCACCTTTGTGATGTTCTCCCGTGCCCCGGACCCGCCTTGTGTCACGCCTTCTACGCGCAAGCCAGAGGTGTCCCGCTGCATGACGTGTTCCCGAGTTGTGATCACCCTCCCTCCCCTCTCGGCCCCCTGTCCCTGGCCCGGTTTCTGTCCGTGTTCTCTTTTCCAGCGTCGTCCTGACTTCCTTCGGATTCCGGTACCCTAGCTTGGGCCCTGTGTGCCTGCCACGGGCCAGCGGGGTGAGGCCCCGCACGCACCTTTAACTTTTCCAGCCCACCCGGCACACCTTACGGCCACCAGCAGCGTGGCCCGGACCTCGCCCTGCCGGCTTTCCTGCGGGGCCTGTCCGTGCCCGCGGGGGCAGACTCCAAACTCATTCAGTTTGGCACTCCCAGCCCCCACGTTCTGGCCTAACTCAGCTTCCGCTCATTTCCCTGCACAGACCCCCTCGTTCTGGCCACACCGGTGTGTTCACCATGCCCTCCTTCCCTTGGCCTCCACAGCTCCGGGACGTGCCTCCCCACCTTCCCTTGTGTCAGACCGCCGTCTCTCAGGGCCGAGGTCAGCCCCGTGAGGCCCGCTGACCACCCGGTACCCACCGGGTCTCCGGGTCTGTCGCATCTCTAGCAGAGGATGAGGCCTGATGCCTGACGCTTCCTGTTCTCTTGTCTTTTCTCTGGTGTCTGAAAATGCCATCAGTTTTAGGGAAGACAGAGACGAAATAGTAGTTTTAAGGGTGTAGCAAGGTCGTCGTCGGGGGACAGAAGGAATCACAGAAAGGTCTCCTGGGGGTCTGTGGCCGTCTGTTTCCTGGTGGGTTACAGGCGGACCGCTCCCCACTGAGTGCGCTTCCCTCCCTCCCCCCGTCTGCCCCCCTCTCCCTCCCCCTCCACCTCTTTGCACTAACGCATGGACAGTGTTTCACTCCCGAGTCTGTTGTGTCATCCGTACAGTGGAGAATACGATCCATCTGCCCGTGCTGTACGCAGATTCGGGGCCACAGCCCCCCGCACCCTGCGACGAGTGTGCACTCGCGCGCCCCCGGGACCCCGCACGCGGTCGGCCCGCACGGGGACGTGATTTGGGTACTTGGCATGCTCTTGTCCCCCGAAGGTGACGTCCCTGTTGCTGAGTCCCAAGCTGCTTACTGACCCGTGACTTTCGTGCCCCGCTGACCTGTGTGGGCCTGTGTTCGGTTTGTGAAGTGAGGTAATTCTGTGGCCCCTGCGGCGGGGCTGAGAAACCCACGTGGTGAAGGACAGGGAACAGTTTCGAAAACCATGTGGAACGTGAAGCAAAGATAGAGTCATTGAGATCGACGTTTGAACCTTCTAACACGCAGCACGGCACCTCAGAAATCTTGTTTTCGTTCCGTAAATCGTGTGTCCAGATGAAAGGGGCTGCTCATTCTTAGCCTGTATGCCTGTCTGCCAAGCTTGCCCGGAGATGATCCCGAATACGTGCCTCCAGTTACGGTGTGGTGCCTGCACCCCTGCTTCTTGTTAAGTTGGAGAGCAAGACCGTCGGGGACGGAAGCTTTCGTGACACAGGTTTGCAAGGTGTGAACGCCCAGAACCGAGGTCGGAGGGGGTCCCGGAGCGCGGGGGGTGCCGTGGGCGGTGGGACGTCACGGATTTAGTTCCACGCGTGCCTCTTGTTGGGCGACCACGCTTTGCTGCTGCTCTGCTGGGGCCTGCGGAGTGAGCACGTCGGGGGCGGGGGGGTTCTCCCCACGAGCAGACCGGGGAACCGCGTGTGCCCCAGCGCTCCCGCACGGATGGATCGGAGGGCCGGGAGCGCCCTCACATGCAGGTCCGGTGGCCGAGCCCCGTGTGTGGCGTCCCATCGGGCATTCAGGAGGGCGGGGTGGGGGGGCAGCGTGCGGACTCGGCTGGTGCCCCGAGGCTGGTCTGTGGAAGGGGTGCGGGAGAACGGGCGACGGGGGAGCAGCAGAGGGGCGGGGGTGTGAGCTCACCGAGAAGTGGTCACCGAGGGCCCGAGTCCGGCCGTGGAGTGACAGGTGGCGTCGGGGTTGCAGGCCGCAGAGACGCTTCGCTTCCTCCTTCGACAGCAGACCCTTTATTCTGCCCGTTTCCACCAGCGTGGCCGTGTTGTTTTCCCGTAGGCGGTGTCATTCTTGTGGAAACTGCACCGGAGAGAAGCAGAGCCCTTGTCAGGTTCGGTCGCCTTCTCACTCGGCCTGAGCCATGTGGCCCCAAGGGCCGCCACACTTGCTCTTGGACTTGTCGGGGGGGATGTCCCGGGGACATCGGGCAGCGCCGGCCGTGTGGTCGCTTTAGGACCTGCAGCCTCGCAGAGCCACGGGAGGCTTCCGGGTACGGTTTCTCGTGCTGGCCCTACTTTATCCCAAGAGGCCCGTCTTCCGGGTGGCGTCCCCAGAGGCTGCGGCGGGAGGCCTACTCTGCCGCCCCCGGGCCTTCTGTGCTGGCCTTGGGCTCCTGCTGTCTCTCACCTGCGTGCCTGTGACGATGCTGGCCATCGCCTCTGGAATTCTCTCAGGAGGGCCCCCGCGGTCACATGCAGGGCTAGGTGGCCCTGTTGCATTCAGAGTCCTGCTCTTCGGAGGCACCTGCTAGAAGGTGGGTGGAAATTTCTGGTCCTGTCCACGCGATTGCACCTACTCGTACCTGGGAGAGCCCTGGAAGGTGGGGGTCTAGGACGTCTCACGCATCTGGGACGTCCTCATGTAACGAGTTCAGAGTACTAATCACACGTAAGAGAGTGTCGATCGTGGCATCCTCTGCAGAACGGAAGCGCTTGTGCGCGCTGACGACACTGAAGTGTGTTAGAATTGCACGTAACTCACGGGGACCTCGTGCACACCCTGAGACTTCCTGGGAGAACTGCTAACCTGTAAACCGTCAGGGCGGTTCCTGAGTGGTGCCGGGGCCGGCCTGACACCACGTGACTGGGGGCGCGGGGGTGTCCGTCAGGCGCACCGGCCTTCCCTCGGGGCAGCCCTGGGTCCCTTCTCAAGTTCAGGGTGCCTGAAACACGGGTACCCTCCCGTCACTTCCATGCATTTATTTGGCCCGTGTTTGGATGGTGCTGTCGTAGCCGGGAGGGAGACCACCGGCATCCTCGGGCAGGACCCCCGGTGGTTCTGGAACGTGGCGGTGGGTGAGCAAGGGAGCGGTAGTCTGCCCGGTGTCTGCAGCCAGAGTGCTCGGCGGCCAGAGGGGGGCCCACGTGGTGGCTGGTGTCACAGTGGTTCACCAGAAGATGCGCTAGTGTCCTCACAGCAGAGAAGCGGGAAACGTGGTTCTAGGGTCTCTTGGAGATGTTCTAAATCCACGTGATGTAACCGGGGGTGGAAAATCAGCGTGTTAGGTGGAGTAACTGAATGAACAGTTTCCTCTCTCTGTTCATTGTAATCGGCACGTAGGGCTGAGTCTGAGTCTGAGTCTGGGCTGCCTGCGCATATAATGCACATTCCTAGCAGGTACGCAGTAAAGTAGCCAAGACTTTGAGCAGTTGTCTAGATCGGAAAGTGGGGGAATCGCCGCTTACTCGTGGTTGCCTTATAATTGGGCACACATACCGTATATGCAGTATTTACGTTAATACTTTGCATATTGAGCCGAATAGCCATAGGTTTGCGATTACTTTCACTGTTATGTAAGGGGATGAGATTTTAATCTATCCCTTCCTGTCATGGCGGAGTTGAAAAAGGCAGAGATTCTAAATGCAGAAGTTGTGACATTTGAACAAAATAAATGGGTTTTTTTTTGTTTTTTTGTTTTTTGTTTTTTTGCAAATAATGCTTCACGCTTGCAAAGTAGTAAGGGGGCCCTCACTCTGCACAGGGGTGTAAGAGCGATATTGCAGGCTGAGCCATCAGTGGAGGTGGTGATGCTTGTTTGTGATGTGTACATTTCTGTGTTTGGTCAGGACACTAAAGCCTCTCTTTATTGTAAGTTACAAATGTATATGGAAATGACAGACCAGTAGAACTCCTGTTTATGTAGTTCACTGTAATCTGTGACGTTGCAAATACGGAGAGCTGAATCGCATAACCTTTGACCCGGCAGGTCTGTTGCACTCCAGAGCAACTGGTACTTTGTTTTATAATATTTTTAATGACAATCTTTGCTGTCATGAAATAACACCAAAAACCCTATCTAAACACATAATTTCAGAAAATAAATACAATACCTAATTATAATATAAAATAAGTTTTAAAAACCAGTTTACAGGGGTGCCTGGGTGTCTCGGTTGGTTGAGTGTCTGACTCTTGATTTCGGCTCAGGTCATGATCTCAGAGTTGTGGGATTGAGCCTTGGGATTCTCTGTCTCTCCCCCTCTCTCTGTCTCTCAAAGTAAATACATAAAGGTAAACAAAGTAAAAATCAGTTTACGGTAAAGCCTTTCCTTATGTGAATACCAGGCACGAGCATTCCAGAACGCCTCAGGTGGGTGTTTGCCCCTTCTGCTAATGGACGTTGGAGTTTCAGAGACCGCGATCAGAAGCCGTTCTGTGGCATAGCAGATGCCCGTTACGAAGACGTGGCCGCCACCTCCAAACGTGAGGAGAAGGAAAAACAGATTAATCTCGTTTGGGCGTCACAGAGGGAACTGAAATAAGCGTGACACGCCTTCCGCGTTGCGCATTATCAGGTGGGGAAAATGAGCAGGTACAACAGTCTCACCGGTGAGCTGGCTGCTGTGTGAGTGAAATGTCAGAATCATTCCCGTGATCGTGAGGTCGGGAGAGTGATGGAGCGTCGCAGGGGACACACTGCCTCTCAGACGCTCATCAGACTCTGGCTAGCCGAAAAGATTTTGGGGGCCCTGTAGGACAGGCACAGGGAATGGAGGGCGGACCCAAGAAGGAGCATGTTGTTAAGCTAAGGTTCGATGGTTCGGGGAGGGCAGGGCTGCAAGGGAACAGGTGTTTTCACAGACTGCCGGCCCCCGAGGAGGGATTCAGCAGTGTCTATTAAAATCAACAATTGTCCTTTGACTCAGAGATTCTAAGACGAAACCGTTGGCACGTGTTCAGAGTGAGTTATTTGTTGTCATGTTGTTCGTAAAGGTGGAAGATGAGAAGCGTAAACACCCGCGTCCCTCGGGGGAGAATAAACGATGACTTCTGGATTCATTCATATATGCGGTCAGAACAGCTGTACAGAAGGAGGGCGGAGTTGTGACCTGACTTGGAAACCTCTTCAGTTACATCGTTAACTGAAGAAAAACAAGGGGAAGGGAATGTATGTATTGGTTTACACGCGCATCAAAACCCTGGATTAACAGGAAAGCCGTAACTGTAGTTTCCTGCCTTGTGGGAGAGGGAGGGGGGCAGGGTGGAGGGAGACTCTTCTACGTGGTCCTTTCTTACTGTGTCCAAAAATGGCGTCGGGGTGCCTGGGTGGCTCAGTTCGTTGAGTGACCCTGGTTCAGGTCACCATCTCACGGTTCGTGGGTTTGAGCCCTGCATGGGGCTCTGGGCTTTAGCCCAGAGCCTGGATCCCGCTTTGGATTCTGTGTCCCCCACCTCTCTCTCTGCCCCTCCCCTGCTCATGCTTGCTCTCTCGCTCCTTCTCTTTCTCTCAAAAAATAAAACCTTAAAAACATTTTTTTTAAAGGTTTGTGTAAGAAGGGCGCCTGGGGGGCTCAGTCGGTTAAGCATCCAACTTCGGCTCAGGTCACGATCTCGCGGTCCGTGAGTTCGAGCCCCGCGTCGGGCTCTGTGCTGACAGCTCGGAGCCCCGGAGCCTGTTTTGGATTCTGTGTCTCCCTTTCTCTCTCTGACCCTCCCATGTTCATGCTCTGTCTCTCTGTCTCAAAACTAAATAAACATTAAAAAAGAAAATGTTTAAAGGTTTGTATAAGAAAAAGTTGTGGCCTAAGCCCCCTTCCAGTGCTGCTGCTGTTACTGGTTTTTAAAAAAGCTTGTCATGACTAAAACACCTCTGTGGAAATAATGGATCTTACGCTGTTCCTAATTTTGGCTTTAAACCGTCGAGGTCAGACAGGCCATTTTTGCTCGCGTACTTGAAAGACAGTTTATGATTCAGTAATTTCTCGGCAGATGCATACGTCTGTGAAATTAAATCCTTGAAATGGAAGCCATCTTAAACCCCAGTGAGTGTGAACAGTGCCAAAAACCGCATACTCCGCTGCGAAGCTCGAAACCTGTGAACACAGACTGGGCGTTAGTGCGCTTCATGTTGTTTCCATCTTACTACTTTCTCGTGTTTTTAATTGGTCCGAAACTCTTCTAAGCTAATGATGTCATATTAAAAAAAAAACCCTACGTAGAAGATTCCAGGACACACTCGTTCCTATTTGAGCGAAGGATTTCTCGGCTTGCTTTTTTATTTCATTAGTTGGATTTTCCCCTGCCCCCCCCCCCAGCTCAGTTCTAAAATTTAATTGTAATGTGTTTACCTGTGAATGTTTCATTAATATTATACACTTCTGAAATATACGTTTGTGCTGATGTACGTGTGCATTCATACTCGCCGTTGTCTTGACTAAGTGTAAGAAATTATTTGTGTTCAAATACGGAAATGCTGCTTGATGAAATTACGAAGTGGGGTCCACGAGCAAACAGCTAACAAAGAATTCTTGAGACTTTTTTTGGTGCAAAAAGGCGATTTTATAATAGCACGGGGACACGTGAGATAGCACGAGAGATCCGCACTAGGATTGTGAGGAGTGACTGATGATGTACTTTTTAATTAGTGGGGGTTGTGGAGAGCAGAAGTCTCTCTCTTTTTTAAGTGTTTATGTTGAGAGAAGAGAGGAGAGAGAGAGAATCCCAAGCAGGCTCTGCACTGTTGGCGCAGAGCCCGATCCAGGGCTCAAACTCGCGGGCCGTGAGATCATGATCTGGACCAAGATCAAGGCGTTGAATGCTCAACCTGCTTTGCCAGCAGGCACCCCAGGATAGCAGAAGTCTCTACGAAATTTGCAAGCAAGGCTGTCAGGACCCCGAGGGGCTAGCTGCCCTTAAGATAAGGTTACTTTTAGCCTTTAATAAAAGGACTCAGGCGGCCGTTGAGTTCCTTAAGGAAGACCACGCCCTGCACGGTTCAGCAGGTGTCCGTCAGTGGCTGCCAGCTGTAAGAAAACATAATTTAGATTACAGTTTTCTTTGCCTTTGTTTCCCTCCTCGCGAGGAACCACCACCTCCAGTTCGGTTCGCTCTTTAGCAGGAAGGTAACAACAGCACGGGACGCAAGACTCGTACCTGCTGCCCGTGAGGAGACAGCACCTTTTGCCTAAAAGGCCAGGCCTTCCAAACAAGAAAAGAGTGACGGCTGAGCCAGCCGGACATTTAAGCCGGAAGTCAGACGCTAGGGGAGGCTGCGCTCATTTACCTTGGAGAGAAGCGTGTCTCCTCTCAGTGTGCCAAGAGGAGAATGCACCGATCCACATAAAAACTCGTATGGGAGAATTCACGGCGGTGTTCTTCACGAGAGCTACAAAGCAGAAGCGCCCAGACGTCCGGGAGCGGGTGACTGGGCAGCCGAACGTGCTCTGCCCGCACGGAGGAGGAGTATTATCCGGCCCCGAGCACGGGTGACGGCCCCGACACACGTCCACCACCGGCAAACCTCGAAAACGTGATGCCGAGAGAACAAAGCTCGGCAGGTTGTCAGAAACGATTCGCTCTCATCGTGGGCAGGCCGGGGCTGTGTGTGCGAACGCCACCTGTCGGGGTCACCGTAGCCGGTAAACCGACCGCGTCCTGTGGCGAGATCTTTGGGTTCAGCCCTCAGTGAAGGTGGTTTGGGATTAGTGACGCTGATCGCTAAGCCCGAGGTAGAAAATTGGCACAGGTTATTACTTTCTTAATAGATCTTATGCTTTCTAAAGCAGTTTTAGGGTCAGCGCAAAATTGAGGGGGAGATACAGAGATTGCCCTCGTGCCTCCTGCTGCCCCCACCACGCACAGCCTCCCCCACCGTCCACGTCCCCACCAGGGTGGCACATCTGTGACAGTCTGCGAATCGACACTGACCGTCGTCATCACCCAGAGTCCATGCTTGACATTGGGGTTCCTGTTGGTGGCGCACGTCCTGTGGGTGTAGACAAATGGACACTGACCGTTACGGTGGCCTACAGAGTAGTCGCTGCCCTGAGACTCGGTGCTCTGTTCATCCTTCCTTCCCTTCTAACCCCTGGCAACCCCTGATCTCTTTACCGTGTCCGTGGTTCCGCCTTTTCCAGAATGTCTTCGAGTTGGACCCTGCAGTGTGTGACCTTCTCAGATTGCCTTCTTCCACTTAAATTCATTTCGGTTCTTCCGTGCCTTTTTGTGGCTCGAGAGCTCACCTCTTTTCGGCACCGGATAATACTCCATCGTCTGGGTGGCCCCCGCTTGGTCGTCCATGCACCTGCCGGAGGTGTCTTGGTTGCTTCCAGGTTTTGGCAATTCTGGATGGAGCTGCTGTAAACATTTGGCATGGTGCGTTTTCAACCTGGTCCGTCCGCAGATTTAAGGAAACGCTAAGGTGGTGTTTATTTTGTTTTTCTCCTCCAAATGAAAATCACGTTCGGTTTTTGGACAGAACCAGTTCAAGATGACGTTGGTGGCATTGGTGCCTCAGTCTTTAGCAGAGACTAGTTCCGGAAGACCAGACTGGGCCTGGGCGCCTGATGCTGGTGACTGTGGATCCCAGGCAGGGGACCCGGTACGGGAGAGAGGCGAGGGCCCGGGATCTGTGGGTTCCGAGCGCTGCTCAGCCTCGCTGATCCTTGAGAGCGGTTGGGGACCCGTGAGGAGAAGGGGGGATGGGCTCCAAGAACTTGGGTGTATGACGCGCAGGAGGCAGAGGTGGAGAACGTAGGCTGTTCCACGAGGAAGTTTGTGCGGAAGATAAAGGTGCGGGTGGACGGGAGCTGCGGAGCCCGGGGCGTCGCCCCTGAGCGGGGTGTGCTCTTACGTCTGGTGCGTGGGGTGCCGTTAGGAACCGACTTAACGTGTGAAGGTGTCTGACTTCATTTTAGCAATATGGCAGGCTGAATCCGAACCCCAAACCCTGTCGGCACCCCTGCTTCTGCTGGCTTCCAGTGGGAGTGGGGGTTGCCTGGGGAGGGGGCTGCTGGACAGGTGGCGATGCGTTGACAGTGTCCTCGTTCGGTTGTGTCACCTGTGGTCTGAGGCAGGACGCCGGTGCTGCTGCCCACGTTTGTAGATGCGTGACCGAGGTGGAGAAGTTGACTTGTTGCCCCACACGGAAGGATGGCGAATTACCCGAGGAAGCTTTTCAAGATACACGCTCCGGTGCCTGGTGGCGCCCTGATGGCGGACACTCGTCTGTGCGGCTCAGAGTTGACGTGTGCCAGAGGCGTGTGCAGCCCGAACCAAGGCCCAGCTTCCTGGCTGATGGGCTGTGAGCACTGGAGGGAGCCGTACGGTGCGAAAAGAACCAAAATACGTATTCCGGTCTCCCCCACGCCCCGCTCCCCCCAAATGTTGGTTCCAGAGGGGAGGCCGAGAAGCCACCTAGAAACCTCCGGGGCAGATGTGTGCTTTGCCCGGCTTGGAAACGGCCTCTGGCGGCAGGAGGAGCCGGTCAGGGGAACGCTGGCTGATCACGGGTCTGAGGGTCTGAGGCAGAGAGGACAACCGTGCGGGAAGGAGCAGCGCAGTTTTGTTCAGGGAACTGTGGGTCGGTTGGGACCACGCGTTGTGCACGAGGCGCAAAGCAGTAAGCGAGGTGGCCGGAGAGAGCGGTGGGGGCGGGAGAGGGGTCTTGCAGAGCTGACTCCTGGCACCACCCCTCCAGACCAGGGAGACGTGGTAGCCGGGGCAGAGGGGGAGGCAGCAGAGACGTTCCAGAAGACACTGGTGTGCAGTAGAGTCGGCAGCCCCCAGCGGTCAGTTCACGTGGAGGGAGAAGGAGGCTGCGAGGCGGCGTCCAGCTGTCTGGCTCGGACGCTGGAGGGATACGGTCCCGTGCCGCCCCAGGGCGGAGATTCGGGTGGACCCTGGAGTGTGGAGGACGCCGATGAGCTCGGTTTGGAGAAGATGGCTTGCGTCTCCTAGAAAACCTGGAGTGGAGATGCATCGTGGGTAGGTGGACAGTTGCCCCGAGTGGGAGGGGGCAGCCTTGGACCGTGGTCAGGCAGGCATGGTGTGCAGGGTGGGCTGGGGACCGAGGATGCAGCCACGGGAGCACCAGCAGGTACGGGGTAAGCAGAAAGCATGGAGATGGGGCGAGGCAGGAGGGCGGAGGAGGGGGGAGGGAGGAGGGAGGAGGCTCCCGATCGATCGGGCAGGTGTGGGGAGAATGCTAGGCGGCCCTGGGTCGGCCCTGCCGAGGGCATCACTGGGGTGCCCGCCAGAGCTCTTGCAGTGAGTGCAGTGGTGGGGGCCGAAGCCAAAGCGTGGGGGCTGGTGAGAGAGCAAGAAAAGGAATCGGGGACTTCGGGGAAACTGTGTCCACGTGGGCCCTGCACATTCTGCTCGTGTCCCGTTTTGTTTAGAGAGAAGAAAAGAGAAGGGAGATTGGTCTTTTTTTTTTTTTTTTTAATCCAAAGCAAATACATACTTAAAATTGAAATTAAAGAAGAATGTAGATTGAAAGTCTTGTTTTCCAGCCCCCTTTCCCACTCACAGTGGGTGACCTTCATTAGCAGTTTGGTGGGTGTCCATCTATATTTTATCTTATGTACATGTGAAAAATACACGTGTATGTTTGCGTTTAACCAAATTGAGGTCACATCGAAATACTGTTCTGTACCAGGCCTGTTTGGATTCAGGTTACACGGTCTTGATTATTTCATTTCTAAGTACTAAGAACGAGCATACGTTTTTTCAGTATCTGTTGCTTAAACCGACAAGGAAAAATACATCGTATGTATTGGGATTTTTTAACTGCTCATGAATTTTGCTCTGATGCTTGCAAATAGTGATCGGGGACTGAAAGTCGAGTGCTGTTGCATTTACATGGCTCTAAATGTCCGGTGCGTCCACGGGTCACGTGCTACGGAGGCGAAAGTTTGCTGTTTGCTTCCTCAGTGTCCCCTGGTCTGTCTTCTCTCCCATCAGTAGGTTACCACATAGATGGTTATCCAGAAACTTCTCATACCCATAGATGGATAGCCGAAGCTACTTTTCATCAAGACAGTGGGGGTTTAGAGCCTAAGATTTGCTGATTAGTTTTAGCGTATAAACTTCCCATTTTCTTCTTATTCCAGATTTGACATGCTTTTAAACCTCAAGCGGAGGCAAATAGCTTCTATGGACAGAAAATAATCCAAGCCGGTTCAGCATGTCAGGTTTTCAGGTGTTCCTTTCCGTTTGCTGAAAATTACAGCCTGTTTCTGTTGTGCTCTGTGTCTCTGCACCGAGAACACACGGGTTCTGTGCCTTCTGTGAGGCTTTGCTCTGTGTCAGCAGGTTAGCAGAACAGCGAAAAGTCATTAAGAAAGAAAATGGGGCCAGTGATGGACATGGTCAAAACCAAGAGCTGTGGTAATGTCACTCGGGCGACCAGGGGGAGGGCGCAGGACAAGGGAGGGCTCGGACCTGGGGGTGGGCGCGAGGCGTCACCCGTGCTTTTCCACCCAGAGTCGTCCTCCTGGAGCCGCGGGGACGACTGTGTTCGTCACTTTGGGAGTTGAGTGTCTCATCCGAGCCATGGGACTTCGTTTAAAAGTGGCCTGATTGTGGATTTTTATGAATAGTGTCTGGTTTGTATGATCTGAACCTGTTACCCAGATCTGGGCCTCTTGTCCTAAAATGATAAACACCAACGTGCACAAGCACCGTGTGAAACCAAGTTCTTGAACTGATGCTAATAGGTTAGTGTTGCTTTTCTCGTTCTCGGTTCTGGGAATGTCCGAAGAGACACGCATCTGCTTTGCTCAGGTTTCTATTTAAAATGGGAATATTCAGGGGCGCCTGGGTGGCTCGGTCGGTTGGGCGGCCGACTTCGGCTCAGGTCATGATCTCACGGTCCATGAGTTCGAGCCCCGCATCGGGCTCTGTGCTGACAGCTCAGAGCCTGGAGCCTGTTTCGGATTCTGTGTCTCCCTCTCTCTCTGCCCCTCCCCTGTTCATGCTCTGTCTCTCTCTGTCTCAAAAATAAATAAACGTTAAAAAAAAAAATAAAAAAAAATTAAATGGGAATATTCCAGTGAGTATTATATCTACTCAGTTGCAAAAAATGCTTCAAACTTCGGTTGCAGTAAATAGAATGTCACTGCTAGTCGGATGGTTGGTGTGCAGTGTTTTTTAAACAAACATTCTTTCTGAAGAGGAGAAAGTGTGGCTACTGACCCGTGGATTTCTTGGTGGTCACTGCGTAGGTCATTTACTGCTCATATTTGGGGCTGTTTGAGTGATACCAGTTTTTCTCTGCAATAATAACACAAACAGTGCACATATGAACGTGTTTTTTGGAATCTTAAGCTCTGGAATTTCCTGTCGAATGTTTATCTAAACTCCTAAGTTTAAATTTGCTTCGATTCTTTTCACTTGAATTCTTTTGTCCGAAGAGAAAGGTTTTTCTTTAAGGAGTAAAAGTAGTTGTCAAGTTTTTATAAATTTGTTTTCTGCTGTGGCCAAAGTGGTGTATCGTGGAATGATGTGGCTGTTGAATTTGTTGTAAGAAACTCATTTAACCAAAACGATGGGAAGTAAATATATTCTGTTAACAGATGAACCAAGACAGTTTGGGACTTTATGAAAAACGTAATGGGACTTTGGACTTTGGTGATGAAGGAGTGTCACAGGAAGAGTGTGCCAGTGGGGGTGTGGAGGCAAGGGGCTCATAGCTGAGTGCAGGTGGGGCTAGGCTGGGTCCCATCCGTTGCCAGGGGCCTGTCGCCAAGATCAGGGAGGCTGTGGGGTGTCTGCCTCCTCCTAGCTGGGGGCGCAGGAGTGATCGGGAGGCTGTGCGGTGACCAGCGCCTCCTAGCTGGAGCATATTGGGAATTTGGAGCCCTGTTCTCACGCCCCCCAAGCTTCTGGAGTCTGCTTGTTGTCTTTTGACCAGGTATTTCATTTAAAGCCAGTGAGCTTTGTTGGGAATAGACGGTAAGACGTTTAAAAATAAAACGCTGATATCCAGCCCTCCTGGACCTGTGGTCCTGTGACCCTGCCAGGGTGTTGGTGTTCTGGTCCTTTGTCCCCCTCCCCACCCCGTCTCTGCTTTCTTCCTCACCTGCCTGCAGTCCTGTGGTCTGTTTTCACCACAGCCTGCCCTGCCGCCCAGCCCCGTCCCTGCCTTCACTTCACCGTCCTTACCTGGCAGGAGGCTGCGCCGGTCGAGTGTGTTCCCGCATCCGCCTTCATGACTGGTGGCCGCGGGGGCCCTCTCCTCCAGGCAGCCCTCCTTCTCCCCAGTGCTCCTTGCCCGTCCTCACGCCTTATGCAAGTCTGTCTGCATGTCACTTGCAGTGACACTGGGAGACGGCAGAAGAGGACTTCCATAAATCCCACCACACAACTGCCAGGCCGTCCGTGTCCGCGCCCCCGTGTTCAGCTGCCGTTCCAGCGCAGGGGGCCGCGTGCTCCCAGGGAAGGCTGTCTGCTACTGCACCACCCCCGTGATCTGCTCTCAGCTGCGCGGAGTGGCCGCTCTGTCAGCCCCCTCTCCCCTGGCTTCTCCCCACCAGCAGGCATCTGGGTCACCCCCCAAGGCCTTTCTTGAGCCTGTGACTTGCGTAGCCACCACCCTAGTTCTGTCCCCACCTCCCCACCCCCACCCCGGCTCATGGCTTTGTTGCCTCTCCTCCTGTCCCTGGTGCCCTCTGTGCAGGCAGGCCTGCCCCCCTGCTCCAGGGCTGCTGTGCTGGGGGCCCCCCACTGACCTCCTCTAGGCTGTCAGTCAGCTGACCCCTCTGCCAGGGTCACACATGCGGAGAGCCATTGACTCATGAGACGGCCCCTCCCTGGTTCCCTCCTGCCTGCCGACCACTCCCAGTCCATCCCTCGTTTTCCCACCGTCCGGTGTTAGATGGGCACAGGGCTGGGACCTCACCTCTCTTCTTACCCACAGTCAGTGCCTTGTGATTGGCCTGGAACGAGGGTGCTCTCCTACCTGCACCGACACCGAACTCCAGCTGGGGGCCTCAACTCTGCTCCGTGCTGCCCGCTGACTGTCGTGTAACGTCCCAAATGGAGCACGCCCACGCGGGCTGTTAGATCTCCCTTCCAGAGCCCCGCCCCGCTCAGGAAATGGGGACTCTGGCCTTCACTTGCTGGAGTCGTCCTGGGCCTTTCTCTCTCGCCCATCTGTCAGCAGGCACTACCGTAAAGCCTGTTGGGAACCCGCCTGCCTCTCCCGTGCCCTGGGCCTGCGCGTTACCGCGGCGCCTGACCGGCCTCCTCGCTTCTGGCCTCCCCCTCCTTCCAGGGGACCCTTTAAGACTGATGAAGGGCACAGCAAGTGGCACGTGGGATGCTGTGTTCCGTCTTAGAATTCTCTCTCGGGCTGCGGCAGCTCTCTAACCCTGGTCTTGATTCGGACACTCCTCTTTCCCGGGGGGTTGCCGTGGCCTGGGAGCTGCTGTGTCACTCGTCTCTTCCCCCAGCCCCGCTTCTGCACTGCTCCCGGGGGCTTTTGTTGACTCAGCGAACCCTTTGTGTCTGAGCACTGCCTGGGACTTGGAACGGTTGGCCTGCTCCCTCGGGAGGGCCCTCAGAGTCTGTAGATGGACGACTCCCGGAGCCTTCGGGATGAGATCCGGGCTCCGTGCTGGGGTGCGCGTGGGCCTGCGGTCTGGCCCCTGCCCGCCCAGCCTCCCTTACCGCTTCCCACACGCTGCCCGAGCCCCAGCCCACCGAGCCCCTGACGCCCTCCCCACTACCAGACGCCGCTTTGCTCTCATGACGAGGCTCTCCTGCCACACGGCTCACGGTTCACCCGCCGTGCCCTCTCCGTCGGCGGACCTCCGGGTCAGCGCGCCCGCCTCCCACCACACGCGACGTCCGTGCTGCCCCCCCCTCCCCGCCCGGAGCCCGGGCCTTTGTCACTCGGGGCGCGGACCGCGCTGGGCCTCCTGTTGGTCTGTCTGTGTGCTCCGCGCCCTGCGGAGGGGCCGGGCCCGCCGGTCTGCCGTGCGGCCGTCGCTCAAACGAATCGTGACTTCCAGTCGGGATGGCAGCACAAACGTGCTTCGACAGACCTCACTCCCAACGGCAGTGGGAGAGTGAAATGTAAGTAGAGAAACAGACAAACCAAACCAAACAGCCACACCCCCAGAAGAGAAAAATACCCCTCAGTACAGAAACCGAATAGAAACCCAGCGCGGTAGGCTGGAGTTGGCCAGATTCCCCCGCCTGCTGTGCCCCAGGCACCGAGCATGCAGGGCCAGTAGGAAGCCTGGCTCCTGTGGCCCGGGGTCACAGGGACCAAGGTGTGCGGTGGAATTAGAACTGAAATCAGACTCGCTCTTTGGAGCTGCTTTTAGATGAGGCTTCCCCACGCTAAGGTCACTGTCCCCAGTACACTGGGGCTTTGTGGGAAGTTGTGGGCCTTGGGAGGATAGGGAGCAGGGCCTGGGCTGTGCCACAGCGTCCGGTGACTCTCTCACAGGGTCTGCACCGTCTGTAAGGAGCCAGGCAGCGGGAACTCTGTCACTGTGGAAGCCTAGTTCTGGCCTGAGGCCTTGGGAGGCCCGGAGGGGCAGTGGCTGGACGCTAGGCAGGGAGGGAAGTGCCAGCAGTATAACCTACGCGGGCTGAGCCGGAAGCCAGATCCCACAGCCTCCAGAGTCGGCACCTTACAGAACGATGCATTTACTTCTTCCAAAATGCACGGGTAGTCTAGTAAAACTGCCAAAATAAGTGTGTTTGAGATGTTTAAGAAGATAACATCCCTGAGGAAACAAGAAATTCTAAAGCAAACAGAAATGATACCGGAGAAGGAGGGCAGGACAGAAAACAGTCCGAAATCTAGTGAATGAAGACGGTGGTGGCTGGAACGATGAACTTGGACCCGACACTATTAGAGACAGAATTAGTGAATTGACCCAGATTCCTGCGCAACGGGACAAAATATGAAGATAAAAACCCGAGGCCCTGAACCAGGCAGGCCTGCAGCCAGCTGCCCCTTGCGCTTGCCTGCCGTGTGAGTGACCACGCGTCTCGCTGACGCCGCGTTGAGTCTGGTTCTCCTTCACCTGCAACAGGAACAGTATTTTCTGATACGAGGTCTTGAAGATTAGATGCAACTCTCTCAACATTAGGCATTGGATGACCTGGCGGTCAGCTCAAGGTATTTCCCAGAGCAGATGGAAAGCGAGGGGTTTGGTCTGATTCCCTCGGGTTCCCGTGGACGGAATCTCTGCGAGACCTTGATGGGAGATCCTGGCTTCCTGACCGCGGGGCCCGTTTCTCAGTGCTGCCTTCTGGGCCTCTGAAGACAGCTCAGCACCCAACAGACTTTGTCAGGTTTGAAGACACGTTTGGATTGTTCTCATTCCGTTTCACTGTAATTTTTTTGTGTTTGCAGGTATGCCTTGAAATACTGAAGTAAAGTAAAGGGTTGTCTGTATTCTTTAGCAGGAGCAACCTTGTGTCCAAAGAGCACTGCGCGCGTGTGTGTGTGTGTGTGTGTGTGTGTGTGTGTGTATGTGCGCACGCGCGCGTGTGTGGGGTGAATTGCCCTGAAATATCTAGGAAATGAATCGAACATCGTAAGCAGTTTGTTGAAGAGCCAGATGATTGCAGTGAGGTGGGGGTGCTCTCCCGCTGGTTCCCTGACCACCCTCAGCTGTGAGTTGCGCTCACCGCCAGCCATCTGCTCTGTTGTCAATGATGCTCTGGGCTAGAAATGCCTCTGCAAACTAAACCAGGCAGATTCTGCTTCCTTCCTGGGAATTGTACCTGAGTCAGTGTTTGATAGTGTCCTGGCCCTGGGAGGGTTCCTCTGGTTGCCTTAATCTCCTCTCTCCTGCACAAGGGCCACCCTGCAGTCTGGGCTGAGTCTCTGCCCAGTTGCCTTTCAGTACGGCCTCCTCTGGCTTTAAACTTTGCCTGTGACGTCCCTTCCTTTGGAAGGAGGTTAGGAGTCCTCTCTTTTCCTGCCTTTCCTCTCCCTCGGCAACACCTCTGAACCAGGGCTGGGGACAGTGGCAAGCTTGTCCGGGGACACCCCTGCTCTAGGGGCTGAGCACTTACTTGGTGGAGGGTGGGCAGCAGCCTGGGGTCCATCACCGTCTCGGCAGAGAGCGAGGGCAAAGATGACCGCGGCCCGGCCGCCTCAGCCTGCCCCTTCCAGCCAGGGTTCCGGCCTCCTTTACCTGAGCGGGGTTGGGCAGAACCAGGGTGCCCCGGCCTTCCCGCCACTCGTGCCCAGGATGTGGCCTCTGTAGCAGACGGGTAGCTGGGAGGCACGGGATTCCCATGCTCTTGGCTGTAGCCTCTGCAGTGGAATGTCCACCTCCCTGAGCTGGGAGGAAGTGGGAGGTGGGGGGGGTCAGTTTGGGTTCAGATATTACAGACTCCCCTTCCTTAGTGAATCATGATAGACTTAAAAAAAAATTGGTGTTTCTTCATTTGTTGTGTGCTTTGGATGGCTTTGGAGGCTGAATCGTTGTTGTTGGGTATAATTCTCCCCAGGTTTCCTGGGGGAGCGGGTCTGTAGGGCCTTCTCATGCTGGGAAGGTGAAAGCTGATCACCCATAGCTGTGGACTCTAGAAGACGACACTCTGATTTACAAGGTGAATTAGGTAAAATGACCATTAGCTTATTATACACCCATGAAAACACTCGCAGTTTCTGTAAATTACCTGCCTCCCCATCCCCTTCGGTGTGCTCCCCCTGAAATAACCACAGTCAAGAAAAAATATTTCTGGGGCGCCTGGGTGACTGAGTCAGTTAGGCATCTGACTTTGGCTCAGATCATGATCTCACGCTTCGTGGGTTCGAGCCCCGCGTCGGGCTCTGTGCTGACGGCTCGGAGCCTGGAGCCGGCTTCGGATTCTGTGTCTTCCCCTCTCTCTGCCCCTCCCCCACTTGCACTCTGTCTCTCAAAAATAAATAAAAACATTAAAAAATTAAAAAAGAAAACCTTTTTCTATTTTACTCTTTTCTGTTGTTGATTACAGCAGTACTGCTTGCTTTGTTATTCCTCATGGATGAGTACAGCTGTTCCTTGAACAACTTGGGGTTCGGGGTGCCGCCCTGCCCACAGCCGAAAATCCATGTATAACTTTTGATTCCCCCCAAAACTTAACTACTAATACCCTCCTGTTGTCCGGAAACCTTACTAGTAACACAAATAGTCCATCGCTACTTATATTGTATGTTGTATGTATTATATACTGTATTCTTGTTATTTTTGTATTTTCTATTTTTTAAAGTTTATATCCAAATTAGCATATAGTGAAACAATTTCAGGAGTAGATTCCTTAATGCCCCTCCCCCATTTAGCCCATCTCCCCTCCCACAACCCCTCCAGTAACCGTTTGTTCTCCGTATTTAAGAGTCTCTTTTGTTTTGTCCCCTCCCTGTTTTTATATGATTTTTGCTTCCCTTCCCTTATGTTCATCTGTTTTTTCTCTTAAATTCCTCATATGAGTGAAGTCATATGATATTTATCTTTCTCTGACTAATTTCACTTAGCATAATACCCTCCGGTTCCATCCACGTAGTTGCAAACGGCAAGATTTCATTCTTTTTGATTGCCGAGTAATACTCCACTGTATGTATATCCCACATCTTCTTGATCCATTCATCCGTCGATGGCCATTTGGGCTCTTTCCATCCTTTGGCTATTGTCGATAGTGCTGCTATAAACATTGGGGTGCATGTGTCCCTTCGAAACAGCACGCCTGTATCCCACGGATAAATGCCTCGTAGTGCGATTGCTGGGTCGTAGGGTAGTTCTATTTTTAGTTTTTGGAGGAACCTCCCTACTGTTTTCCAGCATGGCTGCACCAGCTTGCATTCCCACCAACAAGGCAAAAGAGACCCTCTCTCTCCGCATCCTCGCCAACATCTGTTGTTGCCTGAATTGCTCATGTGAGCCATTCTGACCGGTGTGAGGTGGTGTCTCAGTGTGGTTTTGATGTGTATTTTCCTGATGATGAGTGATATTGAGCATTTTTTCATGTGTCGGTCGGCCATCTGGAGGTCTTCTTTGGAGAAGTGTCTATTCATGTCTTTTGCCCATTTCTTCTCTGTATTATTTTTTGGGTGTTGATTTGATAAGTTCTTTATAGATTTTGGATACTAACCCTTTATCTGATGTGTCGTTTGCAAATATTTTCTCCCGTTGTGTCGGTTGCCTTTTAGTTTTGCTGATTGTTTCCTTCGCTGTGCAGAAGCTTTTTACTTTGATGTGGTCCCAGTAGTTCATTATACTGTATTCTTAAAGTAAGCTAGAAAAAAAGTTTTAAGTGACAGGGAAAGCAGATTCACAGCGCCATGCTGTCTTGATACCTAAGCTTATTATCGGATTACAGGATGAATCGTCTGTCAGAACCCGCGTTGGCGCTGTGTCTTCCGTGACAGAAAGAGCTGTGGTTACGTGTGTTGCTAGCAGTAGGCGTCAGAAATGAGAAGAACACGAAAGGTTCACGTTTATTTGCAGGCATAGCAATTCATGCACTCACAGCGAGACGTATCAGGGTGAATGCTTCATGACGGCCTGGGCCTGGTGTAATCAGTAGGTCGGTTGCTTCGTTGCTTCGTCTCGGCCTAGCCTATACTTTTACAGCCGGATTCACAGTACAGTGCTGGACACGTCGTTACCTTAGCAAAACCGCCGGAGATAGTAGGCCGGGAGGCATCCTCTGCAGGGACCGAGAGAGGCACGCTGCAAGGTAATGTCGTTCTTTGAAAGCCAAGTTATGAGACAACACGTTACTCATTTTAGGTCAGATCTCACTCCCCTTATGCCCGTGCGTGTGAGGACAGGCTGTCCAACCGCACACAAGTCTCGCACACGACGTTCTTCCCGATGAACGCCTCGGTGGTGGCCACACGCACGCGTCTCGCGTGGCCTCGCCGTGCGCTCACTCGATTTTCACACACAGACGCGCCTGGCAGGCGAGGTGATTCGCTGGGCGCCGTGGTGAGGATTTGCTGTCCGGGAAGCGGGGGCGGGTCGTCCCGGAGGTCCTCGTGTGCGGACCTGCTTGGGGCGGGGGGGACCCTCTGGGTGGGGCCGTCTTGGGTCTCGGGGCCCGGGGGGCGGGAGCGGGGGGAGGCGGGCACCCTCGATGCAGCTTTCCGGAAGTGCGTTTCTGTCCCCCTCCGTGCCTTCCCGTTTCCCTGTCCACGTCTCCGCAGACGTTGGCTGTAGTCCCCGCACCCAGGCCTCGGCAAGGTCCGTGTGGTGAAAGGAGCCGAGCCTCTGCCGGGGCGCTCCTCGCGGCAGCGTGCTCTCCAGCCCTGCCGCCTTCGTCGGCCTCCGGCTGCTTCACCAGCTCTCCTCTCCGCGCCGCCGTCTTCTGTGACCTCCTCTGGGCTTTTCCCTGAGCTCTTGACCCTCTTCGGGATCCGCATCTTGAATCCCTTCATCCTCCAGCCCTTTCTGCCGTCTCCACAGTCCCATTCACGATTTCCCCGATCGGCTGTGTCGTACGTCCTGTGAGATCACGCGCGTCATTTGGACGGTCCTCTCCAGCAGGGATTTCTTCATTGTGTTGGGCTTGACGGTTTCACGGAGTTGTTTGTAACGTCCCTTGGCATCTTCCCGGCTTTCAAAGCGTTCCCCCTATGGCGGTTCTCTTCGGTAGCATTGACCGTCCTCCTTGTAAAGTGCCTGTGTCGTGAGCCTCACAGGTCCTCGTGGCCCCTGGTCCGCAGGCTGACTTAGACCCGCTGCGCTCCGGAGCGAGTGAGCCGCCCAGACACGTTTGGTGGTGACCCGTGGGGTTCCGGGTGGCCAGGACATCGTCCAATGTCAGAAGAACTTGAGAGGACAGTCCCTTGCTTTCAGCGTACTTCCTGAGTTGAGGGACAGAGCCGGGATGGAACTGGTCCAGGGAAAGGGCTCTGCTTGTGCAGCCAGACCACTGGCCACTGGGACTTGTTGCCTTCAGGACCCCGGGGTGAGCTTCCTACACAGGGCCAGCCGCCCTGATCACACCCCCGCCTGTGTCCGCTCAGACGGTAGCTGCTTCACCCCTTCCTACCCAGCTTCTTGGTGCTCACTTGCTTTCTCGTGAATAAATGTCCTTTGTGGCATTTTCCCCCCGACGGGGCACCTCCTTCTGCATGAAAAAGCTGTGCAGGCAGCCGTGGTCTCCTCAAGCGATTTGCTTGTGTTTTTCACGTTTTGCCTTGGAGTGGGTGACACGCGGAGGACGGTAGCTCCTGCTTCTCCGCAATCTTCTCTGGGGCGTCTGGGAAACCGCGTCCTTCCTCTTCGTGGTGGAAGCTGCTTTTTCTATCGCCTTGACCATTTTTAAAGCCAAACTCCTTTCTCAAATCACCACGCCTGCATTGAAATCCTGTGCCTGCATTCAAATGTTCCAGTTTTCGATCCTTCGCTTCCTTCTGCCTTACGTTGTGATGTCAGGACTTCACTTGTCTTGCAGTTTGAGTCGAGTCCGCAGGTGTGCCCGTCTCACCGCAGACCTACGTCCACAGAGATGCCACATCTTCAACACGAGACGAAAAGGTGTCTCACACAAAGCCCCAGGTTTTTGCATGTGCTGGGGTGGCTGCAGCGAGAGCTTCGAGAATTTCCTTTTCTTTGTGTCCCCATGGTCCTCACGCTGGCCGGCTGGCCGCTGCCGCTGCGGGCCTCAGTACAGGTCAGGCCATTCAGCCTTTTCTTGTCACGCCATGCCTCTTCTCTGCATCGCGGGAGCACGTCCAGCATCCCTGGGGACACTTCAGACGGGTCCCAGGGTGTAATTCAGGGTTCATGGTATTGCCCTTAACACGGTGAAAATTACGAGGAACCCTGAGAAATCACTTTTCCTGTGGTGCGTGATTTACCGGAGAAGGGAGCTGATTAGCGGGTTCATGCAACACTTGAGGTGACCTCAATGGCAACAGGAGGTGGTGCGCACTTCCCCCAGAGGACAGCGTCTGCTACGGCTCATTTTATGCGGTTAGGACTTAATCCTGCGTCTCCGCATTTGTTTGCCTTTCTCTTGACTGCAAATGGCACCATGTAGGTACGGTCTGTTTACGTGCGCAAATTTTGATAAGCTTTACCTTGTTAGAGTAGGTTTGTGTATGTTTTCGGGTAGTAAACGCTACGATAGCCTAGTATCTGCCTAGATTTCATGCATTCGTGGCCTACCTTTTACTTAATATTTTTGATATCTCTAGGCTGCTCAGCTCATCTGCCAGTCTTTCCAAATGTCACACATCTCCAGAAAAGTTTCCAATGTATTTATTGGGAAAAAAATCCCCACATAGAAATGGGCCTGCACAGCTCTACGTCAAGGATCAGATAGGCTTCTGGGGGTTTACCTCGTCAAGTCAGATTGCAAGGAACGTGGTCAGTTCTGTGGTCAAGTTCCCGTTGATTTGGAAAGGGTTAATTTATGAAGGAACTTGAAGTATGTCACCTGTTTGTACGTTGATTTTCTAGAATTGCCGAAATCAACCACTTTCTGAATTTGCACGTCAGGCTGTTAAGTGAATCTTTATCTCCTCGTTTGTCCTTCGGAGACAAAAGCTCTGGGGCGCCTGGGTGGCTCAGGGGGTTAAGCGTCTGACTCTTGGTTTGGGCTCAGGTCACGATGTCATGGTTCACAGACTGAGACCTGCACCGGGCTCTGTGCTCGACCGACCGGAGAGTGTGCGTCCACCTCCTTCGAGCCCACCTCTACGCCGTGTCCCGGGCGGGCGCTCGGTATTGCTGGGAGAGAAACCCCACGCGGGGTGGCGGGCCCTGGCATCACTCTCCTCAGCGACGCTTCATCCAGAAAGTTTCCTGTTTGTCTAAGGAAACCAGTCTTAAACTCTCCCTCTCGTCAAGAGGCCTGCCAGCATTTCTGAAAAGTCCGTTTCGTATGGTTGACTTTGATTGGGCCAGTCGTCAGGCTACGACAGCAGCTTTTGGGTACCGTCAGCCTTTCCCCGCTGCCGCGCCGCAAGCCTGCTTCCCAGACGAGGCCAGAGGCTGGGGATGGGCAGCAGCCTTCTCGGCCTGTTGTTGCCGAGTCAGCAGAGTTCCTGAGTCCTAGACCTGCCAGGCACCTGAAAATGTCTCTGTCCCCTTGAGTGTCGGTGCCTCTGAAAATCCCCGGGACTCCTGTGGGTGGTGAGGAGGGGACTGGTGTGTGTGATGCTACTTGAGGGTGGTGGGCGAGTGGACTAGGGTGGGCCGCGGAGGCCTGGTGCGCTCTGGCTAAAGACCCCCTGTCTCCCTCCCTGCCCCCAGGAGTTTGCGGCGCTTACTAAGGAGCTCAACGTCTGCAGGGAGCAGCTCCTGGAGAGAGAGGAGGAGATCGCGGAACTGAAGGCAGAGAGGAACAACACCAGGGTCAGTAGGCGCACCGCCAGTGTCTTTCCACACAGGACCCCGTCCACTCCCCTTGTCCACATGTCCCCCTGGAGCTGGCCGGGAGTCACGAGTTGAGCGTTCTCACACCTTGTTTGATCCGGGAGGAGAATTAAGGCTATTTTAACACGTGCGGGGGCGGGGGCGGGGGGGGGGGGGGGCTCCCTAACCGGGGACCGAATTGAAGGGATTCAGACTCGGTTTCGCATTTGGTTACACGGGGGCCCCAGACTGAAAGTGCTGTTTCAACACGGCTTTCCCTTGGCCTCTCCCACCAGCTGCTGCTGGAGCACCTGGAGTGCCTCGTGTCCAGGCACGAGAGGTCTCTCCGGATGACGGTGGTGAAGCGGCAGGCGCAGTCCCCGGCCGGCGTGTCCAGCGAGGTGGAGGTGCTCAAGGCCCTGAAGTCCTTGTTCGAGCACCACAAAGCTCTGGATGAAAAGGTGCCTCCGGCCACGGCGGCTCTCGATTCGCGCACCTGCCGTGTGCCGTGAGGCACACGTCGCGTGTTTGTGGGACTGGAGTTTCCTTTTAAGCTCCTCGAATTCTTGTAAGAAGACAGGTCTGTGTGGTTAAAAAGTAGCGGTTGGCGGAAACGTGCGTCTCGATTTGCTGTTACGAGTCGCGTAATGTAATTTATTTCGGGGAAGATTTCGCTCCAATGTGAAATTGAAAGCTGTTAACGAGCAAGCGTGT
Organism: Panthera leo; assembly: GCF_018350215.1. Taxonomy (NCBI): domain Eukaryota; kingdom Metazoa; phylum Chordata; class Mammalia; order Carnivora; family Felidae; genus Panthera; species Panthera leo. The sequence continues at coordinate 112,010,996 of NC_056688.1, forward strand.
GAACGTTGGCATCCGCGAAAGACCTTACCAGCACTCTGTCATGTGATTTGAGGTTAAGGGGACCTTCGGGTAACGGTACAGTAAGGAGAAATGAAACACCTACACGTACAAACTCAGTCCCTTTGTTTCCAGGTGAGAGAGCGGTTACGAGTAGCGCTTGAAAGGTGTAGTTTGTTAGAAGAAGAATTAGGGGCCACGCACAAAGAGGTAAGCTCCGGACGTCATCGCGGGAGTCGATTTGAGGGGGTTTCCTTTTTATCCCTGGTCTTTAAAAAAACGCGTGAGACTCGCGGTGGGGACCGTCACCTGTCGCTCACTTTCTGACTGGCGAGCGAGGGCCGGCACGCCTCGCTCTCTGCGCCCAGCTGCGCGGTCTCTTACCTGCCGCCGTGCAGCCGAGAATACGTTCCGATTCAGTCACTCGTTTTACTCTGGCTGCGGGACATCACCGCCCGTTTCCCCCGAACTGTGCTCACAATTTACGGTTGTGTCTTTCCGAGAGGAGATTCTCTATCTTTACTTACTTCCTCACCCTCGTATTCAATTCTTTGGTTTTAGCTAATGATTCTTAAAGAACAGAATAATCAGAAAAAAACCCTAACAGATGGAGTGCATGACATAAACCACGAACAAGAAAATATGCCGAGCACGAATGGAAAGGCAAGTCCTCAGGCCTTCTCTCTGTCTCTTCCCCGGTTCCTCTGCCCGCAGACGTGGGGGCGCGTGCAGGACTGTCTGGAGAGCTGCTGGCAAGGCGCGTGGCGCCCGCGACAGCCGGCACAGATCGTGGGACTTGACCCATTTCCCGGAAGTGCCCTGTTTCTTAGCTCGCCAGACAAGGCTATTTAAGGATTTTTCCCCCACCAGAGAGCTTCTGACGGTTCTTTAAGCCACGAGGAAGACCTCGCCAAGGTAATCGAGCTCCAGGAAATCCTAGATAAGCAGTCAAAGGAGCAGAGCCAGATGAAGGAGCGCCTGGCCGCCCTCTCCGCTCACGTGGCCGAGCTGGAGGAGGACCTGGACACGGCACGCAAGGACCTCATCAAGTCCGAAGAAGTGAACACCAAGCTGCAGCGAGACGTCCGCGAAGTGAGTGGCAGTAGAGGTGGCCACGCCGTCGTCGAGCCGAACGTGGGGTGTCGGTTCGGTCGGTGCCCGGTGTGTCCTTCCTCCCCCACGGGCTTTGAACTTCGGGAGTTTTGTGGAAGCAGCAGCAGAAGGGAACGGTGCTCCGGGCCCGGGGCGGGCCGCCTCCCCGTCTGCCTGCGTGGCGGACCCTCCCCTCCCCGGGAGAGGCCGGCGGGCGGGCGGGCGGCGAAGCGCCCTCAGGTGCGGACTGCGGGCCGTGCTCGCGGTCCGTTCCAGTAACACCCTCGGCACGTCCACACCGCCACGGTGCTGCCGGGTCGCTTACGGGGCCGCGAGCGTACGCGGGCGGCTCTGCCGGGGGGCCGTCACTGGCCGCCCCTGCTGCTCTGACCTGCTCGCGGGGGTTACGTGCCGCTGGTCGTGGCGGTCAGAGCGAGCGAGGGTGCGGCCCGCCGGCCGTGGGGCAAGATCGTGGGGGAGTGCGGCCGCTTCTGCACGCGTGGTCATTTATGGGAACCTGATCGTTGTCACGGAAACTAGTAAGGGCAGGATGGTCTCTCTGCCCCTCCTCCTGTCCCTGTGAGCTGCCCTTTGTGGACAGTCCCCCGCCCCCGCCCCCAGCCCAGCACGGCCACCTCAGGAAGACCCTCTCAGGGCCTCGAGCCTGGATGTACAGGTGCACTCTGTCTAGTAGCTTAGTGTGGGTGAGGTCGTGTAGGAATTTAAAGCAAAAATATTTGCAGAAATTATGTAACCTGTTGAGTGAAATTATTCTTTGGCAAGGGGGGGGGAGGAGGCTCTTCAGCAGAGTTTAAGATGCAGACAATTTAGAAATTCATTTCTTAAGACTCATCACTTTTCATGTTGAGACTGCTGACATAAATTCCTTAGTAAACACTGAAAGAGGAATCTTCAGGGTAGGGGACAGGAAAGGCAGGGCAGAAAGTTCTGGTTCCATTTTCAGTGTTAGATACCGTGTGATACAATATTGTTACAGGATTAGGCTTCACAGGGTTACTTCCAATTATATAAAAGTTTGCATTTTGTTTCAGTTTGTTAACACTTCTGCTTTAACTTTGGCAACTGGATGAGATTTCATCCATCTTTTCCCCGGGAAAATGATGGTTGTGTCTCCCAGCGTGTGTTTCCGGAGGCCAGTCCCTGTTCTGTGGAAAGCTCACTTGTGTCAGGAGGCAACAGACGTTGTGACTTCCAGGAGATTTTATTATACGTTTCTCGTGAAACACATCGGAAAAAATAAGCCCCGGGGACTGAGCGGCCAGAATCCCAAGCAGGCTCTGCCCTGTGGGCGCAGAGCCTGACACGCGGCTCAACCTCACAAACCTCGAGATCGTGACCTGAGCCGAAATCACCGGCTGAGCCACCCCGGTGCCCCGAGGGTGCTGGTTTTCTATTTGATTGGAAGATCAGGATTTAGCCCAGTTTTTGTGTCTGGAGTGTGTTAACGTGTCCTGCACTAGTCATTTCCCTGTTTTCCCTCTGAAATACCTGCTGTAGGCCGTGGCCCAGAAGGAGGACATGGAGGAGAGGATCACCACCCTTGAGAAGCGCTACCTCGCGGCACAGCGTGAAGCCACCTCTGTGCACGACCTCAACGATAAACTTGAAAATGAGATTGCCAATAAAGACTCTATGCATCGACAGGTAGCTAATTTTGCTGAAGTTCATCCAACTTTTATAAATCACAAGTGCGGTTAAATACCTTTCTCCTGTGACATTCATGTTGGAAGTCAAGTCTCAATGCAAAGTTTCTGGGATCTTGGAACATTGTGTTCAAAAGCGTGGGTTACTTCAACTTACAGGTTTTAATTATTCGGGATTTTATGTAACCGCGTTATGGAGCTGCACTGCGTGATTCTTCCTTCTGCCTTGTTTTAACTGCATGTTAATCTGTTGCCTGTTAGCGCTGTTTCCAAAGGAGCAGGGAGTGGCCAGGAACATGCAGGCAGCTGACCGCTTTTGTTAGTACCTGGGATCGGGGGGGGGGGCAGGTGCAGAAACATAGTCTGGCGTGAGGACGCGAGTCTCCTGCATTTTGAGAGGCCGCACGTCTCTTTCTTGGTCGTCACGGGTCATCTGGCGTTAAACAGGAGACCCAAACCCAGCTTCTTGGAAACATAGCGAGTTTGGTGTGTTTAGAAGTATGTCATTAGACACAAAAGAATAATAAGAGTCAGGTACTAGGAAGCAACTAAAAATCGTATCGAGGAGCACAGTTTAAGAGCCCGTAAGATGTCCCAGCGGCACCGGCTGGCTCCGTCGGTTGAGCATCTGACTTCGGCTCGGGTCATGATCTCGCGGTTCGTGAGTTCGAGCCCCACGTCAGATTCTGTGCTGACAGCTCGGAGCCTGGAGCCTGCTTCGCATTCTGTGTCTTCCTCTCTCTGCCCCACCCCTGCTCATGCTCCGTCTCTCCGTAAATAAACATTAAAAAAAAAAAAAAAAAAAGCATGTAAGGTGTTCCAAATAATGACTGTAAAAGGCAGATCACGAAATACTACGTACAGCATGTGATTTATTTTCTCAGGGTTTTAAAGCGGGATATGTGGTCTTTCCGCACACACAGAGCTATATGCACACAGACAAAGGAGGCTGTGTATAAACGAGTGTTAACCTCACAGGAACCTCGACTTCTACATGATTTTTAAAATTACTTAAAAAAAAATCCCTTGTCTAAATTTTCCCCATTGATTTTTTTTCAAGAGTGAGAGGGTTTTTCTAGAAGAATCACACACACTTGCAAAAATAACTCGACTGGCATGAGGCATATTCTCGGAGGCTCTGTCCTGGCCGACGTGCCCACGGCAGTCTGCCCTAAGGAGCGAGCCCTCAGACGACAAGTCTGGTTATTTTTAAGAAGGCTTAGGACCGAACCCTTCTTTCCTTAACTTGGGAAGAACGAGCAAGCTTCTACAGAAGATGGGTTTTCTTTAACGTGTGGGAACTTTGTCTTTTGAAAGACTTCTTTGAAGACGCTGAAGAAAAGCAAATACTTTGGCGAGAGGTGTTTTGCGCCGTGAAATCAGGCCCCAGGGAGTGGGAGCCTCCTTGCAGAAAGGAAAGGTTTACTCCGAAGCGGCTCCCGAAACGGTTGGCTTCTGTCGGAACTGATTTAGTAGATGTCTGCGTTTAGATTTTGTGTCACTTTATCACAGGTAGAAACGGATAGAAGACTCGCTACCTTTTGACGCTTCGCTTTCGTTTCCTAGACGGAGGATAAAAACCGCCAGTTGCAGGAGCGCCTGGAGTTGGCAGAGCAGAAGCTGCAGCAGACGCTGAGGAAGGCCGAGACGCTGCCCGAGGTGGAAGCCGAGCTGGCCCAGAGGGTGGCCGCCCTCTCCAAGGTGGGGCCCGCCCTTCCCGCTGGGTCCGGTGGCGGGATGGCGATGTTCGCGGTGGCCTGTTCGTGTACCTTACCTGTCACTGTTCGCGTCGGCGCGCCCGAGTCCACGAAACAGCTCAGATCTGTTTTCCGTGCTACTTTGAGATCGGAACGCTTTTCAGATGCCAGGCATCCTCCCCGTTTCCGTTGCCTCCGGTTCTGTCAGCTGTGTGCTGTTTCCAGTTGGCTCGATCTAAGACTCGCTGCTTCTCAGAGTTAAGTCAGCGACTCAGAGCTCAAGATAGCAGCCTCGGATAAGAGAAGGACAGGGGTGCCCGGCTGGCTCAGTCGGCGGAGCGGGGGACTCTTGACCTCAGGGTTGTGAGTTTGAGCCTCCTGTTGGGTGTGGAGCTTACTGAAAAAAATAAATAATTTTTAAAAAGGATACAATTTTTCTCAGAAATAGGAGCATCCTCTTCTGTTTTAAAAATAATCAAAATAAATCTGTAACAGTTTTTTTTATTAAAAAATTCTTTTGATGTCCATTTATTTTGAGAAAGAGAGGGAACGTGTGCACGTGCTCGAGCAGGGGACGGGCAGAGAGAGAGAGAGAGAGAGAGAGAGAGAGGGCCAGAGGGAGAGAAAATCCCAAGCAGGGTCCATGCTGTCGGCACAAAGCCCGACATGGGGCTCGAACTCACAAACCGTGAGATCATGACCTGAGCCGAAACCAAAGGTCAGACGCCCAACTGACTGAGCCACCCAGGCATCCCTGTAATAAGTAAATTTTGAAGTAATTCATTCACTGGTTCAACAAATACAGACGAGGCCTGTGCCAGACACAGTCCCTGCCCTCCCAGCTCTCACAGCCCTCACCACCCACGGGGGAAGCCAGCGGTTGAAGAGGCGGTTTCCAGACGTGACGTGGTCGGTGCTGGGATCGAGTGATCCACACGGGCCGAGAGAGCACATGACCCGGCAGACGGTCCAGCCTTCCGGGTCCTCGGCCGAGGGAGCCTAACGCGGGGAACCTGTCCATGCTTCTGTCTCACCGGCTCCCGTGCAGTGAGGGCCCCACTGGGAAGGCGTAGGCACGGGATGCTGACCCTCATGGCTGACGTCGGGTCGGGCAGGTGGTACCGGGCGCCCACAGACCGACAGCTCCAACAGAGCCTCTCCTGTCCTTTGTGATCTGCGTGTAAAATCTCCGTTTCTTTTCTCCCCTGTCCTCTCTCCTGTCCCCGGTCGGCCTTGTAGTCCGACCGTTTATCTTCTGGACACTCTGCTGCTGAGGAAGCTAAACTGTCGGAACTCGCTTCCCAGCTTAGGAAGGTAGCACGTGTGCGTTGCTCTGTCCCGCTTGCTGCTTCCTGCTGTCCGTGCTCAGGGACCACGGGCGTCTGCCGGGGGAGGAGGCACCGTCCACGGATCCGGGGCCCGGGGTGGGGACGAGCACCTTGCCGAGCCCCGGTCACCAGCTCGGAGGCCCACCGCTTCCCACTGGCACGCGTGAGGCCGGTAGGGCGTGTGAGCAGGCGGAAGGCCGCTCACGGCGTGTTGCGCGTCGGCACGGCGCGTGGTGCGGGACGGCCGGCTCTTGTGACCCCGCTGTCGCCCACAGGCCGAGGAGAGGCATGGCAACATCGAGGAAAGGCTGCGCCAGATGGAGGCCCAGCTGGAGGAAAAGAACCAAGAACTGCAGCGGGTACGTGTCTGAGCGGAGCGGCTGCGCGCCTGGCGGTGGCTGAGGATGAGGCGCAGGCCGGGGGGGTGGGGGTGGGGAGCGGTGCCTCGTTTCCCGCTTCTCCGCACGTGGACGCCAGGCCCCCTCTCGATCCCGTCAGGGGTGCAGTGGCCTCTGGCGCGAGTTGGACGCTGGTGAGTGCTCCTAGCGTGTGGACGATGTTCCCTGGACGCGCGGGCCCCGTAGGCAGTGCCGCCCGGGGTGGAGGCACCTGCACGGCTCATCGGCAGCCACTCGCGGTGCATGCGGGACCTTGCAGGTGCCCCTCGGCCAAGCCAGAGGCGCTGGCCTGGGGTGAGGCCCGTCCTAGAGGAGTAGTCTGCTTGCTGAGGACGTGACATCGAGGTCCTGAAATCAGGTCATGGGCCTGACCTTGGTCCCCACATCCTGAATGACTGTCGAGATGTAAAGGCGTAGGTCGGGGTGGATGTTCCTAAGAAGAGGTAAACCGTAATTGAGCCTTGATGAAAAGGAGGCCCGTGTCCGTTGAATCCCCTGAGACTTTACCCTGGAGGGGCTGGTCGAAGGGCCACATGAAACACCCAGGAGGGGCGCCTGGGTGGCTCAGTCAGTTAAGCGGCCGACTTCGGCTCAGGTCATGATCTTGCGGCCCGTGAGTTCAAGCCCCGCGTCGGGCTCTGTGCTGACAGCTCAGAGCCTGGAGCCTGTTTCAGATTCTGTGTCTCCCTCTCTCTCTGCCCCTCCCACGTTCATGCTCTGTCTCTCTCTGTCTCAAAAATAAAAAATAAAACGTTAAAAAAAAAAAATTTAAAAAAAAAGAAACACCCAGGAGACAGACCAGGCAGCGGCCACCCTGCCTTGGCACGTCCATCCGAGGCCGTCAGGTTTTGTTTTCACCGGAAACTCATGTGCTTGGCCCTAGGTCGCAGAGCATCAAACGTGAGTTTCCGGGGAGTGAAGGTCCTGACGCTAGCACGAGATCGCGTGTCGGCCGACCCCGGCCTCCCATCACACACGCGCGCACAGGCAGACGCTAGCCTCTTGGGCCAAGAATTCGACCTTACTTACTTAGAGATGCACTTCATTACTTTCAGGACTGGATTGTAGTTTGAAAGGACAGGCGTTGAGATAAGGATTCTTCTATAACCGAGGCAATTCCAAGGAAACTTCTAAGCTGTTTTGCTTAAAAAATACGTGGGTGCTGATCCCTTCTTGGGTGGCCAGGGTCTTTTCCAAGTGATGGCCGTTGCCGTGGGTTAGGTGTGACGGTCGTGCTTTCTGTTCACTGCTCCCAAGGGAAGAGGTGTCAGCACGTGTGTCTTACAGATGAGGGGATGCAAGCAGGGGCGGGGGGGTGGGGCTGACCATTGCCCAGCCTGTGGCGTGTCCCGTGGGCTCCTCCTCCTACCCGGACCCCCTGGCTGCAGGGCACATGTCTACCCCGTGCCCTATGGCCCTCCACCCAGGAGGAGCCCCCAAGTGCTGCCGGCCTGTTCCCGCCGCTTCTCTTTTGTGTTCGTCAGGATATGGGGCAGAAACGAGCTTTTTAAACCTTGCAGTTGGTGACAGTTACATAAAACACAGACCCGTGAGCTTTGCTGTTACATTCAAAAGTTACTGGAGGTACTTAGTTCCGATTTTTTAATACAAGTGTCCGTTACAGAACATTCAGGTGATGTGTGAATATAAAGAAAAACAGATGAAAGTCTCTCTCACCGCTGAATTTTTTCCAAAGTGGATTTTTTTTTACCTTTCGCTTTTGTCTGTGGATTCATTTCTTTCTCCCTGAAGCCGGATCCGAGCTTCTGTTTATGCACCGGGAGAGTCCTCCTCCCGTGTGTGGATAAGCTGATCCCCTTGAAAGTTTGCTCGTTCCTGCGTGTACATCTGCCTCCTGAGCCCATCTGAGAGCTCATAATCAGGACATTCCTGAGGCCCCTGCGTATTTCGTTTCCCAGAAACAACGGGACCTTCTAATGGATGATCCCTCGGAGGCACGTTCCTGCGGTTCTGTGCCCCGCTAGGTCGGTTCCGGCAGTGACGCACAAGCGCGCCCAAGAAGGCTGCGGGAAGGGGCAGCCGAGGACGAGGACGTCCTTGGCACGCCCTCGGCGCGTCTGCGCTGGTGATCGCACTCTGGCTTGAAGCTGGTGTCTCCTCTTCCAGGCAAGGCAGAGGGAGAAGATGAACGAGGAGCATAACAAACGTCTGTCGGACACTGTTGACAAGCTCCTTTCCGAGTCTAACGAGCGGTTGCAGCTTCATCTGAAGGAGAGGATGGCCGCTCTGGAAGACAAGGTAGGACGGGACAGGCGGCGGCTGAGGGCTCCCGGCCTCACACAGGAGCCCCCTCGCGTTGTTCTTTAACGCGGAAAGACCACAGACCGTTTCCCACTCCCCGCTAAGTTCCCAGCGTCCCGTCCCTGCCCGACGTACGTGTGTGGGCAGGTGTGTGTTACTGTCTAGAAGAGAAGTCTGGTCTGGGAAGGGCCCCCGAGAGGGAGCACTTTAGGCTTTTGCTAATTGAGACTTAAGGAGTAAGGTGGCTTCGTGCTAATCAATAAATGGCACAGAGGTAGCCACAGACAGTACCTAACTAAGTGGAGTGGCCGTGGGCCGATAACCCTTTATTTACAGGACCTGGCGGTGGCTGGATGTGGTCGGCAGGCCCTCGTTGGCCAGCCCCACGCTGGGACCCGTGTTAGGTCCAGCCCTCGCCTGGTCCTTGCGTGGGGAGCCGATTTCTAACGTCGTGTATGGAGATGATGCTGTAGGAGTGCGCTGTTATGTAAGGCATTTAATCAGCTGAAAACAGGTTCTCCTGTTCCATTTCCTGCCTTCTCTCTTTTCATCTGGTTTGGAAAAAGTCTAAGCCTGGACTCTTACACAGTCATCATGGAAACACTTTAGCTGTAACAGGAGGGAAGGAGTGTCATAGGATCTATGCCAGAGAAGCTCTGGTGGAAACAGTTGGATTCGGACCTGATAAAACCGTCCTGGCTACACCCGTGTCCCTGAAGATGAGCCCAGAGTTTTCCGAACTGTGATTGGCACTGGGAGACACCAGTGAGCCCTGCTAATCACGTGACACGCTATTTTGCATAAAGACCATTAGGAAGTGCATTATTACACCCACGTAGGGTTCTTGCCTCGCTGCCTCCTTGATCTCTGGGCCCAGCCTTAAGGTAGAGTAGTTTTGTCTTAGATTTGAATTACACGTACGAAACTTAGGTCATGTTTTCCCGAGTGACTGGTGAATTACCCTAAAAGCTAGTACGGACCAGTTTAACTAATTAAAATAAACTTACGAACTTGTCGTACTTACATTCAGAAACTGATCCGTGAAGAAATTGTACACGGACCAAGTATTACCAAAGGCTGTTCCTGTGGTTTCAAAGACAGCATTTCACTCCGTGGGCATGTGACCCTGTTCGCTGGTGTAGCCACACGGTCCGTTCCTTTTCCGTGCTGCGTTATTGTAAAGAGAAACATAGCTATGCTCTATGCATTGTTTTCGAGAATGAACAGTAAAGGACTGTCTGTGTCTTTCTCAGAACTCTCTATTACGAGAAGTTGAAAATGTGAAAAAGCAGTTAGAAGAAACGCAACGTGAGAAGGTACTTCCATCTCTCAATCCTTCAGAGATCCGTCGAGACCGGAAAGGAGCAGGTGTCCGCTGGGGCTCCCACTTCCTCCACGGCGGGCCCCCGCTGTGCTTTCGAGCGGCCCCACGCTCGCAAGTCTGAACGGCACGCGTGTGGCGGAGTTGGAGCCGAGCAGCCTCTGGGTTCAGATTTCTGAGTCCCTTCGGGGGTCCGCTCGAAAGCTAAAATGTTCGCGTAAACCTTTCGTTGAGTGCAGCGTTGCCCAGCAGGAAGGTAACAGGTGACACGGGTGTCATCCCAAGGATTCTCGCGGCTGCATTTGAAATGGTCAGACAGGCGGGCGATGTTAGTTTTCATGCAGCCCGATGCAGGCAACATGTTATTGTATCATGTAAATGGTATAGACGTGAAGGAGCTACTCTACAATGTTTTCCACATTCAGTCCTTGCAACCCACGGGGCGTCTCGCGGTTCCATGCCCTGTGGTCGGGACCAGCCCCATTTTGGGTGCTCAGTTAGCCCCGTGCGGCGGTGTCTGCTGCCTGGGACGGCACCGCCTCGGGGGTTGTTGTGCGACCGAAGCTCCTCGTCGGTTTTGCTCCCTGGTGCTGCGTGTGCAGACGTGAGGCTGGGCTGCGGAGGGTCCACGAAGGAGCACGTGCCTATCGCACAGAAGGGCCATTCCCCCACCGCCCAGAAAGCCCTGCTCCTCTCTACGTAATTAGGAAGAAGTGTCAGTGGCTCGGTGTTTCTCCTCGGTAACCTTGCTGTGCCTGAGACCTGAGTGTTCAGTAGGGTTCAGGACGTTCACTTGGTGATCTGGGTGTTTACTGGAGGACTCTCGGAGAGAACGGTCTTGGGGTTCGTGACTGCTGAATTCACCCGTTGCGGTCATGACGGTTGACATTTGAACACAGTGGATGCAGATAGCTTTTTCATTTTTTTTAATTGAATTCTAACGAACCTACAGTGTTGTATCAGTTTCAAGTAGACAGCATACCGTTTCACCAATTGCACACGTAACTCTGTGCTCATCACCATCACTGTGGTCACCGTGTGTCACCATACAGAGTCCTTGGGGTATCACGGACCGTATTCCCTGTGCTGCGCTTTTCGTCCCCGTGACTGCCTGATTTTATATCTGGAAGCCTATGCCTCCTAATCCCTGTCGTCGCTTTCACCCACCGCCCCCGCTCTCCTCCCCTCTGGCAACCCTCGGTTTGTGCTCTGTGTTTAAGGGTATATTGACGCAAGTGATCGTAAACCTTCCCTGCAGCAGGTGTCATTGTCGTTTGCTGCTTTGCAGGATCGGCTCCTACTGAACGTGGAAGCACTGAGGGCTGAATTAGAGCAGGCGAGACTGAGAGGCTCTTCCCTTCACCACGGGTATGACATTTCCCGGTTCATAGATCTGTTCCAGATGCTTCCCTTCGCCACGAATATGACCTGAACCAGCCCACAGTTACACACTAGAACCGTGGGTGTGCTGTGGTCTGATGCGAACCAGCTCCCAGGTACTGATAGCTGACGGTGGGGGGCACTGCCTTCGCCATGGCTCTGACACGAACCAGCTCACAGACACGTATGTTAACACCTGCTGTGTATCTTCGAGAACGAGCCCTTGGCCATATGGGCAGAGTGACCTGATGTGGCTCAGGGAGCCGGTAGCTTAGTAGCTGGTGAGAGGGAGAAGTAGAACATCGTTCCAGAGGATAGGCTTGGACACCCAGGAGACCGGGAGGCATGACAGAGCTCGCAGCCGCAGGAGGAGGTGTGGAAGGTAGGGAATGGTCAGTTTCTGTCGTGGGTGGGTTAATTTGCTCCCCCCCTCCCCCCCGCCGCGCAGTGTGGCACCGATGGTTGGGGGTAGGAGGGGTCCAGCATGCCAGGTGAGGGCCCGCGTGCCTGGGAGCCGTGGTCCCTTCCACAAGGCCAGTGGGGTTGCCATGGGAGTGGCCGCACGGCCATGATTGTGAGGGTCAATTTGACATTCACGGCGTTAGCACAGTGCTTGTAGTTTGTCATGTTTTTGAAAAGACTCTGGAGAATGACGTGTAGTCACTTTAAGTCTGTTGGGACAACTGTGAGTCACCTGTGAAGGAGTGAGTCGGCCGGCTCGTGAGCTGCGTCCCGCAGACAGTAATCGTCAGCAAGGTATTAGAAGGTCTCTTCGCTTCTTTGTAGGAAATAGTCACCGTGGGAGAGTCCCGCTGGAGCGAGAGTCGCTCGAGTAGCTGACTGGGCCCCCTCAGGTGCAGGGAGCAGGCTCCTGCTCCGAAGGCAGGCCCCCTCGGGCCACACAGGGGTTTGGGTGGCTGCAGACGGGGGCTCTCGGGAAGGTTGAGGGTGTGCTGTGGCTGTCCCTGTTGAGCCTGCTCGTAGGAAAGAGGAGAGGTCAGCGAAGGTCGGGTCGCGAGAGGCTCTCCCTGTCCGTGGAGCCGCTGGTGGCACAGCGAGCGTGCGTCCAGAGAGGGAAGGGCACGGGAAGACGGGGGCACAGGGCGGCCGCTCGGTTGGCTGATGGAGCTCCTCGCCGGCCAGAGGCCGGTGTCGCCGCTCAAGGGCTCGAAGACGCGTATGTGTGAGGAGGCCAAGCGAGCAAACGGGAGCAAAGCAGACGCAGCATGGGCCACCGGCGTGCACGTTGGAGTTCTCCAGGGAAGGGGCCGTGCGGGCACCTGGAGGCTGGCACCGTGGGGCAGTTGCGGTAACAGGGAAGCCCACGCCCGTCGCCCGCCTGAGGCGTGCTGGCCAGCGAGAGGGATAGAGGCGGGCTGTGCGCTCCCGTGGTGCGGAGGGAGCGGCCGCGGTCACGGGGGGCCCTGCGGTCTGCAGACGGCGGGCAGGAGGCCGGTCGGGAACGGGGTCTGTTTGAAGCCGTCTCACGTAGCGCTCTCCCGTGTGGTGGCAGAAGACACGCTGGTGGGAGCTGTGTCGCCGTGAGCACGGGCGGGCCGCGGGGACGGGACTGAGGAGGTGGCAGGCAGCCCGGCCAGCCGAGCCCTCCTGGCACGACCTCCCAGCCAAGTCTCGTGTCCTCCTCTGGCAAGACGGGGCGGCCTGGGTTGCGGAGGAAAAGAAAGGTGACGGACCGACTTCCACATGCAGGCGGGGCAGATGGGACAGAGCTCGGGGATAGGACTGGATGCGGGGGCCCGGGAGCCCGAGACAGGGTGTCAGAGTCAGGGGACACTCGTGAGCCTCAGAGGAGCCGCGAACCATCCCAGACCACACGCGGGGTGTCACGTGTAGCTCTCACCGGTTGGCGACGTGCCGTGGCCCCGCAGCGGTGACGCTAGGCCACCTGAGCGCAGGTGAGCAGTTCCGCCGGGAATAGGGGGACAGGAGGAGGGAAGGGTGGCTGTGGCCAGCGGGCAGTTCGGACTTGGCTGTCTTACAAACAAGCAGTCCCCTGAGGCAGCGTTTCTCGAGGACGTTTCTTTAAAGGCCGCAGAGAGGAGCGCGAAGCACGCAGAGGAGACGTCCTGTCACGCGGGCTCTGTCTGCAGGCCTCGCGGGGCGGCGCCCGGGGCCCCCTCTTTAGTTGATGTGAATCAGATGGGCGTGTTCTGTCTCCCGAGACCATAAGGATTTGTGAAACGGAAGGCAGCCTCTCTTCTTTTCCAGAGAGCAAGGAGCCACTGGACTCCCGTGCAGGGCTCAGGTGTGGAGGGTGAGCCCGTGGCCGAGGCCGGGCAGGTGGGCTGGCGGGTGCTCCTTCACAGCTGCTGACCGCTTCCTGCCCGGAGCCTTTGCTGAGGGGGGCAGGTGACAGCCCATGTCAGTGACCCCATCCTAGGGGCTCAGGGCTCCGTCGAACTTTTCTGGAGACTGCTGTGGCCAAGGGGGACGGTTGTCTGTCAGTCTAAGTGCACGCAGGCCAGAGACGCTTTTGCCTTGGAAACACCGCGCGCATCGCCACCTCCTGTTCACGGGAGCTGCGAGCTGCGGTTCCCGAGGATCCTGCCATGGGTGCCCCTGAGGTGCCGGTTAGTGGCAGGAGGAGGGATGCCCGGGGTCACCGGGCCTCACAGCGAGGGCCTCGGCACGCGCGGGAAGAGGGCACTTGAAGGCCAGAGGGACGCACGGGAGCGCTTCCCGGTCAGTCGGGCAGCAGGTGGCACAGACACGCAGGGCGACGGGTTGACTGGGGGCGGGTGCCGAGGCCGAGCACAGGCCCTGCTCCACCTCGGGGACGGCTGGGCCGTGGCGAGGCGTTGCCCCTGCTGGGCCCGGGAGACCCTGTCTCCACAGGGCCTGGCTGGCGGGCTGGGACGGGAGCCAGGAGAAAAGATGGCGTCCTTGGAGACCTTCTTCTGTGACCTCAGTTTCCAAATTGGCGGGTTCTGGCCTGGCTGACAAAGTTCACTTCTTGTTGATAATGACCTTTTTCTTCCTCCCCCTCCCCCTCCCCCCCCCCCCCCCCATATTTCAGGCGACCGCACTTGGGCAGCGTCCCAGATTTCAGGTTCCCTCTGGCGGACGGCCCCACGGATGCCTACAGCAGCGCGGTGTTGCGCCCCCGGAAAGGCCGTGTGGCCGCTCTGCGAGATGAGCCTTCCAAGGCAAGGACCTCCGTCCTCCGGGGGCTCTCGCGGGACCCGCCCGCCTGCTCCAGTGTCCCCTGCCTTATCCTCTGGCTGTGAGGCTCTTCTGGAACCAAACTGCTGATAGGCCGCTGTCTCTTGTCCCCTTCCCCCCTTCTTCTTTTGCTGGCTCACAATTTACTTTGTAGAGCTTTTTTCCTTTCTTTTCGAAGAGTAGAAATGTGGATTAAGATGGGACCTACTGTTAAGCACAGCACAATGCTAATTAGTACAGTTTTGAAACACTAATGAAGATTCAGTGAATAGTGTATTCATCTTTAAGCAAAAAAGAATTCGCATTTGGAGTTTAAATACTTTTGTACTTTTGTCTCTTCAGCAGCATATATTTTTATATACTCGTGTATGTTTTCAGCACTGATAGTCATTGAACGAGTTTGGGCCAGACATCATCCCAGACCTAGGGCTGCAGCATGACCGAAAAAACCAGATGAGGGGCACCTGGTGGCTCAGTCGGTCAAGCGTTCCACTCCTGATTTCCGCTCAGGTCATGATCTCTCGGTTTGTGAGATCGAGCCCCGCGGCCCCGCATGGGACTCTGCGCTGACCGCGCCTGGAGCCTGCTTGGGATTCTCTCTCTCTCTCCCTCTCTCTCTGTCTCTCTCCCTCTCTCTGCCCCTCCCCCACTTAAAATAAAACAAAGAAAACAATAAATAGATAAAAAGTCAGAGGAGAGGCCTGCACCCCTATCTGTGCGCAGTGTAGTGAGGAGACACCAGCAGCGAATGGGAAGTAAAAGGTGATACGTGTATTAGTTGTCTATTTCTGTCTGACAGATGATTGACAAATCCCTGCAAAGGCGAGTGGCTTAGGAGGAACACTTCGCAGTTGCTGGTTTCTGTGAACTTAGGAGAGTCTTAGCTGGGTGATCGTGGCTCAGGGGCTCGTGAGGTTGCGCCACCAGGAGGCTCGGCTGGGGCTGGCGGGTGCACCGTGCGCTCCCTTGCCTGGGTGTTGGAGGCAGGCCTCAGGTCGTCGCCACACGACCTGCCCGCAGGCTGCTTGGCTGTCCTCCCGGCACAGCAGCGGCTTCCCCAGAACTCACGCGGAGAGAGGGCAGGCAGAAGGTCCCAGAGCTTGTGCCGTGCTAGTCTTGGGAGCTGCCCGCCTTCACTTCCACCACGTTCTGTTCGTTAGAGCTGCAGGGCCAGCCCACACTTGGGGTCCACCCCTCGACGGGGGTAGTGAAGAACTCGTAGACGTAGTTTGAAACCACTACCGTGTCAGATGGGAGTAAGCGGGGAGAGGCAGTCGGGTGTCGCGAGTTGTGAGATGAGGAGGGAATGAGACTTGTAAACTCAGTTAGACAGGGAGGTATCGCCAGGAGGGTTACGTTTGAGCACTGGCCCGAAGGAGGCAAGTGAAGGAGCCGTGTGGATAGATCACAGGTTGGTGCCAGCAAGAGGTGCTCATGGAAGGGACCTAGGGCACGAGAGAACGTGACGGGCGGGGGGAGCCCCAAGAGGTCGGACCGAGGGGACACGTCCGGTGAGCAGTTGGACGCTCCATTCTGGGCCTCAGGAGACCTTGACTAGAGGGAAGGATCAGAGCCAGAACACGCTGGTGGCTTCTAGAGGCACAGGCCACATAAAGTCCCTAGGTGGGCCCCTGTGGACAGCCCCAGAGTCCAAGGGCGGCTCTCTGGGCACTGCCCAGCGTGGCAGCGGAGAGAGGGAGACGGAACTGGCAGAGACCAAGGGGTCCCGACAAGTGCTGGGAGCAGCCCGGTGGGCCAGGTGCTCAGGGAACGGGAGGCCGGTGGGCCTGGTCGTGCTGGGTGGGGCCAGGCAAGGTGGAGGCCGAGGACCACGGTGGTCTGGTCCAGGAGCCCTTGTGCTAAAGCCCACTCGCCCAAGTTCCAGAGTCTGTGGAGACACAGTAGGGGCAGCTTTCTGGAGGACTTGAACTCTGGTTGGGAGCAGAGACGCAGGGCTAGCTGGAAGGAGACGCAGGGTAAAAGTTCTGTGGTTTCTGTTTTGTTATTTTGGAGGGAAAAGGGGGAGAACATTTTTAGGCTGATGTGGATGAAGTTAGAAAGGCGATCATCCAGAGAGAGAGGGCGGAACGATGTCCCTGAGCCAGCCGAGGGCCTCGTGCCCGTGGGTGGGGCTGTCTCGGGGGGCGGGTGAGCAGGAGGGCAGGAAAGCCTCCAGGAGAGTCGCTGCTCGCACCCGCGCCCTGCTCCTCAGACCACAGGGTTTGGGCTCGGCCGCAGAGGCGCCTCTGCCCCACGAGGGCGGCCCCGAGAAGAGCAGGTTCTCGGGCTGCTCCTGGGTCCTCTCTGCTCCTTCCGTTCGGTCACACCAGCCTCAGGAAGGGAGGCGGGGGACGCTCCAGTGGCTGCACGTCCCCTACCTGGAACACCAGCGAGCTGGTGGGGCCGCAGAAGTACACTCAGATTTAATGGCCTTGTAACCGCCCACGGGGGTGGCTGGCTGGCACCGATGTATTTTTTTATTCCCATTTTTGTTTCTGATCTGCTCGTCCCACCCTGTGGGCGATGTCACAGAAATGCCCACGTCCACGGAGGCACGAGCGTCGCAAGGGGGTCTAAGTCATAGGCCGCCCTCCTCACCTGTGCCTTAAGTACTGCTTGCTTCGTAGGTCAGCAGCTTGTAAGCACAAGGCAGTTCCCCGCTTTCTTTGGGCTTCCAGTTGAAAACTTTTCAAGTTTCTGACAGATTTCTTGTAGGTTTCTGGAACTGCGTTGTTATTTTCCACCTTTGCCGAGATTGAGTTTTTTTACTTACAGGTACAGACTCTTAACGAACAGGATTGGGAACGTGCCCAACAAGCTAGCGTCCTAGCAAACGTGGCACAGGCGTTCGAGAGCGACGTCGACGTGTCTGATGGCGAAGACGACGGGGACACGCTCTTCAGTTCGGCCGCTCTGCTCTCGCCCAGTGGGCAGGCCGATGCCCAGACGCTGGCCATGATGCTGCAGGAACAGCTGGACGCCATCAACAAAGAGATCAGGTACACGTGGTCGTGCGCGGCACCGCAGAGACCACGGTGTCTCCGAGGGACTGTTACCGCGCTCAGGAAGGTCTGGAACAAACACTCTGAATGCTCTGAGTGTCCCATAACGATAAAGCTCCTTCAGTTCTAGTTTAAGAATATTGTGCGATTCCCCTAGGTTATAAAATTCAGTTCACCAGGGCATCTGTCCACAGTTGTGGACAGGTTCGCGTAACCTCTGGGGAAGGGCGGAAGGTGTCCAGTCCCTTCCTGCGGGTGCCCAGTGTGCGCCTGCGATGCTCCTCAGCGTCCGACCGAGGTTCCAGGGTCGGCCAGGGCGCGGAAAGCCGAGGGCGCGTCGGGGAGGCCTCCCTGATCCACAGCGCAGAGGGAGGGTGTGTGGGGCGGGCCGCGTGCATGAACGTAATGTGTCGAAATCGGTCCGTTGTAGAGCGGTGAGTGCTCAGGGGGCGTGTGTTTGAATCATTTTACGCTCGTCACTATTTCAAGGGTGTTTTCTTTAGAAATCCTCTTAGCAGTTATGGTAGCGAATTTACAAAGCTCAGGTCCCGCGGAGGCAAGAGAACCCAGAGCCTGGCCCTCGTGGAGACGGAGGCGGCAGGGTGGGCAGGATGGTGGGCCCGGGGGCCCGGGAGCTGCTCTGTTTTGGAGTCCTGAGGTCCCGTGGGGAGCGGGCACGTGCTAGTGGCCCTGCTGCCGTGGATCCGGGTAGAGTCACCGTCCACGTTTCGTTCTTGGGAAGCTAGCGCAGGCAGACGTGCTCCTTCCTGCCTGCAGAGAGCGGGCGGTGAGGACAGACGCCAGCGGGAGAAGCGGGGAGGAGCGGTGGGCTCTGTGGAAGCCGTCCCCCGTCAGGTCAGCGCGGGAGAGGAGAGAGGGCCCGCGCTTCGGCTTTGCTTTTGTGTGGCATGTGGCCAGGGAGAAGCGATCTTCCTTCGTGCGAGTTGACCAGATAGAAATGGTCAGTCGGTCCGGGGACTTGTCTATCACAAAGTAAGCTCTCGGGGTACGTAAACAGAGCTTTCATCGGAAAGGTCGCCGCGTGGATCTCTGGTGTTAACATGGGCATAAGTAGTGACGTAGTCAAGTGCAGAAATTGCCGTTTCCTGATGCACTGCTCTCTGGCAGTGAAGAGTGTTCGCCTTGAATTCCAAATGAATGGAGTACAGTGGACTTGAATCCGGGAATTCAGAGGAGGCTGGTCGAAAATTCCATCAAATAAACTGGTTTGAATTCAGCCTTAAAAAAAAAAAAAAAAACCAAAAAAAAACAACTCAATGCTTTCATCTAGTCTAGAGGCTTCAGTGTCGGGGAACTCCCAACTGCTCCGTGGGTCGGTCCTTCGGTTAGGTCAGAGGTCCCGATTTCCAGTTGCAAAACGGGTACATTGACGTGTCTGAGAACTGGGAAGGTCGCAGTTGTGAATTCGCAGCTCATCGTACGGCGAGAGCTGCCGGTGAGCCTCTGGCCGAATCTGAGCGCACAGGAGTAAAATCAAACACGGTTGGTGGAAGGAGCTTTACGGGACGCCCTGCAGGAGTCCCCCCTCGTGTCGTTCCGAAACCGGGTGTGTCGAAAAGACACTAGAAGGGGGACCGTTCTCGCTGAGGTGGGGTCGGAGCAGCCGTCCTTGGAGCTCACCGGCCCGCACGTTCGCAGCGCGGGAGCAAGCACGGACTTGTCGCGCAGCTGCGTTCACGGGTTGGCCAGGGCGGCGAGGGTGACCTGTGTGCTTTCGTTGCAGGCTCATTCAAGAAGAGAAGGAGAGCGCGGAACAGCGGGCAGAGGAGATTGAGAGCCGAGTGGGCGGCGGCAGCTTAGACGGCCCCGGCCGTGTTAGACCCGCGGGCTCCAGCGCCCCGCACCCCGCGTCCCCGCTCGCGGGCCCCTCCCCTCCACACAGCGGGCGCTCCACCCCACGGAGGGGCCCGCACAGCCCCGCCAGGGAGGTGGACAGACTGGGGGTCATGACTCTAGTGAGTATTTGCCTCTTCTTCCTGCGGCGCTCCCCCCACCCCAGCCCCCGACTTAGGTGCCAGAGTCTACGAATACGGTTCTGTCTCGTGTTTTACCCGGAAGGAAAGCCGGTTCATCTGTCGCGCTCAGAGGTGCGAGAATTTTTAAACCGGCCAGCATTTAGTCATTCAGCGGTAGCCGGCGACGCACGGATTGTGCCGTGCGGGGGAGCGGGTTAGCCGTCGTCGCGAGCTCATCGTCAGGGCTTTTGGGTGTGTAACTTCGGATGTGGGCCCGCGCCAGGCACCGTGGCTCCGAGGGGCGTGTTCTTGTTTTCGGGGAGTCGGCGGTTTCACCACAGTAAGTACGGGCGGTAGAGAAGGCGCGGAGGGAGGCCGTGCTGTCTCTCTCCGCATTAGAGATGCCTGACCGGAGGGGACGGGACACGCGGTCAAAAAGTACCGTAAAATAAAGCTCAGGTCGGTTCTCCTGACGCTGGTGCGTGTGTGAGGCCAGCACGGCAGCGGCGTGAGCCCCACACGCGGACGGCTTCTGGGAGCGCGTCTTCGCTCCTCGGCGTCTGGAGACGCGGTGCCCGTACGGTTTCCGGGCGAAGCGTGCAGCCCTGCGGAATGTCGCGGAACTTCGCCGCGTACGTAGCTTAGGTTTGGAGAGCACGTCACCTCTTTCCACCTACGATCACGTTTACGACGTTGTGTTTCTGAGCGCGCTCGCGTCTGTCAGAATCTGTCCCGTTACCGTCCGTTTTTCTTCCCAGCTGCGCTCTTGGCCAGCATGTGATTAGATCAGCTCTGAGTCTCTTCCGTGGCCTGTGATGCAGGAACTAGTCCGTTTTGCGTTGTTTTGACGTCACTCTGTGTATAATTCGCACCATTAGCTAATCAGCTCATACCTTAAACTCTTGGACGGTCTCATCTGTGGTTTCACGCTTCCTTCCTCTCGGAGAATTTGTGAAAGTCGCTGTGGAAATAATCGGCCCTTTTCCCTGCTGTGGAATTTGTGTGCCGGCCGAGAGTGTATCTGCTTCCGTGCTGGGTTTTGACTTGCCGTCTCATCCTTCCGCTTGCTTCCCGCTGTTCACGCAGACCTCAGCCTCCCGCCCCCCAGCCGGTATCGTGTTCCCCCACCCCCCGCCCTCTCTGCCCCATGCCGTAAGCCCCTCCGCAGCGTGCTCCCGTGGCCGTGGTCCTGTGTGTGCAGCGTCTGCAGTCAGTCGTGGCTCTCTCGTGTCGTTCCTGCTTTGTCTTCGTTTCTCGTGGGGTAGTGGGGTTTCGCCCCAACGGTGACCAGTGGCACTTCGCGTGTCACCGTGTAGTACGCGTGGATGCGGGTGTGACACAGGTAACAACTCGTCAGCGAAGGGTTTCTTCTAAAGAGATCAGACACAGCACGCTCTGTGGTGCCGACGCTCGTGGGCGGGACTCCAAAGCTCATGGGCTTACCGGGCACAAGTACCGCCTTCCACACGGAAACACGGGGCTCCTGCAACGTGAAGCTGTCACCTCTCTCACGCCCGTTTTTATCACGTACCTGCACAGCGCATTGATTCTTGGGAAGTTTTAACTCAAATTCTAGGTCAGGGCTTGACACTAACACCCAGCAGGTCCTTAACCAGAGTCGGTCGGTTCGGTGTTCTACCTGGTGTCGCGGTCACTTCTTCGGCATCCACGAGGTTGATAGTGTAAAAGCGGAACGTGGTTCTCAGCAGGGAGAACAGTTACAGAAAACTTTAGAGTAGACAACTGTTAGATCTCTTTGTTACACAGGATGCCGTATTTTAATAAATTATGTACGTCGTAGTGGAATCTTATCTCCCTGAGTAATAATTTATAGTTTCTCTAGTAAAGGTTGAATAACCTATTATGTTTAAATGTGTGCTGGAAAGAAGTTCTGTTTCCAGCTATGGTTGTTTCTAAACCTTATCTCGATTATATCCGTGCTGTTGTTGTTTTTAAAACATGTTTGCCTCTTCTGGTCCTTGAATTTGTGACTTCCGAGCGTGCAGTAAATCTGATTTCTCTTAATTTCTTTGCATGCCTCTGTCAGCCTAGCGATTTAAGGAAGCATCGTAGAAAGGTAAAGTGCTTGGTAGTGTAACCTACCTGTGTTTGTCTGTGGCGGGTGGGAGAGTGCCCGTCGCTTCGCAGAGCGGGCACCACAACCGGGTCACGACAAGCGGCCGGTGTGTCCCGGGAAGCGCTGGGCGCTCGAGCTTGGCGGCCGGTTTCCATGGCGCCTGCGAGGGATGTGAGAGTTTGCCTTTCTCTCTCGTTTGTCTCCTGCTCGCTGCGTACTCAGTTATGCGAGACATAGAAGTTTCTAGGAAGAGAAATGACTGAAGCCGAGCCCTAGATGTTCGATTTGGGGATAACCACCTTGGACAGTCGCGGCCAGCAGCGTTTGGCGAGCTCTTAGGGTCCGCCAGCTGCTCTGTGCAGCGGTTTAGGAGCCTGTTACCCGGCCCCCACCCACACCCCTGCGAGCCGCAGCGTGTGTGGTCACCCCAGTTTCCAGATGTGGAAACAGGCCGAGAGCCCGGGTCCTGTGCCCGAGGCCGCATTGCAGTGCAGACGCTGGCCACGACACCACTTTGCCACGTACCCCACCTTTGCTCGGGCGCCTTTCTCTCCTTTACGGCACCCCGGCCCGGGGCAGGGCACCTCCTGTGTCCAGAGGACCATGACTTGGGTGCCCCTTCTCAGGGGAAGTGCCGTGCCTCGGGACCGGACCCTTGACCAGAGCGCCCCCCTCATAAGCGGGATGCTTTGCTCCCTGGACCGTACCCCCATGCCAGACCTGCCCGGCCGCGCGCTGACGGGGCCGTGCCTCTGATACGGAGCTGGGCGGCAGCCAGGGGAGCCCCTCTCCCGCAGGGACGGTGTGGCCGTTCAGTTAAACTCCGGGTTCAAGTGCCAGCTCCGTCACAGGTGGTTTCGTGACCCGGGCGTGTTAATCGCCCTCTTTTTGCCCTGGTTTGCTCCCCTGGTAAGTGAGGACAGCGATAGAATCGTGGCCCTCGGGGTGTCCACAAACTGCCCATCGGTGCACGGTCCCCAGAGGTCGGGAGCTCTCAGCGGCCACGGGGCGCAGAGCACGCCCTGCAGTCCTCTGGCTCGTGCCGCCCTTTCCTCGGTAGCAAGACCTTCTCAAGGAAGGAAGGACGGGGCGTGTGGTGAACACCCAGGCAGGACGGCCTGTCCCGCAGCTCACTGACGGCTACTTGGAGGGCTCCTTGGAGGCTTTGGGGGATGAAGACCAGGCGCACGAGAAGTGGGTGTCAGGTCCGCGCGGACAGGGCCAGCACGGGCGTTGCGCTTCCCAGCCCTGCGGGAGCCTCCCTTTTGGTTGAGACCGAAATGGCCCATAGGCCCAAGTCTGGCGGGACCCAGGGCCGGGCGGGGGCCTGCGTGTGGACTGCGCTGTGACACACGGGAGGGCCTGCGCCCGGAACCCTCCGTCTCTGCTCACCTCATAGCCGGGTCCCTAGTGTGGCTCCCTGTCCTGTTCCCTTTTGGTGTTTGTTTTCTCCATACCCTTGCCTCCACCTGGATTTGAAATCTATTTCTGTTACCTAAGTCTGACCCTGTTTTAGTTTTATGTTGATAATTTGTAGCCGCTTAAGGTAGCCTTTTGTTGTCTGATGATTGTCATGGAAATCAGGAGAGGAGGCAGGTGTTCTGGAGCTGTTGGTTAAGCTTGTGTCTTCCCTGAGCTCAGCTCCGCTTGGTGTTGACCCCCGGCCCCCGTGGGTGTCCCGAGCCCCATGCAGCTTCGGAGGTCCTGGTACAAACCCAGTTGGCGGTGCCTGTCTCGCCAGTCCTACACGGGTGTCTCGTGAGATCCGGCCCTGCCTCACCACCGGGACCTGTCAAGGGTCATAACGCTGGCGGGTCCGTGGCCCCGCCGTCCTTTCCAGGGCCCACAGCCTGTTACAGGAGGAAAAATGGAGTCTGAAGGGGGTCATCTTGCCGTGACGGCAGCCCAGGGTCACTTTGTCTCCACCGTGTCGAGCAGGCCTTCTCTAAGCCGCAGAGAAGTCCTTCAGTTTGTAACATCAACCTAAATGTCACTGAGAAGCAGAAGTCAGACCCGAGTGGGGGTGGGGGGGTGGGGGTTTGGGTGCCTTCTCACTTTCCGCCCGTCCTCGTAGGTCCAGGCTTTGCATCATTACTGGAAGTGACACTGGGTTAGGGCACAAGCTGGTTCCTTTTCCCCCGGACAACGAGCGTTGCACAGTCGTGCACGGGAAGCCTCTGTGCTCACCAGGGTTTGCTCTGAATGGCGTCAGGAGACCAGCACCTTGCTCCTCAGCTGGCGGTGGTCGATGGGGACTTGGTTCGGGGCGTGATTCGCGAAGGTCTCCGCCGCTGCCTTCCGGGGCCGGGCTGGCGGTGGCACGGGGTTCCGGGGGAGGGCGCACCCGCTGGGTGCGGATGGCCCCGGGGTCTCGGCGGGCCCACTGCCCAACGTGTGGCCCGGAGTTAGGCCGACACTAAGAGGGCGTTTTGGACGCCGCAGAAAGCGCAGCTCGTAGCTACTCAGATGAGTTCCTGGCTGTGATTTCAGGGCTGTGCGCTCGTCTGTCGGGCCCGCGGTGAACTCCTGTCACCCTCCTCTCGACCCCGCAGTTGCCGGCTTCGCGCGAAGAGGTACGAGACGACAAGGCAACGATAAAATGTGAAACGTCCCCTCCTTCCTCCCCGAGGTCCCTGCACTTGGACAGACTGCACCAGGGGGTGCTCCACGCGGCCAGCCACGAGGACATCAGGGACGCCAGAAAGTAAGGGGCGCAGGCGCCACAGGGGACACGCCAGCGCGTTGGTTTTCAGCGCCGAGAAACCCTTGATCTTCTTGGGGGAGAAAGGATCGGGACGGCGATTCTAAAGAAATGCCAGCGAACTGAGTTTATGTGCACGATGTTCTTGGGGCACCTGCCGGGGCTCTGGGGGTGCGGCCGCCGGGGCGCAAGTCTGCTGGGACAGACCGGAGTCCGGCGGTGCAGGCGGCTGTAGGGCGGCCTCGTTTGCCCGGATCCTAACCACCGGCCATCCTGAGGCTTCCCCTCTGCCCTCCCCTGGGCCGAGCTCTGTGCCCCGCGGGGCTCTGGGGAGCCATCTTCCCCCCACCGGGCAGCTCCAGCAGCCGCTCTGTTTCTTGTACCGTGTCCCCGGCCGGCTCTGGTTGTGCGTGTGCTCCGTGCTCCCGGGTCACGGCCTGGAAGGGCTGCCGCGCGTTCTTGGCCCAGGGCGCTTGGAGTCCAGATCTTCTTGGGAGGGAGAGAGCATCAGCTCCCCGGGGGCAGCCCTCCCTCGCGTGGGGCGGTGTGTCGTGTGCCAAGCCCGCGTTGAAGGTCCTCTCCCGTCCCCCAGCTCGACAGGCTCGCAGGACGGCCCCGTGAGCAACCCCAGCAGCAGCAACAGCAGCCAGGACTCGCTGCACAAGGCGCCCAAGAAGAAGGGCATCAAGTCCTCCATCGGCCGCCTGTTTGGCAAGAAAGAAAAGGGCCGTCCCGGCCACGCTGGCAAGGATCCCGCGGGGCCAGGTTGGTGTCCCGTGCGTGGCTCCCACGCGCAGGTGGTCCTGCTGGTGTCGTTCGTCTAGCACCGTGATCGCTCTGCCTGCAGGTTCCTCCCCCTGTCGGGAGACCCTCACATGGCCTGTTGAGCACCCCCCGCCCCACGCCCCCCATTTCATCACTCTGCTTCCCCACAGCTGCTGTTTTGGAGGTGGAAAACTCCTCTCAGGACGCCCTGGGACTCAGCAAATTGGGCGGACAGGCTGAGAAAAACCGTAAACTTCAAAAAAAGTAAGCGTTCTGTTCTTTGTCGTCTCTGCGTACTTTCAGCCGTACCTGGTTTCGAAGCAGTGGCTGTTTGTTCATTGAGCTCTGTAGCTGCAAAGAGGGATTCTCTCCCTCCAGGCTGAACCTGAGGTCCTTGTTAAACTGGGCCTCCCGGAGGCGTAGAGCACGTGTGAAATCGTGAAGGGGCACCCGTGGATTCCCACTCCACCTTGAGAAGTTGTGCAGGGAGGCTGTGTTGTGGCTCACTGAGGGCGAGACCTCGGAGCACTTGGCCCTGAGCCCTGGCTCCTGTACGGATCAGCTTGGGGCTCTGGGCCTTGAGCCGGGGCAGAACTCAGTGGGCTCCGCGATAGGCCTGACAGTGGGCGGGGCGTCCGGTGGCTCTCGGGCGCTCCGAGGGCCTGCACGGTCTGGAGCCGGGGCCTCACGGCCACACTGGGCCCACAGGCCCCGTCCCGCTAGAGGCCGGTTCCCCTTCAGCCCCTGGAGTTGTCCGTTGGTTTTCCCTTAAACCTGCCTCAGTTTAGTCTTCTTCTCAGCAGTCATAATAACGATCGTGACTGGCACACCGTGGGCCGTGTTTCAGGTGAAACGCTGCGGTTTCTGTTACTGCTCACAATTCCGTAGGAACAGTCAGGCTTTTGGTTCCCTGGGAACGGACATTTGTAGAAACCACTTAACAGCGGTCTGATTTGAATGTTGCTATGTTTGAACTGTATAAAAGTGTTTTGAGATAACTTGGATAGTTGCCATCTGGCCATGTGCAGTTTGATACTGAAAGTAGGCCTTTTGCTCCTGGAACCGTGCTGGGAAAATTCTGTCCCTTCGATGTTGCTGGCGTGTTTCATTTCACATCCTTACACTTTTTGTAACGGAAACAGTAAGATTCGTGGCAGTGCCCTCTGGGTCTCCCACCCCACCGCTCCCAGGAATGTGTATTTCACGTACGATCGGAAGTAACATAAATTGGCCAAAACGTTTCACTGTGTCTCCTATGTTTATTTTGTCTTCCTCGGGAGGTATGTTTAAGTACTTGGTCATACGAGGACGGCCTTTATTGAGCTATTTGCCCCAGCATGTGATTAAATTTCACAGAGTGTGTGTAGGTAGCTTTCCCTGGGGCTGAGATGTTCAAATTGCCAGCTTTGGTTCTGTGTTACCATAGCTGCAGCCGAGTGTCTGAGAGCGGGTCCTTCTCTGGACTCCGTGATCATCATGGCAAATTCCAGACCGTACAGTTGACACTTGAACAGCAAGGGTTTCAATAGAAGGTCCACTTACATGCAACATTGTTTTTTTAATAAATCCAGTGTGGTATTGTAAATGTATTTTCTCTTCTTTGTGCTTTTCTTAATAACCTTTGCCTTGTTTTACGAAAGAATACGGCATACGTACATAACTTACAAAATATGTGTTAACCGACTGTTTATCGGTAAGCCCTCTGGGTACAGTGGGCTATGAGCAGTTAAGTTTTCAGGGAGTCAGAAGTTATGCTCGGATTTTCGAGGGTGGTGCTTTGCCCGGATGGCAGAGCCGTGCTGGTGAGGTAGGGCCCCGTAAGTCCCCACGCAAGGTGCCCTAGTGTGGACAGTGTCCGCCTCAGGAGAATGAGTCTCAGTGGTGTCGGTGGTCATGTCGTATTTGATGAGACGCTTCTTGTCACGAAAGACCACTTCGCCGCTGCATTTATGTCCTAACTGTGAGATGCGTGTTGTCAGTCATGCGTTACGCGGCCTCACGCGTGTCCCTGCTCCCCGTAGAACTCAGCAGATTTCTAAGTGTCTTTCTCCTGCGGCTCTAACCGTAAGGCTGGGAAGCACTCCACATGAGTTTACCGTTAGGGCGAGTGTTTGGAAAATCACGTGTGGTGTCGAGAATTGGGTCCTTGAGGGAGATCAGGTCCCCGCTCAGTAGGCCCGGTCCACGGCGGTCAGAGCGCTCATCCATTTTACCCTGTGGGGGAGGCGGAGTTCTGTAAACCAAGGGGGGCGCGGCCGCATCGGGGGATGCGGCGTCTGAGAGCGGAGGAAGGAAGCAAATAAATAACCGCGAAAGTCGGACGAGTCTCCCATGCCTCCAGGATGTTGGCTTGTAACTCCCGTTCCTCCGTGCAGAGTTAGGTGCTGGGGGCTGACTGAAAATTCAGAGAAGCGAGGGGCGCCTGGAGGGCTCCGTCGGTTAACTGTCGGACTTCGGCTCAGGTCACGATCTCGCGGTTTGTGAGTCCGAGCCCCGCGTCGGGCTCTGTGCTGACAGCTCAGAGCCTGGAGCCTGCTTCAGATTCTGTGTCTCCTCTCTCTCTGCCCTTTCTCAAAACTAAACACGAACAAAAATATTGCAGAGAAGTGCTCGACAGATCAGAGTCCCTGCCTCTTTAGTCCTCGTGTTTCAGGCTTCGGAACTGGTGGTGGAGAGCGTTGCTTTCTGGAGTATTGACCTGTGCAAGCAGACCTCACGTCCTTACGGTAAAGTGTTAGCCGCCCCGCTTAATTTTGTAGCTTGTGGTCCACAGGGAGAAAAACGGATCATTCCGTCGACCGTTGGAGTGACCGTGTGGGTACACGGGCAGGTTCTTCAGGTGTACGTGGCCCTTGGCTTACGCGAGTCCCAGGTGACGGGAGCTGGCCGTCCGCGGTGGCAGGCGGTAGGAGGCGAAGAAGGGGTTGGGTGTGCACAGGTGCTCTGGCTCCTCCGCTTACGGGGGCGGCACTGACCCCCCAGGAGAAGGAAGGGGTGCGGGCGTCCCCCCCCCCCCCCCTCCCGGGTCCATCCGGTGTTTAGTCTCCTGGGCGGCGCCCTGGCCTGGTAGGGGACGGGGCCCAGTGCAGACAGAGACCTGGGCCGGCTGGCCGGCTGGGGGCTCCACGTCGCCGCCGCCTCCTGGGTCTTGCGGCTGCGTGGCCCTGGCTCCGCTGCCTCCGCGTGGTCTCGGCGGGACCTCGGGCCTGAGCTCCAACCCACGAGCGCATCTGTACCAGAAAAGGCTTTTCGTAAACAAATGGCCACCGCCAGGAGGAAGGTGGGGGTGAAGTCAGAATCGTGGACACCAACCTCCAGGTAGTGGGGCTCATGGGCCGTTTGTAGCCTGTAGGGGTGGACGGCGAACGTCTACGTGAGGGGTTTTTTTGAGGTAGGCTCCACGCCCAGTGTGGGGCTCAAACTCCCGACCCTGAGCTCAAGAGTCCTGTGGTCTACCAACCGAGGCAGTCGGGTGCCCCTAAATAGCTGTTGCGTGTGAAAAGACAAAGCGTGGCAGACAGAGTGCCACGAATCCGGTCTCCGTTCAGTTTGCTTTCAGAGTGCGGGGCACCTGCGAGCCCCCTGGGCCCTGCAGCAGAGCCGTGCGCACCCCTCCCGTGCCGGGCTGGGCTGCTTGGGACCGAGCCCCTGACCGTGCTTTCGGAGCTCAGGTCTCTCCCCGGCCCGTCTGCCAAGGAACGATTAGTGTCGTGTGTACGGGTCACGTGGCACGGCTTACGTAAGTGTCCGCATAAGGTGTTGCTGCTGTCGTTGAGAATTTGTCCGTAGGACACGGGAAGCGGCGTTAAATTGGGCACACGGATGGGTTACTCCGCCCGGCGAAGGAGGCCCTTCTCCCCCGTGCTTATTCCATCCGCTGTGGGTGCCCCGTGTCGGGGTGACCACAGCCCCAGTGGACTCCCATTTCCTTTTCATATGTGAGTAAATAGCTTTGCTGCTCATTTTAAAGAGGGAGGTTTTGCCTGCCTGCCTGCCTGCCTGCCTTCCTTCCTTCCTTCCTTCCTTCCTTCCTTCCTTCCTCTGGCTATTAAGATTTGTTGCATTCTAGGGCACCTGGCTGGCTCAGTCAGTGCAGCATGTGACTCAGTCTCAGGGTCTTGAGTTGAAGCCTCACCTTGGGCATAGAGCTTACTTAAAAAAAAAAAAAATCTGTTGCCCTCCCTGGTGTAATCCTTCCTACACAATTAGAACATTTATTACCCCCAGGAACACTTACTTGAAACTTGACGTGAAACGTTTTGAGCTCGAATTGTACGTAGACTTTACAGTCTTAAGAAAGGTCTGATACTGTTTAAATACGTTGAAGAGCCAATGTGTTTGTTCAGAAACATGAGATTCAGTGATGTGTTCTGCCGAATTTATCAAAGAAAAATAACACTACAAGTGACTGAGGGATTTAAAAATGCCTCAGGATGCCCAGGCACATAGGGTAAACCATCTTCTGTCCCATCCCACCTTCTCTGCGAGGCCTTTCCCGTTCAGAAAGAATTCATGTCTCTCAGAAAGCCTCGTAAGGACACAACGTGAAAGAGCGAGATGAAATTCTCAAAGCTTATGGTGTTGTCTCTTACGTAACTATGTCATTAGTAGACGATCGTTTTTAAAGATGTTAAGATGGTGAAGTTACGGTTTAGGTATTTTAGAACCAGGCGGACAGAATATTTCGGATGCGGTGAGGATCCCAGGACGGCTTCCTGGTGTTGGCTTGTGACAGGATCACAGTCTCACAGGCTGCCCTGTGTGCACTGGCCCCAGTGGTTGGGACTCAGAGTTTCTGGGTCTGAAGCCTGTGGGTTAAACCATGGGATGACCCAGTGTCTTAACTTAGCAGATACCTGTATTAGCCTGAATCGCCGTGTAGAATAGAAACCGCCAAAATCCCGCCCGTTCCTTAGTTGCCATGTCAGACCATTACTGGTAGTAAAGTGTGTGCTGTTCTGTGTTGTTGTCTTTGCCGGACGAGTTTGAGACCCTCACAGCAGCTCCTCACTCAGACGCAGGTGCGGCCCCCTCCTGCGGTTTTCCTTGTTGTTCAGGTACTCCCTCCGCTGTCCTACCTCGGACGTGAAGACTGCTGGGGTTGGCTGATGTTGACACTGATTCTTCAATTCTGCCAGGAGACGCCTCTGTTACGCTTTTTTTGTTTTTTAATTTTTTTTTAATGTTTATTCATTATTGAGAGACAGAGAGACACAGAGCGTGAGCAGGGGAGGGGCAGAGAGAGAGGGAGGCGCAGAATCAGAAGCGGGCTCCAGGCTCCGAGCTGTCAACTCAGACCCCGACGCGGGGCTCGAACCCACGAACTGCGAGATCATGACCTGAGCCGAAGTCGGTCGCCCGACTGACAGAGCCACCCAGGCGCCCCATATACTTTTGAAAACGTGCACAGAGAATTACCTCTGTTCACTTGCTATATACCCACAGGCACTCGTGACTCTTCAACGTTGAATTCTCTCGTTATTTGTAGGCACGAATTGCTCGAGGAAGCCCGGAGACAAGGTTTACCTTTCGCACAGTGGGACGGGCCCACCGTTGTTGTTTGGCTGGAGGTATGTTTCTTTTGAACCCTGGGTGGAGTACGTCACATCTGTGGGCAGGATGAATGCATTCGTACACCGTGCAGAACCTTCTGGCCTTTACACTTCCTGTCTCTAGCTCTGGGTCGGGATGCCTGCCTGGTACGTAGCCGCTTGCCGAGCCAACGTGAAAAGCGGGGCCATCATGTCTGCGCTGTCCGACACGGAGATCCAGCGTGAGATCGGCATCAGCAACCCTCTGCACCGGCTGAAGCTGCGGCTGGCCATTCAGGAGATCATGTCCCTGACTAGTCCGTCAGCCCCTCCTACTTCGAGAACGGTACGCACCTGTGGAAGGAGCCGATCTGCCGCTCACGTTGCCTCACACGACTAGTGTTCCAGTTTAACGTCTTAGCATTCAAATACGTGATCGGGTGGTTAAAAGATACTTTATCGAATGCTCTCAGAACAGCTTGACTTTGCAGTATAGACATAGGAGTTTTTTAAAGTGTAGGCAAGGAATTATCCCTAATTTAAGAACAAACTTACCAAAAGCGACGGGGAAAGAGCTCAGATCCCTACTTGCATTATTATCAGTGTTTTACTGTCTGACTTACTCAGCCCGTTGTTGCTTTCCGTTCAGGGAGCCGCGGGTCCCGGGGGCTCAGGGCTTTAAGCGGCCTGTGCATCTGCCCCTGCACGCTGAGCGCCGCTGTGCTCCACGCGGGCAGACCCTGGCCGTCCTTACCGACGCCCCTCCTGGTTGAACGCTAAAAAACGCATCTGAGGACAACGTTAATGGTTCTTGGGGGACAAAGTGGGCCGGCTCCTTGCTGTGGGCTCTGTACGTTGGCTCAGCTCCCACTCTGCTGTTCTCTGCTCCGAAGAGAAAACCTGGCGAGGATACGGCCTCCCACGTTCTTCTCCGAGTAGCAAGCAGGTCAGCGCCTGATTCGGGACTTGCAGGGACTTTGCGCAGAAAGGATTGCCAGCGTCTTTGTTTCGATTCTTAGGGACAGAATTGTAATGAGCAGTCGGTCTGTGCACTGACCTGTGGCCCGGGAATGTTCTGTCACGGCATCCGACCAGGTCCCCGTTGCCTGGTTGTTTCCAGTTAGAGAGACCTTTCTGGAAACAAAGGTGTTAGGGTGGCTCTCGCAAAGTCTTAGAAACCGTCTCGGCGAAGGCCCCCCGCTCACGCGCTGAGTCAGCGGACAGTGATGACAAGCGCACCTGGGACGGGGATCCTCGCTGTGAGACGACGGGCCAGCCCTGTCCCCGAGGGGCCCGGCGGCCGGCAGGGCGCTAACGGGCCTCGGGTCTGCCGCGCCACATCAGCGGTGCCGGTGTTTTGGCTGCTTGAAGCCGGCGGCCGTTCTGTGTGCCACGCTGAGCCCTGTGCTGGGCCTCTTAGGGTCCCCAGGTGAGGTTGTCCCGTCCACGTGGCCCCATCACTGTGGAGCGCCTGTGGGGAGCCGTCCACAGGCCAGACTTGGGGACGGTGCTCCTTTTTGTGCTTTGGGGGAGAATGTTTTAAATATATCGAAGTGAGAGTTACTTGAGAATTAGGAATAGTTTTCAGAAGTGCCAGATAGGTCGCTTTTATATTTCCCGTATGTCAGGTGGTAGGCGTGGCAGATGAAGCTCCAGAAACCGTGGGCTGTCCTGGGCTCACTGCCACCACAGTGGTAGTGCGTGTGGCGGTTCTCCGTCAAGGGGCTGGGCTTGTTTTAACCTTGTGTCGTTTTCTGTGTGGGCATCTGAAACGAGAAGGCGGGAAGAATGGCCTTTGCGTCCGCCTGCTCCTTTCACGTGCCCGAGGCTCACGTGTCTGCTGCCTTTCCTCTTTGTCACTGCTTCCCTTGCCCTGGATGTGGTTGTCACTGGGGCCGCCCTAGACCACAGGAAATATCTGGTTAACGCATGAAGAGATGGAGACGCTCACGGCCACGCCACAAACGGTCAGTCGCAGCCCCGAGCCCGTCCTCCCTCCGTGCTCCCTCCTCCCGCCCCCGAGAACGGCGCGATTCTGGGCTTTTCTGGGGGAAACAAAAATGTCCTTCCACGTTAAATTGTTCGGATCAGTACTTCCTTTAGGTATTAGTGAAATGCGTGAAGTAGAATTCTATTTTAGATTTTTCCCAGGAACTTAAAATGGATAGACTAGCTCTGTTTAGAATAGATTGAACTCCTATCTCCTTCCGGAGAGACCTCGGTTTGGCGCTCGGCCTCCACATTCTGGCCCCAGTTGTCTCCTTTAATGGACATGCCTGCCATGGGGAGTCGGCTCCTTGCATGAGAAATCGGAATTGGTGGTTTTGCATGAGTTTTGCATGACGCTTTGACTTTCTCACTCTGTCACCCAGTCACTCCACGCCTTCCCGACAGAGCTGATCTGCTCGCATGCCCAGGCCCAGCAGTACTAACGGTTGTGTTCTTTTGCATTCCTAACCTCGTGACCCCAGGAGGCTGAGGAGGGAAGCTGGGCTCAGGTTGGAGACTCTCTATAATATACTCTTCACTATGTGTACAGCAGCAAAAGAGCTGGAGTGTGAAAGCTTGTAATTGACTTTTCTTGACGTTTTTAACCTCTTCCTTTGTGCCGAATGTCGTTGGTGATTTAAAGTCTTAGAGCAAAGCATAGGATTAAAAGAGTACGTCTCATGGACAATTTTGAACCTTTCTCATGGGGCACCACGGTTAATTCTGCTTAAAACGCACGTCACTTTGTTTAGCCAATGGCTGTCACACACCGCGCCTGGGCCCTGGCAGCTCCTGGGATCATAGAAGGCCGTCCCCGGTGGGCTGACACTTCTCACAAGGCGTGCTGACGGGAGATGTTCGGATAAATACCTGGCACGAGAGTTGGCACGGGGGGCCCTCCCTCCCCGTCTGGGCGTCAGCGTGTCGCTCCATGCCGTCCTGCCGCCGTGTCCGTTGAGAGGCTTTCTTACTCCCGGGGTTCTCAGAAATGAAGCCTCTGCTTGCACATTGTACATTTGAATTTTCAGCTTCCTCGTTCTCCAGGCTCACAAAAAACTCTGGCACGACTCTTTTGCAGCCTTGTTCGGGCAGCTTGATTAAAAAGCAGTGGTTTCCTACCCGGATTCCAGTAACGTTGCCGCCTGACATACTGTTAGGTTTTAGGGCTAGAAAAGGTTTTAGGTTTCGAGGGCTGCAGGCTGCAGCCAGTCAGTTCTTACTGATGGTGTCGTGTTCAAGGATCCGCAGAGGATAATTGTATGTCAGCAAAAACAGTCAAACTCCTCTTACATCTGAATTTTTCTCATTTCCAGTTAATGGTTGAAACACCTTTTTTTCTCTATTTGTACTCCTAAAATGAAGCACGTATTATCACTTAAAAAATTTTTTTTTTATTTTTAAACTTTTTTTAATGTTTATTTTTGAGGCAGAGAGAATGCAAGGTGGGACAGAGAGACAGAGGGAGACAGAGACTCTGACGCGGGCTCTGCACTGCCAGCAGAGAGCCTGATGTGGGGCTTGATCTCACGAACCGTGAGATCATGTCCTGAGCCGAAGTCAGTCACTTAACCAGCTGAGCCACCCAGGTGCCCCGTATCACTTTTTAAAAAGCAAAAGAGGAGAGTGACTCTAATGTTCCATGCGTTCCCTCTTCAACCGTTTGATCTAAGCCCTCTGTGCCAATACTCTAGATAAATATCATTAGTCACTTAGCCTGCTCAGATGTTTCTTTATGGGGCCAATAATGGCCATCAGTGAATTGAAAAGGGTGCATTTTGTAATTGCTTCAACGTCAGCGTCTTCCACACTAAGAAGAAGAGCTCTGGCAGCAACTAAGTATGAAATTCCCTGTCTTGGGGTGGGACGTGTAAATAAGCCGAATGTTTGCTCTTTGCAGTGGAAACGTAAACAAGGATGAGCCGTGCCAGTGACGCCAGAATTAGCCCCCACTCAGTCTTCAGCATAAGCAAGGATGGTTTTCACTCCATCCGTCTTCTAGATGAGAGGAGAACGAAGAGGCGTCCTGGTCTCTGTGCGCCTGCCCCCTGCCGCCAAGGGCAGCGGTCATAGAGTGTGCCTTCCCCGGGCTCTGACATAGCGACCAGCTCTTAAGCCAAGGGGGAGCTGGGGATGCGCTTGGGCACTCAGGGGAAGCAGACTTCCAGGTGTGGTCAAGTCCCCGATGCCTTCATTTAGCAAGTACCGTCCGTGCACTGCCCGTGCAAAACTGAGCTGCTTGCTGGTAACACCTGCCCTCACCTGTCATGTTTTGCAGAGGTCGCAAAGCTGAATTGGCTTTGTGACCATTCCAGTGCCGGAGAAAATAGAGCCTGTGCAGCGGCAGTCTCTTGCGGCCTGAGTGTTCTCTGACCATGAGAGATCCCTGTCGTATGCTTTCTTCAGAAGGCTGCGACAGCAGCCCAGGAGGCGTGGGTCTCCCCGGTTTTGAGCCTGGGTCCTCTGGGAGCATGTGTTATGGGCCACTTAACAAGTGGGACCAGAGTGTGTGAGCAACGTGAAGGAGGACTCTGCTCCCGTGAGACTATTTAGAAATTTCTTTGCATTTTGTGTCCATTTAAGAATACATGAACAGAAGCAAGAAAGCAGTGATGGCTATTCACGCCCTAAGCGTCAGGTCTGTGATATTGAGAGTGAGGTTGGAAAGAGTGAAAAAACATGACATTGTGACAATTTGCCAAAAACATTCGATGCTTTTCTCACTCATGGTTATTTCCCGAAAGTAGTGACACAGTTTTCTTCTATTGAATTTGAGCATTCTTACTGAAATCTGACTCGTTCCTTCTATAGTTTGTTTGGTGTGAATACTAGATGAGAGGCACAACATGGTGGTAGTTGAGAGTTAATATTTCCAAGGATTCCATAAGGTAACTACAGAACTCCTGTGACTGTAGCTTTGCCTTCTTGGGCTGAAGAAATCCAGTGCCTTTGTTTGATATGTGTGCATATACTTATAATGTGTTTACTTCCGTTTCATGGCACAAATGTTGCACATGTTCTGTTAGATGTATCCCAAAGGATTTCATAGTTGTTCACGATATTATAAGTGGTATTTTTAAAAATCTCCATCTCCAGCTCATTTTTTTAGTATTTAATAATACAGGTCCTGTTAGTTCTGATAGCTGTCCTGTATTCATCCTCTGTGTTGATAATCAAGTCATATGCAAATCAGGACAGTGTTATGTCTTTTCCAACCCATATGCTTTTGATTTCTTTTTCTTGCCTTACCACAGTGGCTGGGAGTTCTGGTGCAGGATTGAATGGAAGTGGTGGGAGCAGACATCCTTAACTTTGTTTCTGATTTTAGGGAAAATGCATTCAGTCTTACACCACTAGTGTGCATTCAGCTCCACATTTTTTTGTAGAAGCCCTTTATCAGGTCAAGGCAGCCATCTTTTCAGTTTCTAGATTGCTGAGATTTCCATAGACGAGTGATTTGGTCACACACGTTTCCCACATCTCTGTGGTTTTTTCTTTTCAGTACATTGGTACGGTGAACTTCCTTGATTTTTAAATATTGACCCAAGCTACGTTACTGGGATAAACTCCACTTGTCATGATATCGTATTCTTTTCACTTATTACTGATTTGATTTGCTAATGTTTTGTTAAGGAAGTTTGCATCTCTGTCTATGAATGCTATTGATCTGTTTTTTTTTTTTTTTTTTTTTTTTTTTTTTTTTTATAATCTGTCTGGTTTTGGTGTCAAAATAATGCTGCTCGTATAGAATGAGCTAGGTATTTCTTCTTCACTTTTTTGTAATAGTTTATGTAGAATTGGTACTGTTTTCATAAATGTTTGGTAGAGATCAATGGCAAAAACATTTGAGGTAGAGATGTGCATGTGTGCGTGTCTGTGGGTTATAGCTACAGATTCAAAGTCAGGTACAGGTTACCAGTTTCTTTCCGAGTGGCTTTCGTAGATTATGTCTTTCAAGAAACTTGCCTGTGTTATCCAGGTTGCTTACGGCTGTCTACAGTTTTCCCTTATTACCCTTTCAGTGTCTGTAGGGTCTGTCCTGATGTACAGTGATTTCAGTGTCTGTAGGGTCTTTCATTCTTGATGTAGATAACTTATATCTTTCTTCTTAATCACTCTGGGTAGGGTCATTCCATTCTATTGATGTTTATGAAGACCCGGGTTTTACTTTCATTGTTTTATTTTCTATTATTTTTCTGGTTTCTGTTTCATTGATTTCTCCTCTTTTATTTTCTTCCTTCTGTTTGCTGTGAATTTCATTTGTCTTCTTTTTCAAATTTTTTAAGGTAGCATCTTACATTGTTGATTTGCAACCTTCATTTATAACGTAAGTACTTAATACTATAAATTTCCCGCCGCTAGTGCAGCGTCCCACAGTTTATGAATATGTTGTGTGTGCGCTTTCTTTATGGTTTTTTTTTTACGATTTTATTTTAAGTAATATCTACACCCAACATGGGTCTTGAACCCATGACCCTGAGATTGAGAGCAGCACACTCCACTGACCAAGCCAGCCAGATGCCCCTTGTGTGTTCACTTTCATTCAATTCAAAAGATTTTCCCATTTCCCTTGTGATTTCTTCTTTGGCACATGGGTCAGTTAGAAGTATGCTAATTCCAAATATTTGGGAGTTTTCTAGATCTCTGTTCATTATTGCTTTCTAATTTAATTCTGTGGAGGTCAGGGGACATATATTTGGTATGATTTCAGTCTCTTTAAATACGTGGAGCTTTGTCTGTGTTGGGGAACATTCTGTGTGCACTGTTGCTGTTGGCTAGAGTGCTCTCACGGCAATTGGGTTGGGCTAGTTGATGGTGCCGCTCAGGGCTTCTCCATCCTTGGGAGCCTATCATTCTGGCCTGCTCAGTCAGCTACTCAACCACGGGGAAAGGGAGGTCTTCTAACCGTCTCTCCTCTCGGTCTTACTGGGTTCATGTCTTCTTTTAAATCTATGTTTGTATTCACTTTTTAAAACTCATTTTGAAATTAGCAAATATTTTGTTAAGAAAATATGGAAAACAAAGTGTTAAACATAAAATTAAAGCCAGAGATAGTTTTAATGAGTTGAGCTGGATTGATCCTTCAAACTTGTTCATGAGTCGTGATCATTCTTTGTTGTTATATTATTACCTATGAAAACCGTTTCAGACTGCTAACATGTAATCAGTTACAGGTTTAATGTGGTTTGGTGATTACGTTATATGTATTAGCACAAATGAGTTGTAGATTTTTAATGGTAGAATTTCCTTTGTGTACAGTTTTAATAGAAAATTTAAGTCAGTAAGTAGGAGATCAAATTATTTTGAAATTATAAAAAGCCATATTATTGGTTTGGCCTTTGAAAATACGTAACAGATTAAAAATTCAGTGTAAAGATGATTTAAATGACCCTTGCAACGTCCTCCCTGTTTTTTGTTTTTTTTTTTTTCTGAACTGATGTTCTTAATTATCGTGAGCAGACGCTGGCATACGGGGACATGAACCACGAGTGGATCGGCAATGAGTGGCTGCCCAGCCTGGGCCTCGCGCAATACCGCAGCTACTTCATGGAGTGCCTGGTGGACGCGCGCATGCTGGACCACCTGACCAAGAAGGACCTCCGAGGGCAGCTGAAGATGGTCGACAGCTTCCACAGGTGTGCTGCTGCACGTTGGCCCTTCCTGGTTGGCTAAGAGATGTTTGCCCACCGCCACGGCTAACTGTGTTTTGTTTTGTTTTGTTTTTGGTTTTTGGCAACAGGAACAGTTTCCAGTGCGGAATTATGTGCCTGCGAAGGTTGAATTACGACCGTAAGGAGCTAGAGAGAAAAAGAGAAGAAAGCCAGAGTGAAATAAAAGGCTAGTACATGGCATTTAATTCATGCAGCGAGTGTGAACAGCCTCGGTGATTTGCTGCTTTTTAAAAAAATCAGCAAAGGCTTGAAGGCATCATTACAGGGGAGGGAGAGATGATCCCTTTCTGTGGCCAGAGACCCTGTGCTCGTTTTCTCGTGCTTAACGTCAGTCTGTAGGTACAGGGTCTCCGGGTAAACATTCTTCCTCTGACCTTAGACATTTCCTCTTACGAGGACACACGTCCTCTTTTGTTCAGAAATGCTGCTACACACCATTAGAGAGCAACAGAGCACAGGTGAACAGGCCCCTGCTGTGTGCGTCTTGGTGTGAGTGTGAAAAGTACTGCCCTGGCTGTCTCTCCAAGGACTCGAGGGGCCCACAGTAGCGTAGCGTGGTTCTCCTTCCTGTGGATGAGGGAGCGGTATGGGGTCAGCGGGGCACTTGGGCCTCGCAGACAGGGTGGGGGGCCTCTTCTGGGGCGCGGGGGTGGGGGAGCAGGCAGAGGCATTTCGAGGAGGGAGCAGGCCCAGGGGCGTATAAGAGGACATGGTGCTCAGCCAAGAGAGCAGCACCCAGGGCACCTCTAACTGAGCAAGTGTAGTGGTTTGTTTTGCAACAAGACGTTAACGATTAAGCTCAACGTAACCTCTCCCCAAATTTTCAGTATAAAGAAATCACTAAGAATGGTAATAGCAGATCGGACTTACCAACTCCAAGCACAAAGGTTCATTCATTTAGTCCTTACCACCGTCCCGTGAGTGCTGTTTTCACCCCTCGTGTTTACTAAGAAAGAAAGGTAAAAGTGTGGTTACGGAAGGGGCACCTGGGTGGCTCAGTCGGTCGAGCATCTACCTCTTGGTTTCAGCTCAGGGTTCGTGGGTTCAAGCCCTGTGTCATGCTCTGTGCTGACAGTGTGGAGCCTGCTTGGGATTCTCTCCCTCCCTCCTTTCCTGTGCCCCTCCCCCTGTTGCTCCAGCTCTCGCTGTCGCTGTCTGTCAAATAAATAAACTTAGGGGGCACCTGGGCGGCTTAGTCAGTTAAGCGTCTGACTTCGGCTCGGGTCGTAATCTCACTGTTCGTGTGTTCGAGCCCCGTGTCAGGCTCTGTGCGGACGGCTCACATGCTGGAGCCTGCTTGGGATTCTGTGTCTCCCTCTCTCTCTGTCCCCCCCCCCCTCAAAAATAAATATTAAAAAGCTATTTTGAAATAAATAAACTTTAAAAAAATGTGGCTGGAGGGGAGCCTGAGTGGCTCAGATGGGTTGGGCGTCCGACTTCAGCTCAGGTCACGATCTTGCGATGCATGAGTTTGAGCCCCGCGTTGGGCTCTGTGCTGACACCTTGGAGCCTGGAGACTGCTTGGGATTCTGTGTCTTGCACTCTCTCTCTCTCTCTCTGCCCCAACGCTTTCTCGTGCTCTCCCTCTCTCTCCCCCCCACTCTGTCTCTGTCTCTGTCTCTCTCTCTCTCTCTGAAAAGTAAATAAGCATAAAAAAAATGGCTGGGAAGATAGCCCATTTGAAGGGTAGTCTAGCCATGATTGAGTTAGTGTGAGTCACAAGAAACACCATAAGACAATATCTGTGATACGTGTTCTGTACATGTAGAATATAACATATGTATGTAACGTAAATGTAGTAACGATCTGTAAGTATTTTACATGTGTCCGTGTGTGTATATCTGTCCTTTTACCTAGAAGAGGACCTTGGAAATGAACTAGGCAAATGTGTTTCATTTATTGTGTACTTCCATTTTAAATCTTTTCACGGTTGACAGAAGCAGTCTTTCAAAGTAACTGGTGATCATCTGGTGATTTTTAGATCTCTCCTAATGCAAATGCAATATTTATTACTTTGCGTAAACATGAGGTCTCCCCTCACAGTCTCTAATATGCTGGAGAGTATCTTCGAGTTTCTGGTTTCCCAATGAGTCAACAAAACGGGCTTCACGATTGTAACTGAGAGGTTCGTGTTCAGTCCACAAGGTGCCCAGACACGGGGCCAACACGTCTGATGGGAGGAAGGTTTTCCAGCAGACCCGCAGTCTGTAGATGAAGCATAGTCGCGCCTCGTGTGTCCTTCTGGTTCCCGATGCCTGGGCCCTGGTCATTTTGTATTCTCTAGAAAGTCATGTGCATGAGAACTTCCTTGTTCGAGAGTTTCCTCGAGGAGTGGGTTCCGACGGGACGGTTTGCATGAGGCTGGCGAGGGGCCAGGACGACAGCGTGTGAGCGCAGCAGGGGCCATCTGCCCGCCTGGCGGTGCCCGTTTGGGTCACGCCTCGGGTTGGGACCCGGAGGCTCAGGGCGCACAGCGGGGATCCCTGTCCTGCGTTACAGGGTGTGGAAGTGATGGAGAGAGCTTTCTGCAGCCGCTCTGACCATCGGTGTTTACTGTCTGCAGATGTGCTGGTTTGGAGCAATGACCGAGTGATTCGCTGGGTCCTGTCGATTGGCCTTAAAGAGTTTGCGAACAATCTCGTAGAGAGTGGCGTTCACGGTGCGCTGATGGCCTTAGATGAGACATTCGACTTCAACGCCCTGGCGCTTCTGCTTCAGATCCCGACCCAGAACACACAGGTGACGCCGGGCCGGCCGCGCCCGCCCGCCGCTCTCCTGCTGGAGACCCTGCGCCCCGTATTTGAGCGAGGTGGCGCGTGGCTACACCGCACAGCTCGGCCTGTCTCCGCGAGCCTGGGCTGTGCTGTGTGGCCCGGAGTCCACGTGCTGCCTCCTCCTGCCTGAGCTCTGCCTGTCCCTTCCCCTCACAGGCTCGTGAGCCTGGCGTGCATTGAGCCCTCAACGCGGAGAGAGAAACGCTCTTACTTCCGTGTGTCATGTGGAAGTTTCATGGATTCTGTTTCCGATTTCCCTGTGGAGTTTGTTTTGACTCATGGGCTCACTGGAGAGTCAGGAATTTTTTATCCGTCCTCAGAACACTGTACACCTTTGGGCACGCCCTCAGTCTCCCCACTGGAAACCACCCCCCCAAGACACCCTGGTCTAATTTCCCAGGGAGCATGGACCCCTCTTCCCAAAGGCCCGTTCCCGTAGGCCTCCTGGGGGGCTCAGTCGATTAAGCGCCGGACTCTTGGTTTCAGCTCAGGTCTTGATCTCATAGTTTGTGGGTTTGATCCCCATGTCAGGCTCTGTGCTGACAACGTGGAGTCTGCTTGGGATTCTCTCTCTCCATCTCTCTCTGCCCCTCCCCTGCTCAGCTCTCCCCCCCCCCCCCCCCCCCCCCGCCTCTCAAAAATAAATACAGTATTAGGATTCAAGGCATGTATCCCTTGGGTTTTTAAAAATTTTTCCAGTCTTGGTTTAAAAATAATTGCGATGTGCTAACATCCTTTAGATTGACATAACTTTTGGGCTGTCGGTTTATGATTTCAGGCTCGTGCCGTCTTGGAACGGGAGTTTAACAACCTTTTGGTCATGGGGACGGACAGAAGATTCGATGAAGTAAGTTTTCCACCTAATATCTAAATTTCCATTAACTGTAAATTATTAATATTTGGGGGTACCTGGCTGGCTCAGTTGGAGGAGCGTGGGACTCCTGATCTCAGGGTTGTGAGTTCAAGCCACATGTCGGGTA
The DNA here is from genome assembly GCF_018350215.1 of Panthera leo. Classification (NCBI taxonomy): domain Eukaryota; kingdom Metazoa; phylum Chordata; class Mammalia; order Carnivora; family Felidae; genus Panthera; species Panthera leo. The sequence goes on from NC_056688.1 coordinate 112,052,782, forward strand.
TAGAGATTACTTAAAAGTATAATCTTTAAAACAAAAAATAAATGTAGGGGCGCCTAGGTGGGTGGCTCAGTCAGTTAAGCGTCCGACTTCAGCTCAGGTCACGATCTCACAGTTTGTGGGTTTGAGCCCCGCATTGGGCTCCGTGCTGACAGCTTGGAGCCTGGAGCCTGCTTCAGATACTGTGTCTCCTTCTCTCTTTGTTCCTCCTCTGCTCATGCTTTGTCTGTCTCTCTCTCAAAAACAAATAAAGATTAAAAAAAAAATTTTTTTTAAATAAAAAAATAAATGTAGATTACTAAATTTGTAGGAGCCACGTATCAGATAACTCTTGCAAATGTGGAGATAATTTTACTTTACAACTTAAGCTTTGCTCTTAATTTATTAACAAACGAGCCATTAGGGCTCCTGGGTGGCTCAGTCGGTTAGGTGACTTCCGCTAAGGTCATGATCCCCCTGTTTGTGAGTTCAAGCCCTGCATTGGGCTCGCTGCTGTCACCGTGGAGCCTGCTTCGGGTCTCCTGTCCCTCTTTCTCTCTGCGCCTCGCTCACACACACTCGTTCTCTCTCTCAGAATATAAAAAACAGGGACACCTGTGTGGCTCAGGCGGTTAAGCATCTGACTCTTGGTTTTGGCTCAGGTTATGATCTCACAGTTGTGAGTTTCAGCCTCACGTCTGGCTCCGCGCTGACTGCTGAGTCTGCTTGGGATTCTGTCTCCCTCTCTCCCTGTGTCCCTCCCCCACTCAAGCTGATTCTTTCTCAAAACTAAATAAGTAAACTTTAAAAAAATAAAACAAAAAAACGAATGAGCTATTGAGAAACCAATATTTTCACAGAGATGGGTGGTTCGGTTTTTTTACTTTTTGCTATTTGACTTTTGATACTCTTCAGAAATATTTTTCGCATCGTAACACGTTGGCTGCAGCCTGGGAATAGAGCCTGTAAGTTGTGTTTTTGGGGGCAGCAGGATATCTCACTGCAGTCCAGGGCCCTGTGCTCTGGGGGAAGGTTTCGGTCGTTTATTTGAAAAGACGCAAAATGTTGCTTTCTCCTTACACAAAACCAGGACCAATTTACTCCCACACCACTACTCACGACTGTCTTCGTTGCCATAAGAACACTTGGTGTGACGAGAACAGGGCAAGTGAAAGGGCGCTGCGGGACTGTCCGCAGCCTGAAGACCGTTTTGAGGACAAAAACGTAGTATCTTTTACAGCAGGAAGGTGATTTCACGTAGACAGTGGAGCAGGCCCAGGCGGCCCAGGACTGCCCTGACTTGTGCCCCTCAGGGTCCCGGCACAAGTGTGGCCCTGCCTCCCTTTACCCCCTGGGGCTCCCGTCTGGGCAGGCGGCCCGGTGGCTGTCAGGAATGGGGGTAAATACGTCGAAACAAAACTGCGGAGTGAGGTCATTTTAAAGGGCTGGTAACTTTACTGTATATTTTTGTCTTTTATTTTACAGTCGGTCTTGTTTTCTGTCCTTTAATTTCCCAGGACGATGATAAAAGCTTTAGGAGGGCACCTTCTTGGAGAAAAAAATTTAGACCAAAGGACGTTCGTGGCTTGGCTGCTGGGTCTGCAGAGACTCTCCCCGCAAATTTCCGGGTCACTTCCTCTCTGTCCTCACCCTCTATGCAGCCAAAGAAGATACAGCTGGACGGTACGTGACGTCCCGCGCTGCCCCAGCCCCTCGGCGGTGGCACAGGAGGCTCGTTGGCTGGAACGTTAACAGTGGTGGAGAATGGCCGACCTGATGCGTAACAAGGCGTTCGGGTGCTGTGGCGTGCTCAGGCTTGAATGCTCTAAGATTAATCCCAATTCTGCTTCTCAAAGTCTCACAGCGATAGAGATTGTTTTAACGTTCCTGTCTGGTTGAATGTTAGCGTATCCTTCCAACTACTGAAGCTAGGCTTCGTGGGTGTCCTCCGGGCGTGGGACCAGCACCCATGCTTGCAAAGCTACGTATGTGATGGGCGGCCCTAGGGCGCTCGTTTATAAGATGGCAGCGCGGTGGCTTTCAAGCCGCATTTCTCCCCCCCCCCCCCCCCGGACTGCCCTCCACACACAGTTCCCACCTCCGTCCCTGTGCTGCTTCTCCGTGTCAGTACGTGTCATAAGAGGATGGAGAGAAGGAAGAGGGCGAGCCTGGGCTGTCCTCACGGAGCGCGGCCCGTCCTGTGGAACCCACATCGGCCGTGTAGTCGCCACGTTAGGTCGGGCCGGCGATCAGCCCTTGCCCGTCCTTCTGCTTTGCGGCCGCGGCTGATGAGTTGAGTGTTTTGTAGGCCGATCTCCCGGCTCCGGCTACGTCCCACTCAGTGACAGCATTGGGAGCCAGATGCCCGGGTTAGAGCCCGGCTCTGCCACGAGGGAGGTGTGTGGCCTTGGGCCCTGGGCCTCAGCGTCCCCGTCTGTAGAGTGGTCGTCGCCCTGGTGTCTTCCTCATTGGTTGGCTGTGATGGCTCAGTGAGTCCCTCACAGGAAGCTTTTGGACAGGGTCAGGCATGTCCCGCGGGCCACTGCGGCGGTAGGCCTGTCGCAGACAACCACGCTCGCCCTCGATGGCCTTGGAAACCTGTACGGAGGATGTGGTTGTGGGGATCGTACGGTGTGGTTGTTACAGTTTCCTGCTATTGGCCCTGCCCGTACTTGGGTTTGTGAGTTTGGCTCTCGCTCTCCTCTGTAAAAACCAGGGGAAAGTGACTTATGTAAGGCCTTTACTGAGCTTTGAGTGCGGGCAGCATTTCCATTAAAAAACTCCTTCTCTTTGCCAGACTTCAATAATATGCTTAATGAGGGAGAAACCCAACTTTTCAAAAAATAGCATTCTCCTCGTGGAGCCCATAGCTAATTTTTATCAGTTTTCGTTGTAACTTAGCCTCCGCTCACTGCCCTCTGATTGTCCTCACAGCCTTATTACCATCTCCATCTTCGAAAACCACGTCTTGCGGGTTAAGTGTCAACGGTGATGTTTGGATTAGAGTTCGGGGAAACATAACTCGAGAGAAAGGCGTGGGGAGCGTGTCACGTGGCAGGGGGCTCCACACCCTCGTGTGGTGACTGAGCAAAGCCAGCACAGCGGGCGTCTTCGTGGCTTCCTAAAGCAGAATGAGTGCGGGGGGCCGCGGCGGGGGCTCATCCAGGTGGCCCGCGGCCGCCGGCAGCGCAGCTCGCACCCCGGTGCCTCGGCCGAATATTGACAGGCTGTGTTCCCGCGGAACCTGCCGGAACACGGAACATGGACTCGGGAGCCACACACACCCGCTGCGGAGGTTGGAAAACTCTGCCGTGCGGGGCGTTTGTTGACAAGAACAGAAGCCTCTGTTCTCACGCTGTTTCCGGCAGGAGCCGAGGCCGGGCTTCAGTGCTCTTAGCCGAGTCGCTGTCCCGCACCCCCTCCGGGGAGGGCAGAGCGGGCGTCAGGACGCCACCGGACTCGGTTTACCTTCACCCTTCAGTGGGCCGCTGGCATTCACTGGGTCATTCACCGCATACTCTCCTTACAGAGGATCGTTAGGGCTGAGGGAACAGTCCGGAAAAGTCGAGAACTCTAGAGGGTTTAGGGGGAAGAGAGTTACCGAGTCAGGAGTCGTCACGCGTGCAGATGGACGCGGCGAAGTTGTTCTCCTGGCATCTGCCGCCCCGTTGCTGTTTTAGAGCGAACTCCCAGGGAGTCCCCAGGCCGCTTGGGGGTGGAGAGAACCCCACTCGGAGGTGCCCCGGGAGCCCTCGGTGGGTGCTGCTGTGGGTGAGAGTGTGCGTGGCTGTAATAGTGCCCTCGTGTGACGTTTTGAGACTAACCGCATGCTGTGTTTGCACGCCGCCCCTCGTGCTGCTGGTCGGAGCAGGCAGCGTTTCGGGACCGCAGAGGCTGGATTCCGCCACAGTCAGGACTTACTCCTGCTGACGCCCCCTGTGGTGAGTAGAGGGCACCGTCCGTGCAGGCCGCAGGCGGGCACCCGTGTCCTGTGCACGCGATGTCCGTGGGCGCCAGGAGAGCGAGCCCACGCAGGTTCACTTAGGGACTTTGAGAAATACACACAGGCACGACACGAGCCTCTCTGCACCTGCTAAGAGGATCCTGGGGTTTGTGTGTGCTTCTTACACTTAATAAAGAGGTTGGTGTGGCCTCAGTTTTTCAGGGGAAAACTGTATTTCCACTCTTTCCTTAAACAAAAGAAGTTTGGCTTCAACGTCTGCTAATGTCTTTGGGGTAGGGAGGCAGGATTGCAGCCGGAGCAGAAGGGAGCTGCTCTGAGCTGAGCTGACCACCGCCCCCCCCCCCCCCCCCCCCCCCCCCCGGTGTTCGGGAGCACGTGGCACTCGCTCTGCCTGGCCTGGTGGAGCTCCCAGGTCGGCAGGCGGCTGGCTGGCTTGTTTTAAACACACCTTCCTGAATGAACCAGGCCCCAGCGGATTCAATACCGTCGTCACGTGAGTGATGGCGATGGCCTCTCAGTTGAGAGATTGGTTTTTAAACACGCGACAGCATTACCATCTGAGGGGCTGAGTTTGAACATGGAGATTTCGGGTGTGGGCCCAGGAGCCCGGCCCTCTTCTCCCCTGCTCTGAGCGGGGCGGCAGCCAGAATATTCGATGGGTGGGGGCTCCTGGCTGGCCCAGGAGGGGGAGCCTACAACCCTTGATCTTGGGGTAGTGAGTTGGAGCCCCACGTTGGGTGTGGAGATGACTTAAAATCTTTAAAAAAAAGAATATTTGATTGGATTCTGTATGCTTTTTTTTTTTAATTGGTAACTTTTAGTCATATGCCAGAATGAAGTCAGTCAAAGAATTCTCGATGTGCAAAATGCTTCATGTTTTCTCTAAATTCTCGAAGCGCTTAAAACAGGAAGGCAGGGGCGCGTGTGCTGGGCCCCACCTGGGGCCCTGGAAGGTGCTGTTCGGGCTGCTGTCTTAAGAGTCGTTCTCTTGCTTTTATTTTCCAGTTTACCCACACTACTTCTACCGGTGATCGTGCAGCACTCTGAGTCCGAAGGGGACTACGTTTTAAAGTTCAGCGGGATCTTTAATCTGTTAATACTTGTTATATGGACCCTGAGATATTTTATTACAGAGTTTTTAATTAGTGAAGAATTCATGAATACCATAGAGAAAATATTTTAGAATTTAATGTTTCTTATATTTATGTAAACTTATGACTTCTTTTATATAGTTACTTACTTTTTCATGTATATCCAGGCTATAAATATCCTTTCCAATCAATTCATGGTCTTCTATCTAAGTTTAGTCTTTCAAATGAATGTACTGTAATGCTTGTATGTATAAATCCTATGAACAAATATAGGGCTTTTGTAAATTATGCATTTATTGTAATTATCATTGTTTAATTTTTTATTAATAAACCCTGACAGAGAAAAGGATTTTACCGCGTTTGTAAAATCATCGTGACACAGCGTGCATTTTCCTTGACAAATGTCACGTAGCTCTACAACAATCATTTTGAAATAATCAGACTTAATTTTGAGCAATTGTTGTATTTTAATGACTGACCTTGACTACACTTTTTCTAGCAAGAAATGCTTTATTCTGCAGTGTGAACAGATTAAAAATATCTGGCGTTAAATATCAGCTAATAAAACTGGGAGTGGAAGGGTTATCGGAACACTACGAACATCTCCTAGGACCGGTGAGCCCTTTCAGAGCCTTGTCCCTGGGGGCTGGGCAGCTTTTGCCTGGAGTGACCGGCAGGACCCGGGAGCTGAGGACCCAGAAAGCCTGGGCAGCGGGGCCTGGGCACCCCGAGCTCCCTGGCCCCAGAACTCTCAGAGGACCAATCAGGAAGCACTGGGCTCCCACCGCGGGGCAGGGTGCTGGGTGCCCACCCAGGAGGAGGGCGCGAGATCCTGGAAATAATGTAGTGCAACTCTAATAAAGGCCTTATTGTTCTTACGGAAATCAACTTTTTACATTTGTTTGTAAACATGTTTAAAGAGTGGACCTCTTCGTCCGTTTGTAGATTTTGATGCGACAGCCATTTCGGTTTATAGAAGTAGCAAATGTACTTACTTTTTACGTGGCATATTAAAAAGCCAGCAAGAAATGTGCTCAGATCATGGTGTGTTATTTATTATGCAGCTGATACAGAGATAGAAACGGCATGTCTTTTTACATTTGGTTTCTGCTTTTAATTTACTTGTACAATTGACCGTTTCCGTTCTATTTTTTCTATTAATCTTTTGTGAACTTCCTGATTGTGTAACAAAGTATGTACAGTCTACTTTTGAACTATTTTTATCACAGTATTATTTATTGCTGTCTTTCAATACAGTAGTGAAGCGTTTCCCACTGCCAATAAAGAATACTGAGCATAAGCTGCCGTTACCTTGAGAAGTGGCTGCCGTGGTTTTCTCTCGTGCTCTGGGCCACGGAGGCACTTTTGCCACGTGGAAGGCCTAGTGTGGAAACCAGCTGATAGAATAACACAGCTGGAAGGTGGACGTACAGGATGGGGGTGTCCTCCGGAGGAGGGCCGGGTGTCCGTGCCCCAGAGGAAGCGGCCCCGGGAGATCCGTGCAGCTGGGGGCCCAGGCGATAGGCCGGCAGGGCCAGGGGACTGGTCCACGGACAGGGCCGGCTGAGGCCGCCCCTCCTCCGGGCTGACGGGGCAGCGGTGTGCGTGCGTGTGCGTGTGCGTGTGCGTGCATCCTCGGGCACACGCACGCCTTCCACCCTGTCTCCGCTCCGCTTCCATCGTCCGTGTGGGCTTTCCTCTCCTGGTGCTGTCCTCCCAAGGTCACAAGACGGTGCCCAGGGCCGCGTCCTTCCCCATCATCTCAGCCCCTGGGAACCGGCCGGGCTGCTTCTCCCGTAGCTCAGACCCAGTCGTGAGTCTCGTACCAGTCAGCGTGGCAGAGGGGAGGGTCCGCCCGCACTGGGGTTGGCAGCCCTCACGAGGCCACCGCGGGCGGCTCTGGCCCAAGCTCCCCGATGGCTCGGGTGACCGGACGGTTCCCTCCCTCTGTGCCGCGTAGAGCGTATGGCCATCCGGTCCGGGGACAGACACCCTGGGCCGTGGGCCGTGTGGGGTGGGCACTGCTGAAGATAGCTCGGTTCTCACCTTCCTGTTCTGTGTCTCCTGCCAGGGCCGACCGGCTGCTCCCGTGAAGGCCGCGTGTTTTCTTCATGTGGGGTCATACTTTCCGTCCCCGGTCCCTCAGGGCATAGGTAGGTCACTCTGTGTCTTCCTGTTCAGAACCTGTGCTGGCTGATCTTTATTTTCTGCATTTCCTAGTCGTTAGTGTGAAGTGTGAGATTTTTCTTATTTATTTTTTTTAACGTTTATTTTTGAGACAGAGAGAGACATCATGAATGGGGGGAGGGTCAGAGAGAGAGGGAGACACAGAATCGGAAGCAGGCTCCAGGCTCCGAGCTGGCAGCACAGAGCCTGACGCGGGGCTCGAACTCACGGACCGTGAGATCGTGACCTGAGCCGAAGTCGGACGCTTAACCGACTGAGCCACCCAGGCGCCCCGTTAAGTGTGAGATTTGAAACAGCGGAGTGCTTCCTGGCTTTTTACATCCAACATTCCGTTTTTCCCCATCAAATCTGGGCAAGCCTTGGGCGTCTGAAAGTTTCTGGAAACAGCCCAATTCACCAGGGTTCATTAAGTTGCAGGTGTTTTAGTAAAACTTAGTGTGGTGATTCCACTTTTGCCTGAAAACACGCGTTGGCCATACTTGGCTGTGCCCCGCCCCTGTCACCACCCCCCCCCCCCCCCCCCCCCCCCCCCCCCCGCCCCAAATGTTCCCGCTGCTGAGCCACAGGCCTGCCGGGTCCCAGGGAAGACTCTTGACTCCTCCCACGGCCACACGCTCCTCCTTGAGGCCCCTCTACCCTCATCACTGCTGCCCTTAAGGTCCTGTCTCGGGTCTCCCGTCCCGCGTTCTGAAGGTAACTGTGGCCCCCCGCGCTCCCCCTCGCCTTTTGCCAGCGGGGTCCTGCCGCCGCCCGGACGGGTGCTCCGCGGGAGGCGGAGGGGTCTGGCCCCCCGGCCTCTGCAGAGGGGCAGCAGGCGCCTGCGCACGGGCGGTTGGTGCCGCCTTCCTGACGCGGCGGCTTTGCTGGGTGGGTTTCTCCAGATCTCAGACGCAACCCTCTCTCGCCTTCCCGTCGCTTGACTCCTCGGGGGAACGGGTGGCCCAGGTTCTGCTGTTTCTCGTCCCTGTCGCCCTGCTGCACCTTTCGCAGTCCCGGCTCGAGGCTGTAGCGGTGTCCGCACCACCCGGCACCTGGGCAGAAACAGGCCGGGGGCGGGGAGGCTCCGTCCTTGCCCAGCTTGGGTGCCGCGCCCCCTCTCGGTGCACCTCACCTGCCGCCTCTCGTAGGAACCTTCGTCCTTGGGGCGCCTGGGTGGCTCAGTCGGTTAAGTGTCCGACTTCGGCTCAGGTCACGGTCTCCCCGTTCGTGGGTTCGAGCCCCGTGTCGGGCTCTGTGCCGACAGCTCTGTGTTGGAACCTGCTTCCGATTCTGTGTCTCCCTCTCTCGATAACCCCCCTCCGCCCATGCTCTCTCTCTGTCTCAAAAATAAAAAACTTTAAAAAAAATTTTTAAAGATTTTTTAAAAGTAACGTAAATGGATTTAAAATCTTTTAAGTAGGTCCGCCTGGGAGGCGCAGTCCTTTGAGCGTCCAACTCTTGATCTCAGCTCAGGTCGTGATCTCACCGTTTGTGTGTTTGAGCCCCGCCTGGGGCTCTGCGCTAACGGCACGGAGCCTGCTTGGGATTCTCTCCCTCTCCCCTCCCGCGCTCACGCATGTGCCGTCAAAATAAGCTCTAAAAAAATTAAAAAACTAAATAAAAAACTTTTTAATTTTGATGATCGTGGTGACTAAGGGATTGTGACATTGCACAACTAGAGGGCTGAAGACGTCTTAGTCTCCAACACCTTATTTTGTTTTTAACTTTTATGTTAATTTAAATTTTTTTTTTAAGTTTATTTATTTAGAGAGAGAGAGAGAGTGGAGGAGAGGAGGGGAGAGAGAGGGAGTGAAAATCCCAAGCAGACTCTACACTGTCAGCAGGGAACCGACGTGGGGCTCGATCTCATGAACTGTGAGATCATGACATGAGTTGAAATCAAGAGTCAGATGCGAAACCGACTGAGCCACCCAGGTGACCCTGATTTCTATTTAGTTTTAAAGATTTTAAGTAGTCTCTGCCCTCAGCGTGGGGCTCAAACCCATGACCCTTAGATCAAGACTTGCATGGTCTACCAACTGAGCCACCTGGGTGCCCCGTTTTATTTATTTATTTTATTTTTGTTAATGTTTATTTACTTAGAGAGAGAGAGAGAGAGAGGGAGAGAGGGAGGGGCAGAGAGAGAGGGAGACGCAGAATCGGAAGCAGGATCCGGGCTCCGAGCTGTCAGCACAGAGCCCGACGTGGGGCTCGGACTCCCGAACCGTGAGATCGTGACCTGGGCGGAAGTCAGAGCTCAAGTGACTGAGCCCTCCCGGTGCCTTCCTGGTTTTAGTTTTTTGCTGACAGTGACAGCACGCACACTATTTCCAGGGAAACCGTGGCTGCCCCCGCTCTGGTTCTGACTGCCCTCCCTACCCCGTGTGCTCCCGTTCTTTCCATTTCCTCCCCTTGCTTCCCTACTAGCTCCTGTGTGCTCAGTGTGGGCCCCAGCCCATCCGTCTCAGATTTATCTCGTGGCATCTAGGCAATAAAGCATTATTTATGGCTCAGCCACATGGATTGCTAGGACTACAACAGAAAGGGCTCGCGGTGCCACCGTATGGCCTGGTATTTACCCGTGAGCTAACCCAACCTCTGCGACTTCTATGCCCTGGGTTAGGTCGGGGTATGCGTCAAACATTAACTGACCGTGTGGGTTGATACTGGCGGAAGCTGGGTGATGGATTCGTGAGGGTTTACGGTCTACCCTCCTTTGGCATTTGTGCAGAAGTTTCTAGAATGGAAAGCGTTAGTAGTTGTTTAGGGATCCCCTCCGTGCAATAGACGGTCTCAGCCTGGACGGACTGCTCCCTGGCCCTCCCTTTGGAATGTAACGTAGCCCGGGTTCGAACTCTGAGCCGCACCCGGCAGCGGAGACACATCTCCCGCCACAAGTCATCACCCACGTGCCACACGTCACGATTCCATCTTGACCCTGCTTTACGCATTTTGATACGTGTGACATCAGGACGCGTCCTGCAAGTGGTGACATCTTAGACTTGCTGAAACGCGGCATATGACGACGTCACAGTCACGATGGGCGGCAGGTGCTTCCCTACAAGTCCCGTTGAGAGGGTGGAGTCTAAGGCCTCCCCTTGAGCCTGGGCCAGCCTCAGTGACGGAGTTGACCAAATGGATATGTAGATGCGATGCTCAGGGACGCTGAACTGAGCCCATCAGGAGCCCGACAGAAACCAGCCCCCAGAGGTGCCTGGGGAGCTCAGTCGGTTAAGCATCCAGCTCTTGGTTTTGGCTCGGGTCATGATCTCACGGTTTCTGAGTTCGAGCCCCGTGTCCGCCTCTGAGCTGACAGTGTGGAGCCTGCTTGGGATTCTCTTTCTCTCTCTCTCCCTCTCTCTGTCCCGCAAATTAATTAAAAAAATAAAATAAAATAAAACAGCCCCTAAGTAAGAAGTCCAAGTGCCTGTTGTATGTGCCCAGCATCTTAGGAGGCCACACTGGACCTCTGGTCCCCAAAGACAGGATGGGGAGAGGCAATGAGAATCTCTCCCCAAGAGTCCGAACCAAAGCCCCAGGCACATGGCCCCAGTCATTTCATCCCAGCCGTGGCTAGCCATTTGAGCCACCGAAGCTGGGGCTCCCCTGGAAACAAAAATGAGCCATTGCCCCGTGCCCTGCCCCAACGTCCCCTCCACGGAACCGCAGCATCATCAAATGGCCGTTTACTGTTAACCTTGGGGTGGTTTCTCACACAGCAGCAGATAATCGCAACTCCTGTGGATGCACGAACGGTTACATTTTCTCTTCTGCTGCCTTCTGTTTTGCACGCTGCCTTTCCCCCCAGGAATCTGATTCATAATCCACTAAAGGATCACCATCTGCTCTGCTTTTTTATCTGCTGTGTGAAAATCCACCCCCAAACTCCGTGGTAGTAACCAGCAATGATCCCTCGTTTGTCCCGATTTGGTGGATTGCCAGTCGGGGTGGCTCTTCTGCCAGATCTTCCTGGATTCGCCGGCTCCCCACGTGGTGGCGGTCACCGGCCCCTAGTGCCGAGTGCAGGCTGGGGCGCCTGAGTTCCCGCTCCCGCGGCTCTCCCACACTCCGCGATGCAGCCTCAGGTTCCGGGAGTGCAAGATCAGACACTAAGGTGTCCCAAGGGCTGGACCCCTTAGCGGTGTATGTAGACCTCAGGCAGTGTCATTTCTGCCACATTATATTGGTCAGAACAAGGCACCAGCCCAGCCACGACTTCAGAGGTTGCGGGAGTAGACCCCATCTGCCTCTGGACAGGAGGCACAGCAATGTCACCGCTGTGAGGTGTGTGTGTGTCCCCAAATTCCTGTGTTGAACCTCGTGCCCAACATGATGATACTCGGTGGCAGGCCCTCTGGGGGGTGCTTAGGTCCCGCGGGTGGAGACCTCTTGCCAGGGCTCTTATAGAAGGGACCCCGGAGGGCTCCCTTGCCCCTTCTGCCACGTGAGGACACGGCGGGAAGGCGGCCATCTGCGAATGGCCGGCTCTCCTCGGACGCCAGTCTGCTGGCACCTCGATCTTGGACTTCGGGCCGCTAGAACCGTGAGAAATACGTTTCTGTGACCCGTAAGCCGCCTCTTCGGTGCTTTTCTGTGACGGCGACCCAGAGGGACCAGGACCGTCAGGCTGCAAGGAGGCGTGGACGCGCGAGCGCGGTTCACTCAGGGCTCCAGCGGCCCGTCTGCTTCAGCTGCCACAGCCCTGCACTGTCCCAGTGGGCCCTGTCCTCACAGGTGTCCCTAGACTAGGGAGGCCGCGAGAGATTTCACTACAAGGAGGAAGTAGATGTGACAACAGACGCTTCGGTGTGAGTGAGGCGAGGACTGCAAGCTACGTTCGGGAGGGAGAAGGGCCACAAGCAGGTTGTCGCCTCGGGTCTCCCGAAGGACCCGCCCGGGCAGCACCTTGGCTTTGGCCCAATGACCCTGCCGTCAGACCTCTGGACCCCAGAACTCTAGGAGAAGAAACTGGGGTGGTGGTTTTTTGGGGATTTTTTGAGCGGCTACATTTGTCCTAATTTGTCACAGTAGCCAGAGGAAAGTGACCCCCTCTGCTGCCACACCATCCCATAGCGTGGGGGGTCCACGGGGGTTTCCAGGGGCCGGGCCCAGAACCCGCCGCTCCGCACCCATGTCCGAGTGAAGCCGAGAGCCATCCTGTATCGACACATGCCCGGTTGGTAGGGAAGAAGGGCATGGTGGGGGCGGGGGGGGGGGACCGTCACAGCTCCGGTCTCTGCCACACCCTCGGAGGCATTGGGCCTTCTTGGTGACGCAGATACCGGGTGCTTCCCCCCACCCGGCTGCAGTGACCTTTCCAGTCTTCTGTACAGACGGGGCGGGGGTGGGGGGCTCAGGCCCAGCAGGCATGCGGCCTTGGCCCCCCCTCAGCACTTCGCACGTCTCTTCGTTTCTGGTCCGCGGAGACGCTCAACTCACTTTTGAGCCTGGCTGTACGTCTGTGCTTTGCAAACGTGTGTTGTGTCTGCAGTTGCCATGGAGCCAGCCAGTCCCTGCCTCCTGCAGGACAGGAGCCGTGCGTCAGAGGGGGCAGCCGCCGTGTCTTTTCACCCGGGAGCCTCCCGGAGGCTCGCTCGGTTCTCCACCCAGCAGCCAGAGCCGTCGTTGGGCGTCACAAACGCTCATGCCGCCCTCCCGCCACAAAATCTCCAGGAAGCCTTGGTTGTCCTCGTCAGAAAAGTGAAAGCAGTGACACCCGCCTTGCTGAGAGGACGTAGCAGCTTTGGGGGGGGGGGGGGAGTGGGAGTGACTGCTCATGAGCTGGGTTTTGTTGGGGATGAGAATGTCCAGGGCGCCTGGGTGGCTCAGTTGGTTGGGCTCAGGTCATGATCTCACAGTCGGTGGGTTCGAGCCCCGCATCGGGCTCTGTGCTGACAGCTCGGAGCCCAGAGCCTGCTTCCGATTCTGTGTCCCCCCCTCTCTCTGCCCCTCCCCGGCTCGTGCTCTGTCTGTCAAAAATAAATGTTAAAAAAAAATTAACAACAACAAAAAGCCAATGTCCTAAAATTCTCTTGTGGTCACGGTCGTTATCAGCCTGTGACTATACCGAAAACTACGGGATTACAGCAACAATATATTGGGACTTCCTCAAGATAAAAAGCTTCTGCACAGCGAAAGGAAACAATCAACAAAACGAAAAGGCAGCCTCCAGAAGATATTTGCAAATGACACATCTCATAGAGAGTATCTAAAATACATGAAAAACTTGTAAAACTCAACACCCAAAAAACAAATAACCCAGTTACAAAATGTGCGGAAGACTTGGCCAGACACTTCTCCAAAGAAGACAAAACAGATGGCCAACGGACACATGAGAAGATGCTCAGCATCGCACATTGTCAGGGAAAGACAAAGCAAAACCACAATGAGATGTCACCTCACACCTGTCACAGTGGCTAAACTCAACAACCCAAGAAACAGCAGGTGCGGGTGGGAATGCAAACCAACGCAGCCATTCTGGAAAACAGTGTGGAGGTTCCTCAAAGAGTTAAAAAAATAGAACTACTCGGGGCGCCTGGGTGGCTCAGTTGGTTGAGAGTCCGGCTTCGGCTCAGGTCACGATCTTGTGGTTCGTGAGTTCAGGCCCCACGTCGGGCTCTGTGCTGATGGCTCGGAGCCTGGAGCCTGCTTGGGATTCTGGATCTCCCTCTCTCTCTGCTCTCCCCCCGCCCCCACCACTGACACTGTCTCTCTCTCCCTCGTGCAAAAATAAATAAAAAAAGATAAAGCTACCCTACAGTCTAGCAATCACGTTAGTGGGTATTGACCCAAAAAGTACAAAAACACTAATTCAAAGGGATGCATGCATCCTTCTGTTTATTGCAGGGCTATATTCAACGGCCAAGATACGGAAGCAGCCCAGGTGTCCATCGACTGATGAATGAATAAAGATGCGGGATATATACAGCGGAGTATTATTCAGTCATCAAAAAGAATGAAATCCTGCCATTTCCAACAACGTGGATGGAACTAGAGCCTATTATGCTAAGTGAAATAAGGCAAAGAAAGACAAATACCATATGATTTCACTCATGTGGAATTTAAGAAACAAATGAGCAAAGGGGGCGGAGAGAGAGAGAAAGCCAAAAACAGACGTTTAACTCTAGGGAACAAAGTTGAGGGTTGATGGAGGAAGGTGGGTCAGAGATGGGCTAAACGGGTAGGGGGAGATTCAGGGCGGTACTTGTGATGAGCACTCGGTGTTCTTTGTAGGTGATGAATTGCTATATTGCACACCTGAAACTGATATTGCACTGAATGTTAATTAGAATCTGAATAAAAACTTAAAAAAACCACTTGTACTTCAAAAAAAAATTATTTTTAATGTTTTTATTTTATTTTCAAGACAGAGACAGAGCATGAGTGGGGATGGGGCAGAGAGAGACACACAGAATCCGAAGCAGGCTCCAGGCTCCGAGCCGTCAGCACAGAGCCCGATGCGGGGCTCGAACTCACGAACCGCAAGATCGTGACCCGAGCCGAAGTCGGACGCTCAACCGACTGAGCCCCCCAGGCGCCCCAAGAGAATTTAACTTCCTAAATGTCTCTTGTATCTACTCCCTTTTCTCCATCTTACCTGCCACCACCCGTTTGCCTGAACTGGCTGTACTAGGCTCCTTCCTGGCCCTCTTCCCATCCATTCCCCACACTGCAGCCAGAGGGATCTCATTACAATTCAAACTTTATGATGTCTCGTCTATGCTTAACTTTAAGGACTTCCCATTTATTTTAGAATCAAGATCAAGGTCCTTGTGTGCCCTGCCAGCCTCTGCATGACCTGGCTCCGTCTTCCCCCACTGTCCTGCTTCATCACCATGCTTCTGCTACACTGAACTTTCTTCAGTTCCTCTGCCTCAGGGCCTTTGCACATGCTGTTCTCTCTACCTGGAAAATTCTACCCTCCTTCCTTCTACTTGGCCTTCAGATCTTGGTCCAAATGTTAATTGCTCAGAGACTCCTTCTCTGATCTCCTGGGTGAGTCCAGGTCCCACCTTTTCTCCAGAACGATTTCACAACACCTTTGCCTTCTTTATTGCATTTATTCTGTTTCTTAGTTATGTATCTGCGTGATTATGCCTGACTTCCTTTCTAGGCTGAAGGACCCTTGGGCCAAGGTCCATGTTTAACCTGCCGAACTTCTCTTGATACATCTGTGGCCTTCTCTGGATGCACAGGACGGTGGGTCGGTGGAAGATGAGGTGACCCACTAAGGATGGGCGGGTGGATGGGCGAAGAAATGGTGCGTGGACGGACAGATCATAGCTGTCTGATGGATGGGTGGATGGAAGGCTGGATGGGTGGATGGATGAAGGGCGGACGGCTGGGTGAGTGCGTGAATGGAGGGTGGGTGGAGGGACGGATGGTCGCACGGGGAGGGCGGGGGATGATGCGTGTGCTCCTTCGCTTGCCTGGCGCACGGTCCTTCCACCCGGGCCGGGAGACCTGGAATCCTCACCCGATCGCAGTCCGAGCGGCCGCCCCGCGGCACTTCCTCCTGGCCGAGGGCACGTCAGGCCTGTCGGGCGGCCCGCACCCGGGCGGAGCCCGCGTCGGCGCCGACGGAGGGCGCGGCCCGGGCCACGTGGGCGCGGGAGGCCGCTCCCCGCCGTGGGGTCCGCGGCGGTGGATCGCGGGGGCGCGGGGCGGGGCCTTGCCGGGACCCGGATGCGGCCCCGCCTCCCCGCCGCGGAACCGGAAGCGGGGCCGGGCGCCGGGAGCAGCGGGCGCGGCGGGGCCGGGACCGAGCGGGCCCGGACGGACCCCAGGCGGCGGTGAGCGAGCGCGGCCTCCTCCGGGGGGGGCGGGCGGCTTCTCTGCCTCGTCCCTCGGGCGCCGCCAGCCCCGGAACGGGAAGGAAGCGGCGGTCGCTGCGGTCTCGCCGCTCTTCCGCTCGCGGTTTCGGGCGCGGGGGGAGCTCGGGCGAGGCGTCCCCGGGCCGGGCGGGCGGCTGAGGTGTGGGGTCGGGGCTGCGGACCGGACGGGGGGGCGGGAGGGTGCGACGGGGGTGGGGGTGGGGGGCCTCGGCGCTGGAGGGGATGGGGGAGGCCCGAGGGGGAGGGGCCGGGGGTCTGGGCGAGGTGGGGCGGGAGAGGGGCGCTGTGGGGGAGGAACGGGGTCGGGGGGAGGGGGGGCCGGGGTCGGAGGGGCGGGGTCCCAGAGGCGGGAATCCGGCGGGGAGCGGCGGGGGTCGCGGGGGCAGGGGAGGGGCGGATCCGAGGGGTCGGGGGTCCTCCCGCAGCCCGCACCTTCCGCGAGGTTGTGCAATCAGGTCAGTGGGAGTGCGGCGACGTGCGCCCCTGCGGCAAGTTGCGAGGCTCTAAATTTGGGGCAGCCCCTCCTCTGGGTATGTTGGAAGTCACCGGAAAGGTGCTTTGGGGCTTTCTGCGTGTTCTGTTTCCATCGCTTGCACGTTACGGGCGCGCGATCCCCCCTCTGGAGGGGCGGAGGGGGGGGGGAGAGGGGACCGGGCTTCCTCGGGCTGGAATCCGTGGCCTTGTGGGGCCTCTCGGGGAGGAATGCCATTTTCCGCTGAGCGCAGTTCTGGAGGCCTCCCCTCCCCGGCCCGCCCTGCGGGCGCCGCGCTCCTTCAGGGATTAACCCCCTGGGTTCTGGCCGCGCGGGGTTCCGCCCAGCAGGCCCGGCCAGCCCGGGGCTGTGGGGCAGGCCCCTCCTGGCCTGCCCCCCTCTGACCGCCTGGTGAGTCACTGCCCCGGTGTCTCTCTGGCTCTCTCGGAAAAGCAGTCCCAGATCCTGAAGGAGCGGGAAGCGTCCTGAAGGTCACTTCCGGACCCAGGAATAAAGGGGGAGGGGGATGCCGACTCCGGTTGGACCCTAGGTCTCCCAGTCACTACAGCCTTTGCCTTCCAGTGGAAGCATTTGGACGGGCTCATCTTTAGAACACTTTTAAGTGCGTGCGTTTGGTGATTCAGACTTAGGTGGGTGCTGTGCAGCACAGGTAAGGTGCTCAGAAAGGGCGTGGTTGAGTGCGCGAGTCTTCCCGGCCCTGCCCTGCGTGGCACTGTGCCAGCCACGGGTGGACTGGGTCACAGTCCCTGGCCTTCACCTTGTGGGCGTGCACGCGGGCGCTCTGAGCAGAGGACGGCACACAGGCCCAGACCCCCCCCCCCCGCCCCCCCGGGGCGTTCCTCTGGCGGGGCGCGGGCGTCCGGGACCCCTGTGTTGGCTGCTCAGATGCCTTTTCGCTCTCTGCCGTTCTGCCCCAGCGAAGGCAGCGAGGTTGCTGCAAAGTGAATTCTGTCCCATCATCTGAAACTTTGTCCTGTAGCGTTTCCCACTCTGTGTGGCAGCGCGAGCTGAGTTCATGCTGGTGTGGTGTCGGTGGGCACGTGTGACGTTTGCAAGGAAGGTCTGTTCACGGTGAACAGCGAACAGTGTTTCTGGGTGACCGTTTCACTGAGATATAATTCACATACCGTGTGGTTCACTCATTTAGAGGGTTCGATTAAGGGGCGACCGGGTGGCCCAGTCGGTTGGGTGTCCGACTTAGGCTCAGGTTGTGATCTCCCGGTTGAGGAGTTAGAGCCCCGCGTCGGGCTCTGGGCTGACAGCCCAGAGCCTGGAGCCTGCTTCGGATTCTGTGTCTCCCTCTCTCTCTGCCCCTCCCCTGCTCGTGCTCTGTCTCTCTCTGTCTCAAACATGCAATAAACATTAAAAAAAGTTTTTTTAAGGGTTCCATTAAATAGTTTTCTAGTCTAGTCACAGAGTTGAGCAGCCATCGGTCACCACGATGAGTTTTAGGGCAATTCTGGCACCTCACGAAGAATCCCTGTTACCCTCCCTCCAGCGCCAGCAACCACCCGTGTACTTTTCGTCTCCCTAGACTTGGTCGCTCTGGACATTGCACGTACACGGGACTGTATAATACACTGTCTTGCGCTGCCTGGCTGCTTTGCTTCGCGTGTTTTCACGTCATCGTGTCGCGGGGCATCCGGCCTTCACTCCCGTTTCTTGCCAGATCCTATTCCCTCCTACGAGTGGCTCACGTGGGCCGGTTACGTAACACGGGCGTTGGCATCGTGTTTGCTTTGGGGCTGTCGTGAAGGATACTGTGCGCGTTCCGTGCAGGTTGGTGTGCGGACGGAAGTTGTCGTTTCTCTCGCGTCCGACTCTGGAGGTTGGAACCCCTGGGTCATTTGGTAACTGTGTTTAAGCTTTGGGGGACCTGCCACACGGTGCCTCGCTTTGCATTCCCACCCGTGGGGTGAGGCGGCTCCGGTTTCTTCACACCCCCCTCGAAGTTGTTATTGGCCGTGTCTTTGGTTTCAGCCGTCCTGGAATGAGAGGCTCGGTATCTGCTGTGTCTTGAGTTGCGCTCCCTTGACGGTTCACCATCCCGGGTGTCTTTTGTGAGCTTAGCAGCTAGCAGCTTATGTGAGTAGCTCTCTTATCTCTGGGGAGACGTCTACTCAGGTCCTTCCCCGTTTTGCAGTGTGGTCAAGCGTCCTTTATATTAATGCAGTTGCAGGAATTCCTGACTTGTTTTGGACATGGGACTAGGGAACAGTCTCCCCTGTTCTGTGAATTGTCCTCGCATTCTTGATGGCGGCTTCTGAAGCACGGAGTTTCACATTTCGTCCATTTTATCTGTTCTTTCCACTTCTTCTTCGTGCTAAGAACTGTTGCCAAATTGGAGGTTATGAAAATCTAGTCCTGTGTTTCCTTGTAAGAGCTTAATAGTTTACGCTTAAATGTTAGATCTTTGACCGGTTTTTGTGTGCGGTGTGAGGTTGGGGGCCAAAGGCATTCTGTTTGGGTGTAAACCAACATGCAGGCTTTTACGTTTTCAAACAGTGATCCTTGCGATGTTTTTTAAAAAATCGTTTTTAATTTACAATTTGGAGGGGGTACTAATTTGTTGTAGATGTGAGGCCATCACTGGCTGCTCTTGTGTGGATGTTTCTAGATGTTTGCCGATGACGGTAACAACTTCGGTACCTGGCGTGTGCGGAGCAGCCCGCAGAAGTTAGGGTGTCCAGAGGGGACTGGGGAGAAGGCGGGCGTGAACCGTAGGGTCAGGAACTCAGTAGGAAATGGAGCGTGAGGAAGGCTGGCAGAGCACCGCCGCTGTGGCTCCTGGTCTGTGACGCAGCTGCTCGCGGGTGTAAGCGGCGTGTGCTCGGGACTGGCTTGTTTCTAGGGAACGAGGGGACTTTCTTCCTCTGCTCCGTAATGTCCAACCGTGCGGTGCCTGTCGAGGCTGCCGTATGGTTTTCGGGAGTCGGTGGGGAGTCGGTGGCTTGACTAATTGGAGTCTGATCTCTGTGCAGTAACCGTAACGTTCATTAGAAGTGCAGCCGGCTTCTCCCTTGCTCCCCGAGTCACCCCGCTCCTCATCCAGACAGCAGTCCCCGGGCTGTGTGTCGCCCGGCCGCATCACGGTCCCTTTCAGAGAGGTTTCCTTAGCTTTTTTATTTGTTAATGTTTATTTATTTTTGAGAGAGGGAGACAGGGTGTGAGCCGGGGAGGGGCAGAGAGAGAGGGAGACGCAGAATCCAAAGCGGGCTCCAGGCTCCGGGCTGTCAGCACACAGCCCCACACGGGGCTCGAACCCACGAACCTTGAGATCATGACCTGAGCCAAAGTCGGATGCTTAAACGGACTGAGCCACCCAGGTGGCCCTCTGTGTGTGTGTGTGTGTGTGTGTGTGTGTGTGTGTGTATGTGTGTGTGTGTGTGTGTGTTTTAACTCACGGTAATAGATTTTATTACTTTTAACAATATTTTTTAAAAAAAAAAAAAGATTTTTTAACGTTTATTTATTTTTGAGACAGAGAGAGACAGAGCATGAACGGGGGAGGGGCAGAGAGAGAGGGAGACACAGAATCGGAAGCAGGCTCCAGGCTCTGAGCCGTCAGCCCAGAGCCCGACGCGGGGCTCGAACTCACGGACAGTGAGATCGTGACCTGAGCTGAAGTCGGGTGCTCAACCGACTGAGCCACCCAGGCGCCCCAGCAATGTCGTTGTTGCGAAGGCCGACAGAAGATGTATGCTGGCAGGTTGCAGCAATAATGTCTGTTTGCACGGAGGGAAAACTTTACGCAGCTATAAATCTTTGGAGACTTGTTGTTTTCTGTATTTTCTCAATGTGTCCGGAGACCGGTTGAGCTTTTTGGTTGGTAGAGTGCGCTCCCCCCTCCCTCCTCTCCGATTTCTTCCCAAAGCCGTGTGACGTGTGGGAGGAGGTCACGGATTCCCGAGAGGCTCTGCACGCGTGACGACTTGCCCAGAGAGGCTGGCGGCAGACGTCCTCCTGAGCTTTTTCTTCTTCATCGTGTTACAGACGGAATCGCTCCAGATGCCTGGAATTTCCTCATCGGATCACTGCGTTTCAGACAGGGACCTGTGAGCAGCCTTTCACCTTGGGGCGGGAAGAAAGGTCTGTGCCTTGTCGCCATTGTGTCCTCTCCCCTGGGGCCGGCGGGGTGAGTCCGTGAGCCGGGAAGGGGAGGGGATTCCCTTTGGGTCTGTCGGGACAGTAATTTGCTGGGAGGATGTTTTGTTGTTTACATAAAAAGTGAAGTCAGGAGGGCGCCTGGCTGGCTCTGTTGGAACAGCACGTGACTCTTGACCTTGGGGTCACCGCGTCGTGAGTTCGAGCCCCATGTTGGGTGTAGAGATTACTTGCGAATAAACGAGTCAATGACGTTTAAGAAGTCAAGCCCAGTTTCCAGTGTGGCCTGTGGTTTCGAAAGAGAGCTCGAGCTGGGGAGCAGGAAGCGGGTGGAGGGTGGGCACGGCTCCCAGGCAGGGTGTGAGGAGGCAGGCACAGGTGCTCTCTCTGCCCTCTGATGAAGCAGGCTTCCAGAAGGGCCAGGGAAGGTGGGGCCCTGCCGTGTTTTCCTGATGCGTCTAGAACAACGGGCAGAGATCTCTTTCGCCTTCAGCTTCCGGGGAGAGTCGGCCTCACCGGCCCTCCCCAGAGACCCTGTCCTTTCATGTGACTGTCTCCTCTGGCCCGAACCGCAGGCAGCTGAAGTCCTGCAGTTGGGTGGCGTCTTTCCAGCTCGGGGCCACGGGCACACTTGACTGGAGACGAAGAGACGGGGGGCAAATCTCGCGACTTTCAGTCATCCATTCTTTCCTCTGTGAATGGGCGCCCCAGGACCATGGTCCGGTTTGCCCCTCCCGGGCTGAGAGTTGAGTCTGTTTGCTGTCTAAAATCGTGTCAGCAGGGGCGCCTGGGTGCCTCCGTTGGTGAAGCGTCCGACTTCGGCTCAGGTCACGATCTCACGGTTCGTGGGTTCGAGCCCCGCGTCGGGCTCTGTGCTGATGGCTCGGAGCCTGGAGCCTGCTTCGGATTCTGGGTCTCCCTCTCTCTGCCCCTCCCCCACTCGCACTGTGTCTCTCTGTGTCTCACAAAAACAAACGTTAAAAAAAATTTTTTTTTTACATCGTGTCAACAGCAGATTACATCTGGGAAGTTGTTGCCGGGCTTTGCGACACCTAGACAGAAGGGAGCGAGGTTCGAGGTGGCCTTGAGGGGACAGTGTGGATCCTGCCTTACCTGCTAGCAAACTGTTGCCTGTTCAGGAGACAGTGACAGGAGTCGCATCTGGGGACTTGAGAGCTGTGCCCCGATTTGCCCCTCGCTGCCACCCGGATTTGGACTTGAGACCCACTAGAGGAGGGGGCGGGTCCAGACGGGCTTTCGTTGTGGCTGAATTCAAGCCACAGGAGCACCCGTGTGGCACCCCACAAAGCGCCCACTGGGTGTCCCCGGTTCAGACACGTGGCTGGAACTCCTGGGTGATCAACTTAAAACAGTGTTTCAGTTGCTTCCTGGCCGAGGTGAAATCTTACCAGTGCTTGTATGGAAAAGGAGCCCGTTCTCACACATGGGTTTCTCTTGAAATCCTTAAAAGTTTGATTGTACCTTCGCAGTCAGGAAGAGTCTTGTCTCGTTCAGGTGTGAGGCCGCTGTCCCTGGTCTCTGTGCCAGATGGCCCCTTCTGGCGCTGTCGTGCTAGAGGAGGAGTGGACAGCCCATGAGAGAGAGAGAGAGAGAGAGAGAGAGCGAGAACGGGGGAGGGGCGGAGAAAGAGGGAGACAGGATCCGAAGCGGGTTCTGCGCCGACAGCACAGAGCCCGACGTGGGGCTAGAACTCATGAATGGCAAGATTGTGACCTGAGCCAAAGTTGGACGCTTAACAGACTGAGCCCAACCCCCCCAGGTGCCCCTGGAGGGATGTGTTTTTTTTTTTTTTTTTTAATTTTTAACATTTATTTATTGAGAGACAGAGACAGAGCGTGAGCAGGGGAGGGGCAGGGAGAGAGGGAGACACAGAATCCCAAGCAGGCTCCAGGCTCTGAACCGTCAGCACAGAGCCCGACGCGGGGCTCGAACCCACGAACCGCGAGATCATGACCTGAGCCGAAGTCGGACGCTTGACCGACCGAGCCCCCCAGGCGCCCTCGGAGGGATGTATTCTTCATGGATGATGTCAATGCACGCGTGACTTTCTTATTTTCCAGAACACTTTCCCACTTGAGTTGAAGCCGGAATGTTTCTGATGGGTCTCAGATGCCACTTGAGAGCGGTGTTAGAAATCTCACACGATGTTTCTTTTGCATCTGATGTCATTCCCGCACGGGGTTGTGGGTGGGCATTTGGTGACCCGGCCGCCCAGCCCCCCGAGCTCCGAGCTGTCATGCTGTGGCCAGAGAGCTTGTCGGCTGGCCTCTGAGAGCCGTTCTCCCAGGCCTCCCTGACCCCGGGCCCTGCTCTTTCAGATGTGGAAAGCTTCGGCGGGCCACGCCGTGACCATCCCCCAGGACGACGGGGGCGCCGATGACTGGGAGACCGACCCCGATTTTGTGGTATGAGTCACCAGCCTACCTCTGTGTCACTTTTCCCAGAAGGGATTTTCTTCCTGTTTCCGTTCGGGTTGGCCGTGTGTCTTACAGGCCCGCGTGGGCCTCACTCCTCACTGACTTCTCTTTCCAGAACGACGTGAGTGAGAAGGAGCAGAGATGGGGGGCCAAGACCGTGCAAGGGTCTGGGCACCAGGAGCACATCAAGTAAGAGACTCTTAACGTTGGTGTGAAATCGGCCTTTTGAAGGGCGAAGATGCAGACTGGTGGGGGGGGGGGGTGGGGGGGGAGGACACAGCTTCTCCGTGAACGCACGCTGGCGCGGCTCGGCCTGTCTCGCGAGCTGAGGTTCCCGCGAGACGCGATTCCACGCTTCTCTCCGTGTGTTTGCACGTACACGCGGTCGCTGAGAAGCTCCCGTCACAAACAGTTCTTGTGCTGACGATTCCAGCATCTCTAAGGGACGCGGTCTCCCACGCGGTCTGTAGGTGGGGGGTTCCTGCCCCACACGATGGGTTCGAATACCTTATGCCTTAACCACCCCCCTGCGCGACTCTAATTTTCCTGCTTTGTCACTGCCCGTGGGGTACCGGGGAGCTGGATTCTGAGCATCGTGTTCTCCCGAAAGGCCCCAAATAGAGCTGAGAGATTGTCCCGCGGGAGAGTGGGCCCTGCTCCTTCCGGTGGTGTTTCCTTGTCAGGAAGTGTAGGCAAAAGCCTTGAAACTGTGCTCAGACTTTTATTTAGGCCGCACCGGCTTCCGCTTGTACCCTCCCGTCCCTGCCGTGAAGGGCCGTCCCCGTGATCTGTCCTGGTCGCCTGCGGGGTTTGTCTTCCTTGGCCCCGTATCTTTCGGGAAAATGAAGCTGTTCTTGGCTGAGGCAGAGCCAGGAAATCATCCCCAAAAGAGAGTGAAGTCTGTAGCGTGGGTATTTTAGACCCAAGTGTTGGTTCCTCCCTGACTTGCTGAGCCCACACCTTCCACAGAAGCCACGTGAGGACGTTGAGGCCCTGGGAGCCGACTCCCGAGCTGGTGAAGTCACCGTTGCTCCCTCGTTGTTTCTGTTCCCGTGGCTTCGAAACGTGCTGGATGTCGCGTGAGCCCCTGGGACGGTCGTGGGCGCCCTGTGGCCCTTCCAGGTGTTGGAACAGTATCTCCCCCCGCCCCGCCAAGGGCACTGGGCCGTGGTCTGCTTTCTCAGTGCACTCTGGGATTGTCCAGACGTGTGGACACGGGGACCCCTGGACAGCCCTGTGGGTTGGCCTTTGTGCCACTTTATGGTCCCCTGATGGTGGCAGCTCTAGAAGCTTCTCGACCTGCCACATCTTGGCCACGTCTTGTGATCTGCTGCTTCGCTGTCCCCGGTGTTAGAAGTAGAAAGTGGCTTCAGATGATAAATTCTGAAAGTCCCTCGTGTCACCTTGGAATCGGTAAAAGCAGTAGTACGTCAGGTAGAGACGCGGTCTCCACGTTCCGTCTCACGGTCTCTGAGCAGCGTCCTCAGGGTCTCTGGGATACGGGACCGTTGGCTTGGTTTCCGCTTGTGCCGTGAGGTGATGCCGGCAAAAGGGCTTCTCCTGATCCCGCTACCTGAGGAAAGAGAACCTCTTCTCCTTAAGAAATCAGAGAAAAACTCACGTTTTGGCGCGGCCACTCTTGGATCTGGGATGACTCATTGGCCCAGCGCAGATTAGTTCCTTTTTCCCCGTAAGCGTCACTCTGAGCTCTGCTGACCAGATGGGCCGGCTGGCGGAGGAAGGGAGGCTGGCGGAGGAAGGGAGGCTGGCGGAGGAAGGGAGTCCGGAGCCCGGCGAAGGCAGGGACTGGGGGCGTGGAGGAAAGGGGCCGCGCGGTCCCGCCGCCCGCCCTCTCAGTGTGTGTCTGTGTCTTTCCTCCCCTCCCCTCCCCTCCCCTCCCCTCCCCTCCCCTCCCCTCCCCTCCCCTTCCAGCATACACAAATTGAGAGAGAATGTTTTTCAAGAACACCAGACCCTGAAGGAGAAGGAGCTTGAAACGGGACCAAAAGCCTCTCACGGTTACGGCGGGAAGTTCGGCGTGGAGCAGGACCGCATGGACAAGGTAGGCGACGGCATGGCGTGCCGGTCCTCGGCGGGGACGGGGCTGGCGAGGCAGGGGCCCGGACCTCTTGGCTAAAAGCCTCGCGTCAGCGCGGTGAACGTGAGATGCCCTCTGTGGACCGACCTTCCTCACGAGGGCTCCTGTGTCTTAGGAGCTCTTTTAGGATTCGCACGGTTGCCGGGGTGTGGGCGATGTGGCGGCTGGCCTGGGTCGGGGGGGAGGGGCTCTGGGACGAGGACGGCAGCCCAGGGGCATCTTGAGCGTGGGTGTCGGCGTCCCTGCTGCCCGCGGCTCACCACAAGCCTCACCTGAGCCGCTCTGCGGACCGGAACCAGACCGGGGGGCTCTCGTTCATGGCGCGGGCGAGCCTTCAGCCAGCAGGTGCCTTGCAGTCCTCCCGGCATCGGTGACGTTCACGGAGGAGCCTGGCCTGGCCCTCTGTGTAGGGTCACTGCCCGTGAGGCCGGGAGAGAGCACTCCCTGAGGGCAGCGGGCCAGCCTTCTCTGCCACCCGGCTACACGGCATCATCGTGGTCGACTGAACGCATCAGCCTCGGCTGGCGCTTTGCGTCCTCTGTCCTGAGAGACCGGGAGCAGATCAGCTCTGCTCGCCACCCCCCTGCGAGAGGATACGGAGTAGGGGTGGTGGGTCACGTGTTTCCCAAGTGGGGTTCCCGCGTACCCAAGTGGGAGGTCCGCAGACCTCCCCGTAGACGTGGATTTCCCGGGTTGACCAGCGTGACGTCGTCCTGACCCGACAGCCGTCTGCCTCTGTTCTGCGTCCAAGGGAAACCGTCAGCTGATCCGGAGCTTCTGTAATCCGAGACCTGCCCGGATCGGAGTCCGTGTCTGGGCCGAGCACGGAATGGCACCGCTGTGTCCCCGCGTGCCACGCTGCGTGGTGGTAGCACGGAGCAGATGCGTGGGGGGGGCCCGTGGGCCCCCCACGCCAGGTCCCGGATTTGCCTAAGCCGGGGCTGGACCAAGAGTGAGCTGCAGGAAACAGACGGGGACGTCTCCTGGTGTGACTGTCATTCCGGAGGCGTCTAGACAGGCAGGGTGGGGAGCGGAATAGTCTTCGGGTTCTAAAGAAGAAGCCGGTGGCCTTTTGCAGTACGAACAGACGAACCCTCGCCCCCGGCCCCCGGCCCCACGTGCTTAGGACAGGAGAGAACCAGGTAGAAGCCTTCCCGACCCCAGACAAAGCCTGTGCCCGTGGTGTTGTGGGGAGTTAAAGCAGAGAGAAATTCGTGGTCTGTCTGGGTCCCCAGGTTGGGTTGGAGTAGCGACACGTTGGGGCGAATGATGAAGCTATCAGATGGCGGTGATAACACGGCTGTCACTTCTGGCTTCTCTGCCGCTCTTGTCCTCCCAACGCCTTGGGCTCCGGCCTTTCTAGTCGCCGCAGCTTCCCCGGGGAGCCCTCCTTCCCGCCAGCCTGCCTGCAGCTGCCTTTCCCCCGTGCCTTCTCCCTGTGGGCCTCCGCTCCCTCTGGACGTCGCCGCCTTTCCGTGGACGCTCTCCGGGGCTGGGACCTGTCCTCCTCACCTCATGCCTGGCCTGGCACCGGGCAGGCCCAGCGGTGTCTCACGAGTGACGGTGACGGTGCCCAGATGGCTCAGGGAAACGCTCGGGTGTCTGCAGCTGGTGTAGTGGGGGGCGGGGGGGCTCCCCTTAGGGATGAATGCGGTGGGGGTGCTCCCATGGGCTCGCAGCCCCTCCCTCCGTGCCTCACTGCACCCGTAGGCAAGGTTAGCTTGCAGCTCCCGGGGGCACGATTGGACCAACCTGTTGTCAGAAGTAAGCGCGACTCCGTGGACCCCTGGGTGGCTCGTCGGTTAAGTCCCGGCTCCTGGTTTCAGCTCCGGTCACGATCTCGCGGTTTGTGCGTTCGAGCCCCGCGTCGGGCTCTCTGCTGACAGCGCAGAGCCTGCTAGGGATTCTCTGTCTCCTCATCTCTCTGCCCCTCCCCCACTCGCACTACGTCCGTCTCTCTCAAAATAAGGAAAGAAGCTTAAAAAAAAAATGAGACTCCAAAGACACATAACTCAAGTTACCATAACTTGTCCGCTCTGAGTTGGAAAGAGCCCAGAGATCTCTGGGTTAAGATTTGAGGAGAACGTGACGGAGACTCAGAGAACAAAACCCCGCTCCGGCAGGCACGCGTTTGTGCGAGGAGTGTGGTCTGGCAGGCGTGGCAGCCGCTGGGCCCCGGTCCCCCGGGGGGGAGGGGGGGGTTGGTCAGCACTTCTGAGTGGGAGCCTGGAGGCCCTGGGAGGTCAGTGTGCCTCCTGTCTCCAGGCAGGACGGACGTCAGAGTGGAGCCGGGGAGGGGAGAGCGTGGCCCGGCTCTGAGGCCTCGAGTAAAGCTCGGCCGCTCTCTCCCCTGCGCTGTGCTGAGACGGCCCCCCGAGTTCCGCCTCCACCCCGGCTCCTCCTGACCCAGGCGTCCTGTGCAGCCCCGGGGAGACCAGGCGGAGGGCTGTCCGCGCTGCGCCCCAGGCGGCGAGACCGTCGGCCATAAGAAGGAAGGTTCAGATGCCGACACTCGGTCAGGCGTCCGGGCCGTCCACGCTGGGGACAGAGCCTGGTGCCGGGAGGCTGGGCGGGGCCGGGGGCCGCCCGGGAGCTTGGTCGTCAGTCTTTTCAGCTTCGCGGGCTGTGGGCATCTGACATTTACCGAACTCGGTGGTCGGATCCCAGAAGCGGCCTCATACGTAAATGCACGGTGGGGGCTGCGTTCCAGAAGCTTTGTTTACCAAGAGCTATAGCGCCCGGTGTGGCGCGGAGGCCCCGGGTGGCTGACCCTGCGGAGGCCAGGTGGCTGGACGCCCCAGCTTTACCGTGTGGGGGACCCCGTGGGTGGACGGGGTGGGCGTCGCGATCGCGGTGGCTCTGTAGAGTGGCCGAGCGCGTGTCGCCCCCGAGAGCGTGAGTCTGCGTCTCCGTCTGGCGGCGGATATCTCTGGTCCTCTTTCCTACGCCACGCGGTAGGCGGGTGCCTCGCTTCAGCAGAGCGAGCGACTGTATCGCCATCTGGGGGTGCCGGGTGTCGGGCTGGGATCTGCACGGGACCGGCCTCGTGGCCCCTTGCCCACGCCCGTCACATCAGAAGCCCCCACCCGGCAGGGTCTCAGGTGGCTTCGGGGATCCCCCCTCTGCCGGCTTGCGCACCGGGCGTGTTTCGGGGAGGAGCGTGGACCGCACATGGGGGCCTGTTCCCCGTGGACCGTGCCACGGGGGTGTCTGACACGGACACCTTCTCTCTGCGGCCCCTTTCAGTCAGCCGTCGGCCACGAGTATCAGTCGAAGCTCTCCAAGCACTGCTCCCAGGTCGACTCCGTCCGGGGCTTCGGAGGCAAGTTTGGTGTCCAGGTGGACAGAGTTGACCAGGTGAGTGAGGCGTCAGGGGCACCAGAGCGCGGGTGATGGGGCCCCTCCCTCTAGACCGGGGCGTCCTCTGGGCCGCTCGAGATAGCGCCTCGACGCAGGACTGTGGGGCGGGTGTCCGGGCTTCTAGAAGCCCCCCGATCCCTGGCTCTGAGATGACGGGTCAGGTTACGACGTGAGAGCAGGAACACACTGGTTCCTGTGCGGATCCCCCACCTTGGCACCTGCTGATCGGATAGACCAGGGTGGCCTTCCGCTGCCCAAGAACGTGCCCCCGGGAACCATGTCTAGCCACCCTCCCTGCACGATGTCCCTGACGCGGCGGTGTTCAGAGGGCCACGCACGCGCCCACTTCCAGGGCTGAGGCCCGGCGTCCAGGTGCCGCCTGGCACCTCTGGGCCTCAGTCTCTCAGTCTCTGAGCGAAGGCCGTCTGGACCCTGTTTTACATCACAGCAGTTGGATTTTGGAGTTCAACGTCTGTCTGCATTCAGGCTTTACTACCCGTTTGCCGCGGTTCTGCGTGAACTGCCTGTAAAACGGGGCGATGGGGATTCCCGTGTCCCGGGGCCGTGTGCGCAGATGCCCCCGCCGTGCCCGTTCTCGTTACTGACGTTAGTGTTGTTCTTGGAAGAGCCCACGTGAAAAGCAGGCGTACGTGTGGCGGTGGGGGGGTCGCCCGGGTTGACATCGTGGGGCTGAAGTCCACGAGCCCCACGTGCCCTTCGGGGGCTGCGGGCGCCTACAGGTCCGCCCGCACTGCCTGCTGGGCGTCGCTGAATATTTTATGGCAGCGAATTTCCATGCCCGGAGCTTTGGGTGTTAGGCTGGCCCTATTAGGGAATCGGAGGTAAAAAAACTAACATGGTTCATGCTTTCAAACTTTTCACATGTATTCGGGGTTCGGATGAACCGTTTTGGAGGCCTCTAAAAACGTGTTTCCCTCTTTGTGGTGATTGCAGTCTGCTGTGGGCTTTGAATACCAGGGGAAAACCGAGAAACACGCCTCGCAGAAAGGTAAGGCCTGCGGCCGAGGTGGGGAGAGGGCGATGTCCCCGGAGGTGGTTCCCTGGGGAGGGCGGTGTCGTCTCCGGGGAGGACCGTGCTCTCCAGGTGTCTGGGTCCTGTGTCACCGCCGCGGAAGCTGTCTTTCTGAGCGGTGTTCCCTGGACCGTCGGCTCTGGGGCCTGGTTCGTGAAATGCTAACGTCCCCCCAACAGTGGAAACGCGAGCCTTTAAATCAACGATGGTTCACTTTTACTGCGCACGCGTGCTCTCTGACACGGCGTTGGCTGACCCTTACGGTGTGCCCGTCTTTCAGAACCTTTTTTACCAGCGAAAGCGTGTCACCTTCTCAGGGCACTTGATGTGTCTCGAGCAGGCTGGTGACTTCCGCCTCTTGCTTGTCATCAGATGAGCCAGGGCGCGGACATTTCCTGTCCCTTTGGAAAGGGATCGTAGCCACGTAGCTTCCAGACGGTTACTTTCCCGAGTGAGAACACGGCTCGCTTCTGCCCCGGGAAGCAGGTGCCCGTCACAGGCTCGGGGTCCTCGCTGCCCGGGACGCAAGCTTGTAGGCCGAGCCCCGGCTCACTGGTGTGTGACCGTGGGTGGCGTTTTCAAACGTGTGCCTCATCTCCCGGTGACTCCTAACTCCGGAAGGCTGTTGTCATGAGTTGTTGACAAGTGAACAGTCTGTCGTTGGGCTTTGTCCCCGACCCCTGTCTTGTCCCCTCAGATTACTCGAGTGGCTTTGGTGGCAAGTACGGTGTGCAGGCAGACCGCGTGGACAAGAGCGCCGTGGGCTTCGACTACCAGGGCAAGACGGAGAAGCACGAGTCGCAGAAAGGTCGGCCTGTGGCGGCACGTCCTCCCCGCTCGGGGCCCCCCGTGTCCCCCCGTGTCCCCGGCCTCCCGCGTCCCCAGAACCAGCCCCGGAGAGACCGGCTCACATTACACGCCCGCAGCCTTTTTACTGAATGTGTGAGGGCCCTCCTGTCTCTTCCGTGGGCCTAGGGGGTTTGTCGTCCTTCGGATGGCGGCTCAGCCCCGTCCTGTGAAGGGCCTGTAGTCTGCCGAGCCAGGTCGTTCTTCTTTGGACCTTGGGATTCAGGCTCTTGGTGGTTTATTTTTTTTATTTTTATTTTTTATTTTTTTTAAATGTTTATTTATTTTTGAGACAGACAGAGCATGAACAGGGGAGGGTCAGCGAGAGGGAGACACAGAATCTGAAACGGGCTCCAGGCTCTGAGCTGTCAGCACAGAGCCCGACGCGGGGCTCGAACTCACGGACCGCGAGATCGTGACCTGAGCCGAAGTCGGACGCTTAACCGACTGAGCCACCCAGGCGCCCCTCTTGGTGGTTTTTGAAGTTAAAAATCTTGTTCTCTTGTGTCATAGACATATGTGATTACTCAGAAGAGTAAATTCCCAGAAAAGGAATTGCCGGGTCACAGGACCTTGACTTTAAAATTTGGTGGATGCTGGCAGAGGGTCCTTGCAGGCCGGGCTGGTCTTCCTGTCCCTGGTTAGATCCCCTGCCAGGCATCGGTGACAGACTGCTGCATCCGTGCGGGGTGCCCTACAGACGTGGTACCCCCCGGCAGAGGCCGCGGATTGTTGCCTCTTGTGCGTTTATTTCGCATGCACGTTACATTTTGTTAAGATTTTATCTTTTTTCAGTAATTGCTACATGCAGCGTGCTGCTTAGACTTAGAACCCTGAGGTCACAAGTCACGTGCTCCAGCAACTGAGCCAGCCAGGCACCCCTGCACGTTTGAATATTCTTATGTATTTATTTATTTGTTTATTTAGAATAATTGGGGGAGGGGCAGAGAGAGATGCGCAAGGAGGCTCCGCACTGTCAGTGCAGAGCCTGACGCGGGGCTTGAACTTGTGAGCCAGGAGATCGTGACCTGAGCTGAAACCCAGAGTCGGATGCTTCACCCAATGAGCCACCCAGGTGCCCCTGCATATTTAAGTTTTTAAAAATAATTGCCAACCCTTACAAGCAGAGAGGTCGCTGTATTATTTAAAAACCCGGGTTTCTTTAAAGGACAAAGTTAAACCCTGCCCCTGGGAACACCACTGGCTCGGCATTTACCCAGGGAAGCTGCTGGTGGGCCCGCGGGGCGCTTCCCGTCACAGGCCTGCCCGCCTGCCCTGAGGCCGCAGACTTGGCCCTGGAGTGCACAGCCCCTGCCTGCTACCCGGGCCCCTCTGCCCACCGTGACCCTGCCGATCAGGGCCTGCTCTTGGGTCCCGCTCGGTGCTGTTCAGACTCTCCCCGATGTGGCAGCGAGGAGCAGAAACCGCCTGCGGGAAGTCGGGTGGCGGGAGCCCGTGCGCCTGGGGCAGACGGGGCTGCTCGGCAGCCCCCGGGCCTCCTGAGGGTTCTGATCTTCGCATTCTGTTCCACGCACGTGTCCCTGGGGCGCCGTGCTTAAGCATCAGGCCGTGTCTTTCTGTGACTTAGCTTTGCGGGGAAGTGAGGGTTCCGGAAGATGCCTCGTGCGTGTCCTCCTCCTCTGGAGGTGCCACCAGTGCACCTCTGCCGGCTTTAGTTCGTGAAGCAGGGTGACCTTTCGACAGCTCGCCGCGGCGCCTCCGTGGCTCGTCTCGACCTCAGAAGCTTGGCAACGCGCCTGCTTCTGATGTCCTTTGGAGCGAAGGGAAGATTCGGTCGCCGTCCATCTGCTCTGTTTGCTGCTCTGGACGTTTCTGTTCCCACACGTACAAGTGACGCCTTCCAGGGTCCCCCCTGCTAGTGACCTTCCGCTGCGGCCGAGGGATCCTTGTTGGGTTTGTTTCGGTTTTGCTCGGGCGACAGAAGCGCTTTCTCAGAGGTCCCCGCGCTCGACTGCGTTGCTGCCGCGAAAACGGTGCGCCCTTGTCTGCAGATTACTCCAGGGGCTTCGGGGGCAAGTACGGCATCGACAAGGACAAGGTGGATAAAAGTGCCGTCGGCTTCGAGTACCAAGGCAAGACGGAGAAGCACGAATCCCAGAAAGGTGACTCCCGTGGTGTCTCCTCTCGCCGGCCGCTTTCACGGGCTGAGTGCTGTTGACCAGAACGGAAACGGAAAGCGTGGCCAGCCACCCCTAGAGTAGATGCCCCTTTGTAATTCAGCAGCGAACTTTAAGCTGTTTTTTTTTTTTTAGAACGTTTATTCACTTTTGAGAGACAGAGTGCGAGCGGGGGACGGGCAGAGAGAGGGGGAGACCCGGAATCGGAAGCAGGCTCCGGGCTCCGAGCCGTCAGCCCAGAGCCTGACGCGGGGCTCGAACTCGTGATCTGCGAGATCGTGACCTGAGCCCAAGTCGGGCGCCCAACTGACCGAGCCTCCCCGGCACCCCTGAACATCGAGCTTTAAAACACAAGTCCCAACACAGCTGTTAAGCAAGAAACCGTATCTTTACACCTGTTTGGCCCCAGCACCCCGTGACCCCAGCAGTCGCTTGTAATGGTGGCCACGTGCCACACGTCTGTGTTGCAAACGGTGCGATCGTGGTGGCCCGTGGGTGCTGGTTCAGGCTGTGCGGAGCTTCTTGTCGGGGTCCCGTGTGTGTGCGTTCGCGATACGGGCACAACAGATCAGGCTGCTTTCCAGACGTGCCGCGAGGAGGTCCTCCTCGTGAACGCGTCCCAAAGTTTCGCGAAAGGTCTGGGAGGGGAAGGAGGGATGTGGCGCGTGGTGGGCGTTTGGCTGCGTGGGAAGCGTGTCCTCCACTAACACTAGCTTGCGGCCTTTTCTTGTGCACGTAGACTATGTGAAAGGGTTTGGAGGAAAGTTTGGCGTGCAGACGGACAGACAAGACAAATGTGCTCTTGGCTGGGATCACCAGGAGAAATTGCAGCTGCACGAGTCCCAAAAAGGTACGCTGATTTTGCCTGCTCCTGCTTGAGATCATTCCAGAATTTGTTTCTTTTCATCCACAGTTCCATCCACGTCCCGTATTTCTGCCGTATTTCTGTAGCGTGTCGTTTTATCTTCCCTGTTTGGGGTTGTCCTGTGCCTCCCACTTTTTTGAAAAGCTCTTCCGCTAGTGCAGCGATGAACTCCGCCCCCCCCCCCCCCCCCCCCCCCCCCCCCCCCCCAGCTGCCGATGAGGCCCTGCGCTCACCTGTGCGTCTGAAGCACCTGGCAGGACCCGTAGCATTTTCGGGAATGCTGTTTTCTGCCGGCACATGAACTCCGTTGACAGAGTGTGCTGGGCTTCGGGAGGGGAGACGTTGCCTCTACTCGGGAGTGTGTCCCTGGGCCGTAGGGTGCGGGGTGGGGGCGGGGGGCACCTTGGTGGGTGACGCAGACCTGCACCCGCCCTTGCGGCCAGCACTCCGGGAAGCGGGGCCGTGTGGTCCTTTTGTACACCGTGTCTTTCTTCACATGCACAGAGACCTGCTCTCGTGTCTGCGGCACGGGTAGGGCCTGGAAGGGAATCTCAGAGCATGGCGGGCGTGCCTTTTGGGAATTACTTCAGATGCAGTTCCTAACCTGTTTTCACATCTTGGCTGAAGCGTTAAGAGTTTCAGTTTGTCCTGTAACCTTGGAGCTGACTTTGGACTCTCTGTGAGCCCGGGAGCTGCTCCCGCCCCTGAGCCCGGCAGAGCCCCTGCCTTCTTTAAATGACGCGTTTGATTCGTGCACTCGCTCGTACAACTCTAACCGAATTGCTTCCTCTCTCGGTTTTCCCCACTGGTGCCGGTGGATTTTCAGATTACAAGGCTGGTTTCGGAGGCACATTTGGTGTTCGGTCCGAGAGGCAGGACTCCTGTGCTGTGGGGTTTGAGTACAGGGAGAGACTGGCCAAGCACGAGTCCCAGCAAGGCATAGTCGCTCAGCAGCCCCCTCCCCCCGCTTCCCCCCCGCCCCCCCTTCTGGTGCAGCCGCTTCTAGCACAGACGTCAGGGCTCAGCCTTCCGAGCTCCCCGCTGTCCCTCATCGGGGGCATGAGGGTGTTTGAAACCCACGTTTATGCTGGAGGGATTCTAACTTGCACCCCTCCTTCCTCCACTCCCCCGTTTCCCCTCCATCCTTCAGACTTCGGGTTTGGCAAAATGAGGCGGTAGCTCGCAGGTTAATGTCACCCTGACCCCATCATGTGAGTAGTTTCTGGGATGGGCTGTCTCTGGTCTCCCAGCAACCTTCTACAGGAGCTCGCGCTGTGGACCGTGACCACTGGGAGCCATTGAGCGCGCTGCCTCGCTGCCTCCGAGACGGGGGGGACGTGTGTGGTTCGGCCAGGCCACTAGCCTCAGGCCAGAGGCCAGGTGGCAGCGAGGGGCGTGGGGCAGGCATGTTCCTTGTGGTCTCTGTGTTTCCTCTGTGGTGGTGTCTTTGGCTGGGGCGGGAATGTTTTTGTGTGTTCTCTCTGTTTTTGGGTAACACCACCTGTGTCACGTGTGAGGTCTTCACACAGAGCCGACAGTACGTGCCCAGAGCTAAAAAGGGACAGGGACTTTGTAGGCATCGGGAGCCTGAGTGGCAGTTGCCTCTTTTCCTTACTCAATTACAGTCAGGATCTGGACTCAGCCGTTCGGGGTGGGACCCCAGCTGGAGAGCAGTGCGGCCCTGAATCCCGAGGCAGAGTTCAGGCCTCCGGTGCCACTGTTAGCAACGTGTGCCGGGGGCGGGCGAGGGAAGGCGCACGCGCTCGGGTTGGTCCGGCACGCGGCCTGGACGTGGCCTCGGCTCCGCGTGGCATCGATGCCGCGTGGCGGTGTGACCCTCACGGAGGTCTGCGTTGCCGCGACACGAGTGTTCGGCTGCCAGAATTTCCCCGCGGAATTGTTTTTTCTCGTAAAAAGCAAGAGGAGCCCGCGTCTGAGCCTCCTTGTGGCGCTCAGAGCGGGACACGGGAAGGAAGGGGCGGGGACGGTCAGCCGTTGCTGGGCGGAGGCCTGTGCTATTGAAGCGGTGCCCTCCCCGGCCCGGGCCGCGGCCCCCTCGCTCTCCCTGCCTGCCAGCCCGCACCCCGCACCCTCTGTCCCTCGGGAGAGTGCGGAAAGCACGCACACACGCCTCTTTTCTGCCCGCCTCTCGCCTGCCTGCGTACTGGGTACCGTTGTAGCGACAAAACTCGCCTCGCGAGGCAAGACCCATTGTCTGGCGGTTCTCGTTTCTTTTTGCTCTGGGTGCGTTTTCTTGGGCTCTTTCCGGATCTGCCTGCACGCGTCTCCTGGCTCTCGACCTGAGAGTAAGTGTCGCGTTGTGCCACATTTCAGACTATTCCAAAGGATTCGGCGGAAAATACGGGGTGCAGAAGGATCGGATGGATAAGGTGAGTGGCCCCGGCCCGGGGCGCGGCGTGCTGGGCCGATGGGGGCGGGAGCTTGCGGAGCCCTTGCCGCGCGCCGCCCCGTGGACCGTCGCTGGTGGGTGCTGGGCCCTGTTCTCAGAGGCACCCGCACTCGGAACGCTGCTTCCCGGGTGCTGGGCCCCGCACAGCCGTGCTGTGGGGCAGGGAGCAGCCCGGGCGGGCCCCGGCCTCAGCCGCAGCACCATAAAACGCCAAGGCGTGCGGCTGCGCTGCCCTCGGAACCCGGACCTTCAGACGCTAGGGCAGCCTGAGGACGTGTGGCCGCGTGAATTCCCATCAGGAGCAAACCTAATCGGAAGTGGAGTCCCTTGGTCACGCGGCCGCGGTAGAAGAGCTGACCGGCCACATGGGGGCGCTGGCTGCCGTGTGGGAGCACGCGCATCCAGAACGCCCACCTCACTGCAGGGAGCCTGCGGGACAGTGTCCAGAGCCAGCGCGTTGCTCTCACCGGGACTCTGTCCCCTCTGGTGGCTTCGGAGTCTCAGCGAGTCAGTCCTCACACCCGGGGTGGCTGCGGTCCTGCCACATCAGCGTGGACTGCCCGGGCTGTGGCTCCAGTGTCCTCAAAGACCGGTCCCGTGCCCGGCCCGTGGTCACAGGTGGCACGGCCGGTCTTCTGGAGTTCCGTCGGACTCACAGCCGACCACACAGACGTCATCACCCAGGGGACTCCACGCGTGACCGTGTGTGGCCCTGGGAGCGAGGGGGGGGGGGCACGGGCTTGGGGAGGGGTGGTGACTGCCCGGGTCCCAGTAAATGCGTACAAGGGGTTGAGAGCCGGGTGGCGATGCGAGGTGGTCCCTGAGTGAGGTGGGTCGCTGGGACTCGGGTCCACGGCGGCAGTGGTGGAGGGGTGTCCGGCAGGCGGGACCAGAGGAGGGGGGTGGAGGGAGGGGGTCGTGGTCAGTGAGGAGGCAGGACGCGGTGATGGGGAGGAGGCAGCCCCCGGCCGGGGTGGCGGCGGCGACGACCCTGAGCGGTGTGCCGGAGAATCGGCTGGACGGGGCAGGCTGTGGTGCAGCAGGACCCACAGGGAACAGTCAGGAGGGTGCTGACGCCCTCCTCCCTCAAGGACGGGGGGGGGGACGTGGCGTGGGGTGTTCCTGGAAAGCAGCATGGCCCACACCGGCAGTTTGGAAGGGGGTGTCCGGGATGGGGCAGGTCTGGTCACACGGCCAGCAGCTGCGCCTTGCAGACGAGGCAGGGGTGGCTCGGTGACCCCTCTGTGCTGCGGGCACCGGGACCGGGGGGCCGCCGGCCCGGGAGGGGCAGAGCAGGTGGGCCAGGGGCGCGCGCCCCTCTCAGAGGTTTCCGGAGGCCAGGGGAGCTTGGGTTGCCCTGCTCCCCACCTCGGGGCCCCTTTCTCCTCGTTTGTGTGTCAGAAAACGGGCAGCGTCCTGAGCCTCAGGCCTGTTTCCCTGACAGGGAAACCGAGGATGGCTGGTGCTCTCCGTGAGCCCTTCTGCGCGTCTGGATCCGACAGTCACACTGTCGCTTTGCTGGGACAGAGTTTGTCCTCCAAAATCGACGAGGCAGGGAGCGGGGGGGGTCTCGTGCCTGGGGAAACGTGGGCGATAAGGCCCAGCGAGGCTCGAACGTGGCCCGGGGAGTCCTGAACGTGGCCCAGCAGAGGCATCGGGGCTCCTGCCGGCTCTCGAGCCCCTCTCGGTGGCCGAGGAGGGGGGTGGGCGAGGGGCTTGGGAGGAGCACACGCTTGGGTTATGATGGCCCGGATGCCGGCCGACGCGTAGTTTTGGGGTAGCTTTTTGGCAGTTTGTCTTAGAGCAGTTTTAGCAGACGTGAGAGGACGCTCCAGACGTCTGGCGGACACGCCTGCCCTCACTCGGGCCCACCCTCTCCCCTGACCAGTTATCCGCACCCCTGCCGGGGCGATGCGTTTGTCACAGCCCCAAACCTGTGCTGACGTGTGCCCGTCGCCCAGGCTCGCGCGGCTGAGATCGGGTGCGCTCCTGACGTTGTCCCCCGTGTGGGTCCACGTGGGTGCATGATGACGCATCTCCGCCGGTGCAGGGTCCCGCGGGGTCATCTTCCCGCCCTGACGCCGTACACCCTGATGCCGGGCGGAGAGGTGGGCGTGGGGCCGGCAGGCTCCTGCGTTGCGGTAGGAGCCCGCACGGGCCGTGGAGGGCGAGGGGGGTGCTCCCCTGAGTGTCCCGCTTCTCTCTTGCTAGAATGCTTCCACCTTCGAGGATGTCGCCCAGGGGGCCCCTGCTTATCAGAAGACCATCCCCGTCGAGGCAGGTGAGTTCTGGTGGACGGACCCGGCATCGCATGGGGCTCCCGCAGGGGGCACGGTGCCGGCTGGGAGCGGCTGGGGCAGCGGAGGGCGCCCTGGTTCTGTTCCCTCCAGGGACAGCGTTTCACCCCCCTCGGGCGGAAGGCCCGCCTGTCCCCGCGGACGCCCGCAGGCTCCCGTCAGCCGTGGTGGCAGCCGTCTGGCGACGGGGTCTGTGTTGGGGGCGCCTCCCGAGGCAGGGCCGGGTTAACCGCCCGTCCGCAAGGGCCCTTCTCACTGCCGGGACCGGGTTCTGGGAGGTTCTCCGGTGCCCGCGTCAGCCGCGGCTCTGGTGTGAGGAGTGTGCCGCCCGCCTGCGCAGAGGCTGACGGAGACCTTCCCGCCTCGTCTGTCCCCTGGCCCCGCACAGGCTGCACATGCCCCGTCCCCGGAGGTGGCTGCTATGAGAAAAGGCCTCCTTAGGCCCTTCTGTCACGTGGGCCAGGCCCTAGAGAGTTTGTCGAGCTGGGGAAACCGTATGGAAAGTGGCAAATCGACGATAGGAAGCCGAGTGTCCCCTTGGCTCCCTGGGTCAGTGTTTCTCAGATTCGGTGGCCTCGGGACACTTGCACACTCGTGGGGATCATTGAGGGCCCCCGAGAGCTTTCGTGTGTGGGGGTTGCGTCTCCTGATCTCTACTGTAGTGAGGTTAAACCAAGAATTTAAGGGGGCGCCTGAGTGGCTCGGTGGGTTGAGTGTCTGACTTCAGCTCAGGTCATGATCTCACAGTTCATCGGTTGGAGCCCAGTGTGGGGCTCTGTGCTGACAGCTCAGAGCCTGGAGCCTGCTTCGGATTCTGGGTCTCCCTCTCTCTCCGCCCCTCCCCTTCTCCTGGTCTGTTTCTCTCTTTCAAAAATAAACAAACATTAAGAGAAACAAAAACCCGAGAACCTCGGATGTTACGAGTAACGATAAAATGTTACGCGTTCACGTAATGACGTTCTCCGTGCAAAAAGTAAGTACGTTTTCCCAACCGCGTGGAAGTGTGGCATTGGCATTGGCTTGGCGCAAGGTCTTTATTCTCACGGCTGCTTCTGCCTTCAGTGTCTTGTGGCCAGTCACGTTTAGGAAGGCGATTGGACTCCCTCAGATGCACAGGCGGAGGCGGGAAGGGCGTGGCGGTCGCTCCTCGGGTCCCTGGACGCTCTTTCACGATTCCGCTCTCAGACGGGCGGGGTTTCCCCGCTTGTCTTGGGGGTTAGGTGCCCGCACAGAGTGGCCTGGTTCTGTAGCACGCGGTGGGCGTTTGGAAAGTACTAGGCCACTGAGTTCAGCCGATCTTTGAAACGTGGTGTTCCTTTTCATTGTACAAAACCCCAGCTTACGTTCGTTAATGGAATTCTCCATCTTGTCAGCATCTCCAGGGAAGATGGGGGAAATGTCACGCTCGCAGTAGCGGGTCCGAGTTTTCCACAATCGTGACTTTTCTTGGAAGCGTGACTTTGCCGTTGCCCGATAAGTGCACACGACGGACTCCGTTCCGTCGTTTTAGAGACGTGTCTGCCACAGGCCAGCCCGCGTGTGCTCAGGCCCCGTCGGTTATTCCAGGCCAGAGAATGTTCCGTGGAGAATCAGATCGGCGTGCGCCTCAGCCGCACCAGTGGTTTTCCTCGAGACCACAGGGCTTGCGCCTGCGGCCCCTCCCGCCCGTCTCAGGAGGTGGACAGACGTGTTCTCAGGGCTCGAGCCTGAGAAGGTGGGGGCGGGGGGCGGACGCGAGTGGCGGCACATCAGTGCTTGCTGTTTCGTCGAGGGCATCCTTAGGGAGAAAGTGCTGCCGATCGGAACACGAAATGCTCCAGGTGCGAGGCCTCTGCTGTCCCGTGGTCCTGCACCGCGTGCAGACGACAGAGTGGCCCGGAGGCGGGCCGCCGGGGGACGCCTCCACGCCCGGTTGGCTCCCGCGGTGCTCCGGTCCAGGGGAGCCGTCGCTGCTCTGACGCCAGCCGTGCCCCTCTCTCCTCCCCCCTGCAGCAAACAGCAGAACCAGCAACATCAGAGCGAACTTTGAAAACCTGGCGAAGGAGAAGGAGCAGGAGGACAGGCGGAAGGCGGAAGCGGAGAGGGCGCAGAGGATGGCCAAGGAGAGACGGGAGCAGGAAGAGGCCCGGAGGCAGCTACACGTGAGTCCAGCAGGTCCCGGAAGGACCGGGTTTGAGCCCTAACTGCGGGCCGTGCTCTCAGGAGCCCCGGGGCTTCACCCCACACGTAAGGGAGCCTTTGGCTGCCCGGTGCCGGACGGTCCGCCATGCTGCTGGCCCGCAAGCCTGCCCGCCGCTGAGCCCTGTCCCGATGTGCCCCTGGCCGTGTCTGTTCCGACCTGTCGCCTCTGGACCTCTCCCCCCGGGGAGAGGGCCGAGGGTGCGAAAGGAGCCCCCCGTGAAGCGGCCGCCCTGCTTTCTGCTTCTCGTGTGACCCTTGCTGCTTTCTCTTCCTGGTCTGTTGCTGTCGCCTGTGTTCTGTGTCCCGCGTGTTGCCAGAGAAGGTGGGGGCGGGGGGCGGACGCGAGCAGGAGGGCGTGGGCTCGTCCCGTCCTCCGCCTTGTCTGCGTGGACCGGACGTCCGTGGCACGTCACCTACTAGCCAGGCAGCCTGTGCGCCACGGCCCCAC
Source organism: Panthera leo (assembly GCF_018350215.1). Lineage (NCBI taxonomy): Eukaryota > Metazoa > Chordata > Mammalia > Carnivora > Felidae > Panthera > Panthera leo. The sequence continues at coordinate 112,093,524 of NC_056688.1, forward strand.
GGCCCCCTGTGAACGGGCGTGGAGCAGCTCACCGCCGCTCTCTGGAGGGCTGCTACGCGGAGTCAGAGGGCACGGGAGCCGTGTTTAGTTCCGTGGGCCCTTCCTCCCCAGATCGGTGGTTTGGGCCCCGAGAACCCCCAGCGAGGGGAGACGGGTGGGGGAGAGTGTGAACGTGCACCGGGCACCCGAGGCATGAGCAAGCCCCGAAAGTTTCAGTGCGCGCAGCGTAACAGCACGTTGGTGTAATTGTTTCTTTTGTTGTTTATTTTTTTACGTTTATGTCTTTACTTTGAGAGAGAGACAGAACACGGGTGGGGGAGGGGGAGAGAGAATCCCAAGCGGGTTCGGCCGGAGGGCTGCGCCCCTGACGTCACACCTGTGCTGTGAGCACAGAGCCCGATGTGGGGCTTGAACTCTCGAACCGCGAGATCGTGACCTGAGCCAAAAATCAAACGTTGGACGCTCAACCGACTGAGCCACCGGGCGCCCGTGTTGCTTTTCTTTCGGCAAGTGATTAACACCTTCCTCACGTTACGCCTCGAGGCTTTAACCGCCGAGGCCCGTCAGCGCCCGCAAGGTTCAGAGGACCGGGCGGCTGGAGAAGGGCCGCGTCCGCGGTTCTGCCTCGCTCGCGCCTTTGCTTCGAGCCCCCCGCCGCCCCTTCTGCCGTGTCGTCCCCGCTTCCGGCCCCTGCCCTGTCGTCTGCTCCTCCCCGTGCGCGACTCCCAGCCCAGCGCCCCTCACCCCGGAGTCCCCTCGGCTGTGGGAGGCTCCCGTTGGCGGGCGGGCCGGTCTTCGCGAATCCACGCGTGCCGGGCCATCGGGTGTCCGTAGCTCCCACGAGAAGGGCGCGCGGCCAGGCGCTTTGACGGGCCGCCGTGGAGCCTCGTACGGCGAGTCGCACGTGTGCGGCGGCCCGGACACAAGCCCGTCCGGCCTTGGGAGCCTCACCCGTGGGTGGTTCCGAGCAGCCTGTGTGCTTGACGGTGCTGGCGCTGCGTGGCGCGTGGCCCCGGGGCGCCGGCCGCCCTCTCTCGGTCTCCGTCTCAGCGGTTCGGTCACGACGGCCCCACCGCGCAGGCTGGCAGCCGGCGCTGCCTTCCTGGGGCCGCCACGCCCCACGGTCACGGCCGCGGTGGAGGCAACACGCGTTTATCCTCTCTCAGCTGTGGAGGCTCCGGGGGGCCATCCGCCCCCTCGCCTTCGCCCGCTTCTCGAGGCGCCCGCCTTCCCTGGCTCGGGGCCCCTTCCAGCCTCCGCTTCTGGGACCGCGTGTCCTCGTCCGCCTCGCACGTGCCTGCCAAGGAGCCCTGTGGTTCCATCGGGCTCCAGGGAGCCCATGGCCGTCTCGTCTCCTGTCGAACCTCTTACACCCTCGGTCCCTCTGGCCGTGTGAGGTCGCCCCCCCCCCCCCCGGGATCTGGGGGACGTGCCGTCCGCGCCTTCGAGGCGCCGTTGTTCTGTCCTCCGCTGTCCACCTTCTGGCCCCAGGGATTCCCGTGCGCGTCCTCCGCGCAGAGCACGCTCACCCCGTTTTCAGGGCCCCAGAAGCGTCCGTCATTCCAGCGTGAGCTCAGAGCCGCGACGTCCTTTCTGAACCCCTAGATCGGGTGTGTGCGGGGCGCGGGGCGGCCGTGCTGTTGCCGTGCTCTCTGCACGGCTGTGCCCACTCTCTTCGGCCCGTGGTGGCGGCAGGAGGGCTGCGCCCCTGACGTCCCGTCTCTGACAATGCCTGACCTTCATGCCACCTTGTTCTCTCGGTCCCAGGCGCTTGTCTCCGTGCTTAGTCCTCCCCGCACTTGGCTGTAGTGTGCGCTCGGCTGTGGCCTTTCCCTGGGAAGTCCTGGTGTGGAGGTGGCCCGGTGACGACCCTTTCTTGTCTCTCGATTACAGGAGCAAGCCCAGGCCCAAGCCCAAAAGCAAACCCCCCCGGCGTCTCCCACCCCTCAGCCGGCTGAGGAGAGGCCGCCCTCAAGCCCCGTCTATGAGGTTGGTGTTTTCATTCAGTTTGCGAACGAGTCTCCGACTCTCCAAAGACGCCCTTCCCCTGTCGAAGCCACCGTGCACGGGGAGGGACCCCCACATACTCCGTTTGGTGCCCGACCCGAGAGGGTGGCCTGGAGAGTAGCCTTCGTGAGCGCTGGGGGAGGGTGGGGGGGCACAGCGCTCAGCCAGTCCGTCGCCTCCCGGTGGATCCCCTGATGCCGCGGATGTGGGTTCTGGTCTTCATGTCACTTACTCTGTGACCCGCTCTCCCTCCTGGACGCCTGTGTCCCGGCACCCACCTGCCACCCACCCCGTGACCTGGCTTCGCCGGCCGCCCTCCCCGCTCTCCTTCCCTCAGTCCCCCTTGCACACTGTGTTCCCCAGAGACTGTCCTCGGCCCTTACTCCTCAGTCTCGTCATCGGTGCCTCGTGACCGCCCACCTGTGCCCCAGAACCTGTGTCTCTGAATTACTGGGCTCTCCGCCTCTCGGGGGCACCCCTGGCCCCGGGCCCATGACCACTCCTGGCCGAGCCCTGCATCCCGTCCCCTCCGTCCCCGCGGCCACTGCCCCGCTTCCCGTGCCCACCTTCTCACCAGGAGATCATCAGAGGCCACCGGGGTGTGAGGGACAGAACGCAGCTCAGCTCAGCTGCGACTTGAGGGGGTGAGCCGTCTGGGTCGCTCGTGAACCCGGGAGAGCGTCAGACGGCGCGTCTGGGTCCCGGGGGTGGCCCAGGGTCACGTGGCCACCGGGGCCCTGTCCAGGCTGCCTCTCCCTCTGCACGGCGGCCGTGCCCCCTGGACTCGTAGGCCCTGCAGCCCTACTTGCGGGTGTGGGGGGCCCGAGATGGGGGGAAGTTACTCGGCAGGAAATGGCACGTGGCCCCTTCACGCTGCTTCGCCGCGACTGGAGTCCGAGTGTTCTTTGAACGTCGGCGGGTGCGAGGCCTCCTCGTTCGCGCGTGCACGTGGCCGATCCCGCTAGGACTGAGACAGAGCTGCGTGTCGGGACTCGTTGCCGGCCACAGCAGATGTCTCCTCGACGCTCCCCTCCCCCAGGACGCGGTTTCGTTCAAGGCTGAGCCGCAGCCCACGTACAGCGTGGAGGCCGCCGACTATCGAGAGGCTGGTGGCCAGCAGGGCCTGGCCTACGCCCCGGACGCCGTCTACGAGGCCGCCGAGGCCCCGGGCCACTATCAAGCAGGTATGGGCACAGGGGCGCCTGCCACGTCCCCCTCTGCCTCCGCTCCTTCGCGAGAATGTCCATCACCCTGTTGCCTGGCCCCTTCCACCTTCCCCCTGCTTGTGGGGTGTCCACCCCCCTGCCGGGAGGGCACCCGACCTCTCGGGTGTGGTTTCTGGAAGGCCCTGCTGCTCTGGGGCTGCCCGCGGGGCCGAGTGGGAAGCAGGGGTCTCTGCTGCTCTCTCTCCAAAGTGGAAGCTGGCGACAGCCGGGCTCCGGGAGGCCGGAGTGTCTTGAGGTCTTCGGGAACAGCTTCCATACACCCCGAAGAGTTTATAGACGCTTCGGCGGGACGGACACCGAAATCGGTCTCTTATCTTTAAAGACGAGGTTTCGTTCAATACGTTTGGACAGATTTAACCTGAATCCAAACAGCACACCTCACGATGGAGTCTTACCTCTTCCCCAAGCGGGACTGGGGGCATTTGGGCAGCGCGGTCCCCCCACGGCTTGCCAGTCACTTAACCACGACGTGACCCTTCCTGAAAGTACTAAACCTTTAAACCTTTAAAAACCATTCTCTGAAAGCCGTCACGGTACCCGTCCGGGTCACCGTGCGCGCCTGGTGGTGTCGGCGTTGGGAAGGGGTGGGTTTGTTCCTCAGAAGCCGGAGTCCTTCCTCCTGATTCTCGCCCGGCACCCCCCACGGCCTCTCCCGCCCCGGGAGGCCTCGCGGGCAAGAAATTAACGGCGGAGCGGCTCCGTGGTGCTGCCCTTACTCCTCAGCTCTTGTCTTGGTTTATCTTTAGAGGAGAACACCTACGACGAATACGAAAACGACCTTGGGATCACGGCTGTCGCCCTCTACGACTACCAGGCTGGTGAGATGCCCACGTGCCCATTGGCACTCGTTTCCACAGCCACTCCGCTCTTGGGAGTTTGACTCCGAGAGCATTGTTACAGCGTTTAAAAGCTTGGGATGATCTCACAGTCACAAAAATGCCCCCTTTCTCTGCATTTCCGCACCTCCCCGAACCTCCCATCACTCGTGGCCGCAGTGTTGTCCCTGCGCCTACAGACCCCAGTGTGAATTCCCCAAACCCAAGGATGCTGCCCACACTAAAGGCACGGTCCCCCCTCCAAGTGAGACAGTCGGCACTGAGATGCCAGGATGCCTGCGGACTAGCCACGTTTTCCCGGCCGTCCGGGCACCTCGTGTCCTGTCGGGGCCGCTTCCCTCCGCTCCGCATCACCCCACCGCCTCTCCTCCCGGGCTGACCCCCGGCCCGCCTGAGGCCATGCTCCTGTGAGGGGGCGGCCTCGGAGAGTTTCCCGCTCCCCTCCTGCGGCTTACGGACGTGCCCACGCGCTTGGGTGCCTGGGTGTGGGTTTTGTGAAATTGGGCGTCTGTAATTTGTACGACCTGGTGGGTTGATCCTGGTGCTGTGTCGCTCGGGCTGCCGTCTGGGCTCCCCTGTGCGCCCCGTGAAAGTCCCCTGTGCGGTGGGAGAGGGGGGGGAGCCTGGCGTCCGGAGCCTGGGCACGCGTGCTGTGCTGCCCGGCCCGGGTGCAGAGGTCCAGGTGTCTGCCCGGCGGGGCCCGTGGCGGGAGACCCTGCGGTTCACCGTCGTTTCTCTGCATCCTCCTCTTCCCTAGCGGGTGACGACGAGATCTCCTTCGACCCCGACGACATCATCACCAACATAGAGATGATCGATGACGGCTGGTGGCGGGGGCTCTGTAAGGGCAGGTACGGGCTCTTCCCGGCCAACTACGTGGAGCTGCGGCAGTAGGCCCGCCGGCCCCGCGCCACGCGTCACTCCCGCCGTCCGTGGGTTTCCGGGGCCGGGAGGGCCGTGGACGTACCGCTTTTATATTTAATACTTCTGCTGATGCTTTTGGAAATGTTTATGCCACAGAATTTGCTAATATATTGTAATCACGTTCCTTAGGAGGACTTTGGTCATTGATTTTACGCATTCGAGGTATTTTCTTTCTTTTTCTTTTCCTTTTTTTTTTTTTTTTTTTTTTTTTTTTTTTTGCCAAATCGTCACATGGAGCCATTTGGGGGACCGTCTCGCCCCTCGGCGGCGGCGTTCGGGGCCCCTGACGGACGTGGTCGTGTGGGTGTCGGGTGGGGCTTGCCGTCCCAGGAGGAGGGAGGCCTGACGGGAGGTCAGGACCAAGGGGAGGGTAGAGGGCGGTGGCTGTGTCTCCAGATGGGAGCACCCTGTGCTGGGAGGCCCCCGGGACTTGTTCCCCAGGCCCAGTCCCCCTCCCGCCTCCCTCCCCCGACTGCCGCCACCTGCCAAGCAGTGTCCCCAGTGTGTTACCGGAGGGCCTCCCCTGGCCGCACGCGGCTCTGCGTCTGTTGCGAGAGAAAACGGCCACCACTGCGGGCAGGCAGGTGCCTTCTCTGCCATAAACTGCCAGAAACGTTCTTCTTGTCGAGGCACCCCTGCGCTTTGTGCCAAAATACCATGTCAGGACGGTAGGATGGGATTGGCGGACTCGGCTAAGAAGTGGGGCGGAGAGGGACTTCTCCCGGCCAGGATGTCCCCCGCGGGTGCTGCACGGGGGGCCATCGCCCTCCTGGGGGCCTGGCGGCCGGGTCCGCGCCTGCCACGGTCACAGTGGTGTCTTCCCAGGTCTGTGGGGGGGCGGTCTCCGGAGTTCGAGATGTTGGCGTCCGTTTCCTGGAGTGCATTTCTGCATAGTCCTTGCTTTACCACGGTTAGGTTGGGTTTTATATGCAATTATTGTATCTAAGTTTCTGTAGCACACGTCCTAGGTATGGTTTTTTTTTTTTTAATTAAATATTCAAAATAAACTTTTTTTGATCCACTTGCTTGCTGATTTTGTTTTGGGATTTACTCACTTAAGGTGGCTCCCTGACCCCTGACCCTGTAATTTGTGAGCTCTAGACCAACTAAGGATCCCCCTTTTAAGAGGCACTTTTTATGAGGGAACTGTATTTATGCTCTGATGTTGTCAAGTTTTTGGACAAGGATTCTAAGCAAAATAGAAAACGTTCCTTTAGAAATCCATTTTTTGAACTATGCTTCCGAAATCCCGAGATGGTTATCGTGCGGCCCAGGCTCCGTTTTCCTTTGGGGTGCAGTAAATCGAGGTCCAAGAGAGCAACACTCGTGAGCAGAGAGGCTGGTGGACGCGAGGCCTGGCTCCTGGGCCTGCCCTGGGCCGACCGCCGGACACGGTAACCTAGAAGCAGCCGGCGAACGCGGGGCGTGCGGAGGCTGGTGTGGACCTGAACGGGTGGAGCTTCGGTGAGCAGACGTGGGCCACCCAGCTGAGAGGCGGTCCGCTCCTGGTCATGCGGGTTTGTGCCGTGGAGCCGTCCCCCCTCGCCGTCTGGCGTGGAGGGGCCGCGTGCCGTCCGCAGACCTGGCCCCCCAGAGGCCACGGCCAGAGGCAGGCCTCCCCTGGCGGGCGTCTCGTGTGGCAGGACAGGGCTTTGAGACTTCTGGAAAAGCTGCCCTCGCCGCCGCTGGAAGACCCGGCGGTGGCGGGGGGTGGGGGGCAGCACAGATCACAGACCATCCAGATTCACGCGTTTTGCCCCGGGGTAGTGGTAGGGACCTCGTGCGGGAGGATCACAGGGGGGTCTGTTCTTCTGTGTGTGTTTCACTCGGCATCACGTCCCCCCGGTCCAGCCACGTTGTGGCAGGCGTCAGGGTGTCCCTCCTTGTCAGGGCCGAGTGACAGTCCAGGGTGGGGCCAGGCCTCGTCCATCTGTTCACGGACGTTGGGCTTGCCTCCGCCTGTTGGCTGCTGTGTTGCTGTTTCCTCACGCACCTGCTCCGTCCGGCTGCCCGGCCCACCCCAGTCCGCCGACGCCCCCTCGGGGATCCCCGGGGGCTGGGACCGGAGCTGCGTCTTACCTGACGTGCCCCCAGGTTCTGGCGCCACATCTGTCCTGGGAACGTTCTCAGCAGCCGCTCCCAGGACCCCCGTTCTCCTGTCCCTTTTTGGTCCTGATGCGTGATACTCTCTCCTCCGGACTTTTAAATGGCGGGGTGCCCCAGGGCTTTGTCCTCGGACACATTTCTGGTCTGCAGTTACCCACACTTGGGGACGATCCTGCAGACAGGCCTCCCCGTCCAGATGCCGAACCGCCTTGTCGTCCCCGTGCGGCCGGACTCCAGAGTTGACCCCACGCCTGCCCCTCCTGCGGACCCTCGACCCCGCAAAGGCAGCTCCATCCTTCCCTTTCTGACGCCCGCAGCCTTGGAGTCACCCTGACTTCTTCCTCCTCCCCTCTGGCCCATCTGCTAGCCAGCTGTCCGCCGTGACGGGAGGCATGGTCCGCCTTCCTGCTCCCACCCCGTCCAGGTCCCTCCCAGCCGCGGAAGACGTTTCCAACGTGAATTCACATCCCTCCTGGGACTCTGAACCCCAGAGCAGCTTCTGTTTCCCTGGGAGTCAGGCTGCGGTCCTCACCAAGGGTCCCGAGGCTGACCGCCCCTCCTGCTCTCCCTCCTGATGAGCCGGCACGTCGCTGCCTCAGGGCCTTTGCACTTCGGAGTGTTCCTTCTGCCAGTGCCCCCAGGCTCACTCCCGCCCCCCCCAGCTGGTGTTCCCTCAAAGTCTACTTAAAACTGTGGATCTGCCCAAGCCTAGCCCCCACCCCTTTCCCTTCTCTTTATCACAGCGGACAGTACTTATATCACATTGTGTGGTTTTTGGTTTTTTTTGAGATTATATTTTGAGATGTTGAGATTATATTGTGGCAGGCGTCACAGGCCTGCCTGTACATCCAGTAGCAGGAGTCAAACTCACAACCTTGAGATCAAGAGCCACGTGTTCTACCGACGGAACCAGCCAGGTGACCCTGCATGATTTTTAAAACCAGTTTATTGAGATACGGTTCACAAATCTCACGAGTCCCCCATCTCAGGCACGTAGGTGGGTGGTTTTCAGTGCGTTCAGGTTTGTGAGCCGCATGTCAGAATCCCCCCGTCTCCCAGAGAGAACCCCTGCGCCCATTGGCGGTCACTCCCCGATCCCCTGCCCCAGGCACCCGACTCCCCTCCTTTCTGGGTTTGCCCTTCCTGGACATTCCGTGTCCGTGGAATCCGCACCGTCTTTTCTGAACGGGAGCTGTGCCCTGTCTCCCGCCTGGGCCGTGGGCTCCGTGTTACCGACTCACGGGACCTGTTCCGTTCACTGTGTAAGAGAAACGCCATACGTTGTTAATCCAAAGTGTTTTTTAAGTAGATCTTTCTAGCCCCCAATAAGTCGATTCAGAAGTTGCCTCTGAGTATCGTTGCCAGGGGAGAGGCCGGGTTCCTATAGACGGGGGTGGAAGGAAGGCGAGGTAGAGGGTCCTAGGAGGCCTGTGTGCACACCGGCCCTTTTTACTACTTACTTTGCTGTACTGGTTGCGAATTGCAAATCCCATAGCATAAAAGCATTAGGAGTTGATGTCCAAAAGCACACAGACAGTGCCACACGGCCCGTCGTGAAAAACGAAACCTCTTCCCCCTCTGTCCTCTCCTTCGTGCCCTGGAGGTGATTCTGTCAGTGACTTGCGGGAAGGAGTCTCTGTGTACAAGTGCACGCGTAGGACAAGTGAATTTTTTTAAAATTTTTTTTTTTTTCAACGTTTTTAATTTATTTTTGGGACAGAGAGAGACAGAGCATGAACGGGGGAGGGGCAGAGAGAGAGGGAGACACAGAATCGGAAACAGGCTCCAGGCTCCGAGCCATCAGCCCAGAGCTTGACGTGGGGCTCGAACCCACGGACCGCGAGATCGTGACCTGGCTGAAGTCGGACGCTTAACCGACTGCGCCACCCAGGCGCCCCAGGACAAGTGAATTTTTTTATACGCACAGAGGTTCACACGGCGTTTCGCCGAATGTAACTTGCTCTTCCGTTTTATTTTTATTTTTTACGTTTGTTTATTTTGAGAGAGATCGCCCACGCGGGGCAGGAGGGGCAGAGGGAGGCAGCCTCCCAGGCAGGCTCCACGCTGCCAGCGCAGAGCCCGATGCGAGGCTCGAACCCTAGAACCGGAGATCGCGACCTGGGCTGAAGCCGAGAGTCGGAGCGAGCCTCTCAGGCGCCCCTGCAGACAGCTTCCCAGCTGATTCGCTGGGTCCGTGAATATGAAATTTCCCTCTGAAAAGGTTTGCATTAGCCTCCACACGAGAACACGTCTCTTCTTTGGCCGAACTCAAGTGTTGTAACAACGTGAGATCTCTGACAATCTAGTAAGTGAAGATGCATGTTCTTGTTACTTGGGCTTCATTTTACCCCCAGTGGTCGGTCCCCTTCTTTCCTTCCTTCTCTGTCCTTTTCATCGCCTGTTTGCTCCGTACTCATGAGTGACTCACGACAGGCTCGTGGTAAAAATTCAAAACAAGGACTTTCGGTCCTGGAAATAGTGGGGACTAGACGTTATGACACCCGTCTTGCCACAAAGTACCTAAAATGTGAGATGAGTTGCAACAAACCTCTTTTACGCGTAGAGCTGAGCCTGTAGGAAGGTCGAGGACATCCTCAGGAGCGGAACAGAAGGCTCGCCCTCGAGGTCTGAGTAGCGTGAGGTCATCGGTCACAGCCGGCGGAACCGACGGCCGAGGGGTTTGCACACACGGGGGCGGGAGGTAAGGCTCCCGGCCGAGCAGGGTGCATGCAGCCCTGGGCAGAGGAGCCCGGTGAAACCGGGGCCCTCCGTGGGGAGGCATCTGCCCATTGGCAACGCTGGAGACCGAAGTAACTTGTCTGTCTGGCCCTCAGATCTGGGCTGGGGAAAAGAGGTCGTGCGACGTTTGGTCGGTGCAACTGAGACGGACGTCTGGGTGGCGCGGTTGGGTGAGCGTCCGACTGTGGCTCGGGTCACGATCTTGTGGTTTGTGAGTTCGAGCCCCACGTCAGGCTTTGCCCTGACAGCTCGGAGCCTGCTTGGGATTCTCTGTCTCCCTCCCTCTCTGCTCTTCCCCCGCTCACGCTCGGTCTCTCTCTCTCAAAAATCGGTAAGTATTAAAAAATCCTTTTCAAGAATTAGGGATGCGGGGATAAAGAGACAGTCTCTGCAGGTCCATGGAAAGCGGAGTAGTGGTCACGAGGGGCTGGAGGACGGGGGAAGGAGGGAGTGACTGCCAGTGGCTCTCAGGTTTCCTTTTGGGGCGGTGACGTCCCCGCACTCAATGCAGGTGGAGGTCGCACGACATTGTGAATGCACTACGTGCCGTTGGCTTGCACGCTGAAATGGCAAATGGTCTGAAGGGAAGAGGTCATCTGAGTCCTGTCGTTCGTCACCACGACGACAGGCAGACAGTCCTGTTACCCTATGAAAAGTAGGGGTGCCGTGGGCAGCCCGGGGAGGGCAGCCGGGCAGAGCCACGGACAGACTGTGGGATGAGGTCAGGCCGGAGCTGAGTGTTGGAGGGCAAGTACAGGAAAGCCAGGCCCAGCAGGGCAGCCGGTGTGCGAGAGGACAGACAGCACGGGAGCTAGAGACACGGGCAGGGCCGGATCATGAAGGGCTTTATGAGCCAATTAAGAGGATTGGGCTTTATTCTAAGTGCACCCAGGAGTTTTTGCAGACTTTTAAGCCCTGAAGATCCCATCTGTTTTCTGGAAGGATCATTTAGGCATCTTGATGCCCACGTGATATCCGACTTCTTGGCCCCAGTGTCCTGAAAGACGAAGGTCATAAATAAAACTAAAGTTTTGGAATTTAACCCTGTGTGTTTCAGGGGTTCTTACTACCTCTTGCCATGTGTCCTTGAAAAAAAAAAAAAAAAGGCCTCATGTTCCATTTACTGCAAACAAAGAAAACAGTAATATTTATGTTTGCAAACAAAACATTTTTCAGTTGGCAGGAATGTGTGGTTGGAGTTGATGTGCGTTCTTCACTCTGTTCCATTGATCCCTTTGTCTTTCCATCAATACCACAGTCTCGATTATAGCAGCTCTAAAGTAAGTCTTGAAATCGGGTAAACTGATTTCTCTCACTAGTCTTCCTTTCCAAATTGTTTTAGCTATTGTAGTTCTTTTGCTATCCTGTATAAACTTAGAACCGTCTTGTTGACCTCCACGAAAAAATCTTGCTGGGATTTGGGTAGGAATTCCGTTACGCTTACAAAGCCTCTTCGCTAGGTAGAGCCATCCAGTATAGAAACACGGTATTTCCCTCCATTTCTTTACATTTTCTTTCATCTATTTCACCAGCTTTTTGTAGTTTTCAGGATAGAAGTCTTGCATGTGTTTGACCAGATCTACATTTACGTTTCATTTGTTTCTTCGCAGCCATGAGCTATATTTCTGTTTCCAGTACACACACATCCGTTGGTAGTCTATGGAAGGGCGGTAGATTTTTGTATGTTTATCTTATATCTTGCAACCTTACTGAGCTCCCTCGGAAGTTCTAGAAACTTCTGTGGGTTTTTTCAGTTTTTCTGTAGATTCTTTGGGATCTTCTGTATAGACAATCGCCTGCAAAATGAGACAGTTGTATTTTTCCCTTTCCAGTCTCTGTGCCTTTTCTTGCCATATCGCCTCAGCTAGAACGTCCAGTGCTGTGCCGAGAGGAGTGACAGCAGGCGTCCTTGTTTCCAGTCTTAGGAGGAAAGCACTCAGTCCTTCACCATCAAGTGCAGTGTCACCTGTCAGTTTTTTGTAGATGCTCTTTACCCCTTTGGACAGAATTGACTAAGTGGGTTTATGGTCCTACCTTCATCCATAAACTGCAATGGTGAGGTCACAGCCAGCCCCCGAGATGACTCCAGTACTCCTTGCCTCCTTGTATCGTGTCCTCGTGCAGTCCCTGCCTCCCAGAACGGGGCAACCTACGTAACAATAGGACGCTGTGAACGTGGCAGGTGTCACCTCCAGACGGGAGGTTGTAGGAGACACCGCAGGCCCTGCCTTGCTCTCCTAGATCACGGGCTCTCAGAGAAGCCGGCACCCTGTTGTGAGGAAGCTCCGACAGCCCTCAAGGCCAGGGTGGCAAGGGACCGAGGCCTCCCGCCATCAGCCCTGTGAGTGCGTCACCTTGGAAACCAACCGTCCGTGCCCAGAAAATCTCGGTCAGCACCTCAACCGAAGCCTCGAGACAGCTGCTGACCCACGACCGCCCTGCTAATCTGGTCCCAAGTTCCTGGCCTAGGGAAACAGCAGGAGATTCAATCGGCGTCCGTTGCTGCTTTAGGCCACTAAACTTGGGGGCAGTTTGTAAGGCGGCAACACGTAACCATGGAGATGTTTGAGTTTCTCATTTGAGTCCAGCAAAGAACGGGCATGGGCTCCCTCGCAGAAGATGTGGCCGTGCCGACGGGTGTCCCCGACATCGTTCGTGAGGGGGCAGCCGTCAGGCCCTTCAAGGACTCAAGAAAGTGGCTCAAACGCCCTTCACCCCCACGGTTTACTTGTAGGGATTTACCCCGGTTGTGCTTCGTGTGCGTGGAGCAGAGGTGACCTCCGTGCCCATCCGCAAGGGCCTGTGGGACGGTGCCGAGGAGCCGGGCGCCTAGGAACCGTCGCCAAGGTGCGCGTCAGCTGACGGGCACGCTGTCCTGGGGGCAGCGGCTGGGTCCTTCCCGGGAGCCCGGAGAGTCCCGAGTGAGCTCCCGAGCCATGCTCTCATACACGCGCACGTGGGGGTATTCACAGCAGCCCTGTTCGCTTTTTTTTCTTAATTTTGGAATAATTTTATAGAAAAGTTGTGAATTACGATACGAAGAATTCTTATATACTCCCTGCCGATTTCCCCTAAGATTAACCTCTTATCCAACCGTGGTCCCCTCATTCAAACTGAGATATTAACGTTGGTACAACACCATTCACTAAACGGCAGCCTTTTTTTGGATTTAAGTTTTTCCACGAGTGTCCTTTTTCTGCTCCCAGATCCAACGTAGGGTCCCACGTTACGTTTAAAAAAACATTTTTTTTCTTAAAAAAAAAAAAAAACCCAAAAGATGTATTGAGACATAATTTGCTTACCGTACAACTCACCTATATAGTGCACAGTTTAACGGCTTTTAGTGTATTCGCAGAGTTACGGGAATATCCCCTCTGTCTGATTCCAGAACATTCTCGTCACCCAAAAAGCATCCCCATGCCTGGCAGCAGCCACCCCCCCCCCCTCCCCCAGCCCCCACCACCCACTCATCATCTCCTGTCTCTGAATCTTCCTGCTCCAGACATCGTGTAAATGGGATCATCCAACACGTGGTAATTCGGGGCAGGCTTCTTTCATTCAGCATGATGTCGAAAAGCATCGTTTTTATAGCAAAAAAAAAAAAAATGTGAAGATTAATCGACAGATGAAGGGATACATCAATTTCGATATATTCCTATAATGAAATAGATTCGACTGTGAACATGAATGATTTCGAGCTGCATCTGTCATGTTTGATGAGCCTCAAAAGTGATATTGAAATAAATAAGTCAGCTGCGGGATTCACGATTGCCAATAATTATACTATCGATGATGATGCTAGTCACCAGTTAACTGGCTGGGGACTAAGTGTCAGGCACTGTTCTCTTGATGAGGATTGCTAACTGATCATGCATGACGCAGACAGTTTCTGTCAAGTTTTATTTATTTTTATTGTTTATTTTTTGGAGAGCGTGCGAATGGGGGGGGGGGGGCGGAGAGAGGGAGACACAGAATCGGAAGCAGGCTCCAGGCTCCCAGCTGTCAGCACAGAGCCCAGCGCGGGGCTCGAACCCACGAACCATGAGATCATGACCTGAGCCGAAGTCGGACGCTCAGCCGACTGAGCCCCCCAGACGCCCGTATAATGTTTTAAAATGTGCATGGTACTACCACATATCGTTTATGGGCACATACGTAAGCGATGCGCATGTCGCAACATGCAGAGAGAGGATAAACACCGAGTTCAGGGCACTGGTTACGTCTGGGGTGGAGGGAAGGAGGTGGAATCAGGAGGGACGAAAGGGACAAGCGTCCCTGTAACGTCCGACGTCTCAAGCTGGTGGTGGACGTGAGTGTTCGCTGCTCCCCGTTGTCTGTCTGTTTCAAACCGATGGGTTTCATAATTTTAAAAGGAGCAAGACTACAGAGCAGTGAGTAGAGTGAGCTATATTTGGGTTTTTAAAATGATTCGTACGCATATGCTTGCAGATGTATGCACCAGGCCAGGGAAGGATCACAAGGAATCCTTAATAGGCGAGAGCTTTGGGGAGGCACCCTGGGGTTCGGGAAGCCAGCGGGGAAGGGAGACACGCGCTTGCCTGATACTTTTCTGAGTTTCATTCGACACGTGTCTTTACCACTTGATTAACAAGAGGATCCCATCTGTCTTTGTTTATGCCCGCTGGCAGTGGTATGCCATTTCCCAGGCAAGACCTCGTGTGCCCCCACAAGTTCCTGGGGCCTCAGGGATCGTCAGTCCACAGCTCAGATGAGACCGCTGAGGAGCCCAGAGGTGGCGGGGTTCACGGACTGGTGGGTGGTGCAGAGGGGGGCCGGGCGGCTGGTTCCCAGGTGAAGTCGCACGCCGAGCAGTGAAACTCGCTGGGTGGGTTTCCTTGGCACAGGACGGAAGTGGCCTCAGGCCCCCGGTGCCCTCCCTCTGGGCATTCAGCTTGGCTCCACGAGCTGTTCTCCGAGGCGTCCACACGCAGACCTCAGTGACCTGCGGGCCACAGCCCCTGGGGGAGTGGGGCACGCACTCAGCCCTGCACAGCCACGTGGGACTTGCTGGAATGGCAGCGACCCCTGACACTGCACAGAGGGTTGGGGCAGGTTTATTTTGCAGGGGTCGCTTTGGAGAAGGGACTTGCAAACTCCAGCAGGCACCAGGGTCACCTGGAAGGCTTGTTAGCCTGCGTGGCTGGGTCCTGCCCCAGAGCTTCTCGTTCTGCAGGTGGGGGAGGGACAGACGTTTGCGTTCCTCCCCATTTATTTATTTATTTAGAGAGCATGAACAGGGGAGGGACAGAGAGAGAGGGGGGGAGAGAGAATCCCAAGCGGGCTCCGCACTGGAGCCTGACCTGGGGCTCGAACCCACGAGCCGTGAGATCATGACCCGGGCTAACACCAAGAGCCAGACGCTTAGCCGGCTGAGCCACCCAGGTGTCCCAGACATTTGCATTTCTAACCGGGTCCCAGGTGACTGACCCTGATGCCGCCGGTCCAGGGACCAGACTTGGGAGACCCACTGCCTTAGAGCCTCCCCTGCTGTACTTTGTAGACCGACGGAGGCACGGGGGACAACGGTCCAGGCGCTGGCAGTTCCAGAAAGCAGATGTACAAGCTGCCCGTGCCTCAAAGTCACCTGTGCTCCAGGCTGTCGCCACCCACCTCTCACCCACGCCTGCCGATTGCGGACAGGGGATGCGAGGGGCAGTTTCTCGAACTGCCCGTAAGACCCGCCCAGGAGAGCGTTAACCGCACAGATCTGGGGGCTTCCTCTTGTTAAAAATCAAATAAAATAGCAGACCTGAAGGTCCCGAGCGGATAGGTCCAGTTAACCCATGTAAGCAAGCTTAACCCTGCTCGTCTCACGAACAAGAGAACTTAGGTCGTTCATTGTCAATGTACGTGGCAAACCTAAGACGTCTTCTCCTCCCCAAATGGTGTAAGATACTCCTGTTTAACCAATTCCCTGCCATCTGGAAACTCCCACCTGGTAACCATTCTTGCTTTATAAGCCATCCTATAATGACACGCCCCTGAGCTTCCTACCACTTTCAAATTTGAGATCTCCCTGGGTGAGAACAGTTTGTTTCTCCCTCGATAAAGTATTCATAGGAGTAAAGCTCTCTGAATTTTGACACTTCCTACTGAAACCGGATGCCTGGGAGGAGGCCTGATCATCTGCCTGTTCACAGACGCTCCCGCCTGCCAGCCGCGGGGAGGGGAGGGGAGCAGTGCACACCAGTCTCCCCAGCAGTGCCTGGCTGGGGGCTCGCTGGAAACGCAGAGTCTCCGTGCCCCAGCCTGTTCCCCGGGCTCCTGGGCTGTACGCGTACGCGTGAGCTACAGACCGGGCCCCGAAGAGTTTCAGCCTGCAGAAACAGGACCTCAAAAGTCTCCAGGGAGGAGCCCCCACCCGCCGCTGGTGGGAATATAAATGGTGTGGCCTTTGCAGGAAACGGTCCAGCGACTCCTTCAGCAGGTTCCACAGAGAGCAACCACATGACCCGGCAACTCCACCCCCAGGATATACGCCCCAAAGAACTGAAAACGGACTGAAACAAATACTCGTACACGCATGTTCCCAGCAGCACTATTCTCAACAGCCAGAAGGTGGCGACAGCCCACACGTCCATCAACCGACAAAGGGTTTGTCTTCGGCAGGATGGAACCGGCCAGTGCCGACAGCCTTATGGAAGTGTGACTACGTGTAATGCCACTGGATTGTGCACTTTCAAATGCTCAGTGAGGAGAATCCACCTGGACACTCTTGTGACCCCATTCGTCACCTGTCCGTACATCCTCCATTTACCTTCTGCCTTCTTTTAAAATCATTTTTTTTATAACTTTTAAAAACTTTTTTGTAATGTTTACTTATTTTTGAGAGTCAGAGAATGAGCGGGGAAGGGGCAGAGAGGGAGGGAGACGCAGACTCGGAAGCAGGCTCCAGGCTCCCAGCTGTCGGCACAGAGCCCCACGTGGGGCTCGAACCCACGGACCGTGAGATCATGACCTGAGCCGAAGTCGGACGCTTAACCGACTGAGCCTGTCAGGCGCCCCTTTTTATAAAATTTGTGTTTGTTTATCTTGAGAGAGAGAGAGTGCACACACATGCACTAGTAGGGGAGGGGCAGAGAGGGGGAAAGACAGAATCCCAGGCAGGCTCTGCACGGGCAGTGGAGAGGCCGATGTGGGGCTGGAACTCACAGACCACAAGATCAGGGCCTGAATTGAAATCAGGAGTCAGACACTTCACCGACTGAGCCACCCAGGCGACCCCCCCCCCCCACCTTCTGTCTTTTAACACATCCACAACTTTGTTCCTTGCAGCGCTGTGTGGAGCCGATGCCCACTTTCCCAGTGTGCCTTGCTTCTAGGGATACCACTGGCCTATGACATATTGGTAGGCACTTCTGGGAATGCACTGGCTTCTCCGGTAAAGGGGAGCGGACACAGCTGCCATGGTCTTCCCCTCTTCTTCCTCGCCTGGAACAGAATGTGACGTGTGGGGTGGCAGCAGCCTTTTGTTGCTGTGAGGCTGAGAAATTGGAGGGAGAGGCTGAATCTCAGGCCTATGTTGAGCCGTCAGATCAAAGCCAGGGACCACCCACCTAGGGTCCTCCCATTCACCCATGTTTCCAGCACACCCTTACTGAGAACATCTTGTTACCGATGCAGGGCATCCAACAAGACAGATAGAATTCCTGCCCACGCGGAGCTTACATTTTTGTACGAAGTCCTACGGAAAGAATAAAGCACTTTTTGTTGAAGCCATTGTTAAGTGGAATTTCCATTATTTGCAGCCCCAACCTGCCTTTTATTTATACTGGTCTGCTTCCAGGGATGGGGTGAAGACAGATAGATGCTCGCAGCTTTGTGAGGTCGCTCTAGCCTCGCCCGCTAGAAGCCCTAGGCTGGACCGCAAGCGTCTCATTTGTGCCGTCACCTGCCTGCGAGCTTTTCCCCGGTGGGCGGGGCGCTTCATCCACGGCCCGCCTCCTGGCCCCCGGGATTGGTCGGAAGCTGCCTCTCCTCCAGCTGGGCCAATCACGATCCCCCCCTTTGCCAGTCGGGATTGGTGCTCGCTGGGCACGTGCAGAGCAGTCCCGGTGCCGGCCTTGATTGGCTCGCGCGGGGCACGTGACCGACAGGCCCAGGGTCCTCTGCGGCCGAGGCGGGCGGCCGTGGCGTCTCCCGTGGCCCGGCGGAGCTGTGACGGAGACCGCTGTCGGAGCTCAGGACCCGGGGGCCGCCTCTCCGGGAGCCAAGGGTGAGGCGGGCTCCCCCAGACCACCCCCCCCCGTCCGGGCCCCTGCGCGCCATCCGCAGTCCTCGCGGCCGCCACTGACACCCCGCGTGCCGCATGGCAGGCCCGTGGCAGACGGGGAGCAGGAGGGCTGAGCCCCGCTTCCCCGTCGGGCCCCCTCGCTGGGGAGGGACCGCCACCCCCATCCCCACCAGGGCCCGGCTCCCGTTACCGCTTCCCAGCTTCCCCGAGGAGGGACCTGCGAGGCAGGCAGCCCTAGAGAGAACAGGTGCCCGGTGTCGTGGGGGAGCAGGGGCCGCGGATGGTTGCGGCAGGAGCTGCGCCTAAATGGATGGGCCGAGGGCAGGAGGCCCCGGGAACTTTCCAGGACAGGGCGGCTCAGCGCAGGGGCGGGCAGGGCCCTGGAGGCCTAGGGAAGTCTGCCTCCTTACCGGGACTGGGGGAGGACCGGACGGGAGCCGCGGGCACTGAGGCCGCAGCTGCGGGGGGGGGGGGGGGGGGGGGGGCGGTGAGGGGTGTCCGGGGAGGGTGGGGGGTGTCTGGAAGGAGAGGCTGCCTCTGTAGGCATTGCTCAGGCAGGGAAACAGCAGTGCCTGCGATGGGGCAGGACAGGCCCCTGTGCTGTCGGACATCTCTTCCGGAGGGGGGTGGGGGGGTGGGTGTGGATGTGTCTGCCCGCCAGGTTGGGGGGGGGGGGGGGACCAGTCAGCTAATTAACGGGCCACTTTGAGGTAGTAATAACTGCCCTGAGAAGAGAAGACACGGCGATGTGAGTGGGTGATTAAGATGACTTTTACTCTGAATCTGATGGTTCAGGAGGCGGTGCAGACACAGGGGAAGAACATTCCAGATGCCAAGAGGAGCGGGCAGATTGGAGCCCCCAACTGTGGCAGCAAGGTGAGCAAGGGGGAGCTTGGGGAGGTGGGCGGGGGTCCGACGGCTCCGGATGATGTGGGCCCGGGCCTCAAGGGCAGGGCTGGGGTCCTCGCGGCTGTGTCCGTGTTGCCGCTGTGACTAGGTCGCAGGCCTGCACTGCAAGCTAGATCCGGCCCTCTCATTTGTGGTCCCCCCCCCCCCCCCCCCCCCCCCGCCGTAAAGAGCCGTCCCCTTCTCCTCTTGGCTTCGCGACTGCTGCCAGAAAAAGCTGGCCACTGGTGCCGGGGGGGGGGGGGGGGGAGGTGGGGGCTGGGCTTCCCTGGCAACCCCTGCCAGGGCTAGAGGTTTCAGGCCACGCGGTTCCCCCAGAGCCTTGATGTCTTTATCGGGACCTTTGTAGTCACATTTATAAACTCTTGCTCCAAAACGGAACCTTTATTTTTAGCTTGCCCAGATGGCAGGCTCCAAGACCTGCTCCGTGCCTTTGGCTTTCTGGAAAGCTTCAAAGCTGTGTGGGCCTGTGAGACTCACTTTCGAACTCATTCTGCAGCCACGTGCCTGGCTCCTTGTCTCCCATTCGCTTGGCCTTTTCTCCTCCGCCACTGAGGGTGACTGTGAAGGGCAAGGAGGGGCTGCGCCCGTTCTACCTGGCGGAAGGAGGCCGAGGGGTGTGGGAGCGAACGCACGGGCATCGGGGCCGGGAGCGGTTCGCCGCAAGGCCTCTCTGGTTGCAACCGAGGCGGGCTCTGTGGACGAAGGCCACGAAGGAACACGCCGGGAGGGTTCTGGGTGGCCCGGAGCCAAGGGAGGAAGCGTTTAGCGGGAGGGCCTGGGAAGGACGGGGCCCAGGGCAGCTGTGCTCCCTTGGTGAGGCCTCACCGTCTTCAGGGTGAGTTGTCATCGGTAAGAGAGACGATCGTCTTTTCCGTACTTACCTCGTGGATCCTCGAGAGCCTTAAAGCAGATGCCACGTGTAATGAAGCTTAAGCTGCGGGCCTTTATCAAGTCTTTGGGAAAGGCAGCCTTTGATCCCTAGGTCCTGGCTTCCCTGATCCCAGTCGAGGGCAGCGAGGTAAACAGGTTACTTCTGAATTGGATCTTCTCCCTCTGTCACACCCCTGAGGCGGTTCAGCTGGAAGGAGCCCCCACCTTGCCCAGCCTCCTGGACCCCTGGCCCTGCACAGTTGACTTTGGAGGGGCAGAAAGTGACGGACCCTGACACCAGCAGCCGTTCTCGGGGCGCCTGATGGGGGTTCTCTTTCCTACAGAGGGACTTCGCCATGGAGGTTTTATAACAAATCCTGGGTGGGCCTTCACCGTGGACCTTGGCAAGACTTGGCTTCCTCTGTAAAATGGGGCTATTTGTTCCTACCACAGGGCTGTTAGACCCTCAGTGAGGGCAGTGGTCTGGATGGTGCCTGGCACACAGGCACCCGGTAGATTACTGTTATTTCCAGCTGCCTCTTGCGACCGTGCAGGGAAATAAGCTGATGTCTGTCTTTTGCTGTGGTCACCTCCCTGGCAGTTCAGAGGCTGTGCTCTCCTCCTGTCCTCTGGGGTTTGCAGAACACATTTAAGTCGCGTAAGCCCCTTGGCAAGAAAGACCGCGAGTGGGCGGTGGCAGGAAGGCTTGATGGCTAGGGGCCCAGGACAGGTGTGCTGCCACCGGAGACGGCTGAGATCAGCTGTCTTCGCGCTCAGACCTGCTCACCTGGCCGCCCTGAAGGCCAGCCCGTGGTTTGTCTGATCCCCATCTCCTACGGGGCCCGGGGCCCGGCTGCCCGTCGGTCTTGCCTGGTGGCCGTGGCTGGTGCTGTGGCATACCTCTGGCTCTGGACACGTGCACGCTTCCAGCAGAGGCAGCAGCGGCGGCATGCGGAACGGGGACCCCTAAGAAACCCTGCCGTGTCTCCCAAACCGCCCCTTTCAGATTCTCAGGTGATCGGCTACATTTGTGGCCTGAAGTGAAGAAGTTTGGATCTCTAGTTGACTTTGGCCTGGTACACAGCGGCACCGGTGAGAGTCTCGCGAGATAGACAGGCACAGCCCGTGTAGGTCCTTGCTCCCTCCAGACGCGTGTTTGCAGAGAGCCCAGAGACGTGGCGAGGGACGTAGCACGTGGTGTATCCCTGCCTCCGGGCTGGCTGAGCCATCCCCCGCTTGCCCCGTGGCCCCGCGGGTGGAGCGGTGGGCCCCGACGTGCTCCCTGCACCCCGGACAACTTGTGAGATGACAAGGGCTGCTCACATGACCTTCGGTACGAGGAGTGTGGCGGCGTCGGGCCAGAATCTGTGTATTTCCTGTCATTTTTCTTTTACAAGAAAATCGGACTGTGTGCTGCTGCTTCTTTGGCTTGTAAACATTGGAAAGAGTGCTGGGATGGGTGGCCTCCGTCACTAAAAGCAAATATTTTGTTCATTTTTTTACAAACTCTGCAAACAGCCAACACCGCTGATTTCGACAAGCCACCGACAAGGGCCGGCAGGGGCCGGGCGGCAGCGGGGGCGGCAGGCGGGGGGCCCAGGACTCCTGCCCGCGCGCCCCTCTCGCCCACGGGGCCTCTCAGACTCGCTCTGTTTTAGGTGAACAAAAATAGTGCAAGTAAGAGCAGAGAGCGCTTTCAGTGGAAAATTAACTGATAACACGATCTTATTTCAATTTTCTTTTTATTTTTAAATTTAAACGACTGTGTGTGTGGCACAGTCTTAGGATGAAGGCTCCAGAACCACGTCTAGGTCTTCTCAACATTTCATTTCTCGAATCGTTTTTTACTTTACGTTGTGCATTGATACGGGCTTCTCAGTTCAGAAAACAAGGCACTATAACTATTTTATCAGCTACATTAATACAGTGAAGATAGATTTATCCTTTCATTAAATATACAGCATTTGAATACAATATGGTTTTTATGCAGATCAGGTTCAAAACACCCAAGGCACACACTTGATTTTTTTCCTGTTTTTTTTTGTTTTTTGTTTTTGTTTTCTGTATTTATTTGAAGGCTCATATTAAAGTCTCAGAATTGCTATAAACAGAGAGTTCCAGAGTAGAAGCAATGGACAGTGCTTGTCATCTTAAACACAAAACGGTAAAGACTGTGGAATCGAGAAACACGGTACAGGAACAGTAAAGAAAGAAAACCACTGATACAGTGCGGCTCGGAAACTGAAGTGGTCAGGTCTGCTGGAGTCGGAGGGTCGGATCTGGAGACTCCCCGAGTCCCCCCGGAGCACGGCTGCCCCGGGGCAGCGGGTGCCGTGGGGGCTTCCAACCACCCGGTGTCTACACGGAGAGCTACAGGTGTGGAAAGACACTTCAGTGCCCTGCTTGTTAAAACGCCTCAAATAAAGTACGAGGGAAGGAAAAACGCTTCGAATTTTTTCCCCCCCGCAAGACAAACTGATTACATTTACCTCGAGGAGGTCTGGAAGAAACCACTGGAGGTGATGGGGGTCGTTAAGGTCTGGGAGAAACCACCAGACAGCGAGGCAGGGGGCCTAGGGGAGAGGACACTACGAAAGATCTGAGGCTTCGCATTTTTCGTGAGCACAGAAACACAGTGGCCGCTGTGCAGATGGAGAATGTGCCAAAACAGTAGAAAGTGTCCAAGGACTAGAGACCTCAGGTTGTCACTGACGAGGCCAAAGAAGAGGTTCGGTGTTGAAAACCTACTTCCCTACAGGCAGAGGGATAGCCCGCGTCTCCCCGGCTCAGCTCTTTGCCAAAGGACCCGAATCCTCTTGCCTCGAGGCTTGGGGCCCGCCGGCTTAGCACAACATGGCTGGCTTCGTGGGAACGACAGAGGCCGCCCGGTGCTGTGGCCCCAGAGCCTGGTGGGGGGAAGACCAGCAGGTGGGGGCATCGGGGTCTGTGCTTCAAGGAGAGCTGTGACTCCGGCTCCCCCTCGGCCCCACCCCCACTGCCGTCCCAAACCAGAGAGGACGGCCGGGCCTCGGCCGGGCTCTTAGAGCTCACAGACGTGCACGCCGACACGCACTTGGCTCTGAAGTCAGGCGTGTCTCCGTCTGCGTCACGAGAGCGCTTTAAGGAAGCAGAACCACGGCACGTGAGCTGCTGGAAGGAAGGTTCTTGCTCTTGGACGAAACCTAGTACCTGCTCAGTTGCACGGAGGTAGAGTGGCGGTGTTGTCCTACCTGCGTGAGATTGCAAGCCGGCAACTTGTCCACTCAGACAGCTACACTGTGTGTAATCAGAGCCACAACCTTAGTGCAATCGTATATTTATTTCTCTTACAGTCATTTTGGTTGCCATACAAGAGATTGAAGGATTGGGAGGAAGTGCAAATTACAGGAGCTCGTTTTTTGTTTCGTTTTTTTTTTTTTTCTTTTTCAAAATAAAGTTTAAAAGGAATAAAAGCACAAAAGTAACAGCAACACAGAGAAATGCGAACACAAGTTACACAAACCGTAGTGTGAAACATATTAGTTTCTAAAAAACAACAAAAAAAAATTGGTTAATGGGAAAAAATCCATGTTTGTGGCCCACACACGAAGTCATTGCCAGATCACCTGGGTAATGCTTGCTTGTTCAGTAACCCAGAAAAAAAAAAAATCACCATTTTACTAACTAAAGTACCACAGATAACCCACTTTGTGATATGTAGAGTTCAGCAAATCAACAGTCACATTGAGTCATTTTATATTCTATGAATTAACTTAAAATGTGCACAGACACCCTGGAGAAGGTATCTTGGCAGGTGTACATAATTTACATCTGGAGAAATTTTGGTTTTGTATACACAATGTTACAGAGACGAGGCATGTAAATGCAATTTATTTAAATTACAGTAGGTAAGAAAAGTTGATCTGAAAACCCGGAATAGTATTCACATGATCCTTATATGAGCAGTTTGACGTTTGTCCCACCATGGAAGAGGGCCTGGTCCTAACGTGTCCAAGGGGGGCAGGGGAAGAGCATTGGGCAGCGAGTTAAGTGAGGAACTATTGCTTTCTGGAGCAAAACCATTGGCTAGGGCTCGAGATGGATTCGTCTTGGCAACACGTGTTATTCTCGGTCAGTGCAGGTTCCGCGGGCTCCTGTG
This sequence comes from Panthera leo, assembly GCF_018350215.1. NCBI lineage: Eukaryota > Metazoa > Chordata > Mammalia > Carnivora > Felidae > Panthera > Panthera leo. The sequence continues at coordinate 112,117,533 of NC_056688.1, forward strand.
ACTTTTCTCTAATAAGACAAGGCAGAAACTGATGACTGCTCAGCTCTCGGGTTCCCCTTGCAGTCTGCTCGCTTCTGGTTAGTTGCCCGTGGCTTGAAGTCTAAGAAAGGGAGTGGCAGCCACCCTCACCGCCCGGCCGCCAGGGTCCAGTGGCTCTACAGCCACCGGTGGCAACCCAGCAGCGCCTTTCCCTCACTCGCACCTCGCCCCGGCGTGTCGCCTGGCACTGGCCACGGAGGTGATGCCAGCAGTAGGTAGAAGAAAGAAGGGCCGCGGTGAGGCGGTGTACTGACTGAATTTGGCAATCTCACCAAATGGAAGACGAATAATGGCCAAACCACCACCTTTACACTTTGTGAACGAGCAGGCGGCCTCAGCAGGCCACCCACGGCGTCCTGGCGCACCCCACGACGGAGAGACGGCAAGGGCACGGGGGGGGGGGGGCTGGGGGGGGGGAGAAGCGCCTTCACGTTCAACTGACTTCAAGTAGGGGTGGGGCGTGCAGGTCCAGTCTGACTGCAGAGGGGTTTGGAACGGAGGAAGGGCCGGAACTCAGTTTCCAATTCGGGGGCACGTGGCTGGAAAAACTGTGCGTGTGTGTCTGTGTGTGTGTGTGTGTGGGTGGGGGGGGAGGGTGCGTGTTTGTTTTTGGAGAAACCGCTGCATCGTGAATTGTAACCACTTCTGAAGAAATAATTGTCCTTCGATGACGAAGTTCTAGCAAAGATAGAAAATATAACACAGCTCTGCTGGTTCAGATGCATCCAAATAAGGTTGATTTAAAAAGGTCATACTTTTATAATTCCACAGAAATAGTATTATTAAATCACAAAAGTTTTTTTTTTTTTTCTTTAACTTTCTAGCACTGAAGTGGCACAAAGGCTGCCTAGTAGACCAGCCACTTTTTTTTTTCTTAAAATATTGTGCTTATAAACTATCTGTACAACTATTTAAACTTGCAGTAAAGAAAGAGATTTTAAATTGCTAAATTTTACGTGTTCATTCTAGAGCTGTTCCAGACCTAATCAGACACTTGATTGTGAGCGTAAAGAAAAGAAAGGAAAAAAAAATACCATGTTTTTATAATTAGAGATGGGCTAGGCTAGTTCTGAAATCATAATAAAAGCCAAAACCTGCTGTTCGAGTTTCTTCCAAGTGTGGGAGAATGTGCTGGAAGCCTGGCTGGATGTCCGGTGACCCCTGTGCAGGTGGTAACCTCCCTTGGAAATTGGAGGTATTGTCACAGGGGAGGGGACTCCAGGGAAGAGAATGGGCGCGACTCGAGAAAACCTCGCGAGAGAGGGGCCTGCCTGGTGCAGCCCGGGAAACCTCCCCGTCTTTCCTTTCTTCATGTGTCTGCTCCCACCCTCAGCCTGCAGCCCACTGCGTGTTCTGGACCCTGGGTCCTGTGTGGACGGACGCCTCAGCCACCGGGTTCTCAAAAAGCCTGTCGTACCGGCCAGACGGGTGGGGTTCCCTGGCCTCAGAGAGCAGAGGGGCGGTCTCGGCAGAGATGCTTACCCTTGGCCGGGCTCAGAACAGAGGTCACTGTGCCCCACCCGGCACCCGGGGAAGATGCCGTCTCCCCCACAGCAGCACATGCCCGCCATTAGCCTTGTGTCTCCCCCTCGTGGTCAAGTGGACGCTCACCTGCTCTGATCTTTGCAGAACGAGACACGCTTTCCATTTTAAAAACGTGCGAAAGGCAGAGAATCCCCTTCTCACCGCGCCGGGGACGCTCGGCGGACAACTCCCCGCTCTTCCCCCAGAAGAGACCCAGGCGGCCGCGCACCGGCTGGCTCCCGGGGCCGGGCCTCCCCTCCTGCTCGGAATCGTGACTTTGTGCTTTGACTAACTCCACGTGACATCTGTTTGACCACTTTGGAATTATGCTAATAGATTTGCAGAAAGAAAGAAAGAAAGCTAAGCAAAGCCGGGCACGATCCCATCAGATTCCCCACCACGGCCAGGAACTTCCTGGCCAGAGAACCACGGATGCACATCGCGGGAGGAGGCGGGGTAAAGAATCCAAAGGAAAAAAACAGATTCTCTACCTCTGGGGCCCAACGAGGGGCACCGGAGAGACAGGCCTGGGGTGGCTTACCGCAAGCCAAGTGCAGGAAAGAAAGGAGCAAGTGAGCATCGAGTGTCCTCCCGGAGGCCGCGAACTGAGGCGGGCCTGGGGGTGGGGGCGGGAGCTGCCCGGAAAGCAGAGGAGGGAGGTCTCAGGAGGTATGTGGAGCGCACCGGTGTCTGCCTGCGAGAGCCGGGCTCCCGCGCTAAACCGGCGGGGGCGTCCCTGGGACCTGGCAAAGGGAGGTCACCTGCACGCCGCGAGGCAGGCCGTGACACTTTTTCCGTGGTGGCAGGACTCCCTCCCCTTGTCCCCTGCTGCACAGAAACAGCCCGTGAAGCCCCCGTGCAGAGTGGGGGAGCCGCCAGGCTTTCGCTCAGCCACACCCGGACACACTCGGCGTTTCTTTGGGTACCGGGAGACGAACCCGTGGAATGGGGTTGGCGCTCACAGACCGTGCTTGGCCGCCTGCATATTTCAGTAGAAGCCCATCTCTACTTATAACAAGGAGTCTGTGAAGGTAAAGGAGCAGCCACCCTTATCTGTCCAGCAGCTGTTTCAGAGCCCTTTCTATGTTCATTCTGTGCCCGACCCGAGTCACCCCAAGGTCGATTAGGTCTTCCTTCTGAAGGTTTGGTAGGTGACTGCCATCAATCTCGTTGTCCATGAAGGTCTCTTTATGCTCACCCAAGTTGAGACTTTCCAGCCAGTCCGCCACGTCTGGTTTAGTCCACAGGTGCACAGGCTTAGTCGTGAAAGGCTTATTTGAGATTGGCTGTTGCAGTATGGAGGGGGACGGCGATCTGCTTCGTCCCGCTGGGTTCAAGCCAAACAGGTCCCCGGCCGGGGGCTGGCTTGGAAGGCTAAAGACCTCTGAGAGCGTGGGGGAAGGGACGGCAGCGGGCAGGGGGGCGGGCAGAATCTCCTTGTTCATCTCCGTTGGCGAGACCACGGGGCTCGGGGCGCGCCTCGTTCCTGAGGTCCTGCTCTCAAAGTCTGTGGGCCGGCTCTGCAGGGTGATGGGCTGCGAGGTCCCCGGGCGAACCGTGAAGGTGACCGTTGTGCTCCGTGTACCTGAGACGGTGCTCATGACCTCTGGGCTTCTGAAACGGCAACAAGAGAGAAGAGCGTCACAAGCCGGGTCGCGGTGCGGGGCCTGCGGGACGCGGGTCGCCGAGGAGGGGGCGGGAGACATGCTGAGGGCAGGTGCACTGGCAAGTGAGCGGACGACGCGCCACGCCAGGACCGGGGCAGGGAGGAAGGGGGCGGGAGGCAGAGTTCCGAGAAGACACCACAGCACACACACCGAGGCTGCCCACCCACCTGGCCCTGCGCGGGGGCGGGGGGGGGGGGGCGGCTGCCTGTTGGGGGGTGCGCCTGTGCCGCGGGAGCGGTGAGGGCCAGACGAGGATGGCCACTGAGGCGCTTTTAAGGGCTCCCTCGAAGACCTGAGGTCGGGGCCTGAACGAGGTCCTGCTCCCTGGGTGCGATGTGTCTGGGGACATCACAGGTAGATCGCCAGCGGGAGGCAAGGACGTCTTTTGCCTCCATTCGGGCAGGTAGAAAGAAGGTAGAGCGCCCTTCGGGGGAGACTGTCTCTCCCAGCTGCCTGTCAGGCCTTCAGCCTTTCGGCCTGAAGGGACAAGGGCGGGGAAGGGCCCCTGCAGGCTGGCCCTGCTGCAGTGAGTGGGCAGCCCCACACCTAGCTTGGGGGCACTTGGGGTTTGAGGAAACCGTCCACGGACCCTGAGAGCAAGCAAGGAGCGATTTGCCAAGACGCGACCTGTACTGGGCCCGAGCGCTGTGACTTTGCCCAGCGTCGGCGGGGCCATTTTGCCGCAGAATGGGGTGGTTCGCTCAGGCGGTCTCAGCCCCGCGTGAAGCCAGCGTGAGAGGCTCGCTGGTGGTGTCTGATGCTTGGCAAAGAAGCAGCGATCTGAAAGGAACCCCGCTGTCCCGAGTGGCAGCGGGAGTCCCCCCCGTGCCCTTCCTGTTGTGGCAGGTGCAGCCCAGCGGCCGGGCCGGGGGCAGCCTCATCTTTGAGGTTCCACCTGCACTGGCACTGAGGGGGTGACGAGGCTGCATCGTGCTACCAGAGGAGGCTCTGGTCTGTGTGCTCGCCTGTACAGAGGGGCCTTATTAGGTGCAGCCCCGCCCTGGCCAGGGCCCGCAGCAGGCCGTCTGGCCCCCGGTTCACCCTCTTCCCTGCTGCCCCCAAACTGAAGGCATATCCGTGCCGCTGCCCAGGGACAGCCACAGCCCCTGGGGAGGCGGCGAGAGCAGCTGTGGGTTTCTTGCCTTTTGGGCTCATTCACGGGAGTGTGGATGGACCACCCGCCCCCTTCCGGAAAGATCCCGGCCAAACACCAGTGGGTGCACGTTGTGAGCCTTTGTCTCCATGTGTGAGCTGGGGTCCCCTCCCTCCCAGCCGGCGAGAGCGGGGGCCTGCTTGGGAGCACGGGGAGAGTGGCACAGGTGCTAACATGGTGGGCGGTGAAAACAGACAAGGACAGGGATCGGGGGGGCCTCTATGAAGGGAGGGGTGAGCTGGGCATGCGGCCCGCTCTGCCCGCTCTCTGCCTCAGCTTTCCTTTTGCTGCTGTTTGTTTTCTCTGCCACTGATAGAGTTGGGTATAACCACCAGTCGGCTGCCTCGAGGCCTCTAAGCCTCGTGGCACTTCCCCACTCGGTGGCAGCTGTTGTGGCTTTAAGCATGGAATGCTGGAGCAGCAGTCGTCGAGGGACCCCCCCCACCCCCGCCCCGTCCACAGGCAGCTTCCTGGGGGTCAGGCGCCCCAGGTGGGGTCTGTTAACCCGGTCGAGAAGCCCCGGGGGCTGTGGGTGCCGGTTATACTGGAGGGTAAAGACCGCCCGTCTGCTACTGCCAGGCTGGGCTACTCAGCATCAAGGGGGAGGAGCCCTGCTGGCGTCCGGCCCCCCATGCAGGGAGAGGGAACCAGCACCTCCCGTATCTAGATCTGGGTTCCCGAGGGAGGGGTCGGCTGTGGACGCAGCAGAGATTTAAGGAGAAGCCTGCAGATTCTGGTGCCCAAGCGGGTTGGAGAGAGCCCACTCCGGTGCCAGCCTGGGCCGCGGCTAACGCCGTGGGGTGCTCTTTAGCGCGGCCTCTCCGCCTGCCCCCCGGTGGTGGGGCACAGCGGCAGGGCCCATCTGTTCAGGGGAAGACCCGTTCGTTCTGCTGCGATAACAGCAATTAAGCCAAGATGGTGGAGATGAAATCACGAGTCAACGCAAGGCTGCTCCATCCAGAGGCGATCCGAGTTGGTAACTCGGGCCAAGGACCTTTGGGGGAGGACAGCCGTGCCGTGGAGAGTGGGCGAGCCTCCCACAAGAGCCCCCTTGCTCGGGCGCTGCCTCGCGGCAACAGTCCCGGGGTGCCTTCTCCCAAGGTGATGCGTGGCGACGGCGCCCAGGACCCCGGCTCCGGGCGGCCCTGGCACAGCGGTACGGTGTGGGAGTCCGTCCCCAAGCCCGGGCCCCATGGCCAGGGCGTGGGGGCGTCTCTGAGCAGAGGCCGCTGGTCGGCACCGCTCGCCCACTGCAAGTATCCCAACCGTTCTCACTTAGCTGGGAGTGTTCATTTTCGAAGGAAAGCTCGCAGGCGGCTGCGTCTAGCGTCAGAGGCGAAGAGGAGGCTCCGCCACACGCGGGTGGGCAGCAGGGAGGGACAGCAGCACACCCCAGAGGTCAAGGCAGTTTCGCGGGCAGCACTTACTTCTGCTCAGCACGACCCTCTTCTGTTAACACCCATCACGAGAGCACGTGAAAATGACAGAATGGAATGGCTTGAGACAACACTGCAAAATTAATTAAAATTAAAACAGAGCAGCTTCTTTCGACAGATGAAACGAAAGCAGTGGTGCGGACACTGGCCGAGAATCTACTGATGCTCGTCCTTTCTGGCCCAGGAGGCAGGCCGAGTGGGCGGTCCACACGGCAGCCCAGAGCGGAGGATGAACACGGGCCTTGCTTTCGTGGTTACAATGGGAAATTCACAACCCTGCCTTCTGTGGCTTGGGAGCATGGAAGTACAGAGAAGACCGCCGTCAGGGAAAGCCCGTCAAGAAAGAGACAACACGGGGGAACGCCTGGGTGGCTCAGGCGGTCGAGCCTCTGACTCTCGGTTTGGGCTCAGGTCACGACCTCCTGGTTCATGAGTTCGAGCCCCAAGTTGGGCTCCGCGCCGGCAGCGTGAAGGCCGAATCAACATGCCCTGTGCGGGAGGGCGCCCCTTGGGTTCCCGTGCTTTGCTGCAAATCTACACGGTAGGAGAGGAGAGGCCGGCGGCTACCGATGGGGGGACATCAGATCTGGCCACGTGTCTGGGGCCGGCCCCCGACCCCTGCGGGATATCGCCCCGGAAAGAGTAACCGGGAGAGTCGGAGAGGCAGAGTGAAGGCCGGCCCTGGCCCGGCCCATCCTGCCCTCCTCCTTGGTACCTCTGTTACTCTCGGTTCCCCACGCCAACAGTATTCACCGGGTCCTCCTGGTTGCAGAGATCATTACGTTGCTAAGCAACTGCTGGGTTCCCGGGTGGAACGCACAGGAATCTGTTGCCCTCGTTTGGAACACAGACGCAGATATGCGCACGCGCGCGCGCGCGCACACACACACACACACACACACACTCTCTCTCTCCCTTGGATCAGCACTCTCTATGCCACCTTTTAGATCAAATCCACATGGAAGCGGAATTAAAGCGAGAACTGAGAACTAACCAGGGACATACACAGAGACGTGCTGTTATGTCATCAGTCAGTACCGGGTACCTGGGATGGGGGGAGGCAGATTCAAGTGGCTTTTTCACCGTGTTTACAAATTCCGTCTGGCTCCGGAACAATCACCACTGAATGTGGGCCAGAGGCCACTCGGTGACGACGGCTCGGTGTGTTTGCTGTCTGCGCTGGAGCTGTCTGCACAGCGTTTCGACAGGTGGGGCGTTACAGACACACGGGGGACGGGGAGGAGAACCAAGTCAGGACCAAGCCTGCCCGAGGTCCGAGCGCTGCCATCGGTGTCTCTCCCCGACTCCACGCCTGGGGCCTGTTGCTGGCTCTGATACCCAGAACTCACAGCCACCCCGGGCCCTGAGCACCCCGAGGGCCCCAGTCTGTCTGCATTCCCCGGGCTCTGGCCCACAGTCGGCGTGCAGTGTCATTGCTGTGTGGATGGCGGGTGGAGACAGTTAAGCTTGTTTCCTGATCGGCGTGTTAAGTGACATGTCCGAGGTTACACGAGCCGGACCGGGTGCGTGAGCGGGTGCCTTGGGTCCTCCCGCCGGAACATTCACGTCCAAGCAGGTCAAGAAGGAACCCAGGTTCCAGGGAGAAGCATTCACCCCCTGACGCGTTCCCGCGGACCGATCCTAACGTCCAGACCGGAAAGAGAGACCCTAAGGACCAGACTTGCAACGGGAGGTCGCATGAGCAAGGGGCAGCCCGCAGCCGGGCCGGGAGAACCCTCTTGGAATACGGTCTACGAGAAAACACACCGAAAGCAAATTTCGCGAGCCCCTGTGAGTAGCACTCGCCTAATTATCTGCACCGACGTCCCCTTAACGCTTCAGTCGGGGGCCACGAGATGATAAAGCCGGCCTGACGGCACTGAGGTTGTGAAAACGCCATTAAGCAGCTTCTGTTACTGAGCCAGGTTTGAAGTCTGTGCTCTGGGACCAGCTGGGCCCAGATAATTTTTTAACAACCCAAATTGATTTATTTTAAAACCAGGAGGCTCTCAGGACCAATACTGCAGAGTCGCCGTAGAGCCGGAGGCAGGGGCCAGGCGAGGGCCGACGCAGGGGGGCGGCCGTGTGGGGGCCTCGGAAGGGCAGCCAGGAGCTTGAGGGCTGCTTTCCCGAGGACTGGGCCCTGCTCACACCTCCAGGCAGCCTGGACCCCCACCCCCGGGGCCTCCAGGGGATGACTTTCCTCCCCCCACAAGCCCATCTGTGTCTGGGCGGCGGGGAGGGCCAGGCCCACGTTACCGCTGGGCCCACCGAGAAGGGTAGGTGATCCGGAGGGGCCTGGGGACCCAGCTGATGCCAGGCCCTCCGGACGGGAGCCAGACGGGGATCCCCACCAGCTTGTGCTGTCCTTATTCCTCCCGGCACACACAGGGTCACAGTGAGACTGACTTTCTGGGGCCATGGGGATGCTGGGCAAAGAGCAGCGTGCGTATCTCGCTTTGGAAACGACGTCTGGGGCGCCACAGCGTGTAACTCAGGCCAGCGGAGCTGTTCTGCGTTCCTGAGGCCCTCGGGCTTCGAATCTACCCCCTCGTCTGCAGAGCGCAGGACCGCTGGCCTTTGCACGTGGACCCTGAAGCAGCTTGCTGAAGGGTACCTGTGCCACCACGAGAGCCGCCTGGCTGCCGGTAATCTTCATGACACGGAGATGAGGTCGGGCTAAGCCTGGAGCAGGCCCGGGATGGCCGCCGTTGTTCGGAACGCAGTTCCGCCACCCCCCACGGCCTGCCAGCCCTCTCCGGGGGCCTCAGTTTCTTCGGTGTGGAGAGCGCTTTCTGGCCTCTGGGCTTTGTGCTCGCGTCCCCCGTGCCTGGGACGCTCCGCTCCTGGTTTTCCACACAGCTGGCTCCTTTTCGTATTTCAGGTCCTTCAAAGGTCCCTTCCTCAAGGACGGTCACCTCCTTCCTGCCCATGCGCACTCCGAGTCGACTCGTGAATATACTTTCATTCCTTTGTGGCACTAGCTGTGCTCTGGGTTTGTCTCATCCCTTATTGTCTGTTTTCCCCCTCGCGAGCGCAGCTCCCCAGAGGAGAGACCTGGAACGTCGTCTGGTTCGGGGGTGGGTCCCAAGGCTCAGGAGAGACGATCACTAACCGTGCGTCTGCTGCCCGGCGTCCCAGGGCCCGGGCCCCTGCGGGCGTGGACCCCTCCTGCTCCGCTCGGCCCTCCGGCCTGGCACTGGTTCCTACCACACTGCAGCCCAGGGACTCCCGGCCAGTGAGGCTTCCGGGCCCAAGGATGGTGTCCCGTCGCTTCCCAGCTCTGCCCTGGGGGAGCCTGCCCTCGCCACGCCACCTCAGGCAAAATGTCAGGCGCCCCCCACTGGGGAGAACACCACTCGTGGGGACCCTCCAGCGCGGTGGAGGGAGGGTGGCCGGGCCGGCACCCTGACTCTGAGCTTCCCGGGAGCGGCCGGGGCTCTGCCGCGTCCTCACCCACTCCCTGCCCTTTGATCTAGGTTGACACTCTCTTCAGAGTTGAGGCTGCTTCCTGGAAAAGTCAGCCCAGGCGGCCGAAGGCGCCCTTTCCCCTGAACTGCCTGCCTGGCGGGGTGTTTCCAGGTGGTCCGAGGAGGCGCCTCCCACGATAGTACGTGGGAAGGCTGCCCGCTCACCTCCTTACCAGGTATTCGTAATCAGACACCCCCAGACCCGTGTCCTCTCCGATCTCAGGGAACGGCCACACGTGTCCCCCGTGAGCGAGGGCCTGTCGCTCTCGTCGCCCCTGTCCCACCCTGGGCTCTGGTGAGAAGTGAGGGTCTCACCGCACTTGTTAAGAAGGACCCGAGGGGGCAGGTGACCCCAAAGGGGTGAGCTCCAAAACTCGGCCCTCTCTCGGGAGACCACACCGTTTCTGTGGGGATGCGATTCGCGCGCACGGCCGCCCCTCCGTCTGCCTAGAAAAACCTTTCCCTGTCCTCAGGAGGACGCCCTTCATCGCAGGCCCGGGCCTCACGCCGCCAGGGCCGTGCCGGCAGGAGCCTCGAGATGCATTTAGACGTGGCAGGGAGCGTCCTGGCGGGTGAGTTTGCAGGCTGTGTCTGCTCCCCAAACGGGCAAATACCCAGGTCTGACAACCAAGGCAAGACCCAGCAGGGGAGAGGCCTGCCCCGGGGACAGACCCGCAAGCGAGGGGGCAGCCCGGCCTCCCCTCCCCTGCCCAGCAGCTGTCACCAGCCTCACCCTTGTCAGCAGCCCACATCCACTTAGGGCTTTGCCTGGTGAGGCCGTGGGATCAGCAAAGCCTCGGTAGCCGGCAAAGTGCCCAGTTTAGTGCCCAGAGGCCATGACTTTCCTCTTCGTCCTTGGGCCTCGGGGCCATCGGCTGCCACCGACGTCAGTGCCAGCCTTGGCCGAGAGCAGAGGATAGGAAGCCAGCTGCTGGTGCTCATCGGTGCCGGAGGCCGTCTGGTGACCAGCAGAGAGCTGCCTTGGGTGTGCGGCCGGGCTCAGGCGAGCCACCCTCGGCGAACTCAGCCCCGCGGGCAGGTTGGCCGGCCGCGCCTTCGTCCCAGGCTGTTCTCTGGCTCCTCCGAGGGTGCAGGAGTCGGACCCTGAGACACCCCCTGGGTCGGAGGTCGGGCTCTCTGCCTTCCGGTGGAATACCCTGGCCAGGCGCTCCCCCTCTCGGCCTCCGGTTTGCTCCTGTGCTCACCGGGCAGAAGCACAGGCCCCGCAGAGCACGGGGCCCGGCATTTGGTGAGGCCTCAGTAGGTGCCGGCTGATGTTCGCGTTGTGAGTGAATTGGGTTATAAATAGCAGAACGGACCGGGGGCGGCTGTCCTTGGCTCCTGAGCACCGCTTGGAGGCGGTCCTGCAGCAGCTCTCCAGAAATCCGGCGGGTTCCGCCAGGTGACGTGTGCCCCGAGGCCCCTCCCCGCTAGGGGAGCGCGGGCGGGGAAGCCCTGGGGAGGCGCAGCTCGACGCCCGCTGCCCCCGACCCCCGGGGGGGCTCACCCGGTTGGGGAAGGCACGGAGGAGGCCCCTGGACCGGGGAGGGGAGCCTCGGCAGCCTGAGCCCTGGACTCCTCCCTCGGGACCCTCCCGTGCTCAGACGTGGCTAAGGAGGCGAAGCGCCAGGCGGAGACCTCAGCCCGAGTCCCCGCTCGGCCTCCTGCCGCGCACGGGGACCTGCCACTCGGCGTCTCGGTCACTCTTCCTGGGGAATGGGTACAGTCCCTACCTGCCCCCCTGCTCCCCAGTCAGTGTCCTCAAGATGCTTCACTCACATGCCAGCACCCGGTAGGGTGTGGAACACGAGGAGAAAGCATCCGAATACTTGTGCTCTCACGTCAGGTAGCGACGAAGAGCTGTACCGTTACCTAAGGGGAAGGAGCAAAACCGACCGCTTTTAAGTCCTTTAGGACTTTCGAGTTTATAACATTTGAAGTTGTGTGTAGACGTCTACCAGAAATGGGGGCTTCTGCGGACTCTGTCTTCAACTGGCGGTACCGTTTGAACCTCACAGTTGGTGGTGGATTCTCTACGCGAAGACGGCGTGTTACCGTGCCGCTTCTTTCTACCACGGCCGGCCAATCGGTATTTCTCCCGGGTGTAACGCGAGCCACGTGAGAAATTGATTTACGTCCATACGGAAAGACAACTGGGGAAACTGTGGCTCTTGGCCCGCACGTGCAGGCCCAACCACGGTGTGGTGTTGCTGGTTAACGGCCCAAGACGTGTGAGTCAAACGCCTGTCCAACGGGAGTACGGAGAAGACTGGTTAGTCAAAGTGACACCTAGGCGCGGACGTCAGCGGAGGCCAGCAAACAACGGGCTCCCGGGACAGCGGGGGGAGCGCCCGGCACCCCCAGGGTCTGGGCAGAGGCTCCAGGCAGAGAGCCAGCGGCCCGCTCTAGGGCGTGGCGTGCCTGGGCAGAGCCTCACAAGCGGCCCCTCACATTCTACCCCCAGCCGCGACGGCAGCACCTCGAACTCTGCGTCAGACTGTGACTGGCTACCCCGTGGGCAGCCGGACGCCTCCTTCCGTGACGCCTGCCAGCCGGCATGGGAAGGGCCGGCAGGGGGGCTGCCATTTCCCTCCGAGTTGACTAGTGAAGCCACAGCCTGGCACCTCCGCAGCCCTCCGGCCGGTCGGCGACGGGAGGAGGCGAGAAGGATCCGTGCACGCTTCACCACACACGCGCACGTGTGCGCGCCCCGACCCGCTCACCCTCCATTGGCACGGTTCCTCCCCCGCCACCAGCTTGGTGGAGCTCACCAGTTTTGGCTTCCGCGAGGCTCCAGAATGGCCTTACGGGGCGGGGGGAGGGGTGGGGGTCCCGGCAGGGACCTGGAGAACACGGAACCGCGGGGAGCAGCGCTCCTCTTTGGAAGCCAGGGCAGGGATGGCCTGCCGTGGCTGGCCGCCTTCTATCACAGGTGTCTACGCGGGGGAGCCACGTCCTGCCAGCGTGGATGCGGTCCGCACTCGGCTGTGCCGGCGTCCAGGAGAGGAGGGGAAAGGGACGCAGGCGTTGCGTAGCAGGTGTGGCCCGCGCGCGTCCGCTCTGGCTGCTCCCCAAGGGCATTTCCTGGTCAGCACTGACTGGACGAGATGGGAAGGCCGGCAGGGGGCGGTCTCTGTCTAAGCCGGCCGACCGTGGGACTTACCTGGGAGCGAGGCTGGCGGGCTTGGTGCCCGTGGGCGAATCCAGTGCTTCCCCCGGCTTGGCCGATTTCTCTCGGTTCATTTGCTGCAGGATGGAGTTCAGTTCGCTGATCACGTTTGCCTTCGGGCCCGAGCGAATCGGGCTTCTGACCTCCGAGACGTCACCCCACAACTTGGAGGTCCTCGGCGGCGTCACCTTCGCGGCCCCAGGCTGGGCGCTGCCCGGCGGGGGCGGGGGCGCCGGGGGAGGGATGACGAAGCTGTCCACGTCTTCTTCCACGAGCGCGTCCTGGTAAAGCGCGTTGCTTTTGGGAATGATGGGCTTGACTTTTGGCTTCGGAGGCACCGGGGGCTTGTCCACCGTAAACGCCTGCCCGTCCGCATAGACCGTGCAGGTGTCCACGTTGTCCCCACCCTCGGACGACAGCGTGGACATGCTGGACACCGTGGACACGGTGCTGGTCGTCTCGAGGTGGTGGTCGCTGCTGCTCCGGCTGTCCACCTCCTCGATCCCAGAGTCCGTCACGGCGTCAAAGTTCTCGGGGGGTGGCAGGAACGCGGCGGGCAGGCAGTTGGAGAGGCCGGCCGGCTTCTTACCGTCCGCACAGTGGGCCGGCTGGCTGGGGTTCAACGGAGGGGGCTGGGAGGCGTCGTGTTTCTTCTGCTTGACCAAGTCCGTGAGGGCGGGGACGGAAGCGATGCGGTCATCGGGGATATCAAAACTATTTGCAAATTCCAGGGGGGGAGGCAATGGCTCTGTAAAAATAAAATCCTCGTCCAAATCCACGGATGCCAGAGGGGGAGGAGGGATGCGGAATGGCAAGATCACCGCCTCTTCCACGGAGCCCGCCGCCACGATGGTCCTGCCGGGCGCGGCGGCGGCGGCGGCGGCGGGCTCGGGGCTGGCGGAGATCTGTAAAGCACCTTCGGTTTCGGGAGCGCCTTCTGGCACCTCGGACAGCGGGCTGTCTGGCTTGGCCTCCGCGTCGGCCTGCTCTTCCTCTTCCTCCAGCAGGCGGTCGGTCTTGGTGGCGTCCACGGTGTGGACCATCAGCAGGCCGGCCGACCTCTGCTGGGACGTGTCCACGATGTTGATGAGCATGTTCTTCTTGTCCTCGCCCTTCCGGTCCTTGCCCAGCTCGGTCTCGTACTTGTTCTCCGTCTCCTGCCGCCTCAGGGGCCCCCGCGTGTTCTGCCTGGTGACGGGAGGGAAGCCTGCTTCCACGCTGGGCCGCATTTTGGTATCGATGTAGAGAGGTTTGTGGAGGTCGGCCTTGGGGGCCTCCCCCTTGGAGCCCTGCTGCGACTCCTTCACGGCTCGGTCCCTTGCGGAGAGCGCCAGGGCCAGCGGGGAGCTGGGGTCCAACAGCCGCCCCGTGAGCGGGTGGACGTAGTTCTCGGGGCCGGCCGCGCTGCCGCCCTTGGGGGGCACCGCGGGGCCGCCGTCGGGGCCCTTGGCTTTGGATGTGGAATTGAGCGGCCTGCCGGCCTCCCCCTGAGCCGCGGCCTCGCCTCCTCCCGCGAAATGGTTCTCGGGCTCCCTGGGCGCCGCCCCCGGCGCGGGCAGCGACAGCGGCTCGGCGCCACCCTCCTCGCCGAAGTCGGCCTCCTCGGGGAAGTTGGAGGCGCGCACGCGGGGGGCGGGCGGCCCCAGACCCACGTCCTCGTCCCCCAGGTCCGTGGACAGGAAGGCCGGGGAGTTCCTCCTGGCCTCCAGCCGCTTCTCCCGGTCGCGGACGGCCCCGGCGATGGCGGCGGCGAAGGGGCTGCTGACGGTCAGGCTGTCGTCAGGCCGCAGCTGGCCCGGCTGCTCGGAGGCCTGGGGCTCGATCTCGGTGCTGCTGCCCTGGCTGCTCTTCCCGCTGCTGCTGGTGGAGGGCTCCTTGACGATGATGGTGGGGATCGGAATGGAGCACGTCTTCTCGGGGCTGTCCTCCACGTTGGACTGCTTCACCAGCATGCCCTTCCGCCGGGCGGGCTTGGCGGGCACGTACACGGCCTTGCTCGCCACCCTGCCGACCTCCGAGTACGGGTTTTCGGGCATCTGGCCCCGCTTGCTGCGGAAGTTGGCCTGGGCGGCGGCGCTGCGGCTGTAGAGGTCCTCCGAGTCCAGGGAGTAGCGGTCCAGCTCTCTCCTGTAGTACAAGCCCTTGTCCCTCATCACCGTGGCCACCGTGTCCGAGCGGGCCGCGGGGGGCACCTTGGCGGCGGCGTTCTGATTGAACGCCGGCTTGATGGTCCCGTAGACTCTCGGGGTCGGGGACTTGGGGCAGTTGTAGGCGGTGGGGGAAGGGGGCGGCGGGGACGGGGGCACGGACTGCGGCGGGGGAGGGATGTCCTCCGAGGTGTCGGGCATGGACAGGCTTCTGGTGAACTTCAGCATCGGGGGGGCCAGAAACTGACGCTCTTCCTCCGTTATTCCTGCAGAAGGAGAAGGCAGACTCAGCTTTAGGCCGTGACGGCAGCGCCCCACCAAGCCCCTAGGCCGGTGCGCTGCCCTACGTCTTGCACACTCACAGCGGAGCACTTGTTCGCGGAGCACAGCACAGGCCACAACGCCAGGAGCTTACGGGGCCCGTCCGAGCCCCCCCCCCCCCCCGCAAGGAAAAGAAAGGGAAAAAGAAAAGAAAGGAAAAAGGGGAAAGGCACTGGGAGCCACTGAGTGCGTGCTGTTGAGGTGTTCCGCTTGTGGTGCCCGGAGCAGAGGTGTGAGCGACGTGTGGGGCCGCGGCGGGGCGCCCGGGGCAGGCAGCCGCGTGTGCGCGCGCACGTGTGTGCGGGCGAGCGTCGGGACTGGGCTGGATCGGGACGCATCTGTCCTTTCGGGCCTGGCCCGGGCCCGGGGCGTGGGGTCTGGGGGCCGACACTGTCAACGCCGCCCGTGGGAGATGAGGGGGAGGGTGCCACCGCATCGACTGACGTGCCGTGGCCGGTGCTGCGGCCGAGGGGCGATAGAGCCGGCCTCACCCCCGTGACAGGGACCCGTTTTGTTGCCTGACTTCTCTGGGCCACCCAAGGGCTTGAGGGTATTGGTGCTCCCGGGCCATCAGGGACACACGGCCACGGGGGGGAGGGAGCCCAGACTCCTCCTTAGCCCAAGCCGGGGGCAGCTTCCCGAGCAGACCCTGGGCCACCGGCCCCAGGAGCCCGTCTGGGTCCCGCCTAAGACCCTCTGGGCCCGGGGGGTTTCCCAGCATCACGATTAAGTGGGGTCGACATTCAGCTGACTTGGCACAAAGTCAGGTCACGTCATAGGCAGGACCCCACCTGACGAAGCAGCGGATGATGTCGGGTGTGAAAGTGCTGAGGGGCCCGGCATGGCGATGGCCCCAGTTCTGTGTGTTGGCCGGCTGGGCCAGGCTTTCCAGACCCTCTTTCCAACAGTCCGAGATACCGAAACGTCAACAGAATGCACTCGAGGAGACGGAAGCGAAACACAGACACAGACGCCGACAGATGGGAGGCACTGGGGTCTCACTCGGTGGGGGTGGGGGGGGCATGCGGGTTGCTCAAGGAGGTAACAAAATGGATTACTTCAAATCAAAAAACTTGTAGGACAAACTACGGTAACTTATTCCAATGAAAATCTCCATTCGATAAGGGTATTCCCAATTTAACGTACTCCTGTGGGAGGGCGTTTTGGCATCCAACAGACGGATTTCTAAAAGGTCTTCTCGACCAGTCGCTAACACGTGGGTCGCCCGACAACTTTCCCAAGGAGTCGTAATTTAAGAATACGCCTTACGGAGTAAGTATAGGGGTTACATTCAGATTACAGATTCCGAAGCGTAAGGTTCACTAACCTGATAGAAAGATTCTGCTGTCTGACAGGAGGAAATGAATTGTTATTAACCAGTTACAGAGCCAGCGCACAAAGTGGCATCTACGCTACTTTGCTGTGGCCCTGAGCTCTTGGGGCGGGCGGGTTTGAGGAGCCGCGGACCGGGCGCCACCTCACGCTAGTGACCGAGGAGCCAGGCCTCCGATAACAGGAGGCACTTCCAGAAATCACCCGCAGCGTCCCCGAGGGCCGGCCTGGGGCCGCTGGGTCCAGCCGGGTCCGGCAGTGGCCCAGCTCCTCTGAGACTTTACACGGTACAGACAGCGTCGGGTTATCGCACAGGGGGCTGTCCGGCAGGGTCACGTTCGCCGTGCCCGGAAGTGCCCGTAGGTATCTCTGGGGCATTAACAAGCAGGCACGCGGCTTTCCACGACACGCAGTACATTGAGTTTGTCGGCGTTCTAGAACGTGGCCCAACCACCCTTAGAAGTGTGTCCGCTGAGCTCACCCGCTTGAAACGTGGCACGGACCGGGCGGTTCGGGGGACGTGGGGATCGCGTTGAGCGGGCGACCACCTCCACCTGCCACTCTGGTCCCCGCAGGGCGGTGGAGGGGGCTTCCTAGGCTGCCCTGGGCCACCCTCCGCCTCCCTCCTGGCGCGTGCCCCGTCACCCCGCTGGCATTAGCACGGCCCGCGAGGCCGGATGTCGTTTCCAGCAGGTAGAAAAGTTTGAGTCTGGGGGGGGGGTCTAAAGGGCCCCCGGTGGGTGGGCCCCAGGGGGCAGCTCTGCCCGGGGGACTCTGAGGGCTTCTCTGAGAGCCAGGGGGCAACCTCTGTGGGTGGAGGCCATGCTTCTTACCTATTGATTTCTGCCTTCGCATCGTACCTCGGGGGAGGCCCAGAAACGGGCCTTTCGGGCTCCCAGGAACAGTGGGCGTCATGACGGCGATCCCCTGTCGTTCGTACACGGACTGCAAACCAGAGACCCCGGAGTGAGACGAGCCCCGACCAGCCCCACCCAGGGCATCCAGGCCCGGAGGGTGACACGGAAGCGCCTGTGCCCACCTGTCACACGGCTTCCCGTGCTGCCCCCCCCAGGAGCAAGCCGTGTCCAGCCGAGGCCGGCAAGACATAGCAGCCTCAGGGAGCCGGAAGAGGCTCTTGCCGGACACTCCCCCCCACACCCCCCGGCTCCTGGCCTCTAAATGCCAGGGTGCCCCGTGGAGCCGTGGCCTGGCAGACGCTCGGTAGGAAAGCGCGCACAGCGGGTGGGCAGTGCAGGAGTGTCCGTATCCCTCCTCCGCGGGATGGGTCAGGATCACTGGCTCACGGCACGGGACAAGGTGAGCCAGGTACGGGGGGCGGGTGAGCAAGCGCAAGGACTGCCCTGGAGCCCCGAGGCCAGCGGCGCCGGCACGGACCTGCGGCAGGTGGGCTGGCCCCAGGGGAGCTTAGCTTCCCTCGTGCACTTGGGAAACGGGTTCCCCGTGCAGCCGCCGCCCACCCCGCCGCTTCCTCGTCTGGAACGCTGGGCTTGCTGGTCGCCCCCCCGTCGGCGGCACCGGAGGCGGCTGAGCCCGGTGGAAACGTGAGCGTCAGCTCGTTGGCATCCTGTGCTCAGGGCCCCAGGCCGTCCTCCTAGAGTGCCGTCTGCCCGGGGCCCGGGGCCCGAGGCCGGGCCGGACAGCATCTGGGCCACATGGGGCTTAAGATGTGGTGAGAGGCCACAAACAAGGCGGGCAGCAAGGATGGGGAGACGGGGCTGGGGCTGGGGGCTGACCCCGCAGTGGGGCGGCCCAGAGCTTGTGGGATTACCGCCCCCCGCCTCCAGCCCCGGGGTTCTGGCGGGGACGGGGTCCCACACCAGCAGGTGGGCCTGTTCTAACGTGCGTTACACCAGGCTGGCCTGGGCAACGGGCGGCGTTTCCAGGTGTTACCGTAGGTGTGAGCTGTCACCGCAGGGACGGCCCGCCCGCCTCCCCGGGGCACGGCCACTCACGTTCACGTCGGAGACGGACGGGAAGCACCGGCTGGTGGGCCGCTGCTTGATGGTGGCTACCCTGGACTCCACGGCCACGTTGTCAGCGGTGCGGGATGGCTTGGAGGCTGGGACAATCTCGTCGGGCTTATCTGCAACGTGAACACGACGGTGGGCACGGGCGTCAGTGACCGGAGCCCCTGAAACGCGACCGGGGGCTGGCTTCTGACAAGGTGCCCTCCGCACGTGAACAGCCACTCAGCTGCTCCGGCCTCCAAACCATGCAAGCGGGCGCTCGTCACCGCGGCGTGGCTCAGGCACGCGTCTCTGTGCCACATGCACTCACAGCGACGCCAGGTCCGTTCCCAAGCCCGCACCCCAGGCAGGCGCACGCGGACAAGACTCTCAGTGACACAGCCTCGGCCCCCGAGGCCTGCAACTCCCTGAAAGCCAGGTCTTCACCGGAGCCGCTTTGTTTTCGCTGCTGGACGGACTCTTGGCCGCGCCAACTAAACCGGGGTTTGGGATCGTTTCCTCTTTAAAAGCTCAGAGGCATACGTAGTTGCTTTGCCACAGGTTGCGGCTGCCGGGCTGTAAGGCCCTCGCGCCCGGGGCTAGAGGTGGCGGGCACAGTCAGGTGGCCGTCGGGATTCCCAGCCGCCAAGCCCGTGCTGCGTGGGGGACACCCAATTTCCCAACAGCACAACATCCTTACTTCTCGGTGAAAAAGAGAGTCAAGGGTTAGTGATGTGCAATTCTTACAGATTAAAAACTTTTTACGATTTAAACGTAAAACATCATTACAACTTTTGGAAAACGTGAAAACTCCAGCGGGGCCTAGGATTGCCCACACGCCCTCGCTTCATCTGTAGGATGTCTGAGACCCTGCGGGGCCTTGGGGCCCGCCCTCCCGGAAAGACTACGGCCCGGTTGGCGCAAAGCCGGTGCGAGGCGGTGCCTGATGGGAATATCCCATTTTGGGCCTCGTGAGGCCCGGCACCGTCCTTGCCCCCCACCCCCCAGGATGCGCAGGCCTGGACGTGTGGTCATGTGGACGTTCCGTCCACAAGCCTGAGGCCTTCTCTTAGCAACCCCGATCCTTTCTGGGGTCTGGCGACTCCCCTCGAAGTGCCTGCTGTCACGAAGAGACTCCCAGGCCCCTGGAGTCTCGCCCAGACCCAGAGCTGTCAGGCCAGGGTGTGAGGCTTAGGGCGTCTGCTCGTTCCCACTGGGCAGGACAGCCACTTGGAACAACAGGGGCTTCCCAAGAGGAGCTAGTCCCCTGGAAAAGCCCCCCCCAGAGCCACCCACACCAGGGTCCCCATAGAGGAACTGCAAAAGGGAGGAGGTGTGTGGGGTGGGGGAGGGACAGGGGGCCAGGCAAGCAAGCAGCCACCAGGGCCACCCCAGCCTCACAGACCACCCAGCAGGTGGGCCTCTGATACCTGTGACTAACTGCTCACAAGACTCCTGGGTCCAGACCTGTGTCCTGGACTGGGGGTGAGCAAACTAGGGCCCTTGGGCCAGAACTCCCCCTGCGTGCGATTACTTTTTTGGTCTTTTTAATGTTTATTTTTGAGAGAGACAGAGACAGAATGCGAGTGGGTTGGGTTAGGGTCAGAGAGAGAGGGAGACACAGAATCCGAAGCAGGCTCCAGGCTCCAAGCTGTCGGCACAGAGCCCGACGCGGGGCTTGAACCCACAAACCGTGAGATCATGACCTGAGCCAAAGTCAGATGCCTAACTGACTCAGTCACCCAGGCGCCCCTGCGATTACATTTTTAAGAGGCTGTTAGAAGGAGGGGAAGGAGAATGTGCCACAGAGAGCCCGTGGCCTGCAAAGCCAAAACCCTCACTGTCTGGAAAATACCTGCCCCCTGGCCCAGACCCTGTCCCAGTTTACCTGCCCGGGAGCCCCGGGCGCAGAGGGTTCTGGCCAAGCGGCATTGAGAAGGCCCTTCCCCCCGACACACGCACATTCACGTCTCTCCCTCGTGAAGAGAAGACCCACTCCCTCCCTGTGTCCTGCCCTGCGGTCCGGACTGGTCGGCCAAGGGCACGTCCTCCTCGTCATGGGTGCTAGGGAGCATCATCCCCTTAGGGAGTTGGTCAGAGACACTTATGTCTCTGGGCCACTCGCAGCCACAGTCACCGTGTCCCCAGCCTGCCTTCCTCCTCACGGTCCACGGAGCTGTCCTGTCCTCAGCCATGCTTAGGGCCCGGGGAGGCGCCACTCATCCCCTCCCGGCCACCAGCTGCCGCTCCTTCCCTTTGCCGGGTCCCTGTCCCTGCCGCTGTGCTGTGCGCACCCCACGATCCCGGGAAGCTGCTTCCTCTGGGGAGCCGTCCCACCTCCGATCTGGGCCGGGAGTCCTTCAGTGGCCGGGGTTTAACCTGTTTCTGTGCCGGACCCCCACCCCGCCCCTCTGGCCGGGCCTCGCTCCCTTGACCGTGGCGCGGGGTCCTCTCACGGACGTGCTCAGGTGGCGCTTGGCTGGCCTCCTTGGTCTTCGTGGCCTGTCCCTGGAAGCTGGGCCCCTGGTGCTGGCTGTCGGCTCGTTTCAGCTTGAGCTGTGGGGAGTCGGGTGTCCTCGGGGCTGGGGGCCCGTCCTCGGGCTCGGGCCGTCTTTCCAGGTCCGGCCTTGGTCGCAGGGCATGCCACTCAGTGGGGTTCTGCCGGGCCTCTGGGACGTGGAGGGGGTGCCACCGAGCCAAAGAGCGACCGGAGGCCAACGCTCATCCCGTGGGAGGCACCGTACGAGGCGGGGGCCCCAGGGCAGGATGCTCTCCTGTGACGCAGAGCTAACCAGCAGCACCTTCGACAGTCTCCTGTTTCTAGCCATTTCTTTGGCTTTAACCCCCTTCCTCCAAGCGGATGGGCGGTTCACCCTAATTTCCCAGCAGGCCGAGGGGCTGCTGCCCGGTATCCGAGTACCGCCTGGACTCCCTTCACGAGCCGGAATAAGCAGGGAGCCCGCTGTGATGTTGGAGCCCCAGGGCACGTGGCAGGCACCCCAAAAATACACCTTCAGTCATGGGCGGGCACAGGTGAGGCAAAGACCCCGTGTCGGGAGCAGTGGTCCCTGGTGGCAATTCTAAGCACCTCCTCTCCTTTCTGGCCGTTGGGGAGGGGAACGGTCCCGATCTGCGATGTTGAAGGTCACGCGGGTAGAAACCCGTGACCAGGCGAACCGGTGGGTGGGAGCTGGGCCTCGCGCCGGGGTCTCCCGGCCTCCGCATCCCCACCCCACCCCGGGCCAGGGGTCCCGAGCCCCGAAGGGCGGTGGGCATCGGGATGGTCTGCCCGGTCCAGCCGGCTGAGAAGTCAGGGCACTGTCCACACCGGTCGCCCCGTGCTGAGAGGGGCGGGTCTGGGGGTGCCCAGAAGTGTGTGCCTTGGAGTCGTGGCCACCTTGAGTGGATGTCCTCGTCCTTGTCTTATTTATTATTAAAAAAAAGGTTTTTAAATGTTCATTTATCTTGGAGACACTATGAGTGAGGGAGAGGCAGAGAGAGGGAGACACAGAATCCGAAGCAGGCTCCAGGCTCGACGCAGGGCTCGAACTCATGAACCTCGAGATCGTGACCTGAGCTGAAGTTGGACGCTTAACCGACGGGGCCCCCCAGGCGCCCCTCCTTGTCCTTGTCCTTGTTTTAAGTCTTGGCCTTTCCACCTCCAGCCAAGTGTTCTTTTGAACCAGAACACCAGAGTTCTTGGGTTGTGGGGGGTACAGCTGGGAACGATGGCTTTCAGTGACAGCCATCAAGTGTGGTTTGTGCGATTCAGATGGGAACACCGACAGCCCGTGGCTTCTGCACGGGAGGCCTGGGGCTCCTCCTGGCTTGCGCCCACCTCTGAGGGTCCGTTTACCAGAACACGAAGGCTTTTAGGAAAAGCTGTGAGGCTGGAGTCCCACTTCTCATTGTAGAGTCTCCAGGTTATTGTGCTTCATTTAAGAGAGCCTGGGTTTGGGTCTCTATTCGGGGATAAAGAGGATTAGCGAACGCAGCCCCCTGCAGCCCTAAAATGAAGTGCTCTGCGGCTGAGAACAATCCCGCAGACTCATCTTAAAAACCACCTAGCAGGGAGTTGAGGAGAAGCCTCTAGAAGCAGCCACGTGCTGTCATTTTCTAAGCAAACGTACGGACTGGGGCGATGCTCACCGTCCATAAACTGCCCGCTTCCTGGCGAGGGGGCAGCGTGTTTTAGGAGGGGAGGTGGCATATTTGGCAAGAGCGGTTAGGTCCCCCGGGGAACCAGAGCAGGGACAGCCAGAGCGTCACAAGCCCTCACCACCACCCCCAACCCCCCCAGCCCAGGAGCTCACCCTTGGCCACTGGCAGGCTTCAGCCAGTGCGCCCTGAGCCCTCCCAAGGCAGAAACCCACGTTCCACGAGCCAGACCTCGGTGGGATTTCCTCTGCATGAGGGAAACGCAAACACCGCCAGCCCCGGGGGGAGGCAGTGGCCGTGGCCGGCTGGCCCACTTCTGGCTTAGTCTTCCCGGGAGGCCGTGAGGCTCGGGGAGGGGTCTTTGAGCTGTTCCCGGCCTGATGGCCCTGACGCGTTTCACACCTTCCAAGGGTCAGGCCTGTGGGTGCAGGCAGCACCGGGGTCGCCCGGGGGAGCCAGGGCTGGGGGCCATCTCACTGGTGTGACAGTTTTCTAGAACCACCACAAACAGTTCAGAACGAAAGAAGTTTGTTCTCCGTCAGTCTGGAAGCCAGAATTCCTAAATCGAGGTGTCAGTAGGATGTTTCTCCTCCTGGAGGCTCCCGGGGAGGATCCTTCCTGCCTCTTCCAGGTTCCGGGGCTCCAAGCGTTCATTCCTGGGCCGTGGCCGCGTCCCTACAAACTCTGCCTCTGTGCCCTCCTCTGCGTGTGTCTGAATCTCTTCCTCTCTTGTGAGGTCATGGTCTTTGGCTCTGGGCCCACCCCGATACAGTGCAGCCTCAACAGGCTCACATCTGCAAAGACCCTGTTTCCAAATAAGGTCCCTTTCTCAGGTTCTAGCTGGACGTGGGTTTTTGGGGGGACGCTATTCAACCAGTATGTTGTAAAAGCCTGTTTTCCCCCTGTTGCACATGGCCCTGTTGGAGCATGGGGAATACTTCTGAGCTTAGACCGGTCCCCCAGAAGAGACTGGCAGGTTCTGAGCTTAGACCGGTCCCCCGGAAGAGACTGGCAGGTTCTGAGCTTAGACCGGTCCCCCGGAAGAGACTGGCAGGTTCTGAGGTTAGACCGGTCCCCCGGAAGAGACTGGCAGGTTCTGAGCTTAGACCGGTCCCCCGGAAGAGACTGGCAGGTTCTGAGCTTAGACCGGTCCCCCGGAAGAGACTGGCAAGGGCAGTGCGCCGGAAGCATTCTCTGCATGCCCACCAGCGTCCGATGCTCCAAACTCTGTGAGGCCGGACTGTCCACTCCCTCGCTGCGCGGTGATGTGGGCCTCTGGAGCGCCACACTGCACCCCACAATCTCCCCAGCCCCGTGGACTGCTCACGCAGGAGCTGGGTGGACCACGGCCACGGGGCAGCTTTGGGGTCTTGCGTGCACGTTGTCTCCCGCACCAGCTGGGGTCAGGAAATGTGGGGGAGGGGCATTTGGTCTCAAATTGCCTCCAGTTTTCTCTGCTGTTCAAAGCCAGGTGGGTCTCCACCCTCCAGGACTCCCTGTCTCCCGTGCCCGTGCCGGCCACAGGGATGGTGACTCCTGTCTTTTCACACGGTCCGGGGTGGCTGCTGGAGGCGCCCCCTTGACAAGGGACCTTCTCGGCCAGCTCCGTTACGGCGGTGAAGTCCCGGGAGCCCACGCTGGGGAGCCTTGTTCAGGATGGTGTGGCAGACAGAGGGGTCGTCCCTGGGGCAGCAGGGTGTTGGCTTTGGATTGAAGGGGACTTCAGGGAGACATGGAGTCCCAGGAAAATTTCTGGGGAGTCCTGGGGGTGGCGGGTGGAGGCCGGGGAGGAGGAGCAGGTGCTCTGACTTGATGCTCTAGGACCCATGGTCCTGTCCCCAGATACCGGCTGACGGATTCTGAGACCCACCTCCCGACTTCAGTGTTCACAATACCGCATTGTGCCTCCGCGCCAGCGCCTAGGCTCCTGTGATGGGGTCCACGCCGCGCTCCCCCAGACCCCCAGAAGGAGTTTTGAGTTTATTGTGCTTCTTTCTATTATTGGGATCGTTGTCTCCAGCAGTCAGGTGACAAACACCCCAAAATACGGATGCTGCTGAAGGAGGAGCCCGCATCGTTCTGGGGCTCTGTTGTCGGGGCGCTCGTGGTGCGTGTGTCTCTGCTGTTCACAGCACTGCAAACCGTCCCCCACCCCGTGCCAGTCGGCTCCCGGGTCCCTGCAAGCTTAAGGACAGCTATCCCGCAGGCAGAGAGCGTGAGAGCCAGGGGCTTTCTGTGAGCTCGAGGATGCTGCCCCTGCCCCCAAGGCCCAGGCAGCTAGCAGTCAGGGGACCGGCCCCTCGCCCCGCGTCGGGGCCCCGCCGGCCTGCACCCCAGCTGCCTGCTGCGTGTGGCCGTGGACCGGACGCGACTTCGAGGCTGCCGGCGGGTAGGGCGGGCCCAGCTGTGACAGCCTGAGGGTCCCACGGGCCTCATAGTCATGACGATGAGGACACAGCTCTGGGGGAGACGCACAACACGTCGGGGGTGAGAGAGGAACCACACTGGGAAAAGCAAAGCAGACGGGACAGACTGAGACAGGACGCGGTCTGGAGCTGGGCCCCTCCGTAGGCCCCGGCACAGGGAGGAGACAGCGCAAGAGTACGGCGGTGTAGACGCCACGCCGACAGCCACAGAGGGAGGTCTCTTCCATAGGGTATGTGGGCAGGGGCTGGGAACAGACACTGGGCTGGCCCCTTACCCTTCTTCTTCCGGATGGAGGCTTGCAAACAGAAAGGGGAGGGTGAGTCCACGACGGCAGCGCTCCCCCGGGGCCTGGCTAGGGGGCCCGGAAACCTAACCCTGACCGGAAGCTCACGCGGGCCACACGCGGAAGGGTGGGGTGTCTAGACGGCTGGGTTTATGGCTCTCCCAGGAACCCGGTGATGGGGTGACCTTCCCCTTCCAACATGACCGGCTGCTAAACCTGCTTCCTGGCCACGGGTGAGACACTGTCCCCGCAGCACTGTGCCAAAGCGGCACGGGGTGACAAGGGGAACACGGGGTCCCCGCACGGGGGAGAGACGGGGGAGAGACGCCAGGGCCCGGGGAGGGGCCGGGGTAGCACGTGCTGCCCAGTTTTAAAGGATGTGCAGCAATTCTGTGGTCATCCCCACCGGGTGCCACGCCAGGTGCGCGGGGACAGTCAGGGCTCTCCTGGAGAGCCTTGTTGGGACGGACAGGATGTGGCTGGGAGAAAAGGGGCTCATGAGGAACTACGGGTTCCGGGAGGGTCCAGAAGGTCTCCCCGGGAGGCTGGGGACGGGGGGGAGCTCAGACTCCCCCCCCCCACTGGGGCCAGCTGTGCCTGATGGGCAGGTCCCGGGCTCAGGGCCGGTTTCCGCGCTGCACGGGGCGCCCAGACGCTGGCCCTTCATCACCCGGCGAGCCCCTCTCCATGCTCTCCGCAGAGCAAGCACATCGGCCCTCTCGCCACTGCTGTGTGGAAGAGCCAGCCTCCTACCAAGCGTGTCCCTGGGCCCCATGGGTGACGCCCCAGCACGACATTTAGCCAGCATCCGGATGGCCTGCGCCGGCTCTAGAATCTTCCCTCTCAGTAGCCAGCACTGCCCTGGACCCGGGGCCCTTGCTGCTCTGCCCTTCCCTGTCTCTCTGATAGGGCCAGTGGCTCGAGCTCTCCTGTGCCTTTCAGACCTTTTAGAAGATTCTAGGAGCCCCCTACCCCTGGTGTGCACCCTTCCAGGCCTGCTGGCCCCACCACCATCTACACCAAACCCCAGGGATGGACCTTTCTGGTCTGTGTCCAGCACGCGGGGGTGGTGAGGCGGATTTGGGGGGTGGGGTGCACCCGAGACAGCAGGGGAGCTGTTTGGGGGACACCGTGGGGCGGCTTACCTTTATCCACTAGTGAGAGGCCCAAAAATTCAAAACAAAACAATGTTAGATGAGCCGAAAACAGCAAAAGGCAAGACTAGCAACCGCCCCCGAAGCCAGCAGGACTCCCACGGACATGCCAGCGTGGGAGCCACCCGCACGCAGGGCTCCTGATGCCGTTCCAGGGGTTCAGGGGCAGGGGACGGGACAAGCAAGCGGGCACAGGGCCATGCACGGGCTGAGGCAGCGCGGACACGTCCCGGGGGTGGTGGCAGCGGGGGGCCGGGCGGGCCAGACGGGCGACTCTTACCGAGCTCCTCCAGCTCCGAGGTCATGGACTTGGAGCGCAGGGTGAGGGCCGTGGTCGGGGCGCGCTTGGGAGGTGGGGGGGCTTGAGGGGCAGGCGGGAGAGACACGGGTGTGAGAGCCTGGCCCTGATGTGCCCCTGCCCCCACCCCGCTTCCAGAACAACCTGGGGGCCGGCGGCCCCGAGCCCCCAAGGTGGGGAAGCAGCCGTGTCACCCGCTGAGCTTCCGCTCGGGCCGCGAGGGGTTGGGACCGGGACAGGCCCTGCGTGGGGGCCCCTGCGCTCTGTACTGAGCCCCCCAGGCACACCTGGCACTTGGCACCCCTGCCCTCCCCGAGGGAGCAGAAACGCGCGGAGGGGAGCCGGTCCGGCCCTCTTTCCGCCACGTGCCTGCGGGTGACTAACGGACCTGGTGGTTCCGGCAGCCTTGTAGCCCCTGGCCGGCCGCCCCCCACCCCCCACCCTGTCACAGCGAGGACCCGGGCCTCACACGTGTGCCTGTGCCCCCCGGACCCAGGGCTGCTGAGCACAGCCTTGCCTGAGGCCCGAGCTCCCGAGTCCTCTCTTCACCTCCCTGTCTGGCTTCTTCTCCTCCTCTCGGGGGGGCCGCCCCCCGGGCGGGAGATGTGGGGGGTGGTGCAGGGGGCGGGGCGGGCACCTTTCTTCCTGGCGGTGTCGTCCGGGTCGAGATTCCTGGTCACCGTGACCACCTTGAGGACGAGGTGGTTCCCTCCCTGGCGGATCATGTTCACCACCTGCCGGTGGCCGACCTTCACGACGTTCTCCTTGTTCACCTGCGGGAGACAGGGGCTGTGGGTGAGGGGCCCGCGCGGGAGGAAGGGAACAGCGCCCCCCTGCCCCCCGTCCCCTGCCCGGTCAGCAGACGGACAGAGGGAAACCGTGGTGGCTTCTGGAACCACAAGTGCTCTGGGGGGGCCAGGGGGTGCTGCTGTGGTGGCCGCAGGCCAGCTAACTGCGGCCTGGTGGGGGGGGGGGGGTGCCTGTCACTCTGTGCAGGGCCGTTTCCAGCTGCCAGGCGGCCGGGGCTGATTCTCATTGAACCCGGGAGGAATTTTTTGGCCACCAGTGACGCGCGAAAAGCCAGACAGATTTCCAGGGTCCCGGGCTGTGGCCCTACAGCTTTCCATTGTCACACTTAAGAGGAAACACTAATTGCTTTTCACAGATTTGGGGAACACAACATCCACTGAAACGGCTCATTTCCTCCAGGTGCTCCCTCCCTCCTCCGCTCCTGCCCCGGACGCTGCAAAAGGCACAGAAACTTGGCAGACGAGGTGCTAAGGGCCACAGGTCTGCCGCTCTGCCCATCCAGTGACACCGGAGGATGCCTCCACCGCGGCCACTCGGGTGTTCGCCGAGCTCCTGGCCCCCGCCTCCCCCTTCACATCTGTCCGTCCCCACGGCATCGGCAGGCAGAGCCGGGGCTGGGCCTTGAACTCCGACACCGAGGGCACTCTGCACCTCCCGGAGTTTGGGGGGTTCTCGGGCATTGGGGCTCCACGTCTCTGGCTCAGCGTTGCCCCTCACGCTCACTGAACTGGACGCCTCTGGCGGGGCGTGGGCACCTGCCATCCCCAGAGCTCCCAGGGTGAGCACCAGGCGCCGAGGGGCAAGGGAGTGAACCCACGATCGCCCTGTGCGCCGTCTTCCAAGAAAGAAAAGCCCCCTCCCCCCACTGCAAAGAACAGGTGGGAAGCCCCCGAGGCCCCGCCCATCCCTGCCATCGCTGTCCCCATTTTGTGGTACTTTCTCCTGCTGGGGATTCCCTAAAAACCCATCAAGGGCAAGGGAGCCTCGAACAGAGAAGTTAACAGGCCTGATGACTCCTCACACCCGGGCACTGGGGTCCCCGCACCGACGACAGGTACACTCTTCCTGGCCTCGGAGCGCCAGACAGGGGAAATCGTGTTCGGTGAGACACGCGGCCCCGAGAAAGACACGGACGTAAGCCCCGGGACCGCAGCTGATGCCCCTCCTCTCCCTCTCTCCCCACCACACACCAGAGAAGTGACTTGTGCGCTCATTCCCTCGTTCACCACTTTGCTCAGGGCACCCACAAAAAGTCAGGTGGTGAGGGGTGATCCTGGTGGGCAGCCCGTCCCTGCTTCCAGAGCGGATGTTCTTGTGGGGGGCTGGCCACACGAGTCGGTGAACAGGTGTAACCCCAGGTGTGCTGAGTGTCACCCAAGAAAACAGGCCCAGGGAACAGGAGGCAGGGGCCTGGGCCGGGTGGGGGCTGGGGGCCCGGGCACAGGCTGGGGGAGCCCCGCTGCAAGACGA
The DNA here is from genome assembly GCF_018350215.1 of Panthera leo. NCBI lineage: Eukaryota > Metazoa > Chordata > Mammalia > Carnivora > Felidae > Panthera > Panthera leo. The sequence goes on from NC_056688.1 coordinate 112,146,358, forward strand.
TGGGTGCTGGCAGCGCCCCGGGCCCCACCTCAAACGGCCCATCTTAAATTCCCATCCTGCTTTGCAAAGTAAATACGTTTGGATAGAGTCCTTCTCCCAAAGCAAGAAACGTATCAAGGTCGGAGCAGCGGGCTGCGTGGCTCCGGGCTTTCGTGGATCAGCCACCGGTGTGCGGGTGAGCGCTCGGCCAGCGAGGGCACAGGGGTGCCACGTGGCTTGTGCTGTGATGCCCGTAAGCGTCCTCCTGCGAGAAGAGCGGGCAAAGGCGCGAGGCAGCAGGTTCAGCTTGGAACCCGCAGAGCAGGACTAAAGGCAGGATGGGCCCCTCGGCTGCATTCTCCTTCCCAGCACGGGGGGCACGGAAGAGAGGAAGAGGACGAGCAAAGCCGCACTTCGGGGTTTCCCAGCTTTCAGGGGCGCCTGTGGCTCAGCGGGTTAAGTGTCCGACTGGTGATTTCAGACCAGGTCATGACCTCACGGTTTGCGAACTCGAGCCTCGCGTCGGGCTCTGGGCTCTGTGCTGACAGCAGGGAGCCTGCTTGGGATTCTCTCTCTGCCTCCCTCTCTCTCTCAAGATAAATAAACATTTTAGAATTCCCCAGCCTTTAATATATTTTTTTTAATGTTTATTTTCGAGAGAGAGAGAGAACGAGAGAGACGGTGCATGAGTAGGGGAGGAGCAGAGAGAGAGGAAGGCACAGAATCCAAAGCAGGCTGTCAGCACAGAGCCTGACACTGGGTTCGAACCCACGAACTGAAAGACCATGACCTGAGCTGAAGCTGGATGCTTAACTGACTGAGCCACCCAGGTGCCCCATAGAATTTCCCAGCCTTTAAACAAACTCAAAATTCAGTTTAACCCACAGTGGGACATTACAATCAGCTACCGGCCGTACGACAGGTGCTCTGGGCTGCTTGTGTGGGGACAGGAGCCTCAGAGGCTGAGTGGGTGAAATGCTGCCTGATTCCTCAGATGTCCAGCTTGGCGTCTTGAACTTCCACGGGGTTCCCGTGTCCCTCAGAACACCTGGGCCTGCAATTCTGGCATGCTGCCGCCAGGGGGCGGTGTGGGCCTCGAGCGCCTGCCACATTTATGGAAGGTTAACCCCAATGCTGAGCCTCCTGGGATGGCTGCCTTGCAGAAGAAAGACACGGGTTACAAGCCATGGATCCAGTTAACTGCAGGGCAGAGTAACATGTCCCTCCAGGCACTGTCCTTCCATGCAGACGTGGAGCCATCTAAGGAGGGAGCAAACCACGGCTACATCCTGGCAGAGGGCAAGAACCCAGGGCTAGCATCCACCAGGGTTCAGAGAGCTTCTGTGAAGAACAGGAAGTCAGGCTGCCTTTGCACACTTTCGTACTCTCCTCAATCATTCTCTTCTTCCACATGAATTGTCACTCAGAATACAAAACTCACACTTGCACGCGCTTTAAAGAGACGGCGTTCTGTAGGGCCGGTTACAAAACCCAGAGGACATCACCCAGGCCCCACCTGTCACTCCCAAAGCCTTCAGCTCACTCTTTCTAATTTATCCCTGAGTCTCACTCTTTCTAATTTATCCCTGAGTCTCTGAACATGCTTATGTGGTTGCTACTTGATGTTTACATTCTATTTTATTCATTTATTTAAAAAAAAATGTTAAATGTCTATTTTTGAGAGAAAGAGAGCACGAGCGGGGAAGGTGCAGAGAAAGAGGAAGACACAGAATCTGAGGCAGGCTCCAGGCTCTGAGCTGTCAGCACAGAGCCCTACACGGAGCTCGAACTCACGAATCATGAGATCATGACCTGGGCTGAAGTTGGACGTTTAGCCAAGTGAGCCACCCAGGCGCCCCAGTGTTTACATTGTAGATGTGGTCTGCTGACACACTGATGTGGAAAATGATGGCTTATCCCAGGGTTTCTGAACAGTGGCACAGTTGCAAATGTGGACCAATTAATTCTTTGTTGTGGGTGTACATGATAGGATGTGGGGCAGTATCCCGGGATGCCAGCAATATCCCCTTCCTCCTAAATGTGGCACCTGCAGATGTTTCTAGACATTGCCAAATGTCCACTGGGAGGTCAGAGTCGCCCTCAGTTGACAGCCACGAATTCAGGTCTTTTCTTTCATCCCCCAGGACTTCAACCTCAGCTTACAGTTGTATCATAATTCCGACTAGATCAACACTCAGGGTTTACATCACGACTGTGTAGTATCTATTCATAGCAAACCATGCAGTATATTATGATGACTTTGTCTTCCCATACATTATGTCTTCCCCAGGGTAAAATCGTTTTCTGTTGTTTGTTTATTGGTTTAATTTCCCATGTACTTAACAGTAATTCCAATCCAAACACTTCCTAATTATGTAAATCTCTTTTCAAAATCTTCAAATATGTTGGGGATTTTGTTGAGTTTATGCTGAAGAAATTGCTCCTGAAGACTTCAGCTCTTTTCTGCACAACGTGGGTTTGGTGTTTGCTACGCCTGTGTCCCATTACCTCTGTCCCCTGGATTCCTTCCAATTCATTCTTGTGTTGGGTCGCCCAAATCCCAGACCCCCTGGATATATTTTTGGCTGTTGCTTGATATAAAGCCTCATTTTTGGTAAAGGACATTCTCGAGTTGCTTTCCAATAAAAGGAGTTTGGGAGATTTTTTTTTTTTTTTTGATACATTGCTTATTTGAAAATGACTTTAACTGCACGCTTAACTGGGCGTTTGGGTACAAAATTGGAGGTTGGAGGGTAAGGTAAAGTAAACATCCTAAGACCAACTCCTCTGCAGGGAATTTGTACAAAGTCTCGGCAAAACAACCCCCCTACCCCCAAACCCAAACAAACAAAAGCAGTTCCCTGAAAGCTCTGGAATGTGAACTAAGGTAAAGTGGATTTTGGATGGGAGTGGAAAGTCAGAAGTGCTGTGCCACGGACAGAGTGTGACGCGGGTCACTCAAAGCCCTGACGGAAAACTTCAGCCTTTCTGGCTTAAAAAGTCAGAGGACAGAACCTTGGGGGGTGGCCACAGCTGCCAAAGTGAGGGGGGGGGGCGTCCCAGAAAAGAGAGTCAGAGAATGGCAGTTCCATGTTCCGTGTGTAAACTGTTCCCAAATACCCGATAGAGGGTATGAAACTGTGCCTGCACTGGGTTGACTCAACGCAGCTTGCAGATAAGGCTAATGTGCCTGACCTGACATTTGAGCTACTCCTACTGCCTCCCAGATATTTGTAGTTGGAGACTAGCCACGGTAATTACCAGCGAAAATGCAAACATCAACGCTCATCCAAGGAATCTAATGGAATCCAGACTGTCCCAGCATAGTATTTACAATATTCAGGATACAGTGAACATTTACTTAATGAACCCAGACATGACTAAGATGTTGGAATTCTCAGGCAAGGACTTCGAAGCAGCTATCACAACAATACTCAACTAGGTAAAGGAAAATATACTCACAATGCATGAAAGGTACGAAATATCATCAAAGAAATTTTTAAAAATGTAAAAAAAAAAAGAAAATGTTAAAACTAAAAAATACAATATCGTAAGTTAAAAAAGGCACTGGGTGGGCTCAATAGCGAAATGGATATGGCAGAGCAAAGAGTGAAGTTGAAGAAACATCTGAAGAATTTATCCAATATGAAGATGGAGAAAGGAGTTTCAAAAGTGAACAGAATCTTAAGGACTTGAGGGACAATGTCAAAAGGTCTACTATTTTGAGTCCCAGAAGGGAGAAAATTGGAATCCCAGAAGAGAGAGAGAAAATGGGTCAGAAAAAATAATTTAAAAAATGATGGCTGAAAACTTCCTCAGTCAGGTGAAGGACATAAATTTACAGATTTAAGAAACTCCGTGAATCCCAAACGGGATAAATATAAAGAAAATCTCCCCTGGGCACATTATAGCCAATCTGCTGAAAGTCAAAGGTAAAAAAGGAGGAAATCTCGAAGTGGCCAGAGAATAATGATACATTACTTATGGAAGAACAATGATTTCAATGACTTCACATCAGAAACTCTGGAGGCAAGACTGTAGAACATTTTTACACTGTGAAGCCTAGAATTCTATACCCAGTGAAAATAGCTTCAAAGAACGAAGGCAAAATAAAACATCTATAGATAAATGAAAACCATGAGAATCTGTTGCCAGTGAACCTGTGCTACAAAAAACAAAAACAAAAGCAAAACGTTAAAGGAAGTTCTTCAAGCTGGAGGGGATACAGATACTAGATCTTAGAGGCATGAGGATATCAGATATGGTAAATGCCTAGGTAAAATAGAAAATATTATTTTTCCTCTCATTTAAAAAATAGGTATGACAGTTTGAGGCAGAAGAATATTGTTTTGTGGGGTTTACAATGTAAGTAAATGTGACACCTGTAGAGTACATGAAGGCAGGAGTGAGGTAGACACACCTACATGGTTGCAGAGCCGTTATATTTCCTGTCAATTGTGCAGTATGGATTTAAGTGGGCTGACAAGTTAAGGATATATACTGTAATCCTGGAGCCCAGCACTAAAAAGAATGTAAAGCACAGCAAAAAGCCAATACATTAAAATGGAGTTCTAAAAATAGTCAAATAATCCAAGAAAAGCAGAAAAGGGAGAACAGAGGAAAAGAGAAAAGAGAAACAGAAACAACTAAACTGGTGGACCTACGTTGAAAAGCACCAGTAATTACATTAAATGTTAATGGGATAAAACTCCAGTTAAAAGGCAGATACTGTAGGGGCTCCTGAGTGGCTCCCTTTGCTTAAGCACCTGACTCTTGATCTCAGCTCAGGTCATGATCTCTGGGTTTGTGAGTTTGAGCCTTGTGTTGAGCTCTGCACCGACAGTGCAAAGCCTGCTTGGGATTTTCTCTCTACCTCCCTGTCTCTGCTCCTCTCTCAAAACAAATAAACTTAAAAAAAAAGTGGGGCACCTGGTGGCTCAGTTGGTTAAGCACCCAACTCTTGCTCTTGGCTCAGGTTATGATCTCACAGTTTGTGAGTTTGAGCCCTGCATCAGGCTCTGTGTTGATAGCGTGGAGCCTGCTTGGGATTCTCTTTCTCCTTTGCTCTCTGCCCCTTCCCTCTCTCTCTCAAAAATAAATGAGTAAACTTAAAGAAAAAGGCAGACACTATAAAAATAGATTGTGGAGAAAGACCTAATCTGCAGGTCAGAGAGCAGACAAATGGAAGAAGGTTTCCCGTGGGTTGAGCACTATATCAACATCAGACGAAAGAGACTTCAACCACTCTGAATAACAGTCTGGCAGTCCCTCAAAAAGTTACACACAGAGCTTTGAGATGGCCCAGAAACTCCAGTCCCAGGTGTATTCCCAAGAGAACTGAAGACATGCTCGCACAAATACCTGCACACAAAATTTCGTGGTGGCATTACTCCTAGCAGCAGAGAGAAGCGGGTGGAGGGTGGAGAAAGACTGTTGATGGGTGTGAGATCTCTTTCTGTGACAAAATGTTCTAAAATTAGACTGTGCTCATGGTTGCAAATTTCTGTGAATATACTAAAATCCACCAGATTGGGTGCCTTAAATGGTTGAGTTTTATGGACATGAATTATATCTCAATAAAGCTGTATTTAAAAAATAGACTTCAGGCGCCAGGCTGGCTCAGTTGGTAGTGTGTGTGCCTCTTGATCTCAGGCTTGTAAGTTCGAGCCCCACGTTGGGTATAGAGGTTACTTAAAAATAAAATATTAAAAAAAAATAAAAAATAGCCTTCAGGAAAAGAATATTACCAGAAACAAAGAGGGAAAGTTCAGAATGCTACAGGAGATTATTCATAAAGAGGACGTAACAGTCATAAACACTTATGCACCTGCTCACAGGGCCTCGATATACTGAAGCAAAATTTGACAGGATAAAAGAGAGAAATGGGCAATTCTACAAATACAGCAGGACACTGAATACCCCTTTCTCAAATTGATAGGACAGTTGGGCAAGAAAATCAACAGAGACTTAGATGATCTGAACAATCATCTTGACCTGATATTTATGGGTCAGTAACTACAGAACACACATTCCCTTCGGGCGTGTGTGGAACATTCACCAAACTGGATGAGGTACAGGGCCATACAGTTCAAGTTTGGAAATAATTTTCTTTCTTTCTTTTTTTTTTCTTTTTCAGTTTATTTATTTGAAAGAGAGAGAGTGGGGGAAGGGCAGAGAGACAGAATCCCAAGCACTGTCAGCACAGACCCTAACTAATGTGGGGCTTGAAACCACGAACAGTGAGACCATGACCTGGGCCGAAGTCGGATGCTTAACTGACTGAGCCACTGCCTGGTGCCCCTAGTTTGGAAATAATTTTCCTTCAGGAATTTGAAGGCTCTCATTCATTTACTCTGGTGACCAGGTTTGTTCTGGAGGGATCTGTGACCACTTGTGTTCGTGGAACGTGAGTCCCCTCCCTGTGGCCCCCGCCCACAGGGTGGAGAGCCCTGCAGGATGGCCTCTTTGCCCCAGGCTGACCAAGATGTGTTGACGCACCATGGTGTGGCTCTGTCCTCACCTCTCAAGTAGGGCCCTCTTCACCGGGACATTCTTGCCCTTTAGGTGTGGAACGCTTCCTTCAACCATTTCTTGGCCATTCTCTTCCTTTCCGTTTCTCTTCAAGGCAACCTTGTTTCTTCTGGACTCGTCCTCCAACTCAGTTGTCTTTCTTCTTCCATTTACCATGTCTTCTCTTTCTTAGAGACTCCCGTCTGTTTTATCTTGTAATCCAGTTGTCAGAATTTTCATATCTGCTAGAGTAGTTTTAAATTCGAGAGCTCTGATTTTGTCTTACGAATGTTACTTTTAAAAAGAGTATTTTTGTTCTAACATCGAGGATGCAGTATCTCCTTTTATCTCACCGAGCACATTAATAATAACTTTTCAAAATCCTAGTCGCCCTGTGTGATCTGTGTCCTCCATTTTCTCCATAGTATGTTTGTTTTGGGCTCTGTGTTTCTTACAAATTCTTTTTCTTTCATAGAAAGCAGAAAAATAATTTATTCCAGAAGGTGGCAGAAATAAGAAAGTCATCGTGAAAATACAGTTCAGTGTAATTCTGCTGGGACAGATACTCCCTGGGAACACCGTCCTCCTCCTGACTGCGCCCTTGGAGAACCACGGACTCGTGACAGTTTTTAAACACTTCACCGATTCCCATGTTGTGAGCAGGCTGGAGTCTTCTCTAAATGACCAGGTTCCGAGAGGACAGCAACGTCTTTCTCAGAAGAACAGTGCCTTCTGTCTCAGAAGGTGTGTAAACATTTTATGGAGTCAGTTAAGGAGGCACAAAATGCATCAAAATGTAAAAAAAAAAAAAAATGACAGGAATGAATAACGCTTTGTAGAATAAGATGTTCAAAAGCGGAGTGAATGTTTAAGGCACCTCATGGCCAACCAAGGCAAGTCAAGGAAGGTGGTCTGGGTTTGGAGGGGACTTTGCATCTAGAAGAATGTGGCCTCAATGACTCCGTGCTGGGGAGCGGGTCTTTCTCCTCAAGGCCAGTGACACTTGAGGTCCCAGGTGGCTTCATCTTTCAACTGTGGGTCCAAAGAGGGGTTGAGTTGGGCCAGAACTGCAATCGGCCGAAAGAGGGGAGCAAAGTGAACGGGTCACCAGCGGGGTGATGATGACTCCCCAGTCGGGCCCCTCAGGGCACCAAGAGGCTGGTGAGGCCCCAGAACACGCTCGTTGTGACTAGAGACCCCGTGAGAGTGTTCTACACCCTGGTTGCTGCTGGAGCTGCCGGTCCCCGCCCGGCTGCCTCACCTGCGAGAGTCATTCTTTCATCAGGTACACGGTGCTTCTTGGCAGGCAGCACATATTTACGAGTGGCCCCTAAAGAGCTGATTTCTGTCCCAGCCAGTTATTCTGTGAACACCGACAAGTGTATATGGAGGGAAAAGGCACAGAAGAGCCCACACAATATTGAAAGAGAAGAACAGAGTCGGAGGACTGACAGCACCCGACTTGAAGACTTAACTATCGAACCACAGCAATCAAGGACTGGTGAACGAGTAGACAGACCCACTGAACACGAGAGCACCCGGAAACTGCCCCCCCCCCACCAAGAATAGTCACCTGATCTGTGATGAGGGAGCAAGGGCCGTTCAATGGACAAGAGACAGACTTTTCTGTGTCCCACTGGAACAACAAGACATCCAGCTGCAAGAAGATGGATCTAGACCCAGACCTTACACCCTTTCACAAAAAATGAACCCTAATGGGTCATCGACCTGAATGTGAGACACAAAACTGTGAAACTCCTAGAAGATAATCCAGGAGAGTATCTGTGTGACCTCCATCTGGTGAGGACTCTTTTAAAAAGTGTATTTATTTATTTATTTTGAGAGAGAGAGAGAGAGAGAGAGAGAGAGAGAGAGAGAGAGAGAACACGTGTGTGCACAAAATCAGGGGAGGGGCAGAGAGAGAGGGAGAGAGAGACTCCCAAGCAGGCTGTGCACTGTCAGTGCAGAGCCTGATGCAGGGCTCGAACTCACAAACCATGAGATTGTGTCCTGAGCTGAAATGAAAAGCCAGATGCTTAACCAACTGGGCCATCCAGCTACCCCCTGGTGACAACTCCTTATCACATCAAAAGCACCAACCACGAAAGAAAAAAGTGGTAAGGAGAACTTCACTAAAAGACACTGTCTGTAAAAAGACACTGTCAAGAGAATAAGAAGCCATATACTGGGAGAAATTCTTTGCACACCTTCATATTTACCCCAGATAAGCGGAAAACTTGTGTCCATACAAAAACCCGCACGCAAATGTTTATAGCGGCTTTACCCACAATTGCCAAAACCTGGACACAACCAAGCTGTCCTTCAGCAGGTAGATGGATTAACAAGCTATGGGACATCCAGGCAAAGAAATATTATTGAATGTGGCTCTCAAGCCACAAAAAGGACATAAAGGGACCTTCAATGCATCTTACTAAGTGAAAGAAACCAATCTGGAAAGGCTACATACTGTGTGATACCAACTGCGGGAAATGCTGGAAAAGTCCAAACTATGGAGACAGTAAAGATCAGGGGCTGCCAGAGGACAGGGGGAAGGGAGGGATGAACAGAAGGGGCGCGGACAGGGGAGTTTGAGGGCAGTGAACTTGTCATTCTGTGTGGTGGACACATGTCATTTGTCTAAACCCATAGGACGTACAAAGCACAGTGAACCCTAACGTCTACTGTGGACTTTACTTAATAATAACGTATCCACACTGGTTCATTAATTGTAACAAATGCACACCACACTAGAACAAGATGTTAAAGGTAGGGGAAATGGGGCACCTGGGTGGCTCAGTTGGTTAAGCATCCGACTCTTGGTTTCAGCTCAGGTCATGATCTCAGTTTCATGAGTTTGAGCCCCGCATCGGGCTCTGTGCTGGCGACGTGGAGCCTGCTTGGGATTCTCTCTTTCCCTCCCCTGGCTCACACTATCTCTGTATTTCTTAAAAATAAGTAACTAATCTTTAAAAAAAGTAGAGGAAATGAGTGAGTGGGGAGGGGTGAGGGAGTGTTCGGAACTCTCTGTACTTTTCGTTCTATTCTTTTCTGTAAGTTAAAACTACCAACAAGTAAAGCCCACTCATTGAAAAAGCTCATTACTACAGTTTTTATTATGGAAAAAGTCCCTCAAATGTGCAAAAGCAGAGAGGCGGTTGCACTGAACCCCATGCATCCCTACCCTCCGCACATTCTTGTGAATTCCAGCCTTCCATCACCTCTCCGGAAGGCAGTTCAGCAGGCTTTTTATTGAAAGACCCGGCCCCGTAGTAAAAACATAGTCACAATACCATGATCACACCAGAAAGGCAACCCGGATTGCTCAGGTCATCACAACCATGCGCTATCGTGGCTGAGGCTGGGTCCTGCCTGCGTTCAAGTGCACAGCCGGCTTACCGGAGTCATGACAGCTACACGTCGCACCTGGTCGGCCCGCCTCTCGTCTTGTTTAATCTGGAGGTTGGAAGCTGGACCATGTTCAGGTTTGATTGGGGCAGGTGGACGGGTCAAGTGGTGCCGTACCCCCCACCTCAGGGGCCCCTGAACTTCTGCTTGTGTTTTGAGGGATGTTAAGATTTGGCGGGGGAGGGGGGTGGTTAGGAATGGTCAGCCGGATCCATCCCGTTAGCTTGTCATGTCACTGTTTTTTTAAGTTTACTTATTTCTTTTGAGAGAGAGAGGCAGAGAGGGTGCACACAAGTGGGGGAAGGGCAGAGAGAGAGGGAGAGAGAGGATCGCAAGCAGGCTTGAGACTTGAGACGCGAGGCTTGAACCCCAAACCGTGAGATCATCACCTGAGCCGAAATCGGAGGCTTAACCACCTGAGCCACCCAGGTGCCCTGTCACATCCCATTTTTACCAGCCCCTGATGGCCGCTGCCTGGATTCTGTACCTCCAGGGGCCGTGGAATGGTGATTTCCTACTTCTGTGGTTCCTTCTCCAGTTACCAGTTGGACTAATTTGTAAAGAGAAACTTGCCCTTATCAATAGTTACACTGCCCTGAGCTACTGTGTAAGAAAGGCAAGAGAAGTGCTTGCTTCTTTCTTTTGACTTTTACCAGCTTTCAGATTAATGAATTGGTTCCTTCAAAAGTGACCCATTCTTGGGGCGCCTGGGTGGCGCAGTCGGTTAAGCGTCCGACTTCAGCCAGGTCACGATCTCACGGTCCGTGAGTTCGAGCCCCGCGTCAGGCTCTGGGCTGATGGCTCGGAGCCTGGAGCCTGTTTCCGATTCTGTGTCTCCCTCTCTCTCTGCCCCTCCCCCGTTCATGCTCTGTCTCTCTCTGTCCCAAAAATAAATAAAAAATGTTGAAAAAAAAAAAATAAAAATAAAAAGTGACCCATTCTTTAAGATGCATCATCATGAAATCAGGGGTGTTTGAAAACCATTAAAATTTTTTTTTAATGTTTATTTTTGAGAAAGAGCGAGACAAGCATGAGCAGGGGAGGGGCAGAGAGAGAGAGGGAGACACAGAATTCGAAGCAGGCTCTAGGCTCGGAGCCATCAGCACAGAGCCTGACGCGGGGCTCGAACCCACGAACCACGAGATGGTGATCTGAGCTGAAGTTGGACGCTTAACAGACTGAGCCACCCAGGCACCCCAAAACCATTTTTAAGAAGTTTTTATTTATTTATTTTTAGAGAGAGAGAGAGAGAGAGACAGAGAGAGAGAGAGAGAGAACAAGCTCTCTAGGAGAGGGGCAGAGAGAGAGGGAGAGAGAGAATCCCACCTGATTCAGGGCTCGAACTCCCAAACTGCGAGATCATGACCTGAGCTGAAACCAAGAGTTGGACATTTAACCGACGGAGCCACCCAGGTGCCACAAAAACCATTTTTGATATATCTGAATCCACTGCAATTAAACAAGCTTTTTGTCTGTTTTGATACAAGCTTTGTTTTTAAACAAGGTTTTATTTGAGAACAATTTCAGATGTGCACAGGACTCATGAGGAAGGTAGCACAGAGAGCGTCCCTGGTCCCCACACCCAGCTTCCCCTCTTCTGTACGTCCTACATCAGTGTGGTGCACCTGTCACGATTAGTGAACCGATACTGACATGTTGTTATTAACTGAAGCCCACGTCCTATTCAGATCTCCTTGATTGTTACCCAGTGTCCCTTCTCTGTCCAGGACCCCATCCAGGCCACCACATGACTGTCAGTAGTGTTTCCTTAGATTCCTCTTGGCTGTGACCGTTCTGATGACTTTGACAGTTCTGAGTACCTGTCAGGTATTTTCTAGACTATCTCTCTTTTTAAAAAAAAATTTTTTTTAAAGCTTATTGTTGAGAGTGAGAGAGAGACAAAAAGCACGAGTGGGGGAGGGGCAGAGAGAGGAAGACACAGAATCCGAAGCAGGCTCCAGGCTCCGAGCCGTCAGCAGAGCCCGACGCGGGGCTCAAACCCACAGACCGCGAGATCGTGACCTGAGCCGAAGTCGGATGCTCAACCGACGGAGCAACCCGGGCGCCCCTTGTAGACCGTCTCTTAATCATGATTTTCCCTCTCACGGTCAGATGGGGTTGTGGGTTTGGGAGGAGGACCACAGGGTGAAAGCCCTTCTTATCCCCATCACGTCGGGACACGTGCCCCTCCCCCCCCCCCCTGTGGCTCATCCCCGCGATGCTGACCTTGGTCACCTGGCTGAAGTGAGCGTCAGATCCCTGCCATACAGTTGTTCTTTCTTGTTCCCACGCTGTCCCCAACCGAAGAAAGCCACTGTGCAGCCGCACCTCGGGCGGCTTACGGCCCATCTCACTGAGACCAGTGTGGCCTCATAAATTGTACGGGTTCTGGATTCTTCTGCAGGGGAGATTTGTCTCTTCTCCTCTTTTGTTGATGTGTTCAACGGCGTGTTCACATCAGTAGGACTCCCAGATATCACCTGTGTTGTACTTTGGGTTATCACCCCAGACTCTCTTAGGTAGTTACGCACTCTGGTGCTCAAGGTTGGCCCCGCTTTGGCCCTGGGGCTGTGTCCTGTGTCCCTGGGCCCTGCCTCCACGCTCTGTATCTTACTTCCTCCCTGGTCCGCCCTACTGGTCCCGCACCCGCTCTGTGCAGCGTCTTCACGGGACCTGCCTACCTTTCCTGCCCGCTGGCGAGACGCGGTGTTCCGGGCTCTTGGTGAATCTGTGCGACAACTTCAACTGAACGTTAGAACAGCAGGTGTTTTAGGCCTTCGGCTTCCCATTTTCGTCTCTTTGTTAAAAATCGGGGCTCCTCGCGACCAGCGTGCAGGCGATGGTTTCTTTGCTCGCCCTGTCTGCGAGCGCGTCATCCACGAATCCCTCAGCGATCGTTCGAAGCAGCGGCGCAGCGAGGGTCCCAGCAGCGGTCTAGTTGCCGAGCGCGAGCAGGGCTGAAGATGTGCTTCCTCCCCTTGGCAGCCACGTGCAAGGTGTCGCTCGAAGTGATTCCTCTGTTAATGCATTGCTTTCATCGGCAGGTTATGTCGTTGATACTATCTTGCTCTTGATTTCTAAAAGGTTGGTTTGTCTTTTACAGTGAAGTGCAATTTTAACCCGATTTCGTATTCTAATCTATAAAACAAATCGTGTCAGGATTCTTTTCTTTCTCTTCCTCACCCAGCCCCCGAGGCAGCAGGAAATTGAAAACAATGGCGCGTGGGTCATCCTTCCGTTGAAAAGAAACGAGCATATACCCGCGTGGATGTCTGTATGCGTGCGTATGCCTGTGCATACGTGTGCACGTGTTTGTGTGCACGTGTGCCCGTGCGGGTGTGTGGTCCCCACCTTCCTCGCACAGACGGTAGCCTGCTGGTCACACTTCTCTCAGCCTCGCCTTTCTTACGGAACGACGCATCCTGGAGGCAGCGCAGGGCAGCACGCGGAGGGGTCCCCCCCTCCTGATGACACCCCACGGCCCCCCGGCGTGCGGCCGTGCGCGGTATCCCAGCCTGTCCCCGGGACACCCGCACGGGGCCCGGCCACAGTGCCGTGGGGGCAGCCGGGGGCCGCGGTGGGCGGGCTGCCTCGCCCGGGACTTCCTTCCGCCCGGGGCCCCACCCCACACCCCCTCGGGGAAGCCCGCGTGTGGTGCCGGCGGGCGGCGAGCAGAGGGCTCCCGCGTGTCTGCCAGCCGTGGGCGCACCAGCCGGCGTGGGCTCGGGGCGTGGCCGCTTTCTTGCTGCACCCACCGCCCCGTCTGTGAGGCCCGTGCGGGCGCCGTGCGGCACGTTTCTGTGTTCACGCGGGGGGGCTGGCCTCTCCCGTCAGCAGGCATCACGGTGCTGGGACCTGTCGAGGATGCAGATTCCAGACCCCGACAAACAGCGCTCACTAGATACTTGGGAATGCGGAAAAATGCTGAGCGGGGGCGGGGTCTGAGACCTGGGTTCGGGTCCCAGCTCCCTGTCTCCCAAGCGAGACCCTTTGAGTCTCACCGGCCCCGTCCGACGCGCCAGGAGAATAAACCCCAAGCCGGCGTCCAGCGATCCCACAGCCGAGGAGGAGGATGGGTGTGTGACATCCGTGTCGGCCAAACTGGAGGCTCTGCCCCGGCAGGGAGGGGGCCGCTGCACCCCCAGCCCCCTCCCGCCCCAGCTCTCCTCCCAGTCAAGGTTGGGCCTGTGAGCCGGCCCCTCTGACTTTCTGGTTTGAACAGGCTCAGTCTCGCGCTTTGTCGCTGACCCGCCGACGGTCGGTCCCGTGGGGTCGGGTGTCTGGCCCTCCCTGCTCCAGCTGGGGCCGATCGGGCACGAACTGGGGGCTCTGGGGGCTCTCAGCCCATCACCTTGTCACTCTCCTGGCAAACGCCTGCCATTTCCGTTCAAAGCAGCGCACAGACGCCCCGTGGGCGCTGCCCGAGTGTCACCCGGCTGTGCTGGGAAGCCAGGACGACCTTCCATGCCAGCATCCCCCGTCCCCTGTCTCCCAGAGCTGCCCTTGCCCCCCATTGCGCTGGCTCCACACGGCCCCACGTGAGGTCTGAGGGGCCGGAGGCCCAGGCGACCCACTTGGAACAACGGAGGGGGGGCGGCTGTGCCTGCGGTGGGACTCACGAAGCAAGATCAAGAGGCAGCCCACGGGGAGCACCTCCGACGAGTCCCCACGGGGAGCACCTCCGATGTGTCCCCCACGGGGAGCACCTCCGACGAGTCCCCCACGGGGAGCACCTCCGACGAGTCCCCCACGGGGAGCACCTCCGACGAGTCCCCCACGGGGAGCACCTCTGACGAGTCCCCACGGTGAGCACCTCCGAGACGAGTCCCCCACGGGGAGCACCTCCGACGAGTCCCCACGGGGAGCACCTCCGACGAGTCCCCACGGTGAGCACCTCCAACGAGTCCCCCACGGGGAGCACCTATGACGTGTCCCCACGGGGAGCACCTCCCACAAGTCCCCCACGGGGAGCACCTCCGACGAGTCCCCACGGGGAGCACCTCCGACGAGTCCCCCATGGGGAGCACCTCCGACGAGTCCCCCATGGGGAGCACCTCCGACGAGTCCCCCATGGGGAGCACCTCCGACGTGTCCCCTACAGTGAGCACCTCCGACGTGTCCCCACGGTGAGCACCTCCGACGAGTCCCCCATGGGGAGCACCTCCGACGTGTCCCCTACAGTGAGCACCTCTGACGAGTCCCCACGGTGAGCATCTCTGATGTGTCCCCCACGGTGAGCACCTCTGACGTGTCCCCCACGGTGAGGACCTGAACGCCCACGCCATCAGATCTATGGCCCACAGCACTGGCGCGTGGCCCGGCCCCGGGGCCGTGAGTCTCGGCTCTGGGGAAACACGTAGCAGAGACCCTGGCCAGCCCGACTCCCCACAGGATGCCTGCCCGGGGCACTCGGCTGTCGACGCGATGGTGCCCGCGTCTGACGCGCGGGAAGCATGTGCGCCACACGCCCCTTTATGTAAAGGGAGGGGTCAAGCCCTCCCAGCCCCCGGCCTGCCTCCCTCCCCAGAAGGCAGGCTTCCGGGGCCGGCATCCGGGACACGTCGGAAGGTCCCTGCCCACGTGAAGACCAGGCTGCCCTCACCCCCACCCCCGCTGGCCCCCCACCGCGCAGGCTCGCGGGCACGCACGAGAGCAGGGGCCGTGCTTGCCGGGCCTTCTGCGACGTGGACGCGACACGCGCCGTCTCCGAGTGCGTGTTTCCAGCACGTCTCAAGGCCTCCGTGGGGCCACCCGCTCTGAGCGGGGACCGCCGACGGCTGCTCCCAGACGGCAGCAGCAGCTGGCCTCGTGGTCCAGGGGACCCAACGGTGCTGAGAGTGTCCGTGGCGGAGAGGGGCGCCGTTCAGAGCCGCTGGCCAGCCCCCCCCCCCCCGCCCAGGAGGGTCACGGCGTAGACCTACCTAGGGTTGTGGAACGGACCGAGGCCGCTTCTGGAGAGCCACCTTGTGGACAGCCACCCTGCGGTGGCCCCGAGGGCTGAGGCCAGGGCGCTGGACGACCCGCCAACGTTCACCCAGCCGGTGGCCGCCGCCGCCCGTCAGACGGCTGGGTCAGCTCCCCACGGCGGCCCCTCAGGCGGCGCCGGAACCGACCGCAGACGCGGCCGGCCGCCCGGAGGCACAGGGACAGCCTGGCCCCTTCTGCGGGCCCCAAGCCGGCAGCTCTGTTTGCCTCCACTTGCCGCCGGGAGCATAGGACGCGCCGACACAGGACAAGACGGCGTTTGGGGAAGCAGAGGAGCCGGCGACCAGGGGCCAAAGCAAACAGGCTCCCAGGCCGAGGCGGGGCTCGCCTCCTCTCCCCAGCACCCCGGGGCCCAGGTCGAGGCAGGGGATATGCGCCTGGGACGCCATCCTCCCGGCCCCCCCCCCCCACCAGGGCTCCTTGTCCCCCCTGACGGAGCCCCTTCCTCATCTCGAGGCCTGGGTCCCTCTCAGGAAGGGGCCTCAGCTGCCCTGGTTCCCGTGCCCAACGGGTCTCTGTCTGTCCGAGCGGGGGGGCATGATGAAATCAGTGTCCACGCCCTGAGCCTCGGTACCTGGCGGCCCCGGGACGGGGCCCCGGGGGGAGGAGGAAGCAGGAGGAGGTTTTCCGCCTCAGGAAGATGCCCCCAGGTGCTGGCTGCGGTCCCTGGGGAGGCAGACCCTCGGACAGCAGTGGGTGGGCTCCTGTCCCTGGGAGGACCTCCCCTGGGGGAGGGGGGGGGCGGGGCAGGGCACCAGGCCTGGGGTGACACAGTCCTCAAATCGCAGGAGCTGGGGTCAAGGGGGTGGAGCCTGCCTTCACTTGGATGGAGGGGGAGGAGTCGGTGGCTAATTTTTGTGGGGTGAGTGGATGGGGACAGACGGGGACCCTGAGGTAAGCCTGTAGGTAGGCTGTCCCAGGGTTTCTGGAGGGTAATTAGCAGTCGGGGGGCCGGGCCGGGGCTCAGCTGTGGGCTGGCTTGGGGACAGCGTGGGGTGGTCTCGGATGGGGGAGGCAGATGACCGATGGGAGTGTGACAGGCCCCACTCACCACAGCCCCTCGGGGGGCTCCCTGGGCATCTGGCCCCCTCCCCAAGGAAGACCCCCCCCCCCCCCATAACAGGAAGGCCCCTGCCCTCCTCCCTCCCTCCAGAACAGCCTTGGTGATGGGGACCTGTCCCTTCCTCATGCCGTCTGTGGGGGCCCGTCTGTACCCCGGCTCACCTTTCTGCACCTGCTGGTTCCGCCCTGCCCCCCAGAAGCGCCCCGACCCTTCCCAGGGATGTGCCGGCCACCGAGTCTCCTCGCTGCGGACAAGACGCCCCCAGCGCCTCTCTGCAGGATGCTGTTCTAGACCCTTCCTCCGACATGGCCTCGCCCTCTGTAGCCTCGGTCTGGGAGGGCCCCACGCGCGGTCGAGGGCCACTGAGGCCCCACCCCTGACACAGGCCCTGCCTTTCCCGGACCACATTCTCCAGGGAGTCCTGGGCTCAGGGTGGGGACACTGACGTGTCCAGGACCCCTGGACATGAGCCCCCCCTGGAGAGGGTGTCGGTGACTGGCCCGAGGGCAGACTCCGGCTGCCCCTTCCCTCCGGGGCACAGCCTGGACCGCTTTCTGGAACAGCCCCCGTGGGCCTGGGGAACGCGTGGGCTCAGGTGGGCCGGATTCAGGCTGGGGAATCCTAAAGTGGTTGACTGCCCGGTGTGTTTAAAATAGTCATTTTGCTCTTAACTCAGAAGGGCAACCACCGAAAAAGGGTTCCAGCAGCTTCGCCCGCAGCACTAACGTGTGTAATTAAAGTCAGCCTGGGCTTGCGAGGGGGCATCTCGGCGCTGCAGGCCCTGCCCGGCACTGAAAGGAGCGGGGACCCCTCGGCCAGGACTCCGCGGTGCCCTGCGTCCCCGCTGCCATTCAGGCCACCTCACCAGGGACGGGCAGCCCCGTTCTGGGCACTCGGTGACTCAGACACGGAGATCGTGGGGGAGGGGGGCCCGGGGACACATCGGTGAGCCCCGGCACGATGTGGACGCGCCGGGCCCTCCCGCCGGAGGCCAGGCTGCCCAGGGAACCAGCCCCTGCTGCAGGGGGCACCTGGGGACAGTGGCTGTGCCAGGGCCAGGGGCTGTGGGGGCAACGCCAGGCGGCGGTCCTGGGGCCCCGTCCTGCTCCGCCCGAGCGCGGACCTCGCCAGAGCCCCACCTCTGAGCCTCAGGCTCGTCTACGAAGTGGGAAAGCCGTGGAGGGTCAGGTTTCAGCCTCGCACTGGACACGTTGCAAAGAAACAGACCAGAAACGCACATGGTGACTGTCACCTCTTAGCTGGACAGTAAGGTGCAGGTGGGGGGGGGGGGGCACACAGAGATGGTGACAGGACACTGTTGTGCTGTCCCTGTGTGGAAAGCGGCCAGCCTAAACAGAGGGTCCCAGAGGCAGCACAGCTGCCCCCAGAGCCCGTCTCGAAGCGGGTCCCCCCGCCCTGGGCGCCGGACGGAAGGGGGAGCTCGGCCGGGCGGCCAGGGGTGCGGAGGGGGGGGGCTCCCGCGTCCGCGGGCATTGCGGCCTCCGGGGCCCCTTAGGGTGGGCGTCCCGGCTGGGACCCACCGCCCGGGCTGGCCACCCGCCACCTGCTCTTGTCCGCTGCCCCCAAAGCCAGGCCCGGACCCCACGGGGCAGCCGTGGTGCCGACCCAAACAGCTCGTGGCCCTGGGTGGCCCGATGGGAGCAGGGTGGCTGGGAGGGCAGCCGGCCGGGGTCACATCAGCGTGCAGACCGCACGGACGACACCGGCTGCCTAGGGGAGACCGGGAGGAAGCGGGCGCGTTCTCCCGTGGCCCGTCCTCCCCACCGGAGCCACCGTGAGCGGGAGACACGGACCCCGCTCGACCGCCCCTCCCCTGCGGCTCCCTGCCGGGGTCCGGTCCCACGCCACCCACCTGCTCTCCGGGCACCCTCTGCCTCGGCCGTGCTGGCCTCTCCCTGCTCCCACAAGCTGGTTTTGCGGTTCATGGGCACTTCTGACAAAATTGAGGTGCCATTCGTACAACGTTAATTCGTTAACACCTCTCAGTGCTGTGCTGCCACCACCTCCATCTGGTTCCAGAACATTCTTGTTGCCCCAAAGGAAGCCCGTACCTACCGGCTGCCACTCCGTGTCCCCCTCCCCCCAGCCCCCCCAGCCCCGGCACCCACCCGTCTACTTCCTGTCTCTGGATTTGCCTGTTCCGGGGGATGAAATCATGCAACACGCGATCTCTGTGTCTGGCTCCTTTCGCTCAGCATCATCTTTTCGAGGCTCGTCCACGTCGTGGCCAGGGTCAGTGCTCGGCTCCTCTTTGAGGGTGAGGACCGCTCCCCGGCGTGGGTTCCCGTGGGCGTCCCAGGGCAGGGTGGCTCGGCCGCCCCGGACTCAGGCCGGGCTCCGGCTCTTTGGGGAGTTGAGATAAGAGCCGGCGTTGGCCAGGCACCGAGTCAGGAGGGGCAGAAGCTCACGGAGTCCACGCTGCACTGGGAGGCAGGTCCCGTCACCGACCCCCTTGGGCAGGACTCAGCCCAGCGTCTGGCCCTGGGGCCCAGGTTCTTGCTCCAGGCCCAGCCGGATGAGAGAAGGACCGTGTCCTGGGGCTGCTGGTGGGGGACACGTAGCTGATGCCCCGACCGCTCCCCAGAGCTCAGGCCAAGTCCAGCGAGATGGGGGCTGGGGGCCCGAGCCGCTCTGAGCACATGGGGCCGGGCTGCCAGGGTCACACCTGCCCAAAGGGGTGCCCGGCCCGCGGGGCCGGGGAACAGGGCGACACACAAATGCGCACCTGCCCGGAACAGCCCTCCCGCCCACACCGGACGGGGCAGGGCTGACGCTGCAGGGAAGATCGGCCTCCCGGCACAGAAGGCAGGTGCACAGGGCGATGCTCACGGCCGGAGGAAGTTCCTACAGACACACTTCCTCCCTCCCTCCCATTATCAGTCCGTGGTTCATCCATCCTTCTGTCCATCCTCCACTGGTTGACCTGTCCATCCACCCACCCGACCCGTTATCCATCCGTCCACCTGTCCATCCCAACTCCCCGCCTGTCCACCGACCCCCAACTCTCATCCATGCATCTATCTGCCTGTCTGCCCATGTGTCTGTCTGTCTGTCCACCCAGCCTTTCGTCCACTGGTCTGACGTCTGTTAGGGTCAAGCATTGTGGGGGTCACGTAGTTCAGCACGAGGGCGGCCAACGTGGAGAGCCTGGGCCACCAGTGCCCACAGGGAGCAGGGCCCAGCCCTTGGGAGTCTACGGAGAAGGCGGGGGGACCGCAGGCCCCCTGAGAGCCAGGGTGCGGATACTGGCTGGGGACCCAGGGACAGGGGTGTGGCCCCGCACAACCGAGATGGGCTGGGTGGGGCCTGCGCCCCACTCTGTGTGCACGCACACACACGCTCCCCCCCCCCCCAGGGCCACGGGGACACGCCTGGCACCCCCGGGTCCAGGCTCTGAGACGTCACCACACCTGCCCTCCCAGGGTTGGTCCCCTGGGCTGGATCCCAGCCACGCCGGCAGGAGGACAGCAGCCCAGGAGCCCCCTGTGGTCCCCCCCACCCCCTGCCTCCCTGCAGAGATGTCCCCACGTGGCCGGAAGCCGGGGGGCTGGGCCAGCTGTAAATGACAGGGTGCGGCTGGGCCTGTCATGCTTCTTTTTTTGTTAAAGTTCAAGTCTGTTGGACTGTGCTGAGCATGAGGCTTGGTCTAAAATAAACCCGGAGGTGCGTCAGTGTGTGGGCTGGCTCTGCGGGCTGGAGGCCGGCTCCGCGGCGGGTGGGGGGTGGGGGCCGGGGGCCACCTGCTGCTGTGTGGCCCCGGGACCGTCACCTCCTGGGAGCCCGAGGGCAGAGGAGCGGGCCCCGGGCTCGGAGGCCGCGTCTGGAGGGCTTGGGGACCCGCTGCCTGGCGTCGGGTGGCCACCCTCAGTTTTCCCCACGAGCGCTGGGAGTCAGGCATCCCCGATGTGGCTCCGACTTCTTGTGCCAGGGAACTGTTGGTGGGGGGGGAGCGGTGGCGGGGGGGGACTGTGGGGGCGGAACAAAGCAGAGGAGTGTTCTCCCCCCGGGAGACAAACGCAGTGTTTCCGGAGCGCCTTCGAGTGTCGAGTGGTAGGTTCTGCACTGAAGCCCAGGTAGAAGAGGGGCTCCCCGGTGAGTCCGGGGGGGCTGCAGCCCAGCGAGAAGAGGGGCTCCCCGGTGAGGCTGCGGATGGGGAGGGGGCTGCGGCCGGCTGCTCATTGTCTTCTCCGCTTCTTCCCCACCGGCTCCCAGGCCCGGGGCTTCCAGCTTCTGGTTTGAAGGTATCTGTCCCCCAGGGGCCTAGAGTGGCAGGACGGCCAGGACCCTGGCTGGTAGCTGCCCTCCCTTCTCCCGTCCCACCGCAATCCTGATGCTGTTTGGTGCAGCAACACCCCCAGGTTCTAAAATGAATAATTTCCTGGCTTCTCTTGAAACCGCGGGGGGATGCATAGTATGGTCCTAGCCAATGGGACGCAGGTGCAGATCCGCTGGGAATTTCCAGGAAAGTTTGGCTTTTCTAATATAGGTGCCAATCTGCCACTTCCTTTGGCCTTCTTGCCTGGAATGTGGATGCTGACAGCTGGAACGCCAGCAGCCGTCTTGTGACAGCGAGGTGATGGCCAAGAGAATTTAAGCTCTCGTGTCCTTGACCTGTTGAATCAATGCCTTCAACTCTCCACCTTCCGATTTAAAGACCGAATAACCTCCAAGTTGTTTCAAAGCTGCTGTTTACTTTGGTTGTCTTTACTCCCTGATTGATAAACTTGGGAAAGAGTCGTCCAACTCAGAGGTTCCGGGTTCCCATGCCCGTGGGTGCTGCTCTGTTGTATCATTATGGCCACAGCTCTCATGAGAAGTCAGAAGGATCGATCAGTGACAGACCCCAGCTCTTTGGGAAGGCTGGGTCCTCCTCTCCTCTCCTCAGCTGAGAGAAAAAACCCCGCCCTCCAGGACAGGACCGACCGCTCTCCACACCTCTCTCCTGAGGGCCCTGTGCGGGCACAGTTCCCTTCTCCGCGGCCCCCAGCATGTGGCTGGCCCCGGGCACGTCACGCCGAACACATCTGCTGAGCGGGTGCCGGCTGGCCCAGGGGGTCCCGCCTGCAGCTTGGTACAGGGGACACGCACCTAAGAGGTGCGTCCGGGCGGCCTGGGGACAGGGGAGGTGAGGAAGACACAGAGGGCGGGAGGAGGGTGGCCGGGCAGCGGGGCAGAGGCACCGGTGAGTCGTGTGCTGGAAAGCCGGAGACGGAGGGAGGGAGCAGTGAGGGCTGTGGGAGGCTGCTGGCCAGACCGGGACGGTTCCGGGGCAGAGAGACGGCAGAGTGGGTGAGGAGGGGCCCCAGGAGGGAGAGGGGAGCTAGGATGATTGCAGTCATCCAGGGTCCAGGGGAGGAAAGTGGTGTCGGCTTCTGAGCCCGGATCTCTCCTCCCCCAGCCGGCAGAGTGTGCCCCACCTGTTCCCTGAGCGCCCCTCCCTCCAGGGGAGCCCCTGTGGGGGTCTGGTCTCCCGACGACACCCAGAATTTAGGCCTGATGGACCAAGGAGGGCTTGGTGTCCCGCCGAAAGCCATGTCCGTGCCCGAACCCTAGACACCTGTGAATGTGACCGTATTTGGAAGGATGGTCTTTGCAGATGTAACTAAGATAAGGATCTCAAGATGCGATGACCCTGGATTTAGGGCGGGCCTGGGGTCCCAAGACAGGTGCCCCTGAGACAGCGGAGGGGAGAACGCACAGAGCGGGGAGGCCACGTGAAGGCGGAGGCAGAGAACAGAGGGACGCGGCCAGCAGCCAGGAACGCAGGCCTGGAGCCCCGGACGAGGCGGGTAGGAGCCTAGGTGGGGGGGCGGGGCGCGGCCCTGCTCACACCCTGATTTCAGCCCCGTGATAACTGCGTTGGGACTTGCGGCTTCCAGAACCACGGGAGAATAAATTCATGTCGTTCCAAGCCCCCTGGCTCGTGGTGCTTTGCGGCGGCCACCCCGGAACACGCACACACTCCTGCTGCTGATGCTGCGTGGCCGGCCTTGCCTCCGTCCCCAGGGGCACCTTGGTGGCAGGGACCAGGTGGGTGCAGGGCTGGGCGGCCGTCCTCGGCCCTGCGCCCAGGAGCCACTGCTCGGGGCACCCAGGTTGGTCACCTGCCCGGCTGGACCGTGCGTTTACAGGTAGATGGGGGGCTCCGGGACCCCCTGACAGGGTGTCCAAAAATTGGACTGCGTGAAACCCAACCCCCACTCAGCCACCTGGTCCTGGTCCAGCATCAGGAGAGCAGGGTCCACGAATGTGGGAGAGTGGAGGGGGGTGCACCACCCACACACGGCCCACCGGCCCCACGGGGCCCCTGGGTACGTGCACCCTCCAGACGTCCTCTATTCCTTCCCTGGGCAGCTCGGTGGTTACCTGAGCTTCGTCCCGAGGGGCTGAGCCCAGGACGCCAAGGGGAGCAAAGCCGCCCACCGGGGCCCCTTCTGGATGGCACGTGGGGCCTCTGTGCCAGGCTCAGGATGGGGCAAAGGGAGAGTGGCTTCTGGGGGAGCCGTCCTGGCCCTGAGCCGATGCTAAGGAGGTGGCTCCCTGCTGTCCTCTAAGATGATCAGTGCCCTGGCCTTGGTCAGTGCCAAGTCGGGACACAAAGAGGAAGCTGGGGGACTTTCCTTTTCGTTAAAAGCATTTTAAGTTTATTTATTTTGGGAGAGAGAGGGAGAGGGAGACAGGGGAGGGGCAGAGAGCGAGGGAGCGAGAATCCCGAGCGGGCCCTGTGCTGTCAGCACAGAGCCCAACGTGGGGCTTGATCTCACAAACTGCGAGACCATTCAAGGGTTGGACGCTTAACTGACTGAGCCACCCAGGCGCCCCCGGGGTGACATTTCTAGAGCAAGAAACAAACGGGGAATTGGGAAGCCAGGTCACTTGTGTTCCAGGGACGACGGAGGGGCCCCTTGGGGATGAGACCAGATGGCCCTGAGTCAGAACAAGCCCCCTGGGCACAGCCAGCCTCCAGGGAAAAGCCCAACTCTGGAGCAGAAAGGCAGAGCTCACGACGGGGACACGAGTGGCCACGTGTCCGAGCGTGGGGACCACCCTGGGTGCCGGCTCAGGGCTCCCCGCCCCCCGCAGAGAATCACTGGTCCATAGGTCCAGAAGAGCCCGTCGGCGAGGAAGTTCCCGAGCCAGCCAGCTGGTGCCACAAAAGCCCTGAGCTGGCAGGACAGGCCCGTCTCGTCCTCGGGGCCCGTGCCCCCTTGTTCTACACCCAGTGCTGACGGCGTGGCTCACGGGGAGGACAGCACCACCCAGGGCACACCTGAGGGCTCGGAGCACAGAACGTGGGACCACAGCGCCCCCCGGAGCCCTGACCCCGTAGGCCGGTTTCCCGTGGGGGGTCCGGGCTTCCCGCGGCCACGTCCTCCGCCACCGTCACGAAACACACAGGAACGTGCCGTCTCGGTCTGCAGGCCGGGCGTCCCAAATCAAGGTGCCGGCAGAGCTGGCTCCTGCTGGGGGCCGAGGCGGAGTCTGTTCCGGGCCTTCCCCCCGCTTCTGGCGGTTTGCTGACCATCTGCGGGGCCCCTCCCCCATCTCTGCTCCCACGTTCACACGGTGTCTCCCTGCCTGCCCGCCTGGGTCCAAGCTCCCTTTTTTACAGGAACACCGGTCACCGGACCGAGGCCCCCCCCCCCCACCCCGGGAAGACCCCATCTTAACCACTCACATCTGTGGAGACCCTAATTCCAAATAAGGTCACGTTCTGAGGCCCGGAGGGGTTAGGACTTCGATGTACGAATTCGGGGGGCCGTAATTCAGCTCACAAGAGTGAGGAGGCAGACAGGCTCGTCCTCCAGGCCTCCCTGCGAGGGCGGGCCGGTCTCGTCCGTCTTGGCGAGGACGAGAGTGAGGCCAGCCAGGGGGTCCCGGGGGAGGAACGGAGTCGGGGCCCATCCCGCCGCTTCCAGACCGAGCACCGCACCCTCTTCTGCGAGGTCAGGGAGAGCAGGACGATGCCGATCCGAACGCCCCGTTACAGGGCCGCGGTGCGCCCACGTGAGAACCCGGGCGAGGTGCCCACCGCGGTGTCCGGCGTGCGTCTGGCGGCCGGGAGCCGTGGCCTCGTGATTGGTACCAGGAGGAAAAGCAAACACGGCGGAGACGTCCAGACGTTCTGGGTCACCCCTCCGGAGGCACCTCGGGGCCGGCCCGGTGATCTTTTCTTTTGAGTGGCGGCAAAGGGCGTGTAACACAGAATGGACCGCTCCCGCCACGTTCGGATGCGTCGCTCTGTGGCGTTACGTACGTCCACGTGGCGGTGAGACAGAAATCCAGGGCGGTCCCTCTTCCCAGACTGAAGCCCCGTGAACGTCAGCGCACACGCCCTCCCCCCGCCGCGGCGCCCACCGTCCTGCTCTCTGTGCACGTGTGTGACTCCTGTCGGGCCCTCGCGGAAGCGGGAGGGTGCGGCACGCGTCCCTGCGTGTCTGGCCCGTGTCCCTCAGCGTCGCGCCTTCGGGTCCGTCCTGCTGCAGCAGGTGTGAGCATCCCCTTCCTTTTAAGGGCCGAGTACTGTTCCACCGCGTGGACCGACCGCATTTTGTTTGGTGCCCGCCCGCCCGCCATCGGGGTTCCTCTTCATCCGAGGGCATCTCTCTCTCCACTCAGCCGGACCGCAGCCTCCGCGTCTCCTGCTCCATCGGCCGAGGGCGAAGGGCACGATCGCCACCCTCTCGTCCCAGACCGACCGTCCTCGGCTTCGTAAGAAACAAAACCCGAAAGCGGGCGGGTGGGAGGCTGAGGAGGCCGGCCTGGCGGCTCCACAGGGCGCCCTCCCGACCCGGCCAGCTCTGCGCTCCAGGGGGCGGGCGGTGGGCCCGGGTCAGCTGACGCCCGGTTCGGCAGGGCGCGGCGGGCTAGGCCCGAGAGGCGCCCCGGGCTGGCGGGCGCTGACGGCCGGAGCGAGGCTCTGGGACCGGTTTGTAGTCCCAGGCGGTGGTTTTCGGCGGGTGATCGTGCCTTCACCCCAGAGCCATAGAGCAAGGTCTGGAGGCATTTTGGTTGTCACAGCTGGACCGACCTCCCACGGTGCGCCCGAGCCCCACAAGGGGGGACGGTCTGGCCCCAGCCGTCACTGTGCCGAGGGCGGCCTCGGCGGGAGGGACCGGCAGTGAGGACAGGCTGTCGTGCGCCCTGCCGACGGTGCCTAGAAGGGATTTACCGCCCAGGATCCATCCAGCTCCTCTGCGGAAGGGCCACTGAGTCCCCGGGTGCGTCACAGCGGCCTGCCGGGCGATTCTGAGCGCCGACCGTATGCCTCGTCCGAGGGGAGAGGCGGGGGCGGGGAGATGACGAACCCCGCTAGGCAGGGAGTTGAACGGTGGTCTGCTAAAGGGTATGTCCGCGTCCTAAGCCCTGTGAGCTGCGGCTGTGACCTTATCTGGAAATGGGGTCTTCGCGGATGCGGTAACGTTCAAGATCTCACGATGAGCTCGTCCTGGATGACCTGGGGGGGCCCTATTCACCTGACAGGTAGGAGAAGACACACAGGGAGGAGCCGTGTGAGGACACACGAGCCTTCGGGGGTCAGAGGGAGCGAGGCCGGGTCCTCCTGCAGAGCCGCTGGAGGGGGCTGGGCCCCGCGGACGCCTTGATCTCACAGTCGGCCTGGCTCCAGAGCTGGGAGAGAAGAAGCTCCTGTTGTCTGAAGCGCCCGGCTGGGGGCCCCGCGTGGCAGCGAGCAGCTCCGGAGGCCGGCGCAGTCGGCACTCAGCCCTGCCTCCGGGGCCTCGGTCCCGCAGGGCTCCCGACCCTCACGGCCCCGTCAGCGTGCGGACCGCGCTCTGGGTGCCCGGGGAGCCGAGACGCTGACCGGGCTTCCCCGGGAGCGCCCGAGGATGGCCGGCCAATCCATTCCGGTAACGGGTGCCAGGCTGGCGGACGGGACGGGGGGGGCGGTGGGGGGCTGGCGGGCGACCAGAACCCACGACCGTCCCAGCGGGGTGCCGGCTGGCCGACTATTAGTTCAGAGGGCACCCTGTTTGGGAAAGGCACCAGAGAGCCACGTGCCCAGTTTGGTGTCGCCGGAAGGCGACTGGCCAGCAAGTGTCTGTTTGGCCAGACAGCTCCCTGAAAGGGCAAGAAACAAGCCCGTCGGGAGATCTGGCCTCGCCACCCACCCCTCTGCACCTCTACCAGGCGTGGGGTGCCCAGGTTCAAACCCCTGCTCCCCACGGCCAGCAGAGAGGCCGTGATACAGTCCCACGCCTCGGTGTCCTCATCTGTAACACGGGGCGATCCCAGCCCCCCCGCTCAGAGCTGCGTGACGGTAAAAGGGGCCCCCGAAGGTGGGCTTCTCACTTGCGGGACCTTCCTGTGCCAACCGGTAACGACTGCCGTTTGTTATGGTCTGAACGTTCGTGACCCCCTCCTCCAAATTCTGATGTTCCAGCCTGACCCCCAGTGGGATGGTATTTGGGGGTGGGGCCTTTGGGAGGTAGGGAGGGTCAGGTGAGGTCATGGGGGAGCGGTCCCCGCCTGACGGGACTGGCGCCCTTGCACGAAGAGACACCGGAGAGCTGGCTCTCTCTGTGCCACACGGGCGCACAGCCAGAGGCGGCCGTCTGCGAGCCAGGAGGGGCCCTCGGCAGAGCAAGGGCAGGGGGGAGCCCCTGGGTCAGGGCGGTCGTGGGACCGGGAGCAGGGCCACCACTCTGCAGTGGCTTGGCTGTTGCTTTCAATGGGAGAGAAAAGCAGGTAGGAAGCCCCGCCATCCGCCCCCATGACCTGGAGTCCTGTCTCACCGCCACGGGGAAGGGCAATGTCGACCTGCCCTTAGCTTGTCGGGCAACAAAGGAGTGAATGCGTCAGGGGCCACCCCAAGACCCTGCCCGGATTCTGAGTCAAGAAGGGACCCCGCAAGGTGCAAGGTGAGGGGAGCTTGTGGCACCCCCACGGGCGAGGCTCCGGCTCGGGCTCCACTGTCCACGTGCCCGTCCAGGAGCCCTTCGGGGACGGCGACCTTCAGAGCCAGTGGACGCCAAGGAGAGCAAAGTCAGGGGCGCCGCAGGGGCGGTGGGGCCGGGGGCTTGCCCAGGGCAAGCAGAGCCCGAGTGCACGCCCCTGGACCGTACTGGTTCTCGGTGGGTGACCACGGCCCCTGCACGGCGGCCACATCTCTTTCCGCCTGAGACATGCACGGACGCGGCTTCCGCAGCTGCTGAGCGCACTGTCTGAGCCACTGGTCTGGCTGGTCTAGGTCCGCCCGGCGTGGCCAGTCAGCTTCCGTAGGTGCGCGTCTCCTCCTCATGAGCTGGCGAGCCCGCTGCCCGACCCCCACTGGTGCGTCGGGTGGTCCGGCCTCCGCTTGCCCGCAGCCTCCGCTCGCTGCCCCTCTCCTGTGAGGGCATCTACCTTAAGCTCACCGCAGGAACCGGAGTCCGACCTCCGTGCCTCAGTTTCCCCACCTGAGCACAGCCTAGCGACTGGGTTGACTTCTCAGGGCTGTCGGTGTGATTAGATGGGGTCGCGCTTGTACCCCGTTAGCACGGTGCCTGGCACGTGACAGGTGCTCAATAAACAGTGAGCATTTGTTGTTCTGTGTGTGCGTGTGTGTGCACGTGTGTGTTTGACAGCAAGTATGTCATTCCAACACCGACTCTCCGGTCTCCCACGCCAACTGGGGGTCCCACAGTCCGTTCTGGTCGGCGCGGACCCATGCGGCGGGGGGCTCGGTCCTGCGTGACGGCTCCTCTCCATTTGTGCCATCCAAAGTCCAGGCCACGCGTACTGTGACCCACCCTGCCCGGCTATGAACCGGGGGTTCCCATGATCTCCTTTTCCAGTTGGGTAATTTGCTAGGACATCTCACAAAACTCAGGAAAGTGCTTTCCTTATGCTCATCACTTTATTATCAAGGGTACGGCTCCGGAGCTGCCCGACGGAAGAGACGCGAGGGGTGGAGTAGGGGGGGCGCCGGATCTCCTCGCGCCTCTGCGGGTCCTCCAACCCCAATCTCTCCCGGCCCCGCTGTCCGGATCACCGGACTCCCTTCCCCCTTGCCAGCTCCCGCTGGGGGGTGGGTACGGGGGCGGGGCTGACAGCTCTGACCCTCTCATCGTAAGATCCCTTCTTACGCCGGTGGCCACCCATCCTGAAGCTGTCTTGGGTCCCCCGTGAGCCATCTCACTGGCGAACAAGAGACAGTAAGTTCAAGGGGTTTAGGGACTCAGGGCCAGGAGCTGATGCTTATTAACAGCCTATTTATTTGTATTTATCACGCCACGGCTCTCGGCTGCCCCGATGCCCTGCTCGCTGCGGCCTTTCCTCTAGCACGAGCCCCTCCCTGCACTCCTTCGGGGGGCGTGCGGACCTTGCGGGCCCAGGACCTCGGCGGTGGGCTTGCTGCCCTGCTTGCACGCGGTGTGCACGCTCCCACCCGCCCTGGGCTTCTCCCCGCGCCCTCTAGCTGCCGACCTTCTGGGCGGAATCCCGCCCCTGCCCGTTCTACGCCCACCACTGGCACGTGGGCCTGGCTGGAGCGGGTGTCTGAGAATTACCCTTACTTCTCAGGCTTCAGGGAGGGCCGGAGCCACTTGGAAAAGAAAAATAACTCTCGGTTTGCAGAACTGACTTGAAAGACTGAGTGCTTGTTCTAGGTAGCTGGTTTCTGAGCGCAATTTCCTCTGCGGCAGGGATCCTGGGTCCCCGTGATGCTGGAAGCCCACGATCACATGCAAATAGTTCAGAAGCTGCGGTCAAGTCCCTGGAAACCCAGGTCTGAGCTCCGTGGCGACAGAGTGAAGACAAATTCATTATCAGCTCAGGCCAGAGCTGGAAATGCCGGTGCCTCCTGCCAGGGTCCCCCCTGCAGCGCGGCCGGCGGGAGCCTCCTCGGGGCCCGGTCCCGGGAGCCCCGTGTGCGCCATCCCTGGTCAGATGTTCCTGGACCCCCGTCCTCTCGGGCGACCCTCCCTCCAGCGGATGGCGGGGGGGTGCCCTCACCACTCGGGCTTCCCGTCTGAAATCGCTGCTCCAGATTTTCACATAAAACGACAATCTTCCTGAACAAAGCCTTAGACGCAGATAGGGACACACAACCCTTTCTAGCAATCGGTTGCCAAACCTCCCTTCCTCCTGGGACCACCCCTCATTCCAGGTCTGTGTGTGGGGGGGTTCTGCTTCCAGGACCCCCGGCCTGTGTCCTGCCTCCTTCCTTCCGCCCACTTCCCTGGCCTTGCTCTCCTGGCTGCCGAACCCCCCTCTCACGACAGCACTTGGTGGGGCCGGGGGGTGGGGTGGCTGGGCACCAGGAGGCTGTCCTTGGGTCCTGCTTTGGAAGCCCACTCTTTGCAATGCCCGTTTGCACATGTGTCCCTGTCCCTGAGGGAGGGCACCGAGTCTCAGGCAGGTCGTCGAGGGCTCGGGGTGTGGTCTGCAGGGGAGGCTTGTGTGTGCTGGGATCAGGGGTCACTGTGGGTTGAACGGTGCTCCCCTAAAAGGATGTGTCCACATTCTAACTCCTGGAACCTGTGAATGTGACCTTATTTGGAAACAGGGTCTCTGCAGACGTGATTCAGTTAAGCCGGGGTCATCAGGAAAAGCCCTAATCCAATGATGTGTCTCTTCTAAAACGGGGAGATCTGGACCCACCTCCAGGGGAGGGGCCGTGAAGACAGAGGCGGAGCCAGGAGGGACACGGCCACCAGCCCAGGGGCGCCTGGAGCTCCAGAAGCTGAAGGCGGCAGGAGGACCCTCCCCTCGCACCTTCAAGGGAGCACAGCCCTGCCCACGCCTTGATTTTGGACTTCCGGCCTCCAGGCCGTGGGAGAACAAATTTGTGTGTTAGCCACACAGTGGGTGGCGCTCTGAGGCGGCCGCCCCAGGAAGCAAACCCCAGGTGCCTCCGTGCACCAAGAGACGGCCCGACGTGCTAACACCCACACCTGCCCGCAGGGGTCGGGGGCCACGGTCTGGCTTACGGAACTTCTCGGCCCAGACTTCAGACCAGCGAGCCCTCAAGGGGCCCCGACGCGGTTTAGGGCCTCGACACACAGGTGGGGCAGGCACGGCGGCTCTGGGGGGAGTGGCCGGGGAACGCCAGAGCCCCGCTCCTTCCTGCTACTTCCTTCGGCTTCGCACACCAAGCCCGCCATCGTGCGCACCCCCTCCGTGGGTACAGCCTAACACTGGGCACCTGATGGCCCAGGACGGCACCCCAGCGGGGATGCGTCTGCAGACACAGGAGCCCCGATCCACCCCTCAGCCACCTCCTGATGGCGCCTGCAGATTATATCCGTGAGACCGTACTGGCCGTCTGTCTGCCCACCGAGACCCCGGAACACAGGTCCACAAAATCGCAAATAGGAAGATACAAGAGTATCATCTGTCCCCAGCGGCATTCACGCCGTCACTCGCCCGAGTGGAGGCTCACGCGACGGGCAGCCAAGGGTGGAAATGCTGGCTGTGTTTAGAGGAAGGACCCAGCAAGGCGTAGAGAAAACGGGCATCAGTGACCGGAAAGGCAGCGTTTGCCAAAGGCTAAGGATCCCCCCGTCCTTCCCGCCTGTGGTGGCCACGAGCCGCTGTGCGGAGCCACCTGCTCTGGCCCACCCTCCCTGCGTGAGAGGGTCTCGGGCCTCCCTTAGTCGAAATGGCACGGGGTGGGGGTTCTAGGAGGGGCTAATGTGTTCCCAGAAGCACCACTAGGAGGGGCCGTGTGGCCTGGCTGCGGGGTCGGGGGGGCGGGGCTGGGCTGGCTGCTCCATCGCCCCTCCCCGAGAGGGACCCCAGCCCAGCAGCGGGGTCCCTGTGTGGCTGTCCAGGGCCCAGCGTGGCTGCGGGACAGCGCTGAGCATTTGAGGAGGCCTTGCTAGTGTCGCAGAGACCCCGTGGCCCCGGAGAATCCCGGGGAAAGAGGCCCCACAAGGAAGACTGGCTCCGGGGACCCTCGGGGCAAGCCCAGCAGGTGCAGAAAAGCACACCTCCTTCTGTCCTGGGCACCTGGGTCGACTCGGGCGCTCGGACGCCGGCCTGAACCCTGGAGGGGCTACAAACGCGAGTCCCGGCACTGTGCCCCCATGACCCACCCCCATCGGTCAGGGACGTCGTAGGCAGGACCCGGAAGGGTGGGGGTGCCTGGGAACATCTGTGGACAGTGAAGGAGAGAGGGATCAGCCACTCAGTGCCATAAGCACATGCGTGTGGACACCAGTCCATGTGCCACAGGACCCTGGGAAGGGTGATGCGGTCTGGGAGGGTCCCAGAGGGCCTTGGGGTGGGTGGAGGAGAGGCCTCGAAAGCCAGCTCCCCTTCCTGCCCCCACCCTCCCAGACCTCGGTCTCCGAGGACATTCACTGTGTCTCCAAATACCTCGCTTCCCGGGGGGCTCAGCCCTCCCCTCCCGAGGCCGCCTGCCTCTGCCTTCGTTGATGTTCTCAAGTGCACGGACCCCACATCCCCACTCGGCTCCCTAAGCAGGAGTCTGGTTCACACCCACTCATATGGTCATCCTCAGCCTCTCCCACCCCCACCAGATGGCCAGGCCGACCCTGAAGAACGCAGGTCGGCGGCGGGAGGTTGGCATGGCCTCCTGTCTTAAATTTGTGGACGCCATTCCCGAAGACTCATAATCCACCCAGCTATTGTACCTGACTTTGGTCTGAAACATCCGGGTGATAGGATAGGAATCGTGTCTCCACAGTGTAACTCTCCCCACCTTTATCATTTGGGTACCAAAGACCATGGTTTTGGCCCCGTTGCTTGGGTTCCATATATGTTATTATTTTTTTTACACTGACTCGGGGTTTTCCGTACTCAATACCCTCCCCAAAGCCCAGCAGGAATAGAGCCACGGTTTTATGACCATGCGATAAAGTGAACCCGTGCCATCAGAGTGGAGACGTGGACCCTTCCCTCCCTGCATCACCTGTGAGCCACAGGGGCACGTGGCCCCTACTGGGGACACGTCACCTTCTGTCTTCCACCCGACCCCTGGCGTGGCGGAACTCTGAATTCTCCCACTAAAAGCGTGAACACATAGGAACACTGGCCTGGGGCCCCCGAGTCGGTGCTGCCTGGAGGCTGGAGGCCGGCGGGGCGACCCTGAGGGACCCCCCACCCACTCGCCACACTTGTGCTGTGCACCTTCCCAGCTTAAGACACGGAGGGGTACCGAGGGTGCGTGGGCTTCTTCCCTCCCAGGGTCTGCGCGCTTTCCTGGGGACGGCATGCAAACCTGAAGAGCACCGAGATACTCCCACGTGGCTTCTGAGCTCGCAGGTAGCCACTAGAAGCCCAATGAAAGGGAGACTGCAGGGGGTCCTTGAGGAGGCGGGCCTTGACTTTGGTTTTGAAGGATAACATGACCAGGATATGTGAGGGTGGGAGGGCAAAGATGGGGCAGTGACGGGGACACTGAGGGCCTTTCAAGGGCACGGTCTTTCTGGCCGGGAAAGACGCACAGACAAGGGGGCAGTGAGCTGGCCCTTCCAGGGAGGAGGGGATCCAGTAGAACCCGCTGGGAGCTTCTCTGGCCCGGGCCAGGCCGCAGGAGGTCTGCCCCGGGTCCTGGCCCAGGGGAGCCCTGAGAAGGCATCACGGATCGGCCGGTCTCCCAGCCGAGAGCACGTGTGGGCCCCTCCTGGAGGGAGCGTGGGTTGAGGCTCAGGCTTTAACACCAAGCTTGGGAGATTTATAGCTCCATTTAGCTCATACATGTCCCACATCACGACGAGTAATTTACTGAGTGCTTTAACTCAAAGCCAACAACTGAAAAATTAATCCCCAAAGCAAACGATTAACTCTCAAAGGGGATGGGATGCCTCATTTCTGCGGCACCGGCCCCCAGGCTCTCATCCGGAAGGCTGCTTGCTACTTTCCACCCGGTCCCACGTGGGGAGAGGCTGAGCTTGGGCAGACAGTGGGTCACCTTGGGCTCATCCTGCTGTTAATTAAACCTGTGGCCCAAAGGTCCTCTCCTGGAGCAGTGCCCAGAGAACGGACGCCCCGTAATGTAATATGCGCAGGGCCAGCCCAGTCCAGCGGGAATGCAGAGTTTCTCTAACACACGAGGGTGTTCGTGCAGACGGTGAGCTGGGGTCTATCTGACCTCTCCTTGGACTCAGTTCCAACAATCTCTGTGTGAGTTCGCTCTGGCAGCACAACACAGTCCCATAGTCGGGGCTCGCACCACAGGATGCGTTGTCTCCCGGTCCTGGAGGCCGGAGCCCGAGGTCCAGGCGTGGGCGGGGCCGGGTCCTCCTGAGGCCTCTCTCCTTGTGTGTGGACGGACGTCCTCTCCCAGTGGCCCCACGGGGTCGTCACTCCGCGCATGTCTGAGTTCTAATCCCCTCTTCTTACAAGGACCCCGTGCACTCTGGATCGGACCCTCCCCTAGTGACCTCACTTTACCTTAATCACCTCCTCCAAGGCCCCATCTCCAGATGGCCTCAGATCACATTCTGAGCTGGTAGGGGTCAAGACTCCAACATATCAATTCTGGGGACCCAACTCAGCCCATGACAGTCTCCAACAATACGTTCCCTTCCCAGCTGCTGGCCCAGACTCCTCTCCTGACTCGTTGTTGGCGGAGGTCATGCCCACGTGACGGGTGGTGAGGGGCAGGGAGCCAGGGTCAGAACCCCAGATGCTCCAGTCCTTCTGCAAATGACTCTGTAATCTTTGACAAGACCCCTATCTGGGGAAGCGAGAGGGTTGACCTGGGCTCTCAAAGGTCCCCTTTACCTGTACACTCTTGGGTTTCAAGTGATTAGGTGGGTTACGTGGGGTTCAAAGTCAGGATGTGTGATACATCCCTACGTTCCTTCAGCCGGCTTCCAGAACCAATGCCCCTAACGAATGAGAGCTCAGTCCCACGGGAAGTTCCCTCTCTTCCAGGCAAAGTCCCGAGAAATGGCAGCTGGCTTCCGGGGGGCAATTCGGGGTCCTGGGCGCTGCCCTTTACAACATGGAGCTTACGGGTTTGGGCTCATCTACATCCAGGCGCAGGGTGGATGGAGGGTGCGGAGGTGGCTCGTGGGGGTTTAGAACAGGCCACCCTCCCATTCCGTGGCCAGAGCTCAGGCACACGCGCGAGCCTGCGTGCAGGGCACGGGCACCGGGGCCGTGGTGTCGAGCTGCGTGCCGTACAAGAGGCTGCGAGCCCGTGTGTGGTAGGGAAGTCGTAGCTTGAGTCAAGGGAAGGACAGCCCGAAACAGCGCGGGTGGCCATTGAGAGGTTGCCCACTGGCTGCAGGAAGTGCCCGGTGTGGGTGACAGCTGCAAAATGACCGCTCTGGGGTGGAGGCAGATGACAGTGGTGGCCCGTGCTTGTGTGCCAGGAACTCCCGGGTCCACAGGCACCTCCCCACAGGTGCACGAGGAGGAGAAAATGCCAAGTCTCCATCCCCCCGTGACGTCCTCCTGATTAGACACCCACCTCCCCAACCTGCCAGCCGCTGCTGGGCATCTCACACTCTTCCCGGGGCCTCGTCCCCGGCGGTGTCCGGAGGGAGTCCTCCCCACGCAGGCTCCAAGGTCATGGTAACTACTGTGCGGATCCACAGAAGGTTCTGGAGCCCCTTCCCTTCTGTACTCTCTGGATGACGGGTTCCCTGAGACTCCCACTCTTGGCTGTAAGACCTTCGGCTGTAAGTGCCCGATCGGACTGTATTCTGAGACTTTCTATTTTGGAACAGTTTTAGGTTTACAGACAGAAAAATTGAGCGGATACTCCAGCAAATTCCCACACACCCCTTCCCTCCTATTATCCACACCTTGCGCTGACTGGCGTGTTACGTTTGCCACAGGTGATGAGCCAATCCTGATTATGTTCTCATGAACTGAAGCCCACAGGGCTCACGCTTCACGTACTTTCTATAGGTTTTGCCACGTATCCGACATTACAGTGGCACACGACAGTTTCACTGCCCTAAAACTGCCCCGTGCTCCACCTGTCCAGCCCTCTCCCCCCGCCACCCCTGCCCTGACAACCACGGATCTTTTTACCGTCTCCACGGTTTTGCCCTTCCCAGAATGTCATATAGTTGGGATCCTCGCTCGTTCAGATTGGCTTCCTTCACAAAGCAGTATGCATTTGTGGGTTCCTCTTACGTGGGTCTTTCTGTGGCCTGCGGGGTCATTTCCTTTTATAGCCGCATAATATTGAGTTGAATGGATGGACCACAGTTTGTTTGAGGGTGCTTCCACGTTTTGGCAATGATGAATAAAGCCGTTATAGACACGCATGTGGGACCTGATCATGTTTTGACAAAGCCACGACCATAAACATCTTGGCACCTGCTGCTATGACTCATAAGGACCTAACAGCTTCCATATCTCAAGGGCTCATTACATTACCAGGCATCACACCAAAAGCTTTACTCATCATTCTCCGTTTACCGAGTGCCTCCTGCATGCAGGTCTGTCCCTGGGGCTGGGGACAGAGCCACCGACTGGTCTCAGGCTTGTGTGAATTACAGACAAAAAGCACACAAACATACTACCATATAGTAGTAAGTCTCCAATTAAGGGTTAAACCCAGGCCCGTCCACCCTGAAGTCCCTGCTGCTAAGCCTGAAAGGAGAGGCTGAGAGCCTAGGGGCTCCACGTGGATACTTCTGGAAGCATGTTCCATGGCGGAGCAGAGACGAAGGAGCCCGGGGTCCAGTGAGCAGCCCTGGCTTCGAGGCCGGACGTGGTGCCAGGAGGCCGCTCAAGCTCTACACAGAGAGGCCGGGCCAGTAGCACGGAGGGTGAGGGCAGGCTCACGGTTTTCACGCTCACGCCCCCGAGACCCCGCGCTTGGCCACCCCGCTCTCATAGCCCCTAAAGACAAGCAGAAGGCCCCACTCGGCCCGGCTCTCCTGGAGCAGAGGCCCCCCCGGTGCTGAGATCCCCAGCGACTCCGAGGGGGCCGAGCCAGACGAGGGGGCCGAGTCCCGGTCTGAGTCACTGCTACTATTTGAACGTTTTCCCCCTTCAAAATGACAGTCTTGGCGAGTATCTTAAATGCCAGTGGAGAATAAATGCCACCAGAAAGTCTGACTGTCCTTCGTCTTTTAAGCACAGAAACCGAAATGCCACCTGGAACAAGGCGAAAGCGGGAGGGGAACCCGGGTCCACTCCCTCTGGCACTCACTGTGGGGGCGCGGCTGTCGGCCAAGCGTAGACTCCTCACCGCACACCTGGGCTGGCGGCTCGGTGCCACGGGCTCCCCCCGTGAGCCGGCATCAGGCTCGCCCTGTACACGTGCCCAGCCCCGCACAGTGGGTGCCTGTCACCGCCACAGAGATGCCGGCTGGGCCGGCGTTCAGGGCTCAGCCTCGAGCTGGACGGCCTGGGTGCAGATCCCAGCCCTCCACCTTTAGCCGCACAACCTTAACCAAATGACTTACCCTCCCTGTGCCTTGGTCGCCTCATCTGTAACAGGTGGACGTGTCAGTGCCCCCCTCGAGGGATGCGGGGTGGCTCCACGAGAACATTCCAGAAAGAATGTAGCCCACGGCTCTGACCCCTGGAGACCTCTGAAGATCTGCTGAGAGAGAGGCTCTGTGCCAGGCACGGGGCAACCGAGCCAAACGGGACACGGCTCGTCTACCACTGTCCCGAGAAAGAGCTGAACAGAGAGACACGAGATCAACAAGGAGGCACCTGGTTTCGTGGAGGCCGTGAGAAGAAACTGACACAGACACACAACCCCTCCACCAAACTTGGCCTCCTCGGTGCGTCTGTCCCTCTCGTGTTTTTCCCTTAAATTTAAAGGGCTCTATCTTTTAAATCAGTTTATTCATTTATTTTGAGAGCAAGAGAGACAAGGGAGCAGGCAGGGGAGAGGCAGAGAGAGAGGGAGAGAGAGAACCCCAAGCAGGCTCTGCACGGCCAGCTCTGAGCCTGACGTGGGGCTCGAACTTACACACCACTGCGAGACCACGACCTGAGCCGAGATCGAGAGTTTGGACGCTTAACCGACCGAGCCACCCAGGCGCTCCTTTAAATCAGTGTTAAGTTCACAGAAAAAGTGAGCACAAAGAGCTCCCGCACACGGCACCTCTTTTTCTTACGCCGAGAGTAATGCGTCCGGCCGCTGCTCTGCTTGTGGCTCTTTTCGCTTAGAGCCGTTTGCTTGGCAGTCGTCCCCTAGCAGGACACCAGGGCCGCCTCGTCTTTGCAACAGCTCCACTGCACAGCCCTGCGTGGACACTCTGCGTCTTATTGGACTGACGCCCTCCTGGGGCTGCGTGGGTGGTTTCCACGAGCTTCCACCTGGGCCAGCAGAACTGGAGGGGACAGTCCCGGAAGTGCAGAGGCGGGGGCAAAGGGTACTGGCATTTAGTGCCTTAGTAGGAAGTGATGAGTTTCCCCCGGGGAAAGACGTGCCAGCTCGACGGCTCCCCAAAATGGAAGAGAGCGCCCCTTGCCCACCCCACTGCTGCCCAAACAACAGACAGGTGTGACAGAGAAAGAGCCTTGAGGCAGAATGGCCGTCCTTGGGCCACTCCCACGCTGGGGTTGCCCACCAAGTGGACTGGAACGGACAGCATCCTCGTGGAGACCACTGCCCCCGCTCCCTTGTAATTCTGCGTAACAACAACAGACCACCGTGAGCAGAAAAACCTAAATGCCTTTACGATATCTTAAAAAAGTATGAAAAAGTTAGAGATAAATTTGGCAAAAGACTGGGGAGACCTGTACAGGGGAAACCTCAAAACACCGTTGAGAGACGCAGACAAGCCAACGCAATGGAGAGATTCCCTGTGGCTTTGCAGCAGATGCTCCGTGATGGCTGGGTACAGCTGTCCACGCTCCTCAGTGGACGGGCTCAGTGTGATCCCGGCAGGCTCTTTATAGAAAATGACGAGCTGACTGCTAAATTCATACGGAAATGCAAGCTCCCTTGGATAGCCAAAAGGTATTTTGTAAACATTTTATGTATTTATTTATTTTAGAGAGAGAGCATGTGTGAAAGGGGGAGGGGGCAGAGAGAGAGAGAGAGAGAGAGAATCTTTGATTTTTTTAAAGTTTATTTATTCAGAGAGAACACGAGTGGGGTAGGGGGAGAGGGAGAGAGAATCCCAAGCTGCCAAGCTGTCTCTGGGTTGGCAGTGTAGAGCCTGATGCAGGGCTCGAACTCACAAACCATGAGGTCGTGACCTGAGCTGAACCAAGAGTCAGACGCTTAACTGGTTGAGCTACCTGAGGGCCCCGAGAGAAAGAATCTTAAGCAGGCTCGATGCTACATGTGGAGCCTGATGGGGGGCTCGATCCCACAACCGCGGGATCATGACCTGAGCTGAA
Organism: Panthera leo; assembly: GCF_018350215.1. Classification (NCBI taxonomy): domain Eukaryota; kingdom Metazoa; phylum Chordata; class Mammalia; order Carnivora; family Felidae; genus Panthera; species Panthera leo. The sequence continues at coordinate 112,185,566 of NC_056688.1, forward strand.
ATCAAGAGTTGGGTGTTCAACCAACTGAGCCATCCAGGAGCCCCCAAAAAGTTTTTGGAAAAGAAGAACAAAACTGGAGGACTGACCCGATCTATTTCAAGACTTATTTTGAAGACACCGTAATCAAGACAGTCGATGATGGAACAGAAGAGACAGCTCAGAACCAGACCTGCGTGCATATGTGAACAGCTGGTTTCTGACAGACACAAAGGGAATCTGCTGGAGAAAGGATTGGTAGCGATGTCCTGGCTCTCATTTCTGCTATGGGAGGTTGTGCCCGCCACTCCCCCCTTTTATTCCCGGATAAGCTTGGCTAGAAGTTTATCAATTTTACTGCTGTTTTCAAAGAACCGGCTTTAGGTGTCATTATATCCCCTATTATTGTTCTATTTTCTATTTCATCGATTGCTGTGATCTTCACCATTTCCCTTTTTCTCCTTATGTTGGGTTTAATTTGCTCTTTTTCTTCTAGCTTCTGAGTGGAAGCTGAGGTCACTGATTTGAGCACTTTCTTTTCTAATGGAGGCATTCAGTCCTATGAATTTCCCTTAAGGACTACTTTTGTGGTGCCCTACACACGTTGGTGGGTTGTGTTTTCATTTTCATTCAACTCAAACACTACCTAATTTCCCATTTGATTCTTACTTTGACCCGTGAATTACTTAGAGCAGCATTATTTAGTTTATAAGCATTTGGGGGGATTTTCCTGAGATCTTTCTCTTATCGGTTCCTAATACAATTCTACTAGGGAACAAATTTGTATGACTTGAATACTTTTGAGTTTATTGACACCTGTTTTATGACCCAGAGTACGGTTTATCTCGAGGACTGTTCCAAGTGCTTTCGAAAAGAAAGCACAGAGTTCTATAGATGTCAATTAGGCCAAATTGGTTGAGAGCATTGTTCCAATTTCCTACATCCTTACTGATTTTCTGTGTACTCGCTCTATTGGCTATTGAAATAGCTGATTATAATTGTGGATCTATTTCTCTTTACAGGTCTACCAATTTTTGCTTCATGTATTTTGAAGCTTTGTTATGAGATGCGTACACGTTTATGGTTCTTATGTCCTTCTACAGAATGGACTCTTTTATCATTACAAAATTACATTCTTAAACTCTGCTAACATTATTATTATTTTTTTTTTTTTGAGGTGGGGTGCTGTGGGAGTTGCCAACCTCAGGTCCAAAAACCCTTCACAGTTAAGGCACTTACTTATAGAAAGCAAGCACCTTCCCAACCTCATTTTTTACATGTGCACTTGTCTATCCTTTCAGTAATCAAAGGGGGAACAGGCAGAGTGGGACTTCCAGGCATCCTGCAAAGCAGGCAGGTCACCTTAGGGATGACCTTTACCCACTCAAAAATTCGTCTCACATCAGCAGTGAGGATTTAGGTGTCACCCCAAATCACTGTGTTCCTTACTCATAAGTTTAAGGTATTCTGTTAACATCCTTTATTATGAAACCTGCTTTGATACTAATATGCCCACTAAAGTTTTCTTTTGGCTTTCTTTTCTTTTGGTATAGCCTTACCACACTCTTGCTTTTTAACATACCTGTGTCTTAATAGTTAAGGTGTGCCCCTTGGAGGCGTCCTGCTTGTCATCTAACCTGATAATTCTGCCTTTTACCTGGGGCGTGTTTGCACCATTTACGTTTAATGTGATTATTGATATGGTTAGGGTTAACTTCAATCTTCTATTTTTTATTTGCCCCATATGTATTTTGTCTCCCTTTCTTTCCCTCTTTTCCTACCTTCTTTTGGGCTGAATATTTTTATGATTCCATTTTATCTCCTGTGTCACCTTATTAGCGATAATTTTTTGTTTGGTTACTTTAGCAGTGGCCCTACATATTACCTTTCCCTGTGTCATAAGCCCCAAACTACATTGTTATTATTTCTGTTTAAAGCCAATGACTTTTATTTCTTAAAAAATTTTTTAAGCCAATGACTTTTAAAGGGATTTAAATAGTAAGCACATTTCTTTACATAGTCTTGCTGTTGCCATTTCTGGTGCCTTCCTTCCTCTGAGTATTTCCATCCAGTGTCATTCTCCTTGTACCTGAAGGAAGTCCTTCGTTCGATGTTTCTTAAAGTGCAGGCCGCCAGTGATGAAGCCTTTTAGCTTTTGCGTTTTTTAGAAGTCTTTGTTTTACCTCTGTTTTTGAAGTAGCTCTGTTTTCCTCCTCCGTTAGTGCTTTAAAGACGCATCTCTGTGACTTCTCACTTGCGCTGTTTCTAATGCTGGATCTGCTGTCATTCTTGTCTTTGTTCTTTGTAGGGAATGCATCTTTCCCCACTCTGCTGGCTTTTTAAGGATTTTTATCTTTGTCACTGGTTTTGAGCAATTGGAAAACTATGTGTGTTGGTGGACTTTTTTCCCCAGGGGGTCTTGAGTTTGCTCAATCTGTGAGTTCACAGTTCACTTGCAGTTTTGAAACATTTTTATCATTATTTAAATATTTTTTCTGTCTTTCTCCCCACATGAGCACCTCCACTCCAGGAACTTATACTGACATGAAGCTGACCCATAGTGCACTGGTGCTCGATTGTTTTATTTCCTTAAAAATGATGGTTCCTTTTTCTCTCTGTGTCACCCTTGGGATAGTCTCTAGCATTACTTCTTTGCATTCACTGTCCTTTCCTTCTGCAATGTCGGATCTGCCATTAATCCCATGCTGTGTATTTTTTCATTTCAGACATTGTAGTTTTCATCTCTGGAAGTTTAAATTGAGTTTTAAAATTTAAAAAAAAATTTGTGGGGAAATACAACATAAAATTTGCCATCTTAATAATTTTTAAGTGTACAGTCCAGAGAATTTTAATTTTTTCCCCTGTCACTATTATCCTATGGAATATAGTTATGATTCTTTAATATCCTTCTCTGCTAATTCTAACAACTGTGTCAATCCCTGGTCAGCTTTGACCAATTGATTTTTCTCCCATGGGTTGTGTTTTCTGCTTCTTTGCACACCTGGGAATTTCTGAGTGGATGCCACACACTGCAAATTCCACTTTGCTGGGGTGCTGAATATTTTTGTGTTCTTATAAACATTCCCGAGTTTTGTTTTGCGTGCAGCTAAGTGACCTGGAAAGGGCCTGATGTTTCAGGTCTTGGTTTTAAGATTTGTTAGTTGAGAACAGAGACATGATTAGTTTAGGGCTGATTACTCTCCAGTGTGAAGGCAGGACCCTCCTGAGTACCTTCCCAATGCTGCATGAATTTTCTGTTTTTTTTTTCTTCTTCCAGTTTGGTGGGTAGGAAGAGGCCCTGCCTCTTTATCTCGCGTGAGCTCGATAACCCTTTGGGTGATGCTTTCTCTGGCTTTTCACCGATGAGTGTGCTGGTCGGAGCTTTGCTGACTCCCTCCGTGCAGCTACTTCCTCTCTGGCACTCTGTTCTGCAAGCGGTGGCTGCCGTGGGCCGCTGGGCTCTCAGCCCCACCTCTACCTGAGTATCCTTCCAGCCTGCGCCGGGCTTCTCGCTCCTGGACACTCAGCGCGGGACGCCGGGGCAGTCATTGGGCTTGTCTTGTGTGTTTGCATCTTTCACGGTCAAAACAAGGCCTTGTTTCACACATTTTGTCTGAGTTTTGGTCGTTTCCTGTGGAAGGCAAGTCCCGGCTCTGTTTTCCCATCATGGCCATGAACAGAAGGAGGCATTTTTTTCTTTTATAATTTTAAGTTTCTTTTTTTATGGAAAATCTCAAACATAAACAAAAGTAATGAGAAGTACCACGATAAGCCCTATGACCCCTCCTGAAATTTCCACAATCATCCATTTTGGGGCACTATTCTTACTGAGACAATCTCAAACTTCCCTGCTTTTAATCCACACTACCTTGCTTCTCACGGGTGCTGACCCCAAATGGGAGTGGAGACGCAACGGCGTCCCAGGACAGTGACTATGCACTCAGGTGCCCTGCGGGGGGGGGGGTGGCTCCCATGGCCTGAATGCCAAGACTCTCAGACTCACGCTGAAGTGTGTAATCACACCTGACAAAGACACAGGTGGTCACCGATCTTGGAAAAGGAAGAAACGACTGGCATTCCCGAGAGACTGGGCCTCCTTTCCCACCCACCCCTCCCGCACCAGCGCTCACGGACAGTACGCACCTGGCGAGACACCAGCTCACACGGTGCTCCGAGATCACATGTGCACCACTGACAAGTAATTCATTTACTCTTCATCATAACTACTTAGCAATCTCTTCCCTATTTCCTGTTCAGAGACCTTTGGATGCATCAGCCTGAATAATTGAACAGAAAGCCTCCAGCTTCAGAAGCTTTTGAAGTCCCTCCTTAATTACCTGGACAGAAACATGCCTCTCTACTCTGCCCCACATCTGCCGAACAGGATCAAAGAAACCCCACGTGGTGGTGCTTGCTTCCTTGGTTGGCCAGATGTACCATTTTCCTTCCTTGATGGTAGGATGCTTCTGGAACTTTCTCGGTAGCTGCTGAGTACCACTACCATCATCAAGGAGTGCTGCCCTCCCACCTCGCATCAAACACTCTTGGCTGTAACTGATGAAAATGGCCCACAACATCATCTTTTATTGGGCTGCCGTCATGGGTCGGATGGTGTGTCCCCACCCTGCCCCCTGCCCCACTGAAACCAAGTTGAAGCCCTACCCTCAGCACCTCTGCACCTGACTGTATTTGGGGGAGGGCCCACCCTATCAGCCTCACGTGTCCTCACGAGAAGCGGAAACTGAGAGTCTAGAAAGACAGCAGGGGTGCCCCCACGCAGGGAGAAGGTCATTTGCAAGCCAGGGAGAGACGCCTTGGAGGAAACCAGCCCTTCCAGCCTCCAGGACTCTGAGCAAATGACTCTGTTGCTGAAGCCACGTGGTCTGTGGTGCTCTGCTATGGCAGCCTGAGCCGACAGGACGGGTGCTAAGCCCCGTGTCCTCCGTGGGGATGGCAGGGGGCTCCAGATGCTGAGTGTGTGTTTTCCCCCAGGAATTTCAAATGAACCAGAGGATTCACACCAAAACACTGACACGGAGACAGGCCACCGAAGAGTGGGTGGTGAGTCTAGACTAGCAGCGGGCTGGGTCCAGGTAGTCAGTTTCTGGGGAAATGAAGGCTGGGGGCCCATGCACGGAGGGCTGTGAGGCCAGGGGCAGGTGGCTCTAGAGGATGACACCCATCCTGGCTGGCATGGTTTCTGCTCAGGGATCCGAGGAGAACTCCCACCAGGAGGAATCTAGAAATCAGCTTCCTCCGCAGCTGCTGCTTTTTCCACCTTTCCGGGAGGCATGCATCTGGGGAGGCTCGAGGGGGATCCTTCCGGAGGAGAAGCTGTCTCCAGCCCCAGGGCGGATCCTACTCCCTCTTTGAAAATCCCCTGGCCCTGAGCTTCGGGAGAGGAGTCAGGAAAAGGCAGTGCCATGAAAGACACACAGAGAACCGAACTGCCTTCCCTCTCCCTTGTGTCCCCGAAAGCTCCTTGCAGGGAACTCCTCAGCTTAATAACTCAGAAAAAAGCACTAAAGGCGATCCTGAAGAAGGCGCTTAATGGGTTCTCGGGGGCGGCTGGAATCCAGAGCTCCGTGGAGTCGGGGAGCTTCTCATTACGGGGAGAACCTCGGGCTGGAGAGAAACCGTGTGAATCGCCCCAAAGCCAGCGCACCGTGGAGTATGGCCACTGCTCCCTCTGGAGGGTGACCCGGCCGGCGCCGCCCCCGGCCTGTCCCCTTCGGCAGGGAAGCAGTGGGGTAAGGGCAGCACGGAGCCCGCCAGCTGTGGCCTCTGAGACCCGTTCCTGCAGCCGCCCCACCGGAGAGCCCCGCCCCCCTCCTCCCCGTGGGGACGCGGCCCCCGCCACCCCACCCCAGCTGGTGACCAGCTGGTGACCCAGCTGGTGACTGCCGGCAATGGCTGCTCGGACGCACCGGGCCCCCAGGGGGCCCGCCCTCTGGCTCGGGGGGCAGCGCTCGCCAGGTCCCCCCTCCCGTGCCCTGGGGCGGCTGGTGGGCTGACCTGCAGAGAGACCCCCCAGCAGGGAAGGCAGGACCCCCGTGTCCCGTGCGGTGTGTCTCCCCCGGTCCCGCCGCCTGCCTCTCCTCCTACGCTGTCCGCCGAGGGCGGGGCTTCTCTGCTCACGTGGCCCCCACGGAGCTTCCGGTTTCCCGAGCCACGAGGACACGCCCCCTCCAGGCAGGGGTTGCGCCCACGTGGCCCAGCCCTGGCCAGTCCGAGCTTCCCGTTCTCCAGGCCACAGTGATTGGTTTAAGAAAGGTCATGTGACCCAAGCCAGGCCAATCAGGACGCCGCCTGGGTTTTCGGGCCGGGTCTCCGGCGCAGGTGGTCCCCGGTTATCCGAGCGGGAGGGTGTGCGTGGGTGCGGGTGGGTGTGAGGGCCGCAGGTGGGCGGGTACGACCCGCTGTGCCGGGAAAGGGGGCCCGTGAATGAGGGGGAGAAGTGGAGACCCGCGCCCCGGGACCCCTGCATCCAGCCTGCCTCCGGGGACCCACCCCTAAGTGTGCGATCACCGGCGCGGCGCGTGACCTGCTACTTCAACTCGGCTGTCGGGTGGGCCCTGACGGCCGCCGCTGCCTCACTGTTTTCTGACCTATAAAAGTGGCAGCGTCCTGTGGCTCCCCTGAATGCTGAGGGGGACTTCTGTCACCGGCCTTGAAAAGGCCTGCATGAAAACGGATTCCGTGGGTAGCTGTGCTGAGCCGCAGCGCCCCCGGCCCTTTGAAGCCCTTCCCTCTTTTAGATCTGGCCGGGGTTTGCGAGGGGCTCAGCGCTCCTGTCCTTGACGAGGACTTAACAAACATTATTTTATTCCTAATGGCAGAACTTTGGGCCCCAGCACCACCCCAGGTGGCCCTGACCCCAGGAAGGGTGCTGCCTGGCTTCCTTTAGATGCTGCGGTCAAGGACACGCCAGGGCTGCTTCTGGGGACCGGGACCGCTGTTCCACCACCACGCTCCCCATGGAGGCTTTACCCTGAAAGGGGCCCCGAGCAGCCTGCACCTGCGTGTCTCTGAGCTCTGCTGGAAGCCTTCAGACTGTGCGGCCTCCATCCGGGTCACTACAGCCGGCCCACCGCTCGAGAGGGAGCACTGCAGGGCCTCCCTCAGCTGAAGGGCCGGAGGGCACCGGGAGACACCCCAGAAACCAGTGCTCCGTGCTCAATCGCCTCCAGGACCTCAAATGTAGTTCCCCTTTTGGAGCTGTCAGGAGGTGGGGGTGGGGGGGACGAAGAGAGGGGAGGACAAGAGACGCCTCCCCCACCCCGTATGTTCCCCACAACGTTCTAGTTCTGGCTTCTCAACGAAGATGTGCTGGCGGCCAATAAGCACATGGATAGATACTCAACATCTTGAGTCATAAGAGAGACGCAGATTAGAACCCCAAGGACACATCACTGCACACCTGTGGGACCGATGACAGTGGAAAGCTGGACCACACCGCCGGGGGAGTGCAAACCGGTGCAGCCGCTTTGGAAGACCCGTTTGCAGTTTCTTAAAAAGTTACACATTTAGGGGCACCTGGGTGGCTCAGTTGGTTGAGCGTCCGGCTTCGGCTCAGGTCATGATCTCACGGTTTGCGGGTTTGAGCCCCGCATCGGGATCTGTGCTGACAGCACGGAGCCTGGAGCCCGCTTCGAGTTCTGTGTCTCTCCCTCTTTCTCTGCCCCTCCCCTGCCCATGCGCTCGCTCGCTCTCTCTCTCTCTCTCTCTCAAAAATAAACTTAAAAAAGTTACACATTTCTTTATCTACCATGTGACCCAGCCATTCCCCTTCTGAGTATTTATCCAAGAGAAACAAACACGTCCACACAGAGACTTGAGTGCAAACAATTTGCAGCGCGTTTCTTTAGCACCCGGAAGTGGGTTCCGTCCGATGCCCATCAGCGGGCGACTGGTTAAGCAGACTGTGGCCCAGCCAAGCCATGGAGCGTCACTCGTAAATACAGAGGAACGACCCGTATGCGCAAATCTCAAAGCAATGACTCTGAGTCAAAGGAACCAAACCAAAAAAAAAAAAAAAAAGAGCCCAGACGGTATGATTCCCCGTTTATGTAAAACTCCTGAAAATGCAAACTACAGGAGTAGCAGGAAGCTGAGGAATGGTTGCTAAGGAAACGGGGGTGGGGAGAGCAGGAGGTGGGGGTCACGGGAACTCAGGAATCCTTTGGGGCGATGGATGCGTCATCTTGAACCTGGTGATGGTTTCACGAGGGGACACGTGCGTCAAAACGTATAGTATTGTACAACTTGACTGTGTGAAGTTTATTGTATGTCGATTATACCTCAGTCAAGTTGTTTGGAAAAAAAAGACATCATTACGCCACATCACAGACGCCACCAGGAGGGACGCCCCACGTGGGGGCAAAGTGGCTCTGGGATGAAGACCGTCTGAGTGAGTGGGACTGGGACGCGAGAACGCCTCTCAACGGCCCTTCCGGTATGGACTGGATCCAGCTTCAAAGTTCTGGGAGACGGTGTCCGGATCCACGTCCCCTGCAGGCTCCCCCTGCTCCTTGGGGCAGGGCGGGAAACCGAGCATTGCCGCTCCCGCCCTACGCCCCACACGGCAGTTCAAGAAAGACCACTCTGCATTCTGTCTCAGCGTCTGCAAAGTGCTTCTAACCCCGGGGATTTGGGGGCAGTGGGGGCTCGCTGACGGCACTCCCCACCCCATTCCGTGCCTAGGCTGACATCTCGGGGCATCCCCGTTAGAACCCTGTCTCTGCATCCTGCCTGGGTCTGACCCCGCGACCCCAGGCTCTCTCTCTCGCCGCCAGCAAAACCACATTTCCGGGCCCAAAGCTCCACCCTATCTTGTGCCTCTACTCCCAGCCAGGATTTCCAAATTTTGGCAAGTCTGGTCTCCTTGGGCCGGCGCCCAGCTGCAGTTGGGCCCCCACCGGCCCCCACCACCTTGGCACTGATGGCGAACTCAGGCCCTCTGGAGCCCATGACCCCACAGCCCGTAGTGCTTATGGGGGCGCCCTACCCCATCCCACTAGCCTCACTTTACCCCAGCTGACCAGTCTCCCCCACACGTTTTGTCTGGGGCTTTTCTGTGGGGGCTTCTGTACTGGTCCCAGGCCATTCTGGCCTTGTAGGAATGCCTCGGCCCTCCACACGCATCCTGCTAGGGAGCTGATGGCCTGGGCCGTCAAATCCTAGCTCCCCGCACTGGGAGGCACGCAAGGGGTGTGGGGGTCTTTGGAGGCAGGAGAACAGGCTGACTCGATGCAACTTTGGCTCTTGGCCCCTGGCTCCTCCCATGTTCACGTTTACACTCCGGCGGGACTTCCGCCCGTCGTTCCTCTGCTCACGGTTGTGGGGGGCCTGGCTTGAAGGGTCTCTGTGCCCTTCCCTGACTCGTTAGCAGACCCGGTCCCCCCACCCCGGGCGGGGAGTGCGGGGCCTCTGATGCCGAGTTTTATCACGTGAGGACATGTTACGGTATACAAGTAAACAGACGCACGCATGGGGGGCGGGTTCGAGGTCGAGGAAGGGCAGAGATTCTGGGGCTGCACAGCATTCCCTGCCATGTGCTCTGGGGTGCTCAGCGGGTGGTTGGGTGATGGGCAGAGAGGTCCGGGGACGCGGCTGGGGAGAGCAAAGGAACTCTGAGTTCCCGCGGGCTCCTGGGAGCTGGGCCTGACATCTGTATCTGTGCACTGACGGCAAGTCCCTGAGGCTTTGCTGCACGCAGCCTGGCCTGTGTCAGCGCCTGGTGACTGTGGACCGAATCAGCAGAGCACCGGGCCGCTGAGAGCCCGCGAGGGACACTGCGCTCCCCCAGCTCGTGAATGCAGATGTGTCGCCGAGCGTCCCGGGGGGGTGGGTTCTGGAAAACGCACCTGAGGAGCGGTGAGCCTGAGCCCTTCACGCCCACCAAGAGCCGGTCTGCCCCTCAGCACCCCTGGGGCCCTTTGCTGGTCTAAGCGCTGGACGGTGACTTCTGGCAAGTCCAGTGACGAGCCCGGCCCACCTGGGAAGACGGTGGCCTGCGGGAGAAGCGGTGGCCTAGGAGCCAAGGACCCACACTCCCAGTCCTAGCTCCTCCCTCAGCAGCAGCTTGAATGAGGGGCCAAGACCTCCAATAGCCTCAGTTTCCCCAGTGATGCGACGGGGATGCTCAGGGCTGCTGCGAGGCTCTGTAGTGCTCCCTGACAACGCCTTTGTGAGCCACGGTCCCTGTAGGCCTTGCTCTCCTGCCAGTCACCCCAGGACACAGCCCGTGGGCCCCACATCCCCAGTGAATGCCGGCCCCTCGAGCGAACAACGATGGTCCCAAGATACCCTGCAGGAATGGTGGGAGCCCGAGGACGCTGGGCCTGCACCTCTCATGCAGAGGCCTCGGCCCCAAGCCCCGCCTCCCTCCTTCCTTCCCAGGGGCAAGTGTGAGCAGTGAGTGTCCCCCCTGCCCACCCCTGTCCCCATACCGCACCGCCGAGGACCCTCTTCCTTCAGTCTGGGAAACCGAGGCACTGATGTGACCCTGCAGGGCCCAGAAGCCTCCAGGACACTCAAAATCCCTGCCCTGCCAGTCAAGAGAGTGAGGCTGTTGGTACTGTCCTGGTCCCCAAAGCTCCAGGCTCGGGTGGAGAAGGTTCTAGCATATCAAGGAACACGGGAAGGAGGAATCTAAACGTGCTGAGTGAGGGGACCTTGGCGGCCTGTGTTGCTGGCAGAATAGTCCTGCCCGCTGGTCTTTAGGGGGAGACCACGGTGGCCAGCCGCCTACCTGCCTGCCCATGGCAGGCTGGGAGTCCCGGGGCTGGCTCAGCGCCCAGGGAAGCACTTTTGGGGCTTGCGGTGGAGGGGGGAGGGTGTCACACAGTCTCCCAGAGCCTCAGATTCACCATAAACGGGGGCCAAAGGCATACAGGCTGGTTTTCAGAATACAGCCAGGTAAAGGCGTGGGGCAGCTGTGCTCAGAAAGCACAGACACGGACGGACGCGGCAGCCGCTATCCCGACACCCAGGACATCCACAGGGCAGCAGACCCTGGCCCCTGGGTTCCTGCCTGTCGGATGGAACGGCACCCAGCACGCAGAAAACAGAGCCTGTGGCTCCTCTCCCTGTTGCGATCCCCCTGCAGCCCAGCTGGTCCCCTGCCCTGGCCGCTTGCGGCCTCCAAGGGGCCCTGACCAATGCCCACAGCGTGTGGCGGTAGCCTGCGAGGACAGTGATGAGGCTCCGGGGCCCAGCTTCCCTCGGCGACCTGCCCGTGTCCACAAGCCACTAGATCATCACCTCTCTGCTCTGGAACATTCCACCTCCCAGAATGCTCTCTTCATAAACCACGCCCCAAAGCTCTTTGGTGGCCACCCAAGATGCAGCTGGGGCCACCGCACGGCCTGTGTCACCAGGGTGCTGTCCCTGACCCCGGCAAAGACCCAGACCAGGAGGAGAGATGCAGGGCACATCTTTCCTCAACCATCGGGGCTGAGCCTTGAGCTGTGCCTGGCCTGCGGGCAGGTGCAGGGCAGACAGTCACATGCCAGGTGCCCGTAAGTGGGGGTTGAAAGAAAGCACACGCTGTTAGTGTACTGGAACCCCGAGCTCCAGCTGGGCTCACGATTCTTCCCGCGGGTCCAGTTGTAACCACACTGGAGCGTCCAGGCTGGGGGCAGGGACGGGGGAGGGCTGGAGGGGATGCCCTAGGACATAAATGGATGAGGTCATTAGGACAGTGAACGTACTCGGGGTGCTGTGGGGAAGGCCACGTGGATGGCGGTTCAGGACCGGTCCCTCCAGGTGGAAGCAGAGTGAGCAGGTGTAAAGACGGAGAGAAGGTCCGGTCTGGGAATCTGATGACAAGAAGTCAGAGGGGGTCAGCTGCTGGGGCTTTTTACTGCAACAGGTGCACCTGCCAGGGCTGTGGAGGGGGGTGGGTGTCAAGGCCAGGACGTGACCTGAACGGTGCCCAGCACACAGTTATGAGCTGAGTTGTGTTCCTGGAAAGTCACATGTTGAAACCTGACCCCCAGCACCTCACAAGGGCTCCGTATTTGCAGATGGGGGCTTTGAAAAAACAGTTCAATTACAATGGGGCTACTGGGGTGGGCTCTGATCCCAGGGTGACCAGGGTCCTTCTAAGAAGAGGGGGTCAGGACACAGACACGCACAGAGGGACGGCCCCGTGAGGACACAGGGAGAGGATGGCCGTCCGCGCACAAGGAGAGAGGCCTCGGGAGGCCCCGGCCCCGCCCACGCCCGGACCTCGGGTCCCCGGCCTCAGGGACCAGGAGAGGATAAATGTGTAAGCCCCCCAGGCTGTGACACCTTGTCGTCCTGCAGCCTGACTTTGCAGACGGCAGCCCGAGCAAACACACACACAGTGAGTACGGCATCATGTCAGGTCTTCGATGACACCCGGGGGACCGGATGCGCACAGGTGCGTGGCACCTGGCCAAGGTGGGGTTCGGGCCTGGGCAGGCTGACGCCCCAGGACTCCCTGCTCACCCCACGGGCTCTGCCTCCCTCCGCCTGCTTGTTCTCAGAATTACAAACAGGCTGCAGAAAGCAGGACTCCTGCCTCCCCCAGGAAGCAGGAATCCGTACTGCTTTTGGACTTTTATTCTCGCGCACGTGAAGCGGTTTTCAGGAAGGACACCCCCCTGCTCCCCTGAGGATGGTGAGGTCGTTGGCACAGAACGTGAGATGTCAGGTAGGACACATCCATCCTCTTTGGCAGTGAACGGGGGACTCGCCCAGCCCGGACTACGTCGTCCCCGGGCCCCCCGGACTCCCCCAGACTCTGGAGACCAAACAGGGGCAGGATGGACGGCCATGCGTCCACAGTGAAGGTGACAGAGGGAGATGTGTGGCGGCCATTACCGGAGGGCCCAGGAAGGGTCGGGGCTGGAGCCTTCATCTCGCACACCATCACCCATCAGCCACACACGAGGGGCGGCCTTGTGCTTGCAGGCAAGTGAGGGGGTCACAAACTTTTACGCGACACGGGGCAATCACAGGAGCCAGCGGGAGGATCCTGGTGCAGCTCAGAGGTAACTAAGCTTTCTTCTTAGATGGAAATGTCTGTTCTTTCCATGAGAACGTCCCTCATTGGTGATGGTTTAGATCCTTGGGAAGCCGTGGTGATTCTCAGCCCTTTGCTTGCCGTGACACAGGATGGGTGACTCTCCTATCTGCCCTTGAGTGCAGGTGAATGTGAGCCTGAAGGCAGGTGAGGGTGAACGTGAACGCGGGCGAGCGTTTACCTGAATACCCTCACTTGTCAAGTTAGATTCTTTTCAAACCTGCGCGCCCGCCCGATTCCTGCTGTGTGAGGACCTGAGGGTCTGGACGTCACCCCAGCCCACGCCTGCTCTGTGCTGGCTGTGCTGGACCCATCACAGCTGTCGAGAGCATCATGCCCAGCAAGAGAACTCACTGTGTGTGACTGAGCGTCTAAGTGACAAGCGCGGGTCCACCAGGAAAAGCAAAGGTAGGGCTTCTTGCCAAAATGGAGGGAATGCTCCTGGGGCGGGGTCTCTGGGATGGGGTGGGATCTGGGGCCCGGCCTCAGGGTGGCCCCCACCAGAGTCTGTGGCTGCCAGCACAGGCCTGGAGGGGACAGAAGGGCGGGGCCCAGTGCTTTCGTGTGCCCAAGGCTGGGGCCAGGGTGCAAAGGCCTCTTAGCTAAAGGAGGCCCAGACAGACCCGGGCCCGTGTGCAGCGACAGGAAACCGCCCCCGAGCAGGGGCCTGGAGGGAGGAGGCCTGTTTGTACGGAGCACCTACGTGTGCGGCCTCAGTGCTGGGCCTGGGGCTGTAAACTCAAACGTGACTCGCCCTGCTCACGGCCTGGAGACTGGCCAGCCCGTGGTACGGACACGCTTCTACAGTCGGGCTGCTGGGCTGCGCGTCAGCCCGGGCCAGGCCTTAAAATAGTGCTGTGTGGCCACGACCAGACATGGTCCTGTGAGGTGGGCTATGTCTTGGGGAGCCCTCGTGTGCTATGGGCGAAGGCTCCCACCTGGGCACCTGGCTCTCTCGGTGAAAACTTAACAAGCCCCAGACCGTGCCAGGCAGAGGGGACCCCAAGGTTGTCTGCAAAGGTCAGAGGACTTCAAAGTGCAACATGGTTCCCCGTCGGCCCAGCCTGCCCCCTGCCCCAGGACCCTCTGACATCAGCCTGCATCCTACACATTTTCCATGAGCCTCCCTGGGCAGGGCGTTGTGCCCAAGCCGGGACACGTTGAAGAAGGACACGGACCACCATGCTGCCGCGGGAAACAGCCACGTGCACTTGGTGTGAATGCTGGGGGAGGGGGAGGGGCACAGAACACAGGGCGGAGAAGCCTGTCCTGGAAGGTGGGGTGGGGGGGCCTCAGCACTGGGGAAGGAGGAGAGGGCACACCAGACAGAGGGACAGCACGGGCAAATGCCCGGCGTGGTGGGTGGGAGCTAGAGCCAAGGGGAGGGTGGACGCTGGGTTTCTGCGGGGGGCGTTTGGGGACAGGAGAGCAATCCTTGGGGCAAGCTACTGCGTGCCAGCTGTGCCGATGGTTCCCTCCACGCATCACCTCTCCTGAGACCCAGCAACCCTGACGTGAAGGTTTCCCAGGGCCCTGAGGCTCAGAGAGGTGAAATGCCTCATCGAGGTTTGACTCGGTTGCTGGGAGAGCTCAGGCCCCGGCAGCATCTCCAGGGTCGGTGCTGGATCCCAGGACCACAGGTACCCCCCAGATCCTGCCCTCTGCAGGTCAGTACAAGGAGGCCCCAAAGACGTCCACATCCTGATCCCTGGTGCCCATGACTGTGTGACTTACAGGGCAGGTGTGACTGAGTAAAGGGTGTTGATGGCCGGTGATCCTAGATGATCCGGGGGGGCTCACTGTGACCACAGAGTCCTTTCTCTCAAAAGGAGAGAGTCAGAGTCAGAGAGGGAGGCATGACGCCGGAAGTAGGGGCTGGGGCCACAAGCCAGGGCGCCTCTAGAAGGTGAGGGCCAGGAACGGAGCTTTCAGGAGGAACACAGCCCTGCTGATGCCTTGATTTTAGCCCCTTGAGCCCCGTTCTGGACCTGTAACTTCCAGAACTCCAAGGTAACACACGTGTGTTGTTTGAAGGCACTACATATGTGGTTCTCTGTCACAGCAGCCACAGAAACTCATCTGCTGGCAGAGCTGAGTTTACAACAGCCCAGAGAAGAGCCAGCTGTGGAGGTCACGGCTGAGGTCTTCACAGACCAGCTCCTCCCCTTCTGGCTGTTAATAAATAGCAGGTTAATAAACAGGGCCGACGGGGACGAGGCTTCCCTTTGAGGATACCCCTCAACACAAGGGGGTACAAGGCAGCCTGTACCCCGAAAAGGGCCAGATGCCCACGAAGCCACCAGCAGGCCCTCTCCGAGTCCCCCCTGATTTTCACAGACCTCGTGGCCTCCACAACACTCACCCACATCCACTGTCCACCTGCAAAGTAAAATTAACCCACTCCTGTGCCATGCAAGTCAATAGGGGCTCCTAATGGGAGAAGAGGGAGCCCCAGTTCTGCCAGGACCAAGGACAGTTCCTTGGCGGTGGTCAACCGGGCTCGAACAAAAGTCACTTACTCCCCCACCCTTCAGGCTGTCTGCACCAGTGGCCGATGGAGAGCTAGAGAGAGGCTGGGACTCCGCCAGGCCTGGCTGGGATGGGCAGGAACACTGAGGCCCATAGGCCTGGCTCATGTGCTGTTTTTATGGGGACGGGAGGCTGCAGGCCTGGGCTGCCCATGGTGGCCAGGATGGGCCCAGGGGCAGTCTGCTGGTTTCCTGTGCCCCTCTGTGAACACTGGGGGGGGGGGCTCCTTGTCATAGAGCCCACCATATCTAGGGGACCCTCAAAACTCCAGCTTTTCTCAGCCATTCAACATGCACCTGTTGCATTAGGCCATCTCAGTGATGTCAGTGGGGACAGAATTGGGGACGACAGAACATGCTCAACCAGAGGCAAAAGGTGCCAGAGGGTCAGCAGGCCTGTGATGCTTCCTTCCCACAGAGGAGTCATCCATGAGGACCTGGTTGGGGGGTACACAGTGGGGAAACCAATTCTCTTTTTTTGGAGGGCATGGGAAGAAAAGCTTCTGTGGCCACTGAAATAAAGTCACAAACATGGTTGTTTATTCCAGTAAGTGAGGAAAAGCCTGTTGTCTTCCTCAAAGAGGTCACCTTTCTATCTGAAGAACTCTGCTTTACATTAGGGTTGCTTGGGCTTTATTTTTATTGTCATTTCTAATTCCAACCGATGCCATGACTCCAATGTAGTTTTTCCACTAATTGAGGGCAAACTTGACTAGTGCCCAGGGCAGCACGCAGGGTATAAAGGCAGAAGGAACCAGCTTCAATTCCTACCCTCCCATCTCTCAGCTGTGCGACCCTGGGAAGCCACTTGACCTCTCTGGGCATCCATTTAATCTCTAGTACAGTGATGGTTTTTGTAGAGATGGTCCTAAAACCATCTCTCAGGCTAAGGTGGGAGAGGCTGGAATGTCTGCCCCAGATGCCCACAAAGGTCAGCCCTGCCTCTCCCTGGGAGCAGCCAGTCAGGGAGTGGGGAGAGCTCCCTGGCCAGGCCTGGCCTTTACTGCCAGCCAGAGAGCTAACTGGGGAGGGCTCAGAGCACAGGGCAGATGGAGACGGGATGTGGGGTCAAGCGTGGCCCATGCCTGCTTTGTGAGACATCCAGAGGACGTGAACAGCACCAAGGAGATACCGCGGGAGGGGTCTGTGTGATGGGAATTGGCCTGGGGGAGGGGGCAGCAGGGAGGAGCACGTCCGTCGCCAAGGGGCGTTGTCAACATCCTGTCCCTCCAAGCCCCTTAACTCCATTAGCACTGATGGAGGATGGTGGAGCCCGCCAAGTCCGGCCCCAGATCCAATTAGCTTAGAACATATGTCTGAACATGACGAGGAGAGTCGGCTGAAACTGTGTCTGCTCAGAACGCTCAGCACAGGGGACCCGCTCAGTAACTCATTCTCCTCGCCTTGGATTCCCAGGTGCTCCGTATGGAAGCAGAGGATAACACACACACGATACATACGGCGACTCACTTTGGTCTGAGGTGCAGGGCGGTCGGAGGCTGGGCAGCTGTCTCCCCAAGTTCTGGTTAATCAAGGGTGGCTTCTGGGTGACACCGGTCCCCGTGGACACCCAGCCTGGTGTCAGATGCAGTGTGGCACCTAAGGGGGCTTTGCTTACAGCCGCCACTGTGTGTGGATCTCAGCGCCAGCTGGGGAGCTTTGGAGAAACGTGGAACCCGGGGTCCTCTCCCCAGACAGGCTGACTGGGTGGGTCTGGGTGGGGTGAGTGGGGTCTGCGTGTGGAATAAGCAGGAGGTGCCTCAGGAACCATTTAGGGAGCTCGCTCACAAGAGAGCCTTTCTCTTCCCATCCTCACGGCAGCCTTGTGAGGCTCAGGATACTGCCACATTGATGGGGGACACTGAACACCAAGAAATGGCTGGACAGCCAGTCACGGCTGGTGCTGGGTGTGAACTGAGCAGCTGGCTGACAGGGACAGAGTGGGAGATTCAGGGTGAGTCTGAATTGTGCCTGGTCCTGGGGGAGGGGTGTGTGGAAGCCGATGAGACCCGTGAAGGAGGCTCCAGGGAGGAGGGGATCCCCAGGTGGACTCCAGGTGGCCTGAGGGTTAGCAGAGATGTGGAGGTTGGAGGGCTGGAGGATGAGCCCCTGAGCCCCACTGCCATGACCCCGGGGATGAGCATCAAAGCCCGAGGCTTGAGTTGGGTGTTGGGTGTACTGCATGTTGTATGGGAGGCATGGTGAGTGCCACCTCACAGCCCCTCCATGCTGGAACTGCCCAGGCCACAGCCATTCCCTCCCCAGCTTGGGAAAGCACGGCATGCTTTGTATTCTGGCAGCCTGACTGACCCATGAGTGGGCACCTGGTCCAGGGGCAGCGCATCTATTGGCTGGCCAGCAGCTGATGCCAAGGGCATTGCCCAATAGGCTGGGAGGGTTGGTGAAACCAGACAGACTGGCTGCTTCTAGAATCAGAAAATTAGGAGCCAGTGATAATAGGACCAATTGGCAGAGAGGAGCTGAGATGGCATTAGGGAGGGACAGGGCCAGTAGCCAGTCTGTAGAGCTGCCTAGAGTCCTCGTAGCTCTGATTCCCAGGCCACACTGTCCTACAATAATCCCCAACCCCAACTGTCATTAAAAAAATTGGCCAGAAATTGTCTTTGTTCTTTGTTCCTAATAAGTGAAGGCTTGCCTTTATCCATCTATCCCTTCATACCTCCACCCACCCACACACCCATCTATCGGTCCAATCATTTACCCACCCATCCATCGATCCCTGTATCTTTCCATCCATGGATGCATCCACCCATTGGAGCATCCACCCATCCATCCATCAATCCATCCATCCACCCACATGCCCATCTGTCCATCTATCCCTCCCTCCCTCCATCCCTCCCTCCCTCCATCCATCCATCCACCTATCCACATGCTCATCTGTCCGTCTGTCTGTCCATCTGTCTGTCCGCTCATCCATCCACCTATCCATCCATCTACCCACATGCCCATCCATCCATCCATCCATCCACCCATCCATCCACATGCCCACCCATTCGTCTGTCTGTCCATCTGTCCATCCATCTGTCCGTCCATCCATCTGTCCACCGTCCATCTGTCTGTCCATCCATCCATCCACCTATCCATCCATCCACCCACATGCCCATCTGTCCGTCCATCCATCCATTCACCATCCATCCATTCACCATCCATCCATCAGTCTGTCCATCCATCCATCCACCATCATCCATCCGTCCACCATCATCCATCCACCTATCCATCCATCTATCCACATGCCCATCCATCCATCCATCCATCCACCCATCCACCCATCCACATGCCCACCCATCCATCTGTCTGTCCATCTGTCCATCCATCTGTCTGTGCATCCGTCCATCTGTCCACCGTCCATCAGTCTGTCTGTCCATCCATCCACCTATCCATCCATCCACCCACATGCCCATCTGTCCATCCATCCATCCATTCACCATCCATCCATCAGTCTGTCCATCCATCCACCATCATCCATCCATCCATCCATCCATCCATCCATCCATCCATCCACATGCCCACCCATCCGTCTGTCTGTCTGTCCATCCATCTGTCTGTCCATCCATCCATCTGTCCACCGTCCATCTGTCTGTCCATCCATCCACCTATCCATCCATCCACCCACATGCCCATCTGTCCATCCATCCATCCATTCACCATCCATCCATCAGTCTGTCCATCCATCCACCATCATCCATCCATCCATCCATCCATCCATCCATCCATCCATCCACATGCCCATCTATCCGCCCATCTGTCCATCTGTCCATCCATCTGTCTGTCCATCCATCCGTCTGTCCATCCAACCATCCATCCAGCCATTCATTTATCCATCTAACAGCGATTTCAACTTTTGAGTGAGCATCTCCCCTGGGGAGACAGGAGGGAACAAGACAGATTTTACCCTGGCACCATGGATTCCCAGCCTGTGGAAACAATGACTGACGAAGACACCCCAACATGGTGAAGGCTTGGAGGATTGTGCACGTGCCTGCCCTGGGGGTAATGCAGTGGGGGCTATTCTAATCGAGAGGGGGGGTGGTCAGGGAGGACTCCTCTGAGCACATGACTATCAGGCCTGGCCAGTGTCCAAGCCAGCCAGGAAGGGCAGGACCCCAAAAGCAAGAGAGCTAAGAGGTGGTGGTGGGGCTCATCTTCAGTGTGAGCCTCTGGGCATTTTTGAAAGCCAGGATACTACAAACTTTGCATCTTAGATCCCTGCAGGTGTGGGGTTCTAGGTGGATGTAAGGAGGTGCCTGGGGCTGGGGGATCCCACTGGGAGGCCACTGTGTTGATCTATTGTTGTTGCTTCTCTTCAGGGAGAGCTGGAACCAACGGCACACGTGGACCTGGGCGCAGCTGGCTACTCAGAGCTGGGCGGTGTGGGCACACACGTCTCCACGGGGATCTTGGTGGCTAATTCTGAGGCAGCATCTGTGTGGCTGACCAAGCAGCATGTGGAGGGGACACGCATCTCTCAGAAACCAAGAGGCAAGACTAGTCATAAAGCACCTACAAAATTGAAAAATGACTTCCTTCCTCAGATTTATTTCTCTGGACCTCTTTTTCCAGGAGAAGGGCAAGAGAAACACTGCCTGTGGCCAGCGCTGAGTATGGGAAGGTTCCGGTGGGTGGTCACTACCTGGGCCAGGTGAGAGCCTTCCCTTCCGGGGTGGGGGGTGCTTACAAAGCACTGTCCCAGAACACACTGCTTCTGAATACATAACTAACATGGAGAAGCAAGTCCCCCTTTCCCTCCTTCCCAGGGGCGACTGCAGACATCAGTTTGAGTAGTAGTATAACAGACTTTTCTTTACGTGTCTTTGGGCATATGGATGGATATGGAAACACGTAGGTGTTCTTTCTAATAAAATAGGGTCACTCGTGAGTCTGTGACTCCTGCAACTTGCTCTGGTCATGTAGGACCCATCTTGGCTGTCTTGGCCTGGACACCCAGATTTCCAGCATCTTTTTTCAATGGCCAAACAGTATTCCGTGGAGAGCCATGCTAGGGTTTCTGAAGGCCATGCTCTCGGACATTGAGGGATGAGAGAGCCTGCCACATAAGTCACTAAGAAAGTGGAACAACAGAGATTGGTCCCTCCTCTATGCTGTCTCTCTACAGGTAGACTGGCCAGTGAGAACCCCAGTTAGGCAGGCCCTGGGGAGTCAGAGCCACGGGGCGGAGGAGGAGGCCCCGGGGAAAAGGCTGTCAACAGCGGCAACCCGGCAGGAACGTTGGTAGGAGTGAGAGCCATGGAGAGACAAGAGATGAAATTCATTCTGGCGATTGTGTGCAGCCACCAAATCATGGACAGCAGCACTTACTGATGAGGAAAGATGGTCTCCACGTGTTGTTTCAAGAAAAGCAGGTTACAAAAGAACGCACGGCAGTGAGTCCCATTTTCAGAGAGGAAGATCTCCACAAAACACGATTTTCTGAGGGGGCGCCCAGGGGCTAAAGGGCTCCTCCTGGGAGCACGACGTTTGCCCTTTGAGAACGAATGACCTTGGTAAGTGGTATTCCTGCCTCCAACAGATGCTGGTTTTTAAAAAGGAAAAGACAACGGGATAGAGCAAGACAGAAGGTCTGGGGCTTGGGTGGGCTGGGAAAGGAAGGTCGAGGGGAAGAAACCAAGACGGGCAAAGGGATCCGAGCCCACAGGGCAAACTGGTGTTTCGGCATCTCACGGCAGAACCGGAGGCTCATGTTATGACTCCCTGGACGCATCCTGTCTGTCTGGGCAGCAGAGACGATGACACTAAATTTAAACAGGAGGAGTAGGAAGGCCCCTTTCCCTGTAAAATGCCAGACCTTCCCGAGTACTGTTGAGCGACAGCGTGCCGCCTCAGTTTCCCTCGCAGTGATGCTGACGGTATTGTCCTGGGCTCCCCCTTCCCTGTGCCACCTGCCCACCCCCCCTCCCCCAGGGGAGAGATGAGCCTGCGTTCCTGTCCTGGAAGGCGGGTGCTCTGGGCCTCTTGGAGAGGGGACACCGTCACCAGCTCCCGCCCCCAGCGAGGGGCAGGGTCTCAGCCAACTCGGGGCTCCCACGCGGGATTTGGGGTCTGAAGTGGCCGGCAGGCTGGGGGAGCCAACACAGAGGCAAAGACGCACCTGCTCCACGGCCCGCAGGCCACCTCCCATACAGCCATGGTTCGGAGAGTCTCGGAAGATTCTGTAGGTGCCTTGGTACCTACAACACCCTACCCTTCTTCTGGGCCCCCGTCTGCCTAAGGGGGGCCGGGACCTGGCAGAGCTAGGATTTGAACCCGGTTCTGTCAGACCGTGTATGAGTCAGCTTGGGGCCGCGTAACAAAATCACAGACTGGAGGCCGGAAGTCCAAGGTCCAGGTGTCAGCACGGCAGGGTGAGGGCCCTCCTCCTGGCTCTCAGGTGACCACCTTCTTGCTGAGCCCTCACAGGGCAGAGACAGAGCTCTGGGTCTCTTCTTTTAAGGGCGCTGATCCCATCACAGGGGTCCCACCCTCATGACCTCATCTAAGCCCGATCACCTCCCCAAGGCCCATCTCCACCTGCCACCCCACTGGGAGCCGGGGCCTCAACACAGGAATCTCAGGGGACACAATTCAGTTCATAGAGACCTCAAAGCTCATCTTCTGTCCCATCACTTTCTCTCCCAAAGACCTTGTCCTGTGCTCATCGGCTTGTCTCTCTGTCAGCCCTGCTGGGAGTGAGCTGCAGCCCGCACCCCAGCTCCAGGCACTGGCCTGGCCATGGGCCATCAGTAAACACCTGTTAAAGATGTCAATGGGCAACTTCCCCGGCCGTACACACACCACCTGGCTGTGCAGGTGCCTTGGAAAAGCTGGGCCGTGGGGGCCTCGGCCTCTGCCCGCCTCCAGAGGGGGACAAGGCCTGAGCTGGACGAAGAACCAGGGGCCTTGTGCTCAGTGGGGGGGGGGGTGTTGAGCAAGTCCGGTGGGCACAGCCCGAATCGTCCACCGCATGGTGTGCAGCCGTGGCAGGTGGGAATCGGTTCTCTCCAGCGGAAAGCTATCTGCTCTCTGGCCAAGGCTGCTGGACAAGCTCCTCATCCTGTTCTCCGGGCCCCACGGCTCCGTCTACACCCTCCCCAACATTTCCACCTGTTACCTAACGTCTGCTGAGTGCTCCCTCTGAACCTGACCCCTCCCCCGGGGGAGAGGCGAGCTTGGGTTCCTGTCCTTGAAGGTGGGTGCCCTGGGCTCTCGCTCTTACCGACGACACGGAGGTCACACACGTGATCACCCAGTCCCACACCCACACCCGTCTGAAACAGGGACCTCCCGGGTCCCCGCTCGACCCCAGACGTCACTGCCTCGCGTGTGCTAACGACGCAGGCTTCCGGCCATCGCCCCACCCTAATGGTACACGTGCAGGGAACACTCAGTGCTGCAGGGAAGAGGGACCCACGGCAGATGCCAGGACGTCCACGGATGGCAGACGTGTGTGGGGCTGGGGGCTCTCGTCCCCCTCGCCGACTGCTAGCACCCACGACTGTGTGGCGCGTGTCTGCCTTGCCCCGTAGCTCCGGGGGAGGCCCGCGGCCACCTCTGCTGACTTTTGGGGGCTGGCCCCAAGCCTCTTCAAACACGAACGCACACATCCCAGCAGGTGCGATTGTTCGGAGGTATGGTGCCTGCAGTGGTTTGGCTCGCGTGGCCCCTTCACCACGGATGGACAGTACCTTCCCAGCATGCCCCTCTGGGACCTCTTGCCCAGGGGGAAAACCTAACCCATGAACTGTTTTAAAGTGAACGCTCAGCTGAACAGTGAATGAAGTTGGGATGTAGTAATTAAATGTCAGCTAATTTGAACGGTCCCATTACCTTTTCTTATTTTGGATCCTTAAGATGTGTTTTCTAGATCTCTTTGGCGCTTAGGAAGCTAATGAGCTCTTAGCCCCAAAGGGTCTCAGAAGACAGGGGTGTCATTTTGATGACCCGAGCCTCAGTTTCCCCATGGGCATAGCAGTGGCTGTCCCCTCTGCCTGCCTCACGGGGCTTCTAGGGAGGAAGGTCTGCAAAGACCAATGTGCTCCAGGATGGCCTGGCCGCAGACTCATAGCCCCCTGATGACGTGGGCCGGGACTGGGGTCTGCGACCGAAGCTGGACGGTTTGTCTTGATTATTGTTCGTTCATTCATTCATTCATTCGTTCGTTCATCCAAGTACACACCAGTCACCCACCTGATACAATGGTGAGCAGCGTGCACGGGGCCCATAGTGTCAAACGTGCCGTGGACCCACGTGGCCGGGTAAGAGGAGGGGCTGCTGGGCAAGGAGAGGTCAGGACAGGGCAGACACCTGCAGAGTTCCCAGGCAGGCAGAGGCCACACCCCGGCCACGTCCACAGGCCCCACGCACACGGCCACACCCAGCCCCTGTGGTCAGCGGGTCAAGACCAGGGAGGGCCCTGTGCTGCTGCCTCACTCGAATTCCCTCACCCTCACGGGCCTGGTCCTGCCTCCCTTTCCACCAAGACAGGAGGAAAGTTCGTCAGCCCACAGGCGGTTGCATCAGCAGAAAATAGGTGCTTTGAAAAAAGTGAGCTTCATGCCCCTCAAATACCCACGGACGGACAAATGGATGAACAGAACACGCCCTCATCCGCACAGCGGAATATTGCTTGGACGCAAGAAGGAACGAGACACTGACCCCTGCTACAGCGGGGCGGGCCCTCTACGATCCCCTGCCCAGCGATGAAGCCAGACTGAGCAGGCCAGAAAGCAGGCTCGTGGTTGCCAGGCTGGGGGAGCAGGCGGCAGCAGTGGCTGCTGACGGGCACAGGGTTTCTTGAGGGGCGTCCGGAATGTTCCAGAACTAGACAGCGGTTTGCAGAGCACCGTGGACGCACTAAATGTCACCGCCTCGTACCTCTTGAAATGGTTACTTTCCGCCTCAGTAGAATTTCAAAAAGTGAGTTGCACACATGATAAGCCAGGAGGGTTTCAGGCCCCGGGAGGTGGGTTGAGTTTTTGGAGCCCGTTTCCTGTGGACGTCACACCTGGTGACACTCCTGTCATGCTTCCTGTTCCCGGGGCGGCTGGCGAGGGAAGGGGCCGGCAGCCCCTGCAGCCCCCGGGAGGAGCCGGCCGCTGCCACCAGGGCCCCTCCTTCTGCCCTCCCACGTCTCTAACTGCCAAGGCGCCCGGGCACCTGCTCTGCCGTCCCCCGCGGGCCATACCGCCGCCCCCGGGGCCCCGGGGTGGGGTGGGGGCTGCAGCCGGGCCACCCCGAAGCCGTGGCCCCAGCTCCCCCTCCCTGTGCCCCCTTGCAGCCAGCTGAGTCTGCCCGCGTTTGTTAAAAATACACAGCTCTATCTGCAGCAACATGTAATTTAATAAATTTATTTATAATGTGACGGAGCCTGTTTTAAAGACGAGCTTTTATCTCTGAGATGGGGCTTCGGGGGCCGCTGCTCACCTGGCACGCAGCGCGAGCGCTCTCCGCCCGGGGCTGCTTGCTCTGCAGACCAGCAGCCCCGGAACGACCCCCCTGGGAAGGCAGAGGAGGTCAGCCCCAGCCCCGGACGCGGCCTCCACCCCGTCACGGGAGAGATGGGACTCACAGGCCGGTCCCAGAACAAGGATCCCCGCTGTGCTGGGTTAAGTGGTCACGTCCCCCAGAACCTCAGAATGTGACCTCACCTGGAAATAGGTCTCTGCGGAAGTGATAGCTAAGACTGGGTCACAGTGGAGTCGGGTGGGTCCCGATTCCATGACTGGCGTCCCTGTAAGGAAAGGGGAGGCGGCCGTGTGAAGGCCGGGGTGGAGGCTGGAGGGGCGAGGCCACAGCCCAGGGACGCCTGGGGTTCCCAGAAGCTGGAAGACACAGGACAGGTCCTCCCCTGACACCTCCGGAGAAACCAGTGCTCCTGACATCTCGAGTTTGGACTTCTGGCCCCGGAAGAGTGGGAGGAGAAATGTGTGTTGCTTTAGGCTGTCTGGTCTGTGGTCCTTGCATTTGGTGGCCCCAGGGCTCTGACTTTGCTGGTGCGCTCCCGTCCCCGCTAGCCCTGAGAAGCTCCTGGCACATAGTAGGTGCTGGTGCAAATGCGTAGAGGGCCTGGGGGCACATGGCTGCATCGGGTCCCTTTGCTGCCACGTAGGCCTATCCCTCGTCACATGACCCTCTGGTTGACCTGGTGTCTGAGAATCAAAGGGAAGGGGGGTGTCTGCATCCAGAAGAAACCACAGGCTGTAGGGGGTGGGGGGAGGGGAATGGGCTGGGGTTGGCCGGCTGTGGGGGTTCTCAGGTTCCGGGGCAGGAGCAACTCGTGCTCCAGAGACTAGTCCTGGTCTGGCACGTCCAGGCCCTGTTATGCCCAGAGGATTATGGGACTTAATGGAAACAAAAAATGCCAGGAGACAAATCTGAATGTGGGCCCGGGGGTGGGTCCAGGAGGGGTGCCAGGGACAACTGAGGCCGGGGGGGGTCAGAGGGCTGGCAGGCTGCTGCTTCTCCACGGCTCCTTTCTGTCCTTCCCTCGGCCAGTGTCTGTAGAGTGCCTTCTGCCACGGTGTGGCTGTGAACAGGAGAAGTGTGGCCCCTGGCCCACACCCCACTGTTTGCTTTCCCATGGGGTCGTGGGTACTCTGATGGGGCATGTGTGGGGCACTGGGGTGTCCAGAGCTGGGGCCTCACCCGAGCTTGGGTAATCATGGAGGCTCCTCAGAGGAGGCAGTGGTTTCCATGCTGTGGCTTTGGGAAACACTCCAGAGGGACCTGGGGTGACCCAGTGTGTCAGGCCTACCATGCCCCGTGGGCAAAGGCCCGGATATGAAGGGCAGGGCGACTACGAGAAGACGGGGACAGACATGGGGCCTCCACAGGCACAGGCAGGGGCTCGCCCTGGGGCCATGGACTGGGTGTGTGTCCTCCCTCCAAGGGGGGCAGGCATGCCCGTCCCCTCCGGGCTCTGGTGGACAGTGGTGGGGGTGGGGGGCTCCTGCCACATCCGGGCACAGGCACTGAAGGAGTTCTATCCCTCGCTGGTAGAGGGGGCCGGCAGAGCCGGCAGAGCTCACTTCTAGTTGCGTGCGGGTGAGGGAGCAGGAAGGGTGTGTCAGGCACATGCGGGCGTGAATGAGGGGCACACGTGTGGAACTCTGTGCAACTGTGTTCCATCCAGGTGTGGGGTGCGTGATGTTGGAGAAGGCATGGGAAGAGCCTGGAAACGCAGGCTGCGGGGCCCTGGATGTCTGGGGAGGGAGAAGAAATAAAAACCCCAACAGTCCGGTCACCACGAAAGAAACTGCGCTACCGATCGTCTCATAAAGGCGAATACGAGGCCCAGATGGCTTTCTGAGCAGGGTCAACCCACCGTGGAAGGGACACGTAATTCTAACCAGAACAACGTCTTCCAAAGCAAAGAAAAAGAAGACATTCCCCAGTTGTTGTGAGATTGACAGAAGCTTGAGTCTCGAATCAAGAAAGTATTCGATGGGAAAATTACAGGCAAATCTCATTCATGACCTTAGATGCAAACACCCTAATTGAAACATTAGCAAATGGAATTTTGCATTAGCGTTAGAAAGGTTACTACATCCTGACAGGTTGGGCTGTCCTAAGACCTAAGACTGGTCTACTAGAAAATCAGTTAATGCAATTAATTAGCAAAGGAGAAAAGCCACACAATTTTCTTAAGTGATGCACAAAAGCCCTTGATAAAATTCAATATTCATTTGCAATTAAACTGAAACCTCTTGGCACACTAGGAAGGGAATGAAATGCTTTAACCTGATAAACTCTGTGCCCCTCCCCCCCCCAATCTAGAGTCAACAGAAATTTAGAAAGCATTTCTTTTAAGATCGAGAATGAGACAAATATTCCTGCCTTCATTGCTTCTAGTTAACATTTTATTAGCAGATCCCACCCACCAGAGAGAGAAAGGACTAAAAAACATACAACCAGCAGATAAGAGATGGGAATTAATAAAACTGGCTGAATAAAAAAAATCGATATGCTGAAGTCAGCCACATTTCTATATTCCTGCAACGGTCAGCAGATGTACTGTTGAAAAATATACCCCGAAACGACGAAAATTCAGCTACCTAGGAATAAATCTAAAAACGTTGCAGAAGCTCTTTATGGAGACAATTATAAAATCTGTTTGAAAGACATTAAAGACGACCCAAATAAGCGGAGAACTAGATCACGTTCTTGGGTGGGAAGACGATACTGTACAGAAGTCAGATTTCCCCAGATCGGTCTATTCTGGGTCAATGCAATTCTAACAAAAACCCCAACAGGGTTTGTGTGTGTGCACGCGCGCGTGTGTGTGTGTGTGTGTGTGTGTGTGTGTAACTCAGTAAACGGACTGAAAAACGTAAATGGAAGACCAAAGGAGCACGGATAGCTAAAACAATCCTTTAGAAAAACAGGAGATGGGATGGTGCGTTTTGTTCAGATGACATTGAGACAGCATTAGGATAGACGGCACCAATGACAGCCCAGAACCAGGCTGCATCCACGTGAATGGAAGCCTATGATCCACCAGCACGGTGGGTCTCGGAGAGAAGCGTCTTACCCCACAAACGACGCTGGGAGAATGGGTTCTCCACACGTAGGGAGAATGAGATCAGATCCCAACCTCACACCATACACGTAGACAAAAAGGAGTCCCTGGATGAAGGACTTATACGCAGAAGGCGAACTGATCAAATTCCTAGAAGGTGAGACTGGAAAATATCTTCATGAACTCTTGGTAGAAAATAATTTCTTAAATAAGACACAAAAAAGGCATACTTTTCCCCAGAGGAGGAGTCTGATGCACGTATCGACATCACATTAAGAACTTCTCCTTGTGAAAAGAGTAAAAAGGCAAGCTAAGGGGGTAGCGAACAGAACATACAACGAGCACAAATCCCTAAGGAAACAATAAACAACCTCACAGAAAACTGGGCAAAAGGCGAGAACAAGCACTATAAAGAAAAGGAGCTCCAAATATCCATGAACGTTGGAAAAAGACGCTCGAGTCCACGAGTCGCCAGGCAACGCAAACAACGGCACCGGTGAGCGACCGCGCGACGCCCCTGGACGGGCACAAACGATGAGGCCTGAGCCCTCACGGTGCTGTCATCCTGCAGGTGCAGAGACGCGAGCTGCCTCCCGTCAAAGCGGAACGGCAACAAAGTTGCCGAGGGGAAGCTCTGCCACCACCTGGGGAAGCTGGACGTGCGGCCCCCCTGCGACCCAGCACCTGTTCTAACATCTGCACGCGGTCGCCAGCAGACGCGTGTGGGAGTGCTCAGCGCTGCTCTGTTCACAGCCACAACACCGGGGAGGCCGCCACGTGTCCGTCAGCGGGAGAACGGCCACCGAGGACGGCAGATATCTGCGGTGCCGGGCCGCAAACCCCCAGATCACAAAAGCTCCGAAAGCAGAACCCATTTCTCGGCAATTCGACTGGTGGCAAGAGCCGGTCTGAGGAGCCCGGCGGGCATTCATCACCTGTGTCGGCCCCAGGTCGTGTGAATGTCCGCAGAGTTGAGGTTCAAGAATCACCATGCTGGATTACATGGAGCGACACGCGGCTGGGACGGCACAAAGCACGCAGCGTTTTACATTTTACAAGATGTACTTCCCAGCCTCAAATGAATATATGCATGATGTATCATCTTTGTTCTGAAACGCACTGGGCCCCACGGGTCCTGGGTAAGGGACTAAGGACCTGTCTTGTCCTACAATGGAATCGTCTACAGCTGGGAAAACAAACAAACACCAACTACACACATCTGTGCGGATAAACCTCAAAAGAACAGGGGCGAGCCGCAGGAGTGAGCCATCACAGAGTCTAGCCGGCAAATTCCATTCATATGAAGTCGGGAAGGAGGAAAAAGGCAGCTTTGTTTGGTGACAGGGGCACAGGTGGTAAAGTCACGAGGAAAAGCCGGAGAAGTGGGGGCAGGGAGGCAGCTCCCGGGCAAGGGCCCTGCTGTCCCCACGACCTGTTCCTTGGTTCCAACCAGAGCCTCCCCGACGCCTCCGGGACACGGGACGTCAGGATGGAACCCGTCACCGAGGGCAACGACCACTCGATTAGTCCACGCCTGGACAATAAGCGAACCCCAAGCCGGGCTAAGCACAGGCAGGGGGCTGCGGGTGTCACCTGTGCGCTCTGCCCAGCCCCACCCTTCGCTACTCCTTGGCCGCTTCTCCCAGCCTCCCCTCCTCCACACAGGCGCAGCATCCCCCTGGGCGCCCCTCGCACGCATCCCGACCCCCAGATCCACTCGGGCGGCCGGTCCGGCCCATCCACAGCTGCGGCGGCCTCCTGACCCAACACCTTCCTTCCACCCCTCTCCCCGTGCAGCCACGTGGTCTCTCAGGACCGAGGGCCCAAAGCACAGGGGCCCAGGCCCCTCCTTCCTCCCTGTCTGCTCCTCTCCTGCTGCTCGTGCCTTCTCAGACCCTTCCCAGGTTGCAGAGGAAGTGTCACCTCCTCCAGGGAGCCCCCTAGGCTCACCTACCCAAGTCTCCCAGGACCCCCATTACTGTCTCTTATGCCCTGTCTGCTGCCTTCCTGGCTTTCTCACAACACATATGGTTTTCCTTCCTTATTTGTTTTCTGCCTCCTTTTTTTTTTTTAATTTTAATGTTTTTATTTATTTTTGAGACAGAGAGAGAGACAGAGCATGAGCAGGGGAGGGGCAGACACAGAATCTGAGCTGTCAGCACAGAGCCCGACGTGGGGCTCGAACTCACGGAGTGGGAGATCGTGACCCGAGCTAAAGTCGGACACTTAACTGACTGAGGCACCCAGGTGCCCCTGTTTTCTGCCTCCTTAATCGATAAGCTAACCCGTCGAGAAAAACTTCCATTTTTCTCACCGTTGTACACCCAGAGTCCACCAGGGCCTTT
Source organism: Panthera leo (assembly GCF_018350215.1). Lineage (NCBI taxonomy): Eukaryota > Metazoa > Chordata > Mammalia > Carnivora > Felidae > Panthera > Panthera leo. The sequence goes on from NC_056688.1 coordinate 112,216,001, forward strand.
ACTTACTAGGAGCACAAATGGCTCTTGAGGAGATGAGTCACTGATAATGATGATGACACCAAGGAACAGAGAGGCTGAGTAAGTTGCCTAAGGCCACACAGCTAGTAAGGTCTTAGAACAGTAAACCCGGGAAGGGGCTTCCTCCACGCTGGGCAGCCCAGTCCTGCCCCGCCCCCCACCCCCACCCCCAAGCTTTGTGCTTTCAGAAAAATAGGGCAGCTGGCGGTGGGTCCCTGAAATGTCCCCGCACCGTCCCTCCTCGCGGCGTGCCCGGCAGGTGAGGACAGGTCCTCAGAGCCGTCTGCCCACAGGGAGTCTTTCTCCGTCCCAGGGGACACGCGGTGATGCTGAGCAGATGGTGGCCGGTGCTCCACAGACAGGGGCAGAGAAGCAGATCGAGGCGGGAGTATCACTGGTGCAAATATTTTAGCTGTGGGGGCCGCGGCAATGCGAGGGGCACGGGCGGGGGGCGTTAGCTGCTGCTGGCCAGCCGGGGGAGGAGGGGGAGAAGGCGGTCAGCGGAGAGAACGCCCCAGCAGCCGCTGCTCCAGCTGGACGGACCTCCCCCTGTAGTCCCCCTTCTGCCCCGGCTCCCCCCTCTCCCTGCCCCAGTGGACACCACCCAGCGACTGTCCCTCTCACGGTGGGGGTGGGGGGGCTTTGGGGATGACGGAAATACAGCTGGACCACAGCGAAGCCAGCAAAAGCGCTTGCCTTGACCTCGGGCCACCCAACCCCGGGGAGGAGGGCCCCGTGCTCTGAGCGCCCTCCGTGGGGCCGGCCCGACCCCGGGGCAGCAGTCCCTTCCGGAGAAGGAAGAGGGCTGGAAGACAGGCAGGGTGGGGGGGGGGGGGGGGGACGGCATTCCCAGGACAGGGAGCAGGTGGTCCCAGCATCCTGGTGAAGACGGCTGGTGTGAACCCCCCAGCCCCTCCCACCTACCCCCTCGGCCCCTGGGTCTTTCCACACCTCTGTCCCGTGTGCACACAGACACTGGAAGTCCCTGACAGGCACAACTGCTTGGGGGGGGGGCCCTGGGGACCCTCTGTGCTCTGAATGGTTTGGACAGTGAGTCTGGGAGGGCCTTCGGCCCCGGGGCGGCCTGGGAGAGGTGTCGCCTTCACTCTGGGCCTCTGGACTCGGGAAATGGGAGTGACGGGAGTGACGGGCTTGCGGGCCTGGGCAGTGGTCACCGCCTACAGGGATGATGGTGGGGCCGGAAGCAGAGACGGAGCTTCCCCCACACCGCGTGCGACACACTAACGGTTATTCGTGCACATCTACGCAACGTGCCAACACCCACGTGCCTACATAACCCGGCCCCGACTTTTCGCCACAGCGGCCAGCTGGGTCGTCATCCCCATTTCACAGGTGATAAACCGGGGCAGAGAGGCTGAGGGACGTGTGGCGCGGGTCAGGGTGGGCGTCAAACCCAGGCGGTCTGGCTCTGGCCGCTCGCCTAACCCCGTCTGCTCGGTGGCGGCCCTAGGGAAGCACACACGCGTGTGTGTGTGTGCAACGCACATGCCTGTGGGGGGCACCAGGGCTACAGGGCGCGCTCGGCGGTTTGGGCCCCGTTCACTCAGCTGGAGTCTGGATGGGCAGCGGGGTGCCGGGGGCGGGACCGGTGAGAGGCCGCGGCGGGTCCCCAGGGAGGGCGGGCTCGTGAACCCACTTAACGAAGAAGAGTGTGCCGGCTCCGGAGGCCCCTTCCAGCCGGCCACATCCTTGCACGTAAAATGCCGTCCCAGACAAGCCAAGTCTCAAACGCTTCGGGAGAGTGTTCCTGCTCCGGGAGGCTGGGTCACACTACCGTGGGCCGTGGGGTGGGGACAGTCTGCGTGCCACGCTCGGACGCAGCCGGAAAACGCTCCTGCTTGGGGCGCCCCCCGGGCCCTGCATTTTTAGGTCACACACTCAACACCTGAGTTTTCCTAATGCCGCTGGCCTGTCACCTCCCAGAGATCCGCAAGCACGCTGGGACCAAAGGACCCTGCCGGGCGGAGCTCCCGCGGAGTTCTTAATGGCTGGCAGCCTCCAGTGACCTTATTTTTAGCAATTTCCACCCCAATTACTGCCCGGTGGAAGCACAGACGTATCGGGAACCCTTCCACGTGATACGTTCTTCCAGGGAGAAGGACGGAGGCGAGGAATACGAAACGACTCCAGGGTCCCCTGGATTCACGGCACAGAATTGAATCCTAGATGCAGATTTCCAGCCCCTTTCGTGACGCGTCTCCTCCCGGAGCCAGAGCCGAGGGAACCTGGCAAAACTGGATGGCAGTCAGCCCTGGGGACCGCAGGCGGTCTGGCTCTGGCCCGTGGTCACCGGGGCGGCCAGGCTGTAAGCCTGGCACCAGAGCCGCGACGTCCCCGTCTGGAACTGGATTCAGGAGAAACGCAGCAGCCCCAGCTATGTGACTTCACCTCCGCCCACTTTCTCTGCAGGAAGCACAAAGCCGTCAGGAGGAAATGCAATTATTTAAACAATCCCTCTCAAATAACCTATTGTTTTCTCCCTCCCTGGGAGAAAAAAAATGCTCTGAAATATCATCATTCAGGAACTCTGGGAAACACCTACCCGAGGGCTGGGGTCCCCAAACAGACAGCCACAAGGTGGGCTGCTTCTGAGAGCCCCAACTGTGAGGGAGGCTGGTTGGCCCGGGGAGCCCGGAAGCACATTCAGAGCCACCCCAACGCCATCAGACACCCAGCGGAAAATCAGCCCAGCCCATATTGGAAACCGTCTCTCTGTGTTCTCCTCACTCTGCCCTGGGACCGAGGGTCTCACAGAACAGCCCCGGAAGTCCAGCAACAGGCTGCCACAGTGCCTTTGCAGGTGCTGTTCTGACTCCTCTGAACATCCTTCTCCCATCTTTCCCATTTCAGAGACTCCCATCTATTCTCTGCAAATCCTAGCTCGTGTTTCAACCTCGATGTGCAGATCGCCTGGGATCTTGTTAGAGTCCAGCGGCTGACTCAGCAGGTGCCGGGTGGGGCTGAGTCTGCATTTCTATCAGGTTCCTGGGCCACATCTGGAGCCAAGGTTCTAGAGCCCTGGTTACTCCATTCTTCCAGCGCTCTGTCTGCAAACATCCTCACGCATCACGGGCCACACTGCACCATACTGACCTCCGACACACAGGCCCCTCCTCCTGGACTGCCATACCTTTGGGGGCCAGGACCGAGCCCTGGTCATCTCTATGCCCCCCCCCCCCCCGACAGGACCCAGCCCGGGGCTGGGAGGGGCCCGGGTACTGAGCCAGGAGGAGCAGACCTCATCTGTTCCCAGCACCCAGAGTGCCCCCCCAGCTCTGTCTCCATTACTGGGTCAGGCAACAGCAGGCAGACGCTGGAAGGGAGGAGGGAACGGGCAGCACCTCGCAGGGGCTTTGTTCCTGGAATGTTCTCATCCCTGGACTCGGCCCTGGGAAGGGGGAGGTTCAGCTTCTGGCTCACTACGTCCCGTGCCACGACACCCGTGCGGCCGTGCACAGGCGGGGGGGGGGGGGGGGCGTTCAGGTGGGGCCGGAGCCTGTGGGGACACACGCTCCTGGACCCCCCGCACCTCTAATCCACACGAGGATCTGAGGCGTCTCAGAGGAAGGCCACTTGCCGGGAAACATTCGGTCTTATCTCACGGCCCCCCCCCGCTCCCCCGGGGATGTGCGCCCTCTTGGAGCCAGAAAAGAATAACCCCAGCCTCTGGGTATTGGTGACTGGCCCAGACCACAGACTGTGGGCTCTGGGGAGATTTTATTGAATGAACTCGTTTCTGGGCCAGACTCTGTGCTGTGCCTCCCTGGAAGGTCAGAGGTGACCAGATGGCACATTCCCAGGACCCGGGGAGCTGTTTGCTGTGGGACAGCCTCCCACCTGCCGCTCCCCTGGCACCCAGCCCCCCACACACTCTGGCCGTGGGACCTGCTGTGGCCAGTGTTGGCACCCACCAGTCCGAGACTCCTCAGAAGAAGCCTTTGGCCACCAGGGCCCCGAGTGGATCGGCCGGGACGAGGGGCTCGTGTCCCTGCACACTCCTTCTGGCGTGTCCAAGGGGAATACGACAACCACTGACCCCAGCCCCTCGTGGAAAGAAAGGCCCGTTTCTAGTTCCGTCCCTGTGGGGCAGGGTGAATGGCTGCATGCTTCCTAGTTGACTCTGAACCAGAGAGGCCGAGTGACTGGCCCAGGGTCACACAGGAAAGGTAGTACCCGGTCTCCTGAGCCCTTCCCACCATGTTTTCTGTAGAAATAAAGGTAAATTTCCTCACGTGCTTGTGCTGGAAACCTTAACGCCAATGGGGGAAGGTCTTCCTTTTAGACAAGAGAGGGTTAGTTTTTCAGCCACTGGCTGCACAAAGAGTTCCTTAGTTGGACCTTAGAGGCCATCTCGGGACTGTAATACTCGCAAAGCTGAGCTCCCGGGGAGGGGGCCCCTGGGCCCGCGAGGCAGGCTGGGTTCCACCTCAGCTCCATGCTCTGAGCCCTGGGAGCTTGGACAAGCCTCCCAACCTTTCTCGGAGCCCCGTTTCCTCGTCTGCACAACAGGGTAACGTAAGGGCTCCTCGTGATGGGCACCCGGCCCACGCCCGGCAGGGGGGAGCCCACGGGGGCCGCTCTGTCCCTCCGTCTAGGCCAGTTCCACCCCGTCAGGATGGGGCATCGCTCCGCCCTGGTCACTGTCTGCAGGACGTGGCTCCCCACACAACCCACCTGGCCACGGGCCACGGCTCGCAGACACCCATTCACAGCGGAAGGTCGATCCTATCTTGTCTTGTCTGTTTATAGCAGATGATAAAACTTGATCTCAAATTACACACCTCTCAGCTAAAAGCGGTCTATTACCCAAAACCTCACTCTGACGGCTATAAATAACCCTCACAACGCAGTCCCCAGGAAGTCTCTGGAAAGACGCTGCCCGGTTTTGAATAACAAGATGACGGAAATGCACACTGATGCTAATTAATTTTGCGGCTCGGAAAGAGCGCTGTCCGTGGTAGCCGCGGTCAGCGTGTGGGCACAGGACGCCTGTCCGGGGAAGGGAGGCCCCATCCGCGTGGGGCCCTGGTGCACGGAGGCAGCACGAGCGAGAGAGCTTACATTTGCTCACAAAGCTGCTGGAGAGGGGCCTGGTGCTGGCTTCTCCACCCTCCTGCCCAGACTGGCCGGGAACCAAAGAGAAGGAAATGTGAGGAGACCCGGATGGCTGTGAAGGCAGACATTTTCCAAGAGAGAAGAGGCACCGGGGACAGAGGCGTGGAGGAGTGAGAGCTCCCGGAAGGCCGCCTTCTCCCTTCACGTCGCGCCCCCACGGGAGCGGCCCGAGGGGTGGAAGGACCCAGCTGTGGACTGTGGAGACAGCCTGGCGTCCTCCAGGAAGGCGGAGGGACCCCATGGCCCAGGGATTCCACCCTGAGGGTACAGCCCCAAAGAACGGAGTCCCCAAATGCTTGGACTGCATACATGCGCTCTTTGCAATGGCCCAGATGGGAAACAACCCCAATGCCCATCAGCAGAAGGGACAGCACCGTGGGGTCTGCCCGCCCAGTGGAACATTGTCCGGTCGCAAAGCAAAGGAAGCATGGCCACGTGCTACATGGTGGCTAAACCCGGAGGGAAAGAAGCCAGACACGAGAGGGGACACGCCGTATGACCGCATTCACAGGAAACGCCCAGAACGGGGCAGTGCACAGCCAGGCAGATCGATGGCTGCCAGAGGCCGGGGCAGCGGGACAGTGTGACTGCTTGAGGGCTGCGGGGTTCCCTTGAGGGGGATGAAAATGTTCCGGGACTAAGGAGCCGCACAGCACTGTGGACACACTTCATACGATTGCGCTGTGTGCTTTAAATGGTTACAGTGATAACATTGTATGTTACATGTATCTTAGCACAATTCAAAAAGACAGTTGGGGCACCTGCGTGGCTCAGTCGGTCGAGTGTCTGACTCTTGGTTTCGGCTCAGGTCATGATCTCACGGTTTTATGAGTTCAAGCCCCAAGTCTGGCTCTGCGCTGGCAGCACAGAGCCTGCTTGGGATTCATTCTCTGTCTGTCTGTCTGTCTCTCTCTCTCTCTCTCTCTCTCCCTCCCTCCCTCCCTCCCTCCCTCTTTCTCTGCCCCCGCCCCCACTCACACACTCTCTCTCTCTCTCTCTCAAAATAAATAAATACACTTAAAACAAAAAAGACAGTTATGCAACCAACCCAGGCCTTAGAGGGGACTTGGTGGCCCTGTGGTTCCGGCAGCTGAGCCCCTGCTTGGATTTGGACGACGCACACGCGTGTGCCTCTTGCACAGATGGCCTGGCACCCTCCACTTCAAGGCCCCTCCCGCCACCCGACTCCAAGGAACGTGTTCATGCCCCACTTGACTGCTCAGTGCCCATCTGCAAGTGGCCGGGCGTCCATGTGTCGGTGCACAGGTCACACTTGGGGTCCGCGGCCACCCCCTGCCCGGCTTGGAGCGTCAGGCTTCTCGCGTACGCGTGACACCTTGGTTCATCAACCATTCTGAGGACGGTGCTCCCCCAAGCAGTCTGTACTTGGGAAGGAAGAGTTAACTTTCCCCTTTATGCCAACTAAGGACAACAGTAACTGCCAGCCAGTGCCCTGAGGGGCACCCATGGACGGAGCAGGCCCGGGAATCTGGACTTAGCCGACTCGATTCTGGCTCAGAGCACCCAACACGACAGTGTGCCGGTGGGTGCACGGTGACCCCTGTGGCTCTTTCAGCTTTCTGAGTATTTAAAGCAGCTCTCAGACCCCAGGGACGACCCGCGAGGACCAGCGGGGACCCACGGGACTCAAGCCAAGGATTACCAAAACCTCTCTCCACTTAAAACTCTGTGATTTTGGGGCACCTGGGGGGCTCAGTAGGTTAAGCATCTGATTTTGGCCCAGGGAGTGATCTCATGCTTTGTGGGTTCAAGCCCCACGTCGGGCTCTGTGCTGACAGCTCGGAGCCTGGAGCCTGCTTCCGATTCTGTGTCTCCCTCTCTCTCTGACCCTCCCTGTTCATGCTCTGTCTCTGTCTCAAAAATAAATAAACGTTAAAAAAAAAAATTAAAAAAAAGAGGCAAACCAGAGTTTCCAGGCCCCGGCAACCCCAGACCCACCGTCTCACAAATGCTGAGACTGCAGAATGCGGCAGAGAGGAAACACCCTTTACAAAAGAGCCCCGGGGTTCTCGAGTGGCAGCAGAAATGCCGCTTCCCAGGCAGATGTCCCAGCAGTGCAGCGAAGACCCCACTGGCAGAGGCGCCCGACGGAAATTTACTGATGGCGGAAAGGGCAGGTTCACGGGTGCGGCCGGACTTTGGCGGTGTTGCCCCAGGGTCCGATGAGGCAGGCCCAGACAGGTCCTCGGCATCTGAGCCTCCCCAGTCCCTGGCCCACCACCCCACCACCCGTATCCTGTCCTACGTGGACCCCCTCAGCCCTGGGCTGACTCACAGGGCAGAGTGACATAGGAGAGGGACAGAGGGCTTCGGGCCCGAGAGCCATTTCTGCATTTGCGTATCTTCTCATGCTTTCCTTCAGCTCTGTGTCAAACCACGGTTTTGCAAAGGCTAAAATCCCATGGAGAGAGGGGACCCAATGGCTATGGGCAACCTGGGAGGGCATCCAGGGGAAGGTGTCATCTGAGGATCCTTCATTCTGTTAGCCCTTTAGGGAGCATTTCTAGGTAGCTGGGCACTTAGGATCCTTTCAGGATCCACAGGGAGTTGAGAAAGTTGTCTTCGTTTCTACTGAAAATGGAGGAAAAAAAGGCAACTTTTAGTTCTGGTCCCAGGGATTTAAGGAGCATGAAACCAGGCTGCTGCTACCACGGGGCTGAAAGCGTGGCTCCAAATTGATCAGCGTGTGCTAAGGACAGCAGCCCGCCGTGACCTCGGAGAGCCTGTTGTGGGAGGACAGCGTCCTGCTGAAACTCCGAGGAGGAGGCAGCTGGGCACCGGGGCAGCTGCTGGGTCACCTGTGGATGCGTGAGCCTTCACATTTCACAGCGAGCCCACTGCTAAGGGCTGTGGAGACACCCCGCTCCGGGCTCCAGGCACAGGAACACGAAGCCCAGGCTGATGGCAAACGACTACGACAGCCGAGCGTCCGGGAGCACCTCGCGTCCAGGGGATTGCGGCCGCGTCTCCAGGTGGGGCTGTGGGTGAGGGCGGGGAGGGTTGGAAGGTGGGCCTTCTCATCCACCCAGGTCTGCAGCAAGGGGAGCAGGGTGGGGCCCAGGGCTCCGCGGGGAGCAGCCCAGGGCAGCGGGTCGACACAGAGCATCCAGACGCCCCCTACATGCCTCACACCTGGGCCCCGCCTCCTGGGCCGCAAGAAGCCCGGGCAACAGGACGGGTATAAGGTAATCGTGCTAAGTGGGCTCAGGGCCCTGGCTCCTGGGACCCTGCTCACCTCCCCCTCACCACGGACAGGGCCATCTATCAGTTCGCAGGGAAGGGCCAGCCTGGCCTTCGTTCTGACGTCTGCAGTCCCCTGAATTTTCTTCCTTAACTGTGCGCACACACACACACACACGCACCTGTACTGTGGGAAGACCCCTCTCCTTCATGCGATTATACGCGCATTTAGACAAATGCGTACTTTCGACGAGGCATCATCCCAGGAGTAGACGGCACGTGAGCACGAGGCTTAATGCAAGTCTGAAGAGTCTTCCCAGGGGGGGCTGCTGAGACCCTGGGCTGCCCCTCCCTGACCCCCTCCCCCGGGAACTGGGGTTCTGCTTTTGTCTCTGTCATGTGGCCTTTCTTTCCAGGGTTGGCACCTGTTCATTTCCCGAAACAATACATGGGTTCGTCTGCCTTTTCTTTCGGGGAACTTCACGTAGATGGTTTCATGCTTCACGTATCCCTCCCCGGCTTACGTTTCCCGTTCTACTCTGCCTCCGAGGTCTCTCTGCGTTGATGCGCGTGGCTGCGTTCATTCATCTTTCCCCTGCTGGCTAGTGTTCCCTGTGGGAACGCATCACAGTGTCCCGATCATCCCTCTTGTTAATAGATACCGGTGTGGCTTGCGATTTCTTGCTCCCGTGAACAGAGGTGCCCGGAACCTTCCTGCGTGTGTCCCCTGGTGCACGTGTGGGACGGCCCTTCGGTGGGGCTCCTGCCAGAGTGACCGGCTCCCTCTTACCATCCATGCAGGTTCAACTTTAGTGAACGAGGCCAGCCATTTTCCAAAGAGGGTGGAGTCTTTTTCATGGATTTTTTTTTTCTTTCTTAACACTAAGTATATAAACCCGAAAAGGCTTTGAGAGGCCTGGCTATGGTGGGCCTATCAGCACTGGAAGTGTGTCCCCCAGAAGGTATGTTGAAGACTAACCCCAGGACCTATGAACATGACCTTGTTTGGAAACAGGGTCTTTGCAGATGTGATGAAGGTGTAAGTGAAGACGAGGTCATGCTGGTTAAGGGTGGGCCCTTAATCCAGTCTGTGCTCATACAAGACGGAAGTCGGACACAGACACAGACGGGGAAAACACCGCATGACAACAGGCAGAGACTGAAGGGGATGTGGCTGTAAGCCAAGGACTGCCAAGCAGCCACCAGAACCTGGGGGGGCAGAGAAGGATTCGCCCCCAGAGCCTCGGAGTGAGTGCGGCCTCGAGACGCCGTGATCTCGGATCCCCAGCGTACAGAGCGAGGAGACCGAAGGTCACTGCTGTTTCAGGGCCCCTGGTTTGGGGTCCTCTGTTACAAGACCCTGAGAGATGAGTACAGGACAGCAACCCAGGCCCTGCCTGGCCCCGCCCGCCAGCACAGCCTTTGTCCTGGGGACCCAACAGGTCTTCGGTCTGTAGCCATGAGAGCAAGGAGCACCAAACCTTTCCTCAGGCCCCCAAGGATGTGCACGTCCCCGAGTGCGGGGTGAGTGCCAGAGCCCCTCCCGACGCAGAGCGGCAGGTGCCCTATGTCACTCACTTAACCGGAGCAGGGAGACTGCGTTTCGCAGGCCTGTGTCGAGGCTCCGAGGGGCGAGACGGAATGGGCAGCGGTTCTGCCCCCGGCCGGGCACCGCGCTCCGGAGGCTGAAGGAAGGAAGGCTGGCTTCCATCCACTGGGGAGCAGCGTCAGTTAACAGATGTGCCCCCGGCAAACGCTTCACGGAAAAGGTGTTGGGCCGGCGGAGGCAGAAAGGCTCACCCTGGGAGGGCCTGCAAGGGGAACCTGAGCCCCAGCATCTCTGCCCACCCACCCCTGCAGGCTCGCTGTGAGGACCAGTTTCTTTGCTGGCAGCCGTCTACCTGCCCTCAAGTCTCAGCCACCAGGACGGCACTGACTGTGTCACTAGGGAGGGAGGTGTCTGCCCTCTGACCCCTGGCTTCCTCAGTCTGTCTCCTCCTTGTCTGGTGGTGAGGGGATGGTGAGCCAAGCACTTCCTGGTGCCCCCTCGAGTCCTACACCTCAGAGGGCTGTGGAAGAATAAAGGATAGGGTGGGAAAGTGCCAGGTCCCAGTCTGGTCCCCTCCCCTGCGGTCTCCCCTGGTGGCCCCAGCCCTTTCCCTGATGGTCTCAGGCATGTGGTCTCCCTGGTGGCCCCAGCCCTTCCCCTGATGATCCCAGCCCTATGGTCTCCCCTGGTGGCCCCAGCCCTTCCCCTGATGATCCCAGCCCTATGGTCTCCCCTGGTGGCCCCAGCCCTTCCCCTGATGATCCCAGCCCTATGGTCTCCCCTGGCAGCCCCAGCCCTTTCCCTGATGGTCTCAGACATGCGGTCTCCCCCGGTGGCCCCAGCCCTTCCCCTGATGATCCCAGCCCTATGGTCTCCCCTGGTGGCCCCAGCCCTTCCCCTGATGGCTCCAGGCCTGCTCTCTCTCCTGGTGGCCCCAGCCCTTCCTCTGATGGTCTCAGACATGTGGTCACCCCTGGTGGCCTCAGCCCTTCCCCTGATGATCCCAGCCCTATGGTCTCCCCTGGTGGCTCCAGCCCTTTCCCTGATGGCTCCAGTCCTGCTCTCTCCCCTGGTGGCCCCAGCCCTTTCCCTGATGGTCTCAGACATGTGGTCTCCCTGGTGGCCCCAGCCCTTCCCCTGATGATCCCAGCCCTATGGTCTCCCCTGGTGGCCCCAGCCCTTCCCCTGATGATCCCAGCCCTATGGTCTCCCCTGGCAGCCCCAGCCCTTTCCCTGATGGTCTCAGACATGCGGTCTCCCCCGGTGGCCCCAGCCCTTCCCCTGATGATCCCAGCCCTGTGGTCTCCCCTGGTGGCCCCAGCCCTTCCCCTGATGGCTCCAGGCCTGCTCTCTCTCCTGGTGGCCCCAGCCCTTCCTCTGATGGTCTCAGACATGTGGTCTCCCCTGGTGGCCCAGGCCCCAAACCCTTCAGCTTCTCACTAGGTGGCGGCCACGTGAAAATGCCATTTTTGTAGATCAAAACGATTAAATAGTTTGGTGAGGTCCAGACAGCATTTATCAAGCCCGGGAGGATGCACCCTGCCCACACTGGCAGGCAGGCCCTTGGTGACCCCACTTTGGGTCAAGCACTGTCAGAAGCTGGGAGACTGGCTTGGGGAAGCCGAGAAAGGCCTTGGGAGTGGTGAGCCAAGCAGCCGATCAATGTCCTAGTATTAATGGCCCCAGGGCAAGCGGCTGGGAGGTGCCTGGGGGCAGAGGTACTTCTGAGATGGGGTGAGGGGGAGAGGGGGAGTGGGACCAGGTCACCAGGGTGGCACAGGGGTGCTGTTTCCCACAGGTCCGGGACCAGACCCCCGCGTTCAGCCCTGAGTCCTGAACAAATCCTTCCAGGTGAAGACCTTCCCCGGATGGCTCCAGGGAGGGCCACAGCTGACCGCCTAATGGGGCCCACAGGTGAGCACCCACGTGCAGGGAAACTTGGGGCCACAGGTGCTGCCATGAGAGAGGGGCGGCAGGTGTCACCTGTAAAGGCCAGAGCTGAGATATTTTCACGTCGAAGTCCCACACTGTGTGTCCACGCGTGTGGGTGTGTGAGCACAACCCTTTAACAACGTAAAAGTCGTTCTCAGCTTGCAGGGTGCACCAACACGGGAGGCGGGTCAAATCCGGCCGTGGTTTGCCAAACGCTGCCGTGAAAGAGAGCTGTTCCAAAGGCAGGCTCAAGGGCACCCTAAGTAAGCGGCCTCAGCTCAGACTGCAACCTGCTCTGGTGAGGATGCGGATTCTGCCCCGGGGTCTCGGGAGAGGCGAGACGTCGCAGCTAAGACTGGAGCAGACACGGCAGCCCCTCCCGGTCTCCAGGGCCCACGCGGGAGCAAGTTCGAGGCCAGAGAGGGCAGAGCAGGAGGTGGGCAGGAACAAAGAACAAAGGCTTCGCCGCCCAGGTGGGCGCTGTTGCTGCACATGGGGCCCGAGCTTCCAACGGTGGGTTTCGCCGAACAATGTCTACACATCAGGCAAGTGGAAGCGTGTGACTCCCTAGGGGATGGGGGCGGTTCTCACTCGGTGTTAAGGGCATCGTGCACGGAGAAGCCCCTTCAGAGGGCAGATGTGAGCCCCTCCGAGGGAAGAACCTCAGGACCAAGCGCCCGGTGTGAACCAGCCTCGCTCCACGGGGACGGGGGCGTGCGGTCCCAGCGGGCTGCAGAACCAGGCACCTGGGCCGCAGGCTGGGACGCGGTGGTTAAGCCACGGAGCACAAATCTGGCCGCTCAGGGAAGAGTTACGAGGTCTGGGCTTCCGATGGCAGCAATCCAGCCTCATTCACACCGATTCGGACAACAATACCAAGCGGCCGGCTCAGATGAGCCCGCGTCCACACTCACACCGCGAGGGATGGAAACAATCCAGCCAGGGAGACCGGGCCGCTGACCGGTGGAAGGGTCCAGAAATACCCTGAGGCCGGCTCTCAGGCCTCTCAGTGAAGATGGAAGGGACGTACCCGGTCCTGAGCGTTACGCCAGGGGTGGTGAGCTCGGTGGGGACGGGGGACCCCCAGCACAGCCGGCCCGGAGGACGGCCAGGAGATGGACGGGCGCGCGTCACTGCTGCACCCCCACACCGTCCCGCCTTCCTGCCGAGGCCTGGATTCCCTCTGGGTCCCCACGGTGCACCTGGCCCAACCCTGGGACTCTCGTAGGAAGCCTTGCAGCCCAAACGGGAGGGGGCTCGATTGCTTTTGTGGGTGCAGCAACAGCTCATCACAGATGCGGTGGCTTAAAACAACACAGCGTCATTCCCTCCCGGTTCTGTGGGTCCAACACGGGCCTCGCTGGGTGGAGGTCAAGGTGCGGGCAGGGCTGGCCCCTCCAGGGGCGCTGGGGGAGGACCCTTCCTGCTCTCGCAGCTCCTGGGGCTCCAGCACCCCCGGGCTTGTGGCCGCATCACCCCGATGTCTGCCTGTTCCTCTTTTCCCTTCAAATCCCCCCCTGCTTTCGAGGTCACCTGTGGTTACATGGACACACCCGGATAATCCCGGATAGTGTCCCTGCCCTGAGGTCCTCAACTTCCTCCCATCTGCAAAGTCCCTACCGCCACGCAGGCCACATCATCACGGGCGGAGGGACCCGAGTGTGGACGTCTTGGGGACTGTTATTCAGCTGACCACAGGGAGTCACCGGGCTGGAGGGCCACAGCTGTGTTGGGGGCGGCCACAGCCAGGGACCCCACAGGCTGGAACAGCCAGGCCTCGGGGCCTCTCCACGCACCCCTGCCTTCAACTTTCAGACACTCTGCTCCTGTCCACTACAGCCTCAGATGCCCTCATAAGTTTCGGGCCATTTTGTGGCTCTTTAAAAATTCTTCCCTCTAACCTGCTAGGCCTTCAGAGCCAAACACTGGGTACAACCCCCAACAAGGGCCTGTCCCAACACTGCGGCAGCCCGGACCAGCCCTGGGGGAGTGAGCCTCCTCTCTCTTGCAGGAAGGCCGCTCTCCCTAAAGATGCAGAAACTCCTTCATACTCAAGTGTGAGTGACTGACGGCAGGTGGCGTGGCGGTGACTGACCTGCCTGCCGGGCTTGCCAGGGGCCCGGGGTTTCTGCCAACTGGGATGGGCAATCAGGTCCTACATCTGCTCTCCAGCCAGTGTGGTCACCGGGGCTGTCCACTCGCAAAGCCACCCTGGGCACTGCTTGACCTCAGGGCACCTTCAAGTCTCAGAAGTGACGGGAACACCGTGGTTAAAATGGGAGACGGCCGGGGTCCGTGGGCACCCACACCCTGCTCTGAGCACCTGCCCGGCGTGAGCACCTGCCCGGCGTGCTCCAAACACATCTGGCTTCACTGCCCTGTGCTCTGGTCTCCAGGCTCAGGGGCAAACAGGCCACAGCTCTGGCACTTACAAGCCGTGGGGTCACAGGGGCACCCCCTCCACACACACCTTGCCGTGCCTGTTTCCCCTCATGTAAACCGGGGTGTTTGTGGGGTTTCAGGATGAGAAGGAAGTTAAAGTCTTCCCATGGTGCTCCTCACAGGGGCCCTGATCCTACGGGGTCGGTGTCCACATAAGAAGAGACACCAGAGCCCTCATTCCGTCTCCACCCCGTGGGGACACGGCAAAACGGGAGGCACCGTCTGCAAGCCGGGAGGAGGACCCTCGCCAGGAACCATCAGCCAGCACCCTGACCTCGGACCTCCGGCCTCCAGTGCCGTGAGGACAAATGTCTGGTGTCTGAGCCCCAGCGTGTGGCGTTCTGATGGGCAGCTGTGCTAAGACATTGTGGGTGCAGGCGTGATACCCACCGGGCCTCAGTTTCCCCACCTGTCAACATGGATGACCACAGCACCTGCCCTGAAGGATGCAAGGGGTGAAACTAAGTCTGATTTCCCCTGCAGGTGCTCGGAGGTGGGCGGGGAGCTCGCCCCCCAGTCTGTGACCTCCCGGGACGAACCCCTTTCTGGGGCTGTGTCCCAATCCTCCCCAATCAGGCGGGGAACCCAGGCAGAAGCTTGCCTAAGGCCGCAGCGGGAACACACAGAGGAGTGGAATTTGAACCCGGGCCTTGTGGCCCCAGAGACCCTGCTGCAATCCGGCCACCTCGGAGCCTGGCGTCCCCAGGACCCAGGCCGTGACCGTCACAGAGGGAGCACACTCTGCCAGGGCACATGGGTGAGGGGGATTTAAGAGGTACGATGGAGATGAATCTTCCCCAGCAGCACCCGCAAAATATCCGAGAAACACCTGATTTACGGCTTAATGGCAGAACCGGACGCAGTGTGACTGACGGACATCGCCAGAGGAGGCACCTTCACCCCTGCTGAGCCCCTCCGCCTGGTGGGAGACTGCGGGTCCCCTGGAGAGGGGAGAAAGAACTTGACAGGCGGGAGACCCGGTGTGAGGACGCCTGTGTGACAGGAACGGCTGGCCAATGGCTCCCAGGCACCTGCCGGGGCCATCTGGACCCGGTGCCACGTCTAATGGGCACCTCAACCTGGCAGAGCACAAGGGGACTCCCCACCTCCCAATGCCAGCCTCGACTCACCTGCCCGGGGCTCTGAGTCAGGCCCGAGGCCGCCCAGCCATGTGCGAGGAGATCCAGGAGTCCCCTCGCGTGAGTCTAAACCCAGAACGGACCCCCGTCTGACTCTTTCTCTCCACCCCGCTGTCTGGTGTGGAAACAGCCTCTTAGCGGGCGGAGGGTCCCGGCCCCGCCACACGGAGTCCCACGAGATCTGCCCAAAGTCAGGGGCTTCCGACAACAGAAACCCACTCTCTGCCAGTTCAGAAGGCCGGAAGTCAGAGATCGACCCCCGTGGAGGCGTAAGGGGGCCCCTGTCCCCTGCCTGTCTGCCAGGGTGGTGGCTGCGGCACGGGTGAGGGCGGGCGGGCGGGCCGCGGCTCCCAGACGCACCCCTCCGCCTCCTCCCCTGCGCGCGCCATTCCTCTTAGACACCCTTCCTTGCGCTTGGGGCCCACCCTACTTGGGATGATCTCGTCCCAAGATCCTTCACTAATTACGAAGACCCTCTTTCCAAACGAGGTTCCCGGTGGACATGAGCTTTTGGGGGACGCTAACTCACTGCACCCTCCAATCCATTCTCCCCTTGGAAGCCGGCCGCACACCCACCCCTGTGTTACCGCCGAGCACATGGCCTTCACCTCTACTCTAAAATGATCTCCTTTACTTATCACTGCTTGCCTCCAGCAGGCACCCACAGGCTGTGCCAGGGCCGGCCCGGTGTGGGTGCTCAGGACGGCTCTCAGGAGACACGGCGGGAGGACTGCTGGGAAGGAAGGAGGGAAGGAGGGAGGGAGGGAAGGAAGGGAGGGAAAGGAGGGAAAGGAGGGAAGGGAGGGAGGGAGAGAAGGAAGCAAGGGAGAGAGGGAGAAAAGGATGGAGGGAAGGAAGGAGGGAAGGAGGGAGAGAAGGAAGGGAGGGAAAGGAGGGAAGGGAGGGAGGGAGGGAAGGATGGAGGGAAGGAAGGGAGGGAGGGAGGAAAGGAGGGAAGGAAGGAAGGGAGGAAGGAAGGGAGGGAGGGAGGGGAGGGAGGGAGGGAGGGAAGGAGGGAAGGAAGGAAGGAAGGAAGGGAGGGAAGGACGGAAGGACCGGGAGTTCTTCTCAGCTCCTTTGTTCCCTAAGTGGAAGGTGACCTCCCCAAATGGGACATCTGATACAGTTGTCCTAGTCACCTGTGGCTACTAAAATTTAAATTACCCCCAAATTAAGGGTGCCTGAGCGGTTCAGTGGGTGAAGCATCCGACTCTTGATTTCGGCTCAGGTCACGATCTCACTGTTCGTGAGTTCAAGCCCCACATGGGGCTCTGAGCTGATAGGAGCCTGCTTGAGATATTCTCTCTCTCCCTTCTCTCTGTCCCTGCCCTGCTCATGCTCTCTCTCTCAAAAATAAATAAACTTAAAACATTTTTTTAAAAATTACCCTAACTTAAATAAAATAAAAAATTCAGTCACACTGGCCATATTTTCAGTGGTCACTAGCTACATGTGGCCAGTGGTACCATATCGGGCAGATGGGACATTCCAGAAAGTTCTGCTGGACAGTGTTGCTCCAGACCAACCAACCAGAGAGAATTAGATGCTGTCAGTGTCACCAGGGGCCCCGAGACTCTCCCCCCCCGGGCGTGTGGGAGCCACGCTGGATGTGGGGGGAGACAGGACCGCGCTGTGGTCCCCAGCCTCGGTCCCAAGGGGGTGTGCAAGCAGGACCTGCCACCAAGAGAGGGCAAGACATCCCCGGAAATGGGGGCCACTGGGGACCTCTGCCCCCACTCGGGGAGGGGCGGTTTCAAGTGCGGTCACCTTTAGAGCAGGAGGCCCAGTGTGCCCTTGAGGGGAGGAGGCCCAGCCAGGTTTTCCCAGAGCCTCCTGGGACCATCCCTCCCCAGGATCAGCAGGGGTGAGGCTGGGGGCGTCTGCAGGGGGGCGGGCACGGCACTCCTTGCCCTGGAGCCTCTGTGAGGTGGGTGCACACCTGATTGCCCTCCCAGTGGGACAGGTCGGGGCGGTGGAGCCCCATCCCCACCAGCCCCTCCCCAGGCTGAGGGCACACCCCCCACACAGGGCGACAGTGGTCCCTCCTGCCTCTGCCTGGACTCACTCCCTGCTCTGCCTCCGCCAACCAATCCTGTCCTTCGAATAAATGCTCCTACGGCCAGCAAGCCTGCTTGCAACGAAAACAGCATGCAGTCGTCTTGCCCCTCAGGCGGCCCCAGGGGACCTTTGGCACCATCTGGGGGCCTGTGGGGCTGTCAGGACTGGGATGTGCCCCTGGCGTTGGTACAGGATGGCACCCCTTCCCGGCGGCTAGCCGCATGTCTCTTGTCTCTCCCACAGGGGACACTGGAGTGGGCGGGGCCCCACATTCCGCCCCGTCCAGCGGCCTATCCGGTCACCTCGCCCAGCTGCTCGAGGCCAACCCCCCACAATTCAGTCACTGGCAAATGCTGTGCTGCTCCTCTCAGCTGGCTTTCCCCCCTGTCTCCCTGCCCGCCGGCACCCCTGCACAGCCCTCCACCCACAGGCAGCATGACCTACCAAGACGTGGGGGCCCAGGCCACCCCTTCTACCTGTGCCACTGCCTCGCCCCGGCACAACGCTCTGACTTCCTGGGAGTTCTTTAGCTCCCAGAACGTGCCCAGGGCCTCCATGCCTCGGGGCCTTTGCACTGGCTGTTCCTTCTGCCTAGAATCCCTTCCCTGGGCTGGGGGGACTGCCCCTCTCAGGCTTCAGCGACTCCCTTCTGGAGAGACCCCTCCTGCCCCCAGACCCGGCACCCACACCCGGTGGGTCCGTTCTGGAAAATATCACCACCCGGTGTCATCTCTATTTGCCTGTGGCCTGGTGGCCCGCAGGTCCCTGCCTGTCTTCTGTGCCAACCCCGACAGACCTGTCCTTGGGGGAATTAGCCTACTCGCCATTAGAGCAGTATCTCACTGCTGACACTGGCTGCATGTTTGAGCCCCCTGCCCCAGGCACCCTGAGGTTCGATGACCCATGAGAAAGGCTCACAGAACTCCCTGAAAGCTTCTGTGCATGGTTCCGGTTATTCCGGGGAAAGGATACGGATCACCATCACCAGGGGCACAGGTGGACGGGGCAGGGTCCAGGAGGCCCACACGTGGAGCACCCGTGGTCTCTCTGGAGTCGGTACGTGTCACCCCCTGCATGAGTGAGTGACAATACGGGAGAGCACCCCCAACCAGGGAAGCCCCGAGCCTCAGGTTCGGGGTGCCCGCTGGGGCTCTGTCACTCCCTGCCACATGGCTGACCCATAGTCTCCAGCCCCAAGTTTGCGTGAATATGCGTACTTCCCAGGCTCTCCTGGAGGCCAGAACAGGGGCAGGGGTGTGGGGCGGCCCAGAGACCCCCTCCCAGGAGCTGAAAGCAAAGACCAGCTTCTCCTCCCGGCGGGTTAGTTCTTCCCTGCAAGGGCCTCCCTCCACTTTACAGCGGAGGGAACTGAGGCCTGGAGGTCCCTCCAGGGGACCTGCCTGGGGGAGGTGGGCTGTGGTGGGCTCAACCCCTCCGCTCCTCCACCCGGGGCCCCCCACCTTGCAGAGGTCAGTCACACCCCTGCTGAGAGGAACACCGCCCAGCCGCTCCCCAACAAATCCAGGAAGCAGAATAAAAGGTCTTTGTACAAAAATGGAGAAGTAGGGCACGCTCATGCAGACGATGCACACAATAGAGGGATGAACAAGGGAAGAGGGACAGTCCCTCCCCACTCGCCCCCGCGGAGGCCATCGGGGCGGCGGGAGGCCCGGCTCTCAGCGGAGCCCTGCCTGCTCGCAGAGCCCAGGCCTTCAGGCCTCCAGGGCCTCCCCGCCCGCCGGCTCCCCGGCAGCCCCACCCCAGCCCTCCCATCCGGGATGAGTTCGGTACCCTGCACCCACGGTTGCTAGGAGACCGTTGCCAAGAGGCACAACTCGGCTCCCAGCAACACAGTTTGCCGGGCCCATTTAGAGAGGCGTGTTCTTGTCCACTCGCTGCCTCGGTCCCTTTGCAAACATCTCAAGCGCTCTCTTGCCCGTGGCTTCTGGAGAACACGAGCACGCGCTCTGTGTTTAGGAACGGTTATGAAACAAACGTATCGGCCACTGGGTCTGCACGGGGTGTGGCACGGAGCCTGGGACTGAGGGGCAGGGGGAGCCCCAGGGTGGACGCCCTGCTTCTCGTCACAGGCGGGCCGAGCGCTCCTGGCTGATTCGGGACCTCGTCCCCTCCGGTCCGACCCCACAACCTCCAAGCAGCCGGCTTCCCGCCGCCAAGCCCGAGGCCCGGCAGATTCACGGACACGCACGAGAGGCTGGCGGCTCGCGCCTCCGACAGAGCCAGGCAGGGGTCTCTGCTGCTGTGGCGGAGGACTATCACACCCCGGGCCACGTCATCACAGGCCACAGGCCCAGCCCTGCCACGGGGCCCGAGAGGCTCGTCGCCAGCACGCCAGCCCACACACGCTGCGTTGTGGGGGACCCCAACCCAGGGATCCTGGGAGGCACAGCCACGTGGGTCACACGGCCGCCTGGACACAATGTCCTGATGCAACTGCTCACCAGCCCTCCCTCTGGGCAGGCATTCCAGCACTAACAGCCCCTGCTTTTGGCTTCCGCGGTATTAGGGGGGTTCAGCGGAACCCCACCTTTCGTGTCTGGACACAGGCAGGCTTCTTCTCACCCTCCTGAGTCTGGGTGTGGCCAGTGCAAGGGGAACAGAGGTGACGTGTGTCCTTCCAGGTGGAACTTACAAGCCTTACGCCGCCCACCACGTTCCCCTTCAACCTGCCTTGGCCACGGGCCACAGCGGCCGGGCAGGGGCGGGGCCCCTCCACCGGGGTTTGTAAGCGGGGACAACATGACACAGAGCACGGCAAAGCCACTGAGACCTTGGGATTGTGTGTGCTGCAGCCTGTCCCGGGCTGTGCTGACTGCTACAGGCCAGGCGGGCCTCACACTTCAAGGATGCCACTTAAAATGCAAACCCCCCCCCCCCCCCCCCCCCGCAAGGGGATTTCCTAAAGCCGAAGCCCCCCTCAGGGAAGTCCGTGATTTAGAGCCGGGAGGAGCTGGAAGAAAGGAGCTCAGGTGCGATTCTGGCGGGGTCAGTGGGCCTCCCTGGGGGGACGGGGCCGCACAAGGTCCTGGGGGGATGTGCAGGGTGAACACAGCCTCGGGGGAGGGGAGCTGACGTCGAGGGTGTTCATTCCATGATGGAAGGAGGCACGTGGGGGCACACATCCCTTCCTTCCTTCCCACCCAGGCCCCTCCCTGCCATACTTTTCTGGGCCTCAGTTTCTCTGTTTGCAAAGTAGGCCCGGCCGTCCCTGCTCTGCACACAGCCTGGTGAAGGCCGGCAGGAGGGTCCCTGCATTGCAGGGCGCCCTGTATGCAATACTAGGGGAGAGCCTCAATATATAAAGAGCACTGTCACTGGGACCTCGTTCCGTCCTGTGGCAGCCCCGAGACGGAGGGAGGCATCCAGCTCCTGACTTTGCAGACGAGGGAACAGAGTCAGGAGACGTGCCCGGTGCTGGCAGAGCTCAGTCCACGGGCAGCCTCAGGCTGCCGGCCCTCCTCTGATCTCCCAGGCGCAGGCCACTGGGGTCCGCCTTCCCGCCGGCTGCCTTCCCTGGGCGGGGAGAGGCTGTAGCGCATCCGTGGCCCCTGCACCCCCGGGAAGGGTTCTGGGTGCGGCCACCTGCCCAGCGGAGTGAACAGGTGTGTGGGGGAGTGCTGGGGACTCCGGCTGGTACATGATCCCCGTTCGGGGTCTCTGGGCCGCAGCGCAAGGAGGCGGAGTGTGTTCGGTGCAATCAGAGACAGGATGGACTCGAGAGAGGCTGCACGACTGTGGCTGCGAGTCCTGCAGCCCATTCCAGCCTGGGAGGGGAGGCTCAGCGCTCGGGACGGCTGGTTTCAGGCAGGCGCCGCCGCCCACGGGCTGACCCGGGGGACGCGCAGTCTTCCTGGGGGACACTCTACCATCCGCATCCCAAACCCACCCCGCATCCCGCCCCAGGCAGAGATCCTGGCCCCTCATCCCGCCCAGAAGGTGTTGGGCGGTTTTCCACGGAGCCATTTTCTCTCCCCGGCCCCTCCTCCCCCACCCCGGCTGCCTCCCAGCACCGGCCAAGGGGCCACACAGAAACCTCCTCTTGCAAATGTCCCGGACGCTTCATCTGTTGTCCCACCCCGAACTTGGTAACAGGATGCGGGGGTCGGGCGACCACCTGACAGGTGAGCCCCGCCCCAACTCTGCCTCAGTTTCCCCAGACGTACAACAGAGGGCCTGGCGGTCAGCCCCGTGGCAGACCCCGTCTGCTGACACCCATTCCGTCCTCCTCTCGTTCCTCGCTACGGGGACTCAGCCTCGCTGCAAATCAGACCAGGGAGAAGCTCACCAGAGGCTGTCCGCGAGGGGCGGGCCCAGGGCGCACCCCCTCTTGTTCCTGGCCCTTCCCCTTCCTGCTGCCTGGCACTTGCCTGACCCGTTGGGGCAGAATGAGCCTCTTGGACCCCAGGGTGACCCCACGCTGACAGCCACAAAGCCTGGTTCTTGGTGGCTTCATGGGGCCACAGTAGGGCCCGTGGATTTCCGGCCCCACAAAAATCACACCATCTCTCTTTAGACTAAAGCCTCTGAGTTTGTTCGCAGCCATTGAATGCGATTCCTAAGTGGTGCAAACTCTGAACGGGGACAGCACATCTATGTCCGGGGTCGGTGACGACCCCCAGCACTTTATCTGCCATTACCTGACTCCATAATCTCAGCCCGCGGCCGGCCTTACCACACATCCACGTCATAGCCAGGCTCAGCGATGGTGAGCAAATCACCCCAGTCTGGGGAGGCGGCTTCATGGCAGGACGAAAGGCATCAGCTCTAAGGGGAAGATGACCACAGATTGTGTGGTCCCGTTTATACGAAATGGCCACAAGACTGCAGCGACAGAGAGCAGATTTGTGAGTGTCCGGGGCCGCGGGCCAGGGGGACGGGAGGGAGCTCCAACGGGTCTGGAGTTTCTGTTTGTACCGCTGGTTGCCCAGCACTGTGAGACGCGTTAAGAGTAGGGCCTCTCAGTCTCCCCACCTGGGGCAGGACACGGGGCCCTGGCTCTGTCGTCCCAATCCTCGGGAGAAGTGAAGCGCTTGCCCCAAGCCTGGTGCTCTCGATGGTAAGGGGGACCGTGGCTGCCCCTCCAGGGAACAGGTGATGGGAGAAAGAGCAGGTCGGAGACCTCACAAGGGGTCCCTAGGACAGGGATTAGACACGATAAGGTTTTTCCTTGTGTGGATTTAATAAAAACTTCTCAGGGGGGAAAAGAAAGCAGAAGTTTTGCTTTATAAGCGGGTGTCGTGGGTTGGATAGTGTCCCCCTAAAATTCACGTCCATCCAGAACCTCAGAACGTGACCTTATTTGGAAATGGGGTCTTCGCAGAGGCAATGAATGAAGATGATGAGCAGGGTGGGCCCTGCTCCAATGACTCGTGTCCCTGTAAGAAGAGAAAAGACACAGGGAGACAGGCCTGTGACCACGGAGACAGAGTGAGGGGTGGAGCCACAGCCCAGGGACGCCTGCGGCCCCAGAAGCTGGAGGAGGGGGTGTGGCCCTCCCTGTATCTGGATTTGGGACTTCTGGCCTCCTGACGGAGCGAAAGAGCCTCTGTCGTCCAAACACCCCCAACAGGCGTTTTGTGACAGCAGCCCCCACAGGTGAACACAGAGGGCAGCCCCCCGAGAGGGCAGCCTGGTGACTTATCCTCGTGGAGATGGGCACCCCGACGCCTCCCCAGGACTGGCTGTGTCTGGAGGGCTGGATGAGGTGGGGGTGGTGGCAGAGGGAGGCGGGGAGGCCTCCGCTCCAGAGCGAGCCCCGAGGGCCTAGCTTCGAGGAAACCAAGGGTAGACACCCCAGCCAACCGCCGAGAGGAGCTGATTTTTCTAGAATAAGTCAATGCCCAGTTGCCTACAACTGAGGACAGTCTAGGGCATTCTCAGACTCTTAGACGTTCTACAAGTGGCTCCTGATTCGGAGAAATCCGAGAGCAGCTTGCCGGGCTGTGCCATTGAATGCTCCCAGGGTCACGTGCACACACACCCTCTGCCCACAGACAAAACCGGATCCTGGTCCCTTTTTCTCAGTGCTGACTTCTCCGTCACGAGGATGGCAACCCAAGGCCTCAGCTCCTGACTAACTCAGCACTCACCGGATGGGCCCTGAGAGCCGGGCACACAGGCCGAGCTCTGTGCAAGGGTGGTGACAGGGCGACCCAGGACACGGTGGCCTGGGTGCCCCTTGCAGTGGCTGTGGGTCGGGGCAGGGTGATTCCCGAGTGGGCAGACGGGGCAGGCCCAGGGCAGCGTCCCCTGATCCCACTGGCCTGGCTGGGACGGCCATCCTGGATGCCAGGCCTCCCAAGCCAGCGTCTCAGGGGCTGGCACCTGCGATGTAACTGGATGCCCCCTCGGCCGTTCTGTCCCCCGATCGCCCGCGGCCCCTCACTGAAAACACGTCCAAAGGTTTCTCAGAACCACATGGGGAAATGAACTAATTCAATTTCCCCTATTTCTGAAAATACATTCGTGACTTCGGAGACTTAATGTTTTCAAAGCACAATGACCGTGCTTGCTCTTTCCCAAGAAACGCTACATTTAGATGCTAGGCGTTCCCATGACATCTGTCTTTCAAGCCGAGGGAGCGGACCGCACCAGGCCCGGGGGCGGCACCGGCCCCAGGTGCCCTGGGTCACCTGTACGCTCCCAACAGACACAGGTGTGCGGGGGCAGCGTGGACGCCACCTCTGAGCCACACCTGCGTTCTCGGGCCTTTCTTTTCTTGATAAAAATCTAAATTTTGACTATTTTATGGAACCCCTTTTTACAGCAGAACATGCCCTCCGCCCCCATTCACAGCCGACGCAGCCTGGAGACCCCTGCCCCCCGGGGCGTGGGGAGCTCATGCCAAGCGTCTGGGATGGTTCCGGGACGTGGCAAGTACCGAAATACGGAAACTGGGGTGGTCGTTCCACAGAAAGAAAAGGAAAGCGAAAGGCATCTCTTCAAAACACCCCCACCCCAGCCTCACTTACAGACCAAACTCACAGCTCTCTGCACTTGGCCCTAACTCTTTGCTTTTCTAGGCCACGGTGCCCTACATTCTCAGAAAGTAGACCCCAACTACAAAACAGATTCTTCTCTAGCCTGATCACAACCCACATCCTGGAATCCCGGACGAGCCCCGGAAAGAGCCCCTCGAAAAACCTGCCACTTCCTGCTCGACCTGGCCAAGAGTCGACACCCTCCCCACGCCCACCAACCCCCCTGGCCACCCTAGCAGAAAGGGAGGGAGGGAGGGAGGGAAGAAGGGAGGGAGGAAGGGAGGGAGGGAGGAAGGAAGGGAGGAAGGAAGGAAGAAGGGAGGGAGGGAGGGAGGGAGGAAGGGAGGGAGGGAGGGAGGAGGGAGGGAGAAAGGGAGGGAGGAAGGGAGGGAGGGAGGAAGGGAGGGAGGAAGGGAGGGAGGGAGGGAGGGAGGGAAGAAGGGAGGGAGGAAGGGAGGGAGGGAGGAAGGAAGGGAGGAAGGGAGGGAGGGAGGAAGGGAGGGAGGAAGGAAGGAAGAAGGGAGGGAGGGAGGGAGGGAGGGAGGAAGGGAGGGAGGGAGGGAGGAGGGAGGGAGAAAGGGAGGGAGGAAGGGAGGGAGGGAGGAAGGGAGGGAGGAAGGGAGGGAGGAAGGGAGGGAGGAAGGGAGGGAGGAAGGAAGAAGGGAGGGAGGAAGGGAGGGAGGAAGGAAGAAGGGAGGGAGGAAGGGAGGAAGGGAGGGAGGGAGGGAGGAAGGGAGGGAGGGAGGGAGGAAGGAAGGGAGGAAGGGAGGAAGGAAGGGAGGAAGGGAGGGAGGAAGGGAGGGAGGAAGGAAGGAAGAAGGGGAGGAGGGAGGAAGAAAAGAAAGGGGGCTTCAGAAAAAAATTATTAATTTTAATTTCTTGAAATACGGTGTGTTGATTTGGAAGGCCACCAGGAGGGGCAGAGGGGACCGAGGAGACGACAGAAGCAAAGGGCACTGTCCAGCCACATGGGTCCCGGGAGGCTGGGTCACAGAGAGAGATTACTACGCACTGAGGGGCTGACTGATGAGAGGCGACAGGGGTGGGGGAGTCACGGGTGCAAGCTGAGGACAGGTGCCCAGACGTGGGCACCTGCAAAATGAAACAATCTGGACATCAAAGGGAATAATGTCCTGCAACTGTGATTTAGACACACTTTACGTACAAAATCCCGCGTCTGTCATGATGTTAAGAGGCAGAGACAGAGACAAACAGAGAGACAGAGACAAAGACAAAGACAAAGACAAAGACAAAGACAAAGACCCCCGGCCCCTGCCAGAAGAAGCAATACCAAGCCAATTTCCTGGACATGAACACAGATCACGGAACACCAGTCCTTGCAGAGAAACTTGACAACAAAGAGGAAAGAATTCAGCACGTATTTTGCCCCCTTGGACAGATAGCATTTTTGCCCAATCGTCGTATCTGATAAGGGGACGCTCTTCACGATGGGAGGACCCTGCTAATAACCGAGGAAGGTGTGTCAGGATTAGGAAAGCACCATGTGCCAGCTCTGGTGAGCTCATCAGTGCCCGCAGAGCCCGCCCCGGAGAGAGGCCCCCGGGTGGAAGGCCAGAGGGGCTTCCTGGTGGAGGAGCCGGCCACCTGCTGCCCGATCTCTGGGGCCCTGAGGATGTGAGGCATGGAGCATGTGGTCCCCCCGCCCCCGTGCTGGTGGACCCAGCACAACGGGGCTGCCAGAAGTAGGCGGCCCTGAGAGACACACAAGGAGGCAGAGATCCATCCAGGGTGTGGGCAGCCTACAGCCAACTGACCCAGTCCCCCAACACGCTGATGGCAGGGACAGCGGAGGGATGGAAGAGACTGGAGGAGAACGGGGCCGGGGCAGAGCTACCAAGTGCCACACGGGGTCCCGAGTCAGAGTCGCCGCCGTGACAGGACATTTCTGAGGGACCATGCCGGATGCTTAGGTGGGACAGTGGCATGGGGTCTCATGAGCGAGAGGGAAGCGATATGAGAGAGAAAAAAGGAACAGCAGGATGGTCACAATTGCTGGGCCATGCCACCGAAGGCACAGGTGACAAAAGGGAAAGAGACAAGTCAGATTTCATCAAGATGAAAACCTTGTGTGCATGAAAGGGCATGGTCAACAGAGTGAAAAGGCAACCCTGAGAATAGGAGAAAATACTTGCAAGGGATGTAGCCGATAAGGGATTAATATCCACAATACATAAAGAAGTCCTACAACTCAACAACAAGAACAGTCATTTCAATTAAAAGATGGGCAAAGGACTTGAGTCGATGCTTCTCCGCGGCTGACGTGCAAACGTCCAATAAGCACCTGGAAAGCTGCCCAGCATGGCCAGCCGTCGTGCAAATCCACACCGTGATGAGAGGCCGCCGCACGCCCATTGGGATGGCTATTCTCGGAGCAACAAAATGACAGGGGTTGGCAAGGATGTGGAGAGACTGGAACCTTGCGCACCGTTGGCGGGGACGTAACTGGTGCAGCTGCGGCAGAAATCGGCATGGCAGCTCCTCAAAAAATTAAATACGAAATTACCGTTGGACCCAGCAGTCCCACTTCTGGGTATATATCCAGAAGAATTAATTGAAAGCAGGGACTCCAGCAGATATTTGCACACCCACGTTCACAGCAGCATGGCTCACAGCGGCCAAAGCGTGGAAAACTCAAGGGTCCACGGATAAGCCAAATGCGGCATAGGCACACGACGAACTGTTGTTCAGCCTTACAAAGGAGGCAGACATACAAGGATAAATACCGTCAGGTTCCAGCAACACGAGGGACCCAAAGAGGTCGGATTCATGGAGACAGAGAGTGGACGGCGGGCGCCGGGGCTGGGGGCCCGTGTTTCATGGGGACAGAGCATCAGTTTGGGAAGATGGAAAGTTCTGGAGGCGGCTGGTGGTGATGGCTGCACCAACGCGGGAATACGCTTAATGTCACCGAGCTGTGCACTAAGCACACTTAAGACGGTAAATTGTTATGTGTATTTTTCCCCAATTTAGAAAATAATTAAAAAGATGTAATTGCAGAAAAGGGGGGCATGGAGGGGATAAGTAAATGCAGGCTGTAATTTCCTGAAGGCCAGCTCTCCGTGCAGGTCTTCATAAATCCTTACACTCGGCCCAACCTTGCTCAAAAACCCCAATGGCCCCCGTTGCCCTGGGCCTTCCTGCAACTTAAAAGGCCCTGTGGGACCTGGGTCCCATCCTTTTCCCCACTGCATCCGCTCCCTCCCAGGGCGTTCTAGAACATATGGAGCCGTTTCCTGCCCTGGGCAGGGCCTTGCACTCACCGCCCACGCTGCTTGGCCCACCCTTCCCAGCGCCCTCCCCGCATGCGGGTTTCAGCCTAGACGTCTCCCCTCTGGGGTTCTTTCCTGATCCCCCAGAGATAAAGGCTCTGTCCCTGCTGTCACTCCCACAGCATCCTGGCACGGACATGTGTGTGCAACTGCCCTGAGGTCGCCGTGACAATCGACCACAGACTCGACAGTTGAACACAGCAATTTATTCTCTCTCAGTTCTGGAGGCCAGAAGCCAGAAATCAGGGTGTCAGCGGGTCCACATCCTCAGAAGGCACGGCCTCCCTCCCTGTCTCGGATGAGGACACGAGTGATGGTATTTAACCTCCCCCTGGAGAAACCAGGGTCGTCCCCATGTTTTTTGCATTCATGTTTGCAAAGACCCTTTTTCCATGTAAGGTGACATTTACAGGCCCCAGGGATTAGGGTGTGTGAACGGCTGTTACTGACCTCCTGCGGCGTGCATGTGTGTGTCGTGCATGCATCGTGTGCAGGTGTGGGTGCACCCGTGTCCCTCTCCACCGTCCCTTCAACGTCCTGCCACGGTTCTTCGCTGACATGTTTACGGCGCACTGGCTCCAGGCGATGCCCCCGCTCCTGGCCGAGTCCCTGTAGGGCTCAGAATGGATTCTCAATACAGGTTTTCCAAATGAACACTCTGCGCTCGACCTGGTGGCAAGAATCCTGCCCTTTCCCATCAACGAGAGCCTCCACAGCTAGCCTGACCAGACCCGGCTGTGCCTGCAGGGGAACGGACCTTTGTTTGTTATTCACGGACAGGGGGCAGGGGGGCCTGGGCTCCCAATTTTGTTCCATCCCTGCCTGTCTTCAAGGCCTGGCCGGGTGAGCAGGGCAATACTTCCTGGAAAGCAGAATCCAGGTTTGAAAGACAAAAGAGCAGAAGGACGGCAGGAAGGAGGGGGAGGGAGAGAGAGACAGAGAGAGAGAGAGCATCTCAACCTCCCTCCAGACCCCTCCAGGCAGCAAGCACCTCACGGAGGACGTGCACTCACATGAGTGACACCTGACACTCACAGGGCTGGGACAGAGAGGAAGACGGGGCTCCCTGAGTGTGCCGGCACCCCCAGAATGCTGGGAGCCCTGTAACCTCAGACCCTCTCGCCCGCCAGGCGGTGCAGGGAAGTCCCAAGGTGAGGCCACCCGGGCACCCAGAACAGCCTCGAGAGGGCCAGTGAGTCCGCTGTGTGCCAGGCTCGGCCCCGTGCGAGGTCAGGGAGCCACCAGCCTGCTTCGGCTGCACGGCCAGGTGCGCTGAGCCTGGGGCTCATAGGGGTCCGTCCAGGCGGCCCGCGCGGGCAGGTCCGTGCGTGGCAGCGCTCCCGGGCCAGCGAGAAGCTGGAAGGCGGTCCACGGCGCACTGGGAGGCACGCGGCAATCCGGGGCTAATTTCCTCCTGCAAAGAGGTTGATCGCATGGTCTGATAAGTGCACTAATCACCTCGGCGTGTGTGCCCCCGAGTCCAAGGGCGGTGGGCCAGCGTGAACACCGGTTGCCGGGAAGGGAAGCTTCCGAAGCAGAGGGCCGAGCAGAAACCGTGTGACCCCTGAGGACCCGCCGAGCACTGGGCTCTGTGCTGGATGAGCCGCGCATGTGGTCACCGAGTCCTGCCCCTGCACACTCGCCCGACCCCACTTACAGGTGAGGACACTCTGGCGGGGTGTCCCCTGCGGACCATCCCTGGTGACCTGGGACCCAGGGGGAGGGACCCTGCCTCCTTCTACTGAAGCGAAGAAGAGGGGGTCCGGGCGGCTCAGAACAAAGGGCCCTGTGCTGTGTGGCAGAAGCTCCGTGGATCTGGGCGGCACATTTTTTAAATCTGCTTAGACTTTCTTGTGTAATGATGATAATAATAATAATAATAATAATAATAATAATAATAATACCTGGATAATTACCAACATTTGCAAGAGGAACATTTCCTAGAATAATTTGGGTTCCTGGCTATCGACTACCTGTTTGTGTCCCTGCCTAAGTGATGGGATTGGGAGGTGGGGCCCTGGGAGGTGATTGGGTCACGAGGGGAGCCCCACGAATGGGATTGGTGCCCTTGTAAGGACCCCTTTGGGCCGTGCGAAGACTGCGTGACACTGGGACCCGAGCCCCGCCCCGGGATCACAGTGTGATGCACCTGGGCCCCGCGGACAGGGGTGGGGCACAGGGGCACCCCCAGGTCACGCCCACGTGCAGCCCCCGTCTGTGAGAGCCACCCTCTCAGCCCGCCTCACCCCTGCAACTCCCCCGGAGCCGCCCCTCCCGCTGGAGGTCGGGGGAGAGGTCGGAGGGGCCCAGGCAGGAGGCATCCCGGTTCTTCCACAAGCATCGTCAAGTCTGGACCCTGCAGTCCTGGGTGAGCCCCTGGATCTTCATCTATAAAATGGGGACAAGAATGCCAGGCTGACAGTGCAAGTGGCCAGTGTCATCACTGTGGCCTCCCGGGGCCCAGAGGGATGGAGAGAACCTCTTCGCTCGGGTTGCAAGATCTCAGGCTGCTAAAATCACACACCGGCCACTGCTCGGCATCCCTCCCTATGAAGAGTAACCACAGATACGGCGCAGAACTCAGGGCAAGTTTTCTGCGTTGTGTTTCTCTTACAAGTCCCTAACTTTGTCCACTAGGATCCGTCACAAGGCACCCGTCGGTCAGCGGTGGGGACTGGCCGTGGGCTCTCCTTCCCCATGCACGGGGAAGCTGGCGGCACTGACCGCCCCCCGCCCCGCAGCGAGGAGTAACCCCGAGACACGGCTCTCGCCCGCGGAACACGACCGGGGGTTCGTGTGCCCTTCCTTGCGCCGCCCTCCCGCCAGCCAGATGCGGTGGGGCCCAGTGACCAGGGCCTCCCCACGTCCAGAGCAGAGGAGCCAGGGGAGGGGCCGAGCCTGGCTCTCTGAATTGCAGCGTGGACGACAGTGGCTGCCGCTGGGGAGGCCCGTTTGGGACTTGGGAGGAGGGAGGAACAGACTTCCATTGTTCAATTCCAGCCACTATCCCCCTGGGGCCTGTCTGTTACAGGGCGCGGGCACAGGGGCAGCTGAGCAGGCGGGGAGCCTCTGCTCGGCTTGCGGCTCGGCTGGCCGGAGAGGGCAGGTCGCCTGCGTGATGGCCCAGCACCCGGGATTGTCATCGGTCTGCCTCTCTGGGGTGACAGCATGGAGCCTCTTTCTTGGGAGCTCCCGGGGCTGGGGAGAAAGTCACGGGGGACCGGGCGCCAGGATGGAAAAGTTGACAGGGCCTGGGGCCTGCCCTCGTCACCGGCATTCCCCGGGGAGGCTTTCCACTTGGGCGGCTTCACGAGCTTTGCCATCAACCAGACAGAGCCGTCCGCACGCTTCGTGTACCGTGCTGGATCACAAACCACTCCTAGGAACGAGTGGCAACCGCTCTGGATTCCAGGTAGATTTTCGTGGCTGAAAATGCCCCGGCCTTGGAAACTTTGATTTTCCATTCGGTTCAAATTTAAATCCCTCACGGCAAGCGCCGGGGGGGAATGTACAGGACATGGGCAGTCGACGGACAAGGCACCGAGTGAGTGACACAGGGGCACTCGGCATTAAGTCAGGGAGGAAGGTGACGCCGTGCAGCGTCACCTGTGAACCGCTTTTGTGAACGGTTATGAGTCTGTGTGATTTACGGGGACAGCCCTCCCGCACCAGCTTCCTTCACCTTCCCAGGCACCTCCCCGCGACTCTGGGAAATCGCAGGTGACACAAACGGGGCACGCATTTCCCGGAGATTTATATCTGGCTCGGAGGCTCCCGCCGAGGGTGGCTAAGAGTGACACAGGTCCTTGGAGAGACGGGGACAAGAATGCAGCCGCAGCACCCCCGGCCCGAGAGCCGTCGCCTCGCCACGGATGCCGTTTTCATTAGGGACGGACGCAAGTTTTAAAGAAGTTACGTTCCAGAAGAGCCAGATGCCCCTGACTCACCCCACACCCATCTCCTCCCCGCCGGTAACCCCGTTACCACGTCGGTGTGCAGACTTCCAGTACTTTCTACGCACTTTTGTGTTCCCTAGGAAAATCCAGAGCATGGAGAATGAATACAGGATTTTGCATCCTTTTCAAGATGGCACAGATATTGTCAACTACGGCGATCGTCCTGTGTCTGTCACTGAGGAACACTCACTGGGGACAGCCCTGTGCCCTTGCATACATGCTCCCCTCTTGGCTTCTAACTCGTGGGTACTTTCTGCTCGTGTGACGAGGAATTATTGAACACCTGCCTGTGCCAGGTGCTCTGGCTGCAGGTGAGTGTCTGGTCCCATCTGGGGGGGGGGAACGGGACTGACTCCTGACACACTGCGAATTTGACCCCTGCGTGGATAAGAGCCCTGAGTAAACAGGAAGCAGGTCAAGGGACTGTGGGTGGGGGAGGAAAGGTGCACAGAGGGCGGGATGCATGCGGTCCCCTCCCCGACTCAGCCCTACTGGCCACAGGCCGTCAGGGTCCTTCCCACCTTTTTGCCATTTCAAGCACGGCTGCAGAGAATACGCACGGAGGTGTGAGGGGTGCGTCCCCCCCGCCCCCCACGGAACAGGTCACCACACGGCCCAGTCTCTGCGGACCCAAGGGCCACGTGCAGGGCGCAGGGACATCACCCGTTTTGTTTCGGAGCTAAGGAAACAGGCTGTGACCAGCCCGAGCTCTAACGGTAAAGCCTTCTTGTTCAAAAAGTTGTGTTTTGGTTTTTTTTTTAAGTCAAGAACATTGCTTCCCTTAAAAAAATTTTTTTTTAATTGGAGCAAAGTACACATAACACAAAATTTGCATTTTAACCATCTCTACGCGCACAGCTCAGCGGCATTAACTACGTCCACACTGTTGGGTAGCTGTCCGCACCATCTGTCTCCAGAAATGTCCATCTTCCCAAAAGGAGACTCTGTCCCCGTGACATGGTGACCCCCCCTCCCTCCCTCGGCCCCAGCGCCCACTGTCCACTCTCTGTCTCCATGAATCTGGAGACTCGGTGATCATGGAGTAGATCACACGTGTCCTCTGTTTCCCAGTGCCCCCCGCCCCCGCCGCCCAGCCTGGTCACTTCGGGGACAGAGGTGAGAACTGGTGGGGGGGGCATCCCAGGGCAGCCCCTCCCCCAGGCGAGCTCCTGCTCTGAGCGAGGTGGCCATGTTCCCATTCCTGCACGAAGTAAAACAGGATGATCTTTGAAGGCACCTCTTCCTCAGGGGTGACCCCACACAGGCCTCACGGAGCAAAGCGGGAGAGAGGGTGGCGTCAGCATCTGGGCCCAGACCTGCTGGCCGGACCTCACACGGTCACTGAGCCTGACGGTCACCGCCTCCGTCACATCACCCCCCGGTCCCCGGAACAATAACCCGTGCCTTGTGCCAAGAGCTGCATCTGGACCGCCATAAACAAATGAGGAGGCGGCTCTCCGTGTAGGGTGGCCCCTGCCCAGCAGGGACACTGGGCAAGTGGGAGGGCCATGCGGGGAGGACACGGTGGAGGCAGGGGTGTGCAGGCAGGGCCGCGGGCAGGGACAGGGCTGGCCAAGGGATGCTGCTGGGCACACAGCCTGTTCTCAAAACAAAAACAAAAACAAAAACCAAACCAAAATGCGCACCCCCCCCCCCCAAACCAAATCAGGCCATTCTGCCCAGAAGGCTTATTAAAAAGCACTCCTAGAAAATTAACACAATTTCTTCCTGGAACAGACGAGGCAGGCCAGACACTGGAATGGAAACTAATCACCACGGTCCCCACATCACCGCTGTGGGGGCTGGACTGCTGCCACCAGGCCCGGGCTGAGTCACCTCCTGCCCAGGGACTGACATGTCCCAGGAAGACGCAACAGAGCCCGGGGGTGCTGGGGCCCGGGCGGCCCCCTTCCCTGACCCAGGAGAACACACAGTGTTCAAGAGCTACCCGCCCAGAGCTGCACGTGGGTTCACGTCCTGCCTTGTCTCTCCCTCCCGAGGTTGGCTTGCTCACCAAACCCCGATTCCCTGAAGCCACGTCCCTTTGGGAGGCTGGTGGGGGTGCAAGGAGGTCTCGGCCCACGGTGGGCACTCAGCCATGAGCACAGAGTGCTGTTATTCCCAGTGCTGCGTGGCCCCTGGTACCACAGGCTGGGGACCAGCTGCCGAGAGAGTAGCCTTCCTGGTCCCCCCGGCTGCCTCCTGACACTGGGCCAGTCAGTGCAAGTGGCTGAGAGTCTCAGGCAGGAGAGATCATTTCCCTGCTGTCCGCCAAGGCCGAGTCTTCCAGGGAGCCCCATACAGGCCCTCGCCCCGCACGGCGGGTCAAAGGGCCAGGAGCTCGCTTCCCTAGCACGCTCTTCTGGACACTGAAGGTTTGAGTTGCCCCCAGATTCGTATGTTGAAGCCCTAACTCGCAGTGGGTTCTATGAGGTCACGAGGGTGGGGGCCCCACGATGGGATTAGTGCCCTTGTAAGAGGGGCCCCAGAGAGATGGTCTCTTGCCCTCTCCACCACGTGGGGACAGCAAGAAGCCGGCCGTGTGCAAACCAGGAAGAGTCGCGACTTCTGAGATTGTGCTCCATGCAGGAGCTGTGGCCCGAAGGCTTCTGGGGCAGAGGAGGGGCGCGCTCAGCCTCTGAACACTGGGACACTGCTCAGCCAAGCCTGGGGGGCGGTGCGGGAGGGACCTGGAGGTCCTTACAAGGCACAGACACCTTACATGGCCACACGCCCCTGCCTGTGCCTGGGACCAGGTCTGGATACTCCACAGAGCATGGAATCTGGGGCCCCTTTGCCTCAGTTTACCACAGGGTCTGTGTCACTGGAACGGGGGTATCAGAGAACCTGTGTTCTCCCGCACAGAACACAGAGTCCCGCCTCAGGGCCAGGGCTGAATGGGCCCGCGGACAGTGTGCATGATGAGCTCAGAGAGGCAGAAATCCATCGCAGGCTGGTGAATCTGCCGGCCCCGTCGATTGCCTTCCTTGTCTCTATACCCGGGACTCAACCTTCCTTTGGGAGCCAGCCCACCGCCGCTGGGGAGGGCACGTGACCCCGCCCGGCACCTTCCATCAGCCTCGTCCATCACTGGCTCTGCGACGGTCCTGTGACCTGAGGCAGGCCAGTGGGGTGCTCTTGTTTGCTGGGGTTCCTCCATGATGCGATAAAGTCCTGGAGATCCTGACTCTGCCACCTTTGTGGGGAGAGCTCGCTCTGGCGAGAAGCCAACACAGAGGAACCCAGAGCTGAGACGGGGAGCGAGGTCCTGGGGGGACACTGCTGAGCGAGTGCCTGGGTCCAGCTGGGCCTGAAGCCAAACATCCCTGGAATTTTCGTCACTCAAATCAGCGCATTCTCTACGTGCTGAGCCGGTTCGAAATGAGTTCTCTCAATTATACAGAAAGTTCTGGAATCACACAATTGAGAAGCATTTTGGGGAGACAGGGTCGCTCTGGCTTTTCTTCCATCCTTAACCGGTTCCCCTTGAGGTGGAAAGACCCTGCTCCCCTACCTCCTCCAGGAAGCCCTCCAGGTATCTTCCCATCAGTCACAGCCTCTCCCTCCATGGACTTTCCATCTGCTTAGTCCACGCCTCCTTTCGGGCCCTGAACCACTTTGCCGTCTCTGGTTGGGCCTCCGTGCCGGGCGATGAGGCCTGCCCTGGGAAGACACGGAGGGCACTGCGGCCCTCTGGCTCCAGGCCCGCCGTGAGAGCCAGGCCCGTGGTCCTCCTGAGCCTCAGCGTCCTTGCTGGTGAACCAGAGCATCCCGGACCCGCGCTCTGGGGGCACAGGGCTGAGAGGGGGGCATCCACACGAGGTGGCAGTGGCAGCAGACAGGGCGGCTCCCGTGGGGGACCATGACCTGTCAGCGGACACAAACTCCGCCCACCTGGCTGGGAGTCCTGGGGCTCGAGGGACTGCCCCCCCTTGGAGCTGCTGCTGGCACCCGCTGCCCCCACTGCCCCCCAGGAGGCCGTGACCCACTTCATCGGAGGTGTCCTTCCCGGGTTCCCTCATTCCTCCCACCTCTGGCCCTCCTCCCAGCCACCCGCCGATGGCCTCCGAGATGATCAGTTACCGAAACCCAGCTGTCTGCCCGTCTGCACATCCGTCCTCTAGTCCCTCCTGCTGTGCCACCAGCGGTCTCCTGGCTGCTCTGGCCCTGCCCCCCTCAGCCCTACCGCCTCCTGTCCCAGCCTCTGCAAACCCAGGGTCAACGGGCCTAAGCGTCTCCTTAACAAAAGCCACCCCCTTGGCAAGGTGCGTTTTGCAGTGCGTCCTACCACTTCCAGGCCGGCTCCAGTGACAGTGACACCACAGCCCTGGGAGCTGTTCCCGCCCCACCACCTCCCAACCCCCATCTCTCAGGCCCTGCCCCTTGCTTAGCCGCATGCTGGATGCTGGGCAGGATGCTTTACGTGGATGCTGCTTCACCAGTCCACAGAAGCGCTGGTTCTGTTCCTGTCCCCCTCCCCCCAGCCCACCGCGCTCCGTCCCTGGCCAGTCCCTTCACCCCGTCCCCTACTCCAGGCCTCACGGTGGAGAAGCTCACAGCATGGCCTCCGAAGCAATCACCTGCCTGGACCACAGCCCGGCTCGGCTGCTTGCTTGCTGTGCATCTGCAGGCAAGTGAGTTCCCCTCTCTGTGCCCCAGGCTCCTCACGCAGAAAAACAAAGAGCTGACAGGAATATCCCAAGGAAACTGAGCACCGAGTGAGTCCGTGTGCGTGGGATGGGAGCATTTCCCGTTGTTACCGTCATCACCGTGGCTGATGTCATTTGCAGCCAGCACAGGCTGTCCAGCAGTGAAGGTGCTGGTGGGTTTGAGTTCTGGGTCCGTGGGCCGGGGCTGCCTCCCCTTCCCTCCGCTCTCCCGCTTCCCCTGCCAGGCTGAGCATAACGATGGCCGTTTACTAGGCGCTCACGGAACGCCTGTCGCTTCCCCCCGAGGCTGGGTCAGCGGTTTACATAAACACAGAATTACATGACCCAGCAAGTCCTCTCGGAGGTGCACACCCCGAGGAACCGGGAACAGGGACCCCAACAAAGGCTTGCACATGCACGTTCATAGCTGCCTTATGCACGAGAGTCAAAGCCGGAAAGCACCCGAACATCTGAATGTCCACCAGCGGACGAATGGACAAGCACAGTGTGGGTCGTCCACACAACGGAATGTTATTTGGCCACAGAAAGAAGGATGTGCCGACACACGCTACCTTGCGGGTGAACCGTGGAAGTGTTCTCAGTGGAAGGAGCCAGCACAAAAGGCCACGTGTCGTAGGACTCCAGGCCAATGGAGCGTCCAGAACAAACCCATGCGTCCAGGCAAACCCATGGACACAGAAAGTCGATCAGTGGCGGCCCGAGGCACAGGGAAGCGGCGGGATGGGAGGTGGCTGCCAATGGAGACGGGTGTCTTCATGGGGGTTGAAAACGTTCTGGGACTAGAGACAGGAGATGGTCGCACAAAATGGCTTAAACTTAAAAAATGGCTAAACTGGTCAGTTTTATGGTGTGTGTATTTTATCACAATAACAAGGATACGCACAATAAAGAGTACACGCGTATACACACGTGGCAAAATGTGTCTCTGACAGACACGTACAAAGAAATGACAACCTGAGAAGGTAAATACTACGGCAGCCCCGTCTCCTGTCAGCGTCAGCTGACTTCTCCCTTTGGCTTGTCTGTATTCCCAGTTTTACCCGGGTGGACGTGACTTGCGCCAACCCTAAAGAAACAGCACTAATGTAAAAACCCCTCAGCAAGAATACACGGGGGCAGAGTTTACTCCAAACCCTAACGTTTTCTGAGAGCAGGGGCACACATCCCCCTATAAAGGCTGTGGGATTTGAGTAGGCAGCGGTAGAGAATTCTTGAGAGAATTCTGGAACTTCAGGGGAAGGACTGGCCAAGTGCGGTTCCCTCTGATGTAAGTCAGTCGCCCCCTGTGTCTCTGTCCGCCTTTCGAGGTCCTGGCCCTGACTGGGGGGATGCGAGGGAGGTGGTCTAGGAGAGACCAGCCACCCCTCCGACACGGAAGTGCCCGGTATGAGCTCTCAGGGTGCCCCGCTGTCCTCATTGGTGTCAGCTAGCCTCTGGGCCAGGCCTGGGATCACAGCTCATCCATTCAACCAACAGACATACTCTAGGCTCCTGCTGCACCAGACTCTGTTTTCCTGGGTGCTGGGATGGCCGCAGGCGCCCCCTGGATGAGGGCTCTGCCCGCAGAGGGGACCCGGGCTCTGGAGGGGAGATGTTCAGCCAGCACATCCTTGTGTCATGTAAACTCAACGCGTGGCAAAGCTGAGAAGAGACGCATCCCTCAGTAGCGGCTGCAGTTTGTGGAGGTCTGTACCTCTCGGATGAGGTGGGTCAGGGAAGGCCTGGTGGGAGGGTGTCCCCGGGGAAGGAAGGGATGGGCAGGGGACTGGGGGCAGGGAGGCTGGGAGCCGTAGAGTCCTGCGGTCCACGGTAAGGACAGGATCTTCCTGAAGAGTGAAGATGGGGAAGTCTCCCTGGAGCAGAAAATGGCTCTAGGAGAGAGATACTCTTCTTAATCCCACTTTGCTGGCAAAGAAATTGAGGCACAGAGGGGCTGTGTAACTTGCCTGAGGCCACACAGCGCATAGGTAGGGCAGCTGGATTTGGACCCAGATGGGCTGCCTCCTGGGACTGAGCGTTTAATCCCCACCCTCACCTGCTTCTCAAGGGCAGTGGCCTCCAGTCTGCCTCCACCTCCCTTCTCCAGCAAGGCTCCAGCCTAGCGATCGGCAGGCCTCGGAAGTTCCTGCTAAAATCCCCGAGCGAGCATGCCTCTGGCGACAGAGTGAGGCCCAATGACTCAGCTCCCATTTAAGGCCCTCCCTGACTTGGAGGGCCCATCCTGTTCATCCTTCCTGGGCCTCCTGACATTTCCCACACAGGTCTATGTGCTTCTGCCCCTGAGCCTTCCTCTGGCTGTGCCCTCCCCCTGTGGTGCCTCCCACCATTTAACGGACCCTGACTGTGTACCTGTCATGAGCTGGGCTCTGGCTGGCCCCTGAGGTCAGGTCAGGAAGGGACAGGGACACGTGCTGCTAGTGGCTGTCTCAGGGACTGTCGGGGAGGCTTCCCTGAGGAGGGGCTACCAAGCAGAGATCCAAGGGTGAGCCAGTTACGCAGGTGGAGGAGGTGGAGATAGGAGAGAGGTAACAGAGAGCACGAGTGAGCAGTGTGGGCAAGTGCTGGGGGTGGGAGGAAGTGTGGCACGTTCAGGAGACCAGGGAGAGAGGGCCAGGGTTAAGGCCCATCTGTCTTTCCAGGCTGGATGTGTGTGCTGCCTCCCTAGCTCATCTGAATAACCATCCCTTCCTCGGTGCCCCAGCTCTGAGTCCCAGCAGAGGTTTGCGGGCCTCCCTCCCCACTCCACTTTGCCCCTTGAGAGCAAAGATGGCCTCCACTCATCTCCTTGACCGAGGGCTGAGCACAGAGGAGGTGCACTAAAAAGTCTGTTACGTGAAACCAAAGGTCCAGGTAGAGGCGATTGGAAATTCCGCCTGGGGGAGGTTGGTCTCAGTGGTCTCAGAGCAGACCACTCATGACTTCACAGCATCGGATGGTAACCACGGCCTTCCATGTCCCCTTCCCCAGCCCTTCTCTTCGTAACTCTTCTTATTGTTGACCTGCACACAGCCTAGTTCCCAGGACTGACAAACTCCATCAATTAGAAGATCCAACAGGGCATTTAGCATGAGGCCTTCCTTCATTTCATTTGCCAACCTAACCGCTTGTATCATGAAATGCCCCACAAAAGGGCACGGCAGACAGACAAATCAATGCTAACGAGAGCCTGCTGAGCACATTGGGAGATGAGTGCGTGGGAGGAAGGGAGGGAGGGAGGGCAGGTGGTGAGGACCCAGGAGGGCTCCTTTCAGGGGAGTCAAGAGGCACATCAGAGAACCCTGGGCCAGAAGTTTCCAACGTGGAGCTCTTGGCTCACCATGCCTCCTGTAGACCTCACCGCATATAGACTGGGGCTGGGTCTACAGCATCCTTCTTGGGTTGGGGAAGACAGTTATAGGATTATGTCTGAAAAACTTTAGACTTTCTCAGGGCATCAGTCAGATGCAAGCTTGGGAGTCAGCACTCTCTCTGGGGCCCTCAGCAGCCGTCTAATCTCTCAGTTCCATCACCTGCAAAGAAGGCATAAAATGCCTACTTCTCAGGAGTGTCCATCACTGAACACAGGTTTTGGGACCTCTGTTAAGCACCAATCATCTACTGGGTGCTGGATATACAGCAGGGACCAGGTCAGCAAGCTCTCCAGCCTGCAGGGAGCAGGCATTCTCATGAGAGAGATGGACAGTAAATCAACCACCCAACACATATGGTTCTGATGGTGGAGGAAACACACAGTGGAGTGTCAGAGTCAGGGGCAACCAGAGGGTGCCCAGTGAGTCTCCTCTGGGAAGGTGACATGTAAGCTGCGATCTCAGTGACAGAGTGAAGGCTGGCTTAGAGCATAGGCTGCCACAAATACTCGAGCCATACTGGTCCCTTCACCTCTCCTTACAGGAGAGATTTTCCCAGCAAGCAGGCAAGCACACTTGCTGAATAATAAGCTGCAGTGCCCAGGAAGGCCAAGGATACAGGACCCAGGGATGGGAGGTGAAGGGAATGAGAAAGGAAGCACTGAGGCCTCCCACCAGGCTGCTTCTTCTGAGGGAGGCCCCATCCTCCCAGCTCTCAGGAGGGGTCCCTGCACCCTAGAGAGATCCCCACACCCTGGAGAGGTTCAGGACCCTGGAGTGGTTCAGCACCCTGGAGAGGTCCCATGCCCTGCAGAGGTCCCCACCCCCTGGAGAGGTTCAGCACCACGGAGAGATCCCATTTCAGGCATTCTCCTATGGCTCCCTGCCACTGACCGGACATTGTCGCCCCTACTGACATTCCAGGCCCTCTCGGGACCAGCCCCGGTCACCCCCAGCTCCATAACATTTGGCCACTTCCCAAATCCACCTTGAACGCTCCCGACACTCTAAGCTGTCCCTGGAACCCCCCTCTTGAGTTCTGCCTATGGAAACCCCACGTACTCAACTAAGCACGGTGCAGACACCATCTCTTTCGCAAAGCCCTTTTTCAAATTTATCTTGGGGCTTTTTGCTCCCTTCCAGACTGAGTTCCCCAAGGAACTGAGTCTGATTCATGTCTTTTCTCCCCACAGCACATGGCAGCCCAGCACCTGAATGAATGAAGTTGTAAAAGTGATGTGTACAATTCATACTAATTGTTGAGATGTCACCCTGCCAGGAGCCATGCTATGTGCTTCAAACACATTTTTATTTACAGTTTAAGAAACTGAGGCCAAGGGATGAGAGATCTGTCCAAGTTCGCATTCAAACAGTCAAGTGACAGAGGCTGGATTCAAACCCAGATCACAATCCACAGCCTGTGCCCTTGACCACGGCTCCTTTCTGTCTCTATCCAACTCAGTGCACTGCCATCTGCTAGGCCTATGGAGCCTTGAGCACAGCAGCCGTGGTCCCCTGAAGTGATTCTGAATCTTTTTTTAGCCTGAAATTGAAATCACTGATGCTTCAAATTAGAACCCCAAAATGAATGAGCCAAGACTTCAGATTTGCAATAGCTAAACTGCCCGCATCTACCTTCTCAGCAGGATTCCGGGCTGCTCCTCAGCCCGGACCACCTGTTCCCAGTCAATATGGAGGACAAAGTGAATCATTCTCTAGGCACAGAAAGGGGCTATGGCTATGTGCAGGAAAGGGGTCCAGGCTCCCACACTTTCAGGGGCTCTGCTCAGAGCAGGGGTCTCTTTAGAGCCCTGGAGAGCAAAGACCCCAGTGCTAGGATGCACAGAGAGACCCCAATGCTGTCAGCCTTGAAAGGCCAAGACTGTAATGACAGCAGTTTGCCACAGGCACTGGCATCGTGTGGAGGCCAGCAACAAAAACAGACATGCTCCTCTGTGCTGACTTTTATTTGCTACCAAAGGAATATTTTTCAGTCATCACTGAAAAGCGACTGGGAGCTTAGACCCCAGCAAGCCTGGGAAGGGAGGTGAAGAGGCAAGTCAAGATGGCCATGCTTACTCTCTGCACTGACCTAGGTGCCGGCAGTCCAGCAGCAGGAGAGCCAGAGCTAGAGGCTGGCCAAGGGGCCCAGACCTCTTCCAACATGAGCACAGCAAGAGGCCACAGAGCTTCAGAACGGAAACGCTCCACACTTGGAGAGACCACAGCCAGCCACTGGGCCCTGCTTATCTTTGACATGAAACCAACAGAACTTCACAACTGAAGTACCAATGTGACTCAAAGTCAAGAATTCACCAGTCACCCTACCTTCCCGCTAGTATCAGCTGGCATTCGGTCTTCACTTAGTTATTGAATTAGATAACCCTGTAAAATGATTTAAATAAGACGCTAAGAATTTGGGGGAGTGGGGTGGCTCGAGTTCCCAGCTTGGCCATGGGGGCACCAGCAGGACATGTGACAAAGCCTCTCACAATATCCCGAAAGGCAGGACAGAGAAATGTGAGCTGGGTGTTGGGGCTGAACAACTGTCTGGGAAGGATGCCGGCACCGGGGAAACCACGACAGGACTCTGGCCTCAGCCCTGGGATTTGTGGCTGGAGGGCAAAACGGGAATCATGAAGAGAAATTCCAAGATTACCTAAAAGCCCGACTCGTGCCAGAAGAGAACGGAACGAGGCGGAGAGGGCGCGCCCTGGGAGCA
Organism: Panthera leo; assembly: GCF_018350215.1. Classification (NCBI taxonomy): domain Eukaryota; kingdom Metazoa; phylum Chordata; class Mammalia; order Carnivora; family Felidae; genus Panthera; species Panthera leo. Next base: position 112,258,462 of record NC_056688.1, read on the forward strand.
GAGGTTCAAGCCAAATCCGGGGGCATGGCTGCCAGCGATATTTGGGGCTTGCAGGTGGGGCGGGCCAGGTGCCTGTATCAGCTGATATGCCGTCCACAGAGACGCATGAAGAAGCTACGGCCAGTGTGCTCTTGACTTATGTGCTTGGCACAGCGTGGGTGTGCTCTGTAACCACTCCATGCTTGCGACGGTAGTGGTGGTGATTGCCCGCCAGTATTAGAACTTATCATGACTTACCATTATTGTTTGTTCCACTAATAGTCATGGGTTCCTTCTTCCCAGTCAAGCATCATGAATGACAACGAAGGACAGGATGGTCACCAGCCAGTGCTGACGGCATGCACTGCTGGCCTCGGCCTTCTAACCAGACCGGCGCTCACAGCGGCCCATGTGCCCAGAGCTCGTGGCACACAGCCCGTCCTGATGACCGAACTCTCCCAACCACCCGTTTTGCTGATGGGGACACTGAGACCCAGGAAGCATGGGCTGATCAGTGACGGGCGCAGCAACCGAGGGGGCAGAACCTGAACTTCATTTCCTGTCCTTCGTGCAATTTAATTCCGAAGCTGGGGAAGGCTGGCAGATTACCCCCGAGCTTTTCCAACTGTTCACATCCCCAGCTTGGTGACAGGTAATGGTTTAGGCAAATGTGTTCTAGAGCTCGTGCTACGATTCTCAGCCGAAGAAACATAAGATACTCAAATGGTCTCTGAGGAAAACCCCGGGGCATCCCCCTTAGCATCCTCACTTCGGTGCAAACCGAGATTATAAAACAGTTGTAGGCCATCACGACTACAAGCATTTAATACGAGGAAAAGTAATTAGCAAACTCAAGCATCAGTTTTCAAGGATGAAGGATATTGCTGCCTGCTTTTAATTGCAAGGGAAAACCTATTTAGGGAATTAACACAAAAACGAGATTGGCCACTTCAGGGCTAAGAAAACAATGACAAAAACCATAGGAGCCTCCAGCTCGGCATCAGGTTGGTAAGCAATGGCCCCAGGAAAATAATTAACGCCCAGGAAAGTGTTCTCGTCCCCGAAGCAAACAGCAACACCTTGGCCACGGAGGCTGAGCCACCACTCAACTGTGTGCGACAGCGTCTTCTAAGGAATAACTTTCTATTTATGAAATTAGTACCTGTCAAAAAAATTAATACTGTCACTCTCGAAAATCTGAGAAATAGACAAAAGTCTGAAAAAAGAGAAAATAACCATACACGATCCCATCACCCAGGGGTTAACCTCTCCTCTCCTTTTTTTTTTTTTTTCCTATGCCTATTTTGGGGGAGATTTAGGTGGTATTATGCAGACAATTTTGGTTCTGCCCTTTTCACCGATATAAGGTGATCTGTTCTCATTAGTAGCAAGAACTCCTTACAAGCATGATTTTTAAATGCTTTCTTGTGCGCCCACAACAGATGCATGATGTCCCCTCAACCATTTCCCTACAGTCCCAGCCCCTTAGACTGTTTTTGCTACACTGTGCTCTCTGCTTTGTCTGTTTGTAGATCATTCCTTTAGAACGGATTCCTAGATACAAAATCCCTGATTCGGCTTTATAGCTCTTACTACATCCCGTCACATCGATTTCTAAAAAGTTTACGGCAATTTATTCTTCCACATAGCAACATGAGTGCTGTCACCCGCGACGGGTAGAGTAATAAAAAAAAAAAAAAGCATTTGCTAATTTGAAAATAAAAACTGGCACCTCGTCATCTCTTTTTCTTCTTACCCTTTGCCCATTTATACATCAAGCACATCAGCGTGTCTCTCAAGAATTTCCGAGCTCTGGCGTTACTGTGGTTGGAATCCACTTTCCAGCTCTGTGACTGTGGGCAAGTGGCCTAACCTCTCTGTGCCCTGGTTTCCTCATCTGTAACAAGGGGATGGCAACAAAAGCCACGTTATAGGCTCGTTGCGAGGATTACATGGGATTGTGCAGTGCCCGGCAGATACACCCTTGGTTACTGTCAGTAAGGACACGGGCCTTGGCTGTGTTTGCTGCAAACGTTGTTTGGTCTTTTGACGTGTAGTGTTTGGTTGTATTGTAGAAATTCTTCTGAGAGAGAACGTTTTCATTTAAGAAAGTGAAGCAAGAAACAAAGCTTGGGTTTCCGAATGGGGGTGGGGGGGCTTGTGGAAGGAAGATGGTCCTGGCCTCGTGTCAAGGGCCATGCAGGACCTGATGACAGATGAGGGTTCAAAACGCCAACACAGGGGCTTCTGGGGGCTCAGTCGGTTGAGCATCCAACTTCCGCTCAGGTCATGAGCTCACGGTTCGCAGGTTCGAGCCCTGTGTTGGGCTCTGGGCTGAGCGGAGCCTGCTTGGGATTCTCTCTCTCCCTCTTTCTCTGTCCCTCCCCGACTCATGCTCTCTCTCTCTCTCTCTCTTGTTTTTTAAAAAGCCAACACGATCAGGCCAGCCGATCTGGAACCCCCGGCAGCATCACCTAAGTACCTAAAGATGCCATGCCCAGGTCCTGCCTCAAGCCTCTGATTCTGTAGGTGTGGGCTGGCATCCAGGTCTCTCTATAAATAATGACAGGTGACTCTGTCGCTGGCCAGGTTTCACTGTATGAGGCTGACAGGCCATCCAGTCTGGGGAGTCCCATGCAGGACACCAAAGTGACATCCCAACATCCACGTCTCCTCAATTACTTGATGTGAAACTCTCTACGTCATCCTTGGGACTCCTCGTAAGTGACCTCTCCTGCCCCATCTCATGGGGGCGGGGAGATCCAATCAGGATAATCTCGAGGAAACAGCGGATGAAGACTTCAACCATCTGTGCCCGAAGGCTGATTCTACCTCTGCAGTCTTTGCTTTTAGTTCTCGGATGAGCGTCTATTATTATTAAGCCCGGTTTGAGTTGGGTTCCTGCTGGAACACAGCACCTTTGTCACTCCGGGATGGTGGAGTCCCCGTGCTTATATTTGGCCTGCCTGGAAAGGGGAACTTTCTCTGACTCCCGTGCTTACTGCCGTCCCTGGCCTGTCACCGCCACCCAGACCCACTCCTCCCGGGAAGGACTCGGCCCCGGCTGCCCTGCCCACTCCCGCCACCACCTGAAGCCCTCTGGGAAAGCTCCAGGGGCACCAGCCACGCAGGGGACTCCAGCCCATTATGCTGATCTGAAAATGCAAACACACATGGCTATGGAGCCACCACATTCAGATGCCCCCTCTGTGGGGCACCCACTTCTCCTTTTCCTCCTCTGAGATGAATTTTTATAGCAACCCGGCTGGCACACTTAGACGCATCTGTCTTAATGTAATTCCTGGGCTCACGATGGCCTTTTACGTGGACTCTACCCCAAGTGTTTGCTTTTCGGCGGGGGGAGTTTGGGGGGCAAGGTCAGCAAAGAAACCGTCCTGGTGACCAAGGAGCAAACGCCTCCCAAATGCTAGGGCAGGAGGGACGTCAGCTCTGGAGGGCAAGCACCGAGGAAAGCACACACGATAGGAAGCCCTTCGCGACAGGAGCTGGTGGCACCGGCAGATGACCACGTCTGAGAAGGAAGAAGGACGGTGGTCCAGGAGATGCAAGTCCAGCCAGACTTGGAGGAGAGAACAGACCCACCGGGAGCTGCCCCTTGGTCCCACGTTCAAACCACAGCACACGTTTTTAGAGAGAATACAAACAGCTGGCATGCTCTGAGTTCCTTTCCAAGAGCAGGGAGAGAAGGAGGTTTGCCCAGAGGAGTGCGGGGCAACAAGGACAATTTGCTCATGCCTGTGACCCTTTCACACGGGACCCTGCACTTCCCCAAGGCTCAGAAACCCCCTCGACTCCAGGGATGGCTTCTGGCCAAAATTAAGATTCGCCCGAGACAACGTGGGTTCTTTCAGAACAACCCCTCCAAGGTTGAAGCCTTTCAGCGGACAAGGTGGAAAAACCGTCTGTTGGAAAATGCACGTACCTATGAGGCTATAAGCGACTCTAATATTCCAGTGGTACAACCCAGCAGCTGGGAAGCACCTCAGGGAGACTCTGCCTTTTTTAATCTAAGCAGCTAAAGGAGACTTTCTGAGCCCCAAGAGTGGCCTTGGAAATGCACTGGGTGGGTCAGTGTTCCAGCAGCCCAACCCCCGTCCCCCCATTAGCACGTGACCCCCAGTAAGCGGCCCAGCGTGGCCGTGGAGGGCTCAGCCCTCCTTCGGGTCTTTGTGACAAAATAACACCAACACAGCATTCACGCCTCTCAGCGCCAGCCATTCCTAGAATCCCAGAGCTCAGAGGTTACCCGGAATCTAAAACCTGTTCCAAAATGGCAAATATATTTGCATATCAGAGGTTAGAAACAATGTCAAAGGAAGTGTTTTGCAAACACAAGTGCAGACACTCTCCCCGCTCCCAATTTCCACGGAGGCTCCAATCTGGCCGGGCGGCTGGCCCTCTCCGCCCAGGCCAGGCACACACTGCAGACGTGTCCGCCGACCGGGTGTAGCTTTGCTTCCTTGCGAAAGGGATGGGCCCAGCACATGCTCCGAGGCGGTCCCACGTTTTTCTTCCCGACTAGTTTATCAAGGAGGCACTCCGATGAGCCAGACAACGGGGGACACGCTTCCATCTGTAGCCTTCATGTATTATTTAAACCCAAGAACCAGCATCGGCTATGTCAACCTATTGGAGCCTCTGTCTCTGGGTCTCTCTCTGTCACACACACACACACACACACACACGCACACACACGCGCGCACGCGTGAAGGAGACTTACATCACAACTACATCCTACAGAAGATGATTCAACCAGTCTCTGCGTTTTTGTGAGGTTACAAATCAAGTTAACCCACGAAAGCCCAGCGGGCCCCACTCTCCATCCTTCTGGATACACACGCACCCAAGGTTTCTTCCAAGCCGGGCTCTGATTGGTCAACAATAATTTAAATACATCTCTCAGCAAATGAAACGAGACCAGCACAAGGCACCTTGAAGAGGGTAAGTCACCTTCTCCATTTTCCTTGGCTCTTGGGTCTGTTTCCACCACCGTGCCTCTCCTTCTGGATTTCCATGACTCCACCAGCCTTGAGAAGCACTAAGGAGGCCACGAGTAAACTCGAGCTCAAAAGCACCCTGGGAAGCTTAGGCATGACCGGGAGAAGGGCTCCCAGTGGCCACGTCGCCATGGGCTTGGTCTCCTTTGCAGGAAGAGCAAGTGTCTGGCTGGCCCAGCGGCAGGGCCACCACATATCCCACCCCTCCCACCTGCGTGGACGTTTCCAGTGCAGGTGACACTGGGCTCGGGGTTAGCCCGGAAGAATGCCTTCCCAAGAAACGTCAACTCCCAAGGAGGACCGCTTGAGCGAACCGAACCCCTTAACAGTAATTTTTCCAAGGTACGGCACCCTCTTTTATCCTTAACATTTCCAAAGAGTAACACATTCCTCTGCACAACAAGATGGAAAGTGACACCTGAACCCGCAAAACGCAGGGAGCTCGGAAGCGCTGGTGGCCCAGACACGTGACGCACACCGAGGCGCCAACTCCAGCAAGGGCTCGGAAAACGAGGGCGCTCGTGTCTAGTGGGATTCTTCGAACGAAGAGAGTTCCCTCCTTTCTTTAAAATTAAATATAATTTCTCGTCAAACTGGTTTCCATACAACACCCAGCGCTCATCCCAACAGGTGCCCTCCTCTCATACCTACCGGGAAAAGCCCGTTCTCAAAGCACCTGGATTTAAAATTTTCCTTCTCATACTGGCAACGCCAGCTTCCCCTCTCGCTCACCCTTAGTCTTTGAAGGCCAGTCATCGGACGGGCAGCGTTACTGCGACGTTCGAGTCAGTGATCTCTCAGCCACCAGCGTTACAGACCTCACGTAAGCAAGGGCCGCGGCACAGCACTTTCCTTCCTGCCCTTGTGGCACGAGAATGGGCGACGGCCCCTCCTGGCGTTTCTCTGTTCAGCGATAACAGAACCACACGTAGATCCGCGCGTGTCCCCGACATCATGGCAGCCACGTGTCTCTCTTCCTTCTACCTTCCACCTGAAGACCGGTGGCCAACGCCCACAAACGTTTCTACCTTCTGAAGAGCTACAGCCGAGGCCTGAAAGATGCTCCGAACACACACCAGCCCACAGGAAGTGGCATCCACAATGGATGGAGATAACCACACGACACGAGTCCGGAGCAGCCTCCACGAGTACCCCTAGGTCTGGCCCAACGGCCGTGCTGCTGAGACCACAGGCCCCGGCCGTAAGAGAGTCGGCGCTCTCCCCAAGCGGAAAGATGCAAACACCGGTGTCCCTACCTCAATCAGGAAGTCCCCCGTCCTCAGTCCGGCTTGCCACGCCACCCCTCCTTCATCCACAGACTCCAGGTACTGCAGGGCTGGGAACGCTGGCGTTGGTGTGAATTCCTCGATGGGCGTATCCGCTGGGAAGACAAGGGAGACCTCAATACCAGCCTGGGTGGTGTTTCCAGGTTGGCCCCGCGCGGGACCCCGAGAGGAAGGAGGTGCGCACGTCTCCCGCCGGAAGTGGGCGCTCTCCCCTGGGGAGGGCTCGACAGCCACGGCCATAGGTCGGCACCAGCCCAAGCAGTGAAACCAACTGCCCTGTGGTGCCCCCGGATCCCTCGGCCTTTCTGCCGAAAACACTCGCTGTCCATGTCTGTATGTACACGCCTGTCATTTTCTTTAAAAGCATCAGTGACTAAACATTTTCAGTTCTAAAAATGGAAAAGTTCCCCCATAACCACACAGAGCTACAGAAACACCACACTGAAACACTTGCCAAATTTACATCTACAGAGACGCGCGGACCAAAGGAATTCAACTTGGAGCACGGACAGATCATAGCGCTGACCCAGTGGGTGGCTGCAGATTTGGAATCTGCTTGGGAATTCGTTCCGCGGGGAGCCCGGCTCTCTGCGACCACTCTGCGGCCAGCACCCATGGGAAGGCTGGGCCCCCGGCTCCTCGGCAGCGCGAGCCGCGGCTCCTGGGCCCCACACAGCTGCCGAACAAAAACTCCAGGGCAAGAGACGGGCTTCCCTGGGTAGTTACGAGTGGCCGGGGTGGGTGGGTGGCAAGAGGAAGACGACCCCGGCAGGGGGAGGGGACAGAACATCACTCAGCCGTGGACACGCACACACGGGGACAGATCTGGCTCTTCTTCCTCTCTCTGGACAGATCGCTCCCAGGCAGCCTGAGCTTAGGGCAGGTGGGGGTGCTCCCGGGGAAGGAGGCCTTTCCCAGCACAGGTGCAGGACCCCAGCACAGCACGGAGGCTCGGAGACGAAACTTCCACATGGCTTCTCACCCCACACGCGCGGTGGGCAGCTGCCTCCCCTCATGGGGAGGTGATGCCATTTTGTTTTCTTTTCTAAAGGGAAGCCCCCAGGTTCAGGGCTGGTGGTGGGCGCGCTGCCGTGGAATGTCGCCCCGGAACCCCCCACCACAGGCCACGTGATGCGGATGCTGCTGGCTCAGTCCGCGGCAGAGGGGACCATCTTGCCACGTTTCCTTTGCAAAGTCACCTTAGAGGCGGGCACACGGATGCCTGCTACTCTTGGAACTGAAGCCCACTCCCAGAATGGGGCAGTTCCTAGACACCCCAAACTCAGCACCGGGTGATTGTGGACATCTGAGAACAGGAGCTCCAAATCCAGCCACAGCCGGGCTGAACTACACCATAAAATGTAGCTTGAACCCCTGATTTCTTATTAAAAAGAGAAAGGGTGGGGGGAGGGAGAGCGAGCGAGCGAGAGCCTGTTCAGAGCAATATTGTGCACAGAAAATGGAAAATATTCCGAAAGCAAGCCCCGGTGTTTTCTGAGTGAGGCAGAATGTTAAAGAACACGGTTGTCTAGCAACCAAGTGCCCCCAGGAAAAAAGGCTTCTTTCCGAGCTGGGGAGCATTTTCATACGGGCGTGCACACACACACACACACACACACACACACACACACACACACTCACACGACATGTGAATGTACCCGGGCTGGAGACAGCCACTCTTACCTTTCGCCCCTCGCAGCACAAATCCAAAGCCCTCATTGTCTTTTTTCTGCAGGACCACTGTCTTCTCCTCGATAATGCAGTCACTGTAGAGAGAATTCCGGGGATAGCGACCATTATTGTAACCCGTCATCATCACCGTGGCTGATCCTGAGCCGGGGACGCTCATCATCATAGCCAATTAATCACCCAGCTCGCCGGATCCGGGCAGCACGGAGGAGAGTAAGCAGCACAGAGCGCAGGAGGAGCGGGGGCAGCCGGGGGGCCGGCTAACGGGATAGGCGGGCTCGGCACAATGGGGCTCGGAGGGGGGGCGGGCAGAGGCAGCACCGAGCCCGGGCGAGCGGGAGGAAGGAGTCAGGCATGGTGGGGAGGCCGCCGAGCCACGGCAGCGCGGGCTGGCTCCCGGCGCCGAAAGGCAAAGAAAGTAAGTGGCCGGAAGGCACCGAGGGCAGCTGGGCTGGGGCGCGCAGGCCGGCGCATCTTCGGGGGGCGGGAGGGGGGTGCAGCTGGGATCAGCCGGCGGACAAATGAGGAAGCGGCTCTTCTTCTTGAAGGGGTGTTTGAAAATCAAATTCTATTTGCTCCCGGCACGAGCCGGCGTCCAGACGCAGCGGCCCCTCCCTCCCGGTCCGGATGAATGTGGTGTCCCCACGATCACCAAGGAGCCCGCAAGGCTGCCGGGAGTCATCCCGCACAGAGAAAGCGCAGGCTGGCGGAGGGGGCGGCCGGGGCGCTGCCGATGGGTGGGGGCCGGAGGCAGGACGCTCGAGCGACGCCAAGGCCACTTACGGCAAGGCCTCCGTCAGGGGGTGATGAGTCGTGGGGACGGGGCGAGGGGGGCTCGTGGGCTCCCCCCTCTGAGAGACAACCTAAAGCCACACCACCCGCCTCTTGGCACAGCATTTTTTTTTTTTAAAGGAAAGAAACCCAGACGCTTCGACTTTGCTTCAGCTGCCCGAGGCTCCCATCGTCTACAGCAAGGGCGCCCTGCCACATGACTGTCCAGCCCTGGAGGCACCCGGGGGTGCAGGGCGGAAGTGGACTTCCTGGCAGGCCACGCAGCCTGGGCTGAACGGGGGCCCTCCCCACCTTCGGGGCGGCATAGCCCCTGGGACTCTCTGCTGCCCCGGAAGACGGCAGCTGGAGGGCCAGGCCCCTGCGGAGGGAAGGAGGAGGGGCGGGAGGCAACGTGGAGAGGCCTCCTCCAGGGTCCCAAGGGGCCGGCCACAGGAGGGCTGTGCGCCAGAGGTCCTGAAGCATCCGGCTGGCCCCTGTCTCGGAGGGGGGCGGCCGGGGGACGCAGACAGCAAGCACTGGGAACAGTGTGCTGACAGGCTTGAAGTCACAGACAACTGAAGGTCAGCTTTGTCCAGCACCAGATTCACAGCCTGCAGGATGCACGCGGCCCCAGCATGCAGCCATCTGGGAGCAGCACAGCCAACCCAGACCGGGTGGCCCCGGGGAGGAGGAGGGACAGGGGTGCTTGGACCAAGTGACAGGCTGCCAAGAGCTTCCCGTCATCCAGACGAGGAAGAGGCATTCCAGAGAGGTTGGGGGACACAGCCGGAGCATGCACAGAGAGGTTGGGGACACAGCCGGAGCATGCACAGAGAGGTTGGGGACACAGCCGGAGAATGCACAGAGAGGTTGGGGACACAGCCGGAGAATGCACAGAGAGGTTGGGGACACAGCCGGAGAATGCACAGAGAGGTTGGGGACACAGCCGGAGCATGCACAGAGAGGTTGGGGACACAGCCGGAGCATGCACAGAGAGGTTGGGGACACAGCCGGAGCATGCACAGAGAGGTTGGGGGACACAGCCGGAGAACGTACTCACGTCCTGACCCACACCTGCACTCCCGCCCTTGCACGGGACAAGCACACAGTGGAACTTGCCAGGGTGACCCTGAGTTCCAAGAAAGGGCTGGCACAGCAGGGACACATACTTTCACAGCTGAGACACCATGCAATCCAGGATGACCGGCCTGGGGTGGTCTAACAACTCGAGGAGGGGCTGTGTCCCTGTGTTCCTGCTCTGTCTCCTGTCCTGGGGACAGAGAGCCCCTGCTCTGGGAGCTTGGCCGTGACCATGAGCTCCCTGGTTCAGCCCACTGAAGCCCATCGCAAAGGGCAGAAGCAGGGCCAGGAGTCCAGGGCCCTGAGAGCCCATGGGCAGGGCCACACGGCCAGCCTGGCCTTTAGTAGGGGGCGGAGTTCTCTAAACCTCTAAACCTTCCCCTCACGTCATAAGGCGGCGAGAACAAGCCCTGGGCCTCCCAGGGTAACCGTGAGGTCAGAAAGGGCAGTCCCCACGGCGGTGCGGTGGAACAGGGGAGCCCCAGGGAGCCATCCCTTTAACGGCCATCAGGAACGGCAGCAGGCTGGTGGTCGGCCAGGACCCCGGGGAGCCGCAGGGGTCGAGGCAGGAGGAGCTGGGGGCAGGCGGAGATGTGCGGACCCTCTGCCAGGCCCGGCCTTCCTGTCTCCAGCCTCCCCCAAGCAGAACACAGCTGCGGACCCACCCACCTCTTCCCGCTCAACCCCTTTAAGGGGGTGGGGGGCGCTGGCCCGGTGGCTCCTTCGGGTGCCAGGCAGGTGCAAGTCCTGAATCCCTCTTCTCCAGGGAGAGGCTCCCAAGGGCCCCCGGCTGGAGCCACCGCCTTCACCCTGCATGAGTAGCTGCAGGCAAGCAGCGCCCTGGAGCCCCAGAAATACAGTGTCTGCCCTGCAGGTCCTGAGCCCTGATCTCCCCTGGGACACAAGCGGCCCCCAACACCCACCTCTGCCCAGCTCCAAGGCGCATCTGTCTCGCACTCCAGGCGGTGGTCCCACTGTGGGCCGCCTCTGCCCGCAGGAGCCGATGCTACCCAAACCTGCCTCTGGCTTTGTGCGCCTCATGGACGACTGTACACGTCCTCCCACCTGACCCCCACGCTGGGGAGCATCTTAGGGGCAGTGCGGCCTGGCCTCGGCTACCCCCACCGACCGCACGGGGGTGTTCTGCCACGGTGGTTGAGGGGCAGTGCTGGCATCACAGGGAGCTCAGCTCAAATCCCAGCTGTGCTCTGACCCAAGGTCACTCTGACCTTCGCAGCCTCAGCGTCCTGCTCTGCGAAATGGGATTAAGCACAATACACTCCACGTGGGCCAAGGAGGAGTTGATGCAACATCCCAGCGTAGCCCAGGCACGCAGCACGTGTTAATAACGGCAACCGTCCCGAGTAGGGTCACTGTTTGCAGGGGCCAACCGCTTCTTCCCCTGCAGGGACCCCTCTCGGGCTAATGACAGAGCCCCTCTGAGCCCTCTCAACGATCCCTCACCACTGAAGAACTTTCTGCCTCACACGTCCCCGTCTTGTCCCCAGACCTGTAGCTACGCACGTCCTGAGCAAGCTCCAAACTCCTTCGTCTCTGATACGGAGAAGGACTGCCCGTCACTTCTTTCCTGCTTCGCTTCAGGATCTAAATAGCCCCCGGCCCCCGCCCATCATGACCCTGGCTTACTTGTACTGAGTCCCAGATGGGCCTTTACCAGCTCAGCTACTCGGAGCCTCAGTTGCCCCGCCTGCAAAGTGGCAGCAATATACCCGATTTGTAGGCACTTGGAGCAGCGGGTGAGACAAGGCCCCGGGACAGGGAGACCGTCCTCTCTTGCCGAATCCCCCGGGAGACGTGGGTCCTGGGCGGCATCGCTCCAGATGCCCACAGCACCCGGCAAAGGGCCACGCACCCCGCTGCGTCTGTGGGAGACAGCAGATCGGGCGTGAGCACAAGGCGGGGGTCGAGCTCGGTGTCGGTGCTGGTGGTGAAGGGTCTCGGGGGAAGGCGCCTCCATCCAGGGCGATCCCTGGGTCCCGGGTTGTGCCCAGAGGGTAGGAGGTCAGCCGACTGCTTGCAGCCGGCTGGGCCCCGGCAGGCGAGACCCAGGCAGGCCGTTAGAGGTATGGAGTCTTCGTAGCAAACCACGAAACGCCCCGGGAGCTGCAAATGAAGGAGCTGTTCCCTTGAAAGGAAGCTCACGTCTAGTTTCGCCCGGACGGCAGAGCCATGCAGCACCCCCTCTACCCCCCACGAATCGGACGGGGCAATCCCACCCCCGGGACATAGGGAGGAACCTTCCCGGAGACGAGACGCTCTCGGAGGGCTCCTTCTGCTCATTTATGGGTCTGAAAACCGTCAGGGGACGACCGCCGTGGCCATATCCGAAGCCGCGGCATGGAGACGCGGAGGCCCAGAAACCAAGGCCGCCCAGCCTCCCCTGGCCACCCCTGCCGCACGCCAGCACCCCTGCTCTCCAGGTGCATCCCAAACGCACTGGGAGCCGGCTTCACGGGGACACCGCCTTGGCGCCCACGCGGGCTCCTCGCTGAGACCTTGGTGCGCGCCCGGAGGCCAACGCCACCTGGTCCCTGGTGACGGGGTCTGGCGAAACCAGCAGCCCAGGCCCAGCGGTCACACCGCTCCCCTGCTTTGCACCTGCCCCTGCCTGGGACCGTAGTCACTGCCCAGCCTTCCTGCACATTTTCACTCCCTGAAACGCTCCGCCGATGGCCTTGCATTTTACCCGAGTCCTCGCCCATGGGCCCCCGTCACGCCTCCCTGCCTTGTTGTCTGCCACGCCCTCCCCAGCCCTGGTGAGCACAGCCCCCCTTGAACCGGGCGGAAGCCATCCCACACCCTCCCAGTGAGGGGCTACGTCACACATTGTCTCCTCTGGCCCAAGCCTCTGATAGGGTCCTTCTCACCCGCCGACCCATCAACTGTGGGCTCCCTGGGAGCACACATCCCTGCTTTGTTCCTCTCGGAATCTCCCTAGGCGCCACGACGTCCGCTCTTGGTGAGAGTGTACCTGTGTTGATTGACTAAACAAACCAACATAATCTAGCTGCGCCGTCTTCAAATGTGTTTTCTGAATAGTGTGGGAAGGCACTTCAGTGAACCCAAAACGTACCGTTCTTTGCCAGTTTCCTGCAGCAGGGGCTGCGGGAGACATCCAGCCCCACCAAGCACAGTTGTGTAGGTAGTGCATAGTGCAACTATACAGGATACTATTTACGTGGCGGCCATCCTAGAACCGTATATTTACTATGGCTATTTGGGCTCAGATGCACGTAAAGTGCCTTGAGGAAGGGGCAGGCAACTTTTTCTAGTTCATATAAAGATGGAATACAGGACGTTGGCCGCCTTGGAGAACGTAAGAGGTATCCATATCGAACCACGTCGGCACCGGGAGACAACGCCATGTTGAAACTCTCCGGGGAGCCACACCGTAGACTAAAGGTTTCCGTGTTCTCATTCACCCAACAGTCCCACCACACACCACAGTAAAGGGTTCACCGAATATACTTGGAGTGAGACAAGGGGATCATGGGAAATCAGGGCTGGCCACACAGTGGGCCCCAGGGTCCCCACGCCCCCCCCGATGTCTGCCTCGCAAGACCGCAGGCGCGCGGGCTTCAGGAGGCTTGTAACCTTGGCCCGAGGTCCACATTCTCCCAGCGGGCCCCACAGTGGGCCTACAGGAAAGACCACACGTTACTTGCTCTGGGAGGTAGCAGGTGCCAGCGATGACCGTTGGCATTTGGGTTTGTCAGTCCCGCACGAGGTCCCTTGGCAGTGGTGCCAGATCCTGCAGGGGTGTAAACGTAGAGCCACAGGGCGCCAGGCCTGGGGTGGCCAACACGTGCGACCACGCGGGGCCCTGGGGCAGCTCTGCCTTGTCCCTCACGGGAAGGATCGGGGCGGGTGATTTCAAACACAAGGACGGTTGGGGTAGGCTTCACCCATAGGCTCTCAGGATCTGGGTTAGGACAGACCTCACGACAGATAGCTACATTTCCTCCCTGCTCCTCTGGGGCCGGGTTTTGGGGTAGGGCTGGAGCTCAGAAGCAGCGGGGACCAGAGGCTCGGCTGCGTGCATTAGTTGGTCAATGCAGCCCGAACGCACTGAACACCCGGTAAGTGCCAGGGGTGGGCTGGACACGTGCCACTTTGCAGAGGACAAACAGGCCCGGTGTGGCCCTTACGGAAGGTCAGGTGGAGCAGGGTGAGTGGCAGCCCCTCAGAAAATACGCTCAAGTCCTAACTCTGGGGACCCGGGCAGGTGCCCCTATTTGGAAACAGGGTCTTTGCAAGATGCGTCTGAAGATCTCAAGAAGAGATCAGTCTGGATGAGGGACGGCCCTAAAACCTACGGCTGGTCCTCATAAAGGAAATAGAGGGAGATTTGGGGCTTAGAGGCACCTGGGGCCAGAAGCCAGGTGAAGCCCGCCAGACAGGGGCAGAGATGGGAGGGGACGCGGCCACAGCCCAAGGGCGCCAAGGATGGGTGGCGGACAATAGAAGCCGGAAGGGGCGGGGGAGGATCCTCCCCCCCGAGCCCTTGGAGGGACACAGCCCTGCAGACACCTTGGGCTCGGACTCCCGGCCTCCAGAGTTGGGGAGAGGACATTTCCGTTGTTTGAAGCCCCTAGCCCACGGTCATTTGTGACGGACGCCTCGGGATACTCTTACCCCAGGTGAGCAGGAGGACAGGTATCCAACAGTCACATTGGCATGCAGGATACAGTGTAATGACAACCAGAAGGTGGCCGTGGGGGCTTCCTGGGGGGGGGGGCGATGCCTGAGCGTGAGTGAAGGGGTCAGGAGGCCAGAGGGGGGAGGAGGGAGACAACATTCCAGAAGGCGGCGGAACCACAAGATAAAGGTTCTGAGGCACACCAAGGCAGGAGGGGCCGGTCACACAGGGCCGTGGGTGGCCAGGGGACACAGCTGGGTGGCGACAGGCGGTAAAACAGCCTCAGCCGGGCGCAGGACAGCCCCTGCTCTTCCCAAGAAGGGGACCACAGAAGACCACAGAGCACAACGATTCCACCTTCTTGCACTAGCCCTCTGTGGCCAGGCCTGAATCTCGCTGGAATGACCCACGGGTGACTTGCGCACGTGGTGGGAACTTTGTCCAGCAACCATGTTTCCATGGAAACAAGCCACGCACCAACGTCTGCTGCCGCTGGTGACAACTGTCCCGAGCCACCAGCGTGAAGCTGAAGTGGCGAGCGAGTCATAAAGATGCCTGGGCCCGTGGGGGACCCGGATGTTGGACGAGGCTCCCACACGGGGAGGACGCCGTGCCCAGAGTCGGCGGGGGCGGGCGCACACAGACACGGGGGGGGGGTGCCCTGAGTCAGCTGGGTTGACCCCCTTTGGGGTTGCGGAAGTCGGGGTGCAGTGAGGCGGGGTGGGGGGCAGCAGGGACATTTCAGCAATCAGGCCCCTCAACCCGGCCCCCGGTGGCCTCAGAGCTTTGTGGGGTCCCACCGACACGCTTGTGACCTAGCACTGAATCCACGGGCCGTGAAATCTAGCGAGCAAACAGCCACATGCAAGTCGGTCCACGCTTCATCGGGTGTCTCTGAAATCCAACGTGGGGTCAACCTCATTTCTGGTTAAATTGCGTATCCACAAACACACCATTTCGTGCAAACACCACACGCAAGTCGGGTTTTCTCACTTTGAAAGAATTTTTGGGTTTGCAGCCAAGGAGCTGCAGAAGCCCGGGGGAATTACCGCGCGGAGCTGCTCACAGGCACGTGGGTTCAAAGGCAGGAGTCCCACGTCATTTCAGAGCTCCTCCCTGACGAGGTCCACGGAGCACGGGCCGCGCGAACGGGTGGCGGGTCTGGGCTGGGGCCGCTGGGGCGGCGGTGCCTGGGGGGCCCCGGGAGGACTCCCGTAAGGGAGGCTGGCGCATTTATCCAAGGAGTGGTTGCGGGGCCCCGCCCTCTCCAGAGCAGCAGGGCGGAAGCCTGAGAAAAGCCTCACGACGGTCACTCCTCTGGTGAACGCGTTTTGGTGACAGCCTGATGCAGGCGGGAACTGGGACACTATTAGAAAGAGGGACCTCCAGGGACCAGGAACGACAGTGGCTGTCCTAGAAATTCCCGGGCTCTGCCAGTCAGGAAAGATGAGGCGAGACAGAGAGCCTGTCAGCTCCTCTGAGCGGGGTGCCGGTGGCCTCAACAGGTGTCCCAGCTGGGCAGAGATGCCAGGCGTGGGCAGGCGGCCCAGAGCTCTGTGGCGGTGCTGGCTGTAGGGAGGCACAGAGGGCCGCTCTGCGGGCGGGCAGGGGCAAGGCCGGGCCTCATCCTTGGGAAGGCCTGGCAACGGCGAGCAAGCGGGGGGGCGGGCGGGGGGGCGGTTCCCCGAGTCATCTGTCACTTGCCACTGAGCTGGCGCCTCTCAGCCCTTGTCCACACACACGGCCGCTCCCAGCATCCTGCATCCTGCTTCCTGCTTCCCGGTCCGCTGGGACTGGGTGTTGCCCTCTGGCCCCCCCGCCCCACACAAGCAGGAGGCTGCCGTAATTCCCGGGGGGAAACGGAACCCCGCGTTTGGGCCGTCTTGGTGTTCTGAGAGGCAGGCTGCACCAGGCTGGTCTTGCGTCACCTGCAGGAAGTTATGAATGTGGGCTTTCCATTCACAAGTGACGCGGCTCCCGGCGCCGGAGCGCCCCTCTCGCCCCACGGGCAGGGAGGCAGCGTCATTTCACGTTGCGCCCGTGAGGACATGGGCTCTGTCCCCATGGAGCCCGCACGCCCACTCAGCAGAGACGCGCTCTCAGAGGAGGAACCGTTTCTCAGATCGGCAATTATGAACACGCCCTGCCTGGTGTTCCTCCTCGGCGCTAACACGATAAGCAACGCAAGTTTTCCTAATAGAAGCAATAATGCGCAAAGAAGTTGCTTCAAATTAAACCGTCTCGTTACTTTGTAATAAATCACCCCAAAGCATTTCCTAAGTGCTACCGGGCGTGTTACCTGCCAACAGCGGCTGGGGGAGAAGAGAAAGACACGGCCGAGATGCGTTCAACGCACCGGGAGGCGGTCATCACTCCCCACGGGGAGGAAAGGAAGTGCGGTCTGGAAGGGAAAGCGGCCGCTTCGGTCCCCGAAAGGCCCGGCTGGGGACCCCAGCGTCACCAAACCTCCTCCCTTACGAAACACAGACGCGCGCCGCGGCCTCGGAGCATCACAAGGGCGCGGGCAGGTGCCTCGGGCTTCCTTCCTTGTGACGGTACATCCTGAACACGGGTCTATGTCCTGTAGGACATGCCCGCGGGTCACAAAACCAAGAGGACGTGTCCGTGCGGTCTCACACGCAGACAAGTCGCAACAGTGGAGCCGTAAGCACACAGGAGGAGGGCAGGAGGCCCACGAGGGAGGGACGCCCCCGACACCCCACTCTGCTTTCCAAGCGGGGGCCCCGGGGGTGCCCGCATGCGCGCCGCAGCCCTGCCTTCCCTGGTGGAGCAGGGAGCTCAGCCTTGCGGAGGGGTCCCCACAGCGCCCTGGGAAAGGGCGATCTCGGCTCCGGGAACGGAGGACAAAAGAGCTGATGCTCATGCCAAGGGGATGCGGGGCACTGAGGTGCCAGCCCCAGCGCACGGCGTCCTCCTGACACGCTCTGTTTTCTCCCCAACCTGCCTGCAAGTGCCATCAGCAGGAGCACCGAGACAGAGCCGGCATCTGCACATCTGTCCACGACCTCCCCCTCTTCTGAGACCCCATCGCTTTTCAGCTGAGGACCACAAAAGCTTGCTGCTGAGTCTCTCCCGAATTCACTCTTTTATGATAAAAATGTTAAATCAGATCACGTCCGCCACTCAAAACGCTGCAACAGCTTCCCATCAGAGTGGGGGATGAAAACCCAAATTCCCCACCATGGCTAAGACCTTTCCTGATCCGACCCATGCCCCATTTCCTAATTCTCCCCCTTCCAGCCATGCTGGGTCTTCTCTTCCTCCAGCAGGCCGACTTCATCTGCCACAGTGCCCTTGTACTGCCTGGGCTCTCCCTGGGATGCTGCTCTGGGCTCTCCCTGGGATGCTGCTCTGGGCTCTCCCTGGGATGCTGCTCTGGGTCTGCGTGAGCCAGACTGCGGCCATTGTTCAGGTCCCTGAGCTCACCTCTGCAGGGCGGCCTTTCTCACTGCATGGAGATGCCCTCCATGTCCTGATTTTCAGCCTTTCCCTCGGCTGTATTTTCCTCTTGTCACTCACTGTATTTGAAATTATAATTTGTCTGCTCATTTATTTACTGTCTGACTCTCCCACTAGCATGTGAATGCTGCCAGAGCAGGGCCTGGTCCTGCCTGGACCTCTCAGCTGGAGCAGGGCCACTTCCTAGTCTGGGCTCCAGCAAGAGCTGGCCGTGGGACCTTGGACAGGACCCTCACCCACCCTGGGCTTGGGTCTTTGTGTCTGTAAAGCGGAAAATCAGAATATTCCAATAAGTACTTAATTGATGCTTACTGACTCAGAATGAAGCCTAAACCGGGACGCCCACGTACAGTCTGCGATGCAGATGGGGTGACCCAGTGCTCTGGCCTGCCCGGGACACGGGGCGCTTCTGGTTTTTAAAACCAGGCTGCTCCTGGGCCAACCAGGAGGTGCTGGTTCCCCTCTCCCATCACTACCCTCAGGAGGGCACAGAGGAGGTCCAGCGGGTAAACCTTTGCCTTAGACCCTGCACCGAATATTCTTTAAAAAGACCAAAAAATCAGCGGAACGGTACAACGGCCTGACATTTTGCTAGGAATGCAGGAAGGGGCTGTTGGTGACTTCTCTTCCTGCGGCGATTAAAGCGAGAGTCCAGGCCTGCCCCATCTGTCGGTCTCGAAACTCGCCCAGAAGGATCGCAGTGCGTGGGCTTTGGGGCAGACCAGTTCCCAAGTCCCTCTGGGGAGCAGTGGACGTTGTCCACAGCTATGAACACCGGAATCCGTGTCCTTTCGTGGGAACCGGACCAAACGCGAGCATCACCCGGTGACCCTGGCTTTGGAGAGGGAGCTGAATGTGGGTTGGGTGAGGGGCTTGGGGGCTCACCCAGAGACCCCACAGGGCCCCCCCGGCCAACCGGATGGCACTGACCTCTAAGGCGAGAGGTCATGAGAAACCCCGGCCAGGCCCCAGCTGGAGGGTAGGGTCCGGCCATCGCTACCGTCATAGACCACTAGCCTCTTCCCACAGACTATCTTGTCTCTGTTCCGAGGACTAACGCTTCTGCGAGGCATGAAGTAGATACGTTTTCATGCAGAACACCTGGACAAGTCCTTTGACAGGGGCTCTGCAAACATCCCACATCAGGGGTTATCAAACTCTTCCCGTAAAGGGCCGGAGAGTAAGTATTGCAAGCTTCGCGGACGGTGTGGTCCCGGGGGCAGCTCCCCAGTCTGCTACTTGTGGCTCGAAGGCGGCCATGACGCTATGTAAATGAGTGGGTGGGGCTGTGTTCCAATAAAACTTTATTTACACCAAGAGGCAGAGGGCCAGCTTTGGTCCTTAGGCCGTGGGTTCTAAAGCCATGTTCTCAACGTTCTGGAGACACTTGAATCGACAAAACCATACCTGTATGCGAGCGGCTCGGGACACCTCCCGTGTAACGGCATTAACACAAACGTTAAGAAGAGTGTTAATCCTCCTACACAAGCGATGCTCGCACTACGGTACACAGGTGCCTGGTTTGACACATCATGTGAGCTTCAGAAAAGACCCAAGAGAAAAAAAAAGCCCCTTTTAGAAACGAGGTCATCTATGAGATGCCCTAGAAAGATTCAGAAAGATCGAACAGAGAATCCTTCCCAAAACACAAAGAAACTCATCTCTCCTTATGAGCAGAGGCAGAGCTAAGGGGGCCCCGCGTCCAAAAACTGGTGCAGGGACATCTGCGCGGATGTCCCACCACTGAGGCTGCATGCTTACTTGGGTGTGTGCCACAGGTCCCATTTCAGCTCATGGGCCGTCTGCCCAAGGAGCGGGTCTCCTCGGCACAGAGAGGGGTGCTGCTCGTGTGCTCATACCTGCGATTCCACCCGGAGCACGATCTGCCTGCTGGCTATGTGCCAAGCTCCTATCCACTCATCGAAGCCCCTTCAGCAGCCACCACTTCTGGGAGAGCCCCGTCCCTCTCACGCGCCCAGCCCTCGGCACTGCCCCAGTCACTTCCCGCCACAGGAGCAGGGGAAGTCAGAGCCGTGCCTTCTCAGCCTCCCCTGCAGTTATGGATGGGTCAGGGACACAGTTCTGGTCCGTGAGACCCGAGGGCAAGAGTCCAGGGCCCTCTGGGAAAGATCTTCCTTGTGGGAAAGATTTAGAGGGGGGTTTCCTAGTGCCTTTCCTTCCCCTAAATCCTCGCTTGGGATGTGCTCTGAGGACATGATACTTGGAGCTACGGCCACCATTGTGCAACCCTGAAGGAAAGGCCAAGGGGTTTGGAGAGGTGACCCTGGAGGCACCCTCCTTCGGGCTTGCGGCTGACGTCTCAGCCACTGTGAGTGGGTTTCTGTTATCTGCAACCAGAAGCTTCCTCACGGACATCTGGAGGCTGGAGCAGGGAGGGCGGAGAGCTTGACCGTAAGTGACAAGATTAGAGCAAATGCCCAGAACCCGGACGCTAAGACTTTCCGATAAATCGAGCAGCCTTCAAGCCCTGATCTGGGCCGGGAAAGATCCATCCAGACGCCTTCTTCTCCGAGGACTGCTCATGAGCAGCGAGGGCTCAGGAGCCCTGGTGACACAGACCCGAGGCCCCACACAACCTTTCCCAAGGAGGCTTTGATTATAGCCCCTCGTCTCAAACTGATGCAGTTCGGAAAGCGGGCGCTCGATACAGGGGGTTTCCTTGACCTTAGCCGACACCGCTGTGCCGTTAACCTTGGCAAGGACTCCCGAGCACCCCAGCCACCCCTAAGTGCGGTGGGCCGGAGAGGCCAAAGCTCCAGCCGAGGTAACGGGTGGCGGCTGTTGGACGGATGGCGGCCTCACCCTGGTGTGCACCAGCCCCCTGGACCGACAGACGGGAGAGCCGAGGGCCCAGGCCTGCCCCCGGCCAAGCTGACGGCAGGCCCAGGACTCTGTACTTTCCCCTGCACCCCGCAGCCTCCGTGGCCAAGCTCGTCAACAGATGGGGCTTCCGTTCGGGAAAAGTGAGGGAAATGAAAGGTGTCTGTGGTAGAGCCCGTCTAGCTGAGCTGGGGAGCTGCCCCCGAGCCTTCCCTCTCCCCCGGGACTCCCAGGACGCTTGGCCTTGGTCCGATCCAGCCCCACGTGCCCTCCGGCCTCCGGGGCTGGCACACGCAGGGCTCACACGTCAGGCTCCTCTGAGCTGTGGAGACGCCCACACGCTCTCGAGCTGCTCCTGGAGGCAAGTGCCCCGAACTGTCCCCAATACGCCGCTGTCGCTCACACTCGCTTCTGCCCGCGAGCCTCTGCCTGAGGAAGACACCGTCTTAGAGCTGAGACACGTGTCTCCGGCTGTGCGTCCCTGTTCTGTGCGGACGTCCCGCTCCGTCTGCTCCCTGCCACGGGGCCGCTTTCCACGGCATCTGGCGAGAGCTGGTTTCCAGTCCGCCCCGAACAGACCCCTGCCCAACCGCTGGCTCCAGGCGCCTGTCTACAAGGCCGGGCTGTGTCCGTATCTGTCTTCTCTCCCTCCCCTCCTGCCTCACTGCTGCTTTCTACTTCCTCCCCGTCTGCCCCAAACTCCAAAACACTGACTCTCCTCAAATCAGAGCACCTTAGGACGTCTGACTTTACCAAAACAGGTCCCTGTGGAAATATACTCACTAGACCCTCCCTCCCTCCTTCCCTCCCACCCCCCCCCACCCCATTACTAACAAGAACAGCACGGACTGGACCGCTCAAGTGTGGGTCACACAAACAGCACCAACCTCCACAACGGTCCTGTGTTCACAACATGCCAGGCACCGTGTGCAGCCCCCACAGCCGTCCTGTCTCTCACGTAACGAACTTAGGAGGGAGGCACTGTTTTCTCCCCCGCTTCACAGAGGAAGCTATGGCTCAGAGAGGTGCAGGGACTAGCTGAAGGTCACACAGCCGACGTGGGGCAGAGCTGGGCATCCCGTCGAGGTAGCCTGACTGCGGAGCCCTGCTCTTGCCACATGGGGCCAGGTCCTCTCTGAGCACAGGGTGGGCCTGCCCTTGGCCCACGGAGGGAGGACCCGGGGCTCCTCCCCGGGCCCGCAGCACCCTCCTTTGAAACATGCACTGTCCAGGGCAGCCCCACGCCCAGCGGGCTTGGAGGTCTGAGCCTCACCTCCTGTGTTTCCACAAACTCATACAACGGGCCCTTGTGCCTGGAGACAGGTGGGACCAGAGCCTTACTCCTGGAGCAGAGAGGGAGTCAGGATGGGATGTTGCCCCCCACCCCCGCCCCCGAAATGCCTCCCTGCCTGTTCCGGCCACCACCCCCTGCCGTTAGCCTGTTCTGTCCATCCCACAGCATCAATGACCGGCTGAAATCGCACGCTCATTTGCCTACATGTCCTGGAGCCTCCCTCCCCCCCCCCCCCCCACTGGACCGGAAGCCTCAGGACGGCCGGTGCCATCTGTCCCGCTGGCCGTGCATCCTCGGCACCTTGTGCAGAGCGGAACAGGTGCCCCTCCCTCAGGCCCTGGACTCCCATCCACCGGCACGCACGAGATCCGTTTCCACACCCATGGGGCCCAGGGTGTGTGTTCTGTCTCGGGGGCGGGTGCATGGCCCCCCTTGCAGCGCTGCGATTCAGGCCTTAGCTGGAGCCCTCAGGCGAAGGGGCAGGCGGCTCAAGCCGGAGTGGTAGGCCGGTCTCGGTCCCGGGTGCGGATCTGGGCGTTCGGGTGCCCGAGGGAAGGTACACGTGTAGGGGGTGCGGTGGCCGGACAGCGTCCCCCCAAAATGCACGTTCACCCCAAACGCGGAATGTGGCTTACTGGTAGTAGGGTCCCTCAGATGTAATTAAGGTGAGGACTGAGGACAGACCATTCTGGATGTGGGGGACCCTAAATCCAGCGACAGCTGTCCTTGTAAGAGACAGAAGAGGAGAGACAGGCGGGAGGAGAAGACAGAGGCAGAGGCTGGAGGGGAAGCGGCCACAGCGCGGGGGACATCGGGGCCCCAGAAGCTGCACAAAGCAGGAAAGATCCTCCTCCAGAGCCTCCAGAAGGAGTGCGGCCCAGCGACGCCTTGACTTAGGACTTGCGGCCTCCGGAACTGTGTGGTCTAAGCCGCCCAGTGTGTGCCCATCTGCAGGGCAGCCCGGACACTCGGCAGGGTTTACGTGGCGGAACCACAGCTCTGTACCTGCACAGGCAGCGCGGCCAGGATCCCGGGCGCTGGAGGCAAACGCCAGGCCCCTGAGCTCCGTCTGTACAAATCCCTGCAGGTGCTGGGCCGGACGCGTGTCCCTGAGGGCCCCGTCCACAGAGGACCACGGACCACGGCCGTGAGAGTTCCTCCGGGTCTCCAGAGGCTCCCGGGATGGGCAGCAACGTGGCGTGGCCTGGCCGGCTCCCCCAGCAGGCCGGCGGGAGGGGCAGGCGGACGGAACTCCCGCGGCCTCGGCTTCTCCATCTGTGCAGTGGGCTAGCACGCCTGTCTCGGGGGTGATACATACACTCAAGGCTGACACTGATGCCCACCGCCCGTCCAGTGTGTGGAATGCTCACAAACGGTCTGTGCAACCCCCCACGAGCCCGCTGGCTCCCGCAGCACATGGAGGTCAGCGGCCTCTTGCGGGGCAGCTCCGGGGAGCACCTGTGGCCTTTGCCCTTCGCAGCCTCTGGAGGCGGCCCCGGGGCCCCTCCTCTGTCACTCTGATCTCTGGTCCTTCACCAGGACTCCTCTCCCTCTGCTTCCTACCCTCCTTCATCCTAATGAGGACCCCTGAGATCACATTGGGCCCACCGAAAACGCCAGGATCATTTCCCAATCTTAGAGTCAGCCGATTCCCTGCAGGGTCCCCTGGGCGAGCTTAAATCCCCTTGGGCATGTGACATGTTCACATCCCAGGATCAGATGTAGGCATCTCTTGGGGGGGCGGTGTGTGGCCACCACACCCCCCCCAAGCCCACCCCCCCGTCCCCCGAGACACAGCGAGACAGACCAGGCTTCTAACGCAGGTTGGGGGCGTTTTCATCAAACCTCGCTGATGACGGGGTGACTCATCACACCCCAGGCACTGCCCCGGTGGCGGCGCTCAGGGCGGAGGAGCCCGTTGGCATGGGTACCGCAGAACGAGCAGACAGGCACCGCGGCGGAAACGTTCACGCCTTCTCCCGGCCTTGCAGGAGCGAAGCCTGGTCAGTGAGGAGACCACACGCAACTGCCCACCCACACGCTGGGGGCGCGGGTGCCCTGAGGGGCAAGGGACCTGGGGGGTGCCATCGGCTGCTCGGGCGCCTTCTGGTCTTTCCCTCCACTGGAGCTGGCACCGGCTCCACGTGAGCCCTGGGTGCACCTGCCCCTCCTCGCGGGGGCCTCCCCTCGCAGCAAACTCGACCCCGGAAAGCACCAAGTAAACGGCTTTGGCACGGGGGCGTTTCTCTGAGTTTCAGGTTCGCGGTCGAGGAGGGTTCAGGAAAAACTCTGCGTAAGGCCAACCCAGAGCACACACGCAGTGCTGACAAATCCGGACAAGGGCCGGCGAGAGCCCCATCCCGCAAAGGTTAGAGTCTAGCAGTTTCCAGGCGCAGAAACTAGGCAAACAGGAAACTCCGACCCCTGGGCAATCATCTCCGCGAGGGCCTCGAGGGGCTCACCCGCACGCCCGCCCCGACCACACTGGGGCTGGACCTGCCCGTGGCGCCGTCTGGGCACCGCTGGGCTACGATTCTGGGGCTCCCACCGCGGTCCCCCCACGCCTCTCTGCGGGGAGAGTTCTTCACTGGGAGCAGTGAAGGGGCTTCCCGGATCTTTCCGTTTCCCGCCCATGTGGTCCTCTTTGGTGTAAGAAGCGGTCCCTAACACAGAGACCCAGGGTGGGGGCAGGACGAGGGGGACGCGTGCCCATCTGAGAAAACCCACCCTTTCTCGGTCTGTGCGTCCGGGCTCCTGGCTTTAGGACAGAAACCCCCTCTGGAGGTTTGCACGCACAGGGCTCTGCAGGGTGCAGGGTGCAGGTGCTGATGGCCAGACATCACCCGGATTTATAAACGCAGGTTCTGGGCTCGCTTAGGCTGCAATGTAGGGGGAGCACACGCGGGACGTGGCAGGCATTGCCCCCCGTGAGGGGCGGATGCTCTCCCATGTGGCGCAAACGGGAAATGAGAGCTCAATGGCCCCCGGTCAGTGTAAACTCTCCAGGGGCGGATGGGCGAGAGCATTTGGCCCAGCAACGGTGGCTGCAGGGCCCCATGTGATGGGAAGACACCCTCGAGGGCACCAAGAGGTGTCCTGGGACGGCAGGAGGAGGCCGCAGAGACCCCCGCGCAGGGGGACACGGGTGCCAAGAGGGAGGTGTGTGGACTGCACTTTCCCTCAGAAAACGTGTGTGAGGTGTGCAGAGATCCTGTTCTAAGTGACTGACGTGTATGTCGGCTGGATAACGGCCCCCAGAGACACCCCGGAAGCCATGAATGTCAGCCTAGGTGGCAAAAAGGCGGGGGGGGGGGCGGGGGTCTTTGCAGATGTGATTAAGTTACAGGTCCTGAGACGGGAGATTATCTCGGATGATAGATGCCGTCCCGGCTGTCCTTACAAGAGAGAGGGAGTCCGTGTAAACAGAAGAGGGGTGGCCGTGTGACCACGGAGGCAGAGAAGACAAGAGGGACGGGGCCACAGCCCGGAGACGCCTGGGGCCCCAGAAGCCGGCAGAAGCGGGAAGGACCGTCCCCTAGGGTCCCTGTGGTGTTTCGGAAAGACGAGGCCACGGACCCCAAACCTCCCTCAGTACACAACTCAGACCCCTGACCTCAATCCTGGCCATGCCCCGAGGCGGTGCTGTTAGGGGGCTCCCCCCCTTCCCACGCGAGGGACCCAGGTGCTTGGCAGAAGGGTGACTCAGGTGCAGAAAGAGGCCAGGCTTCTAAAACGCAGGGCGGGAAAAGCTCCTGACCCCCAGCGGGATCCTGGCTGCGGAAGCCCTCCGCCAACCTTCAGAGCTCACTTCCCCTGCCTGCAGGGCCCCGTTCCAGAACAGAGCTCTGCCCAGCCCGGCTCCTCCCCGTCGCTTGTCCCCCAGCCCCTGCTCGTCCCTCCTCCATGGGCCGACTGCACACCAGGCACCGGGGATGTGATGGCACCATCTGCCATGCCCGGCTCCCGGCCACCGTGCCAGCCTCCACCTTGACCTTGACTAGCGGAGTCTGCGATCGGCACGTGCCCCGAGGAGCACAGAGCCCCGCGTGCTAGCTGGCAGCCACCCAGGAGGGCGTCCCGGAGTCTGGAGCTACTGCCACCAGCTCCCAAGGCGGTGCTCCCAAGCCACACCCCACTGAAGCCCCGACAGGCTGTGTCCCCTGGGGGCTGGGACAGGTGCCCGGCATTCCCTCCTGTCCGGGCAGGAGTGGCAGCCGTGCCCTGCCTGCCGTGCCGCTGCACGTAGCCCTGGCCCTCTCTGCCCAGCTGCCTGCCTCCTCCTTACACCACACAGACCTTTAGGGAAGGTGGGTTCTTTGCTTTTTCAAAAAAATTGATATGCAATTGACATAACATAAAATTAACCATTTTCAAGCGAACACTTCAGTGGCATTCAGTGCGCTCCGCCTCTGCTCAGTTCCAGAACATTCTAACCACCCCACGAGGAGAGCCCACACCTGTGGGGTAAGCACTTCCCAGTGGAATTATTCCCGAAGAGGCACAGGAAGGTCGGGCCCTCGCTGAACATAATATATAAAAAATGGTCGTAATATGCCTCCAAATTAGGAAAGTCCCTTGAATCCCAGGAAGACCGGGACCGATAGGGCCCGGCCTGGGTTCAGACCCCACCCCTCCCCTCTGCATACAGTTTCTCATCTGTGAAGCGGGGGGCACGAGCGCTCCCCGGCTTGAGGGACTGGGATGAAGACAGGTGCCGGGAACAGTGTGTGGAAGGAGTTACTGAGCACGCACGGTTCCAGGCCTCAGTTTCCCCCTCTGTGAATGTCCAGAAGCCAGAACGCCTGGACAGTGCTTTGCACGTAGTAGGTGCTCAATGTGTTGGCTCCCGTGTTGGGGCAGGGGCTCAGGCAGAGGCCACCCAGGAGCCACAGGACTGGTCAGGGGACGGAGGACTTGGACGCGGCCCACATCGGCCCCTGTGATGTAGAAACCGAGGGTGAGAGCCGGGTAGAAGGAGAAAGCTGCCCCTGCGGGCCTACTATGCGCAGGGCCCCGACGAGTGCTTGGTGGGCAGCGACCACAGATGTGCCCTCACTGCGCCCCCTGTGCAGATGAGGAGCCTGAGGTCAAGGCAAGGAGGCTGCTCGCCCACCTCTCGAGCTGGGAGAGCCCAGGCGTGGGAAGCGCTCTGGGCAGCCATGGAGGACAGTGCGGGACAGGGGCCGGGGCAGGGGTGAGTGCGGTGATGGAACGTGCCAGCAAGCAGACCCAGCATGGACAAGGGCATGGGGGCGTGACCACAGGGACAGCACAACCGGAAGGCGGGGGTGAGTGGGGGCTCGTACCCACACATAAAGGTCTGAACTGCACTGTGTCCAGTGTAGGTTGGGAGCATGAGAAATCCATATTTCAGAAATGCCACTCGGGTGGGTGGACCCGGAGGGGACAAAGCTGCTGGTGGCCAGGAGATGAGTCAGAGGGCTGAGCCCCGTCCAGGGAGGAACGCGGGGAGCCCCCGAACATGGCCCTGGCTGCAGGGGTGGGGGAGACGCAACCAGAGGACAGGCGAGCAGGGCTGATGGCCCTTGGGGCTGACCGGCCACCGGGAAAGGCCCGTGGCTGGCATCTAATGCCGGCTGTGTCTGCTTTGGAAATTCCTATGGTCCACACGAGGCCAGAGTGCTGGCCTTTCCTCCTCCTTCCCTCCCTCCCTCCATCCCTCCATCCATTCACCTACCTACCCACTCATTCAAGCAAACATCCATCCACCCATCTACCCATTAGTTCATCTATCCATCCATCCATCCATCCATCCATCCATCCATCCACCTGTCTGTCATCTATCCACCCATCTATCCATCCATCCACCTGTCCGTCATCTATCCACCCATCTATCCATCCATCCATCTGTCCATCACCTATCCACCCATCTGTCCATCACCTATCCACCCATCTATCCATCCACCCACCTGTCCGTCATCTATCCACCCATCTATCCATCCATCCATCTGTCCGTCACCTATCCACCCATCTGTCCGTCATCTATCCACCCATCTGTCCATCCATCCACCTGTCCTTCATCTATCCACCCATCTGTCCATCCATCCACCTGTCCGTCATCTATCCACCCATCTATCCATCCATCCACCTGTCCGTCATCTATCCACCCATCTATCCATCCATCCACCTGTCCGTCATCTATCCACCCATCTATCCATCCATCCATCTGTCCGTCACCTATCCACCCATCTATCCATCTGTCCCTCATCTATCCACCCATCTATCCATCCATCCATCCATCCATCCATCCGTTCATCCATCCATCCATCCAGTCCTCCCACTCAGGACTCCCTCAACCCTGCATCTCTGAAGGTTGAGCACTTGCAGGCCCCATGAAAGATGCCGGGGAAGAGGACACAGGCTGGAGTCAGCTCCATTCTATCTTGCACAAGACAGACACAGGGAAGCAAGGAGTGCAAGGTGTAAAGACACAGCCACCTCCCAGCCTCCCCCTTGGACCAGGTAACCTTGAGTTGAACCAGGATCTGCTCGCTTGTCCCTCTGGCTTCTCCCAAGTCAGGTACCCAAGGCATTCCTGCTTCCTAGAGGAGGGGGCTCGGAAGACCAGGTCTTTGGCCAGAGGTGGGGAATCAGCATGAGCACCTCCTGAGAACTACTGACTGCCAGACACAGCCTTGGGAACACTTCTGAACTGGCCTCGCCCTCTTCTCCTGGAACAGCACCCCCTTGGCATGGCACCCCACTGGCAGCTTGGGCCTGAACCCTGAATTTCAGGGTCTGCGGTTCTGTAGAAAGCATGTTCATTCACAAGTGACCCGAGGCTGGTGGTTATGGCGGTTTCAAGCAGAATATTTAGAATTCTGTAACCAGCCCTTGGGGAGGGGGGGAGGCGGTTTTACAGGTGGGGAAACTGAGGCCCGTGCGGGGAGCCAGTGTCAGAACTGGGACTGGGACCCTGGCATCTGAACCCACAGGCTTGAGCCTCATCAGGCTCAAAGCTGGTCCCTAGGACTTCAGACTAGTATACTTAAGACCTAGTACATGAGGACTGGCCCCATTCGGAGTCTGAGCCA
Organism: Panthera leo; assembly: GCF_018350215.1. Lineage (NCBI taxonomy): Eukaryota > Metazoa > Chordata > Mammalia > Carnivora > Felidae > Panthera > Panthera leo. The sequence continues at coordinate 112,287,615 of NC_056688.1, forward strand.
GGGCTGTGGGGCTGGAGAAGGCAAGAAGGAGACACACATCTTGGCCTAGGTGGCTGGGGGGCTGGGGGGCTGGGGCTGGCTCGGGTCTTCTCTGCCCAGCTCTGCAGTGGCTCGTGTTAGCAGCCTGAAATCAGCCTGGGGGGAGTATTCACACGTGGACACTGGCAAAGGCTACCGACCAGGGAACAACAGATGCCAGACACAGCGCGGGGGGCACAGGGGCAGAGGTTGCTTTTGGCAGCTGGCATCATGGAGAACTTCACGGAGCCCTGAAAACCCTGTCTTCTGGTGCCGAGTGGCTTGGGCATTTGGGGAGACGGCAGGCTGGTGTTCAGCTCCGGAGGCAGAACCAGGAAGGCCGGAGGGCTACTCAGGGGCTCGGCCAGTCCCAACCTGGAGGTGTGCCCGGAATGCCAGCCTCCTTCCGCCTCCTCTGCTGTTTCACCACCGTCCCCACCCATCCGCCTGCGCTCCCCCCACCCACACACCCACTCGCCACCTGGGAATGTACTAAATGTGGTCCGAGGGTGCTCTGAGCCAGGAGCCTCCCTTGTGCGGAGGGACTTTGCTCCCAGCCTCCAAACAGGGGCCGCTCAGTCCAGAGAAAAGGTGCCACGGCTTCCTGCCCAGTCCCGCCAAAAAGGGTGAAATGAGAGGGAGTGTTCTCTGAGAATTTTGGCTTTTGCCCTAGGGCCAGGTGGTCCTGGGATGCCTCCCTTGGCTAGGCTCAGCAGCTCCAGTAAAGAGCCCCAACACAGGAGGTCAAGGGCTCCCTATGCAGGGGCTTCTGAGCCTGGGTCCCCAGGAGACTCCTCCCACTTGTGGACCCCCCTGTGGTTTTAGAGGGTCTGAGCCTATCTCCAGCCAAAAGAACATGCCCTGTCCCCTAGTCCGGGGACACTAGCAAGGTCGGAAGTCCCCAAGTCGGTCGCTTTACATCATGACGGCGCTGGGGACAGTGGTGTGGTGAAACCAAAGAACGCTTAATGTCTAATCACTGAGTTCTGGAGCGGGAGAGGCCCTCGCTTGCCCCCCACCCCCCGCCCCCCGTGTCCTGAGAGGCTCAGAACCAGAGTGGACCCAGGACATATACAGAGTGCCAGGAGTCTGCATAACTGCCCATTAAATCTGAATCTCAGAGATCCACGATGGAGGTTGAATCACAGCTCTTGATTTTCAGACGCCACCAGGAGCAGAGTGAGTGATGTTGTCTGCACCCTACCCCCGCCCCCCGCCCCTACAACCACCAGTCAGCATCCTCCACTGTCTCCACTCAGCCTGGCCCCGGCATTCCTAGGACCCCTCTCACCACTGCCTCATCGCCCGGGCATCTGGGCATGCTCACCATGAAACAAAAACACCCCGACCCCTCAAGTTTCAATTTGAACCCTACTATTGTCCCACAGGTTTGCACAAGAAGCTGCATCTGTCTCTTTTTGGGCTCCTGGGGTAAGTGGGGCAAAGAACATGACTCTGGATTTCTCTCTTTTTGGTGTTTGACCTGAAGGAACATGTAATCAGCGTGGACTCTGCCTTGAGAGCACCTCTGTGCAGAGAACTGCCCATTCACAGCTGCCTGCTTGTTCCCAAAGATATCCAGAAATGACTTCCCTCATCTTTAGAAGCTTACCCATCATTGAAAAGAAAGGCTCTTGGAACATAACAATGTGATTGTCAAAATAATAACTTACAGAGACAGGTTGAAAGTTGAGAGAATCTCCCAGAATACAGAGTGAAAAGGCAAAGGGACAGAAAACATAAGAAAGAATGGGCTGATAGGAAATCCAGAAAGAAGGAACTGGGACAGGAAGTGAGGGCATTTCCAAGGGAATAACGAAAGCATATTCTTAAAGCCGAAGCTGCTTCAGTCTGAAGGAACCCCCAGGATAGTGGGCACAATGAATAAAGAAGAGACTTAGACCCATCAGCATGACATTTCAGAATATCAAGGAAAAGTAGAAACAATGAAGTTCTTCCAAGGCTTTGGAGAGAAAGACAAAGGATCACCTATAGTGGAGTGAGGATCAGACAGCACCATCACCTCTCGCCAGCAATGAGCAGAAGCAAGATGTCAATGAAGCAATGCTTTAATTGTTTAGAAGAAAACTATTTTGAATCTAGAATTCTATAGCACTGGGCACATCAGAGACTTTTCAGACACGGGAGTTGACAATCCAGGTACCTTTTACTGAGGTTGTTACTTGAGTATGTGTCCTGGTAGAACAAAGCTAAAGAAACACCTCACTTACCCAGTAGCTCCATGAAGGGAAATCTCAGAATGAGAATCGTGCACTGGGACCTGGGGAATGGTGTCCAAATGGGAGCAGAGAGCTCCGATAAGGATGAGATGGGTTCTAGTGATACAGAAGAAACAGGATGATATTTTAGTGGCATATTGAAGAACTAATTCCTCTTCCACAAGAAAAAAAAAGGCAACCAGAAACTCCAGGAAAAAATAAGAACTTCATGTGAAAACCATGACCCTAATATTAAGCTAAACTGTGACAATACTTTGAACAACTAATGGGGTGAAAGAAAAAAGAATCCAGTGGGTTCTGGTATTAGAAAACCCTTTCTTCCAATGTGTCTGTAAAAAGGAACTGCAGTCCTAGCCTTTGACTTGGAAATGATGTAAACATTTATAGTATCATGATAATGTGATGCTTTCCACTGGCTTTAAACTTTTGAATCCAACTTATAGATAGAACCTAAAAGACTTTTACAGCAAAGAATTAATGATGCTTTATGTTGTTAAATTAAGAAATGCAGGGGTAGTCACAGAGTTAGGGAGGTAACCATCAGAAGAACAAGGCAAAACAAGTCAAAGAGATCACCTCACACCTGAATGAGTATGAATGGCTACTGTCAAAATATACACAAGAAACGATCTAACTAATCTAACGGTAGATAATGTAGCTGGAGATAATTCTAACTAACTCGTTAGAATGACTATCGTCAAGAAGACAAGAAATAACTTTTCTTGGCAAGGACATGAAGAAGTCGGAACCCTTGTGCGCTGTTGGTGGGAAAGTAAACAGGTACAGCCACTCTGGAAAACAGTATGGAGGATCCTCAGGAAATTAAAAATAGAAGTACCATATGATCCTGCAATGCCACTTCTGGGTATTTATCCAAAGATAAATGGAAACATGAAGTCAAAAAGATATCTGCACCCCATGTTCAATGCAGCATTATACACACCAGCCAAGATATGGAAACCACCTAGGTGTCCATTGGTAGACGGATGGATAAAGAGGAAGTGGTGTACACGGAATATTATTCAGCCATAAAACGAAACGAGATCCTGCCATTTACAACACGAAGAAACTCTGAGGGCATTATGTTAGGTCAAAGAAGCCAGACAGAGAAAGACAAATACTGCATGATTTCATCTATATGTAGAATGAAGCAAAACAAATGAACAAGTGAAGCACAACTCATAGATACAGAGGTTGGTGGTTTCCAGGAGCAGGGGATGAGTGATGCCATAGGTCAAGGTGGTCAAAAGGTACAAACTCTCAGCTGTAAGACAAATAAGTCCCTTGGGGCACCTGGGTGGCTCAGTCAATTGAGGATCTGACTCTTGGTTTCGGCTCGGGTCATGATCTCACAGTTCGTGGGATCGAACACCGTGCTGGGCTCCGTCACGGAGCCTGCTTGGTATTTTCTCTCCTCCCTCTCTCTCTGCCCCTCCTCTGCTTGCACCCACTCTCTCTCTGTCCCACAATGAATAGATAAATATTTTTAAAAAAGAAAAGACAACTAAGTCCCAGGGATGTAACGGATAGCACCGTGACCATGATTAGTAACACGGTATTATATATTTGAAAGTCGCCAGGAGAGTAGATCTGAAAAGTTCTCATTGTGAGAAAACCAAGTGTAACGAAGTAAGGTGACAGATTCAACCAGGCTTCTCATTCATGGTGATCATTCTGCAACGCGTACAAATACCTAATCATGACGTTCTGCACCTGTAAGTAGTATGATGTGATATGTCGACTGCATGTCAATGAAAAAACAAGACAAAAAGAGAAGTAAGGTATAATCACGGAGGTAGGGAGGCAGTCTGTGGACAACGGCCGAGGGCCGACCCCCTCGGCAAGCCGTGGAAGAATGGGGAGGAGGGCGGGAGTCCTCGGACGCTCATGATGGATGAGGGAAGGGGAGGGGCCCCGGGTCTCCCATGTGGGCACTGGGCGTGCTGTTTGCCATGACAGACGGCAGAGGAGAACATGTTCTAGGAGAAACTCCTGGGACGCGTTCTCTGGGGCCGTGACTCCTCCAGCTGGAGACCTGGCTCCAGCTGCCATATTCGTGCACATGGCCCGCGGGGAGAGCCAGCTGGGAGAGCTGGCGCGCACCGCTATGGTGACTTCTTATGTTGCCTGGGCCCAGGGATTCACCCCTCTCTTTCCTGCTCTCAAAAATATTACAAAAGCAATACATACCTGCGAAAAGTACAAGTACAGATACGTAGGGACAAAACAGCAAAATCCCCTCTCTCTGTCCCAAAGGAGCTGCCCTGAGAGCTTCAGCATTAATCATGAGGCCCGGCCACCAATCAACCGAGGGGGAAAAAAACCAAAGTATGTTCCCTTACGAATCCGCGAACATACTCGGGGATTGATCCCTTTTTTTCAAGTCGAAGGAATAATAGAAAACATACAAATACAAAATAATGTTGGAGGACATCCATGTTTCTTGCCATTCAGTTCTCACGACCTACACGAGGCACTCTCCTAGAACACAGAGTTAGGGTTTCAAGGGAAATCAGCTACCCGCCCAGGCTGTCCACAAGTCAGCGTCCCTCTGGATTCGTACAGCACGTGCCTCTAAGCGGCAAACACCAATCCTACGTTGCCCCCATTCACCTTGTCCTGAACACCACCGGGGCTGTGGCCTGCATCGGAAGACTGATCTCCACTTTGCAAATAGGGTTGGGGGGTCAGGGACTGAGGCACACAGAGGGACAGTGAGTTGCCCAAGGTTATACGGGGTCTTTACTGGCAAGTCAGATGTAAAAACCTAGGGCCCTATACTTTCAAGGGCTTTGAAAGGCTTCAGGTCATGTGCATGTGCACTTTCACACTCGGTGTGCACCTCTGGGACGATCCTCAGGAAACCGACAGGAGAGGTTCTCTCTGGAGAGAACTGGGGGCCGGGGGTAAGGACTTAAGTCTAACACGACACCCGCCCATGTTGAATTTTTTATCCGCACGGATGTACTTCCAATTACCAACTTAAAAACATACAAAGTTGGACGATGATGTCTGACAGCCATGAGAGCAAGAGGCCACCACTAGGGGCCGTCCGGCTGGCCAACAGGTACCATTTGCTGCCCTTGCGACTCAACTGGTCTCACCAAGAAAGAGGAACAGTGACGACCCAGCACCTTAGATGCGTTCCCCGCATGGCGCTTTTGAACACAGGGCTTCCAGGCGGGTCCGAAGCTGCAGGTGCAGATTTGGATGAGTAGCGAGGGGTCCCGGGAGGTGCCTGATGACAACAGGGAACGGGTCCAACCCCACTCACCTCTGGGGCTCCTCCCTGTAGAGCCCCAAAGGAGGAGAGCCCTCCGCACTCCCCGTTTGCCCCCCATGTAGTGCCTAGGTGGGTCCTGTCCCTTCTAACGACACCTTACACTCGGAAGCCACCCACCTGTCTATCCCTACCTCTCCACTGGCCCGTCACCGCCACTTCCCAGCCAGGAAGATGACAACGGTCGCGCAGGTGGCCCCCACCCTTCCTTCTGTTTGCCTCCAGCAAAGTTAACCAGGTCATGTTACTCTTCTGCTTAAAGCCCTCTGGGATCCCCACTGCACAAACGGGAGGAAGTCCACTCTCCTCCCACAGAGCACAAGGTCCTTCTCTGGGACCATCCTCTCTACTCCCTCCCAGGCCACTGCTTTCCTGCACATCACCTCAGTGCCTTTGCACATGCCGGGCTTTCTGATTCTGCTGAACGGTCAGGTGTCAGATCAAAAGTCACTTCGTTAGAGAGACTTTCCTCGGCTCCCTCTATAAAGCAGGTCTGTCCCAACCTGCCCAAGAGACTGTATGGTGACACTGCTGATTTGCTCCAGAGCATTGACTAAGTGTGATTCTCTAGCTTATTTGTTCCTAAACTTTGTTATTTTCAGTATTTAGATTTTAATCTGCGTGAGGTCAGAGACTGTGTTTGTCTTGTTTACCTCCACATCCTCAGCTCCCCGGGTAGTCAGATTTTGATGAATATTGGTTGAATAGATGGATAGATGAACAAGGGAAGTGGACGGGTGGAGAGGTAGATATGGATGGCTGGATGGGTAGATGATGGAGGAATTGGTAGCCGGCTGGCTGGCTGAGCAGACAGGTAGTTGGATGGATGAGCGGATGGGTGAGCGGTTGGGGGAATGGAGGCGTGAATCGGTGGACGGATGGAGAGACGAATGGATGCGGTGCTCGCTAGACGGGTGGGTGCACGGATGAACGGATGAGTCAGGAGATGGCTGAATGGCTGGCTGATCGATAGGCAGACAGGTAATTAGATGGCTGGCTGGATGAGCGGATGGATGGATGTATTCAGCCTGGTATGAAAGCCTGAGGTCTCTCCTTCTTCTCCCAGGTAGACTCCTCCTCGATGCCCCATGCTAATGAGGCTGGAGTTCGGATTTAAAACTAGCGGGAACTTGAGACTCCTATACTCTGTGTTTTTAAGAACAATATTGAAACATCCGTAAGGTCCGCTGTAGAAATGGCTACAGGCTCTCTGCTTTCTGATTCTCGATCACGTGCCCACGCTTCTAGATCCTTCTGCCATGTACACGATGGGTAGGTGGAGGGGAATCCCGAGGAAAGAAGCGGCTGGAGTAGCTGGACCCAGTGAACAACGAACGGGTGTGTTTTTATCAGTCCGCTCCTCAGCAACGAGTCCCTGAGCAAAGCTGCTGACATAACGGGGGGTGGGAGGGGGTGGGAGGGGGTGGGAAGGGGAGAATGGGCTGACCGATTCAGAAACCGTCTCCATTGACTGCCGCTTCTTATTGCCTTCTCTTTAATGACATTTGCCTCTGCAACAGCGCGGCCTCAGCCCTGAGCGGCCTGCCCAGACCGCTGCCCTGCGCCTACGGTGGGTAACTGGCCCGGGGGCTGGCGCGGCACCCAGATCTCCGTGGCTCGCCAGGCCGTGTCTGACATGGATTCCGAAGCGGGTCAAGGAGCCGGTGGCTGGTGAGTCCCTTAGACGCTTCCTGCCTCTTCAGCCAGAGGAGCCCGGGCTCAGCCTCACCCCCAAACCCGCCCAAGAGCCACGCACGTCGGCCGCCTGGGTTTCGATGGCAGGCGGGAGCCACCAGCTCCTTGGCCTTGCCGAGCGCGTGGTCCGGAAGAGGTCAGTTCTGGGATGTGGTGGCTCCCCCGGGCTAAGCCCTACGTCCTGGGCAGAAAAGCTCAGACCTGATAACCCAGGTAACGTCATTCCATCCGCCCAACACACTTCACCAGCTGAGGGGTTAGTCTCTGTCGATTTCTCTCAATCCGCAGCTACTTCCTTGGCCAGCCTCGGGCGGTAACATCTTTACCATGGGACAGAGGAGGTGACCGCGCCTCGCACACAGGCCCCGGCACCCAGGTGGCCGAGGGCCAGGTCCTTAATGTGACCTTCCTTTCTCCACCTTAGGGTTCTGAGAAGCGGATAATGACGCTGTGTCCAAGGTCACTGGAGGAGGGCCATCGGGCAGCAGTGGTGACCAAGCCAAGGTGCGGGCACGTGGCAGGAGGTTCATAAATGGCGCCACGATTACTCAGATCTTTTTCTGGCCAATGTGAGCCCACAGCGCATCTGAATCCCTCACCCTGGGAAAGTCGGCACTGACTCCTGAACTACGGTCGCGGCCAGAGCTTTTACCATTCAGAAGTCATCAGTTGACCCTGAGGGGCGTGGCTGGATGTCCCTCTTCTCTGTGGTCCCAGGCCCTGGCCCCGAGCCAGTGGTCGGTAACATGCAAAACAAAAGGCTTCCTCTGGGCGTCGAGACACGGGGAGGCAGAGCTGACAAGGATCTCACATGTCACCTGGTCCTACCACCTGGGACATTCTGGCAAGAGAATGCCTACCCGGCTTGGCTTCCTCCGGTGGCGGGGAGCTCATCACCTCCTGACAGCTCTGTTCTCTCTGTGAACAGCTACAACGGTTCCGCACGCCTTCTGCCGGCCAAGCTGCCGTGTGTGTGTGTGTGTGTGTGTGTGTGTGTGTCCCCCCTGGTGTGTTCCAGGCCTGCTGTCAGCCATGTGACACGTGACCCAGCCAGCCTGCCTGGCCCCGTGGTCTTCTCTTTCCCTGGCTCGGTCAGCTCAGGTCCCTGGACAGCCCCTCTGTGGGCGAGCCGCGGTGGTCAAAGGCTCCTTTCTCCCAGAAGCCCCACTCCCAGGCCGGATGGCCCTCCATGTAACCATGGCGACACTCTGGCCACTGTCTGAGCCTCAGGCACCCTCTCTCTTAGAAAGGAAGCAAAGCAGGACAGCCACACCGGCCGTGACCACGTGTCCAGGGTCCACTTTCTCCAGCAGCTGCCTGCGGCCGCAGAAGCAACTCATTTGAGCCCCACGGAGACTGGTCGAGAGAAGCCGGGGTCAGGCGTGTCTCCCCAGAAGCCACCAGCCTCTGAGCTTTCTCTCTCTCGGCGGTACTGGGCCACAGACCGCAGCTTGAACTTTCAAAAAGTGGGCAATTGTCAGCAAGACCCGCTTGGGAGGGGCAGCTCGGCTCCTCTGCCCGGCGTGGGATTCCCGTCCTAAACCGTCTTGTGTACGACAGAAAGGTGGTTGGGACAGGACGGCACTAAAACCAGGTCCAACGAGCGATTCCACTGCCAGACGTACACCCCAAAGGACCGGAAACAGGTGTTCAGATACCTGAACAAGCATGTCCACAGCAGCACCGTTCACAACAGCCAAAAGGTGGAAGCAACACGGGTGTGCGTCCACGGAGGAATGACAAACGAAACGTGGCTTATGCCTGCAGAGGGACCTCCTTCAGCCTTGCAGAGGAGGGACACTGACACCTGCTACAGCACGGACAGACCTTGAGGACACCACGCTGAGTGAAACGTGCCAGTCGCCAAAGAAGACAAATACCGTATAATTCCCCTTCTGGGCGGCCCCTAGAGTCACCAGATTCAGACAGAGAGTGGATGGCGGGCACCAGGGGCTGGGGGAGGGCCTGGGGCTTTCGGGGTTTCATGGGGACAGTGTTTCGGTTTGGGAAGATGGAAAGTTCCGGAGACGGAGGGTGGGCATGACTGCACAACAGAACGAATGTACGTTATGCTCAAAGGCCCTGCCTGCTTGGTGCCACGCTTTTCGGGGGGGGGGGGGTGAGCCTTCCTTGTACAAAAGCTTCAACTCAGAGGCAGGAGGCAGAGGGAAAACGCAGACGACGTAGAAGCCCAGAGCTACAGCACCCTAAATATTCCTGGGATGGGGTGCTACCCGGGCGCTGCCTCGTGGCTCTGTGGCCAGCCACTGTCGTCACTGACATCCATGCTGCTCCCCCCCGCACCATGCCTGGTCGTCCTCCTCCTGGACAGACAGCCCTCTCCCTTGAGCCACCCCACGGTGCACTCCAGCCTGACCCCAAACCTCAGGCAGCACGGAGACCGCATCTTGGGCAGGTTCTCCGGAAGACGGTGGCTTCCGTAATCCCAGTCCGTGGCGGGCTGGGGGGGTGGTCCCAATGGACACACTGAGGGGAAAAGCCAAGGGCGCCCGAGTGCTCCATGCAAGATGGTCCAGAGCTTTTTTGCGGCCCACGTGAGCATCTGTGAGCAGAGGGGCCTGGCGGAGAAAGAGCCACGTCTTACCTGGAAGCATCGAAGCTGTCATATGAACCGACTGTGTAGTGCCTGAAGAGTTTCTTGCTGCGGTCTGCTCGAGTTTCTGCACAGAGAGGGAAGAGAAACACTGTTTAGAAAAGTCACGGCCCCTGAATGCGGAAACCAAGCAAGGCCGGCCGGGCCTCTCACTTATCTGACCTACGAAGCACGAGACCCGCTCTCCTGGGGAAAGATCTTGGAGGAAGAGAAGGCCTCGCTCTGGGGCCTAACTTTGCAAACTGCGAGGAACACATATGAACCCCAAGGCCAACTTTTGAAGAGTCAGGAGCCTCATTCCAGAAAGAAGGCACAGCCCTGGGTCCTGGGCTCGGGAAGGGGGCGGGAGGCAGTGCTCTGCAAAGAAGACAGTCATGTAGTTCAAGCCAGAATAGCAGTGGCTCACAGAACCCGCCAGAACGGTAGGTATCCCCAGGTGATGCTGCTGGGCCTTCCGGCTAATTCGAACATGACCCGCCTTTGGGGAAAAAGAAGGCTTGTTGTTACTTTTCTGGCTGTAGACGTTCTTTCCTAAAACACAAACAAACAAACAAAACCCCAAACATGATTCACGTTCCTAATTTCAGTCCTCTGCCTGCTTCTCTTACTCAGCAGATTTGGACGTAAACTTCACCGGACACAGTTTGAAGAATGTAAATAGATTTTAACAGCTAGAGGGGGGCCAGAGGGAGGAAACCCACAAAAACACAAATACAAGAAATTAGGGGGATCAAAGATTTACTGTTCAGATATTTTCCCCACGAATAAAATCTCCGGGACAATCTCCTTCCTAAACCCTAGGAAAAAAAAATACAGAGAAATTATGCGATTGGCTTCAGGAAAATGGCTCAAAATCTCATTATAACTTCTGCAACCCTCTCTGTGGTCAGTCCACGTTCCAAGGCGAACGAGCTTTTATTCACACCCCCACACGCGTTCAGTTCAAAAGTGAATGCACGTAAGGGTACCGAGGAAGGTCGGCATAGTTTTGCTCGAGCCCCTTTTATGCCTGGAGGCAGCTAGTTCAGCAAAAATGCATGCTCGCTTTCTGCACAGTACGGAGATGTCTCTGAGGGAGAGGGAGGAGCAAATGGCCAGCCCAGGACTACATTTCCCAGCTCCCCTTGCACCCATGCCACATGACCACTTCCCACCAATGGAATGTGAGCAATGCAATGGAACACTCCATCGTGAAGATGGGGGGATGGTTCTCTTCTAAGCTTCTCTTTTACGGACCCCGTGTGCTTCCCCACCCTCTCTTGCTACCTCGCCCAGCTCAGAGCTAGGACGCTCCCCGGGGCACTACAGGATGGTGGAATCCTCTAGCGTTCTGCAAGATGCCCGGGTCTCTGCACGCTGAACTGTTGAAGTGAGCAACAATTAGACTTCTGTCGCACCACGCTGCCCTCGAGGGACTTGTTTGTTACAGCAGCTAACACTGCCTTAGCTGATAGGCAGCCCGGGTCCTCTGGGACTTGGTTCCCACCTGCCTCTTCACCCCTTTCCCGTCACCACCCCCGAGGCTCCAAGAACACCAAAGGTACGATTCTCTGACAAGCAACAACATCATCATCACCACTGTTGTCGTGGACACTAATCGAGTGCTTACTGCACACCGGGTCCGGCTCCAAGCGCCATTCCCAAATTCACCCCCGGGACCTCCCGAGCCCCCGTGCGAGGTACGTGCTGCTCTGCAGCCTCGACCACGTCCAGTCACCTTTCAAATCCTGCTAGGACCTTGGGGTCCTCCCTCCCTCTGTGTCTGTTCCACGTGCCCCTGCTCCATCAACACTAATGTTTATGGGGTCCTTCCCCTGTGCCCCCGTCTGGTCATCTGCGCTCAGCCCCTCACTAGTCGCAGCAGCCAGATGAGGGAGGTGGGACCGAGCCCATTTTATGCATGGAGATGGCAAGGCCGCCAAGGCAAAGTCACACGCCCACTAAATGGCAGGGTCAGGATGAGTCCCCAGGGGCTCCAGACCACCAAGCCACACTAAGTGACCCCTGGAAGGGGTCCGAGTCCCCATGCCCTCTACAGTGCTCCAGGGTGGTGACGGCCTTTTTCTCTGTGTTACGCCACATGCCCCGCCCCCATGCCTAATTCCTGGTAGATACCCAGGGCCAGTACGTGTCCACCTGACCTACACGACCTATTGTGCGACCAGCAAAGAAAACACACCACACAGCCTCAGAGTGGCTTCAGTACATGGGGCCCTCGCTGCGCCGGGCGCCGGTCCAGCCAAGCTGCACGTACCTCTTCCGTGTTTCGCACCTGGACGAACTGTGCCCAGATGTTTTGGACCCTCCTCCCCTCCTCCCCGGCGTCTGTAGCTTGCACATGTGCAATGTGAGTCATTTATCAAGCCCACGGGGGGAGACGGGTCCTGCGCCCCACATGCAGGGACTAGGAGACTCACAGGGGTGGGGCCTTAGCTCTGCGATCCGGGGCTCAGGATCCTGGGGCCGGGTTGAAGACGCAGCCTGAGGACGAGGACCTTCCGTGAGCTGGGCTAAGGGCACCGGCAGTCGGATGACGGTGCGCAGGGAGCACGCAGGCCAGACGATGCATCCGGCCGACTCAGCCCTGTGACATCTGTGTGGGGGCCCCATCTGCGCCAGGCCCCGGAGGGATACGTAGGAATTGAACCTCATCGTGTTTAGCAGAGTAGCTTACAAAGCCACCGAGCCACGGTGGGGACTGTCTGTGAGCTGTTATTACTCGTAATTGCCTCTGTTGCTTAAGCCCCACGTGGGCAGCTCTGTGCTGGTTGCCTAGGGAGGTGTTGGGCACTGAGATGTGATCGGTGGGGGCCCCTGGCTAAAGTCAGAGGTTTAGGGTTCCAGCAGCAGAGGGGGCGTCAGTGAATGTGTGTGTATGTGTGTGCACGTGCGTGTGTGTTTACCGGAAGAAACATTTCAGAAAGGGAACCATTTCTAGGCTAGGTAAGTGAGCCAGTGGTTCCCAGATTTGGGGATTTCATGGATCAAGAAAATTTTACACAAGAGGGAAGAACATAGACTGACATAAGATTTACCACGTTTTTATTTTGGCTCAGGAAGGACGTTAGAAACAATGGGCTCCTTTCCTCTACCTCCATTATTTTATTAGAGAAAGGAGACCTTTAGAAAGGATACTATTTCTTTCTTTCCTTCTTTTGAGAAAGAGAAGAGCGTGAGCGGGGGAGGGGCAGACAGAATCCCAAGCAGGCTCCGTGCCGTCAGCACAGAGCCTGACACGGGGCTTGATCCCATGAGCCATGAGATCATGACATGAGCTGAAATCAAGAGTTGGACGCTTAGCCGACTGAGCTACCCAGGCACCACCCCCCCCCCTTTTTTTTTTTATTTTGAAAGGGTACTATCTCTGAATGCTTTGTGAAAAACTCCCACTGCACAGGTCTTTTCTGTGCTCTGGCTCCTGGACACGATTGCACTTCTGCTCTGGGATACGGCCCCAAAGATCAGGGGAGAGGCACCGAGGGACACAACATTGCGACCATCACTACCCTCACTTAGACGCGGAATCCTGTGGACCTGCCCTTGCCTGGCCTCAGCGTCTGACCCGGGAAAGAGAGAAGGTGGGCTGGATCGCTCTCAGGCCCCTTCCCCACTGTTAAGGTGTGCCCCTCGTGTCACCACCAGGGTCGGCCTTTGCTGGTAACCTGGGATCTGCCGTCACTGTGCGGGGAGGCGGGGGCTGCTGGCCGCCCGGGCCGGCCCCTTCCCAAGATGCAAGTGGGTCGCAAACAAGACGCAGAAGGGGAGGAGCAGGAGGAGGTCGGAGGCCCGGCCAGCAGCCCTGTGGGTTGAACACAGACCCAGAGCCCTTCAGGGAGGCTTCTGGGCCTCAGCTGGATCATCGGTTGTCCGTCACTCTGATATGGACACGGTCACATGTGTTCAAAGGCTGCAGGTCGGCCGGCCTGCTCACTTACACACCCAGCAGAGCCCACCCCAGGCTTCCAGGTGCGGCCGGAAGGCCACGGGTCCTCCAGGGAGGCCCATAAGAACCCTCCGGGCCCCTATATCTGCCTCTGCCCTACACCCTGCACGATCACCCTCTGTCTTTCACTTGCATTAAAATGACTGGCCAGGAGCACCTGGGTGGCTCAGGCCGTTAAGCGTCGGACTCCTGATTTCAGCTCAGGTCATGATCTCACGGGACGTGAGATCGAGCCCCGCATCGGGCTCTGGGCTGAGAGCACAGAGGCTGCTTGGGATGCTCTCGCTCACTCTCCCCCTCTCTCCCCTCCCCCACTCATACTCTGTCTCTCTTTCTCTCAAAATAAATACATAAACTCTAAAATGACCAGCCAGCCACCCCCATCACAGTCCACATGCAGAAGCCACTCCCCTTCTCCTGGGCTGTGCCTCCCTTGTTCTTTGGGGTGAGCCCCTTCCCAGCCCGGCCACGTGGTCAGGTGCGGCTGCCCAGTCCCTCCCCACCCCCGCTGCTCGGCCCTGGATTCCAGGGTCGCGCACGGGAGCCTGGCAGTCTGTTCCTTTAAACACAGCAGGTGCCTGGCTCAGAGGAGGGGCACGTGACCCTGGCTGGGACAATGCAGCCTTCCTCCTGCTGCTGCGATTTCCACTTTTGAGGCCACCGTGGGGAACATGCTGCCTGAGAACGAGTCACACCCAGGACAGTAGAGAAGCTGGCGGGATAGGGGGACCGACCGACTGCCCTGGTGACACGGTCAGAAGCCCTGTGCACAACCCACAGCTGCGCCTGGCTGTTCAGTGACACACACCGAATATGTTTCCTTTGTGGCTGAAGACAGTGCGGCTAACCATTGTTCACAGCTGCAAAGTTTGGAAGGAGGGATGGGGCCATGAACTTCATTGTTTGCAAGGCCGCCCCCGACAGCCAGGAGACCGGCCACCCGAGGTATGGTGCCCACAGCGAGTTCGTGTGCCTACATGTCCCTTCCCTGGGGAAAGGATTGCTCCCTTCACCATGCGGGGGTCCCGGGGGAGCCACCTCTCGAGAGGCATGCCGCCCCAGTCACCACGAGCACGACTGTGTCCCAGGCCGGTCCAGGCATCACGCTGGACTGTCCTGGACCCCATCGTTAGTACTGAGGGACCCGTGGCCCACACATGACCCACTGGCGTTTTCTGAGATGTTCCAAGGGCTGCATGTTGAGGAAGGTGACCTCGGCTTGGCCAGATGATGCTTGAAATTAGTTTTGCCTGATAAGTTTCGAGAAGCGACTTATGCCACTTCCTGGACGGATGGAGCATTTAGTCCCCAGTGCGAGACTGCCCCTTGCCCCCAGTATTGAGTTTATCCCTGGGGCATGGTGCCCAGTACACTTGAGATGGTGATCCCCATCAGCCTGGGTCCCCGAGTGAGCCCCCTGGGATACGAGACAGACAACTTTGTGGTTTTAGGTCATTAAGTTTAGGGGCACGTTTGTTACTGCAGCTTTACGTAGCCTGAGCTGACTGATGCAGACCGTGCATGGCCTTCTCTCACGAGAGGCAGCACATTCCATGTTTCGCTCAGGCCTGGCAGAGCAGGCTTTCGTCACAGCAACCGGGAGTCCCGGTGAGTGCAGAAAAAAAGTCTAGACGCAATCAACGCGAGAGCAGAGCTCGGCCCCTTGTCTGGGAAGATGCTCATACCCTCTAGAAAAGGAAAACTGCCCAACAGACTATAGGAACGTATCCTAGTTACGTGGACAGGGCAAAGGACAGCAGCACATGCCTTCTTTATGTGTCTCAGAGGAAGACGCCTCTCTGCTGATGATAAAGAAAGGAGATAAGCTGGGGCAGCTGGGGGGCTCAGTCGGTTGAGCGTCTGACTTCGGCTCAGGTCACGATCTCACAGCTCGTGGGTTCGAGCCCTGCGTTGGGCTCTGTGCTGACAGCTCAGAGCCTGGAGCCTGTTTCAGATTCTGTGTCTCCCTCTCTCTGTGCCCCTCCCCCCCCCCAAAAATAAATAAAACATTAAAAAAATAAAAAAAGAAAGGACATAAACTAACCAACCCAGAGGGAACCTGTCTGTTTCCCTAACCCCGTAGAAGCTTCTTGAAGCCAAGAACCAAGTAGTCTGCACGCAGGCCCCCTCCTTGGCCTGCACCGGGCCCAGGGCTGTATGCAGCAAGGTCTGTAGGTCTCCTGCAGCTCAGAGGCCAGCAATCCCTCCGCCCTCATCTGAGCGACCATTAGCTCTTGCCTGGACTGTTGCAGTAGCCACTGGTCTCCCTGCTTCCACACTTGTCCCTACCCTCCTCGGTCTAACTCTCCGTAGAGCAGAGTGAGCTTTAAAAAACGTAAACATTAGGTGATGTCAGTGCTGCTTACTGTTTTCCGACAACTTCCCATGGAATTAGAATCCCATCAAGCATCTTTGGATGACACTGGCCTGACACCGTGGCCTTGACTCCTACTGTTCTCCCTCCTCAATCGCCCCACTCCTGTCACCTTAGGCTCCCCTTCCTTCCTTGGAAATGTCGAGCTCGTCCGTACCTCAGGACCTCTGCACTTGTTGGACTCCCTGGGACACGCTCTCCCCAACTCAAATTCCAGTGCGCGGCCGGAGCGCCGGCTCCTGGAACGCAGCCTGGCACACAGAAAGTGCTTGGCCACTGTGCACAAAACCACACCCCCTTGGGCCCTTTGCTCCTGTTCAACGTGGGCAGTTGTGTCTCGCGGGGTGGGACCGTGACAGGTCGAGGCTGGAGCACAGAGGGCTGGACGTGGCTCCTCCCGGGGACGGCTGGGGTGCAAGCAGCCAGCCCTGCAAACTGAGAGGCCCGAGCTCCAGTCCCGACCTTGATGGGGACAACGTGCACCCTCCTCACGCTGCCTCTCCAGGCCTCAGCTTCTCGACCACCAAGCCGACCGCTGGGCGAAATGACCCCAGAGTCTCTGGCTTCGCAACACGACACCTCCTCTCTGCCGCGGACGCGGCTGGGGGCTAACCCCTTCCCAGGAGACGGCCGTGCACCCCGGCACCCCACGCGGGCAGTGTTTAGGCGGACGCACCCTGGAGGCTTCTTTGTGAGTGTGGCCTAGAAAAATCTACACGGGAAGAAAAAAAGGCTAGAAATCCCATTCCATATACCTCTCGCGACTTGTGAAAAGGAGTGACAGATTGCACGACAAGCTTCAGATTGTCGGCATTTAAAATAGCCCTTTACGCATTGCTGCTGGGTAGACTATGCCATGTAGCTCGGCGAGTGAGCTAGGAGGGGCCATGTGGGGAGATGAGAATGGCCTCTGGTCCTCCAGAGTGACTGGTTCTGGAAAAGGAACTGAGGGAAGCAATCTTCTCAAAACGATTTTCAAAGACTCCGAAAGGCCAACAGGTAGTTCCAAGGACGGTGAGGGGGGAGGAGGGCTCTCGGGTCAGGAGGTGCCCTCACGGGAGAGGGCAAGGAGCCTGGGTGCGGCCCCTTCTCCTGAGCCAGGGTCCCCGGGGGCGGCGCCCTTGCTCACGGGTGCCCGCATGGAACAGACACGCAAGGAAGGTCACTGCGCCTGCATTTAACACGGCAAGTGTGAGCCCAGTCCCTTGCTGGCTGCGCAGCCCAGGTTGGAAATTGCTTCTCCGGGCCTCGGTTCTCTCATCTGTGAAAGGGGCCAGGAGCAGGGTGTGACAATGCTGCGGGGGCACGTGCACTTGTGAACGGACCCCGCGCAGCCTGTCCGGGACTCTGCTTACAGACCCTCTCCTGGGAACATGGAAATGACGTGGACGGTCTCAGCTTCCTGTCTGAAGCGAGCGTATCCTTCCCGACTGGGGCACCAAGGCCGTCACCACGGGAAACAGACGGGCGCTACGGCCAGAGCCCGGGGCAGTGGAGGAGCGCGTGTGGCTCTGCAGAGAGCCGGCTGAGCTGTCCTGGCTCCCGGCAAGGCCCGGGCCGACTCTAGAACCTGCTCCCAGAACCAGGGGAGGGCGGCTGGGCCACACACTCTGCCCTCGGGGCCCAGGAAGGGCCCCGCATCCTTATGATGGACCATGCTTCTCCACGTAACCCAGATCACGCGGGTTTTAGGATTCTTGCAACCAAAAGCACGGTGTCTTTCAGCTCTTCTGTCACTCTGCCTAGAAACTGTCATCACCCAAGTGGACAGTGATGGTCCCCTGGCCCGTCCACCACGACGCTTTCCGGGGCAGTCCTGGATGCCGCAGAACCTTGGGCATCCTCGCCTCTAATTCCCAAGTGCTGGTATTTGCTGTGACAATCAACCCTCTACGTGGGTCCAAATACCGCAGGGGCAGCGTTCCCCGCAGTGGCAACCTCGTCCGAGCCACACGCCGACATCCCCCCGTCAGAGAGCAGTTAAAATGACCAGGCGAAGGACGCTGGACACACAAGGGCTCCCGTCTCCCCTGGGACTGGCCGTGGGCTGGAGAGACCTGCAAGGATCAGAAACACTTCCGGGTCGTGCCGCCTCGGCTCGCGCATCACGACGGCGGGGTCACGTCAGGTAACATCCCGAGCTTCCTGTCCCCTTCCCCAGGCGCGGTGCCTCAGACTGACTTTGTCGATGGCCACAAGCTCAGAGGCCGTGAAAGGGTCGTAAGTCCACGCGCGTGTCTTGGAAAGGAGGCAAAAGCAAGGTCGCCTGCACCCTTCTCTCTAGGGACAGAAGGAATCTTGACTTACAGTTGCTTTGCTGACCGCTGGGGTAGGTTTTAAAAGGAGAAAGACTTTGATTCGATGAACTCTGGACAGGTCAGTCCAGAGGTGATCGTGAAGAATTGAATTCTGCCGGGAAACCTTCACCCCTGGCCTTACTCCCCTGGAAACGTCAGGTTCTCTGGCAAAGGGACATGATCGGGGGCTAATCTAAGGACGGGAGAGAACCGGAGGTGTCTGAGGATGGAGGGGCCGCATAAGCAGGACCGTGGGGGACCCGCTGGAACTGAGAGTGACCCCCGGAGGGAGGTCAGCAAGGAGACGGGTCCCCCATCCTGCAGCTCCTGGGGACAGAATCCTGCTGCCGACCCCACGTGCGGGGGAGGCATCCCCCCCAGAGCTCCAGCTCCAGCCCGAAAGGGGCCCCCGAGACCCAGCACGGAAGCCGGCGAGCCCGCCTGCGCCGCTGACCCCCGGCACCGTGAACCCCTCGCCAGGTGGTGTTGGGAGCCGCTGAGCCCGTGGGCACCTACTATACAGCCCAGAGTGGACAGAGCTGGGGTTGTGTTCCCTCAGACTTCTGTTTCCCGTTTCCCTCAAGATTTAGCTTCCGTCCCACCAAAAGGAGAGAGACAGACAGACAGACGAAAAGGAGGGCATTTCGGTGAGGTCGTGAGGCTCCCCGCGTCCCTCCCTCCCCTGGAATTCAGGTCTTGTCTTGGCTCCCGGGTCCCATGCTTGGATCCTCACCCAAAGAGGCGCGGTGGGACACCAGAGCAGTGGGGGAGCCCCCAACCCACCCGTCGTCGCAGTTCCGGTTGGAGCGCCTCCGCTGTGCCCGCCCTGAGTCAGGTGCGGCCCCCATGGCCTCCTGCCTCTGCGCCGGGCTCGGGCCGCCTGGTGGTGGTTCAAGGTGGCTGGGCCGTCCCGCGGCGAGCCCCCGGCGCTGTGCATCCACACACCTCCCTCCCACAGGCTCCTGTGATCTCCAGCAGGTTTTAAATCAGACACCACTCGGGCTACACCCCGGGCTGGCGAGCCAAATGCAGAATCGGAACCACAAGGAGGAAAGAGATTACCGATGGGGATGAAGACAGAAATAACTTTTCTTTTTTAAAACCAAAGATGCCGACGGGCTCCGTGCACAGCAGAGAGAAGCGGGCAGACAGGAGTGCGGGGAGAAGCCGGAAGCGGGCACGAAGGCGGCCGGGCCGGACTCCGGTTTGCGGGGCTGGGTCGGCAGGGCCGGCCATCGGGGTTATGGCTCAGCCCGGCCAGACGCCAGCCGGCAAAAGCGGGGACAAGCCGGGGCGTGGGGGGCAGGCTGGGGCAGAGGGCGGGGGGCGGGGGGCGGGGGCTGCACGGTGTGTCCCCAGGCCCGGCTCCACCCCAGCCCTCGGGCTCTGCCGACAGGGCAATCCCACGCCAGGTGTGGAGGCCGGGTGGCACCGCTAGAAAGTCACGGCGGTGGGGGCGGGGGACACTTAGCACACCCAGAGCAGCGGCCAGCATGGTTGACCGTTTTATTCACTAAATCGGCTGCAGAACGTTCTTGGGGCGCCTCGTGGGCCCCAGGTGTTGGCCTGGCAGGGGAGGGAGGAGAAAGGAAGGTCACTTGCTTTCTTAAAACGGACCATGCCACGGACCAGGCCACGCCAGCCTGACGTGGAAGGGTGTGTGCCACGAATCTGGTGGCCTATCTCGACAGACAGGTTTTCTCATAGAGCCTATTGGACGGAAATCCCGCTCGGATCTGACCTGGCGAGGACAAAGCGTGGGCAGGCCTGTGTTCCCCGCTGGGGGCTCCGGGGGGGGTCCGTTCCTTTGCCTCTCCCAGCTCCCGGAGACGCCCGAGCTCCTGGGCTCGGGGTCTCTTCCTCCATCTGCAAAGCCAGCAGCACTGGGCCCAGTCCTCAGATGCCATTAGGCTCATTTGAATTCTGTGCCTCCCTCTTCCCCTTAAAGACTGCTGGGATTACTGAGCCCTCCTGGATAATCCCAGATAATCTCCCTCTCTTCAAGTCAGCAACTGCCAACCGTCACTCTGTCGGCCACCTTACTTCCCCTTCGTCACCTATGAGAATGCAGTGCCCTGTTTGCAGGGACAAGACAAGGTGCGTTCAAGGTCCGGCTCTGCCCGAGGGACGGCGGGAGCGGGGTGAGCCTCCGCCCCTCCGACGCCCCACCCTCTCCTCTGTGCAGTCTGGGGAGACGGTCCTCCTCTCAGACGTGAAGCGCTTTGCTCTGTGCTTGGCAGCTCTTCCCCTGGGGGCCTGCAGGGCCACGAGCCCTGGGGCCACGCTCTCCCCCCCGTCCCCCATCCAGCATGTGGTTTCCAGTGGTTGAAGCCACTTACGTGGTGGGTTATGGCCCACAAGCAACTGAGTCGCTGGGTTCTATTTATTCCCAGCTCTCCGAGCCCTGCTCCGTCCATCCCCCACGTGCGCACACGTGTGGCATCTGCTGGGTTCTCCCCTCCTGCCCGGGTCTGGGAACACCAGCCTGGCGCCCACACAGCTGGGTAAGCCCCCAGGGGCAAGGGGCCACGCTAGGTTTTCCAGAATAACCATGCGCTTTGAATTCCCCTAAAGTTGGCCCGGGTGCGCGAGGGCACGGGGAGTGCCCCCGCCACCACCAACCCTCCGGGGCACACGTCAGCGGGTCCCGAACGCTCAGGCACCGTGCAAAAGCCAAATCTACAAACTCCGAAAGCCGGAGGCAAAGGAAGAGGTGCGGCATGGGGGCTGGTTTTCCTTCCCCGATCGACAGCTGTGTCCCGGGGGACCGTGGGTCACACCGTAAGCTCACACGAAGCACCTTAGGAATCAGGCGGTGGCCGTGTTGCCGAGCGAAAGCTGCTTCTGCGATCGTGACTTCGCGAAGCAGTTTTCTGGCCTCACAAAGCCCCTTAGGACCGTGGGGTCTGTGCACCCACCTGCCCGCCGAGGCCCTCTGACACCGGCCTCGTCCGCTCAGCCACGGGGCTGCTGAGGTCCCGTGGCAGGTGGCCAAGGCCGCCGGGGCGTGAGGGCTGTGGCTCAGCCGGGAGGCTCAGCTAACAGTTGGAACGCAGGACCCCCACCCCCCGCCAAGGCAGGGCAAGGAGGGAGGCGGCCCCGGGTGCGGGACGCATCTCCAGGGCCATCACTGTCTCCCCCTGTCGACAGCCATCACCTGCCATCCCCGTGTGCCCTTCCCGTGTGCCATACGCTGTTCCAGGTACAAAATGCTTAAACTCCTTTTGGTGCCCCGGCCGGCCAGGGTGACAAGTAATGTCGTCCCCCCTGCACGGGTAACGAAGTGACAGCGAGACCGAGGAGATGGTGGTCCTCCCTGGCCCACCCTGCACGCCCGGCCGGCCGTGAAGCGCTCGCTCTGCCTTGCGCCCAGCGCCTCCCTCCCTCCGATGGACACACAGAGCAGGCTCCCTCAACAGCACCTCCGGGGAGCCTGGGAGGCCCGGGACACCACATTCCCGGCCTCCTCCCCGGGCGGGCCTTCCCCTCGCAAACCAGACCTCCCCAGGGCACGTCCCCTTTTCCCATCTGGACTGAGGAGTGTCACAGCCACGCTGCCACCTTGGGATGGCGGAGACGCAGGGCAAGATGGAGCGGGCCTGTGCATCAGGTGACGGGCTCTGCGCTCAGTCTCTGGGAGCCCACCCGGCACCGTCCCAGGGGCAAAGCCGCGTCTCCCGTTTTGGTCACCAACAGCCCCAAGAGGCGGGACACAAAGGAGGCAACGGGCGCGGAAGGGTGTCCCCGGGCGCACAGCTCGCGAGTGACAGAACTGGTCTTCAGCGCCCCCTTAGCGCCTCTGCCACGACCACAGAGCAGCGCCACAAAGCAAGTCCATTCCGCCCAGGAGAAAGTCGGGTGCGACCGGACGCTTTCCAAAGTCGCCCGGCTCAAGAGCCGGCGGTGGAGCTGGCCCAAACCCTGGCTCCAGGATTCAAGGTCGGGGCGCCGCATCTGACCACACCCTCCCCGGAGCGGTTTTGAAAGGACAGATCTCAGAGATGAAGAGTTCCCTGCAGACAACGCCTTTTACGATGCCACAGTCGAGAATCCTTCGGGATGCAGGAAGCCCCTGGGATCACAGGCTTTCAGGCTAAGGAAGCCCTTCTCCATTTGAGAAGGCGCAGAGGCTCGCCCAAGGTCACACTGCAGGGACCCACCTCTAGACCCTCTGCTCCTGGTCCTGCTCCCCGGGGTTCGTGGGCTCGGTGGACGCTTCCCACCCGGGGCGCCCAGCACTCGTGGTCGGGGGTCTGCAGTCCTGTCTTGCCTGCCTGTCCCCCTTCTTGCAGCCCCTGGGCTAAGCGAGGCTGGGACACCACAGGACAGGAAGCTGAGCCCAACTCCTGGCACTTTCGACCCATCCCCTCCCTCCCAAATCGGCTGTCAGTGAGCTGGTTTCTACTCTGTAGTAAGGAGCATGTCTTCTTTTTTTTTTTTTTTTTATCAGCCCAGGCTGCTAAGTGGAAGCATTTATACCAATCACACACAGAACCAGAGAGGCTGTTTCAGTGGAAATTACAGTAAATGAAGGACCGGGTGCCTGCGTGGCACATTGTCGCTGAGCTCGGTCACAACATCCATGCCAAGGATGCCCCGTTTCCCTCCCTCTCCATTCAGACGCACCGCCGCTGGCCAGGGGTGGCTGTCCCCGGGGCTGCAGCGACCACAGCGGAGAGGACGGTGTTCGACCACATGCAGGGATCTCGAAAAGCCTTTCCTGGCACTGAAGCCACAGGCCGGCCCAGAGGGAGCACAAGCCTGGTGTCTCTGTCGTGCCAGGATGTCGGATGGACGCTCAGCACGATCCTCTGCTTCCCGGGGACACCGCCCCCACCCGGCACCTGCCCCTCGGTCACCCAGGACCCTACCCCCACAGAACCGGCCTCTCTCCCCGGCCAGAGCCACCACTTGTGGAGCTGTGCCACCCAGAGCAGGTTGGGACACCCCTCCCCCGCAGGCAGGGCCGCCCCGCCCCCCCCCCCCCCCCCCCCCCGCCGCCACCCCAGCCAAGGGCACCACAAGCTAGAGCAGCACACCTGGATTTAAACCCAGGAACGGACTGGGGGCGGGAGGCTTCTTTTTAGTTCTTCAAAATCTTTTTTAGGGACGCTGGCAGCTGAGGCTGAGGAACTAGGACACAGAGAAGACAGACCTGTGGAGCTCAAGGAAACCGCCCTAGTTGTGCGGGAAGGCAGGCGGGGCCTTCACAGCGTGGCGCCAGGCCACCGAGTGGGCAGAGCACGGTCCAAGGTCACGGGAATGAGTGGGCTCGCCCTGGAAGGGTCAGGGTGAGTTGGGGGAGGGTGACCCCGATGGTGCGAGCGGATCGCAAGGGGACCTACCCCGGCAAAGACCTCACACGTGGTGGCCAGCCCCTCGGGGACTCATTGCCTGCGACCCGCCCACCTGCTGAGAGGCCAGGCACCGCCCCCCCCCCCCAAAGAGGTTACAGGTCCCTGACTGACACCAGGGTCGGGAGGGTGTCCCTGGAGTGGGGACGGGTCACGCCTCGGTTTCTCTCGGCACGCACAGAAGTGCTGTCCGGGAGGGGTTCCATCAAGGAGAGGCGTTCGTATCTGACCAGGTGGACCCTCACAAGCTGGGGGTCTCCTCTCCACTCTAGTTCTGTGAGCGACAGGGAGCCATTGGCAGCAGCCTTCTGCAGAAGCTGAAGAAAGCAACGTGATCTGAGACTACATACGGTGTCCTCTTGTCCCCGGGGCCATGATGCCGAAGGAGCACACAGTGCATTTGGTTAAAAAAAAAAAAACAAAACGAAACACGACACCCAAACTAAAGCCCCAACTAGCCATGCTTCCTTGAAGGAGGGCAGGCTGGGCTGGCTAGGAGGGCACGCTGCCTTGACCAGGTTGGGGACCCTCCGGTGCAGTTTGCCAGGTCACAGAAAGCACGGGGACCCTGGCCCATGTATGCGTTTGCATCAAAGCGATTCACAACGTGGGTGCCTTCCCTTGGAGTTAACAAGGCTGCTCAGGAGGAAGAGGAGACCGAGTTGCTCCGAAAGCCCCACTGGCCACCGCACGGGGCTCTTGAGAATGCAGAAAAGCCACGAGGGCTCAGCAAGAGACGCCTGAGCCCTCCGGAATGACGGGACGGCTGCTCTGGTCCTCCCGTCTACACTGGAAGCAGGAGAGGGCCGTTACAGAAACAATAGGCTTCTGCGGCAAAGCACAACAACCAGAGACACTAATCCTAAGACACGCCAAGTGCAGAGCCATCGCCTACACAGCAAGCCGCCCCGTCTGAGCGAGCGCCCGCAGGACCGCCAGTCCCGCGATTCTGGCAGAGAACAAAGAGTCCGCGCACCAGCCCGAAGCAGGTTGGGGAGGCGGCACCATACCTCCGAAATGAACTTTCTTCTTGAACCGCGAATTCTCTGCCATCATCTCCAGCCTGGGTGTGACCATCTCACTCAGGCTGGTCCCGCTGCGGCTCTAGGTCCATGGGGGGAACCGAGTCCCCGAGGCCGCCGGCCTCATCTACTATTGTCTGTTAATCCGAGAGGAAAAAAAAAAAAGTTGCGGCCCTCCGGGGTCACAATTGCAGAAGGAAAAAGGAAAGAGAAATCAGAGGGAGAAGAAAGATGGTTCCGGAGCGCGTAATCCACAGGGAGGCTCGCGAAATTGACTTTCCAAGACCACACGTAGGAGCGGCGGAAAATTCAGTTCTTTGACACAAGTTGTAAGCTCCAGATTGGTGCTTACATCTTTTCCACTTCCCACTGTACCAGGGCTGGTTCTTTTTCCTAGTGCCGGTTTCCATGGCAATGCATCAGTCACTAGTCTAAATACGTACGGGTGAAGGACGCCTGGAAAACCAGTGCAATTATGCATGCCATTAGCAGGGAGAGGAAAATGGTTCAACCCGGCTATTAGCACGGGGCCGGGGTAACACTTAGCGGCTTTGACATTATCCCGGGTAATTGCTTTCTCGTTTATAACACCCGGCGTGCTCCCCGTCCCGGCACTTCCAGGGGGCCTGTGTGCCGTGGAGGGACAGCGGGCAGCCGAGCCCATCTTGGCCACACGACCCCGCCGAGCCAGCGGCAGAGGGAAGGAACCACGTGGCTGTGAAGTCGGTCCCGGGCTAAGGTGCCTCCTGTTGGACCCTGCGTCCCTCAGGTGGGGTGGGGGTGGGGGGCCTGGGGACTCCGGGAGGCATGGAGGGATCTGGGGACAAATCCGGGGACATGCTGTAAACTGGGTTTGGAGGCTGGTGGTCGGCAGCTGTAGCTGGAGAGCCTGAGCTCTGGTCTAGGGCTGGGGGCTGAGCCTTTTCCCGCCACGTTGCCTCGCGTGAGAAGGGAGGTATCAGCCGGGACAACAGAGGTTCTCACTCCTTTTGGCCATTTGTCATTGCTCTCTTTTCCTAAATGGCCACCAGGGGCTCCCCGGGCGGCCTCAGACGAGACCCCTCGCCTTTCTGAGCTGGAGCCTTCCTGTGGGTTAGGAAATGGGTCGGAAGGGGGGTAATTCTCAACGAACGTCCTCTGTACCCCCGGAGACTGCCAGGACCCAGGTCCCGGCCTTGCCACTCACTGGCCTCGTGACCCGGAACGCGTTCCGGTTCTATTTGTCCGACGGAGAGGACAACGGATTATCTGTGAAACAGGATGCTGTTTCCACCGCTCAGGTGAGAAACTCAAACAGCGTGTTACCTGTGCACTCGCCGCAGTGTGGCTCAGCCAACGCCACCCAGAGATCCCCAGGGTTTGTGGGGTAACTTATGCTTTGCGTCCTGTTCACCCAACCACGCCGGGATAAAGGCCCCGTGAAGAATCAAGGATGAGGAGATGGGGCCGGAGAAGTGACTGAGCCAAGGCCACACAGCCTGCAGCTGGAACCCGGGTCTCTCCCCCCAGCTCTGTGCCCTCGCTGCATCCCACACCTCCTGCCTGGGCACTCCCGGGGACGAGGGGCCTTGGGGTGCCGGACGCACGGCTCTCGGCCGACGGTGGGGATGGGGACCCAGGCGGGCCGTGCTTGCGTGAGACGCGGGCTTCGCTCCCGGGAAATCACATGTGGGTCTTTCCTCGGGTGCCTCGGGCCAACCCTGAACCATTCCCTTGTCCTGTCGGCCTGCAGCTCAGAGAGAGGCTCCAAACCCTCGGACCCAAGTGGGTTCCTGGTTCTCTGGAGCCCTTCCTTCCTTTCACCCTCGGTCCGACTGATCTCTGGGCAAATTGTGGCGGGGTGGGGGGTGGGGTCACAAAAATAGCCTGTGCCTGGCACACAAGAGCCCCAGGGCTGCCGCTCACCGGGAGGCATTTCAGTGGGAGGCAGAAGCGGAGAGACAGAGACGGAGGGTAAAAATAGCGCGGGTTTTCCACAACAGCACCGGCCCCCTCTCTCCAGCGCTCAGTACAGCGCACACGAGCCCCGTGCAGCCCCACGTCCTACGTCCTCTGCACTTGGCATCTCGAAGGCTGGTGTCCTTGGAGGCACCCTGTCTCTCCAGGACGCCAAGAGCACACGGCCGCACCGAGAGGGCACCTCCCTCCACGGCTCTGAGCGCGGCCGGGCCGGCCCGCGGAGGCGACAGCGGGAGGCCACGGGGCCTGGGGCGGAGGGCTTGCCCTTCCCGATCTGTGACCACGGGCACGCTTCTCACCCCCTCCAGATGCGGCTGCGCCATCAGGAAAACCGGGCTAGACGGCGGCTCCGCGTGGGCAGAGGCCCGTCTGACCGGACGCCTCACGGGGACCCGCACCCGCGGATGCCCTCACGCGGCCGCGAGCGCACCCACACGCTGCGTAAACTGTAAAGCACCGTGCAGACGCCTGCCAACTCCCGCCAACGGGTCCCGCCCGGGGGTGGATACGAAGTCACACGTGTGCACGGGGTGTCGCGCCCACGCACGGGCCTTCTCCTTCCCGTCGCGACCTCCAGAGGTGGCCAGGGATCAGCTCCGCGTCATGCGGTCACGGTGCCTGGGTTTGCGAGGCCCGCTGGTTGAGGAATGTACCGGAATCTTGTGCTGTGGTGTGGAGTGAGTTGTGTCCCCTCCCTGCCCCCCCGATCCCTACACTGATCCCTAACCCCCCTGTGGGATGGTATTTGGAGGGGGGACTTTGGGAGGCGGTGAGGTTTGGGGCCCCGTGGCGGGATCAGGGTCCCTGTAGGAGGCAGAGCTTGCCCTCTCCCGTCGGCGAGGACGATGCAGATCAGGAAGACAAAGCACACCCTGGGCGTCCGGCCTCCAGGACCGCGAGGAACGAACACCGTCTAAGCCCCGGTCTATGGTGTTCTGTTCCCCGACCCACCACGAAGGGGGAAGCAGGAGGCGACATCTCAGAGGGTGGTGGGGACTCCCCAGGGGGCACGGGCGGGGCACCCTGGGCTTCCTCTGCTGGGAACGGCCCGTCCGCCGTGGACGGGCCCGCCATCGGGCCCACGTCACTTTCCAGGAGGGAGGGGACGGAGACGTGAGGGCCACGCACCTGTGTGTAGCGACTGGGATGCCAGGCAGGACTGGCGGTTGTGTGTGAACTCCCGCGTACACACGGAGGACAGGCTGGGATGCGGACTTGTCCTCTTCGGAGGAAACCATCTCAAAACATCTAAAATGAAGGTTTTCCCTTCCAGAGCCCCCGGGACTCCTGTCCTCACCCCCACACCCCAGGCTTCTGCCGGCGGGGGCAGGGCTGCTCCTGGACCTCGCGCTGAACTTTGCGTGAGGTACCTTCTGCCAGTGCCCTTCCTGCCCCAGCGCCCCAGGACCCCGGCTTCCTCCCCGCCAGGCGCACGGACACAGTCCCCATGACAAACCTCCCAGAGGCCAGCACCCGTCTCCAGCTCACCACGGCCACCAGGCCTGAGTGTGCCAGTATGCACGCGGGAGGGGCTTCCCTCGACGCCCGTGAGCCCCTCACGGCCGCTCTCCCCCTCCCGCCTCGGGCGCGTCCTCCCTGGTACCCAGCACGGGTGTCCCGCAGGGGCACAGCTCTCAGTGACTGCCGCGTGGACGTCAGAGATGAGCCAGAGTTACGTGCAGAAGCCACAGACGGAACCGTCTCCGGGAGGCTGCGAGCAAGGCAGCCGGTGCGGGACGGCGGGCATTGGTGGGGTCGGGGCCGATCGCCGTGCGCGTCCCGCTTTGCAGGGAGGCTTTGCTCTGAGAGCATAGGTGCAGGGCATCGCGTGCGAGCAGCCAGGCCTCCAGCAGGGTCTCCCGGTGTGCCCTAGGGGTCCAGGCGGCTGAGCGTGGCTGTCCCGTGCTGGGAGGTCACTGTCCCCACGCCGAGTCCCCCGCGCCACACGCTTCCCAAGGTCCCCACCCCGTCCAGAGAGCGAAAGCCCTTTTTAAAACAGAGCACAATCCTGTGCCCTGGTCACGTGAGGCACGAAGCGTGTTTGGCAGGGACCGAACACACGCTAGATGGTCCGACACACCAACACCCTCGACATCAAGGGACAACGTCCCTCGTTCGTTTGGAGCTTTTGCACAACCGCTGACCGGCTCCCAAAACCTCTCCCCTGGCGGTGGGGCCCCTCGCGCTCTGGGAGCCCAGCCCTGCACGGAGCACCCTCCTAACCCGCTTCCTGGTCCGGCAGGGCCCAAACGCGGACGCGCCGACATGACCTTCCTGCGCCGTCGCGGGCGCTTTCTCTCCACCCGGACGGCTCTGTCGTGCTCTACCCGCTGACACGCTCTGCCCCCTTCTCGCCCTCCCGTGCTGTCCGGGGGCAAGTGTGGACGCTGCACTTCCTGACCCTCTGCCAGGGGAGCAGGCCGGTTCTGGTGCGGGGACACGCCCGTCTGAAGGGCAGAGGACAGGAAGCCCCGTTGTCCTGCGTGTCTCTGGTGGGGATCCTGCATCTGGCAGTGCCTGCAGGAAGCTCCCACACACCCAAGGGCTGCCTCTTTAAGTTTATTTATTTTGCGAGAGAAAGAGAGGGAGCAGGGCAGGGGGAGAAAGAGAGAGAGAGAGAGAGAGAGAGAGAGAGAGAGAGAGAGAGAGAGAGAATCGCAAGCAGGCTCCTCACTGTCAGCACAGAGCCCGATGCAGGGCTGGAGCTCACGAGCCATGAGATCGTGACCTGAGCTGAAATCAAGAGTTGGACCCTCGACCCGCTGAGCCCCACCTCTTTGTGCCTTATGCGCCTGTAACACAAAGCAGTGGCTTCCTGCAGTGACCAGTCCTCCAGAGACGCCACCTACCCCTTCTGTTCTTCCCACCTGTCTTCTGAGACCGGTTTCCCGTCTTCCGTCCCCTCCTACAGAGTGCCATCAGACCCCATTCTGGGTTTAAAAACGCGCTGATGGCCCTTGCAGAGGACAGACCGCGGAGCCCGGGAGGCGGGCTCCCCGGTCCGATTCCTTCCACGCAAGGGTGACTTGTTCCCCCCAGCAATACCCGGCAAAGGGGACGGGATGTATGCAGTGACCCGGCTACGTCAAACGTGAGACTGTGTGCAGCCCTTCTGGCCGGAGGCTCTCTCTTTCTCTCTCTGGCAGGCGACCAGCTTGGGAAATCCCACCTGGGAATAATCGCAGGCAGCCTCCACCGGCCCGAAGAGGCCTGTGGCCTCCGGCCAGCAAGACAGCGGAGCCCTCGGTCCCGCAAACACGGAGAACCGCGTTCTGCTGACGGCCCCGCGCGGCTTCAAAGTGACCCTTCCGCGGTCACCGGGGAACGCAGCCCCGCTGCCACACGGAGCGAAGCCTTGCAGGGGACGCGGCGAAACCGTGCCCCACTCCTGACCCAGCGAAGCAGCTCTCAAGCGCGCACCCACGGCACCGTCTGGGGTGACGCCGTCCTGCAGCAGGAGGAGGCTCTGAGGTCCCAGACGGTGCAGGCCCAGGAGCCAGAGCAAGTATCCTCGCCTGGTGCAACCCGCTACCCACATGTCTGTGGGTCAGACGCACTTTTCCAGGCTCTCGTGGGTGCGGAGACAAAGACAGTGTGGAGGACAGTGTGCGAGACGCCGATCTAAGGGACAGAAAGGGCAGGGTCTCTGCCCTGTGACTCACTGAGCCATCATTCTCCTAGGCACCCTTGTGAGCACGCTGGGGGGCCGATCTGCGGAGGCACCACCGCGCCTTCTTGCGGCTTCGCTGACGGGCAGAAGGGAAGAGACCCAAGGCCCACAACAAGCCACGG
Source organism: Panthera leo (assembly GCF_018350215.1). Classification (NCBI taxonomy): domain Eukaryota; kingdom Metazoa; phylum Chordata; class Mammalia; order Carnivora; family Felidae; genus Panthera; species Panthera leo. Next base: position 112,318,203 of record NC_056688.1, read on the forward strand.
ACCCCTTGTTGTGAGCCGTATCCTGGAACCCCAAAGTTCACGCTCACCCTGGATCAGGGAAGAACCAATGGTGGAGCAGGCTCTGTGGTGCTTGTGCGTGAGCGTGTGTGCGTGCACTGGAAAACGCACACGTGCACGGGCTACACACGCGTGTGCTAGAAAAATGTGGGCACGCGTGCACATTTGCGTGCGTGCGTGTGCACAGACGTGTGCAGGGACTGCTGCTGAGGGCACTGCAGTAGGCGAGCACCCTTCTCGGAACCCGTGGGGCAGGGTGTCTGCTGATCTGTCTTCTCCTTTGACGTCATGTCATGGGCTTTAGAAATAGCCGGGGACGTGCCATGTACATGGTGCAAGAGGCCCAGAGTTCCTCTGAGAAATCCTGGTGACCACATGCCTGCACCAAGCACATCTGCAGGGAGCCATGTTGGTGCACCTGCGGTCAGTTTGGGTCCGGGCAGCTGTGCGCAGGGTTCCACGCTACCTCTGAGCTCAGCGCCACTCGCCCGATGCCTGGGAACGGAGACTTCTCTCAGGATCAGCGGAGCTGAGGGGCGCTGGGTGGCTCAGTCGGTTAAGCATGTGACTCCTGATTTCAACTCAGGTCACGATCTCTCACGGTTCGTGAGTTCGAGCCCCAAGTCGGGCTCTTTGCTGTCGGTGCGGAGCTTGCGTGGGACTCTCTCTCTCTCTCTCTCTGCCCCTCCCCGACTCATGTGCGTGCACATGTGTTTTCTCTCTTCCTCTCAAAAATAAATAAACATAAAAAAAAAAAAAGATCTACGGAGCCGATTAGGTAGTGAACATCCCTCGGAAGGAGGTGGCTAACACGTTTATGCCCACTTGCCCACTTACCCACTTAGAGGGAGCAGGCCTTTGAGGATGAGTTAAGAGAGACAAAGAAAAGTCTCCAAGACCGTAAAAACCAAACCAAAGCCACATCGGAGACCAACAGAAAGGAAACAAACGCCAGCTGAGTGCCTGCCATGTCTCATGAGCGCTCACAGATTCAAAGAACAAAAAAAAAAGATTATTATGTTTTTGGAAAACGGTGCTGCAGAGCTTGATTCATTGGGGGAAAATCATCAGCCTAAATAACACAGGCAAAAGTAGGTACCACAGAGGATACTGAAGGGGGTGATTTTTTTTTTTTTATATTGTGAGGCATCTTAGTGAGTAAATGTTTTCCTACAATATTCATAAATGCCACTAACACCCCAAACCAGCAACGTTTAACTCATTTGCAGCTGGTTCTGTGTCATATTTAAAGTGAATCATTTTGCGGCGTTCGGGGGCTATGACAAGCCGGGTGTGGTAGGAAGAACTTCCTTGGATGTCGGGGTGGGACGCGGAGAACGAGGCTCGGCGGCGCTCAGGGGCCCGGGCGGCCGCCTCCCAGCCACGACCCGCGCCGGGGCTGACGGGTCCGAGCCAGGGCCCGGTACCCGAGAAGGGTCCTTATGGACGGATCGCTCAGACCTGTGGGCATCACGCGAACAACCAGAGGCGGGCCTCTGTGCCAGAGCGCTTACGGAGAGGAGACGCGCGGACATCGGCACAGAAACACCAGCATCGGTAACTCTGGGCGCAGCGTTTACGGAGGGTCCTCTCTCCGCCAGCGCGCGGCAGGGACCCGCACTCCTGGTCTTCACGGACGACCCGGTGCCTTCCGCAGACAGCTGGAAAGGGATGCACGGTGGACGAAAGCGGCCGTTGGGAAGGGACACACGCGGAAAGAGCCCAGTGCCTCCCCGGGCAGGCTTGTTCCTGCCGCGGGTCCCGCCCGACAGCGAGGCCGCCTCCGAGGGCCGCGTGTACTCGCCGTCACTCGGCAGCGGCCCGGCGGCCACGGCCCAAGTCAGGGGCACCGGTCTCAGCTCCGTGCGGTTTCTTCCACGCTCAGCCGGCTCCTCAGACCTGTGCTTCCTCCGCCCCAGACGGGGGGCTTCCAACCCCCTCTGCCACTTACAGTCATGGTGTCTCCGCTTCAGTGAAGTCTTGAGTCGTACCCGGACCCCAACCCAGAGAGCAGGTGGAAGCCGAAGCCCTACCCTGTCGCCTCCGGGCAGCACGCGGGAGGGGCGTGGGCTCCTGGGGGCTGGCTGTGCGAGCTGGGGGTGCAGGGCCCTCGGCCGTCTCGGATCTGCTGGAGGGGCCGGAGGCCTGCGGTTGAAGTGCCCTGAGCCCAGCAGACCTTCATGGAGCCCCGTGTGCCAGGCTCCGGTGGGGGGCTGGAGGCACGGGGTCTGTGCCTGGAAGCAGCTGCCCCCTGGGCAGGTGGTTGGCTGGGGTGGACTGTTTGCCACAGTAAATTGAGTGCTGCCCTCTCGGGGTCCGTGCCCCCTTGCGATGGGAACTAAACGCCACCCACGGGGACAAAGTCCGCTTGTCCCGCCCGCGGATCGAAGTGGTGTAGGGTCAGTGACAGGTGTCAGGGGGAGTGTGGATTACGAGAGGCCTCGCGCTTGAACGGTGCACAGCCGCGGGGTCCTCAGGCCCCAGCTGGCCTCCCGCTCGCCAGCCGGCAGGCTGTTCACCAGCTGCCACTGGAGACGGCCCCTGGCGTCTGGCCGCGAACAGCAGCGCCTCCCAGTGGAGCCCAGCCCAACCTGCTCCTTTACGGCATCGAGAGACAGATGGTTGAGGTCCCAGCACTGAGCGTCGGGCCGGTTTCTCACGCAGCGAGCCATCCGTGACTCTGAGCAAGCGGCTTGACCCCTCAGCAGCGGTTCCACGGTCTGTGAAACGGAGCCGGCGGGTCCTGCCCTTCCCAGGCTGTTGTAAGAGTCAGGAAGGGACTCTGCACCTCGAGCTTCTAAGTGCAAGGTGACGGTGGAAATACCAGCCTCAGAAGGACGGGGTCTGGAAGGCTGAGCCTCTTCGTGCAGATGGGGTTTGCCGTAAGGATGCGGGGTCTCCCCGACATCCATCCACTTCTGGAGGTTTCCTGCAGCTGAGGTGGGGGTTGCAGGCTCCGTGACGTGAGAGGCACCGTGGTCCAGCCTCGAGCATCCAGGGTGCTGGCACCCGAGAGAAGGTGCTGGAACGCTGGCTCTACAAGCCAGACCCACGACCACGTCGTGGCCCACGCCCTTGGGCGAGACTTTCGTCCTGAGAAGCGGCTTCCTTGTTTGTACAATGGCTATGCTGCACCCCGACTCTGTACCCCCTGCGGGGCACATGACGTGGAAAGGAGACAACAGAGGTCGAACTTCGGGAGCGCCCCGAGTTGCGGCTCCCGATAAAATACCCCTTCCTCCCAGGAGGGTCAGCTGCCGGCTCGGCACGGAGACTTCCTTCCCAGCGTGACGTCCTACGGGGCCGGGGACAGCTCTGCATTTCTCCGCGCCCCAACATCTACTTCACATGGGAGCCTACGTAGCAACAGGGCTTGGCCAAGGCATTTAGAGTGTTTACTGTTCTGGGCTGTAAATGCTTTAAATAAGGAGAATAAACGAGTCACACAAGTGTTCTGGGTCAGGGCAAGAACCCGCAGGTGTGCGTGGGGCCCGCCCCTCCCTCCCCGCTCCCTATTTGCTACCGCCATCGAGACGGGGTCTCCGATAAAATCAGCGGGCACGGAGGGGGCTGAGCCTGGTTACTAACAGGGGAGATGCCCCCTGTCAGGCACACTCCACCTGCCCGCGGAGACGGGGGCGTCCCACCCCTCCGTGAACGCGGCGGGGGCTCTCCGGATCCAGAGGCGGGACACAGCCTTCTTCCCTGGTGAGCGGGAAGGGGCGGGGTCCGTGCTCAGCCAGGGGGGGACCCGAGGCACTGTGGTTCAGGAACAATCAGACTCGGCTCTTCTGGTGGCTGACGGCCCTGCCGACGGCCACGTAACTCGTGACACCCTGGCAGCCGGCCCCGAGCCTCTCTGCCAGGCACACCTGGGACACATTGTTAGATGTAAGGTCGAGTGCCCGGGTTCCGAGGAACCTGGAAACGAAAGCCACAGCTCCAGGGTGTCTGGGTGGAACAGGGCCGGGCTCGTTAGCTGGACGGGCAGAGAGCATTTATTTCCACCCAATCAACACATGTGCCTGGAAACAAACAAGGTCCAAACAAGCACACGTAGGTCACGGATGATGTGTGGGGGTCTCCTTCATCCAAGCTCCTCCAAATTCTGGGGGTTTTTAATTTATTATTATTTTTTTTTTAGAGTTTATTTACTTTTGAGAAAGAGAGTGTGTGAGCAGGGGAGGGGCAGAGAGAAAGGGAGACAGAATCTGAAGCTCCGAGCGGTCAGCACAGAGCCCGAGGCGGGGCTCGAACCCACGAACCGTGAGATTGCGACCAGAGCCAAAGTCGGACGCTCAACCGACTGAGCCCCCCAGGCGCCCCCAATTCAGTTTTCCTCAAAGAGAAACAAAGTCAGGCTCCTGACAACTTCTAATCACACACTCCCCCATGCGTGCCCTCTGCCCGTGTAAGTGCCCCACCCTCTGCTCGGAGACGGAAGCCGGGCACAAACCAGATCCCAGTGTGCGACGTCCAGGGTAAGCAGACCCACGGGCCACAAAGCAGCGGTTCGCGGCGCCGGGCAGGGGCAGGGGGCGTGGCTGCCGGCGGGGACGACGAACCTGCCGGGGAACCAGACAGCGGTGGTGGACCCACCGGGCTGTGAATGGGCCACACGCTACTGATCGTGCCCTTGCAAAGGATGACTGTCACGGTATTCAAGTTACGTCTCGATAAAGTGATCTAAAAAAGCAAAGAGGGGCGTGGGTGCGCCCGTGCCAGATGGCCCAGGTGCCAATCCCGCTCCGCCACGTATGGCTTTGAGACTCCGGGCAAGCCACGAGCCTCCCTCATGCCCTGCTCTCCTGGCCCGCCACGCTGCCCGTGCCACGCACGTGCACGGGCCGCAGACAAGCACGCAACTTCCTGTCGGCCGCTTATGGTTAGCTGTTTGCAGCAAGGGGCCCCTGGACCCGGGGTGGTAGAGACGCCCGCTCCGTGGACGCCCCTGAACACTCCACACATTTGTTCCACAACCCCCCGCACCAGACGTTTCCAGCTCACGGTCACCCCTTCCCCGCGGCTCCCCGTGTCCTCCCTCCCCACCGCATCCCGACTCGTGCACAACCCCCCTTTCGTGAGCTCTCCTTCCAAGAAGAGCTTCACTGCTGTGCCCGGGACCTCTCCTCTTACTTCCGTGGAGGGGAACTTCACGTGACACAAAACGAGGCATTTCAGAGTCCGGTCCTGTGGCATTTAGGGCAGCCACAACCACTAGCTCCCTCGACTTCCATAATATTCTCGGCACCCCAAAAAGAGGCCCCGGGCCCATCAGCAGCCACTCTCTGCTACGGACTGAGTTATGTTCCCCCCCATATTCACTCCAGAGCCCCAACCCCCACTGGGACGGCAGCTGGAGATGGGCCTTCATGCAGGTGATTAAGGTTAAATGGGTCACGGAGGCGGTCAGATAGGACTTCCGTCCCTCCAAGAAGAGGAAGGGACACAGAGCTCTCTCCACGTGCCCGCAGAGGAAAGGCCACGCGAAGACACAGTGAGAAGGGGGTCCTCACCAGGAACTGAATTTGCTGGCACCTCGATCTTGGACTTCCAGCCTCCGCAAGTGTGAGACATTAACGTCCTTTGTTAAGGCCCCCAATCCGTGGTATCTTATTATGTGGCCTGCGCTGACCCAGACGCGCCCACTCCCCCTTCTCCCCAGCCCTGGAAGCGAATCAGCTGCCTTCTGGCTCCGTGGGTCTGCCTACTCAGGATGTTTCACACCAGTGGAGACGCGGGACACGTGGCCTTCTGTGACTGGCTTCTCCCACCACGTGTCATTACTTTGAGGACCATCCACGTTGTAGCAGGTGCCAGTGATCTGTTTTCCTTTATGGCTGAGTGATACTGTGTCGCCTCTATGGGCCACACTTGGGTGTCCCTCCCCTGTTGGTGGACATCCCGGGCGTTTCTGCCTGTGGCTATCGTGAATGAATAGCGTTGCCATGAACGTGGGTGCCCACGCCCCTGTCTGAGCACCTGCCTCGAATTCTTCTGGAATCTCTTCTTTCTCAAACCCTCCAAATGAGACTTCACGCCAGCTCCCATCAAGGTGCCCGGTGCCGTGCACGCCGCAGAGGGGAGCGGTCGACGTGCGGCTTTTGCTGACTACCCCCCCTTCCTCCTGGCCACGCTCGTCACGGCTCTGTCGGGGTGCCCTCTGGCCTCCCTCCAGAGCCATCCCTGGAAAGCCTGGCCCATCACGTCGCGTCTCCGTCGAAACCCTCCAAGGGCCCACGTGTCAGAACGAATCCCCGAGTCTCACTGTGGCCCACAGGCCCCTCCGGTCACCCCCGTGATCCTCTCCCCAGCATGCTCCAGTCGTGACGCCCTCCTCGCCCGAGGCCCTCACCCCGTGTCCGCCCTCCCCTCCCCGGCGCTCCGGCCCCCGACCCCCTGCTCCACGCCCCACCCCCAGCAGCTGCCTTCTCCCTGCTGCTCACGGCCGTAACCCTGGCTGCACCAGCACATCTCTGCCGGGTGAATGAGTCTGAGTGTCTTCCGTGTGTCAGATGCCGCTGATGGAGACGTGACTAAGCCCAGATGAGGGCACGGGCTGGTGGAGAGACAGACACGGAACAGATCATCACAACAGAGTGGGCTCGGCTGTGACGGGGACGTGTCACGCGCCACGGGAGCGACCGAGGGGGTCGGGAGCCAGGAGGGCTGTGTCGGAGGTGCGGAGAGGCGGGGCCGTCCCCCTGGGTCTTGCGGGACGAGTAGGAGTCCGGCAGAGGGACGAGGAAGGGAAGGGCGTCCCAGGCAGGAGACACAGCACACAGACCCAGAGTATGGGAAACACTGGCGGCTTTTCACACGGGCAAGGAGTTGACGGGCTGGTGTTATTGACGATGGCAATTCCTGTCAACAACTCGTGCTGCCCACGGACCGTCTCGTCAAATACTCAGTCCGACCCTGTGTGGTGGGGACAGGGATCTTCGTTCTAAGGATGGGGAAACTGAGGCCTTGGGAGGCCCCACCCCGTTCCAGAAGCCTCACAACTACTGGGAGCAGAGGGCAGGATGGGGTCGGGGCTTGCGTGGCCCCCACGGGCTCCTGGGAGCGGGGAGACGCGTGGGCCCCGAACAGACACGGGGTTGCCCTCTGGCCCTTCAAGGTACAGTCTGTGGAGCCCTGGCCTAGGGGAGGGCGACGAGGCGGGGCAGGGGAGCCAGGGGCCGGCGTGCCCACGGGGAGCGGGGCTCAGGAAAAGGGGCCGGTGTGGGGCCGGGGAAGACAGCCGTGCCGAGAGAGGGTCAGGCGGGGCCAAGGTTGGCTCGGCTCCCATGCAGGAAGTGACGGAGAGGGGAGACACAGGAGGGGAGGGCGACTCCCCCAGCAGCTGCTACCCCGGGCACCTCTGCTGGGTCCAGCTTGCGCCCGGCCACGGGGCCACCAAGAAACGGAGCACAGCTGTGTCTCACCATTGACACGCTTCCTGCAGAAGGCAGGAGCGTAGTGAGAGGAGACAGAGGAGGAGCAGCCAGAGCCGGGAGTCAGTCAGCGGGGAGAGGGCAGGAGGAGGGCACAGGGCGGGGAGGCGGAGGGCGGGGGGGATGCTGGGCAGCAGGCACGGAGGCCTGGGCCCGACGGGGCACCATGAATGCAGGATCTTCTAAGAGAGCAGGTATGTGAGCTAGTCTGCTCGGGAACCTTCTGCCTGACGCATCTGAGCAGGTATTGAAGAATCAGAATGATTAAAACCTGAGAGATGTTGAAGGCACGTGTGAAGGCCGCCCTTAAAAGACGTGCCTAGAAGCCCATCTTGTGATGAGTGACGGGGAGCGAGGAAGGACAGCCAGGCTCTCCTTGCCCAGTGCGGCCACACCTGTGCTCGGCTGGCGACACCCAGTCGAGCTGAAGTCCAAGTGCCCCGGGGACAGGCAGCCCTTCAGCTGTGTCCTTGCCGAGGGTCCAGTGGGCCAGGGCCGGGCAGGGCCAGGGAGCAGGGGCACAGCCAGCGCACCTGTCAGCCAGAGGCTGTGGCACCACGGCCTGTGTCCCAGAGGCCAAGGGGCCAGCTGCCGGCCCCGCCTCCTAGAGGCCAGAGGGCAGCCTGGGGACTGTCGTGTCAGACAGCTGAGTGGCGGGCTGGCCCCGGGCCTTCCCAGTGATCACCGGGGAGAGGAGGGCCCCTAGGGAAGGACTTCCTGCCACCACTCTCCTGGGGAGGCAGCCCCGTCATGAACAGAGCGCATGCCCGCCGGGTGGCTGGGAACGGCAGGGTATTTTAAGCACTGCATGGGGGAATTCTGCGTTACCCTGGAGACGGGGCGGATGCAGGCTTCGGCGGCCACGGTGCATCTGTGCTCAGCGAGAGGCCTGTACAGAGTCTGGGCTGCAGGAGCCAACGGGCCCCATCCATCACAGAGGACGGCGTGGGAAGGGAGAAGTGGCCGTGGCCGCCCCAGGGAGGGAAGCGAGGCCCGAACCTGGTGCGGGTCTGAGGCTCGCGGGTAAGGACCCGCGGGGTCCTCAGCCGACCCCAGCGGCAGAGGAACGGCCGTGACCCCCGGCCAAGATGGGGGAGCTCTGAAACCCCACACCTGCACTCACATACGGGCCCTGCACCACCAGCTGGTGACCGTGGGCAGGTACGAAAGCTCATTCACTCGTCCGGGAAATAGCTCCTGAGGGCTCCGCCCCGAGCTAGTGAATGTGACTTTATTTGGAAAAGAGGTCTTTGCAGATGTGATGAAACTGAGGATCCTGGGATACCCAGTTAGACCCTAAATCTAACGGCAAGTGTCCTTGTCAGACAGAAGACGAAAGACACACAGACAGGGAGAAGCCACGAGGCCACAGAGGAGAGGTTGGAGGGACAGGGCCACGAGCCCAGGGTCACCTGGGATCCCCAGAAGCTCAGGAGGCCGAAAGGACCCTCCCTCCCCTGCCGTAACCTTGATCCAGACTCTGGCCTCCAGATGGGAGACAGCAGGTTTGCATTGTGTCAAGGTGCCCAGTGTGTGGTCCTTTGTCACGGCCGCCCCAGGACGCTGACAGTGAGCAACGTCCAGTAAGAACATCCTTGGTCCCAGGCAGGCTCTGAGCACTTTCCAGGAGGGCCCGCTGGAGGCCATAAAGCCCTCTGGGTTCAGGGGGCACCCCTGCCACCCAGCCCATTCTACAGATAAAGACCCAAGGCCACGGGGGTCCAGTGACCAGGACCCTCCCCCAGGAAGAAGGGGACCTACGGTCTGACTGCACGTTGCACCCGCGGACGAGGTGCCTGCTTGGCACTGGGGCCCCGTAGGGGAGGGGTGGGGTGTCATCAGAGGATGTGGCCCATGCGTGGAAGGTGCCACCTGGCCAGGTGCAGGCACGCGGCTGGCATCCCAGTGTGAGTCCACAGGGGAGGAGTGTGGGTTGCTACACTGCCTTACCTTCCAGAAGGGACCAGAAACCTCCTCTGGTTCTACTCCATCCTTAAACAGACCTCAGTGATGGTGGCCATGGAACCTGCCACTCAGACGCTGGCTCAGACCCCGCCCCCCCTCCTCGGAGCACCCTTGCTGTTCCACTCTTGTCCGTGCTGTTCCCACGTGTGCTTTGGTGCTCAGCTCCAAGGCCGCGTGCTCCTTGGCAGTGGAGCTGGGCAGAGACCCGTGACGCCCACGGTCCTCCTGAGTTCGTGCTCTCACCCAGCTCCTCCCCACCCATCTCGACACGGCCCCTGCCCCAACATTTTGCCACTGACTGCTAAGGGCTAAACATCTGCGTCCCCCCAGATTCCTATGCTGAATACCCCTCATGGGGTACTGGGAGGTGCTAAGGGTGAGATGAGGTCATGGGGGGGCGTCATGGGCTTAGTGCCCTTGTAAGAAGCAGAGACACCAGAGCCCCCTCCCTCTGCCTCGTGGAGACACGGCGAGACCCAGCCTCCCAGACAGCAGCCTTGCAAAGGAGTTGGGACTGTGCCCCCATTTCCCAGATGAGAAAACCAACTCACGCAGGTGATTTTTGTGTGTGTGTGTGTGTGACCTGACTCTCAGTGCTGACGTCTTCAGGACTGCCCTCGGTGTGTCCAGGGTAGGCCGAGTCAAAAGACCCCCCGCCCCCGAAAATGAGCCGGGAGGACTAGGGTCCCTAAACTCATGCCCTTGCTGGGGTCTTGGGGACACAGCAAACTTGCAATGAAATCTTCCTCCCAGACCACACCTGTGGGGCCTGGCCGTTCACAGAGTGGCGCCTGTGTGCTGGGGACGGGGTGGCGCAGAGGGACACACGCCTGTGTGTCAGAGGACGCCCCATCCTACCCAGGCTCCTCCTCCCCGACACCGCGGCCGTCTGTAAAGGCCTCTCTGTGCCGACTGGCCAGGGAGGCAGCCAGGCCCCAGCTGGCGGGCGGGCGCGGGACGGTCGCCAGGGTGGGGCCGCGGCCACTCCACCCACAGACTCTTACATCTCAAACGTTCAGAGGCTGGATGCTTCCAGAATCCGAGCTCTGTGGGGCCGGTTTTCCTGCGCACAGATGGCGAGGAGGCCTGTCATTTGCTCCTTGTCAGTAACAAAAGTTGGCACGTGAACGAAAAAACAAGAAAATCCACTGGTTAATACAGCTCCCCGGCGGAAGTGCGCACGGGGAGCCGAGGGCCGGCTCTGCTCTGGCCGAGGCGGGGAAGCCCGCACGCAAGGGGGCCCGGCCTCTCGGTGCCACGGGCCTGTTGCGGGGCTCAACACGACACTGACACCCGCTCGCTTCCTCGTTACAAAGTCCTGGGAGGATGGCACGGGCCCCGAGGCCCGGAGAGGAGGGCGGACCTTCCCGAGGCCACAGGAGGAGCGAGCTGCCGCTTCTCTAGAACCTTCCGCTGGGCCGAGGCTCAGAGCCGTCGGCCTGGCTCCCTTCTGCAGGCTCTGGCAGAGAGCTCATGTCCTGGGCTCTCCTCACGTCCTGGGTCTCAGTCCTCCCCGCCACAGAGAAGAGCCGTATCTTCTCGCAAAGCCAAGCCAAGTGTTCTTAAGCGTGCATGACAAGAGACGAGGTTCCTTGGAATAACGAATAAAGGGATTTGGTCGAGAGCCGTGAATGTCCCGTTGGAACTCAATTCTAGAAGGAGAGGCTGGGGCCAGACCCCGGCACCCTGTGTCCTGATTCCCCCGTGTTCGGGGTAAACCCTCACCCGGGGTTGTGGGCCAGTAGAGTCTGAGAGCCCATGAAGGGAACCTTCTGGAAGAGACTCCTGTTTGGGTCTGCAGGGGGATAAAGGGCAGAAGGGCTCGGGGCACAGTGGCCTGCTGGGAGGGTGTCTGGCCCGGCCACGGAAGCCTCGGGGGTGACAGCAGCTTCACGCATCGTGTGGTTTCGCACAAGAGGTCTAAAAGTGTGTCCAGACCCCCAAGCGGCCACGGCTTGCATTCCAGGAGAGGCCTGGCAGAAACGCCACGGGGTTCAAAAACGCTGGGAGACCAGGCAAGAACCTTAAACCGTAGAACAACCAAAGCTTTGGAGGGACACAGAAAAATCCTGAGCCTGCCCTAAATATAAACACGCAATCTGTTTAGTCTCTACAATGGAGGGTTGTTCTGATGTGCAGGTTAAAGGGGGGGATGGATACGCAGCACGGCCGAGGGGCTCAGAAAGGGGTGGCCTGCGTGCGGATGGGGCTTGAGGGGAGAAGGCTTTCTCAAGGAGCCCCCCGCAGAGAAGGCCATGGAAGACGCAACCCAGAAGCCCCTGGAGTCTGCAAACCCTTTGTTCCGGTCAGTTTAGGCCCCCAAACATCCTACTACTTGAAGAAATCAGGAGCAGACGGAGGGACGGCCAGCGGGTACGCTGCCCCCATCTTCCTACAGGGGGCTGCTCATGAGAGCCCAGCCCTGGCCACACAGATCATCTCAAGACCGTGTGCAGGGGTGCGGGATGACGGTGCTGATGGACCAAATGGCCACCTTGCCAGAAAATACAGTGCTCTTTGGAGGACGTGGTCATTTATGGTAAACTGTCAGGGAAATAGCCACTACATGCCCTCCAGTGATGTCCAGGGTCATACAGCTGATGGGAGGCTCCAAGGTCTGTGCACTGCCCATCAGCCTGCCCAGGCCACCGAGAGGGCCCTGCTGCCATCCCCAAGGAGAAATAGGACGGACTCTACTTTCCAAGGCAGGGAAGGGGTCTGTGGTTTGACGGAAGGGCTTTGGAGCAAGCACCGAGATCAAAGAGTGTTCAAACAGCCCTCAGGATTCAGATGAGCAAGGCTGCCGAGTTCCTCCAGCCAAGGCATTGGCTTTTCCGCCATCTTGGTTCTGACGCCTGGTGGGGGCCACGTCCCTCCTGGCTTATTAGCCAATGACCTAGTGGGGTGGGTGTGTCTGTGTCCATCAAGGGAACTGACTGACCAATGACCAAGCCTCAGAGCACGTGCATTTGGGATGCACACAAACTATAGACCCTCACCTGATGTCCTTCTCCCTCCCTCCTCTCTCCTCTTCCCAGAAGAATGCATAAGGGCAACAGGGACTTTCTTCACTTCACCTTGGGAGAAACTGCCCTGAGGGCAGGGGCGCAGACACAAGCCTTTAACCCCAGGCCGCCCTTTTCACGCAGTCTCTTGGCCTCTGTGGCCCACGTGAAGAAACTCTGTGTTCTCTTCTGCTTTGGTCTCACAGTCTAAGCTTGCAAGGGTGACATCAGCCAGGGTTAAGCGGGTCCCACAGAGGCTGCAAAGGGCTGAATTGTGTTCCTCAAATTCCTATGCCAAAGCCCCAACCCCCAGCACCCTAGAATGTGACCATATCTGGAGACGGGGCCTTTGCGGAGGTGACTGAAGCAAAACGTGGTCACCGGGGTGGGCCCTGATCCCATGTGACCGGGGTCCTTGTAAGAAGAGGGGATCAGGACACCGACACGCACGGAGGGACGGCCCCGTGAGGACACAGGGAGAGGACGGCCGTCCACACACAAGGAGAGAGGCCTCGGGAGGCCCCGGCCCTGCCCACGCCTGGACCTTGGGCTCCAGGCTCCAAGACATGGGACAGTGAATGTCTGTCATTTAAAGCATCCATCTGTGGTGTTTTGTTACAGCAGCCCAAGCCCACTCACATCCCCTCACTCCTGGCAAGGCCGCCCAGGCCTCAGAGTCCATTTATTTTTAATTTTTTAGCTGCTGTGATAATTGTTTATTTGCACACATCGCGTAGCAAGCACTTCACACACATTTCTTTATGCCTTCTGATAATCTTTCAAAGGAGCACGATCAAAGACGTGTGTTTTATGGACGGAGCACCGAGAACTCCGAGAGCGCAAAAGACAGAGGCGGGACAGGAGCCCAGGTGAGCCGGATCACCGTGGCCCTGACCCCTCGGCTTTACCAGCGATTCCCTGGCGCCTAAGGAAAGTCCTCTCTTGATCCTGGGCACTGTTGGTGGGAATGTAAACAGGTGCAGTCACTATGGAAAACAGTATGGAGGTTCCTCAAGAAGTTAAAAATAGAAATACCATATGATCCAGCAATCCCACTCCTGGGAATATATCCAAAGGAAACGAAATCATTATGTCGTCGAAAATACCCACACTCCCATGTTCACTGCAGTATTATTCACAACGGCCGAGGTATGGAAACAAGCGAAGTGTCGGTGGATGAGCGTGTCAGGGAGACACGGCATATACACACAATGGAATATCACTCAGCCTTTGCGACAACATCGACGGACCTGGGGCGCTGTGTAAAATCGGCCAGAGAAAAACAAAGACCAAATGGTTTCATTTATATGTGGAATTAAAAAAAAAAAAAAAGGCAGAACTCCTAGAAACCACAGAAACGGGGTTGCGAGGGGCTGGGGAGGGTCGGGGAATCAGGCTGGTCCGAGGACACGATCCTTCAGTCGTAAGATGAATAAGGCCCTAGAGGTCTAACTGTAACAAGGTGCATAGAGTTTAAAGCGTTGTACTGCGATCTGCTAAGAAAGTAACACTTAAATGTTCTCACCAAAAAACCCCCAAACGAACCCAAAAGGACGTGGGTAAAGTGATGGATGTGCTGACGGACCCAGCGGGGGGAACCCTTCCGACCATGTGTACGAACATCCAATCATCACAGCGTATACGTTACACCCCATACAGTTTCATGATTTTTTTTAAGTAGGCCCCACACCTTGCACGGGGCTTGAACTCACGACCCTGAGATTCAGAGCGGCGTGTTCTACCGACTGAGCAAGGCAGGCGCCCCTCATGGTTTTATTTTTACTTGAAAAAAAGTCCCCTTCCACTCAACCCCAGACACGCTGTGCCTGGAAGGTCCCCTGCACTTCGAGTGGCCGCATTTTATGATGGACCAGCTACCACGTGGGCAAGCGAGGATGATCTCTTCCAACGTCAGGACAGGAGGTCTGGAAATCCTTTCGGAGGAAGTGCTGCCGCAGGAATTAGGGACGCGTAGGTCAGAAAACAAAAAGTGGGGAAGGAAATATACCAAAATGTCAACTCTCTGTTTCTTAAAGGTGAAATAACAGGTGATTTTTATTTTTTAAAGATGTTTTGTACGAGGAACATAATATTTCTGTAATAAGAAAAAAACACCTTCATCCGTGTTAAAAGAAAAAACTTGGTGGTCTATCCCCAGCACCTGGAACAGTGCCTGGCACATAGTAGGTGCTCAGTGAATAGAAAGAAAGACTGGGTTTCCCTGAACCTCCACCCTGCATTCACATGAACGAAAACTCTAAAAACCCACGGCACTGGGTTCTGTTGATGACCCACCAGGGGCGGGAACATAGCCTAGGTACTCAGTAAATGCTGGGGCATCATCCCGATCTCTACTCAGTGTCCTGTGGCCTGAGATTCACCCAGGGTAGGACCACCTGGCCTTTCTCTCCAGTCCCTGAAGCCTTGGTGTTCTTTTCTAGGTCTTGTACGATCCGCAGTTGTAAACGGATCCCCTTTCCCCCCCCCACCTCACCCCCTGCCCAGTTCGATAGGCTCGGGCAACAGCATCGGCCAGCCCGAGTTATTTTTAATCACATGATTACCCGGGGTCTTTTGTCACTTAAACAATTTAATTGGAGCTGCAGCATGGGTAGAGCATAGCTGCTAGAGCCAATGTCAGCTGGCATATCCCGGCAGCACCAGACAGCGGGAGCTTGTCCCTGAAGCCAGCCCCTCCCCCAGGGATGCTCCAGGCATCCAAAGCCAGTCTGGGCCCATTAGGCAGATGGCAGAGAGCTGAGTCCCTCCACTGAGAGGACGTTCCCAGAGGACCTGCAGGTAAGGGCAAATGAGGATTGCATGGGTTGGCCATGGAGACAAGTCACAGGTGAAGACTATCTTGATGGGCCATAAAGTAGAAGGGAGGGAGTTTATCTGTTCAGTCATTCATCTACCCACCATCCTGTCCATCCATCCACCCATCCATCCATCCACCCATCCACCCATCCACCCATCCATCCATCCAATCGCCTATCTACTCAACCACCCATCCATCCATCCTGTACATTCATCCATTGTTCACTCACTGTGCACCGACCAGGTACTTTGTTCCACCTTCAGACCCACTCAACTTCCCAGAGGTGTTGCCTACTCATCCACCCACCTCATCATCCATCTAAATATCCATATATCCATCCATCCATCTGTCCATCTATACGTTCATCCATTGATCCATCTACCATCTATCCATCTATCCATCCATTCACCATCTATCCATCTAAACATCCATATATCCATCCATGAATCCATCCATCCATCCATCCGCCATCTATCCATCCATCCATCTACTATCTATCCATCTAAATATCCATCCATCCATCATCTATCCATGTAAATATCCATCCATCCACGCACCATCCATCTATCCATCTGCTTACTATCTATCCATCTAAATATCCATCCATCCATCCATCCACTATCCATCTACTATCTATCCATCTAAACATCCATCCATCCATCCATCCATCCACCATCTATCCATGTAAATATCCATCCATCCACACACCATCCATCTATCCATCTGCCTACTATCTATCCATCTAAATATCCATCCATCCATTCACTATCTATCTATTATCTACCCATCTAAACATCCATCCATCCATCCATCCATCCATCCATCCATCTATCCATCCATCCTCCTCTGGGCTAAGGAAATTCACCTCATAGGGTCAAATGTTGCCTGCTGCTACTCCATCCATCTACCTAAGCAGCTGCAAGTTCGGACCACTTCCAACCACTGGAGGCAACTGCTCCATCCCTATGCCATACCCTCTGTGGCTTTAGTTCTCTCTGCAACAGAGCCCCTACCCCCTTCTCCTGGAGGTCTGCTCATCCCTCAAAACCCAGGGCGAGAGTCAGCCCTGCTGAGAGATCATGGCTCTCTAGGCTCTATTCTCTCCTGAGGTCCACAGTCTGGCCTTGAGCCCACAGGGCTGGAGGACAGGGCCGAGGGGTCCCTGTCCCTCAGGTCACTGCACAAAGTAGAAGCTTCGGACGCTTTTCTAAGGATCAAATATGGTCTCTCTGCCCAAATCTGGGCCTATTTTTGGCAGACTTCTTTCACTAGGAACCACCTAAGACCAAATATGAGGGCGGCCTGGGGCCCCAATTTCAGAAACCGCACTCCAAGGCAGGGCACCCATGTGCGTTGTCACCCATGTTGCAGAACCCCCAGCCTGACAGAGAGGCAGGCCTGGCACGGGGAAGGAACGCTAGCACTAATCTGCTTTGGCTCAAAAGCACACACGCTTGGAGCAGTCTGGCCACAGCCGCCCGGCCGGGCAGCACGGCTCACTGGCCACCCGCGATAAGCAGCGAGGGCGAGCTGGCCCGGACAAAGCTCGGCTCTGCCTCCCCACACAGGTGTGACCGGAACTGATAAGAGAAAAGAAGTTTGTCTGGGGCTGGGAGTGGAGAACTCACACCTCTGAGGACCTGTACGCGTTTTACGAGCCCTGTTCGTAGCCTGGAGTCCCGGCCTCCTGGCATCTCTGACTCTCCAGAAGCTTCAGGCACATTTGGCCTGAACGTTCGCACGTGGCTACGGAGCTGACCAGACCTGAGAGGGAATCGGAGCCTGGGAGGGCGGGGAGGGAGCCCCGAGAAGCAGTGCGCACCTGCCTGGCTCAGTGTGCAGATGCAGAGAGTGGGGTGGGGGTGGGGGGATCCCGGAGCGGCACGCTCAGACGAGGGGAGGAAGCTGTGGGGGGTGGAACCCCAGAATCATGTCAGAACGTGCAAGTCTGCGTCCCCCAAATGCATATGCGGAAACCCTAATCCCCAGTGTGATGGTGTCAGGAGGTGATCAGGCCACGAGATCCCACTGACGGGATCGGTGCCTTCAAGAGGGAAGACAAAGAAGGGAATTCTCTCCCCCACCCACCCCGCGACGACACAGCAAGAAGGTGGCCATCTGCAAACCAGGCCTGCAAACCTCCACCCTCCGGGACTGTGACAATAAACGTCTCGTGTTTCGTGACAGCGTCCACGGCTGACTGATACAGAAGCAGATGTGATTAGCAGCCGGCACTGTATCTGGCAAACGTCGAACTCTGGGGCGAGCGCAGGACTGCGGCAAGATCGCGGGGGCAGGACTCCCCGCAGGAGCGGGCAGGGCGGCACTCCCCCTTCTCCACCTTCTTCCGGAAGCTCAGACCCCGGCCAGCTCTGCCCGGCTCCCCGTCCCCTGGCCGCCACGTCTAGAGGGTTCTGGCTCACAAACGTCTCTCCATCACGTCTCCTGCCCTCCTTTCCGACAGGGCCGCAGACTCTCTCCGTGGCCCCCCGAGGCCCCGCAAAAGCCCCGTTCCACCTGGCCTGAGTCGTCGTCCTAAAACGCCCATCGGACCACACGCCACCCCCTTCTTCCGGGGGAGTCTTTGCGCAGGGCCCCCTGGCCCACAGCATGTGCCGTGGCCACACTGAGCACCCCCAGATGTGCTCCCACGGGAAGAGATGGGAGGGACCAGGAGGGAAGACCTGGGCCGGCTTGTTCATGCAGCTGCCAAGTGTCCACCCTCCCAGGCCGCTTGGGGCCCAGGCCCAGTGCAGGCGTCTGCCACGGCCCGGGAAGGCCCTGCCCCCCGGGGGCCCCCATGTAGAGCCTTCCTGGACACCGAGGCCCCACGCCCAGGAAACCCGCCAGGCCTGGGCCCTCACCAAAGCAGAAGCCACCTCCTGTGTCTGTTCTGTGAGCCTGGGGCTGGCAACACACTCCCCCCACCGTCCTGCTCCTTTCCACGTCCCTAGCGTCTGAAGGGCCACAGCGGAAGGGGTGCAGCCCCTGGCCCCTTCCAGCGGCCAGCACCCACCTGGCCACGCCCCTGCACGCGGCCCGTGGTGGTGGCGCAGTGGTGACGGCTGGGGCGTGGGCCAGCCCCGTCTCAGGGCCCGATGCCCTGTGCCACTGGAATACCCTCCGGGTCATATCCCTTCTTGCCGGGTCAGAGCCCCCGGGGCCACACGCCCACAGGCAATGCCAAGCACCACCCATGCCCCCCGTCCAGGCCGGGCCCCCCTTGCCCCCACCCTGGGCAGCGGTAGCTGCTTTCCACAGCCCGGAATCTCGGGGTGCTTCGGGGTCCTCGGTGAGAGACAGAGCACACGGAGGGGTGACAGCCAGACCAGGTACGACAACAGGACCGCGACCCATGATCTGCAGGAACCGGTCCTGCAACCGAACACAAAGCTCGGTACAAGGAGTCCCACACAGCCGGGACTTAGCCGATCACGGACTTCTGCCTTGTTTCCAACCCAGGACCGACCGGAGAAGGCCCAGCACGCTCCCTCGAGCGGGCACACGGGCCCGCCAGGCACATCACTGCTTGCTCTCATCTGGGCGGTCTCTGTCCGTCTCCACACTGGCCCTGGGCACCCGATCTCCCACGTGACCTCCCCCCTACCGAAGCAGCTGGTTTCTGTTCTCCCATATAGACTGGCTGATGGCTGCCCATGACCCTGTCAGATGAGTCGCCCCTCCTGGAGGAGGAAGAAGGGTGGGCAGAGGGTGGCCCACATGATGGGCTGGGGGCACCGGGTGGGTCAGGACAGGGGGCCCCCGACATGGAGTCAGGCCCTCACTCTTCTGGGCCTGTTAGTGGAGCGGGCTGAATGGTGGCCCCCCAGACAGACAGAAGTAGGCAGACCTTGCAGGTCAAAGGTCCACCTCACTGCACATCATCTCACCCACCCGCCCATTTTACAGGCAGAACAATCAGAGGCTAAAGGACTCGCCCAAGATGGAGCGTCAGGCAGAAACCTCCTAGGCCCTGGGCGCCCGGCTCGGTGCCCAGCCCACTGCACCACACGGCCCGGGATGCCCTTCCCGCCCCGTCCAGGCTGCTCCCAGGAGGCCCACAGCAGACCCAGCCGTGCTCGGAGATGCAACGGCCCAGCCCAACAGCGGTGGCCTCACCCCAGATAAAAGGCCCCATGAGACGACAGTTCTGGTTGCTGGTGACGCGCGGCCCCGTGGAGGGAGCCCTTGGACCACGAGGTCCCCGAGCGTGAGCAAATCAAGGGCAAGCATCCATCCTCCAGAAAACGTGGTTGCTCGGTCCTGCCCTGCAGCTCCGGGCGGATGCCTCGCCAACCTCAGCTGTTGCCTGGAAGGAGGCCGGAGGACACAGCCCCGAATCAGGGGGGACCAGTGCTTGGAGCGGGGCTCGCGGGCGGCTGCTCCAACGGCCAGACCTGACAGACCGCCTTCAAGGTGAGTATTTTGTGACACTGTCCCATCGTCTCCCGAATTGAGGCTGACCGAGAACACACCCTCCCCGGATACGCGACCTACGCAACACGACGTCTTCCAACGGTGAGATGCCGGTGGATTAGAAAGCAGTAGTCCACGATGAAATCACCTGCACTTCAACACGAAACGCCTACACCTATACGTAGAGCCCCCGTGACCGTGTCGGCCACACATGCAAAGTAAGCAGGTGACTCCCATCCCGCCGGCATCCAAGTGCAGGAAAGCTCTCGGAAAAGTTCCAAATCCCAGCCCTGCATGGGAAGGTTCTGCGCTCAGCTCAGCGCACAACTGCGGTGGCACACGTGACAGGGTGACACCCATAGCCCTCTGCACAGGAAGGATGATATCCAGCACCCCCACAGCCATCACCTCGGCATTATTCCAAAGACTCAACAGGAGGAGTCAGGTGGGCACAGGGGGTGAGTTTTCATCTCGTGGGGCTTTGCCCAGAGGGCACGGGACAGCACAGCAGGCAGAACCCGGTGGAAACCGCCCCTCTTCTGGCCGGAGGGATGTGGGAACAGAGCTTAGGCAGGTGTGGCTGGTACCGAAACGTGCAAGGAGAGTTTGGAGGGAAGACCGCCACAGGGAGGAAGTCCCCAATTCTGGGTACATCTGCAGGCGTTTCGGGCTGACTTTGAACCTTGTGACAAAACTGAAGTCAGAAGCAACAGATCATTGACCTTGGTATGGACCCACGGAAGCTGAAATGCAGCTTACAGTTCAAATCCAACTGGAAGAACCATCAGCTGAAACAACACATGAAGATTCCTCAGAGGAATATAACAGAACCCAGAGCCTATGCAACAGTGTGCTCACAATGCCAAGCAAGCAACCCAAGACTGCCAGGAAAACAGGTCCCGTTCTCAAGAGAAAAGACGACTAGCAGACACCAAGCTTGAGGTGATGTAGACGCTGGAATTAGGAGACAATGGCTTCAATGCTGTTATTACGGCTCTTTTGCCGAGGCAAGGGAGCTGGGGCTGATACGCGCATATGAAAGAACTAAGTGTACATTTCAGAACTAAAAAACGTATCTGAAAAAAATTCAATGTAGAGTCTTAATAATACAGTGGAGATCACAGAGAAGAGTCAGTGAACTTGAAGACAGATCAATGAAGGTATCCAACCTTAAAGAAAAGAGGAGAAAAAGATTTAAAACAAAAAGAGCATTAGAGATTCAAAGGCCAGTATAAAACGATATACAAGAATCGGGTAATCAGAGTCCCAGAGAACGAGGCAAAAAAAATAAATAAATACTTCAGGAAACAATGTCCTCATTACACATAAAATTTCTTTTGCTGTGTGAGGTGATGGATGTTAACTAGAGATATTGTGGTGATCATTTCACGATATACACAAATATCAAATCATTATACTGTACACCTGAAACTAAGCTAATGCTACAGGTCGATTATTACTTAATAAAAGACAATGAAAAAAAAAATGGATGCAGACTTCCCAAACCTGATGAAAGAAATAAAGACCGGCAAGGGGTTTTGGTTCCTGGAAAGTTCCAGTAATGTGTGCGCTCTGCCGAGTCTCGCCCAGCGAATGCAGTTATAAAGCTCGGACAGACGCAGGAGCGATTATCTGAGGACTAAAGGACACAGCAGCAGGCAGACTGGGGAAGGAGAGCGGACTTCAAACACCATTGAACAAACGGTCAGCTTCCCGTTTATTGTTTCCTTTGGGTACAACCTGGCTGGACTCAAAGGCAGCCAGAAGACCTGGGAATGTGTAAAGAGTGTGTGCAAGCCAGAAGACCAAGTGTGCATAAAAACAGCTCACGAAGGGCTTTTGCTTTTTAACCCGAGGAGGAGAACAAGGAAATGCCCGTGTTCAGCGTGCACGGGGGGAGGGGTGTCCTCCTTCATGTTCTCTCTGGCATCTCCTCCCCCCTGCAGCCCCAGGACACGCCGGGGTGGCACAGAGGCCACTGACGATGAGCGAGCATGCAAGGACTCAGGAGCTGTGGTTCCAAGGACACGGACGAACCCCTGCTGTTCTCCTGCCACTTGGCTGCGGGTGGAATCATGTGAGCCACAAGTCACGCAAGGCAGGGAAGTTGAGGCCCCAGGTTTTTGTCTGGAGGGCTGCAACAGGGCCCCGGGGCTGGAAGGCGGCAGGGATACTGATGAGGAGGGGGCGGGGAGCGTTCCTATGAAATGGCACCGGGTGTGTGTGATCAGACCTTACACCGCGTGCCAAGGATACGGAGCGTGGAACCGCCACCAACCTCCAGGACTCGTGTGGTGGGGGGTACCTAGGCGGGGGCAGGTCTGAACAGCAAGAAAAGGTTTGGAAAACAAAACATCCCCATGGAGGGAGCCCTTGGACCACGAGGTCCCTGCGCCGAGCGTGGAACCACAATCCGTGAAAGGCTGGTTGGAACCTGGGGCCTCATCCCGACCGTTTCCAGAGGTTACTCAGCACCCAAAGAACCGTCAATGTGCTAACTCTCAAGGGGAATGAGATAAATAAAAATGACCACTGGATGGACTCAAAAGTAGAAGACGACCGAGGGAGGACTCAGTGATCTTGAACTTGAAGCCACACCGGCAGAAAATTTTCAGTCTAACAGAGAATCACACAAGCTTTGCAGAGTCAAGAAGCTCACTGCATCTCTACTAGAAGAGCTCAAGAAATCCATGCCAAGACATGCCAACCTCAGACTGCTGAGAGGGAAAAAGAAAGAAAACATCCTCCCGACAGCTAGAGGAACGGGACCCGTTTCATAGAAAGAACAACCATCTGAGCGACTGCAGACTGCTCACAGAAAGCAAGCGGAAGGAAATGGAGCCATATTTGAAGAGTGCTGTTAACCCGGAATTCTAGAGCCAGTGAAAAACTCTTGAAAGACACAAAACTGAAAGCCGGACCATCTCAGGTGAAGAAAAACCAAGCGAATCTGTCACCAGCAAACCAGCCTCTGAAGGACATTTTTTGCAACGGGATGGGGGTGACACCAGAGAGAAACCTTGAAAATCAGACACAGAAAAGGAGGAACGAAAATGGTTAAGTATGTAACAGAATATTTTTCATCTCCTACGTTCTTTAAGGTATTTATGGCCGCTGAAAGTAACAAGTATTGCGTTGTATGAGGGGGTTTTCCATACACGCAGACTTACTACATAGGACAACAGGAGAGGAGAAAAAGTGGACCAAAAAACAGCTGGGTTTTCACTTGCTGCGTGTGCGTGAAATGGTAACCACAAGGAAACTGGGGAAAGCTAAGTGTGTGTGTTGCAATCCCACAGCAACCACAACGCACAAAAAGCTATACACATGGAGCCCAACTTCAATAAGTAAATTAGAAGGGAAAAGTTAATACATTCAAATCATAAAAAAAAAACCAGGAGAGAAAAAAGAAATGGTCAGGGGGTGCCTGGGTGGCTCAGTCCGTGAAACGTCCGACTTCAGCTCAGGTCACAATCTCGCGGTTCGTGGGTTCGAGCCCTGCGTCGGGCTCTGTGCTGACAGCTTGGAGCTTGGAGCCTGCTTCGGATTCTGTGTCTCCCCCCCCTCCCTCTGCCCCTCCCCTGCTTGCACTCTGTCTGTTTCTCTCAAAAATAAATAAGCATTAAAAAGAAATGGTCAGAATGGATGCAAGAAACAGCACCCAATGGTAGGCGGGCTACAAGGCATCAACGTGGTCTATGGTGACATAGGTAGGTGAAAAGCACCAGCCAGCACTAGTGACGGGGGATAAACAGGGACTTTAAATAATGTCAAGAAGACCAGTTCACCGAGAAGACATGATGTCCGGGTGAGTACGCACCCAACACCAGAACTCCAAAACACGTCCAGGACCGCCTGACGGAACAGAAAGGAGAAAACGGACAAGCACGATCCTACTGGAAACGCCAACACCCCCCTCTTAGCCATCAAGTAGAGGGCAAGTCAGCAACGCTATAAATACCAAAACCACACCACCAGAAGGATCTAACTGACATTTATGGAACACTGTGCCCAACATTCACAGAGCACACACTGCTCTCAGTGCACGTGGGATGTTCACCGAGGCAGACCATAGCCGGAGCCGTGAAACTAGGCAAAGAGCAAAATAAATTCAAAGCACACAGAAAGAAGGAAATGCTAAATACAAGAAGAGAAATCAATGAACTAGAAAGACAGAAGAATAAAGAACCATCAGTGAAACGAAAGCCAGTTCTTCAAAAAGGTCAATAGAATTAATAACGTTTTAGCAGGACTGATTCTTGACTCTGTTTCCAAAGAGACAAGACCCAAATTACCAACCTGAGGAACAGAAGTGGTGACATTGCTACAGACAGACAGGAAAGAGATAATGGAGACTCAATGGATGATTCTCCTCAGATAAAGTTGACAGTTTAAAATGGATCGATTCAGGGCGCCTGGGGGGGCTCAGTCAGTTAAGCGTCTGACTTCAGCTCAGGTCGTGATCTCACAGTTTGTGGGTTCGAGCCCCACGTCGGGTTCTGTGCTGACAGCTCGGAGCCTGGAGCCTGCTTCCGATTCTGTGCCTCCCCCTCTCTCTCTGCCCCTCCCCCGCTCATGCTGTGTGTCCCACTCTCAAAAATAAACAAGTAGCAAAAAAAAATTTTTTTTAAATAAAATGGACTGATTCTCTAAACGTTACAAACTACCCAAACTCACCCAACAACAAACAGGCAAACCTAACTCATATCCATTAAAGACACTGAGTTAGTAGTTTATCTGAAAAAACCCATCTTCGGACTCAAATGAGTCCACTGGGGAACGTCACCAACCATTTCAGGAAGAAACAATACCATTTGTACACGATGTTTCCAAACATTTTCTAAATTAATCCATGAGGGGCCGCATCACCCTGAAGCCCAGACCAGACCAAGATGGCATCAGAAAACCAGACCAGCATCGCTCACAACGGCCCCGACAGAACATCAGGACCTGGGAATGCAAGGCCGGCTCGATCCCCAAAAAATCAGCTTATGCAAATGATCGGATACACAAACCGAAGAAGAAAAACATGATCCGGATGCAGAAGAAGCATCTGACAAATCGCAGCGTGTCCCCAGGCAGAGGCATGCCCCCCTGCCGGCCTCCTGTTGTGCTGCAGGGCAGGGGCAGGGGCAGCGCAGCCAAGGCTGGGCCCCCGCAGTTTCGGGAAGGCGGAGGCAGGAGGAGGTGGAGATATGGCCTCCGCTGTTGCTTGATCGGCGTGGACCAGTGAGGGTTTGCAGAAGACAAAGATTGGAAAAACCAAGGCGCTCGGGCAAGGCTGCACCCTCGGAGACCCAGCACGTCCCCTGGGAACACAGCACATTCCCAGATG
Source organism: Panthera leo (assembly GCF_018350215.1). NCBI lineage: Eukaryota > Metazoa > Chordata > Mammalia > Carnivora > Felidae > Panthera > Panthera leo. The sequence goes on from NC_056688.1 coordinate 112,343,196, forward strand.
GGTGACGGGCGAGGGCCGTCTGAAGCGCTTAGATTGAAGGGTGCCTCGGGCACAGAGAGACACTGATGGAGGCGGGCCAGCCCCGCGAGGACTCTAATCACAGCGGTACAGCAATTACTCCTCTGAAACAATAGAAACGACTGGAAGTAATATGAGCAGCACACGTGGAGCACTTTGAAACGTCCTGCACGATCCCCCTGCGGGGAAACCGCTTGCAATGATTGGAGCCTGGAGCCCAATCCCTTTCACGTATAACCAATAAACACGCTCGATAATTAACAGCAATGAAACGTCCACCAGCACTAACTCACCCGCCTGCCCCGTACCGGGCACTATGCCCCCATCGTGCAGATCGGCTGGCCCTACCAGCCGACTGGGGCAGGGTCCATCACAGCCACCCTCAAGGAAACTGAGGCCCAGAGGGGCCACGTGACCGGCCCATCCCTGGGCTCGCCCACTCAGGATGCCCGTCCGGGATGAAAACCCGAGGCCGCTGTGCTCTGTGTGCACCTGGCCTCACCATGCCCGTGGCTGGGCTGGCCCGAGGTCACGGGGCGTCTAGGATAAAGGGCACACCCACGTGCAGCCTTCTTAACACGAGCTCCACTCTCCTACCAGCACCTGTCGGCCCCTGGACACGCTGTGGGCCCCGCGGCAGGGCCTTCCTGGCGTCCCCAACACTCGCCTGGCCCTGCCGAGGCGGCCAGGTGACCTCAGGTCTCTGAGTCAGCTGACAGCTCCAGGCGGGCTCTGCTCGGAATACCAGCCGTGAGACCGTGTTCCCGGCTGGGTTTCCAAGCCTAGGGACCTGCTTCTCTGGAGGACCTTCTCCCCCCAAGAGCCTGGCTGGAGAAGGACTCATCCAGCCCAGGCCCCTCTCCCCGGCTTCTGCGCCCAGCGGCTGCCATCTAGTGGCCGAGGCAGGGAACGCAGGGCGGGAAGGGAGGTGCTGGGACCTCCTGATGCGGTCGGGGGACAGGTAGTGTTACAGCAGCACAATTTCCGCACTGCCCTCCGATTCTTGGAAACCGGATGTTCATTTCCATTACAAAACGGCTTTCGGGTACCCAGTGTTGACTAGCTGCCCTGTCCTGGGCTCCGTCCTGGGCCCAACGATGTGTGTGATCTTGGGGAAGTGGCCTAACCTCTCTGAGTTCCGGATTCCTCATTGGTTACACCCTTGTTTCCCCCGGAAGGCGGTCCGGGGAGGGGGCTGACCATCTTCCAGACCCCAGGCTGCACGTCGCCCCTCCCTCCGAAGGCCTGGAAAACCCCTTTCTGAGCACCCGAAGCTGAGCGTGAGGTTTCTCCGTCTGAAACGCTTGAATGGCTGCCTTGGATTCTGGGCCTCAAAAGCCCATCGGGTAAATCCGGGCTAATGGGGCCCCCTGAGCGCTCATGGGCCATTCTGCAAACACAACCTGAGGCCCGCAGGGCCGGGCACCGTGCGGGGCCTGGGGAGAGAGAAGGAGCCGGACGTCACGAGCAGGCGAGGCCCTCCCTGGATGCCCTGTGCACAGCACACACGAGGTCCGGGGGCCCTGTGATCCTGTCCCAGAAGTGGGCCGTTTGAATCCACTGTCCCTGCACACACCCTCCTCCAGCACGTGGGCAGGGCCCCACGGCCGCCTCTCCACTTGTCTCCCACCCCCGGGGGTCCTCTGTGGGGTCTGGGCAGAGTCCTCGGGGGCACAGGGTCACCCCGGACCCCACTTTCTGCTGCTAGGAGACGAGGGGGTGCAGACTCAGGGGGCAGGGCCGGGCTGACACTCGCTCACGTGGATCAGCGTGGCAGGCACACAGTAGGCACAGAGCGGACCCTGGACCCAGAGGGCCCGGGTTCAGATCCGGGTCCCCACCTCCACCCGGCACGTCCTGGGCGGACGCTCAGACCTGCCTCTGTGTCCCCGTCTGTAGAATGGGGCCCTAACAACAGCCAGCAGGTGGCGCGTCGGGTGAGCACCAGGGGTCTCCCTGTGGAGCTGGAAGCCTCCTAGTAAACACGACTATTCTCATTTTTACCCTCCACCCACTCCTTCCCTACACAGTGAATGAGCCCCCACTCTGCGTAGGAGGCGGGACACGTCAGGGTTAACGACAGGGCCCAGAGCCCTGACTCCCCAGGTTTGAACCTGGCTTTGCCACTTTCGGGCTGTGTGATCTTGGGCAAAGTTCCTTGCCCTCCCTAGCCTCAGTTTCCTTACCTGTAACAAGGGAGAAACAGCCCTCTCCAACCCACGCTGCAAGGAGTAAGGCCAGTGGGTCCCAGCTGCTGCCCCTGAGGCCCGCAGGCAGGGCGGCCCCGACTGAGTCTGCAGGAAAACGTCCCTGCACGGAGAGGTGGGGACACCGGGGCCACTCTGTGCCATCGTGCAAACACCGTGGCTGACGCAGAACGTAAACCTGCTCGTTTCTGGAGTTGGGGCCGTGGTGGGCGGGAGCCGGGGTGGGTGGGTGCCGGGCAGAGCCGCCTACGGGACAGCACCCGCCTCGGGCACGGAGGGTCCGATGGGCTCCCCGCGCACGAACATCTCCCGCGGGTGGCCACGCGTTTTCTGGTGGGGGAGGGCGAGCTGCGCGTCTGCGGGAAACAAGGAGGCCCATGCGTGGATTCCTCCAGACTCAGCCGAGACTCCCCTCCAGCCACAACCCCGTGAGACCCGTGAGACCCCTTCGATGTGAGGAAAAGTCTACGCCAAGCCCCACGTGTCCTTCCGGAGAATCACTGGACACGTGGCTGGTGTCGGGGACCCGAGATACCACCCCACGGGGCCGGCACACGCGTCCTGTGGCTGCCGTCACAAATGGCCAAGACACGGAAGGGTTTACAACGACAGGAGCTGATTCCCTCGGTCTGGAGGCTGGAATTCTGCAGTCAGACTGTGGGCAGCACGTAAGGGTTTTGTCTGGGCGGGTGGCAGTGGGGCCGGGGAGCAGCTGGCTGGGAGTCAGCCAGGGGAGGAAGGCTGACAGCTGGCCAGTCTCCAGGGGCCATCCTGGGCCCCCAGGTGGCCTCCCATTCTAGAGAAGATGCTCCAACCCTCCTGAGTGCTCACAGGTCACCAGGACCCTGTCAGCAGGCAGGCGCTCCTTCAGCAGGTCGTGCTGGGCCTGGGACTCTGCATTTCTGTCAGACGAGGGGCTCAGGAGGCCGTGCTGATGCTCGTGGTCCGTGGACCCTGGGGCAGCAAGACCTTCATGCATGGCCTTTGGCTTCGTTAAGCCTGGTGCAAGCTTCTCTGGCCGCACCCAAATCCCCGGACGGCTGGTGGAAACACGGAGGTCCTGATTCTGGAGCCTGAGCATTGGTGGCACCTTCCCTGGTGGCACCGTCACAGATCTGCCAGTTCAGGGCGCGGGTGCAGAGAGCCATGGCCATCTGTGAGAACCCCCCCTTGACCCCTGCCCCAGGAGCTTCTAACGGCTCAAAGACCCCAGCCCGGGGCAGCGCAATCTGAATCCAGGGGTGGGCTGTTAGAGCTCTTTTGAGAGCCCAGATTCGCTCCCACGAATTCCTCCCTCCGCCCTGACCTGTTCTCAGGAATGCCATCTTCGAAGCCAGCAGAACAGAGCAAAACTGCAACAAATTGAGACCCGAGCCATCTCGTCCGTTGTCAAAATGCTACAACCTTACCAACACAGCGGAAGTCGGCTGTTCTTAAGGTGAGGGGAGGGGAAGCTGCCAGCAACCCCCGTCCTCCCAGGGCCTGGCGCGAAGGAGGCGCAGGGTTCCTGCGGGGGCCCAGGTGCGCCGAGGGCGCACGAGTGGGCAGCAGCACCAGGTACGCAGTCGAGGAGTGAGGGGCACGTGCAGACCACCCCAGGGCGCCCCCACTTTGGCCCAGGCTGTCACCATGGAGATGTACAGGCCCCTGACCCCTGGCCCCGTCCACGGGCCTGCGGGAAGCAGAGGGCATGAGCCTTTGCGGCACATGCCATTCCGAATGGCCTGGGACGCCGTGCATCCCGGGGGCAGGTGCCCCCGGGTCCTCCGGGCAAGCCGCACTCACTGGGGGAGGCAGGAGGTCAGGGCAACCGGGGTCACCTGGCACTTCCCACGGGTCACCTGAGTTTCAGGTGCCCTCATTTTGCCCGGAAGGAGGAAGGAAGGACAGACAGGTGGTGGCCTTGTTTGAGAAGCTCAGAAAGAAAGACGGGTATCTTTCCAAAGACGTGCCCATGGCCAGGCCACGTGACTGCCACCTGCACACTACCATGTGGCTCAGCCGGGCCACGTTGCCCTAGGTAACAGACGGCCCTGCTCGGGTCAGGCCTGAGGCCCCAGGCACACCCCGTCCCATCTACAAGGAAGCTGTGCGATACAGCAGTGAAACGCCGCCGCCCCCCCCCAGCCACCAATGCCCCCACCGCTCTGCCAGGAACAGGACCTGGGGGGGCAGGTTCGGTCACACGGGATCCCTGCACTCAGCCCTGCCTCTGCCATTCACTGGCTGAGTGACCTGGACCACGTCCCCTGGCCTCTCTGAGCCTCAGTTTCTTTATGCAGGAAACAGACAAAGCCGGGGACCTTCGAGGATGGGTCTGAGTTACAAATGCAACCAAAATACTAAATACCTTGACAGACACTGTTTCTCGAGCACGTGTGTGCAGGCCCATCAGAACTTTAAAGTGATTGGGTCATTTAACCACCCTTGGAACGAGCTTGTGTGATGGGACTGTGGGGGTCCACACGGCACAGAAGGAGAAACTGAGGCACAGGAGGTCAGGAGGGAGGGGTCGAGCCGGCACGGAGCCCAGCAGTCTGGATGGACTGCCCCGAGGACTGGGGTGAGGGGACGTGGGCAGACCCCGTGGAAGTCACATGTGCTCATGACCCCACCCACCTCCTGGTGCCCAAGGGCCGCTCAGGGCCGGGTTGGGCTGACCTGGGCCAGAGAAAGGGCGCCTGCCCCACCCAGGGCTCCCCTGCTGTGTCCCGCTGGTCAGCCGCAGGGGTCGGGGGCGGGGGGGGGGTCTATGCTTTCAGGTCGGCACCTTCTATGTCCACAGCAGGCGGAGGGCGCCCCATGACCCGGATGGTGCCACACGCCTGGTTTTGATGGTTCCACCTGCTGGGTCACAGGTGTGCAAAGTGGACGTAAGCTTTGTGAATAAAGATCACACAGACAGAGGGCACCTGGACAGGACTGTGTGTTTCTCAGCAGAATCACAGCCCCTGCAAGGTGGGAGAGGCCCAGGCAAGTCAGGGGGACCTGAGTCAGGCCAAGGGACTGGAAAAGGCACAGGACCAGCCCATGCTTACTCAGGACAGAGGCTCAGCTGGCCTGGGCTCCCGCCACTCTCCCCAAACGGCTGTGGCTTAGTGTCACCCACACGCACTACTAAATGCTTTTTAAAAGGGTCAGCGGTATAAAAGTCCAATGTTGGCATGAAATGGTGTTACCATATTAAACTGCATGTAGTTAATCAGGGCTGTGTGACCCATAAGCAAATTTTTCTATCCCTCAGCTAGCCATCTGGTTATTAAGTCATACACAGATCTACCCACCCATCCATCCATTCATCTACTCATCTATCCATTCATCCATCCACTCTCCTGCCCACCCAGCTATGCACTCACCCATCCACCCACCCACCCATCCATCCATCCATCCACCCGCCCATCCATCCATCCATCCATCCATCCATCCATCCATCCACTCTCCTGCCCACCCATCTATACACTCACCCATCCACGCATCCACCCATCCATCCATCTATCCGTTCACCCACCCACCCACTCGTCCATCCACCCACCCACTCGTCCATCCATCCACCCACCCACCCACCCGTGCATCCGTCCACCCATCCATCCATCCACCCATCCATCCACCCACCTGCCCACCCGTCCATCTGTCCATCCATCCATCCATCCATCCACTCTCCTGCCCACCCATCTATGCACTCGCCCATCCACCCATCCACCCACCCATCCTTCCATCCATCCATCCATCCATCCATCCATCCATCCATCCATCCATCCACTGCCCTACCCACCCATCTATGCACTTGCCCATCCACCCACCCACCCATCCATCCATCTATCCATCCACCCACCTGTCCATCCATCCATCCTCCGTTCATCCACCCACTCGTCCACCCATCCGTCCACCCATCCATCCATCCACCCATCCATCCACCCACCTGCCCACCCGTCCATCTGTCCGTCCATCCATCCATCCATCCATCCATCCATCCATCCATCCATCCACTCTCCTGCCCACCCATCTATGCACTCGCCCATCCACCCATCCACCCACCCACCCATCCATCCATCCATCCATCCACCCGCCCGTCCGTCCATCCATCCATCCATCCATCCATCCATCCATCCATCCATCCATCCACTCTCCTGCCCACCCATCTATACAGTCACCCATCCACGCATCCACCCACCCATCCATCTATCCGTCCACCCACCCACCCACTCGTCCATCCACCCACCCACTCGTCCATCCATCCACCCACCCACCCACCCGTCCATCCGTCCACCCATCCATCCATCCACCCATCCATCCACCCACCTGCCCACCCATCCATCTGTCCATCCATCCATCCATCCATCCATCCATCCATCCATCCACTCTCCTGCCCACCCATCTATGCACTCGCCCATCCACCCATCCACCCACCCATCCTTCCATCCATCCATCCATCCATCCATCCATCCATCCATCCATCCATCCATCCACTGCCCTACCCACCCATCTATGCACTCGCCCATCCACACACCCACCCATCCGTCCATCTATCCATCCACCCACCTGTCCATCCATCCATCCTCCGTTCATCCACCCACTCGTCCACCCATCCGTCCATCCATCCATCTATCCATCCATCCATCCATCCATCCATCCATCCTCTCTCCTGCCCACCCATCTATGTACTTGCCCATCCACCCACCCACCCATCCATCCATCCACTCATCCATCCATCTATCCATCCATCTTTCTTCTATCCATCACTCTGGCCATCCATCCTTTCTTTTATCTAACTGGCCGCCAGACATCTATTAGCACCATTATATACCAGGTTTCGTGCTGGACTGGTACTGAGGATTCAGAAAGGGCATTCCAGCTCTCCTCCTTCCTAATAGGTCCTTAAGTGCTGGGAGAAAGAGACTTACAACCTAAAAGACCAGCCAGGGAACCAGGCTTCCAGGGAATGAGACCAGGGCAGCTCTGTTTGGGCCGGGGAGAGGGGAGGAGAGTCGGAGCAGGAGACCTGGGGCGTGGGAGCGGAGGTGGAAGTTAAGTGGGCAGCCTGCCTAACGTCCACTCCTGCTTCCGGGGAAACACCCTGGGCCACTCTGGTGTATGTACTGTGACCAGCTCCCTCTGAGGATGGGTGTGTGATCTAGGTCTGATCAAAGGGTCCATCCTACTATCCTTGGTCACTACAACTAGGTCAAGAAAGGGCATGTGATCTCCAAAGGCAAGGGAAACGAAAGCAATAATGAACTATTGGGACCTCATCAAAATAAAAACTTCTCCACAGCGAAGGAAACAATCGGCAAAACTAAAAGGCAACCGACGGAATGGGAGAAGATATTTGCAAACGACAGATCAGATAAAGGGTTAGTATCCAAAATCTATAAAGAACTTAGCAAACTCAACACCCAAAAAATAATCCAGAGAAGAAATGGGCAAAAGACATGAATAGACACTTCTCCAAAGAAGACCTCCAGATGGCCGACCGACACATGAAAAAATGCTCAGTATCACTCATCATCAGGAAAATACACATCAAAACCACACTGAGACACCACCTCACACCGGTCAGAATGGCTCACATGAGCAACTCAGGCAACGACAGATGTTGGCGAGGATGCGGAGAGAGAAGGTCTCTTTTGCACTGCTGGTGGGAACGCAAGCTGGTGCAGCCATGCTGGAAAACAGTAGGGAGGTTCCTCCAAAAACTAAAAATAGAACTACCCTACGACCCAGCAATCGCACTATGAGGCATTTATCCACGGGATACAGGTGGGCTGTTTCAAAGGGGCACATGCACCCCCATGGTTATAGCAGCACTATCGACAATAGACAAAGTATGGAAAGAGCCCAATGTCCAACGACTGATGAATGGATAAAAAAGACGTGGCTTATATATACAATATAACACTACTTGGCAATGAGAAAGAATGAAATCTTACCATTTGCAGTGACGTGGATGGAACTGAAGGGTATTATGCTGAGTGAAATAAGTCATACAGAGAAAGACAGATACCATATGTTTTCACTCATATGTGGAATTTGAGAAACTTAACAGAAGACCATGGGGGGAGGGGAAGGGGAAAAAATAGTTTCAAACAGAGACGGGGGGAGGCAAACCACAAGAGACTCTTAAATACGGAGAAGAAACTGAGGGCTGGTGGGGGGTGGGGGAGAGGGGAAAGCAGGTGAGGAGGACACTTGAGGAAGGCCCTTGTTGGGATGAGCCCTGGGTGCTGTATGTAAGTGATGAATCACGGGAATCTACTCCTGAAACCAAGAGCACACTGTATACACTGTATGTTAGCTACCTTGACAATAAATTATATATATATATATATATATATATGTATGTGTATGTGTGTGTGTGCGTGTGTGTCTATATATATACACACATATATATAAATTATAAATATAAGTGTGTGTATATATATATATATATATATATATATATATAAATAAAGAACAGGCATGTGCTATAAATCAGTCCAGTGAAACTCAGTCCTGAACCTTCTCTTATGATTTGCGAAAGAGACACTCTCCTCTTTCTACGACTGTGAAACCTGGTGCTTACCTGGTGCCGTTAGCTTTCCTCACATGGCATGGGGAAAACTTGCCTGAGAATGGAGTTCACACAGACGAAACCAGAGAAAAGACATGGAAAGAGAACCCCCTAATGCTTCTGGAACACCTGGATCCAGCCACGCCTGAAGCTGTAACTCTTGACCTTTAAAGCCGTTAAATCCCCACTTTGGCTTCGGCCAGGTCGACCTTGATTTGTATCATTTGTAACCAAGAGGGCTGCCTGATACAGAGGTAACGTTCCGTGCTTCGGGACACAGGCTCTGACCCAGAGAGGGGTCCAGGAAATCAGAAGGAGGTGACACTTCTGATGAGACTCTGGAACCCCCAACCTGGGGACCGCAGGGTGGCTGGTATAACCACGCACAGGTACGAACTCTTCTCAGGCAAGTTCCTTCCCCAGTACAGGCCTCAGTTTCCCTGCACATGAAATAGATGTTGTGTTGTTGCTTTTAAAGCATCCCAGTCCTTCACTCGGAGGACCCCGTATACCTCACGTCCTGAGCTGTTCTGGATGAGGTGGGGGCTGGGAGAAGGCTGCCCAGACGGGGTGGGCTCTACGGAAATGGGAAGAAGGCTGTTACTTAGACGGTGCTGTGGTGCAGTGGCCAGCTGCCTACCCCAACTTCTGTTCTCCACTCTCCTCAACAGAGGGTGGTCTGAGATAAAGGCAACAGGCTTCCCTGAGATCCCATTATAGCTAATAGTTGGAAGCATAGCGGAGACTTTACAATCCCTAAAATGAGGGAGTGCGGTTTGTTTTCTTTCCCCCTTTTGCTACTGGAAAGCGGACACGATGGGTGGAATCTCAGCAGCTATCTAGAGTCATGAGGCACCTGTCAAGGATGCTGAAACAGCAAGAAAGGAAAAGTGCAGATCCCCTATGAGCCTGGGGCCCCTCTCTCAGCTCTGGGCCGCCTTCCTCTGCCTCCAACACGACACAGAAACAAATCTCTATCTCATTTAAACCATGCTTCTTTTGTCTTTTTCCTGGCACGTGTGGCTGAACGGACCTCAGCAGGTGTCGGCATTTTGGAGAAACAAACGAGCGGCACGGCTCAGATGCTCCAGCTGGGGTGCAGGGAGATGGCAAAGGGCAGGACGGGGTCTCTTCTCCCAAGACAGCAATGCCTGGCGTTTTAGGCCAACGGGAGGCATCTTACTAGAATCTTCCAACCAGCTTTTCCTTGCACATCTCAGGCCCCAGCTTAGCTCACTACTATGGTTACCATCCCCGAGCGGCCACTCTGTCTCTCTCAGGTGGGGTCTCGCCCCGAGGTTAACCAAGCGGTGGAAATGCACGTGGCCGCAAATGCCCTCCGAGGGGCGGGCAGCACGGCCCCGCCTGGCATGGCTCCCGCGGGCAGGGGCCGTCCTGGCTTGTGAACAGGTACCTGTCGACTTTCTTTTTGTTCCATAACAACTCCATTTTGTCACACGCTAATTTTAGTGGCAATGTTTTTGTTCCAATCAGCGATCGTTTTGGAAAAGGAGGCTGCTGGAAGAGTTCTTGGCATACAAAATGACAAGCAGTTTTTAAACGGCATAAGACTGATGATTTTTAACCACATTGAATTCTAAATCTGTTTCGGGCTGGTTACCGCTCGTTACAAAATAACGAGCTGTCTCGGAGCGATGTCCACGCCGCCCAGCTCCAATGTAGCGAGCGTTTGTGGCGGGGGGCGCTGTGCGGCGGGCCGGGTCGGGGGGGAGGCGGCAGGCAGGGTCTCTGCCCTGGGGAGCACGCGGTTGGTCGGGGGGGGGGGGGGGGGACAGGGACCTGGACGCTGGGGAGCACCGGGGCCGATGCCCACCCAGGAGCTGGGCTTTGTGCATCGAATGCCAGCTGCAGAGAAGATTCGGAGAGCGCTGCGGTGCAGTCCCTACGCCTGCCCCTGCTTTCAGGAGGCGACCGGCCACACGGACCGCACTCGGCCGCATCAGGATGCTAGAACGGGGCAGGGTCTGGCAGCTGCTCACGACTGGAGCACAGAATTCCACGCGACCCAGCAGTCCCTCTCCTGAGTGTGCCAAAGCAGTGACAGTAAGGCCAACTGGTCCTCGAACGTGAACACGAGCAGCAGCACCAACCACGGCAGCCGGCGGAGTGGAAACCACCCAAATGTCCACGGGGGGATAAGCGCCACGTGGCCCCCGCACACACCGGCCCCGAGCGGGCATGAAACGGACGTAGACGGAGTGAATTCTGCCCGGTGAAGAAGCCACGTGGTCTGTGATCCCACTTGGACGAAGCGTCCAGAACAGGGGAATCTACGGAGGCAGAAAGCGGAGCCCCCGTGGGGGCCGCGTGCTGGCGGGGTGAGGCTGATGGGGACGGGGTTCCGACAGTGGTGATGGTCGCACAGCGCTGCGAGTACTCCAAATGCCACGGAATTGTTCACTTTAAAGCGATTAATTTTATGGCCGATGAATTTCACCTCAATTACGAAAAAAAAAAAAAAAAGATTCCAGAACATTCTGCCAGGGGCTCCAATTGCCCACCGTTGCCTTCGCTCCATGCCTCCACTTCTGGGGTCACCGCCGCAGGTCATTTGGGCCTCTCCTGCCCAACTGCAAAGGGACGGGAAACATGCAGACCCGATGTGGACCCAGGGTGGGCTACCCCGTTAGCGGGGGTCCTGGGAAATTCGTAAAACGAAGACAGTCACGCACGCTGTGGCCTGTTGTGTGTGTGAGGGCAGGGGCCGCCCCCGCGGGCGCCTTCACTCAGTGGGCTGGCCCTGCTCCCAAGTCTGTTCCCGTGGAGGGGCCGGGGGACAGCAGGTGCGAGGCCCCCGGTATCTCCAGAGCCTGGGCTCCTGATTCAATCAAGAAGCGAAGGAAAGGAACACCATGGTTGGGGCGGTTTCCTGCTCAGGCCTCCAGGGTCAAGGGACACAGGGCTGCGGGGAGAGCCTCAGGCAGGAGGAGCTCAGAGGGGGAGAGGGGGGTGCGTGTTCCAGAGCCTCCCCTGGGCGTTTACTCTACCCGCGAGGCCCTTCCCTCCTGCCTCCTTAGGCTTCTCTGACTTGCCCTCCTGATTCGCGGCCCTGCACACGGAGCTCCCAGACGGCAAAGGGCCCACAGCCAGACCTACTACCCATGTTGCTACAACAGAGACACCTCCAGGGGGCGCCGAGGAGAGGCGGGGAGAGCTCCTGGCAGGTGGGAGCCCCTCGCAGATGCTTGGTGGTGGGGCGGAGTTTGCCACAAGGAAGGGTGTGCATAGAGGAGCGGAGTCCTGGACACCGGGCCCCTGGTGCTGGCCGTGGAGACCTGGGGGGGGGGGGGGACCTACGCCCCTGCACGGTCCACAACATAAACCCGGCTGCCAGTACCGGGCTGGCCCCGGCCTGGGGCTTCGGGTGCCTTTTGCCCTGCGTGCGCACCGAGAGGCCCCGGCCACGCTGTGGGAGAAGCAGCGGGCAGCCCAGGAGGCCACGCTGTGTGGCTGGACCGTGATCGACCTTGCAGCGAGGTGTGCTGGGGTCGCCTGCTCCGTGAGGAAATGCCAGCTGCTTTTGCGGGTGTCCTCTGAGTTCGCACCAGGGCCCAGGGCAGGGGATGTGAGGACCGTCCGCAGGTGGGGGGACCAAGTGTGGAGAGCGTCAGTGACATCCCCTGGGCACTCGGCAAAGCCCGGATCCCCACCAGCGCAGAGTCACGAACATCGAAGCAGCTCCGCCCCTGTGAAGGGCCCCTGCGAGCAGGCCTTGGGGACAGGGGTGTCACCAGGGTCTAAACGCCACAGACCCGCCCACTCAGCTGAGAGAGGCCCCAGAATCCCAGACTTGTCAGGTCAGCCCCCAGCTGGGGGAGGGCTCAGGCCCCCACCGCCCTCTCTGGGTCTGCAGGCTGGTCTCCAAGGGGACCTCCCTTCCTCTGCCAACGTGGCAGCCGAGAGCACCGTGCCGAGCGCCCACGCGAGGTGCCAAGGCTCTGCCGGGAGATCCACTCTGAAGACAAAGCCGCCCTTGCCACCCTCCCCCAAAGCCGCTTCGAAATGGGCAGCCGGAAGCTTCTCCAGCAGCCGGCCGTCGGCATCTGGGATCAGCCATCTCTCTTTCCCGACCCGTGACGCCGTGACGCGCTCCTCCGGGGAACCTGGGCCGGGCACCCGGTTTTCTGCCAGTGGGAGGGTGTCAGGGTGAAGGAAGGAGTGAGGCACGGCCTGCCGTGACGCCCCAGCTCTTGCCTCCTTTCCTGGAGAGCACGTTCCGACACCAGGCGGAGGGGCCGCCTCGCCCTGCTCCTCATGGCAAGTAGGGCGGCCCTGGTTCAGCCGGCTGCCCGGCGAGGGCAGTCGCCCTCCTTCGCGCAGAACTGTCCCCATTTGGACGATGCACGACGCGGTCACCCTGGCAATCGGACTCATTCGAGGACTGCCCGCCAGAATAGCTGGGAGCTTCGGGAGCCAGAAGTAGGTCAGATCAGCACCGGGGCTTCGTATCTGTGCCAGGGCTCAAGGACAGCACGGTCCCACAGCAACGGTGGAGCACATACTTCCCCGAGCACCGTGTGTCCACTGCACCCGGCCGGGGCCCCCTGAGCCTGCTGAAGACTGCGTGTGCACACATGTGCACGTGTATACAGGCTCCTGTGTGCTACGTGTCCAATGTGCGTGTGCTCAGCTCGTGTTTACACGCGTGTGTGCGTGTGCTGCCCTCCCTTGATCCCCAGTGAGGTCTGCGACCCCCTAAACTGCCCTGACTCTGGGAAAGGGCAACACGTAGTGTTGTGCAGGCACAGGAGGCTGGGCTGGGTCTCCCGCCCTGATGCAGGCCCCGCAGGGGGACCAGCGGAGAGGGTGTGACCTCTGGATGGCCCTCAGCCGTGTTACCGCAGCTGCGGGGCGGGCCCTGGGCCTCGGCCCTTTCCGGCCCAGCCCGGGCTCGGGGAAGGTAGGTGGGCCTTCTCTGATGGGCCCGCGTGCAGGAGGGGAGGTGAAAACCCCTCTCAGCCAGGTATCCGGGTCAGACAAAGCTCTGGTCAAGGGGAGAAAGAAAGTTCTAGTGTCCACTCCAGGATGTGACCTCGGAGCGTGGCCAACCCCCCTCCTCCGCTCCTCGGGTGTCCTTCCGGGGTACGGAGCCACCAGCCTAGCTCTGTCTCCAGTAACAGAAATCTTTAACACACGCTGCGGGCTCAGGGGGGCCACATCGCTAGGAACCCGTGCTCCTTAGGCATCTGCTGAACTCCCAGAGCCCATCAAGGCCACAGTAAGGCAGGGTCGAGGTTAGCTGTCCCGCTACCTTACTTCTGAAGTCCCTGCTGTCCCTAAAAGACCCAGTGAGACAGACATCCCTGTGCATGAGATGGTCAGGACCCTGGGCCCCAGTGTGACGGTCTCCAGCGTCCTGATCTGTGAAATGGGCCCTCAGGGGTGGGGTGCTCGCCCTCTGCCCTGGGGAAGACTCTGGCAAAATGACCCCGCATCGGAGAAGTCGTAGCCGTTCGCAAACCAGAAGTTCTGCAGTGGTGATGAGGGACCCCGATTCCAGTTTCCTTAGAAGCAATGGGAACGTGGGCCTTCTCTCCTTGGACAAAGACTCGGTGCTGTTCTGGCTGCTGGGAGCTCAGCCCCTTCTCCCCACACAGCGGGTCAAGGCTAACAGGCTTGTTTTCTCCATCCACTGGTCCAGGAAGGGAAAGGAGGGAGGGGCGTCCGTTCAGAGACACAGAGGCCAGGAGCACTCTGTGGCCGGCTCCCCCTCTGGGCTCCCGATGAAGGAGGCGCCCGGCCCGGGAAATGCGGGCTCCATGGAGAAGCTCAGGGGCAGCCGATCTGCACACACGCGGAGTGCCATTTCTGGATTCCGGTCAAGGGCACGTTTGCATCTCGGCTAAATAAACAAGGGCAGCCAGGGGGACCTTCGCAGTGGTTAGCAGCTGTTTCAGGATGGACGTGCTCCTGGGGGGTCTGGCTGTGCTCAGTAGGGATTTCTCCAACAAACCTCTGATCTAAACAACCCAAGGGAAGTGGGAGGGGTTGGGGCAGTTCCGCCACAGCGGGGCACGGGAGCTGGTGCTGAGGCCCCACCGGGGAGGGGCAGCAGGTGGCCGGGGGTGTGGTCAGCCTGGCCGGCTGCGGTCGGGAAGCCACTGCAGTTCAGAGCCCCGTCCCCGGGGGGTTGGAGGTTGTTTAAACAATGAATACTGCCCCCCTAAGCTGCAGAAGGGACTCCTGAATCCACCAGGCTGTGCCAGCGGGGCCTGGGCAGCCCTGGGAGTCTTTAAAACAAAGTGCCTTTGATTCAAGATGGCAACACTCTGGAGGGGAGGGTCTCCAAGCGCAAAACCCGCGGCTTCCAGTGCAAGACGGAGGCCCACGGGTGCATTTCCGAGGCCACAAGTTCCCCCATGCAAATCGAGGGACACAGAATTCAGGGACACGGGGCCAAAGGAAAGCAAGGGGCCCCTGTTCACAAATGACTAAGAATCCCAAGGTGGCAGCTTCAGGGCGTAAAGAAGTGTGGGGCCCCACGCAGCGGCGGGGTCACCGGCCCATGATGCTGCTGATCCTTGCTGGCTTGAGAAAAGGCATATTCCGTGTCCCCGAGGCCCGGCCCCAGGCTGTGGCAGCCCCTATCTTTAGGAGGCCACAGGCAGCTGAGCCCTGAGGGAGCCTCCAGAACTCTCAGAAAAAGTCAGAAAGGAGGCAGTCGGCCATTGCCCCTGGACACCAGCGCATTTCTAGGGCTGGCGGCGTCGTGGTGTGCCAAGTATCCGGGCAAGTGCATTCGGGACAAGTACCCTAAGGACATGGACAGAGACCTTCTAAACCGTGAGGCCGGTCACCGCCCTGCTGCTTTTGCAATAACAAAACGCGGGGGCAAGTGCAATGTCGCAAATCATAGGAGAGCTGGACAGGAGGCCAATGTCATGCCCGTGACAAAGGTGGGGGGCACGGACTCATCAACGACTTCCCAATGACAACCCGGAGAGCCACGGGGAACGGTGTTTTGGGAGAATACTTTGGACCCATGACACGATGTCCTTCGCCACTTGGGAAAGAAAGTAAGCGGGATCCATGCTGTAAAAGGACGCCCTCAATTCTAACAGACACTTAGACTCAAAGAAAGCCCGACACCTCAGAGGTGATTATCAACACAGGGTAGGGTTACGAGTGATTTGTATTTTCTCCTTTATACCGCCTGGTACTTTCCAAACCCTCTACAGGACCACACACAGCGTGTTCACGGCACGTTAACTTAAAAGGCAGAAGCCCCTCCAGAGGAGACACATACGCGGCCAGTGAGCACAAGGGAAGAGGCTGGCGTCACAAGGTATTAGGGAAACGTAGATGAAAAACCACAGCGAGGTACCACGTCACACCCAGTAGGACGGCTATCATCCAGAAACGAAACGTGAGAGTCGGCGAGGGTGTGGGGCGTTCAAGAGCCCTTTTACGGTGCTAGCGGGAAGGGAACAAGCAACACAGCCTGGGAGGGCCTCGAAAGGTTAAAGATGGCTAGGCCACACGACCCAGCGTTCGACTCCCAGGTATGTGTCCAGAAGAACTGAAAACGGGTGTTCGGACAGATACTTGCACGCACGTGTTCACAACACTACTGTTTCTAAACGCCCAGAAGTGGGAACCCTAATGTCCACCCAGCGATGAATGCACACGCAAAACGTGGTCTCTATGTACGAGGGAATACTATTCAGCCTTGACGTGACGTGACGTGACATGTCATCTGCCAAATGCTACCACATGGACGCAGCCTGAAAGCCCAAATAAGCCAGTCGCCAAAGAGCACACGCTGTAAGGTTCCGTTCACACGACGTGTCCGGGATAGGCAAACCCGTGCAGACAGAAACGAGAGCGTGCCCGCCCAGGCTGGGGACGCGGGGTGGGATGGCTGCCAGTGGGGACAGGGTTTCGTTTTGGGACGGCCAAGATATTCTGGAATCAGACAGTGGTGATGTTTGCACAACCTTGTCAGTATACTAAAACCCACAGAAACGTCCACCCTAACGGGGTAAATTTTATGGTATGGGAATTCTATCTCAGCTTCAGAAAATAGAAAGATGGGCACCACGTCTGAAGACCTTCAGGTGACAGAGTGTGTAAACCTAGACAGGAGAGGCGCGCCTGGGCGGCTCAGTCGGTGAAGCATCTGACTTCGGCTCAGGTCATGATCTCACAGCTCGTGGGTTCGAGCCCCGCGTCGGGCTCTGTGCTGACAGCTCGGAGCCTGGAGCCTGTTTCAGATTCTGTGTCTCCCCCTCTCTCTGCCCCACCCCTGTTCACGCTCTCTGTCTCAAAAATAAATAAACATTTAAAAAAATTAAAAAAAAAAACAAAACGAGACAGGAGAGAGTTCACCATCAAGAACCGATCTGACGATCCGATCAGATCAACCATGCTGAAGCTTCGGGAAACTGCGTTTTTCAAGCCCCGGTGCAGATTCCCGATCCGCGTCTGGGTGGTGCCCAGGCGGCCACTTCCCGCCCGTCTCCTAGGAGCCCAGGCTCCTCCTCACCCTGGTTCTCCCAGACCCCGACTGGCTGGGGATGGGGCACATACAGAGCGTCCTCCCAGATGCTCTCCTTGGCTACGCGATTTGTTGGAGCAGGAGCCTGGCCCTTCCATCTCTGCTTTACATATGCATATCTTAAATTTAATCTGCCAGTGTGAGATTTCATCGTTCCCAGCATGCAGCCCCCATAAGCCAATGTTTATTCATTATCCCCGGATCTGTTTCCTATCGTCTATTTCAGAGAAGCCAAAAACAACATCTTAACTCCATACAGAGCACCATATGATGGCTTTCGTTTTCCAAAATGAGCCACGGTGCACTCTGGGCGGGATGGCCCTTGGCTCCCGCTGAGCCCCAGCTAGAGGGGGGCTCCTGGCACTGGTTGGCCATCCTCAAACTGGGTGCCCAGGTATCGAGGGAGAGGCCTCAGGTCTGTCCTCACTCACCTGCCAGCCCGTACTGGGAGCAGCTCACTCATTCTACCTTTCACAGGGCATGACATCATCTGTCTTCCCAGGCCCCCAACGGCCCATGTCACTCGTGGCATGGATGAGGAGGATGGGTCAACCACCCTTCCCAAGGAGGATGCCCAAGCCCCAGTGCCATTCTCCCAGCTCTGCAGGGGCAGGGGGAGGCCTGCTTGCTGAACTCACAGGACGGAGCAGGCAGGCAGAGTCAGAGGCCACTGCACATCGTGTTGGCTTAAGGGAACTTCTCCCTTAACAATCTCCAGTGGCTGAAGACCCAAAGAAATCCTGGCTTGAGATGCCAACAATGCTGGTGTTTTCTTGGGTCTCATAATAGCCCACTGCCTTCCTGCTGTTCAGACCCTATGGTTTTGAAGAAATCTCAAGGTTGGAGAGGTTTAAAGGTAGGGGAGGCTATACAATTGGATTAGGGTGAGCTGCGTATGAGAGATAGAATGGGTATCTGCAACCACCTCCGTGCGGTCCATCCATTTACCCATCTATCATCCATCCATCCACCCATGCATCCAACCATCTAACCACCACCCACGGGCCCATCTACCCATCCATCTATTATCTGTCTTTCCACCCCCCCACCCATCCATCCATTTGACCCATCCATCTACTATCCACCCATCTACCCATCCATCCATCCACCCATGCATCCATCCATGTACCCATCTACCCATCCATCTATTCTCTGTCTTTCCACCTACCCCCCCACCCATCCATCCATTTACCCATCTACTATCCACCCATCTACCCATCCATCCATCCATCTCTCCACCCACCCATCCACCCATCTACTCATCCGTCTTTCTACCCACCCACCTATCCGTCCATCTACCTATCCATCCACTATCTACTCATCTACTCATCCATTCATCATCCATCATTCATTCACCCATCCACTCATCCATTCATCATCCATCTTTCCACCCACCCATCGATCAACCATCCACCCACCCACCCATCCATCCATGTACCTCCCCATCCACTATCTACTCATCTACTCATCCATCCATCATCCATCAATCATTCATTCATCCACCCACTCATCCATCCATCCATCCTTCCATCCACCCATGCATCCAACCATCTAACCACCACCCATGGGCCCATCTACCCATCCATCTATTATCTGTCTTTCCACCCCCCCCCCACCCATCCATCCATTTACCCATCCATCTACTATCCACCCATCTTCCCATCCATCTACCCACCCATGCATCCATCCATGTACCCATCTACCCATCCATCTATTATCTGTCTTTCCATCTACCCCCCCACCCATCCATCCATTTACCCATCCATCTACTATCCACCCATCTACCCATCCACCCATCTTCCCATCCATCTATCCACCCATGCATCCATCCATGTACCCATCTACCCATCCATCTATTATCTGTCTTTCCATCTACCCCCCCACCCATCCATCCATTTACCCATCCATCTACTATCCACCCATCTACCCATCCACCCATCTACCCATCCATCTATCCACCCATGGATCCATCCATGTACCCATCTACCCATCCATCTATTATCTGTCTTTCCATCTACCCCCCCACCCATCCATCCATTTACCCATCTACTATCCACCCATCTACCCATCCATCCATCATCCATCATCCATCCATCTCTCCACCCACCCATCCACCCATCTACTCATCCATCTCTCATCCATCTTTCCACCCACCCACCCATCCATCCATCTACTTCCCCATCCACTATCTACCCATCTACTCATCCACCCACTCATCCATCCATCCATCCTTCCATCCACCCATGCATCCAGGAAGTACTTCCTCAGTATCTCTTACATTCCAGGTACCATGCTAGATGTGGGGGACACTAAGGTGAGCTGCTGTACCCTCTGAGTTCTTTGCCCTCAACGAGGGCTGATCCACTGGCCTGACAAACACGCATTTACACACCAAAACTTGCAGGCCTTCTCCTTCCACCCTGGCTCACCAATTGAATTTGCACCAATTAAAGCTGCTCCAACTCAGGGTTCAGATCCCAGCTCATCAAGCACCTGTCTGGAAAGCCAGTGAAACATACAGATTCCCAGGTCCCTCTCACACACCCTGGCTTCACCGGACAGCTGGGTTTAGGGCCACGCTCTGTGGTTATCTGCAGATATGTCACGCAGGATGATATCAACCTGAGAGCCAATGTTTGGTGAGCCTGCCTGTGAGCCAGACTGTGCCAGATGCTTCCATGATGGGCTCACCACCCCCTCCCAGCAATGCTGTGGTAAACACATCACTGCCACTGCTCTCTCGGAGAGCAGGGTCAGAGAGGCCAAGTAACTTGCCCAAGGCCACACTGCAGCGAGGTGACGGTGAGGCTCTGGCTCCAGGCTCACGGCTGCCCATCAGAGCCACGGACTCTGACGTTTGTGTGTTCTGTGGCCCTGGCTCTGAGCCCCGTCTTCAGAACAAGGACCCTAAGAGGTTCCTGAATGCTGGGGCATCAGCGTGCAGCCTGGTCAGATAAGAGTCTCAGGACCGAGAGGACAACCACTGCCCTCGACACGGACGACACGACGGCCCCACTGGGGATGGGACTGTGTGGTGGGAAGGGACTGTGTGTGGCAGGAAGCACCCCAGGGAACAGAGCTCAGTTCCTGGCTCTCCCTCTTCAGCATGTTATGGACTGAAGTATATACCCTCAGGCCAACTCCTATGTTGAAGCCCTAACTCCAGTGTGACCGTATTTGGAGATGGGGCCTTCAGCAATATAGTTAGGGTTAAGTGAGGCCGTAAGAGTGGGGCCCTAATCCCACAGGAGCGGTGTCCCTCTAAGAAGATAAAGGGATATAGGGACGTTCACAGCAGAAGGCCATGTGAGGACACAGCTTGCCATCTGCAAGCCGGGAAGAGGGTCCTCACCAGGAACCCAGTGTCCTGATACCCGGACCTAGGACTGCCAGGATCCAGAGCTGGGAGAAAGAAATGCCCGCCGTTGAAGCTGCCCCGGCCGTCACATTCTGTCACAGCAGACCTGGCAGGGTAACAGACACCTCTTTCCTGCCCACCAACATCCACGCACGTGAGGCACCGTAGAAATAAGCACGTCCCTCTGACCCGCGAGAGTCTGAGCCACGCCGGCTCCCCTCTGGCCAGAGCCCCGGCCCGTGGCGGCTGCTGGACAGGGTGACTTTGTGGAAGGAGCTGCAGACACAGACGCGCGTCCTGTAGCGGCAGGAGGGAAGGTGGCGGAGGAGGGCAGGGCTGGAACCAGCATCAGCAGGTTGCCATGGCGACCCGGCACAGGCCGCCGCGGCTGCCGGGGAGGGAGCGGGAGGGCCTGGGACCCAGAGCAATGCCAGAGACCGAATCCTCCCGACAGAACCGGAAGCTACAGACAGACCTGGCAGAACTCTATTTCGGGGGCGAGGCCGAACGTGGAAACGGGTATTTAAAACACAGGGCAGCTGCTCGGAGACAGTAGCGTGCACACGCCAGAGAGGCGAGGCTCCGGGTGTGTTTTAATAAGACGGCGTAAAAGTAAGAAGTAGGGGGAAGCCTGCGTGATTCTGCCACGGTTGTTTAACGAAAACATAACCACTGGCGACCAGGACGATGAGTCCTCACATTTACTCTATGTTCCGTTAGGGAGCAGCTCGTAACTCCTTTGGAAGCCGGCTCTGTCGTCGCTTATTAACATTTCAGATGACAATTGTGTTAATCGAGTCATTCGCCTGTATTTTAAACATAACAAAATACATCCTGCTTTGGAAGAAACAGCCACGCCTCACAGCGGCTTCGTATGCACTGTGACAGGTGGAACTTTGGTTGTATGACGGGACTCCACTCACCTGTGTCTCGATGGCTCTCAGCAGAGCCGCCCAGAGAAGTGGGGTGACAGCTCCGACCCCTTCTCTGTCTCCCGGGGAAGTGCTCCCAGCTGGGTGAAAGCAGGTCACGGCAGTGGTCTCCTCTCCTGTTACAAGAGCCCAGGTGCCCGGGCCCCCCTGCTGAAGGGACGTGTGCGGACATCCTCAGAGGCTCGGCTGCCTCCCTCCTGCTGCTGGTCACAGCACCCCAGCTACCCTTAGCAGGCCATCCACCCACACTCTTGTCCCAGGCCCGGCCAGCCACGCTCCCTAAGCAAACTCATCTCCCAGCTCTAGCAACTGGTTCTGGGGTGCAACTACATGATTCAGGTCAACCCCATCAGGGCCGATCGCTGACGCTTGCCAAGCACGCAGGAGAAGACGTGTTCTGTCCGTGCTGGACTTGGGCTCTCG
This sequence comes from Panthera leo, assembly GCF_018350215.1. NCBI lineage: Eukaryota > Metazoa > Chordata > Mammalia > Carnivora > Felidae > Panthera > Panthera leo. Next base: position 112,365,199 of record NC_056688.1, read on the forward strand.
GGAGCACATAAGCCCTGAGCTGTCAGGGACCACCCTGGGAAGTGGGCTGGCCAAAGGACAACGCCGTCATAGAAGCATCAGTGCCTGAAAATGGAGGGAAAGCTCCCTGGGGACATCATTTGAGCACCCGGACCCAGCTATGCCTGAAGACAGACAGAACTCGGGGGCTTTTAAATTACGTACAATAACAATTCCTTTTTGGGGGGAAGAGAGCATTAGGGGGAGCTCTGGGATCTTGTCATCTTCAGTTAAAGGAGTGACAGTGAACAGAGCACCCCCTGATCTGGGATGTGGCAGGAAGAGGCCCTGGGTTAGAAGTTCAAAATCAGCCCCAGCTTTTCCATGAGCCACGCGTTTGCTTCTTAGCAACCAGCAACCTAGACTTCCTCCTCCGGCATAGAGATGGCTGAACCCCAAATGAGGGTTTTCTCAGACTGGGCCTAGAGACCCCAAGTCTTCCCAGGGGCACGGCAAGTCTTAGAGGAACGCTTCACTCTGTGCTTTCATTAGGTGATGCCCCCAAAACGACCCTATGCTTTAAGAACAAAACCGTTCTGCCCCTAGTGATTCGCATTTTCATAGACAATTTCAGTTTTTATAATAGAGTGCTTGTTTTTAACGTGGGGGTTCTTCCTCTCCCAAGTGACCCCCAGCTTGTTGACCGAGCAGTAACTTCTGTCCTTCTGGCTCCTGCCTTCTCCGGGGGGTGGGGGTGGGGCTGTGCTGCTTCTCTATCCGTGGGCTCAAGAACCCAAGGCTCCCTTGGCTTGGGTGGCCTAGATTCCAATCCTGTGTCTGCAACTCACAGGCTGTGCAACCTTGTACATATTGTACATTGTCTCTGGGCCTCTGTTTCCTTACGTGCAAGGTAGGGGCGATGACAGCTCATGGAACTGTTTTGGAGATTAGAAATGTCCGGTCCTGGGGCTGGCACAGCACCAGCGTCACACCGTCCCATGATGGGCCTCCTGCCTGGACCGAGTCCACAGACCCACGACACCCACTCCGAGCACACATCTGCAACCCCCCACCCTGTCATCCTGAAGGCCTTCGGATGACCTGGGCTTTTTCACTAGGTTAAGCTAGCTAACTGAGTTCAGGGGACTGCCTGGGAAAGGGGTCACTGCTAAGCTACCCCAAAGCAGCAGGGCAGGGTTTTCCCAATGTGGTCGTCCCCATACATTTATTTCTACAAGGAGCTCCTCGCATCACCATTTGAAACGGGCAGCCAGCATCCCCTGCCATAGGCAGAAGGTGCGTTCACATTGGCTACGGTGTCAAGGAGGTGATGGGGTCACAGTCGAGCTGGTGTGCGCTGTCTGCAGGAGGCCCTGTCCTGTGCCCATGCCTGCCTTCTCCATGTTAAGGAGGAAATCGGTGACCCCAAGAGCCAGGTGGAAGGCGGGGGGGGGGGGGTCCCCGGCCTCCCAGTGTAAAGCCCAGCCACAGTCTGGGAATAGATGTTAGCAGCTATGTATCACTGACAAAGGGCTCTCTCGTAGAATACGTAAAGAGTGACCACAAATCACTAAGAAGCCGCTCTAAAGGAAACTGGCCAAAAGACCTGAATTGACACTTGACACAAAAGAAATGCCAGTAAGTGGCCAACAGACGTACAAAACGGGTTCTCACGCTGGGAAGTCATAAGGCAAACCCACTGAAATCCCGCGTTGCCGCTGCACGGACACCAGACCAGTAGTGGGAACGGCCAGCGAGGGCGGGCAGGATGTGGCCGCACCACTGCCAGGGACTACAGGTTCGTGCTCCCCGTGCCTCTATCACAGCCCTACGCCCGACGGGATGGTATTTGGAAGTGGGGCATTTGAGAGGTAATTTGGGTCAGGGGAGGCCAGGGAGGTGGGGGCCCCGTGATGGGATAGATGCCCTTGCGAGAAGAGGCACCAGAGAGCCGGACCACGTGAGGACACAGCGAGAAGGCGGCCGTGCGCCAGCCAGGAGGCCAGACACACCGGCACCCCGACCTTGGACCTCCGGCCTCTGGAACTGGGAGAAATAAATGTCTGCTGTTTAAGCTGCCCTGTCTGTGCTATTTGTTACAGCAGCAGGTACAGGCTGATATGCCCACTTAGGACACGGCCGAAGCATCTAGAAAAGTGGAGGACGCACCCAAGCCTGACCACCATCCCTCCTGGGTGTGAGGAAAAGAAGGGCAGACCTGTTTACGCTAGGAGACAAGTCCACAGCAACGCCGTCTGTGACAGCCCTGGGCTGGTGACCACCCAAGTGGCCGCCCACGGAAGCACAGATGTTCAACCTCACAGCGAGATGGGCACCGGAGCCACTCACACGACCCGGACATCCCGGACAGATGTCAGGGGAGAAACTGGACATAACACAACACACACGTGGTTGATTCCGCTTATCAACCGTTCAAAAACGGTCAGAATGAAGCCACGCTGTTTAGGGATGCAAAGCAAGAAAGCAGTGGGGCGCCCGGGTGGCTCAGTCGGTTAAGCATCCGACTTCGGCACAGGTCATGATCTCACAGCTCTGAGTTCCAGCCCCACGTCGGGCTCTGTGCTGACAGCATGGAGCCTGCCTGGGATTCTCTGTCTCCCTCTCTCTTTGCCCCTCCCCAGCTTGCACTCTCCCTCTCTCAAAAATAAACATCCATTTTTTTTTAAAGTAAGCAAGTAAATCTATCAGAAAATAAGAAGGTGAATGGCGTGCAAGACAGGGCGGGGTTAGCAGTGGGGAGAGAGGGTCCCGTTGAGAAGGGGCATGTGGGGACTTCCGGGATGCTGGTTGCATGGGGCAGGGGTGGTGTTTTGGAGCTGTCCACTAAGTGACACAGAATGGTTTGTGAAGTCCCCTCTATTTGTTGTATTTCATGCAAAACATTAGAAATACAAAGACCGTGCGAGCACCAGCTGAAAACAGACATACGAAGGCAACGTGGTTCTTGTCAAGGGAACCCAGTATCGGTGATGTGTCTCCACCAAAAGGAGAGCCTAAGAAAGAAGTGAAATTTCAGGAAACAAGAGGGCAACCCAGGAGCTTTCCAGAAAGGAGGGTGAGGCTGGGCAGGCTGGGATAAGGATACCTGTGGCCAGAGCAGAATTCACCAAGCTGGACCCTCAGATGTGATGATCATCATTCCTTTTGTCACCTCCTTACCATCACCACCATCAACTGCATCACCATTATGCCAACCCCAGTGCCACCACCAAGAGCATCACCACCACGACCATCAACACGCCACCACCGTCAACAACATCACCACCAGCATTGACCCAACTGGCATCACCACCATAACTACCACAACCACTCCTGGCCACCGAATCTCAACATCTCAGGGGGTGGTTGATCCCCTGGAGACGCTCCAGTCTGGAGGATGAATGGAACAGACCATCAGCTTGGACGTATCTACATTTGGGTCCTGGCTCGGCCACTTATTAAGCGTGCTTTTCTGAGCGAGTCACTTACAACTCTGACCCTCACCTGTAAAATAGGGGGAGGGACACCACCGTGTCCCCACCTCCTGAGCATACCGTGAAGGTCACGGACATCACCTGCAAAAGCTGAGCTGACAGGTGAAGGGCTCTCAGGGGTCCGGACGTGTTCTCCAGAAGGGCCGGAGCAAACCCTGCCCAGCCCTGCAGCGAGCAGTTGTGACCGGTCCCAGCACAATCTTGGGAGATGCTGGGTGAGCTGAACACAGCCGCCCAGAGAATACAGAGGGATCCTAGGTGTAGACGAGCATCGGGCCACGAGGATGCACCAGGCAGACAGGCCCCTAGTCCAGCGCCATCATGGAGGAGGTTCCCCTCCCTCCTCCTCATCTCCCTTCTTATCAGCGTGCAGAGACACAAGAAATCTCAAAGGAGGGAAGCCACGAGCCACTCGTGAATGCTCACAAACGTTCGGCAAACCACGAGGTCACGTTCACGTTCTGGCTCAGCCCCGACCAGAGCGTTTGCTGAAGGTGACGAGGCCACATGGCAGTGCCCTCCAGGGGAAGGAGGGGGTGATTCCGGGGCCCATTCACACGTGGTTTCAAGCCCCGATGCAGCAGGAGGGTGAAGGGAGCAGAGCCGTAAGCCGTGCTCACAGCCGATTCTGGGAGGAGGAAGCTGCTATTCAATGTGGTGCCCCAGCCCACCCGTAGGGTCTGAGCCCAGACCCGGGAGTACCGTGTCATCGGCCCTCAGAGCCTGTGCCCGAGGTCCTCGGGAGACGTCTCCCAGAGTCAGTGTCAATGCTGAGCCGACGGGGGCTTCTGCGTGAGGGGCCACCACCCTGGTAAGCTGCAGAGCGCCTGGGGAGGAGGGTCCCCAGCAGGAGCGGGAACGAGACGGGTCCGGTGCGAAGAGAGAGCCGGGAAACGTGGGCGGTCAGGTTCAGTTCCCAGCCTGGACACGAAGGGCCCGTGGTGTTTACTTGTTGACAAAAGGGATCGTCACGATACCTCCCCAAAGGGTGATTACGAGGTGCTCCCCGAGAGGCAGACGGGACGCGTCGCACATCCGATTCTTCAGCAGTGTTCCGACTTTCTGGTCCAGACCTTGTTCTTATGGATAGCTTCTAGAATCTTCTAACGGGGCCAACTCCTAAACACAGCTTTATCCCACCCCCTAGAAGTGCAACCGGGGAGGGCACAGCTAGCCCTGGCCAGGCACTCACCGCCCTTCATCCGGTCGCAAGCCTGTACCCAGGAGATCTACCACTGGATTCCGGAAGTCCATTCCACCGGGAACCCCACAAGGCCTCCTCCCTGGGGGTCGGTGCATCTACCGGGGGTCCCGACGGGCTGTGGCAGCACTTTGGCATGTGCCACCCCCGAACCGTGCCGGGGCGGCTCATCCGGTACACTCCCGGTAGGGAGGCAGGAGTTAAGAACGGGGCGTCCTGCAGCTGAGGTCTGAACTGCCCAGCTCTGTGGCCTTCGGGCGACCGGAACGTGGCTGCCTCTGGAGGCTGCGGTCAGGGATGGGCAGTGGCTATTCACGCCACCTTCTCACCTGTTCTCATCAGACCGTCCGGTCCTTTATCTCAGCAACTGAGACGCCATTTGCCTGGCAGTGACTTGGCCTTGCCGGGTCCTCAAGCGGGGAGCCCCGTTTATGCATGAGCCGGGTCACTGGAAGTCGCGTGTGCATGCCTCTGCCTTCCATAAACTGACTCATCAATGGCTCCAAGTGATGATTTTGGATGGATTTTGTCCATTTGTCACTGGACGTGTGTCACTGGGGGGCATCCCTCACCGTGGTTCAATGGGCACAATTCTGCAGAGAAAGGACCACGCCGCCGTCCCGGATTTACGGGACAGGGACGCAACGCCTTGGAAAGCAGAGGGGCCGCCGAGGTCCCTGCAGGGCCGCGAGGCAGGCGCCGTCCCTCCCTCCATCCACAGTGCGGGCCGGTCATGGGGACGGTCAGTTTCAGGTGTCAGCCTGACCAGACTGCGGCACCCAGACAGCCGCAGGCACTCGGCCGGGGGCTGCTGGGAAGGCGTTCTGTAGGCACAGTTCCCGGCACCTGCAACCAGCTCTCTGAGTAAAGGAGACTTTCCTCGCCGGTGTGGGTGAGGCCCCTCCCATCGGCGAACAGCAGAACAGGCTCCATGAAGACACTTTGCCTCAAGACTGCCGCCTGAGCTCCTGCCCGCGGCTCTAGCCTGCCAGCTGCCCCGCGGATCCCACACTTGCCAGCCCCCACAACCGCCTGAGCCAATTCCTTAAAGGGCCTCTCTTAACATGTACATGTGTCTGTGTCCGCCCATAGCCACGAACCTCTGTCTATCCCACGGAGGGGTCGGTCGCCAGCGGTGGCTCCCGGCAGGGGACCGCACGGCCGAGCCCTGTGGCCTCCAGGTCACATGGCTGGGCCTTGACACTGGGAACAGAGAGGCAGTGGCATACGTTCCTTCTGAGCCAGAGGCCCCTACGGCCCTTGAGAGTGATGAGGCCACAGCCGGGCAGAAAAGACACATCAAGCCGCCGAAGTTACGGGCTCATTATGGCAGCGGACATCACCCCACCTAACGCATCTGCCGACGAGTCCCCATCCTTAAGAAGCCTGCACCCCAGAAGCACGGGGGAGGGACATGCATGTAACTCCAGGGTCTCCCTGCCGCTCTGCCAGGCAGGGTACCACAGGGCAGGGCGCTAGGAGTTCCAAAGAACAGGTCACGGCCCAGCCTGGTGATCCCCTCCCGGTGCGCTCCTGTGTGCTGAGATGACGGTGTTTTTATGTACGTCGGGGAGGATGATTCCTTACTCCTCGGGCTGGATGAGACACCACAAAGGAAAGCTTATTGGAAACTTCGACGTGGCAGAAACACACAGTCCTAAGAAATAAGAACCAAGCTTCAGAAGAGCAAGCACTTCCCACGTTGAAGATACAGCTACCGACCTCTCCACGGCACTGAGCCAAAGGTGTCTCAGCGAACCAGCCAAGGTCCTGGGGCCACCACGTCACTCTGCTGATGGCTGCCAGCAGCTCCTAACGTTTGTCGCTGGGTGACGGGAAATTAGTCGGTCGAGCTCAGGCATAAGGTGCCCTGAGCGGCCTTCGCATGTCGTGGGTTCCTTGAATCGTTCACCTATTTCGTTCAGCGCGTGTGAGCGGGATTTGCGGGCTAAATACTCACTTTACAACAAAGAGATGCGGGGCTCCCCAAAGGGACAGAACTCCCCAAACCAGACTGACTTTGTACAGAACGAGCCTGTGGGGTGGAAACTTGTGCAAAGTACTTTGTACCGTGTCTGGATTCCGTGTATATTCCAGGTCAGCTCGCTGTCCATATGTAACAATGGCAGGGCTGGGGGGTGGGGAGGGGCTACAAAAAGGGCTAATAATGAAAGAAAACAATCACTAAGTGGGACTTCATTTAAAATTTTAAAAACTTCCCATTCCTTAAAGACGCAGCTAGAAAACGAAAAGTCAAGTCCTAGGCTCTGAAAAGTACCGGCAACACGTACGTGACGGAGGGCTGACAGCAGAGAACACAAAGGAAACCAGGACCAGGAGGCAGAGCAGTGAAAACTGGACAAAGACAGGGCGCCCGGGGGCTCAGCCGGCGGAGCCTCCGACCTCGGCTCAGGTCACGATCTTGCGTTTGCGAGTTCCAGCCCCACGTCGGGCTCTGTGGTGAGTGTGGAGCCCGCCCGGGATTCTCTCTCTCCCTCTCTCTCTCTCTCTGCCCCTCTCCCGCTTGCACACTTGCTTTCTCTCTCTCTCTCTCTCTCTCTCTCTCTCTCAAAATAAATAAATAAATAAATATTTTAAAAAGTTATATAAAAACGGACAAAGACACACCCTGATACTTTAGAAGACGCTGACTGTTGTGGGCAAGCGCACGGGAGACGCTTACGCACAAGAACGCTGTGTGGCACCTGCCGTGTGGCACAGGCAGTGTGGTGCCCTCCGCACCCACAGAACAGCCGCAGTGCGGAGACAGGTCGGCGCACGCGTCGGCAAAGTGGGGCCACGGAGCCCTCACTTGGCGGAGCACCGAGAGGCAGGGCAGCGGGGAGGGCCGTCTGGATGTCTCCTATAAAGTGACACGTGCTCCTGTCTTGTGACCTGGCAAGTGCACAGCCAGAGATTTCCCTGGGGGAGGGGAACATGTGTCCAGAGAAAGGCGCGTGCAGAAACCTCCCTATGAGCCCAAACCGAGAAGCAACCCAAATGCCCGTTGCTGGGAGCACGGACAAAGAAAGTATGGCACAGAGTATGCCTCGGTGACGAGAACGGACGGACCGTGGTCCCTGCAGCGGCGTGGCTGAACGTGAGAGCGCTCGGCTGCCAGGAGCCTAGCCCAGAAGTGCCTGCCACAGGGTACCCGTCTCTGTGAGGTTCAACCGGTTATACCGGCCTCTGCTGGCAGAACCCTGATGGGGGAGGGGCTGGGGCGGCCAGAAAGCCCCCAGAAGAGAATGTGCTGGGTCGTGAAAATGTACCCCAAGTGCGGTCACAGACAGGGATACACATTTGTCAAAACGCACGGAACTACGCTTACACCCGCTGCGTTTCGCTGCACGTAAATCATACCTCCATAAAAGAAATCTGTGAAAAAGGACCCATCGTGCTAAGTCACGAGCTCAGAAAGCCCAGGGCACACGGGACGCGGCGGGAGTCGCATCAGAACCTCCCGGCCCCCAAATCCAGCTCAGATCCTGCTCTCCGTGCCACCGCCCTCCATCCCAGGTGACAGGATGCCTTCCCCCTCCGAACCATAGCCTAAGTCACAGCACAGCTACTGGGCTCATAATTCCCCATCCTCGGTGGGCACAGGGGGGCCCCCAGAGACACTCCAGCCTTAATCCCCGGCACCTGTGAGTAGTGACCTTGCGTGGAAAAGGGAGAAGGAAGCTGCAAATCAGCTTACCCTCGCCTGAACGACCCGGGGGGGCCCAATCTGACCACACACATCCTAAGGTGGGGAAGAGGCAGGAGAGGGTCAGAGAAATGCGGGGTAAGGGGCCTGGCCCACACTCCGAGGCTGGCCGGAGGGGCCACAAGCCAAGCACGCCGTGGCCTCCAGAACCTGGAGAAAACAGGGAGGTGCGTTCTCCCCTCGAGCTTCTGGAAAAGGCCGGCGGCCCTGCTGATGCTGGGACTGTGGCCCCGTGAGACCCACCCCAGACTCCTCACCTCCGGACCCACAAGATAATGAAGTTGCGGTGTCTGTGGTAATCTGTTACAGTGCAATTTGCTCCAGCTGCTAAGATCCTTACAGACAACGTGACCCGTGTTTAGTCTCGGGCTCAGCCCCGCAAGCGGTCCGGGCCAGGGGGGCTCAGGAAACGTGCACAGGGTGCCTGCACGGGGTGCCGCCGGTCCAGGGTCTGGAGCGGTCGTGCGGGAGTCAGGGACCCGCTTCCAAAGTTCTCCAGGCCCCGCGCGCAACCCCCAGGATTGGCTGGAGCCCCAGGGTGTTGAACGTCAGGCTGGGCATCGGCCTGGGCAGAGAACACGGCTTTATCAAAAGGACACCAACCTGCAGAGCCTTGCGGGAGCAAGGAGCTTCCTTCTAGGAACGTCCACCACACCCGACAGCTTCCCCGCGGTAAACACACACACACAGCCCCCGGGAAGCCGTTCCAGAGGGACCACCGGCCTGGACACGCTGCACGGCCCCCACCCGCCCTGTGGGCATCTTATCCAGGCGAAGCGGGGCAGCGCTGGCAGGTGGGCAGGGAAGGAGCAAGAGAGGGGAGGACGGCTGGATTCCCCTCCCCGTCAGGAGGGAAGTTAGACCGGGAGGATGGGGGCATTCGGCCTCCTGGAAGGGGAGTCGCGCTCGTAGGCCGTGGTCTTGCCCTTCACAGACCAGAGGGGCTGGGCGGGCCATTTGCAGGACAGGATGCGGGTGGGCCGGGGGCCGTAGGCACTGCCTGGAGGTCCGGCTGGTACCAGGGGCTCGGTGGATGCATCACCACCCCCGGGAAAGCCAGCCCCCCCCAGCGGCTGGCGGCTGCCCCTCCCAGCCGCCTTCCCCACTGGAGCATGTGGCAGCCTCACCTTCCAAGCTTAAGGTCAGGCTGCCTCCTACCTCAACACCCCTACAATACGGCGAACGTCGCGATCCCCCCCACCCGGTGTTGGAACCCGAGCAGAGACCGAACAGTGGGAAGCTTAGCGCAAACAGACGGCCCTCTGAAACCAAAGTTCTTGGAGAGCTGGGTGTCCCCGAGCGGCTGCAAAGCCAGCCACGTGTCGGGGGACCCGGCGGATCGGGAGACACCACCGCGCTTTCCAGAGCACGTGTCCTCAGAACGCCTCGTTTCCCGGCCGCGCTGGCCCCGGGGCAGGGGCTCCCTGGGGAGCACGTGGGCTGGGAAGCTGCTCGGGACGGGGGCCACCGGCCCGCACGATGGGCGCAGCCAAGCCACTGGCCGCAGAGCAAACGCGGCTGCTTCGGACGTGTGTGCGACGTGCCCGGGACTCGGCCAAGGGCCGGCAGAGCACACGCGGCCCCGGCTCCTCGCGGATGACGGCTAATGCTTCGCTCTCCCCAGCAGCCAGCAGATCTGTGCCCCACACCATTTTACACCAGCGATCACCTCTCAACGTTTTACTCAAGTCAATGTTTTGGCAATTGATTTCAACACGGTTTGCAGCAAAGGCTATATCTGGAGTTCTGAGAGACAGGGAAATGATTTTCCGTCGCGAGCCCCAACCTCTCCAGAGTGGTTTTCATCGAAACATCAAACTGTGTGGTTCTACGGGGGGGGGGGGGGGGGGGCACGGAGGGCCTTTCAGGAAAGGCGAGCTGCCCATTCATGACGTCCACACGAGAGACGGATATAACCAGGCTGCAGGACTCACTCAACCCACGAAAGCCCTTTTCCGAAGCTGAAACCAACGATCCAAGTTTTCTGGAACGTGTACTGAACAGCCCCTTAACTAAATGCTTCCGCACTGTCTTGCAACCTATTTCTGGTTTGGACAAAGCCCAGAGGAATTGAATCAACCTCTTTCGATGACACAGAGGAATCCTTGCTGTGAAACTCGGCCTTTCTCTGTAGCCAGGCACCAGCCGGTTCTCAGCGCACGCCCCGCACGCCCAATGGGTCGCCCAGGGCCCGAGGGGCGGTGAAGGGTGGTGCCCGCCTTACCTGCCTGGCTGTCCTTGGGCCGGCACTGCACCTCCTCTACGCACTCGGCAGGGAACCATCCGATGTGGCCGCGGGCGCTGCCTTCCCAGAAGCCTCCCTCGCCGATGCTCAGCACTAGAGACAAGAAGGGGAAGCCGTTAGCGGGTGGGCTCGGGGGCCCGGGACAGAGCCGTGCCAGCGCCCTCGGCCAGGTCTACACAGCCGTCCACGAGGGGACCTCGAGGGGACCGTCGAGAAGACGGTGCTGAGGGTGTGGACACCAGACTGCCCAGGTCTCCTCTCCCCTTAGGCCTGGGAGACCTAATGCAATCTGAGACCACGAGTCCCACGGCTACTTTGTCCCCTCTCTTGGTGTCCCAGTTGAGACGGGAGAAGGGAACTTTAAGTCCCTGCCATCAACGATGTCAGGTGGAAAAAGTGGGGGGACAGGTCACCTCCACGGACAGAAGGAACGACGAGGTCACGTCTGCCCCTTCCGAGCTGGGGGAGGGGGAGTCCAAAGGTCTGGGTCTGCCTGATCTTTTTTTTTTTTTTTAATCTTTTATTTATTTTTGAGACAGAGACAGAGAGAGACAGAGACAGAGCATGAGTGGGGAAGGGGCAGAGAGAGAGGGAGACACAGAATCTGAAACAGGCTCCAGGCTCTGAGGCATCAGCACAGAGCCCGATGCAGGCTCGAACTCACAAACTGTGAGATCACGACCTGAGCCGAAGTCGGACACTTATCTGACCGAGCCACCCAGGCGCCCCTGCCTGATCTTTTAAACCAGTTTTGGGAGGTCAGTGTGCAGCAGGAGCTGGCAGAGCAGCGGGGGGCTGTCCCCTGACCCCGTGTTCCGTGCGGCCTCGAGGCAAGGAGCACTGGAGGTGGAGGGCGCCAGCCGGAGCCCCGTGCCTCCGGCGAGCCAGCCGGTCAGGGAAGGGCCTGTTGATCACGCGGGTGCAGGCAGGGAGTGGGGCTCACCGATCCCCTTAGAGAGAAGGGGTGGTGGGCCTGCTCATGGGGGCCACTCTGCACAGTGAAATGCGGACACGAGCAGCTTCAAGCGTTTTGTCCCATGCTGACGCCGGCCCCTCACGCCCCAGGCAGCCAGCTGGCCGGGACCCACACCCCAGAGGGGCCCCGCGGATGGAGCACTGCCTGGCGGCAGCAGGAGGCCCAGCGCCTGCCCCTGTGCTGGGCAGCCTGAAGCCACACGCCTAGGTCACACCTTGTCTGCGTGGCACGCACAGAAGCTTCTCACCCCCGGGCCTGGGCTTCCCGATCTGTCAGAGAGGGACAACGCCCCCAGAGCTCCGCATGCGACACAGAGGAGGCTCGTGACCCCGTGCTCCCCGCCCATCCGTCTCCAGACTCCCCACCACAGAGTCAGGGAAGACATGCCACAGTTTCACGGACACCACGTCGTGCTTCCGAGTGTGTTCCTTTTATCCCGAGACCCACGGGAAGGGGCAGAGGCTGACGGAGAAACGGCAGGGTGCGTGGATGGGGGAGGCGGGGGGGCGAGCACTGGCAGGTGGTCCTCTTGGCAGGGGGCAGGTGGAGGGTGCAGGCGGGACGCTGGGTCCCATCTGGAGCGTCTGCTGGGTTTCAGGCCTTGCGCACGGCCGGCCCTCTGCCCTCAAGGAGCTGCGAGCTAGTCCTGCAACCGTGTCGGCCGGACCATTGGCCACACATCTGGGCTTGCGCCCCGGGGACTGGGTCCGCCCACCATGTCAGGGTGCACCTGTCCCCAGGTAGGAGAGGGTGTTCCTTGTAAGCAAGGAGGGAGCTGGGCTGGGCTCACCCATAAACTGCTGATTCAAGTCACTGAAAAGTAGACACTTTGCACCCTGAGAACGGAGTATCCGCTCGCCCTCTATAAGCCCACGCGCTCCCGAGGCCACAGCTGAAGCATGGCGGTTGGAGAAGGTTCTGGTCTAGCTGTCCGCTTCCTGGCTGCTATTCCGGGCGGGCCTCTCCCCTCCAGAGACACACGGCCCTGCCTTGTACTTTGGAAAACAACACTGTCGGTTCTAGATGAGCCGGGCCGTTACCGGGCTTGGGAGGGACTGTCACTGAGTGAGTCCCCACCCCCGTCTGCCATGCACCTGCCTGGGTCATCGAGGAAGGAGCTACCTGAGTGTCCGGGAGCGAGCCCCTGGGCTGGGACAGCCTGAGCGACAGGGCCCCCCATTCTGCATCAAGCCCCCTGATTAGAACGTCGCTGTAGGCCATCTGAATTTCAAGCCATCCTGGGCTTTCCTTCACATAGTATCCCAAGGGGCACCACAGCAGGCACACCCCTGTTCCCGGGCACCCACACTTAGGGAGAGGTATGCAAAAGATGCTTTCCCAGGTGCACGGGCTCCGTGGTCCACCGGGAATAGTAAGATCCACCCTCCACGGCTGGGGGTCAGGGAGCCGGGGGCGTATCCACAGGACCCCAGGGCCTTCCCGCCTACTGCCGGGACCCCACCAGCCGCCAGCCGGGCAGCCAGGATGCAGGGGCTGCTCACAAGACCAGGCCACACAGTGTGGCCGGAGGGAAGGGGGCCCAGGCCCAGCATAACGGGCTCCAGGGCAACTGTCAGTGGCCTGCATGGCCCGCCCAGCTGCCTTCAGAACAGAAGTCCTTTGCATCCGCCCTTTGAGGCGCGAGTCTGGGAACTGATCTCTGTTCTCCACGGGAGATGGGCCCGGCTCCCCACACACCCTGCTCTCCTGCAGCGAGGGCTGGGTCCCAGTCTGGGGCGAGGCCCCTGGAAACATGCAGAGAGGGACGGATCCCCTCACACCAGTGCCCGCAGGGCTCCTGCCCAGCGGGGGACCCCTCGGCGGCTTGGGCCCACCCCTCTGCCCCGAGCCACCTTCCCGCTGCCCCTGGGCTGTGAGGCTCCTCCTCTTCCCCGGCCTCCCCTCATCCGGCTGCAGACTTGGGGTCTCCTCGGATTCCGTCTCTCACTGCCGCCCCCACGGCCCCCACTCCCCTGACCCGAGCCCTGTGCCCTGTCTGCCCTTCTGTTTCCCGTCCGCGTACAAGGAGACACGGTCAATCTGCCTCTCGTCTCTCCAAGACCGGGTCGAGAGCACGAACACGGGTACAGGCGAGCAGAGCTGGAGGTCGGAGCGGACACAGCGGGGAGGGGTGGGACCGGCGTGGCTCCGAGTCCAGACCAAGTAGATCTGGGTCCCGGGCCCCTGGTGACCAGCTGGGGGAAGACTGGGAGGTCTTTACCGGAGTTACAGCGGCTACGAGGTTCACGTGCAGAAACGCACGTGACGTGCCCAGTGCTGTGCGGAGTAAACAGTAGGCGCTCAGGGATGGGGGTCTCCACCTCCACCTACTCTGTTATCGTCTCTGACGCGTGGAGACAGACGCAAAGCTCCCAGATACGAAGCGACCTGCCGGTGGTCACCTGCCGGCCCGGGCTGAAGCCCCGCGTGCGTCTGGGGTGCAGAGCGCCATGGAAACACATGGAATCAAAGGAAGGCTGGGGCTTGGGCCGAGGGCTTAGCCGACCTCAGAGTTGGGCCGGCCAGGGAGTCCCGGATGGTGTGTCGGGGGCCACGGGGTAGGTAGGGTGGGGTGCACACAGACGCAGTAAGAGCAGGCCATAAGGGGCGGTGCTCTGTCTTCACACCGGCTGCCAGCCCCCCCGGATTCGCGCATCACCCGACGGTATTCAGGCGAGGGCTCCTGGACGGGGCAAGTCCCGGGGGCCTGGCCTGCCCAGCTTTCTCAGAAGAGGGCCTGTTCCCAGAGGTGCCCCCACCAGGCCGGGAGAAAGGGGAGGGGCGCGCCCCTGGGGCACCTCCAGGACACCCCCCCGCAGCCGCGGCGCAGGGGATCCGCGAGGGAGCGGCACGGCCGAGGCGGCAGTGTGGACCCCCAGGCACTCAGCAAAATCACTTCTGTCGCCTTCTGTCCGGGGCCCCGTGTGATCGCCACGGCGGAGCCACCAGCCAGCCAGTCTGCAGAAGCCGCGTCCTTGTCACGGGGACAGCGTGAATCCGCTCGCTCCTAGGGGACAAAGTCGACCCCGCGACGCGTTCTGGGGCTAAGATTCAAAGTTGCGGGTTGTGTGAACCTCTACGTTTGTGACTGGAATGTTTATAATCTGAGAGCTGACAAGAATCCCGCCCCAGACAGGGACGGTGCAGGGACTTCCGCCTACAGGTGTGATGGACAAGGCCCCGCTGGCCACCAGGGAAGGCGGCCGCAAACCCCGGGTTCGGAGGGGAAGGTGCCCGAATGGGCGGGGAGGCACACGGGCCCGGCCTGCGGGAGGGAAGCTGGACCAGAGAGCCCCGCTCCACGGCCCGGGGCCTGCGAGTCCCAAGGGAAGGAGCCCGAGAGGGGCCGGCAGACCGGACCGCCCCATCCCTGAGCCGTGTGCAGGGCGTCGAGCAGCTCAGCGGGGCGCCAGATCTGAGCCGGCCTGTCACCCAGGCCACCCAGCCAAACAGGGGAAAACTCAGCGAAGTCAGAATCCCCACGACTAAGCCGCCTGATGTCCACAACGCAACAGAGGGTCACCAGACACATCAAGACCTGCTAGGACAAAGCCCGTCCTCACAAGGAGAGGAAACCAAGCAAGGCCAGCCTGAGATGGCCCGGACGGGGGACTCACAGACTGGGACTTCCGAGTGCCGACTGGACCACTCCAGGGTCCTAAAACAGTACACGCTCTCGGGGAGCGAGAAACCCCAACAGGGCAAGGGGAGGTCTCGCGTGAAAGGAAACGACAGAAACGATACACGCAGAAACTCTGGAGTTTAAACGCGCAATTTCCGACATTAGAAAAAATTCACAAGATGGCCTTAACAGCGAAGGGGACATTTCAGAGAAAAGAGTTTTGGGAAAAGATCAACAGACGTGATCTAAGGTGAGGAAAAGTGCCAGAAAGAAAATGCACCGAGCTCCGGGGACTTGTACGGGCTACCGGGTGGCCAAGTTTACGTGCCGCTGGACGACCAGGCGGGGCCATGAGAGAAGAGGCCTCCACCTGTCACCAGACACTTGCAAAAGCCAGCTGGGGTCAGCCGGATTAGCACAGGGCACAGAAGAGGGCGCTGGGTTGTGACCTGGGGGGGGCCGGCAGGACTTGGCCCCGGCCGGCCGACCTCTAAGGGGCACACTGTCTGTCACCTGCCACGCATCTTCTGAAGACCTGTCCTCAGATGACAGGGCTAGGCTACAGCTCCCGCCAACCTCCTGCTCATGCCCTCATTACACCCGTCTTCCTGAAAGACTTTCCATACCTCCTCTCCCTGTTCGGAAACCGTCGCTGGCTCCCTAGGACCCCGGCCACAAAGTCTAACCCCTTGGCCCGGCATTCATGGAGCCCTTCAATTCTCTTCGACCACATTTCCCAGGATTCTGCTCGGGGAATACTTCCTTCCAACCTGGCGGGCTTCCTTCCCAGGAACACCATCGGCCCCAGGCTGTGGCTCCTGCTGGACCGTCTACCTAGACACCCCAAATCCCAACAAGACACGTCCAAATATGACCTGTGACGGTTCCTCCTCCCATGCTGCTTTTTAAAATTTTGTTTAATGTTTATTTTTGAAAGAGAAACAGATCATGAGTAGGGAAGGGGCAGAGAGAGAAGGAGACACAGAATCCGAAGCAGGCTCCAGGCTCCTAGCCGTCAGCACAGAGCCCGAGGTGGGGCTCGAACTCACGGACCGTGAGATCACGACCTGAGCCGAAGTCAGATGCTCAACCGACTGAGCCCCCCCAGGTGCCCCCCTCCACGCCGCTTCTTCCTGGGGCCCTCAGGGGTTTTCCAGGTAGAAAGGACCTCTGCCCCCGTCCCTGTACTTTCTGCAATGGAATCTCATTCTAGACGTGTGTGTGCTGCTCCCTAACAGGCATCAGGGATGCCACAGCTATGTCCCCCCAGAGTGACTGGCGAGCGTCACTCTGTTCCCCGTTCTGCCTTCCCGGGGCTCTGTATGTGCCCCCAGGCACCTACACCCCAACGTTGGGTCCACTGAGGCCAACGGGGCCCCGGCCCGACCCAGCCCCAGCAGCAGGGTGGACACTGACCTTTAACCCTGTCGCCGCGATGAAGGGGGATCTCGCCGTCGACCTGGGGGTGGTATGGCTTGACGACGACGAAGAGCCTCCCCGGCACCGCACTGTAGAGCTTCCGCTTGGGCTCTGGGTACTCGAAGGCAGACAGCGTGTCCCTGTTGGCTCCAGGCGGGAAAGCCGGCCTGAGAGGGAGGGGACAGAGGGAGAGGGTCACGGCCTGAGACAGCGCACGTCGCACTCCAGGCCCGCAGCCCATCCATTCGTCACAAACACCGTGCCACTCAAGCGGTCACATAGGAGCCCCCGGTTCTAGATGAGGCGAAGACGTGAAAAGGCCCGGGGGCAGCATTCTTGGTTAAGAGACCGGTAATTCCAGCATTTCCGCTTCTGGGAATAAACCCCAAAGAACCGAAAGCAGGGTCCCAGACACACGTTTGCACGCCCTGTCCACAGCGCCACTGCTCATGACGCTGAAAGATGGAAACGACCCGAGCGCCCAGCAAGTACAAACAGATGAACAGTGCGGCCCATCCACACAGCAGACTAATGCCCAGCCTCAGAAAGGAAGGACGTTCTGATGTCTGCTACAACATGGGTGGACCTTGCAGACGTCGCGCTCAGTGAAAGAAGCCAGTCAGAAAAGGCAGGCGATCCCGACGGGATTCCATTGAAAGCAGGTACCTGGAACAGCCAAGTCCCTAAGTAGGATGGTGGGCTGGGGGTCAGTGTCTCATGGGGACAGCGTGGACGGTGGGCGCTGTGGCCAGGGGAGGGGCTGGGGGTCCGTGTTCACGGGGACGGAGCCTCCACCTGGGAAGATGGACAGTTCTGGAGCCGGAGCGTGGGGACGGCCGTGTAACAGCGGGAACGCGCTTAGAGCCGCGGAACTGTGCGAACACAGGTGAGATTGCAAACTCTATGTTATGTGCACTTTAACACAATTTTTTAGAAAAATAAAAGCAAAGGGCTGCAGCGAGGCAGAAATCGGGGCAGACCCCGGTTCTCCGGCACGTTATCAGGTTCGCCGTGCGGGCACCAGCCACTCCAGGTGCGGAAACACCAGCACCTTCCGCGAGAGCTCTCGGGATGACACTCGTGGCTGCTCCCGGAAGCCCTGCTCACAAGGTGTCTCACAAGAGGGGGGCCCCTCCTGTCGCGCTTTACGTTATTTCACAAAGAGCGTACGTTTCCAGGTCGACGTCCAGGCCGGATAGTGAGAAACACCCCGGCCGCCCCAACAGGGGGGCTATGCGTGCGCGGGAGGCACGTTCACAGAGAAACACGCTGAGGGGCTTCTGTCACGACGTCCCCGCACCCCCGTGACGGGTGGCTGAAGCCGGCCACTTCTGGGCAGCGGAAAGAGAGCACGGCCACCCTCGTTCTTATGGGGGACAACACGAGGTGTCCTTGAGCCGTCTTCCCGGGACGGGGTCTTTGGGAAGAGCATACACACAAGGTCGAAGCTGGGCAGGGATTTCTAACTGGGGAGCCACACCTGGGTCTCAGGAGGGGCCGACGCGTGTCACAAATTCACGTCCCCAGCGGTGGGGCCCCAGTCAACTATGGATACCGTGGCCCCTGAGCCCGCGGACGGGGCCTCGAGCTTTCTACGAGGAGGACGTTCGCACGGGCAGGGGTGGGGGGCTGCTGTGAAACAGGCTTGCAAGGAGAATTTCAGAAGCTGACAGGACCGCTCACGCTGGGGGGTTAATGTGAACCCTCCACGTTTCTTTGGGCGGTCCTTACCCACACCCACACCCCTGATAAACGGCACACGCTTTGCTTCGTGCTCGTAGAAGTTCACCGAGCAGGGCAGCACTACGTCCTGGGCCCGCGACTCATTCACCGTCGTGACTGAGCGTGGGCTGGGGGGGCCGTGTGTCCCCAGGGATGCGATTTCTCCCACGGAGCCTTCGTTGACCAAGCTCAAGCCACAGATGGAGGTCACCGAACCCCGGGGGCGCAGGTGCCCCTGTGAACTTGGGTACCACCAGGTGCCCCTGCCCAGTGGGCGCACATCACCTCCTCAGTTACCCTCTCACTGTCTGGCCAGCTACAGATCAATGTGTCTGCACAAGAAAATGCACCTTGGGGTTCCTCTCAAAGACCCAGACGTTCCTTCTGACGGATGTCATTTATCCCCAGGCATGCCAGGAGCCCTGAGAGGAGTGACTTCTGCAAAAGACATGTCGTGGGCACCCCTCCCCCCCACACACACACATTTTGGTCCAAGGTAACAGCTTGGCAAGGCAGGACTCACGGAGGGGAGGGACAACCTGGGTCACCTGGCAGTCATGCGAAAGAATTCGGGAAAGCCAGAGTAGCTGGGCCATGTTCCCACCTGAGAGGACCCCGCCAGCCTTCTGTGGCACCTGCATGAGCTCAGGGTATGATTCACTAGTTCAGTCCGGCTCATCTCAGCCAGACTCAGGGCGGCTTGGCCCAAGAGACCAAGGGCTCAGAGGAGAGTAGGGGCATGAGGGGGTCTCCTCTCTGGCTTCTGGGTGCAGAAGGTGAGTCCTGGAAAACAAGGGACCCGATTCCGCTTCAATAGGGAATGTGGCCCCTGGGGCCACTCACCTGCACCAGACGAGTTCAGAAGAGGCTTGGGGTAGGTAGAGAGGGGTGGGCTTGGGGAGAGGACCACACACCAGGGCCCCCAGACCTCTGTAAACCGTGGCTGAAGTGTCCTCGACGCACCTGCCCTGTGCGCACTGAGGGGTGGCAGGGGTGGGACCCAGGGCTGGGGCGGCAGGAGGGTAATGTAGGAGAGGCCGCTCCAGACCCCGTCACCGCACGTTGAGCGCAGCCATGGTCTGCTCTCGGCCCCGGCCGCCCTGAGGAGGGCGCCCCAGGCAGCGCTCCTTGTCGAGCTCCTTGTCGACGCGCTCCAGCTGTTCCGGATTCTTCCGAGGACGCAGGCCCCCACCCTCGGCCCCCTCCCTCCCCAGATCGGTTCCTGCCTGGGCGGCATTTGAAGGCCTGCTGGGACCCGGTGAGAGACGCCACATCTCCTGCGGGGTCCGGGAGAACCCAGGTGGGGAATCCGTTCCCCGTGAGCCCCACGTCCGGTCAAGCGTGCCTGGTCTTTCACATCCCTCTGGGCTACGCGCTCCCAGGCCCCCCCGGGGTCCATTTACTACGTTACTACGCGGTGCCTGGCCTCCCTGAACGGCAGCTCCCAGCGTCCGCGTCTTTGGCACCAGCCGGGGTGGGTGCGAGAGGGGCCTCCGGCAGGGTCTCTGACGGGGCCCCCTCCCCGACCTAGAGAGGCCTCTGGGCTCCCCTCCCCCAGCACCGTGTCCTCTGGGTGGGTCTGCGCTGTCTTGCTGTGCAGCAGGAGGGCGGCTGTCCCTAGGGCCCCCTCCGGAAAGGGGGAGGTGCCACTGGGTCCCCGCCTGGAACACTTCATCGTCGTCACAGTGGGTTCGGCATCCACGCCGGACTCCTGACCCGGGGTTCCCTGCGTGACCAGCTCCTTCCCAGCTGCCCCCCCTCACCTCCTGCTCTTCCCGACTCTCTCCGGATTTCAGCCGCACCCGCGTCCCTTGTGCTCCTGGACCGCTTCGTCCAAACTGGGCTCCGGCCCGTGGCTCGTGGCCACGGCTGCCCGTGGACCGGACGGTGCCCCTCCAGGTCAGATCGTTCACTTATCCACGTGCTGCTTTAGTCCCCGGTTCCGAGGGCAGGGACCACCTCTGGCTGGTTCCCTGCCGTGAGCCCCGTGCCCGGCACGCAGTAGGCCCTCAGCTGAGGGTCTGGCTGCGAGAGGGGACCGGTAGCCACCACCTGCACGCTTCCTGCCTCGGGTCTCGGCCCGCGGGGTCACCCCGGGGCACGCCCCCCGCACCTGCCGCCCGGACCGTGGCGCACTGCGTTTGCGCCCGGCTGGAGGCGCCCGCGCCTCGAACCCCCCGCGCCGCGCTATGGCCGCGAGCTGGCATCGTGGAAAAGGCGCCCCGCTGCACTCGCGCCCGGACCGGGCGTCCGCACAGGCCTCCTCAACGCCCCTTGCAACTAAAACGCCTGCTGGCCACGCGGTCAGACTGTGGACGGGAAGTGCGGCTGGGATCGTCACGCGTTCTGATGGGAGTTCGGGCGCAGGCCGGGCCGGGAGCGCTGTCGCAGTCGGAAGGCACGACCGTCCCGCCTCGTCTTCGAGCCGGCCTCGCGCCGTACGATGTCGGAAAACGTTCGCGCCTCCGCCTTGACGCGCTTTGAGGCACCAGAGTCCTTCCGGATCCCGTCCCGTGGTGTTAAAGCATCAGCCTTCACGGCCCACTCTGAGAGGACGGTTGGGGAGCGAGACCGTTCGTAGGCCGGGAGCCGGAGCTGCTGTTAACCGTGACATCGTGGCCGCAGGGCCGAAACGTCACAACGGTGAGTGGCGGGCCTACTACCCGGGCCTGAGGAAAGTGCCCCGCGGAATTCACCACCTGAGCCTCGCGGCGCCGTGGGCTCAGCACGTCAGCGCCCTCCCCTGCGCCCGGCAGAAGCCTGGGGGCCAGCACGTCCACTGTGCAGCCAGCGGGTCGAGGGACAAGGATAGGTCGTCGTCCTGGGTCTTGGGGAGAGAGCCTTAGCTGAGCCCCACTCTGGGCTCCTGGAGAAGAGGGAGTTTTGAACGAAGGGACTTTATGATCCGCGTACCCTTTTTCCTCGTTGGCTTTCACCTCCCCGCCCCCACTTGAATACAAGCTCCTCGAAGACCGTTTGGTCCACGATTTTATCCCAAGGGCCCGACGGGGCTTGGCACAGCCTAGGGGCTCACTCGCTCTCTGTTGGGTAAAGGAAGGAAAGGATGGACGGACGGGTGGGTGGGTGGATGGACTGATGGATGGAGAGATGCGTGGGTGGGTGGACCGGGGGCGATGGATGGATGGACGGACAGAAGGGATGGGGAGCGGAGGAAGGAAGTGCTGTTGATACTTAAACTGGGGACGTTTGGCTTGACCACAGCTTCTGTCCCCCAACGCGATGATGAGAGAAAGGCGAGGAACGAGGTAAGGAAAGAGAGAGCAGTTAAGGGCCTGGCAAAGCACCTCCCCCACGCATGTGCGCACGCGCATACGCACCCCACGTGCTGCACGCGCTTGGTCACCGTCACAGACCAGAGTTACACGGTCGTGATCTTGTCTCAGGGCTGATAACGTTCTCTTTCTAGAGCTATAATACATGATTGCGTGGTCATTTTCTATTTTTAGCTTGACTCTGTGTTGGGGGTGATGGTATCTATCCATCTATCCCTCCATCCACCCAGCTATTCACTAACCCATCCACCCTCCTATCTACCTACCTAGACACGACCTACCCATCCATCCATTCACCCATCCATCCGGTCAACCATCTACCCTCTCATCCATCCATCCATCCATCCATCCATCCATCCATGTATCTACCCATCCATTCACTCACCCATCTATCCATCCGTGACCCACCCACCACCTTCATCCATCCATCCATTCTACCATCTACCCTCTTATCCATCCATCCATCCGCCCACATCCATCCATCTACCCATCTATCCACTTATCCATCTATTCATCTGTCCACCCACCTATCCATCTTACCACTTATCTGAACTTCATATTTACCCATCCACCCAAATTTCAAAACAGACCCTGCCAGATGCCCAGCTGACCTCTTACTACAGATGTTAGACAAGTGATTTAACCTCTTGAAGCCCGTTTCCCTCTCTGATACGAGGGGAGGATCCACAGTGACTGGAGAAGGAGTCAACAGGAACCAGTCTCTGTAGGTGTTAAGAGAACATTAGCACCATTACCACTCCCTGCTTCCACTGGTAAGTGGGTAACAAGTTACCTGTGTCAGCTGCCTGCTTCCAGCTGGCACCAGAGTGTGCGTCACTGGGCAGAGAAGTCAGAGTGAACACAGCTCCGATCTGGGGAGTTGTTTCCCGAGCCTGTTTGCAGATGGTCAGTTCCCTAGCCCATCAATCCATGCCTGGAAAGGCTTTGTCTAAGAACAGGAATTAGTCCCCGAAGACCAGAGTGCGTGCATGGTGTAGGCACTGCCTAATGCAGTGATGTTGGATCTCCCACAAGAGCTAGAGCATCTTCTCATTCCCCATTCATCTGAACCTCACTAAGTCCCATGCTGCAGATGGAAAATGGAGTCTCCATAAACAGTCGCTGACACACAGCTGACCTCACATCCCAGCTCCTTGATCCCAGCCCAGGGCTCCCTGGGAGCTCCCTCCTCTGCGCAGTGATGAGCCCTGGTGACCATGACCTCCCCTGCAGGGAAAGGTGTCTTATGCTCACAACGTCCTCTGTTTATGCACTGTGTCCTCCAGGCCCCAGCTTCCCATGGCAGAAGCCAGAGCAGACCTCCTCCGTGGCCTGGGGATGGGAGAGCCATCCCCTCCCGGGAAAGGAGGCATGGGGGGACCGGCTGGGCCCCCTGCATCCCGCCTGCACAGTGAGGATGGTCTGAAGTTCCACACCCCACGCTGTCAGCACTTCCCTTGTGCTCCGTCCAAGAACAGCCAGATGCAACTCCAGGCACTTGTTTGGGTAGAAGGGCCAAATCACCGAATTCTCCGTATCAGAAAATTGGGGGGCTGGCTGTGGAGTGACACGGACGAGTGAACTGAGCCATTTCCCCGCTGTCCAGGGTGAACAGGGACCTGGCAGACCCGGGGACCGGCTAAAATCGGGGTTTCCCCAGGCTCCTGGCTCACCCAGGGCGAGTGGGCAGAAGGAAGAGTGCTGCAGCTTGGCAAAGAGGGTAAGGCATGGCCAACCCAAAAGGCCCCAAGTTCTTACCGTCCGCCGATCGTTGTGTCTTCAGTATAGAATCTCAGACCCTGCGTCGCCCCCTGTGTCATCAGCACCGTCACCTCTCTGCCCCGGGGCCAGGAAGATGGGCGGGAATCCTCAGCACTCACTGCCCTGGGCACGGTGGCCCCGGCGTGGGCTCCGTGCTCTGCCCTGCCTCTACTGTTCCAGTAACGGCACCCCACAACCCACAGCCTCCACGTGGGGTCCTGAGAAGGGATCTGGGGATGGATGGTCATCAGGATGTCCCTTCCCACCGGCCACAGTGACACTAGCCGGGCACCCCTGTGAGCCGGGACTTGGCGGGTCTCACTCTAGAGACGTGAGAGCCACTAGACACGGGCTCCGTCCAGCCGCTCCAACACCCTCCATGGTAACCCACGCTCCGCTGTAGTTGGGCTCCTGCCCGTTTGCAAGCCCAAGGCCACCCCTGGCTCCAAGCAGAAGAGGGCGGCGGGGAGAGGAGGTCTCAGGAGCCCCCGAGTGGTGGGGAGCCGCTCTGAACGTGCCCCCTCCTGACACCTCCCGCTGTCTGCTCCAGTCACACTGGACCCCTCACCCCTCCCTGGGCCCGGGGGGCCCACCTCTTTCCCCACTTGGGGATCTCCCCTCCTCCATGGAGCCCGCCCATCCCCCACAGAGGTCTGAGCCCTCACTTGCATGAGCTCTGACTCCTGGCGGGGGGCGGCTCTGTCAGGGGCTCATGTGTCTCCTGCCCTCATTTCCGGGGTGGGGACACGGCATTCGCTTCCACACGGTGAGCGCCCAGAACAGAGGAGATTGGGAATTCACACATCTGCGTGACCAACGGAGGCAGCAAAGGCTGAACGTCCCCAAACGCAGAAGGAGAGAGAGTGGCAGGTGAGGGGTGGCCCGTGAGGTGCTCCTGGACACTGATTCCTCAGCAGCCAAGATGTACCTGCTCCCCTATAGTAGGTCCCCTTGGCCCGGCCCCACCTGCCTGCCCAGTGACAGACACAAACCCGGACAGACGCGCCCTTAGCACACTAGGTCAGGCAGCAATGGGGCAGCAGGAGGGCCACCTGACCCCAAGCCTGGGGTCACCCGGCGCCCACCTCGTCCAGACCGTACCCCAGCCCTGCCCTCACCCCAGCTGGCTGGAGCTCACCCCCACCCCCTTTCTGGGTCAGGGCAGGCACAGGAAGGGAGCAGCCACTGCACTGAGTTCTCACTGAGGAAGCCAGGTCCCGGTTCCTCTGGGGGAGCAGAGCTGTGGTCCCCATGCCCCCAGGAAGCAGGGAGAGGGATCGCAGATGTGGAGAGAGACCCAAGCTAGACCCTTCGCACCCATAAGCCTGACAAGATGGGCACTTTGTCTCCTGGAAACGGCGGGTAGGGATAGATGGATTCCCGCCACCCCAGAACCTTCCAGAACCCATTTCCACCTTCCAAGGAAGGGGACGGGGCCTCTGATTTCTCAAGTCTACGGCTCCATCCACAGGCTCTATTCTGTGAGCAGACCTGCTCTGGGATTCGAGGCCCTTGTCTCCGGCTGGCGTTCCTTCCCGGGCGCTCACGGGCAGGCAGGCGCCACTCAGGGGGCACTTACTGGCAATGCTGATGTCACCTTCCACCAGAGGGCCACGGGCACCTGCCGCCCCAACACCTGGACCCCCTTGGATGGCCAGGCCCCCCACACTGGGGGGCTGCCGGGCACCTGCCTTCTCATCCTTCTGAAACCCCAAAAGCGCCTACATGGCCTCAGCTTCCCGCGGGCAGGTTCTGGAACACGATAGTAACTTGGGTACAAGACTCTGCGGAGGCCCCGCCGGGTTCGGCCCGATGGCTCACGCTCAGAGAGATGCCACCAGCCGGCCCCGGGCTGCACTGGATCTCTCTGCCTGGACCCAGAAGCAGCAGTCTTCCCCACTGTGCTGAGCTAAACCCACCAAGAGATGCTCCCTTGATGAGAGAGTGGCCAGAATGCTTCCCTGTGCTGCTGAGACCAGGGCAGCCTGCGAGGTCACTGGAGGGGGGGGTCTTGGCGGGCCCCCGGGTCCTCCTCTCCACATTCAGCTGCTGGGCAACGGGCCAGGGGTCCTCAGGGACGCGGACGAGCCATGCCCGTGGGTGCCACCAGAGGGCGCCGTGGTAGGCAGGGGTGTGCAGAGCCCCGCACCTGAGGCCCACGCAAAGGTGCTGCACGTACAGGGGTTCTGACCTCCGCGGACCTTCTTGCCTCTCTGCTCTGCACTCAGGTCAGCTGGCTATGGAGGCCAGCTCCGCGGGGGAGGCTGACCCTGCCCACAGCACAGAGCCCTGCAGGGGAGGGCTCCGGTCAGCCGTGCCAGCAGGAGCCAGGCAGTGGCTCGGGCAGCTGGGGACGCCTTGGTTCTCCCATGCAGCCACCGAGTCTGCACCTGCAGGTCTGGCCACACGGATGCGCCCGCCGTATTTCCGGCTGGGGTTTCTGGGGCCTTAGCTCGGCATTCCAGCAAAAGGGCTCTGCCTGATCACGTTGCTAAGTGTCCAGGATTCCCTGCCGGTGGCGAGAGGGAAGGGAGGGGACAAGGGGGGCCCTGAGGACAAATCCTTGTGTCAGGAGTCTGGGTCTCCCTCCACCGGGCCGACGTGATTGCCTCTGCTTCTCCCGCCTCGTGGCTGGAGCTGTCACCCGGACAGTGGCCCCGGACACCCTCCAGTGCCGGCCCACGGTGGCCACGGGGTCCTTCTAAAGGTCTTGGTGACAGCCAAGAGCGGCAAACGCTTCTGGGGAGCCCACCGTGAGCCACACGTGACCTCAGAACGTGAGCCCGACGGGAGTCAAATTCAAGTTAACCCTCATCACAAACCACCAGCCCCTGGCTACACAGGAGACCGCACAGAACGGTCATGTGTCTAGTCCCAGGGAGGGCAGGAGCAGAGCTCAACACAACCCGGCGGTTCGGCACGGGGTCTCCACGGGTGGGGGGGCCTCCGGAGCAGCTACCGTGGGGACAGTGTGTGTAGACTTTTCCCTCCACCACGTGGGGCCTCCTAACCCCACCCTGGGTTCTGCCAGAACCAGGAAGGGCTCTGGGGGCCTCCTTGCAAGGCCCCCTGCCAGCCAGGGTCCGTCTGCGCCGGGGAAGGGTTGGGCTCTGAGCTACGAAGACAAAGACAGACTGGAGGGGTTCAGCCACCTCCCTGAGCCCTCCACAAGGCCCGGGGGCCATGCTGTGGAACCGGCATCCAGCCTCCCCCATCCCCGGGGCTGGTTGTGCAGCCAGCTCCACGCATGGACGTGGTCTGAAAGGCCAGAGCGTGGTCTCCTCGCCAGGAAGCAGATAGCCTGCGATGCGGCTCAAAGGCCCACCTTTCCCAGGGGCAGCTGGGGTGCCCGGCAGGTCCCCGTTAGGACAGAGGAGGTTGGGGGAAGCCCCCCAGCAGCTCATGGCTCCTGTCACAGAGGGGCTACTGTCACCAGCAAGGGAGCTGGATCCTGAACAGAGACACCTGTCAGGGTGGGGGAGGAAGGCTGGACGAGGCAGAGACGGCAGGACTAAGGATCAGGGCACCGCTTCCCGGGGCAGTGCACCGGCTGGGCCAGGACAGAGAGCGGGCCGACGGTTGGGGGCGATCCCATGGTCCCAGGCAAACCTGGACGGCTGACCGTCCTGCCCGGAGCTCTGGGTGACACAGGCAGTCGGCCTGGCCAAGCGCCCAGTCCTGGGTTGCACGCAGATTGGAGCTTCACCTAAGGGCCTGCGTCGACGGAGCACTTACTGAGCGCAAGGCATGGCCATGAGCTCATTCATCCCATCTTAGAGACAGCCCCGGGGCGCCGGGCTTCCCCTGACCCTCACTGTGTGGATGAGGCACAAACTGTTAAGTAGCTGGCCCAGGGCGGAGTCCAGAACGAGGGCCCGGAAGTCCTGGGCGCTCAGGACAGGCCGCTGTAAGGACCTCACACGTGCGCACAGGACACCAGGGACAGCCAGGCAGGGCCCCGGCAAGGCACAGCGGCGCCTTTCCTCCCTCCCCTTCACAAGCAGTACTTTGTTTGCGGCGTTGGGGGTCCCCGGCCACAGTGCCGTCGGCATCGTATTAGATTTCGTCGTGGAGGAAGGGGACACGCTCTTCTTAAAATGATAGCCGTGATGCTAGCGAACCGTGTGAAGTAGAATTTGCCGCCTCGGGGGAAACCTTTAATTTAGCTTTAAACTGTTCTTAGCACCTGGGACTTCTCCCTCGGGGCGACTCGGGGTTGAGAATCTAGACCAGAGCCAGAAACTGGATCTCACTGTTTGGAGAACGAGACTGCCAGGCAGTGCCGGGGCGGAGGTGCTGATGTGGGCTTGGGATCGTGCCTGCGTCCAGACGGAGCCTCAGGCCCGAGACCCCCGCCCAGGGGCCGGGGGACATGGTTCCCGCGGGCGCGTCCTCCCCCATCCGGAGACCTGCCCGCTGCTGCTCGGAGCACAGCCGTCAGCCCCCAGTTGGGACCGTGTGAAGCACGGACCCTCCCTCCCATCCCAGGCTCCCCGCCTGCACCCCACTCTGAACACAGGGAACCTGTGGGACAGAGCCCCCGGGGGGGTGGCCCCCATGTCCCTAGCATCACAGACGTCAGCCGGGGACATGGTCTCAGCAAGCCTCACGTGGTAGGCTTGGCACACCAAGTGCCCTCAGAGCCCTGGGGGGGGGGGGATGGGACAAGGTGGGACAGGGAATCCGGTGACACGCTGGGCCAAGCGGTCACCACACCTCACCTGTGCTCGCCAGGAAAACAGGTCAGCGGGCCTTCTTGGGCCACCACGGGTGAGGACAGAGATCAAGGGGACAGACGCTTGGGAATGCCACGCGCAGGCGTGGAAACCAGGAACCAGCAGGCAGGGGGCCGGCCAGCGGGAGCATGAGGACCCGGGCCCAGGCCCGAGGGGGAGCAGACTGGCCTTGCTGGGAGCGGGGGGCCGTGGCTGCTCTGAGCCCCAGCCGTGAGCCCACCCTCCCCCCCCGGAAGTCCCATCCTCATGCGAGCAAGTCTCCATGGCCAGGTGGCCAACGTGCTGGGGGGAGGGCCCAGACCCCGAGTGGGACCCCGGGTTCTGGATCGGGCAGGTGCGTTTGCCTCAAATGCGGCGTTAGGAACAAGTGGCAACGAGCAGGCTGGTGGCCTTAGCACCCTCTCTGTTCGCCTTTCACTCTGGGAAGCCAGGGTCCAAAGCACAGGGAACAGAAACGAGGCCCCAGAGGCCAGCCCCAGCCCCAGGTCACTCCAGGCAGCTCAGCCCCGTCTCCCGCACCTGCCCTGAGAGGTCATCACGGACACGTGCTCGTGCGGGTGACCCGGCATCCAGGCTGGAGTAAAAGAGGTGCTCTGGCCAGCCTCTAGGCGTGCCCTGAGCCCTAGAAACCAGGAGCCACGGAGCAGGGAGGGCCCCCTCTCCTGGTCCCCGCGGGAGCCCCCTGGCTCATCGCCAGCCCCCTCCACCCTGGCCACTCCTTACCCGACGTGCCAGGGCCGCTGGAGCCTCTTGCCATCTTCGAGGGCACCGCCCAGCCTGTTGAGCGACGGTGACCGGCTGTAGGGCCCGGGGGTGTAGCCCCCCAGCGTCCTGGCGGCCCCCTCGGGCTTGCCGGGCGTCTGCTGCAGCAGCTGGGGCGAGAGACTGCGGTGGGAGGTGGCGGAACAGACGGCCCAGTCGGGCGCGCTGGTGTTGAGGTTGTTGTCACTGTTGGAGCGTAGCAGGACCCGGGGGGCGGCCAGCGTGTTGGGGGGGCGCCGCCTCCGGTTGGAGTACGCCGGGGCCTCTCGGAAGGGCACTGGGTGGGAGAGAACAAGGAGGGGGGTGAGTGCACCCGTGGCACCTTCCGTGCAGGGCGCGGACACGCCCCTGCGCGCGCCCTGAGCCCCCGCCGGTCCCCGCCGTGCGCAGAACCCGCCCCGACACAGAAGCAGCGACAGGCGGACACTGAGAACCTCTCCATTTCACGGAGGCTCAAGCCAACGCTTGACATGGAAGGGACTCGGGGTCCGACTTCCATCGGGGCCAGCGCCCCGCTCCGTCCGCAGCCGAGACGCGTGTGAGGGCCTCACAACGCAGCCGGGGCACTGAGACGGCCACAGGTACGTCCTCACCGGGACCCAAGCCTGGCCCCTGGTGGGGGCTGAACTGGGTCCCCCTGCAAGTCCGGTGTTGGAGTCCTGACCCTTTGCGCCCCAGACGGCATGTGGCCATGGGGTCTCCACGGAGGTGGGTACGGTAACACGGGGCCACAGGGTGGGCCCTGATCCCATGTGACCGGGGTCCGTGTAACAAGAGGCGATCAGGGCACAGACACGCACAGAGGGACGACCCCGTGAGGACACGGGGAGAGGACGGCCGTCCACACGCAAGGTGAGAGGCCTCGGGGGGACCCAGCCCTGCCCACGCCTGGACCTCGGGCTCCGGCCACCAGGCCAGGGGGACAATAAATCCTGTTGGGTAAGCCCCCCGTCTCCGGGACTGTGTCACGGCCGCCCCAGGACACGCACACGGCCCTCCAAGCACTGTCCCAGGCGTCTGCTTTGGTTCCAAGCATGCTTCTTTCTCCACCCTTCAAACCAGGCCCCGCAGTGTGGAGCAGGAAGAGGTGAGCACACCTCACCCGTCTTCCTACGACATGCTAGACTGCAGGCGAGGCCCTTACTCTGCCGAGTTCAGCGTCCCAGAGACTCAGAACGAGGACACTGCCCACGGGGACCGTGGGTGCAGGCGTGCATGCTGCAACCACTCGGGCTTGCTCCGCGGGCTGGAGCCAGAAATAGAAAGTGTCCTTTCTAAGAAGACGCATGTAAAGAAAAGCAGCCCTCCAGGCTGTGGAGAAGTCAGATGCCGATGACCCCAGGAGCTGGGGACGCAGGCTTCCTTCAAGGTCCCGACATGTGGGCAGCTTCCCGCTCGCCATGGGGTTGGTGTACTTTGGGATGAAGCGGGCGAGCAAGCTCCCAAGTCTGTGCTGCCTGAGGCCAGGGCCGTCACTGCACACAGACTGGGGCTGCGCGTGCCCTCCCAGGGGAGCTGGGCTGGAGACGGGAGTCTCAGCATCTCAGAGGACAAGAGTATTGCGAGCACAATTCGCCATCCGCGCTGCCCGAGGTCAGAGGCTGCGGTGAAGTACTTCATGAAAACTAAGGACAGGTGCACCCTTCACGGAGCCTGGGCCTGACGTCAACCCCTGCTCTCGGCGACGACCACACTGGGCAGCCGGGCTCACAGGGGACAGAGGTGGTGCTGGCCGGGATCACAGGGGACAGAGGTGGCGCTGGCCGGGATCACAGGGGACAGAGGTGGCGCTGGCCGGCTCACAGGGGATACAGGTGTGCTGGCCGGGCTCCACTGAGACAGCTGTGACCCAGTCACCCCTTCACCGCCTCGCCAGGATGCAGGACAGTCCGGGAAGGCAGGGACGGAGCCAGCTCGGGAAAGACGCATAAAAACGGCAGGAGGCTGAGGATGGGCACTGGGAATCCACGTCCAGAACAGCTACTGAGCCTTTGGAAGGGACACGTCGGGAGGTCACATTCTTTCAACACGCGGCAGCGTGAGCTCATTCCGACCCGACCCCTGTCCGAGCAGGACGCGGCCGGGACCCCACTCTGAATTTCTCAAAGGAAACACACACGTGCCGGCCTGGCTGGGAGAGAGGCGGGCGACGGGAAAGGCCGGCGGCGTCCTCCCCCGGGGACCCCCGCCTCTTAAGGGGCTCAGCCCACCGGGGAATCAGCAGGGCCTGACCCCACCTGCCAGAACATCCCCCACTTGGTGGTTTGCTGGTCGTGAGGGACAGCCTCATCGGTCACTCCCCCTGGGCAGACAGAGGCCAGAATGACTCCTGTGAGGACTGAGCGCTCATCCTTTAGGGTCTGAAAAGTGCACCCGCCGGTGGGCGCCTTGGGGTGACCTGAGACCTGCCTGGCGAAGGGGTGGGGGACCGAAGACCGCGCAAGGGGCTGATGACTGCACCACCCGCCCCAGAGGACGGTTACCTTTCGTGCACAGAGCCTGCCAGCTGAAGGACTGTGTCACAGCGAGAAAGCCAACCCCTCAAGCAGCTACAACAAGCAGAAAGCGGGACCCGGCCCTCGGCCTCCTGGACCCACTTCCCCTCCCCCCACCTCCCGCCCCCGAGGAGAGGCCAGGGCTCACGCTACCCATGGGGAGGGGACCCCCCCCAGACGAGGAAACGCGTGCATTCTGTGACGTGAACTCCTGCCAGAGCCTCCAGCTTCCCCGGCGACGGAGTTGGGTCCATTTGTCTGACTGATGTGACTGTAAGATATTAATGCCCTTAATAGGAACTGGGGGAGGGGGCGGTCCTGCCAATGGCTGAGACAGACTCACGCGGGCAGAAAAATCTATGAAAAAACAGCAGACACATGGAATGAACCCCAGCGAACGTCTCCGCGCCGAGCGTGGATGACAAAACCCAAAGTACCACAAGACGAATCTGGGTTAATAATGTCAGAAAATGAGCCCGGACAAACGCCGTGTTTCAGACCAATTCCCGAGACAGGGGCTGAAGCCGGATTTGCGAGTGGGGGCGTGGGTAGTGGTCGGAATTCCGAAGGACCGGTGCCCCGGGGGGGGTGGGGGGGCCGGGGTGTTTTCAAACACAGCCTGCCCTGGGGATCAGGTGGCTATACTCAAAGGGAATCGCATAGGTAATGTCAGGGCGAGCATTCAAATGACAATCGTCTCACTTAATCACCAAGACTCGCATTAAATTAGTTTCCCGTGTGAGATAATTGGAAATTCTTTCCGTGTTTGTTTTACGGCTCGGGCTGGTAAGTACCTTCCTAATTCCTCCCAAGTAATGTCTTCATAAACCTGATTTCACAAGACAGGAGTTCTCTGTCTGACAAACTCACTGGAGCCATCCGTGGAAATGTTGATTTTTTTTTTTTGCGAAAAGGGTTAAAAATAACTCTTTTCCTGTCTGAAAATGATTAATATTCCACCCAACTGTTTCCTTCTTTCAGGCGATCTGCAAACTCTCAGTGGGCGGATATTTTCTTAGCCGTCTTACATGCATGTATTTATACATTTTCCTTCCACAATAGAAATTACACAAGGTGTGACAAAAAGCATATGCACTCTCGGCGTCTGCCACACTGCGTTTCCATGCACTCGGGGAAGCTGCGACCCAGAGATGGCCACGGAGAGCCCAGGAGTGGTTCCCAACGCGTCCGCCCTGTCGGCGCGGCCAGCCCGGGTCCCGACCCTCCTCGTGCCCGAGCGAGCGCCCGGCAGCCGCCAGGTAGCGGCCAGACTAGTCAAAACTTCCTTTGTTTTCCACAGGACTTAGTTTCCCACGCGGCACGTTCCGGAACGCAACGGTACCGGGGGGCCGGGGGCTCGGGAACCCAGGCAGACAAAACGGCACCTTCCGGCGGGCTCGCGTTCCAGACCCACCGCCACACAGCCCGGTCACGCGCCAGAAGCGATCGCTCCCTTACGCGATGAGAAGGGACACGCAGCGATGCCGGGAGGGACCGGAGTGCCCCCCCCCCCCCCCCCCGCCGGCCGCTGCCCCGGAGAGGCAGTAAGAAACTGCTAGTTCCCAGGCACCGCGCTCCCGCCAGCTCGCCCTTACCTTCCTTCTTGGTGAAGGCATTTAACAAAGACTTCATCTTCCCTCTGACTCTGGCAGCAGCCGGCTCATTATATAACCTTCTCAGACGGGAGGAAGGCAAGGGAGGCTGCCCGGCCCCTCGGCGGTGCGGCGGCGTGGACCCGGGGAGCGGCGGCGGGCGTCTGGGCGCTGCGCGCTTCCGAGCGCGGCGGGGCATGCGAGCCCCGGCGCGCTGGCGGCAGAGCCCACCCCATATTCTGTCTGTCAGCTGGGAACCAACCGTGCGTAGCCTGGGGCTGCTCTCAAACCCTGCGGCCGCTGCTGGCGCCCGTCATGTGAGCAGCTCCACTCTGCTTTTGTGCTCAGTGCCTCTGGGAGGAGGGCGGGACGAGGCGGGCATCCTCCGCCGGCGGGGCGGCCGGGAAACCCCGGAGGCGGCCGCGAGCCCCAGAGCCCCCGGCTCCCCGAGCAGACTCGGGGTTTATTTTTAAAGAGCGAGCCGAGTTGCCCGGAACGCCGCTTGCTCGTCCGCCAGCCGACGCGGTGAGCGAGGCAAGAAGACGGAACGCCCCGGTGCCAGATGAGCCCCGCGCCAGACCCACGTTTAACCGGGCAGCCCTCGCCGGCCTTCTGGAATCTCTGAACGTGACCCAGATTTCTGTCGGAAGGAATCAGACACAGGCACCTAGCGCTTCTCCCGGCTCACCCCACCGTGGCGATTACCCTGGAGGAAACAGGATTTCCTCCCCCCTCCCCCCCCCCCCCGCTTTTCGTTCTTTTTAAGGAGAGAGAACACAAACTAACTACCCCCCCCCCCCCGCCACCACCCCCCTCCCCGCCCCGCCCCGCCCCGGCTCGCCCTGATTCCAGGCAGCTGATCAAATGACTGTGTCTTCAAAGTCCCTTTACACGTGTGCTGAGCATTTCCACCCCGGGAGGAGTCCGGGAGGCTCCGGGAGAGGAAGCCCTATCTGAGGACCGCACGGAGGAGGGGCGGCGTGCGCTCCGCCGAGGCAGGGGCGCTGGGGTTGTTTCTGGGCGAGGAGAGAGGGCTTCCTGAAACACGAAATGGAGCATCCGGGGAGCCGGTTCTGTCGCCCGATGCACCTGCTGCTCGGCTGTAATTAAGCGTGCGTTCCCTCGGTTGCTAAGAGAGCTGCTTCCGAAATTAAAAAGGCAGGGAGCGCGAGAGGAGACGGGATGAGGAAAAAGCAACGGGGACGTGTAAGTCGAATCCCACGTGCTCGACATACTTCGGGACGACAAAAATGGCAGCTCCGGGAGCCGCGGGCGTCTGTCTGTCTGTCTGTCTGTCTGCTGCGGAAGACGGCCCGGGGGGTCGGACGCCTCGCCCAGCGGCCTCTCCGTGCGGTGGGCAAGGGCTGCCAGGGACGCGCCCCGTGACGGCCCCGTAGGAGCTGCTCACTTAGGCACTGTCTCCCACCTCATGCCCACAGCGTCCCAAGTCACACAGCTCGCCAGCCGCGCCCCAGCTCGGCCCCGGGCGACCCCCTCACCCCACCGGGTCTCAAAGCCACACGACGGAGCGCAAGCCACGTCTGAGGCGAGCCGCTGGCACGTTTTATCATCAGAGACCCCACGGGCTTTGTCTCGTGATCCACATCCCTGACGGGGTGGGGGGCGGGTAGGGGCGCAGGCAGAGCTCGGTGTCCTTGGACACGTGGGGCGAGGCTGAGCGGCTGCCAGAAGCATCTCTCCCCACCCCCTCCCCCCCCCCCCGCCGTACAGAGTGTCACCGAGGACACAGCAGGTCCCACTCGGGGAGACCGTGCGGCGCCCCCCGGGTGGGCGTGGTAGGGTTTGCAAGGTGGCGGAGTCCGGTTCCCGGGGCCGGGCCGGCCACAGGCGGGGTGCCACCTGGCTGGGACCCACGGAGACAGCACAGCCAAGGGAGCTCCTTCCGCTGCAGAGGCCGGGCCCGGCCACGTGAGCCCGGAGAGCTCGCCAAAGCGCAGGGAACCCTCTGGGAGAGTGGGAGGCTCGGCGCTGCTCAACCCGCCTCCATGTGTCTCTGGTCGATACCCTCCCAGAAGCACAGAGCCGCATCCCGAGCCAAGTTCCCTCGCCAACCCCCGCTGCCGGCCGCGGAGCGGAGGGGCGTGCGCTCCAGGGTGGCACCTCGCCGAAGACGGGTGCCGCCTCCGAAGCTTCGTCTGTGTCCCTGCCGTTGACCTTGGGGGAAGGGCGTGGGGAAGACGCGGCTTCCCGGGCGCCACTGCGAAAGCCCCGCGCGTTGTCTAACTCGAGAAAGCAGAGGGAACGGGACGGAGCCCTCTTCCCTGGCTTGGGAGCAGCACGGGGTCCTGACACGGGGCCCGGCCGGGAAACGGGGCCTCCCCGGTCCTCCTCACGGGGCACCTGCCCGTAAGCGGGAAACGGTGGGGCCCTGGGGCTGGGCCCTCGGCAGGGAGCCTGGCGGAGACAAGCCTCGGAGACCCACGAGCAGGACGCAGAGGCTGCGGCCTGGTGCAGAGGACCCGTCCCTACCCATCCCATCCCCGCCAGCGTTGGTGAACCGTGGGCCCTGTGCAGGCCACGGACGGACGCAGCAGCGAACAAGCAGGAAAGATCGCTAGTCTCCCTCTCGGCTGCCCAGGGGGCCGGTGGGGGGACGGGACCAGACTCTGGCTGGGTACGATAGGATTGGGGGCACTGTGGGAAACACCCCTCAGTTACAGGATGCCTTTCGACAACCTCACACGCGTTTAATACGCTGCTGGGAATCTGACTGAAACTTTGACGGAAACTGGGAACCGGGGGTCTGTCACACTCACGTGCAGGCCCACTGCGTCCCCAGCCCTCAGCGGGGCTCTGCCCCCCAGAAGCCCCACCTCCTGAACCCCCCCCCTGCCACCCGGACCCACCTCCTCACCACTGGCAGGCACGCCCTCCTTGAATACTTCCAGTGACAGGGAGCTCACTACCTGAGTGTAGTGGTTTTTGCTCCGAGACACGGGCTGAGTCATCCTCACCATGAGGCGAAGGCCGGCCCCGGGCCCATGTGTGCGGATCTCCCTTCGCTTCGCCAGAAAACAGGCTTGCGTCTGCCACATGCTAATCGGAAGGGACAAAGCATAGATTCTGCCCTGACAAACGCAAAGGCGTCTGTAGCGGCATTTTTCATTCTGTGCTCTGGAACAGGCTTTTCTGTGCAAACGTTTCCTGGAGATCGACGGGCCGCGGCAATCTGGTACCTCAGCGCGTATCTGTCTGCGTTGATCTGCACCCTCCACGCACACGTGCACCTGAAGCCTGCCTGCCTGGCTGGCCGGGACGGGAGGAGATCTACAGGAATCACGTCCAGCGGAGCAGTCCTGCCGCCAGCCACGTGCTCGTCCACGGCAACCTGCTCTCCGGGAGGGACAGACGTCACGCCCTTCCCGCTCAAGCCACGAGGCCTGGACACCCAGCGGTGACGCCAGCTTCTCTGGGAAGCTGGGGCAGCAGAGGCGGAGGGGGGCAGGCACGCTGAGGGTCGGCTCGGGGCCCAGCAATCCGCTAACACGGTCCTCCCGTCCCAGACGAGCAGACCGAGGACGACTGGGCTGAAGGTCCAACATAAAAACTAAGACAAAGACGCAGGCCGGGATTTGAACCCCCACTTCTCCCCGAGGCTCCCGGAGAGCCCGTGGTGCGGCTCAGACATCCGGTACCTTCTTGTGGAGTCCCCGGCAGGCTCCCCGACACCGGCGGCGAGGCTCCCTGGATGAGAGGAGCGAGGCCCACGGGGGTCCGACTTCGCTGGCCCCACAGCCATAGGTCTGCGGGTGGCAGAGCCCGGGGGTCCTCCAGGGAGGACCGAGAGTGACCACCGCGGGTTGTGCCGGCCGCATTGCTGTTCACCGAGTGCAGGAGACGTGACAACACACGCCGCTGGGGCCCAGCTGGGCTGGGGTGACACGGCGGGTGGCAGGATGCCACGTGGTGGCTCTGTCCACATGCTCGCCCGCCCACCCCAGAGGGTGGGCAAGAATCGCCTGAGTCGGGGACACTCGACGTCCGGGGACAGATGAGAAGGTCAGACGGGGGGGGGGGGCCTCGAACCGGACAGCTCCCAG
This sequence comes from Panthera leo, assembly GCF_018350215.1. Lineage (NCBI taxonomy): Eukaryota > Metazoa > Chordata > Mammalia > Carnivora > Felidae > Panthera > Panthera leo. The sequence goes on from NC_056688.1 coordinate 112,402,245, forward strand.
GAGGGCAGAGGATCCCCCCAAAGTGAACCCCAACTGTCACCCCCTGGCCGGGCCCTTCAGCCACCAGCCTGTCCCCCCCTCCCCACCCCGACCACCAGCCCAACCCCGGTGCTAGCCCCTTGGTAAGAAACCCAAGACCATAAATACACAAACACACAATAAAAATACCCCAGGCCGTTCCCTCCAGCCTCCAGCCCCGCACGGCCGACCAATCCGCCTCGAGCTCGGATCCACCCGCCCAAACCCTCCGTTCGAAGCCCTGTATTTGCCACGTCGTTTGACAACGGCCTGACAACAGGCTGAAAATAATTTCATTTCTCGTGTAAAAAAAGGCTCTTCGCACATCAGAACATTTCAAGGCGCTCTGAAGTTCTGGCAGGGAGGACGCACCAGGTGTGATAAACGCGCCTCGCGAGGCGTCTGCTGTGCGGGTGCCACAGGGTCTTGGCAACGGGGCCCGTCCGGTGCCCACGACGCCCAGCGCACCCGTCCCCCAGCCGGGGTCCGGTGCCACGTGCAGGGGAGGAGCCAGACGCGGGATCCCAGCCGCCCGATTGAGGGCCCGGCTCTGCGTCTTCCGCCCTCGGCGGCCGTGGGCTGCCCGGGCGCCCCGGGCTCAGTTTCCCCATCTGTAGGTGGGGACAACCCACCTCATTCCCGGCGTTGGCCGTGAGCCGCTGAGCTCCCGTTTGACCTTCCAGGGGCGAGGTCCAGCCCGAGGACCACCCCTCACCCTCCCTGAAATGGGTTGTGAATGGTGCCACCTCCCAGGAGGGTCGCGAGGACCCAGCCACTCATCATCCGTTACGGTGTGTGCACCACAGGGTCGGCAGGGGTCACTGAGTAAAGGCATTTAACTCAAAATCTGCCAGCAGACGGCAGAGCCACCTCCCCGCCCCAACCCCGCCCCTTGTCTGCGATGAGCCCCCATCCGGCCACGGAGAGACCCCTCCTCAGGGCTCCCGCAGTGGAAGTGCGCCCTCAGGCGATTTCCCGGTTCCGGAGCACTTCAAGGCCCCCAAACGCAGGTTGGACGCCCGGCTCCCCCCTCGCCCTGCACACCGGAGGGGACCCCCATAGCTCTGGATGTGAATGAACGGATGGATGGTTGAATGAACCACGGAAAGCGAGGTACCAGTCCCGGCTTTTGCTCGGCGTGTCCCGAGGCGCCTCACCAGGTACACCGGGCTGGTCTCCCTGGGCCTGAAGCCACCTCACTTCTCTGTCCCTTCTTGCCACCCACCGCCCCCCCCCTCCTCAGAGGCCCCCGGGCACCAGGGGGAGGTCTGCCCTGCAGGGCTCTGGGGCCGCGTTCGCCCACACCCCACGGACAGGTGCACTGGACGTCGCTCAGGCCGGTGCCCTCGAGGCCCTTCTGTGTCTGCACAGCCCCCACCCCGAGTCTTGCCTGCCTGGTGGGCTGTGGGGAGCTGTGGGCCACTCCCTCCACTTTCCCTGCTGCCGGGACTCAAGGCAAGCAGACGCGGGGCACAGCGCTCTGATTCCGGAGGAAGGAGCTGGTGGGTGTGGACGAGCATCCCGCCAGGGACGTGCCAGCTCCCTGGGCAACCAGGGGCGGCTGGATGCCAGGCCTGGCTCTCCAGCCGCCTTGGGGAGCTGTGACCCTCCTTTCCTGCATCAACGGGTCAGACTGGACCCTTGCTGGCCACAGAGATCCCGGCCGACAGAGCCGACGAGGCTGGGGCTCGGCCGTGATTTCTCCAAGACCCTGAGATTCCAGATGGAGGCTGTTTCCCTTCTCTTTCCAAGTGGCCTGGCCTCGCCTCCTATTTGTGGGGAGAAGGGAGAAGGGAGCGCAGGCTGGCGTGGAGCTGGGCTGGGGAAACAGAGGGAAGACTGAGTCTATTTCTTCTCAATACAAACCCCTGGAGGTGACTCTGTCCTCTCCTCACAGAGGGGGCCCCTGGGGAGCTGAGAGGAAGAAACAAAACCCCAGAGGGTCTCAGCGGCCCACCAGCCACACCCTCTATTTTATCTCACAGAAGCAAAAACCAAGTGCCAAGAGCAAGGCTGTGCGGCCAAGCCGGGGGCAGGGAGGCAGCGGGCCCGGGCAGGTATGGGCGGGAGCCGGACCTTCCCGCCTACCCCCCCCCCCACCTCACCCCGAACAGCGGCCCTTGCTTCCTCCACGCACAGCTTCAGCTAACTGCGGTTTAAATATTGGTAGGCAACCTTTCTCCAGCTGACAATAATTGTTAAATGAATCACGCTTTTATAAATAACGCGAGATATAAAAAGGCATCTCGGCAATAATGCGGGGTTATCTTTGAACAAAGATGTAGGTGTCTGCGGCGTTTGTAACGTTCGCGGCAGCCAGGGCCATTGAGGGAAGCTTTGCTCCTGGAGGGATCCGTGGAGGCCCAAGGATACTCGGGGCAGAGGCCACCCGACTTGGGATCCTCCGATGCCCGCGGGGTCTGGATCTCTTCCGGGGACGGGTCAGGCTCCGTGCCGGTGGCGGCTGGGGTCAGGAACTCTGCGGGTTTCGTGACACCGCGACTCGGGATTTAGGTCCAAGACCAAGGTCGCAGGGGGCGGGGGGCAGAGCTCAGGAGGGTTGAACTGGGGCTGGCCACGGAGAGCGAGGGTCCCCGAGGCGCACCGCGGAGGGATCACGGCTCCGAACGGCGCCTCCTACCCTTTCCGGCATGTAGCTCAGCCTCTGCCAGAGTCCCACAGACCCCATGTGCCAGCTCTGACCGGGAGGCGTGGGGGCAAGGGCAGCGCCGGGGCTTAACGGAAGCACGAGCCACTTCCCGGGTAGCCCGTCTGACAGCTGGGTGACTGAGGACGCCTGGCCTCTCATGGGGGAAACTGAGGCTCAGAGCCGTGAGGCAAGTCGCCTGTGCTCGCCCCGCCCTGTCTGTTCAACAGAGTCACCCCCGGCCCCCACGGCCAGTCACAGGACACCTGTTCCCGGACACAGCACAGCATCCCCTGTGCCCAGGATCCCCAGGTGAGCTCTCGGGACCCAGCCCGCACCTGTGGCACCACACGACCCCCTCTGTCCTCCGCAGGGCTTCCCGGGAGGGACCCCGGCACACACGTCCGAGTCCTCGGGGGCAGCGTGTGGTGGCTGCTGTGTGACCAGGTGGATGAGTGTGGGAGGGAGCAGGGGGCAGGCACCGGCCCACCACAGATGCCGCCCTGCCCCCATCACTCAGACCCAGCCCTGATCCCCAAGAATGACTCCTAGAGCCCCCCGGGAGCGGCAGGACGCCCAAAGACTCTGGTGCGAATCTCCAAGTCTGCAGGGAAAATGCCAATCACAAACAGCACCAGTTACAAACACCGACGTCACCGGTGTCACTGGGCTGGGCCACCCCCTTTCTGCAGGAGCTGACCCGGAATGGCCCTTTTTTCGTCGTGTGTTACCAAGTGATGGCACCTGAGGGGAGTCCTGTCTGGGTCAGCCTCTGACTCGGGGTGGGACTCAGTTTCCCCATCTGTAAAGTGGGGAGGCGAGGCCGGCCCCCACCTCGCTGGGCTCGTGAGATGTCTGCGAGGGCCCCACAGGGGTGGGCTGCCTGCCGACTTCCCTCCCCTACGGGGGGGGGGGGCACAAGGGTGGAGAACGGGCTCCCCGAGACTCGGGGAGGAGCTCCGCTCAGATTCCCACTGTGGAGTCAGGTGCCCCGAGTTCCCGAGGCCATAGACAAGTCCTGGCTGCAGCAGACCGCGCTCCACGGATGGCCTGCTGCCCACGTGGGGCCCACGGGAAGCCCGGCTCTTCGTCCTTGAGGGGGAGGATCGGGAAACGCACCTGCCTCCTAGAGTACCACCAGGAGCAGCAAGCCTTGGGTTTGGGGGGCCAGGACGGTGTCCCGCACCTGCCCCCCACCGCCTGTGACCTCAGGCGCATGGCCGTGCCTCCCCGAGGGCGAGCACCCACCCCGAAGAGAGTTAGAGCCGACAGGGCCCAGTGTCCACGGCCGTTCATGGGCGCAGAGGAAAGGACCTCCCATTGGATAACCCAGTGGGCGCGAGCCGCGGGGGAACCCAGGGACTGGACGCTCCCATGCTGCTTGCTGGGGGGCTTCCCCGTGAGTCACCAGGGTGGTGCTGTCTGCAGGGCCCCTGCCCGCGTCACACCCGACTGCTCTGTACATTAGGGACCGGACTGCAGGCGCCAGGCCCACACAGAGAGCCGATGCAGCCCCAGAACGCCCACATGTCTCAGGACGTGCTGGAGAGCCAGCCGCGCACAGCGGCCCCCCACACAGAGCGATCTGATTAAAGCCAGCTCCCGAGACGGTCAGAGAGCGGCCAGAGTGACCATGCGCTATGGACTGAGTGCCTGTGTTCCCGCCAAATCCCCTATGGTGAAGCCCCTGGCCCCCAGGGAGAGGGCGCTGGGAGACAGGCCTTCGGGCCGTGAGGGTAGAGCTGACGTGAGGCCTCCAAGCCCCCACGGGGCCACGGGGAGATGAGTTCTCTCCGCCGTGTGGGGACACCGCGAGAAGGGGGCCGTCTGTGAACCGAGAAGGGTCTTTATGAGGCACCGAATCAGCCAGCACCGTGATCTGGGACTCCCAGGCTCTAGAACCGGGAGAAAAAATGCCCGTTGTTTAAGCCGGCTGTGGCCCTGTCACAGCAGCCAGGACCGACAAGGGTACCACACAGGCAGACCACGTCGCTCTGCCCTTGCAGGCCCCCAGGGGACCGGGGGACATCACTGCGGCTTTCCCCGCCCACCCCTTCCGATGCCCGGAACACAACTCTGGCCCTTGCCTGGCCGCGCCCTCCGCCGGACAGGGTTACCTGCCCTTCCCACCCTGGCTCCATCCAGCTCCGGCCCCTCACTCTCAAGGTCACCTTGCCAGAGGCTGAGTCTGTCTCATTCGCCCTTCATCACCAGAACCGAGCTCGGAGCCTCACAAGTATGTTTCCTGTCTGCCTTCAACAGGGAAGGCACCGTTCTACCTCCCGTCCGGGACTTGGGGGTTGAGTGGTTCACTCTGCCTCACTGCGTGAAACGTCTGCTTCTAGAACCCTTCCCACCCCGAATACCCCCCCTGCACAACTGGGCCTTTCTGGAAGTCACGGGGCAGGAGAGGGGGCTGCACACACCTTTCTATCTTCAGGCTACGACACAAGACCCGACACAAGGTGGGGGCTTATAAATACACATTCTGGTTATTTTTGATCCCTGACCAGCCACTTCGACACCTGGGTCATCTGTGGGTCTGCTCCTGTTAATTTCTCTGATCTCACATCCCATTTTCCTGCGTCTTTGCATGTCTAGAAATTTTTGATCCTGTGTCAGCCATTATCTTTAACGTGTTATAGAGATTCTGGATTCTGTTCCTTTTCTCTGAAGGGCGTCGGGTCTTTCGAGCAGGGAACACAATACTGGCAGAACGCTCCATCCTGGGAAGACGTGGCTTTGAGTTTTGGGGGGAAGCATCTCTGTTGGTTTGGTCCTGGGATGAGATGCTGACATCATGGGCCCTTCCAGGTCTCAGGCAGAAAACCCAAAGTATTTGCCAAGTTCTTCAGATGAGGCAGGACTCAGCGCTCTGTCTCCCTCGTGCGGGAACTACCAAAGTCTCCCCTCAGGTCTCTGAGATTTAAACTGCTGTGTTCCACTAGGACCCTTAGACTCTCATCCTGCACATGCTAGTTCAGAAATCAGTCCAGGATTCGATGAGAGTTTATGTGCAGATTTGGGGCTCTTGCCTTTCTAGGAGTCCTCCCCTCTATTTCCAGCCACTCAGGCAGGTCTGACCTTGACCTCTAACCACTGCATCCTCAAGTCACTTTCTGTCAGGGGGATCCTTCATTAATATGCCTCTCGTCTGACAGACTCCCCTTTTGTTGAGGGCCCCACGTTCTGTCTGCTTTTGGTTTCCTGCCAAAGCCCACGAATGGTTGTTGCTGTTTTTGTTTGGTCCAGAGTTTGTCACTGTTATCAGGAGAAGGGTACGTGTGACATGAGCTGCTCTGCCATGGTTGGGAGGCAGAAGTCACGGGCTCGTAAACGTAAGTGAAACAAAGAGGTGCTCCCCCCGCGGGCACACCTGCACACATATGCAGTGAGTGTTCGATCTGCACGTCTGGAGGCAGGGGGTGTGCCCGGCGGGGAGACGGTGAGTGTGTCAGAGCAGAGAGAGGCCCAGGGTGAGGAGGCCAGGGGGCCTTGACCACCGACCACATCAGCAGAGGGGCCGGGGGCAAACAGCAGTTCTCGGCACTATGCCTGTCCCTGCAGCCCGGCTGGGAGGGATCGTAGGCACCGAGACAAGTTTATTTCAACACAAGAACCTGACTTTTGTGACTTCTGAGCACATCCAGGCGGCTGGAGGTGCGGGCAGGTGCACAGGCGGGTCCCCACCTTGGAGATCAAGGTGTTACCTGATCAGAACCTGTACAGGTGCCAGGAGGCCCTGGTAAGTGAGCGCTTGAAACAATGCTGAGCGAGCGGCGGGTCGGTCCCCACCTGGTGCGTCGCCTCGTTAGCAGATCCTGCTGCCGATTTGTATTTTAGGAACTAATTAAGCCTTGGTGACCGATCTAACCTTCAAATGAATTCCTTCCAGGGCTGAGCTGGCAGCCCAATTCCTACCAGGCAGCAGCATCAGGAAAACCCCAAATCCAGGAAAAGCCAACCCCGAAGGGCAGAGGAGCAGGGAGGAGGGGACTGAGACCTTGGGCGGGCCGGCCAGCAGGTGAACAGACACAGAACCCAAGCGGGGGAGGGCACAGACCCCCAGCTGCCTCCCAACCTGATTGGGGGTGTGAGCGACCCGGGACAAACGGAGGGGCTCCCGGGACAGAGGCTGTGGCTGTTGGTCTGACCCTAACTCCAGTGTGATGGCTCCTGGCGGCCGGGCCTGTGACACGTTTCCTTCTCTCTACAGCCCAGTGAGGTGGGTGCATTCACACCCATCTCACAGACACAGAGGCTGAGACTCACAGGGGTCTCGGAGCCCGCTCCCCAACGCCTGTCACTCCGGGGCAGTGCTGGCCGCGCCTTCCCCTCAGCAGCACAGCCGGCCAGGGGTGCCCCGACCCGTGGGCAGAAGGTGGGCGGCTCACCTGGGAGCCCAGCACACGGCACAGCCGGGGGGCAGGAGAGGCGTCGAATGAACAGGCTGACGGCACTGTGTGGTCTCCCGATCCCGCTTCTGCTTGGCTGGGAGTCCCTGCCTTCCTGGACCTCATTTTCCCCATATGTCAAAGAGGGAACTGGGTGGAAAGCCCATAATGTTTCCCCCGGTGGAAAATCCGGGGGCCTCATCCACTGTGATGGGCACCTTGTCTGAAAGGGGCAGAGGGTCCCCAGGGCTGGCTGGCAGGATTTCAGGGGCACTGACGTCACCCGGTACAAAAAGTGGAGACTGAGGAGGTCCGCCCGTCCCTCCACGTTTCCTGCGGGTACAAGGGCACACGGGGACGGCCCTGCCTGTGGCCGGCTGGCCCACCAGAGCTCCTGGAGCCTCAGCCATGAGGCCCAGGGGCCCGAGCCAAGGCTGGGGTCCACACGGGGAGGCTGGAGCCTGCAGACGCGGGCCTCCTGGGAGGACGGGACCACAGGGTCTCACCGGGGTCTCTCTCGGCCACCCAGGCACTGGGCGCTTCTGAGACTCAGGCCAGCCCACTGTGGGCTGCGTCCCTGGGGCCTGACGGCCACCCTGGCCTGCTCTGCTCTAGCTCGGGGTGCGGGAAATGGCATCTGGGAATAAAAGTACAAGGCCCACAAGAGCACGTGGCACAGGAAGCGATGTCCGCTCTGAGGGCCCCGCCTCTCTCCTCCCCCACAGCACGCGGGGTGCCACGCACGGGAGCCCCCGGGGCACAGGGCAGGTCAGGAAGTCGCCCAAGGTCGCTCACCAGCCCAGGCGGGACGGGCTCTGCCCTTGGCCCATCACTGACCCGGCAGCTGACCACACGCCCGGAGCCCTGCAGAAGGGCCTGGAATCCCAGCCCTGCCCTGGGTACCTGCACCCCTCTCCTCCCCACTCCCAGAGAGTCGGCGTCTGCACTGTCTCCCTCCTCCTCCGGGGCGTCCAGCCCCTGCACGATGCGGCTTCTCACACACTAGCCGGGTCGGGTGGGGTCTCAGCTGCTGTCACATCCCGGGCAGCCATCCCCGACCCTGCTCTGTCCCCAACCATTCTCCACCCCCAGAGGGGACGGCCCCCTCCCCTCGTGAGTGGCCCTCCTGTGTCCCCTGCACTCCTCCTGACATGGCACTGTCCCTGTGGCACTTAAGCACGGTCTGCGTGTCTCCCCCACTATGCTGGGGCCCCTACAGGATGGGGTGGGACCCGTTCGCCTCTCTGCCCTCTGCTCTGCAGCCCGCCAGCACGGAAACCACGGACGGGGGCAGCAGGGCCATCCACTAAGGCTTTCAGAGACGCCGCACCGGCGACCTCAAGGGCCTTGCCCTGCCGGTCCTGCTCAGTCTGTGCCGAGGTTTAGCTGTGCAACCTCGGACGGGCTGCATGACCTCTCTGAGACTGTAAGTGAGGCTCTGGTGACGCCCTTTGCACACGGCTCTTTCGGGGGCCCCTTGGGCTCGAGACAGGCAGGCAGGCGGGGAGGGTGTGCAGCCCAGCCAGGGCCTGCTCTGGGGCGAGTGTGAGCCCCAGGCTCCACGTGCCTCGTGGACAGCTCTGCACACTGTGCTGGGCAGAGTCCAGGATTCAAAGGCGCACGGGCCACTGCTTTATAGAACCTGGCTCGCCTGGGCGTGAGGGCTCACGTCACGCTCAGGGGAGAAGTCAGCCGCGCCTGAAAGCTGAAGGAGAAACCGCTGGGAGGCTCGTGGGGAGAGCAGGCGGGGCTCCCACTGCCCAGCGGCCCACGAGATGGCCTGGGTCCCTCCCTGTGACCCCCACACGAGCCTCCTCCTTCAGGCCCTGGCCTGGGAGCCAGCCCCCTGGCTGGAACGGGGGCACTGGACCAGAGGGTGGGGCGAAGGCCCGAGGCTAACTGGCAGCCGGTCCAGGAGTCCGTGTTGGCAAGAAAGCGGGCACCGCGGTCCACAGGGGATGCTTTCCAAGTGCACGGCAGGAGAGCGCCTGTCCCGCCGTGGGATGCCAGAAGAGTCCCCGCGGGCACAAGAGAGGTCACAGGTGGAGGGCCGGATTCCTCTGAAGTCTGTGACTCACTCCTAACCCCTCGGGACCAGATCTGGGCACGGAGCCTGCGTCTGGGGTGGCAAGAGGAGAGGAGGGCCCCAGTGTCAAAGGGGGATGGTCACCACCCACTGAGTCACACGGTCACTCTGTCTCCCTCTGACCGAGCATCTGTACAAAGTTCAGGAGAAGGCACAGAGGGGGGCGGGCACAGTCCCGGAACCTTCCCACCAGCCAGCGCGACCCTTTGCAGCACAGGCTCACAGAGGCCGGCCAGGCTGGCGACCTTTCCCTGATGTCACGGTATGAACCAGAGGGTCAGGACTCACATCTGCACAGGTGGGCGTGTTTGGCGCGGGCGACCTGGGCTTCCGACGCGGTGCGCAGGCAGGGCTCGCCCCGTGCTCTCCCGGGAGCGAGGAGGCTGGAATGAGCCTTTAGGAGGCCTGAGGCTGCGGGGGCCTCCTAAAGGACGAGGGCCTCCCCGTCCCTGAGGACGGGGCCGTGGGGGCTCCGGGGCGTCTCAGGTGGGGGTTCTGATTAGGAGTCCGGGGAGGCGAGCACGGAAGGGTGAGGGGGGCCGTGGTGAGAAGGGGTGTGTCATGGACCGAACAGTGTCCCCTAAACTCATACGTGGAAATCCTAACCCTCGATGTGACTGTATCTGGAGACGGGGTCTTCGAAGAGGTGACTGAAATAACACGGGGTCACCAGGGTGGGTCCCGATCCCCTGTGACCGGGGTCCTTGTGAGAAGAGGGGATCGGGACACAGACACGCACAGAGGACACGGGGAGAGGACGGCCGTCCACACACAGGGAGAGAGGCCTCCAGGACCAGGGACGGTGACCGTCTGTGGTATTTGTTACAGCGGCTGGAGCAGAGGAACACCGCCGTGATCTGTGACCCCCGAGCAGAGCTCCGGACACCCTGTGTGTGGCCCCCTCGGATGGATGACCATCCCACGTTCATCCCCCTCCCCCCCGAGGCTCGAGAACCCTTCCCCAAAGCCCGGCCGGGGAGGAGCCGCGGCTCGGGGCCTGGAGTCGGCCTGGGGAGCAGCCCGGGGCCACGGGCGCCCGCTGCCGGCCCTCACGCAAGCCTCTGCACACAAAGAAAGAATCTTCCAGCACCATCGTCCCGATTGCCGGAGCTGCCTCTACGGCACCCGTTCAACTCACCAACACTCGTGTAAAAAACATGCAGCGAACGTCCTACTTCCTAACTGGGTCAGCAGAGCACTGCTTTGAACAACACTGGGGCCGTTCAGTCACCAGCACGCCGCTCGGTGCATCTCAGACGCCGTCACGCAGTCTCGCATCCGGGGGACGGAAGGGTCTCTCCCCGCACGCGCGCGCAGCCTGGGCCCCGTGGCCGACCTTCGAGGGCCACGCGCGTTCCCCCGACCTGGCCCAGTCACCCACTTCGCAGGATCCGGAGACGCCCCCCCGGTGGGAACCGGTGACACGGGACCGGGCCTCACACTGTGCCCTTTCAGGGCGTCGCTGCTACGGTCGCCGCTTTCTGAGCTCCCGCCCTGTGTCAGCACATCGGCCGCCCCAGACTTTGCACACGTGGGCCTTTCTTCCCGGGAACCATCCCTCACATTCTATTCCCAGGAGCGGACCTGCCGGGTCGGAGTTCTGAACGTTCCCAGGGCTCTGGACACACGTTCTGCAAAGCGCTTTCCCCAAAGAGCAGTACCAATTCACGCGACCAGGCAGCTGCGACCACATTTTGTCGGAAAAGGAAGAAAACTTCTTTTCTGGAGGGAGAAGAAAGAGACTGCTTTCCACCAGGGAACAGCACGCTTGTGAGGGCGCTCGCACCGCGAGTGGCTGATCCGAGGGGATGTGATTCCACCAGAGGCTCGTCCCGACCAGAAGGGCGTCTCCTCGCAGAGGCGGAGAACGTGCTGTGGCAACATCGGCCCCCTCCTGACCCCCCGAGGCCGTGGGGGACCCCCACGCCGGGACGCAGGCCGTCCCCGGGGCTCTGGGGGGGCCCGGACGCGTTGCGATCCCCGTTGAGAGACACACGCTCAGAGAAGCCCTGTGACGTGAATCAAACGATGGCCACAGTCATGGAACACACGCCTCCCGTGACTGCAGAGACGGTGCACGTCCGGCAGCTGAAGACGGACGCCGCGTGACGTGGCCTTGGCTGTGTCCCCGGCTCCCCACAGTCAGACCACGGGCCACGTGCAGTGAAGCAGGAAAGGCGGAGCGCCGCGGGTGGCCCCCGTCTCCCCGGGGAAGACGTGTGGCTAAGGGCAGCCCCGGTGCCTCGGGACATTTCATCGGGAACAACGCGAACGACGACGGCAGGACCTTGGCAAACACGCACCGGCTGGGGACGAGGCCCCGGCCCTGCTCCCGCGCGCCCGGCGAGAAGGGGGCCTGTCTGGCCGCAGCACCAGCCCAACAAGGAGTAACGTTCCCCCCCCCTCGAGACCAGAGGGGTTCAGTAACCCACCCCAGGCCACACAGCCCGGATGCAGGCCGAGCCCCCGGAGTCTGTGCTCTAATTTTCGCCCGCACCCTCCCGTCCCTGCAGAGGGTAATCCACACGTGGAGCCTTGGCCGCAGCCCTTGGCACAGGGGACGCGCCCAGCACGCCTGGTGCCATCTGGGGATTTATCTGTGCTCGCACAGAAACACCCTGCTGTCGGCCCGGTCCCCCTTCTCTGCTCTGAGGAGGAACGTGACCCGACAAGATACACTCCACTTTACGGATAAGGGGTGCAGGCCTGCGCAGGAGGAAGGGCCCCCCCGCCAGTGCAGGGTCCTGGAAAGCTCGTGGGGAGACGGAGGCACAGGCCTTTGCTTTAGGCCTCAGCCGTGCGATCCTGCCGAGTCGGGGCACCCTGCGGGAGGCCGTCCCTCCTGCCGACCTGGGTGGCAATGTCCGTACCTCTGTCAGCACCGTCCCGACGACAGGGTCCCCCAAATGCAGCCCTGCCAGACGGGCAAGAGAGTGATCCCAAGAAGCACAGGGTCTGTCCCGGAAGCTGCTGACCGTGCTAAAGATGGGGTCGGTGGGGGGGGGGGGGGGCTGCGCTTGGCTTCTAGGCCATCCACCCACAAGGGGATTGCCCCCGCCCCACCTAAGCGCCCCGGAGAGGGGACCGGCCCCAAAGCCTGTCTGGGCATCTCCGAGCACTTAGCAGCCCCCAGCGGGTGCTGGTCTCACTCCCAAGCCCCAAATCCACAGCCCTGGGTTCACAGATGGTGCCTCGATGCCACACAAACACACTGGCGGCCTTCAGTTGTGAACCGACTCGGCTCTGCTCGGGGCCCCCTCCCCCAAGCCCCGAGAGCCAGCCCAGGGCCCACCAGAACGGGCAACGGGGCAAGGGTGGGGCAGCACTCGGGCGCTGTGCCCAGGGCCAGCCGGGGGCCCCAAGGCGGTCAGGCCGGGCAGCCCAGGGGGCCCGGCCGGCGTGCGGTACACGTTCCTCACGGAGCTGGAAGCGGCCTGCAGGGCCCGGTGGGGGCGGCTGTGCGTCCATTTTCAGCTGCCGAAAAGAGTTGAGGCCCTCGCTCTTCCCTTTCCAGCCCACGAACCAGAAGGAGGGCGACTCTCCCAGGACAGCCGTTTCTCCCCAAGGCTCTTAGCTACAGCAGGTATTATTACTATTTCCTAAAAAAGAAGCCAGAACCCTGGATTTCTGCATGAAATCTCCTGATTTTAAATGCCGACCGGTTGCTATTTTGTCAAACTGTGCCTTCCAGGATGGGTAAGAGCATCTGCCTGTGAGCCGCCTGGAATTCGGGGGCTGGGGGTGTGAAAGACGGTGGCTCCCTCTCTGAGCACCCCTGCAGGGGAAAGTGGGCACCGGCAGCCCAGCCCCAGCCCCCCCGGGCCCAGCAGGCACACGGTGGCCCTAGCGATGCTTCAGTGTAGTGTTCCCAGAGTGAGTTTCACCTGACCCTGGAAGCAGATTATAGGGTCCAGTTTGGGAAATGCCAGATCATACAAAGTTGGGGGGGGGGGGGCTCCGTTACTGCAGGACTTATCAGGGCCTTTAATGTTCTAAAATGCATCCTGAGGGTCGAGAAGGCAATAAAACAAGCAGCATTTCCACTGGGATTAGACCTGTGTTGGGCAGAGCAGCCACGGAACCCACTAGAACCCAGCGCCTGTGTGAGCGCCATCCGGGGGCGCGGCACCAAAAGGCGGAGAGAAGCGGGGCAGGGGTGCCCGCCGTCGTGACACAGGCCACCTGCAGTGACACCTCGGGGCCCATCTCAAGTTCCCCCAGGTGGGATCCCGACACAGCCACTCTGGAGACCACCAGGAAGACAAACAGCATGTGACTCTGGGCACGGGGGACCTGGCCCCACACGGACAACTCGGGGCTTCTGACCCGCAGACCCCGCTCGGGGGGTTAATGCCAGGTCCCAGGAGGCCCGAGCCGTGTGTGCGGGACCGCGAGCTCGCTGTCCCCACTGGGGCTGCAGGTGGAGGCAGCGAGGGGCCTGGGCTCGGGCACGCGGCCGCTAGAGCACGACCCCGGGTAAGCAACCACACCCCTGGGCGCGGTCCTCCTCCGTCAAGAGGGGACGCGCTCACCACGGGAGGACGAAGTGCTGATACCCATGTTCGGATGTTCTCAGTACCCGTCTCTGCCACGCGGAGGGGCCACAGCACACGGCACGCAAACAGAAAGGCCACGTCACATCCGTGGACAGTTGCCGCTGACCGAGTCTTGTGGCCGATGACGGGGTCCGTGTCCTCCCCGCCGTTATCTTTTTTTTTTTAAGAGATTACTTTTAATCGCAGTAAAACGCACATAACATACAATTTGCTGTTGTAGCTCAACGCGCAGCTCGGGGACACGAGGCACGTTCACGCTGTTGTGCAGCCATCCCCACCGTCCGTTTCCGGAACTTTCCGTCTTCCCAAATGGAATCTCTGTCCCCGTGAAGCACCAGCCCCCATCCTCTCCCCCAGCCTGGCGCCCACCATCCACTCCCTGACTCCATGAACCTGACGACTCTGGGGACCTCATGTGAGTAGAATCACACGGTGTCTGTCATGCCGTATGTCCTAAGTGTCTGCTTATGTCACTCAGCGTCATGCCCCCAGCGTCTGTCCACGTTATAGCAGGTGTCAGCATGTCCTCCCTTAGCTCCTTGGGTCTTCACGACTTCAGGAGATCGAGACTCAGATGGCCAGATGGGCTCAGAGAAGTCAAGCGACGCACCCAAGGTCACACAGCCACCTGGGGCTTGACCCTGGAGATGTCTGCCTCTGGAGCCCGCATCCGAGGCACTCTCCAGCCCTGGTGGCCACAGAGGAGAAGACAGGAGCAGGGGCTTTCAATGTCCTTTCTGGATTAGCGGTCCCTGGATTAGTGTCTAGAGTGGCCATGACATCACCACACATGGGGCCTCTTTGAACAGCAGAAATGTATTCTCTCACCGCCTGGAGGCCAGAAAAGCAAACGCGGGGATCAGCAGGGCCGTGCTCCCTCTGGGGGCTCTGGGGAAGGATCCTTCCTGCCTCTTCCAGTTTCGGGTGCCTCAATGTCCCTGGGGGGGCCACAGCCTCTGCTGCTGTTTCCCCCTGGGTATCTGTGGGTCTCCGTGCCTGCAGCTCCCTTCTCTGTAAAGACACAAGCCTTTGGATTTAGGGCCCATCGTAATCCAGCATGACCTAATTTTAGCTGAACTAATTAAATCTGCAAAGTCCTTATTTCCAAATAAGGTCATGTTTACAGGTTCGGAGTGGACGTGAATTTGTGTGTGGGGGTGGGGGGGGGAGGTGAGAACAGCACTACTCAACCCAAGGGAAGGAGACATCTCAATATGAACAGTGGTGACCTCAGAGGGATGGGGGTTGGGGCAATTTTCACCTGCACACACATTAATCAATCGCTTGTGTGTAATTTCTATGAAGGTCGCATATTACTTCTCTGTTAAGAAAAATCAAGTAAACGAGTAATACATTTTTGATGAAAAGCAAAATTATATAAAGTCCCAAAGGCACTTACTACCACCCCCAAGAACGTTGACATAAATCCCGGTGAGTCCACCCGAGAGAAGGTGCCCAGCTCGTGCCTCAAGAAGCCTTGGTGCCTTTTTACCGGGGAGACCACTGCTACCCAGCTGGGCTCCCGGCAGACGTAAAGTAAGCTCAAGGCAGAGGACTGAGCGGCATGCAGGGGCCCCAGTCCAGTCTTGCACCCCAGCGGGCACACCCCTGGCTGGAGGGAGGGAGGCACAGACCCCACGGTCACGGCACAGGTACAGGCGAGCAAAGACCCTTCTGGGAAAGGAGCTTCGGAAGTGAGCCGAAGGATGGACCCCAAATGGTTCAGCCACATGCCGGTAACCACAGAAAGGTCAGGCTGGGAGCCTCCACGTTCCCGAGTGGAGGGCCCAGAGGAATGCCCTTGGCCGGGAGCAGGCAGGCGGGCAGCAAAGCTGTGGGACGCTGAGAGCCCCGGCCCCAGCCGGTCCGTCCTGAGAAGGGATGGGACCCCTACTTCCTGCACACAGTGTCCCGCCTCACTGCTTTGGGAGGGGACAGCGGCACACGCCCCTCAGCTTTGGTTTTTGCAGAACCGGCCCCAGATGCTGTAACGGTCTGGGCCTGGGCCCGCTGTCCCAGAAATCTGGACGCTCTTGGTGACCCGTTACACAGAAAGAATGGCCATTTGGCCAGACGCTGTGGCCCCAGCCGTCTGCACAGCAGGCCTGTTTGCCACCAACCCCGTCACGAGTGGTATGACAAGCGGCTTGCCCTGCTCAGTCCTTCTCCCTGATCCAAGGCTTGCACATCAAGAGCTCGGGGGGAGCCAGGCGGGTATTGGGAGCCCGTGGGACTGTGCCGCGGCGGCTGAGGGGGGCACCAGTTTTCTGCATGCTGCCAGCGTGGGAGCGGGGAAAGCAGAGGGGCTCTCAGCAAGCCCCCCATGGCCGTGGCCCACCCCGGTCACGGAGGATCGCAGGGCCCTCCCCACCGGCCTCCACACCCCCCGCTCGGCTCTCGTCCTCTCTACAATCCCAGCACCTCTGGACACCTCGCCCTTCGGCCGGCCCCTCCTCCCCTCATCCAACTGCAGCCAGAGAGAGTCCCCAGAAGTGCAGCTCCCAGGAGGGCATCTGCTGGAGCTCTTCTGTGTCTCCTTCTCTCTGGAGGGACCCGAAGGCCCCCCCCCCCCCGCAGGCCTAGCCCCGCCCACCTGCCTGTGTTCCCCGCCCCCGCATTCAAAGGTCCCACCCGGTCCCCAGACCCGCCAGGACCATCGGAGGCCACCACGTACAGCCAGTCCCCGACGCCTCCAGCTGTAAACCGTCCCCGACCCGCACGAGTGATGACGCCGATGAAGACGGTAACATGTGCCCTGCTCTGGGGCGGGTCAGGCGCATTTCTAATGACCAGACACGTACTGACCCTCGTGAGCACCTGTGAGATTGGGGGTGTACCTTACTGCCCCGCGAGGCTGTCCTAGGTAGCAGAATTCTCCCTTCACCTGCGTCCCTGCAGCACCCCCTCCATGGACACGGGCTCAGTGGGCCTTCTGTCTGGTACCCCTGAGAGGCCCAGGTGGGGGCCTGGGGCTGGGGGCTGCATCTGGAGCATCCCTGTGGCTCTGGTGGCCGGCAAAGTGCCTGGCCCTCAGAACACACAGCTGCGGGACTGACCGATAAAACCCTGAGCGTCCACATCCTGAGGGCTCCTCTTTCTGTCTTCCTGTAGGCCCCGCACACGTGCCACAGTGCTATACTGGCAGGATGACCAGAACATTCTGATCACCAGGAATATTCCAGTAGCTGAAAAGGTCTGGGAAATCATCTATTTGACGTCTCATTTGCGGATCAAATCAAAGGCTGGCCAGAAGATGTGACAGGGTTCCACTTATGCAGAAAGCAGGGACTGCAGGGTGGGGAGCTCTGGTCCCTGACCAGCCAGAGAACCCAGGGCCTATTATGTCACTCCCCTGGGCGTGGGCACAGTGGTAACAAAAACTGGAATGAAGGAACTTCTGGGTTCAACCCTCAGCCCTCAACCTCATAAGAGACAGTGGGGGAAGAATAACCAGCAGGAAATCTGCCTTCTGTGTGCGTGGCACGTTGTCGTCATTGAGCACAGGGCCTAGCGTGTGGTAAGTTCGCAACAAGTGTGGCATGGATGCATGGATAGATGGATAGGTGGATGAGAAGAAGGAGGGAGGAAGGACAGGAGGAAGGATAGGAGGAAGGATGGGGGATGGATGGATGGAAGAATGGATGAGAGGATGGTGGCTGGATGATAGATGGATGAGTGGTGGATGGATGGATTGGTGAATGGACAGGTGGGTAGATGGTGAATTGATGGATGAATGGATGGATAAATGGATGGATGGGTGGGTGGATAGATAGATGATGTGTGAATGCATGGATGGGTGGATGAATGGGTCAATGGATGGATATATGGACAGATGATTGATGGATATATGGATGGATGGTTAGATAGATGGGTGGATAGATAAATGATGGATGAGTGGGGGAGTGGATGGATGGATGGATGGATGATGGATGAGTGGGTGGGTAGATGGCTAGATAGTGGGTGGGTAGATGGGTGAATGGATGTATGGATGGATGATGTATGAATGGATGGATGGGTAGATGAATGGGTCAATGGATGACAATATGGACAGATGATTGATGGATGTATGGACTGATGGTTAGATGGATGGGTGGATAGATAAATGATGGATGAGTGGGGGAGTGGATGGACGGATGGATGGATGGATGGATGATGGATGGGTGAGTGGGTGGGTAGATGGCTGGATGATGCATGGGTGAATGGATGTATGGATGGATGATGTATGAATGGATGGATGGGTGGATGAATGGGTAGATGGATGGATACATGGACAGATGATTGATGGATGGATGGGTGAGTGGGTAGATGGATGGGTGGGTGGATGGATTGGTGAATGGACGGATGGATGGTGAATATATGGGTGGATGGTGAATTGATGGATGAATGGATGGATAAATGGATGGATGGGTGGGTGGATAGATAGATGATGTATGAATGGATGGATGGGTGGATGAATGGATATATGGACAGATAACTAACGGATGTGTGGACGGATGGTTAGATGGATGGGTGAATGGATAAATGATGGATGAGTGGGTGAGTGGATGGATGGAAGATGGATGGATGGATGATAGATGGGTGAGTGGGTGGGTAGATGGCTGGATGATGGATGGTGAATGGATGTATGGATGGATGATGTATGAATGGATGGATGGGTGGATGAATGGGTAGATGGATGGATATATGGACTGATGATTGATGGATGTATGGATGGATGGATGGGTGGGTGGGTGGATGAATGGATGGGTCGGTCAGTGGATGGATGGATGGATGGATGGGTGGGTGGATGGATGGGTGGGTGGGTGGGTGGGTGGATGGATGGGTGGGTGGGTGGGTGGGTGGGTGGATGGATGGGTGGGTGGGTGGGTGGGTGGGTGGATGGATGGATGGGTGGGTAGATGGGTGGATGGATGGGTGGGTAGATGGGTGGATGGATAGGTAGATGGGTAGATGGGTAAATGGATGAAGGATGGATGATTGATGGACAGATGGATGGGTAGATGAATGGGTGGGTTGGCAAATGGGTGGGTGTGTACATGAGAGTATAGATGGATGAATGGATAGATTGATGGGTAAGTGGGTAGATGAGTACTTTGAAAATTACAATATTATCTATGTCAGGCTCTATGCTAATTTCTTTAAGAGAGGCTGCCAATAGGTGGCCTGAGGCCAAATCAAACAGCATTTTTTAATTAGTCACTAACATATACAAGTTTAAATATTTCATATACAAAGCCTGTACCTCTGGCCACACTTGCACAGCTAGAGAATATGACAGCACCCTGCCCACACTCCTGTATGGCACCTGCCTGCCCAAGCCAAGCCCAGCTCCCGCCCAAAAAGTGTGAGCTCTCCAGGTCCTCATGGCTCCCCCCACAGTTTGTAGGGTTGGGAAGGGAAAGATTCTTTCTTGTCTGTGTGTCTTTCAAAAGAGTAAAAATGAAGGCCAGGTGTGTTTTTAAAGACACTACTGCCCTCTGCTTGGCTGGCTTCACCCATATCCCCGCCCTTGCACAGGGTGTCTGACCTTTCCTGACGCGTCATTGGTTGACTGCTTTAAACCAATCCTGCAAGACATCTGATGCCCATGTTGTTGTACTGCACAGCCCCGAAGGGCTTGCAAAACCCCACCCAGTAAGCCAGTGGTGGCGCTGGGACTCAAACATGTGTGTCTGGCTATCTGCCTGTGCCCAGAGCCCTTCGCCCAGCCTTGCTGTGCCCTCCCTCTCCAGCATCACTGGGGCTTCTGGATGCCCCCTGCTTCACCAGTGGTTGACTGATGAGTCCTGTGGCCCACCCCGTCACCCCCAGCACACCAGTCCACGCCAGAACCCCGTGCTTGCGGCTCAGGCTGCCACGAAGCAGGACTGGGAGATGGGTCCCGGAGCTTTGGGACCCTCCAGGAGGAATTCGGAGAGCCCACGGCACATGGTGGCCTTAATGCATGGCAAGACAGCTGACACGAATCATCGTGCTTTCCCAAAAAGTTACCAGGACATCATTTTACAGCATATGCTCAAAGGTCCTACTAATTCTACTAAAGGTGGAATAGAGGCAGCAACGGCGGGTATCGGCGACTCGGTGCTTCCGCGGGCCAGGTGCCGTGTAACACACATCCTCTCCTAGAGCTGCGACGCAGGGAGCCCTGTCCCACCTAACCCGTATGCTGCGGGGCCACTGCGGCCCCCAGCAGCCCCGAGCTGGCATCTCTGCTCTGCAGCTGGAGTTCTCACGGCCCGTGGCCAGTCTCAAGACACCATGCAGAGGGAAGCGTTCCAATCAGCATAGCCACGACCTGTGCTTCTCAGCTTGCGTCCCGGCAGCTAAAATTAGGGTGAGGCTTGTACCCAGCCGGTGCTCTGTCAAGAGTGGGGTTCCCACCCCAGAGCATCTGCTTCCCACCCTCTGCTCATAATGCATTTTAAACGGAGCCATCCAAATTCACTGCCATGTTCGCACGAAATAGTGGCCGCGATGGCCACTAATTTGCATGTGCTGTGCGCTTGGGCTGCGTCTTCACTGAATCCTCGACACAACCATGTCTGGTAGGCGGGGTAGCTGATACTGTGCCTAAAATCACACGCATGACCATCGCTTTCTTCAGTCTTCACCAGCCACCCAGCTGGCCTGGCCAGAATCCCAGGCATCACCCCGCACGCCCCCTCCCAGGCAGCAAAGTGGACTCCCAGCCTGGCTGTGGCTCTCTGTCTCCATGTCCGCTGCCGGGTCTCCCCGGACGCTTCCATCTGCTTCTACACTCCCTTCTCCTTCCACAACCGTCCACACGGCAGTGAGTGGGCTCTTCTTAAAAATATAAATCATGGTGACTCTTTTGCTAAAACTCCTCAGAGGTTTTTTTTTTCACCGTGTTTAGAACAAAATCCAGACTGCTGATTTTGGACCATGAGGCCCCAAGGACCCAGCTTCCGGTCTCCAGCCTAACATTCCACTGCTTCCCTGGGAGTAGACACTTGCCAGCCTGCTCACGCCATCATACTGGCGATCCCGTGGGAGCCCAGGATATCCCGAGCAAGCTTTTCCACACCACAGGGTGTTGGCAAAAGCTGTTTTCAGGAACATGCCACCTGTGCACCTCTGCACAGCTAGCCCTTCTACCACGCAAATTTCAGTCCAAATGCCACGCTCAGTAGAGCCGTCCTGGATAATCCTTTTACTGGGGGGACGGTCCCTCTCCCCCTGCTATTTCAGCTGTCCTATCCCCCACTGTAGCAGCAATGCTTAACATAGGGTCCGAAAAATCTTAGTACATACTGGCATGGATGGACGGATGGATGACTGGATGGGTGGGTAGATGGATGGGTGGATAAGAGGATAGATGGGTGGACAGATGGATTTATGAATGTGGTGGGTGGATCACGGATGGATAGATGGGTGAGTGAATGGATGGGTGGATACATGGATGGATGGATGGATGGATGGATGGATGGATGAGAGGATGGGTGGATGGATGGATGGATGGATAAGAGGGTAGATGGTAGGATGGATGGATGGATAGATGGATGGATGGATGGATGGATGGATGGATGGATAAGAGGATGGGTGGATGGGTGGATGGATAGATAAGAGGGTAGATGGTAGGATGGATGGATGGATGGATGGATGGATGAGAGGATGGGTGGATGGATGGATGGATGGATGGATGGATGGATGGATGGATAAGAGGGTACATGGTAGAATGGATGGATGTATGAATGTGGTGGATGGATCATGGATGGATAGATGGGTGAGTGAATGGATGGGTAGATGGATGGATGGATGAGAGGATGGGTAGATGGATGGATAAGAGGTAGATGGTTGAACAGATGGATGGGTGAATGCATGGATGGGTAGGTGGGTGGACAGATGAATAGATGGATAAGTGGATAGATGGGTAGATGGATGGATGTGGGTGGATGGATAGATGGATAAGAGGGTAGATGGTAGAATGGATGGATGGATGAAGGTGGTGGGTGGGTCACGGATGGATAGATGGGTGAGTGAATGGATGGGTAGATACATGGATGGATGGATGGATGGATGGATGGATGGATGGATGGATAGATGAGAGGATGGGTGGATGGATGGATAAGAGGGTGCATGGTAGAATGGATGGATGGATGAAGGTGGTGGGTGGGTCACGGATGGATAGATGGGTGAGTGAATGGATGAGTAGATACATGGATGGATGGATGGATAGATGAGAGGATGGGTGGATGGATGGATAAGAGGGTGCATGGTAGAATGGATGGATGGATGAAGGTGGTGGGTGGGTCACGGATGGATAGATGGGTGAGTGAATGAATGGGTAGATACATGGATGGATGGGTGGATGGATGAGAGGGTAGATGGTTGACCGGATGGATGGGTGAATGGATGGATGGGTAGGTCGTGTCTAGGTAGGTAGATAGGAGGGTGGATGGAGGGGTAGATGGATAGATACCATCACCCCCAACACAGAGTCAAGCTAAAAATAGAAAATGACCACGCAATCATGTATTATAGCTCTAGAAAGAGAACGTTATCAGCCCCGAGACAAGATCACGACCGTGTAACTCTGGTCTGTGACGGTGACCAAGCGCGTGCAGCACGTGGGGTGCGTATGCACGTGCGCACATGCGTGGGGGAGGTGCTTTGCCAGGCCCTTAACTGCTCTCTCTTTCCTTACCTCGTTCCTCGCCTTTCTCTCATCATCGCGTTGGGGGACAGAAGCTGTGGTCAAGCCAAACGTCCCCAGTTTAAGTATCAACAGCACTTCCTTCCTCCGCTCCCCATCCCTTCTGTCCGTCCATCCATCCATCGCCCCCGGTCCACCCACCCACGCATCTCTCCATCCATCAGTCCATCCACCCACCCACCCGTCCGTCCATCCTTTCCTTCGTTTACCCAACAGAGAGCGAGTGAGCCCCTAGGCTGTGCCAAGCCCCGTCGGGCCCTTGGGATAAAATCGTGGACCAAACGGTCTTCGAGGAGCTTGTATTCAAGTGGGGGCGGGGAGGTGAAAGCCAACGAGGAAAAAGGGTACGCGGATCATAAAGTCCCTTCGTTCAAAAGTCCCTCTTCTCCAGGAGCCCAGAGTGGGGCTCAGCTAAGGCTCTCTCCCCAAGACCCAGGACGACGACCTATCCTTGTCCCTCGACCCGCTGGCTGCACAGTGGACGTGCTGGCCCCCAGGCTTCTGCCGGGCGCAGGGGAGGGCGCTGACGTGCTGAGCCCACGGCGCCGCGAGGCTCAGGTGGTGAATTCCGCGGGGCACTTTCCTCAGGCCCGGGTAGTAGGCCCGCCACTCACCGTTGTGACGTTTCGGCCCTGCGGCCACGATGTCACGGTTAACAGCAGCTCCGGCTCCCGGCCTACGAACGGTCTCGCTCCCCAACCGTCCTCTCAGAGTGGGCCGTGAAGGCTGATGCTTTAACACCACGGGACGGGATCCGGAAGGACTCTGGTGCCTCAAAGCGCGTCAAGGCGGAGGCGCGAACGTTTTCCGACATCGTACGGCGCGAGGCCGGCTCGAAGACGAGGCGGGACGGTCGTGCCTTCCGACTGCGACAGCGCTCCCGGCCCGGCCTGCGCCCGAACTCCCATCAGAACGCGTGACGATCCCAGCCGCACTTCCCGTCCACAGTCTGACCGCGTGGCCAGCAGGCGTTTTAGTTGCAAGGGGCGCTGAGGAGGCCTGTGCGGACGCCGGGTCCGGGCGCGAGTGCAGCGGGGCGCCTTTTCCACGATGCCAGCTCGCGGCCATAGCGCGGCGCGGGGGTTCGAGGCGCGGGCGCCTCCAGCCGGGCGCAAACGCAGCCGCCACGGTCTGGGCGGCAGGTGCGGGGGGCGTGCCCCGGGGTGACCCCGCGGGCCGAGACCCGAGGCAGGAAGCGTGCAGGTGGTGGCTACCGGTCCCCTCTCGCAGCCAGACCCTCAGCTGAGGGCCTACTGCGTGCCGGGCACGGGGCTCACGGCAGGGAACCAGCCAGAGGTGGTCCCTGCCCTCGGAACCGGGGACTAAAGCAGCACGTGGATAAGTGAACGATCTGACCTGGAGGGGCACCGTCCGGTCCACGGGCAGCCGTGGCCACGAGCCACGGGCCGGAGCCCAGTTTGGACGAAGCGGTCCAGGAGCACAAGGGACGCGGGTGCGGCTGAAATCCGGAGAGAGTCGGGAGGAGCAGGAGGTGAGGGGGGCAGCTGGGAAGGAGCTGGTCACACAGGGAACCCCGGGTCAGGAGTCCGGCGTGGATGCCGAACCCACTGTGACGACGATGAAGTGTTCCAGGCGGGGATGGGTGGACACTGGGGGAGACGGAATCTGACTGACGGTTCTTTTGGAAGACCTCTACTTCCAGCTGCTGGGGTAGAAGCTGGATTGTATATGGAAGGAGCAGAAGCAAGCAGTAGCCTGCTGGGAGGCTACTGCACTAGTCCGTGTACAGGATGACAGAATGCGAGCCTGAGTGGAGACAGTGGAAATGGAGAGAAGTGGGAGAGGTGTATCAGTTGGAACTTGGGGACTGGAGATAGGACAGGACTGGCTGATGGGTTGGATGTGGGGTAACAGAACAGGAAGAGCTTCAGATGACGCTCCGTCTTCCTGCTTGGGACACTGGGTAGGTCATGGAGAGAGAGAGAGAAACCCTGTGCTTGGGAGGTTGGGGCCTTTGATGTTAGACACACAGCATAAGAGGAGGCCTGTGGGACCCACGGGAGTAGCCATGGCCGCTGGTGGCAGATGCTGGGGTCTGAAGAACTGGGGGTAAGAATCTCGAAGGGGGCACACACACAGCCTCCCAGTCCAAGAACAACAGGGCCATTCCCAGATGAGGAAGAGGAACACAGAATTGACTCCGCTAAGACCCCACCCTCAGGACTCCAGTGCAGCAGGGGACGAGCCCCCAGCACGTGATCGTGGCAGGTGGTCAGAGGCCCCCAGGCCTGGTGAGCAGGGCAGAGGCCGCTCCCCAGAACTCACAGATGTGGGGGGCATGTCTGTTGGATGGGGGCGGGGCTTGAGTGGGGCTGTTTCAGCCTGAGGAAATCCCAGAAGAACCCTGTGTGCCGTCACACCCCAGGGACAAATCGGACACGAACACACGAGGTCAATGCGAAAAGCCAACTTTTCAGCCTAAAAGCAAAAAGAGCTCTTGGGGACAGACAGGAGGTTATAGAGGTCTTGGGTCAGGAGGAGGTGGCCCGTGGTCAGCTGCCCACTGGGTCACGCTCCACAGGTGATGCCCTTCCCGGGACGGTGGCCACACCGCTGGTTAAGTCCTGGTCATTGTCTCAGATGACCCAGGGCTCGAGTCCGATGCTGGCGCTCGCCCAGGCGCCCCCGCACACAGCGTGGCCTCAGCCTGACCAACCAAGCCCAGGAGGTCCTGGACCAGCCCTGAGCGCCCCCTGCCTGGCCCCCTCAGATGTCAGCGAACCCCCTGCACATGCCATGAAAATACGAGTTCTTGGGGGTTTTCCTTTCCTCTGGGGCTCATCCATTTGTGGCACGGCTTGATTTTCAGGATCCAATGCCTCTACAGTGAGTCAAGCTGGTGGAGACATGCTGTGACCCATCCTGGAGGGAGTTCCCTTCAGACGCCTGCATGTTCCTGCCCTGACGCCCTGGGCAGGGGCCCCAGGCAAGAGGCACCACACCCCTCATTTCAGCCTCTCGGTACCAACTGTCGGGGAATACTATGGATCAAACTGGGTCTTCTGGAAAATGCAAATGTTGGAGTCCTAACCCACCCCCCAGCAGCTCCGGATAGGATGCTATTTGGAAATAGGGTGTTATATAGAGGTGGTGATGAGGTCGGGCCTGAATCCAGTGTGCCTTGTGTCCTTGCGAGAAAAGGAGATTTGGACGGAGACAGATATGAACACCACGCGAACATAAGGACGGCCATGGCCAGCCAAGGAACAGGTCCTTCCCCGCCAGCCCCCAGAGGACCCAGGCCTGCCGACACCTGGGTCGTGGGCTTCCGGCCTCCAGGACGAACGGACCAGCAGTCTGCGGTACTTGGCTGCGGCAGCCCTAACGACGACCACAAGGAAACTCAGGGGAGAGGCGCTGGTACC
Source organism: Panthera leo (assembly GCF_018350215.1). Classification (NCBI taxonomy): domain Eukaryota; kingdom Metazoa; phylum Chordata; class Mammalia; order Carnivora; family Felidae; genus Panthera; species Panthera leo. The sequence goes on from NC_056688.1 coordinate 112,428,006, forward strand.
CCAGCGAGGGCAAGGTCACGCCCAGGCGTCACCCCCGTCCGCGAGCTTCCGGCACAGAGAAGGCGAAGGGAACGGGTGCTTCCGAGGGGACCGCCCTGCTGGGAAAGGAAGAGCCAGCTCTCTGTGGCTCTGGCAACCCCGTGAGATCCCTGCTATTTGCACATGGAAACTGGGGGCGCCAGAGGGGGGAGGGTGTGAGAAGGAAAACGGGGCGAAAAACACAAAAGCAGGGGTTAAACGAACCCAGCTTCGGACGGTCCTGAGGCTGTGCGTGCTTGCGGTCACTTTGTGCCCAGCGACGCCCACCGCGAAATGCTGGTGGCTCCGGCCCCGGGCCCTCCCTGTCGGAGGAGGCCCAGCGAGAAGTGTCCTGGGCAACATCGCCTAGTGATCTGGGGGATTCTCACGGTAAGCCAGCTGCTCAGGGAGGGTCTTTGTCCCGGCAATGAGCGGAATGTGTCCCCCCAAGTTCTTACCTTTAAATCCCAACTCTAATATGGTGGTATTTGGAGGTGGGGCCTTCGAAGGTGATTAGCTTATGAGGACACAAGAGGCAGGCGGGGTGCACGTCGGGAAGACGGCTGGGCCGCCGGCACCTTGATCTTGGAGCCCCAGCCTCCAGAGCTGTGAGAGTTAGTTTCTGTGCTTAATGAGCCACGTGTCATGGCAGCTGCACTATGGCAATACTCCTTCGAGGCTCCTGGGGTCCCCGGGATGCTGGGGAGGGCTGGGGGAGTCAGCACAGCCCCACCACAGACACCCCGAGAGAGTGACTTCTAATGCTGGTTCACAGGCACTTGGAGAAGTGATTAGACAGGAGAGACCGTGCAGAACTGGGCATCTAAACTTAGCCTGACAAAGAGTCTAGAGTGTGTGAACACAGAATGTGCCTGTTCCGGAGGGATATGGAAGGAACGCAACAGACCCACGTGACTAATTTATCTGCAAGTGAACTCAGGCAGCGAGTGATGAACTTGGGCAGCAAGTAAGTGGACTTCAGCAGCAAGTAAGCGAACTCAGGCTGCGGGTAAGCGAACTTGGGAAGTCAGGCTGTGGGTAAGCGAACTTGGGAAGCAGGTAAGTGAAGTCAGGCTGCGGGTAAGTGGACTTGGGCAATGGTTAAGTGAAGTCAGGCTGCGGGTAAGTGAAGTCCGAGTACAGGTAAGCGAACTCGGGCAGTGGGTAAGTGAAGTCAGGCTGCGGGTAAACGAACTTGGGAAGTGGGTAAGTGAAGTCAGGCTGCGGGCAAGTGAAGTTGGGCAGTGGGTAAGTGAAGTCAGGCTGCGGGTAAGTGAAGCCAGGCTGTGGGTAAGTGAAGTCAGGCTGCGGGTAAGTGAACTCGGGCAGCGGGTTAGTGAACTTGGGCAGCGGGTAAGTGAAGTCAGGCTGCGGGTAAGTGAAGTCAGGCTGTGGGTAAGTGAACTCGGGCAGCGGGTAAGTGAAGTTGGACATCTGTCCCTGAGAAAGCACAGAAGCCCAGCACTGATGAGGTGTTGCTGCCTCATTCCCCACCGACCCCGCAGACTTTGTATTTTTAGCATTTAGACCGAGTTAGTGCCTGGTCACCCAGCAAAGATGAGGTCTTGAGTAGGAACCACACCTTCTCCCAAAGTCTGACGGCTCAACGCTCTCCCTGTCCACGTGCTCTCTATAAAAATGTACAAACTGCCTCCGTTCGCTCATCTGCAAACTTGTGACTTTTTATTTTAAATTTCGATGAAAATGACCTTATTGAAATAATCTAAACAAACTTCACAGAAAATTAACGAGGGATTACCTTCACATAAATACAATCAGTAAACGCGAAGAAATTCACTACAATTACTCTGCTGTTTCATCATGCCGAAAGAAGTAAACAGCCAAAGAACGAAAATCTCCCTTAGAAAGAAAAAGAAATCCCGCGCGCGCAGCTGTTCGAACAGAAAGCATGGCCGGGAAGGTGCTGGACCAGAGCCCGGTGGCCTCCTCTGCTCCCGCTTTTTAGCTGTGCTCAGCCCGGGTCATCACACGCTGTGTTTGTGAGATGTGAGGGTCCTCCTCTTAAAAACCCCAGGTGCCCAGGGCTGGGCCTCACCGGACACCTGCCCCGCGGGGGGCTTGCTCCTCCCCCACAGCCCTGCCCCCCTCGGCCGCAGGTGGGGACACTGAGTGAACCCAGTAACGAAAAGCAGAAGCACACATCCTCCAGTTCACCCTCAAGCCCCTCCCACACAGCCTCTCCACGCAGCCGGACAAGAGGCGTTTTCCTTCCAGCACCGGACCAGACGACAGTGTCTCCAAATGAGCCAGAGTTAGCCCGTCATTCATTCTTTTGTGCCTTCATTCACAGAACCTGAACTCCTGCCCTGCCCCGAGGACCCACGGTCCCTGCCTCAGCACGGCTTCCCCAGAAGCTGCTTCACCCCCAGCTCTGTCGCTGCAGTTAAGGGGGGGCGGGTGGGGGGGTCTCCCACTGCCCTTTGGCCCCTGCAGCCAGCCATCTGCACGTTCGAGATGAATCCTCTGCCCCGTCCGAAAGGCCTGCGGTGGCCCCCGTCTTCTCGATGAGTCTCCAACGCACGCATCACCAGGGAACGGTCTGGGCACACGAAGCCTCGGGTCCACACCCTCCCGGCAAAACGCTGGCACCAGCCCCAGACGGCACAGCCCGCTTGCTTCCTGCCAACTGGAAAGCAGTTGCAGGAGACATCCCGGGGAACATATCCCATTGCTTCCTTTTGGCACCAAGTGGGGAGAAGTGGCTTTGGAGGAGCAGAGACGCGGGGGAGAGGAGGCAGGAGCCTCAATCCACTGTCTCGAGAACTGGGTGATTAGCATTCCGAGGCCGAGGCTGCGACAAAAGTGCCAGGGCTGTGGCCAAACCAGAAGGGAAACCGAACCAGGGGGCAGAAAAGACCGCGCATCGTTCAGGATGTAACATTTGGCTACAAAGAGTTTCAAAAGGCTCCTATCTGTTGATTTCCCAGGAAGCCAAAATGACAGTTTGCTGCGTTCCTCAGGAGCGCGCGCATGCCCCAGGTCAGCTGGCGCGCTTTCGGGTCTGGGGAGGGCGGCGGACGAGTGGAGGGCCTAACATCAAAAATGGCATTTCAGCAAGAATGACTTTTTCTTATCAGTTCACGCAAGGAGCCAGGAACAAACAAGCCAACAAACAAACAGAAGGTTCTGGGCATTCCTAACGTCTGTTTTTGCTGGAGATTTTCTGTGTCTACCTGGGGAAGTATCCGCCCTGCCGTCTAGCACCACTCAGCTCACAGCGCCTGCAGGAGGGGCAGAGGCCCTCGGAGGGGAGAACGGGGCCCCCCAGTGATCGCACCCGGGTGGGCAAGTCCAGAGGCCCTCGGAGGGGAGAACGCCCTCGCCCCCCAGTGATTGCACCCGGGTGGGCAAGTCCAGAGGCCCTCGGAGGGGAGAACGCCCTCGCCCCCCAGTGATCGCACCCGGGTGGGCAAGTCCAGAGGCCCTCGGAGGGGAGAACGGGGCCCCCCAGTGATTGCACCCGGGTGGGCAAGTCCAGAGGCCCTCGGAGGGGAGAACGCCCTCGCCCCCCAGTGATCGCACCCGGGTGGGCAAGTCCAGAGGCCCTCGGAGGGGAGAACGCCCTCGCCCCCCAGTGATCGCACCCGGGTGGGCAAGTCCAGAGGCCCTCGGAGGGTCCCCGCCCTGCACCCTCTATGAAAAGTCATCCAAGTTACGTAAACTGCCAAGGCTCAGTTTCTCCATCTGTAAAGTGGAGATAAGTGTATAATGATGAGGAGTCGCCCCCAGCAGCAACTGCTTCAAGCCAGGCACGACTCAGGGAATCCTCACTACCTCCACGACGAGGTGACGGATGGCTGTGTATCCCTGCGATACAGAGAAGGCAACTGCAGCACAGAGAGGTTTCGTAACTTGTGCGAAGTCCCACAGCCATTAAATGGCAGAGTCAGGATGCAAACCGAGAAAACGGCTTCGGGTGCCTGCAGGCAGCCCGTGTGTGGGGCCGTGCCGTGCCCACGCCTGGTTGTGCGGGTGCCGTGGACACACCCAGGGGACAGGGAACACCTGCTGGCAACCCCCTGGGCCAGGCCTCGGTCACCACACTAGGACGGGGACCCCGGGGCAGAAAGCCTTGGCAATGTCCTGCCTCCTTCTTGCCCTTAACGGGCCCCTTCCACAAAGCGGCCCGAGTCTTATCCAGGGCACCAGCGTCCAGGGACGGCGGGCGGGGACTCCAAAGGCAGAGGCCAAGTCCGGGTGGGCACCACGTGTTACTGGCTGAACTGTGTCCCCCTGAAATTGATCTGTGGAAGCCCCGATTCCCAGAACCGACAAATGCGGCTGTATTTGGAGACAGAACCTTTACAGAGGTGACTGAGATAACACGAGGTCACCAGGGTGGGCCCTGATCCCGTGTGACCGGGGTCCTTGTAAGAAGAGGGGATCGGGGCACAGACACGCACAGAGGGACGAGCTCGTGAGGACACAGCGGGAGGATGGCCGTCCACACACAAGGAGAGAGGCCTTGGGAGACCCCGGCCCTGCCCACGCCTGGACCTCGGGCTGAGGCCTCCAGGATGGGGGGACAGGACACATCTGTTGTGTGAGCCCCCCGTCCGTGGGATGGCAGTGTGAGCTCACTGACATCGCAGAACCCCACAGCCTAGACCAGCCCTCTGGAGTCCACAGGGACCTATGTCCGCAGGCCGGGGCACAGGGCATGAGCTATCCTGCAATTACTAACCCCATCAGGGCTCACAGCCCCAGGTCTCTCCTCGGAGATGAGCACGGGCTTCCAGGCCCACTTGCACTGGGAAAGGCTGCAGGGTTTCAGGGCAGAGCTCTGGGCACACCATGCGGCCCGGCCCGGCCTGCCTCTGCCCCCTCGCTGCCCGGCCAGGCTCCAGGCACAGAGCTCCTCATGGTGGGAGGCGGGTCTGAGGTATGAGGCTCTGAGCAGGGGTGAGGGGACGGCTCTGCGAGCAGGGGCGTGGAGGAGGGGGCAGGACAGAGAGCAGAGGGAGGACGAGGACGCACGAGATGTCCCGCGCAGCCTGTCCGAGGGCACTCTCCTCACACTGAGACATGCCTGTCTCTCATGCAGGCTGTGAGCCCTGGCAACCTCCCCTCTGTGGAATCCCCAGCATTTGCTGAACAAGCCAGGTGGGAAACGACAGGATAGAGGGATCTAGGAGTAAACACAATGGGAAGAGAAGAAACCCGAAAGACGGCAAATTGGAGACACTCGGACACTCCCGGGTCCTGCAGGGTCTAGTAGGTAATGGGGGAGGGGGGGCGTGGGGGCAGGAGAGGGCAGGGGGTGCACAAAGGGGCAAAGGTCTCGCCTGACCTAGACTGCGATTCTCCGAAGGCACCTGTGATTCTATGTAAGATTCCCACGAATATTTAAAGCAAAGGGGCACCCCATCCTGTATGGTAACACCATCTCGAAAGGATCCTTCTAAACACTTAAAAGGCAGACCCAGGGTTAGTTTTAGATTAAGAACCCTTTGTTCACTCAACAGACACAGATCCACGGCACCGTCTCCGAAAGCCATGGGCTGGAGGTGTTTTGGTATTTTCGAGTTGCCTGGCTTTGTGAGGGAAACACGGTGTAGGCCACATATTACGTCACACGGCCAGTGGGTCCAGGCAGGGTCCCGAAATCAATCCCATGAGGATTCCTGCGGGGGACAGATGCATCATCACACTAAGGAGGATAAATGAGAACTATGAATAGATTCAGATCGGTTCAGGTCAAGTCTGGCTGCCGACAAGTTACAAAACAGCTTTCACGTTTGAGGGGCGCCCGGGTGACTCAGCCGGTTGGGCGTCCGACTTCAGCTCAGGTCACGATCTCATGGCCCGTGGGTTTGAGCCCCGCGTCCGGCTCTGTGCTGACAGCTCGGAGCCTGGGGCTGCTTCCGATTCTGTGTCTCCCTCCCTCTCTGCCCCTCCCCCACTCACGCTCTGTCTCTGTCTCTCAAAGAAACTAAATGAACATTAAAAAATTAAAAAAAAAAAAAAGCTCTCACGTTTGAAATTCTTTTTAGAGTAAAGGGTATGGATCCTGCAGCCAGTTGGCTGCTGTGCTCAGCACGTGTGGGGAAGGCAGGGGAGCACGGGAGCGGTGATGGTCTGCAGAGGGGACAGGGTGCCCAGCAGGAAGAGGAAAGACAAACGGGAAAGGCTGTAAGGTAGGGAGCCCATGTGGGGCGTTCCCAGAAGGGCATGCGGGCCACAGGCGAGCTACACAGAGAGGAGAGACACCTGTCTACACAGCTGTGCTCCACAGACTACTGCCACCGTGCACGTGGCCATGAGCCACGTGGAATGGCGACCTATCCCCGGGCTACATTCACACCAACTTTTTGGTGTGTCTCCTCCAAGCCCCGGGACCTACAGATGACCCCTTCCGTCCCCAGTTTGGCCAATTAAAACTTGACTGGTAGCAATTGTCATCTCTTACTGTCCTGAGAGTGATGGGCTCCTCTCCATGGTGCTGAAATCCGGTGGTCATGCTTGAGCCTGGCAAAGAGCTTGGGATCTCTTGGTTTACCAGAAAGAAGGGAGCCCACGACACCCTGAAGAACCCTGTTCTCTGGGGTAGGATGGGCACATTTCTGCGATTTCTCCCCTCTACATACGCCTTAATTCTGTACACCCCATTCAGCCTGAAACATTAAAAAGGCTGAAGGTGGTCGGTCACAGGTGCCTACAGAGAGGGGAGATGGAGACCACCCCCGAGTCCACGCGGTGCCCCCGCCTTTCTAAGTGGGGAGCCCCCAAGTAAGGGGAAACGTGCCATTTGGACCGATGCACTTTACAGGATAATGCCTGCGGCTCCCCAAACAAAGCACCATTGCCATGACAACAGTGGCATCCCACAACTCAGCCACTATTCTGAGACACGAAGCCACGAGCTTTACTTTTAAATGAATTTGATAAAATTTGCCTTGAAAACGTTCACATTCTCTGACAAAACTGGTGAGCCACCAGGAGGAACGTGTTCCAACAGCTGACACAAAGCTCCCAGGGACAATATCTGCTCAGAGACAAGGGGACACAAGGGCTGGAGGCACTTTTCATGAGCAAAATACAAAAACGGAAACACAGGCTTTGGGCCAGACACGGACAGGGTCCCTGGCCCTTCAGCCAAAGTCTCCGGGCGGGTGGAAGGCGATGTCGGCGTCCGGGACGATTCCACGACAGCGGTCGGGGAGAACTGCCCGGGCCACTTCTCTTCTCGAGAGTCACTGCAAAGAAGCCAACGGAGGGCAGTGCCTACAAAAGCCACCTAAACCACCCTCCTCTCTTTCCATAAAGGAGAAAACCCAGGGCAGAGACGGTCTCCATTTCCCCCCCAGGCTTTGTCGGCTCATGGAAAACTTTGCTGTGGTTCATCAGTATCTGGCAGGAATGGGATGCTCAGTGGTGATGCTAATGAGAAGACAGAATCGGGTTTGTTCCCGGCAGCAGTGGCTTGAGCCAGCACGCCGGAAGACCATCCTCGACGACGCGGGGTGGTCGGCGACCAGAGGGCTGGCGTGGTCTGGGGAGGGGGGGCGGGCAGGCGTGGCTTCAACACGAAGCTTTTGCCGGAAGGAGGCGTATATACACGTCTATGCCTCACCCACCGTTCGCAGGATGCCCATTCTACACCAGGCTCTGTTAGGCCGTTCACACCCATGACCTCCCTTCCGGACACAGGCCTCCCCAGGTCTGAGCGGTGACATTCTGAGACAATCCAGCTAAGCCAGCGTCCAGAGGGAGGACATCCCGTCCTCCCTGACTCCCTCTTAGCCTGGTGCATCTAGACAGGACAGAGGCCCTCACCACCCGGGCCTTGGAGCATCCCAGAAGGACTCATACCCCTTCACACCCAGGAAGGAAGGTCCTCCGTCTAGAAGCCGTCCAGCCAGGTGAGTGGCACAGAAGCCGGTGAGATTTGAACAGCTGGGACGGCCCGGTACCGGTGAGAAATGAGCAAATATTGCTTGCCTGCCCCTGGCCACACAATATTGTCTTCTCTCTTCCTCAGCAATGTTTTAATCTCTACAGCGGGCGCCAAAACGAACACTGATAATTCATAAGAAAAAGATCGAAACGTGGCGTCCTTATACTCTTTCCCCTTGTGGAGCCCATCCCCATCAGGTCTGCCCTCCTAGCTGGGTGGCTGTGGAAGAGGGCACAGGACATGACGGACTCGAGGCAGCACCAGGACACCTGTGCCCGAACCCCGACCTCACACCCGCGAGCAGAACGTGACCTTGGATGAGCTGCCGACATTTCTGAACCAAGTTTCTACAGTAACCATCTCCTATGCTGGCCAGCATTTGTCACCTGCCCTTCTGTCCCCTCCCGCTGCTGCAGGATGACCACGTGGCCCAGAACTGAATGAGGACACGGCTGTTTAAGGGGCGGGTCTGGGTCCCTTCTTCGCCTTTCCAGCTGGCCCTCGGAGCCCCGACAGGCTTCCCAAGGCTCTGGGGCTCCTTACTGTCATTTTCCCAGAGACGCCCCCTTCCTGGTGGCCTCACGGCTCAGGGCCGCCCATGCGGCCAACGGCCTCAGGGACAAGAGTGTACCTGGGTGTCCAGGTTTTGTGCCTGGACCCAGCTGGGGATTTGAAAGTCATCGCCCTGCGAGCCAAGAAGAGACGGTTTTCTCTTCTGCCTCATTTCTGTCACCTGCTTCATTAGCTCTTTGAGGTGTCCCTTCTGTGGTGGCTAAAATCAGCAGCACTGTGCGCACACGTGTACGAATCCTTCTCTCCCTGAAAGTCTTTCCACTTATGCTTATTGGAAACCAGAATAGAAACCCTTTTCTGCATTCAACTGAATTCCACCCCGCAAAGTCCTCAGCTCCGGTTATGAGGCTCAGATCCTCAAGCCCCACAAGGAGCTCCAGGAGGGAACGGAGGGCTTATTTCTGCTTGAAGCTGGGCTCAGCCCTAAAGAAGTCCCTCATCACTGCCACGCAGTAGAGGCTCACGTCTGCGGTGGCTGCTGCGACCCGGAGACACGCGAGGCTGGCCCGAGATCACACGGGAGACTGGAACTCGGGTCCCTGTGGCACGTGAGCAAACGCTGTCTTTGAGGTTCTGCTACCCAGCTGCCTTCGAATGTTGATGACAATGAAGACTTCCGTGACTATTTCCGGACACTGCTTGCTACTGTGGCTCCACGTGTCAACGACCAGAAATTCCGGGGTGAGTGCCTTTCCCGAAAGGCCAGGCTCCCTGCGAGCTGATGGGTCCTCAGCGGCACGCTGCGGGAGGGACCCTCCCTCCTGCCATCAGGACACTGGCCTAGGCAGGCCTGTCTGGGGTCCCATGGTGGCTCCAGGCTTGCTGGGTCAGAGACACCACCACAGAAGGTCGTAGGTGAATGGACCCCAGCACTCGCCCTCCTGGCACCTGCGGGTGTCCCCATGCACCCACCGAGTTTACCCCGCCATGTTTTCTGCCCCGCCGTGCATTGGGTAGGTATTGGCTATACCACCCTCCAGCAAAACGTAAGGGCCAAGAGTGGAGTTCTCCGGGTACTGGGGACAGGGAGGACCCAGAGCCTGGTCTCCAGAGCTCCCGGTCCATACCGGGGGATAGATACGCTGTGCACCCCAATTTCTGTGAAATGAGCCACGACTCTGATCGCAAAAAGGAACATCCAGCAAATACATGTCAGGGCCAGCGGATGGCCACAGCCCTCTTGGGGGGAGGGGAAGGGGAAGGGAATCCACCAGAAGAACTGCAAGGGTCTTTAAGGGAAGGTGGGGAGACAAGCAAAGGTGCTCTGGACAGGGGGCAGCTTAAACACAGGACCAGTAAGTAGGTGGGACAGCAGCTCTCTGACCTGCATGGAAAGGGCTGGAAAAAGGCAAGGCTGGACAGGTAAGCGGGGCCCCCTCGAGAACCAGTAGTTTCCAAGGGCCCCACACCTGTCACCCTGGAGTGGACAGGGTCTCAGTGCATCCTGGGGACGTGTGTCTGGCCACACCTGCCACCCGGGAGAGGACAGGGTCTGTGGGGCCTGGGGGTACGTGCCTGGTTGAGCAGGGGCTGTTGTGGTGTGGGTTGGGTTCTTTGCCCCCACGGGGTGGGAAGAGGGGCCTCGTAACAACCCTGCCCTCGTACCCCAGACGTCCCACCCACCCGGCGTGGGGACCCGACAACAAGCACCCGCTGAGCAGCACGCTTCCCAGCACCGCCTGCACTCAGGCCAGGTGCAGGGTCCACGGGGGCCGCCCGGGGGTCTGGAGGGTCCGGGACACCCTGCTGGACTCTCTCGCATTGAGTCCAGGGTTCTCTGGGGCCACCAACTGGAACCCCTACGAGACAATTACTTCTGAAAACACCTTCAAATTCTAGAGCTTCATTGTGAAGACTGAGTGGGGGCTCATCTTAGAGCAGTAACTGATCCCCTAGGAGCCGCCTGTCCTCCCTTCGGGAGGCCCTACCAGGCTTTCTCTCCAGAGCAGGGGGTGGGGGGGGGTAAAGGGCGAGCAGCATTCCAGAACACTCCAGAGCAGGGGGGTAAAGGGTGGGCAGCATTCTGGAACTCTCTGGAACAGGGGGGTAAAGGGCGAGCAGCATTCCAGAACTCTTTGAAACAGGGGGGTAAAGGGCGAGCAGCGTTCCGGAACTCTCTGGAACAGGGGGGTAAAGGGCAAGCAGCATTCTGGAACTCTCTGGAGCAGGGTGGGTAAAGGGTGAGCAGGGGAGGTAAAGGGCAAGCGGTGTTCTGAAACTCTCCAGAACAGGGGGGTAAAGGGCGAGCGGCATTCCAGAACACTCCAGAGCAGGGGGGTAAACGGTGAGCAGCATTCCGGAACTCTCCAGAGCAGGGGGGCAAAGGGCGAGCAGCATTCCGGAACTCTCTAGAACAGGGGGGTTAAGGGTGAGTGGGGGAGGTGGGTAAAGGGTGAATAGCATTCTGGAACTCTCTGGAACAGGGGGGTAAAGTGCGATCAGGGGGAGGGGCGTAAATGGTAAGCAGCGTTCTGGAACACTCTGGAGGGGGGTAAAGGGGAGCACTGTTCCAGAACTCTCTGGAACAGGGGGGTAAAGGGCAAGTGGAGGGGGGGGTAAAGGTTGAGCAGTGTTCAGGAACTCTCCAGAGCAGGGGGTAAAGGGCGAGCAGCGTTCCAGAACTCTCTAGAACGGGGGTTAAGGGTGAGTGGGGGAGGTGGGTAAAGGGCAAACAGCATTCTGGAACTCTCTGGAACAGGGGGGTAAAGTGCGATCAGGGGGAGGGGCGTAAATGGTAAGCAGCGTTCTGGAACACTCTGGAGGGGGGTAAAGGGGAGCACTGTTCCAGAACTCTCTGGAACAGGGGGGGTAAAGGGCAAGCGGAGGGGGGGGTAAAGGTTGAGCAGTGTTCAGGAACTCTCCAGAGCAGGGGGTAAAGGGCGAGCAGCGTTCTGGAACCCTCCAGAGCAGGGTGGATAAAGGGTGAGCAGGGGAGGTAAAGGGCGAGCAGCGTTCCGGAACTCCAGAGCTCCTTCGGCTACACTGGGCCGTTTGTAAAAATGCACATCAACCCTCACTGCTAAGCAGAAGTCTGAAACTTCAAACCAAACCCTTTACCTGCAAAGGGACATACTGAGGACTGGACTTCAGGGACAGGTCAGCAGCATGGAGGAGGGAGAAGGGAGGGGGAGGGGGAAGGGGGAGGAGGGGGAAGCGGGGGGGGAGGAGGAGGGAGAGGAGGAGGGAGGAGGGAGGAGGGGGAGGAGGAGGGGGGGTGGGAAGGGGAAAAGGAGGCGGAAAAAATGGCAAGTGGGCAGGACCCAGAACCTGCTCAGGAAGTCAGCCACGGGCACTGGGGCGGAGCAGAGGACAGGTGTCCCCAGGACCCGGTGAAAGGTGGCAGCGGCTCATCCATGGGAGGGTCTCTGGACTGAGTGCCCCCATGGCCCGGCACTGGGGAGCACGGGAGGGGAGCTGCCTGCCCGACCCCCGTGAGGCAGAACTGCATAGGGCGGACAGAACCCGCTCCAGCAGGGACAAGAACAGGGGTGAGGACAGGCTTGTCTGAGGCCTCAGGAGGGACCGGGAACTGCAGGTGGCCAGGAGACGCACAAGGACAGAAAGGGTGGCTCTGGAGCCAGGCGCCTCGGTCCAAACCCCAGCTCCCTGTTACTCTGCCCTCTGACCTGACGTGTGACACGTCTCCAGACACCTTCGTCTCCTCATCTGTAACCTGGGGACAGTCACGGGGCCACCTTCCTGCAGGGCTGTCACCGTGATCCAATAAAAGGCACCGAGTGCAATCTGGGCACGAGTGGGCCCGGAAACTGCACGATCTCTTTTTGTTTGGTGACTTGGATCAAGACAGCCTGCCGCCTCCTCCTCCTCCGGGAAGCCGTCCAGACTCCACAGTCCATTGGGATTGGCGCCCCCAAATGTGGACTTCGGCCCCACCTGCTCCCTCGCACAGGCGGAGACCTTCCCCCCTCGGCAGGGAACTGATGACCGCAAGTCCAGCTCTCCAGCCAGATCACGCTGTCCTGTCCCCGCCGACCCTGGGAGCCTGGCCCAGGGCCTCCATCAGGAGCTCGGACTCGGCAGAAGAAGAATGTCACGGGGTGGCGAAAAATCAGAACGCAGACGGAGAGGCCGTGGGGGCTGGGAAAGGTAGGGGGGAGACCAAGCAGCCCCGCAGGAGGCGGGAGGCAGAGGCAGAGCCAGGGAGCCCGGGGCATCCCTCACCTCCCTCTGAGACCGGACTGGGCGAGGTGGGAAGGAGGACGGGGGCCCAGGAGGGAGGAGCGGGGCAGGCACGGGCCAGCGGGCACTGGGACCGCAGCCCGGAGCAGAAGGGGCACACCTGCCAGGCAGCGCATCCTGAGAAGGGGGTCCCCGCCCATCTGAGGGCACACTCAGACCGCGGCGGTCCTCCTCCAGAGCAGAGGGTCCTGCTGGGAGCACCAGCAGGCGGGGTCAGGGGACAGCAATCGGAAGCAGCCCTGGGGCCCGGAACCCCGGTTGAGTGCCTAGTGGGTACTGGGGAGCGAGGGACGGGGAGCCCAGCAGCGGGCGCTCGGGGTCAGGAGAGGGGCCTTCCACCCACGCCCCAGGCCCACCCCAGGTCCTACAGGAGGGTGGTCCTCACGGGGACCCGCCGGGGGCGTTCACGCAGACGCAAACCTGTGTGTCCGAGCGTATTAGCTCCCGCGGGGACTCGCACACACACGCGCTTTCGTGCACGGTGCACACAGTCACTGCATCTGGTGGGAACACGACCACCGCCCGCACGAGAGAACGCGCACGTGGCGTTTCGTCCAGCACGTCGTCACCCAGGGGCTTCCCCGCTTCGGGAAGCCCGGCCAGCGACGGCCACGGCGGATCTGACGGGACGAGCACAGGCAGGCCCTGCAGGCGGGACACGCTCACGGAAGCACTGACCGCCAAGCCACCGCCGATTCCGCTCTGCCTCCCGGTCCCCTACGGGACGGCGGGGGCGTTAGGTGGACCTTCACCAACGACGTGTGCGTGGCACATCCACGTTACCTGTGGATTTCACGTGACGATGATGAAGGTGATGCCACGTGATACTGGTGACGAGAGGGACCCCACGTGGTGGGGAGTCAGGGGCCGAGGGTGTGCTGACACCGAAGGGGGTTTCCAGAGCACGTGTGGTTGAGCGTCTGGGGGAGACGGTGGGTGTCTGGGGCCTTTCTGCTGGGGGGGGTTGGGGCTACGGCTCCTCCCTGGGGGCCCGAACGCCCCAGAACGGCAGGCGAAGAGCCAGGAGAGGCTCCGGTTCGGGGAATAGTTCAACCTGGAGGGCTGGAAGGAGACATGCGGGAGGTGAGAGGATTTGCTGGGCACGTCTAGCGGACACGTCCCGCAGCGGCCACGTGCGGCCACCAAGCCGAGGCCCCTGTGGGCAGTGGCCACGGCACGACCGATCGCCAGCCGCCCGGCCTCCCTCTGGCACCGCTCCGAAAACCCCGGGCATGCCTGACGGGCCAAGAAGCTGCTGGGACGTGGGTGCTGGGGAGCCTCAGGACAGACCACGGGCGGGGAAGGCAAGACACGTGGAGACACGCAGGCCACGGGAAGCCAAGGCTTTGTGCCACGGCTGCACCTTTCCAGGACAAAGACGGGTGTCGCTGGGAGTTCGGACAACACAGCACTTGGGACGAACCAAAGACCTCAGTGAAGGCTCCCACGTCCACACTCGCCAGCCCACGTGCCAGAAGTCAGCCACACGAGAAACGACACGGCACGCGTGCAAGCTGGAACTGTCCCAGACAGGGTGCCACCTTAGCTCATGTCCCGGCACGTCCGCTCGCTGCTGGGGATAAAACTTCTCAACTGACAGGCGGAGAGAAGCGGGGCTGGGTGGGGTGGGGTGGGGCCGGGGTGGCACCCCGGCAGCGGGCATGCGACCGGCAGACGGGAAAAGAGGGAGCAGGGAGGGAGTCCGGCTCGCGCGCCCTGCACGGCTCCCGCAGCCCCGCAGAGGCCACGGACCCAGGAACACAGGCCACGTGACAGGCGCCGGCCACGTGCTGCTCACATCCGCTTGGGCTGCAGAGTCTTGCCAGGGCTTTATCATGTCTCCCTTCCTCCGCAGCTGGCTCTGGGAACCCAGACAACAGCTGTGGGATTGCCACCCAATTCCAGGTACAACAGCAGCCTGGCTTTCCTTGAGGAGGCTCCTTCCTACAGCTCGTAAAGAGGAGACCCGGCCGTGCTGACCCCCATCGGTCCGACCCGACGAAATGAAATAGGTTAGAGCTTGGGGTTTTCCCCAGGACCTGCTGGCAAGCACCAAGGGCCCCCCTATGTCTCAAAGTAAAGTGGCACATTTTACAGCCAAAATGCCAGGAAAACAGAATGCTTCTTTCAGATAAGATCTGGTTTATTTCACAGCAGGTGGGACCTACGGAACAGGTATTTAAAAAAAAAAAAAAAGAAAGAAAAAGAAAAGAAACACCGCTCGGTTATCAGCATGGGTTTTACATTCTCACACCTACACACACACACACACACACACACACACACACACACACACACACACACAATATTGCATTCAGAAATCTGTTTGGAAACACCACCCCCTATCCATCATCTATACATATCGGAAGCGTAATTATACAGGCACTCGGTCTCGAAACCTAGCAACAGTAACCACGTAGCTCTTAATCGGCTACCCAGACACCCAAACTCACACATCGGCTCAATGTGCTTCATCCTGAAAAACAAAACCTCCTTGCTTCTCTGTCTGGAACTGCAGACGGACAAGATGTATGAAAACAAACCTTGTTCAGCTGAAGAGGAACAGCCCATGCCATTCAGTCCATTTGACCGTTCGTCTCCCCACAAAGCCGGGCAAAGAACAAAAATAACAAAGACTGGAAAAAATAGGGTATTCCGGTCCAAAGCTCATCAGCTTGCAACACGCTTAATATTTGCATGACTGTTTCGGACACGAGCTCTCGGCTCCCCGGCAGCCTCGCCACAGGGACCTCCGTCCTACAGAAGCCACCGTAAACGCCCCACGGCACAGCCCGTGAGACCCGGGGGGCTCGTGGGCTCCGGCGACAGCTCAACACTGGATGTCGGCAAACAGGGATTAACTTTAGTGTTTGCAGCGGCTTTGACACCCTCACTTTCCCGGAGGTGGCAAATGAGATAACCAAACGGAGGTCACGTCTAATTGTTTAAAGGGGAAGGGAGTTAAAAAACAAAGCAACACAAAACGAAAGGAGCCACAGCATCAGATGCTGGCAACATGCATGCTGGCCGGATGGTGAGCAGAACGTTTCACGACAAGATGTAATCTCCCTTTTAAAGGGACAGAGATGCATCCACACGGCATTCTGGATCCATTTCCGGATTCTACAGACCTCGGAGCGCCCGTTAATCACCTCGCTGCTTTTCAGCATGCTTCCTGTCTTCCCCGAAAGCCACGGCGGAGCATCCCCAGTGCCCTGATTTCTTGGTCGTGAGCTTCCCCGTCCGGAAAGCAAAGCGCCCGCCGCTCCCAGGCAGAGGTTAGCTGATGATCTGAAGGGTCTTTTGGAGAGAGGCGTCGCCGACTACCCAAGTCAGGAGAACATTTCGCCTTTTAATTTACTCCCTCTGAGTATCGACGCTGACCCCACGTCCCCACCCGCAGCTTGGGATTGGGGGATCTGTCCACCATACTTCTATTCGGAAATGCAACCCAACAGGATGCAGATGAAGCCTTACCCTCACTCCCTCGGTCCAGAGTCCCGACACGTGAGCCTGGTTCTCCAAAACGGTGCCCCAGCCCCACTAAACGATCAGCTAAAGTCTGCTAGTGAGCATCACGGGCCGTCCTGACAGAGGCAAGGGCCCGCAGCCTCAAGTTCAGGACACGCGTCCCCGTCTTCCACATTTCTCCTATGCCGCGGGGTAGCTTCTAAGTCAAGATTTAATGCAGATCGTACCGTAGAAACACGGCCCCATCCTGTCCTCCCCGGCACCCCCGCCAGGACTCGTGAGGCTGATGGGAGGAGAGCCAGGGCACGTGGGACAAGCTGAAGCCCCCCAGCAATCACGCTGGACACCCAGCACCCAAGGGTCCAGGAGCAGACAGCGGAGTGGCCTTGACCTCGACAGATAGTGACAGCACCCTCACAGGTCACGAGGATGGGGGTCGGGAGCCAGGCCACAGAGGGTGGAATCGGAGAGCCACGTGGCCACGGAGCCTCGCAAACAGCGCACTAGAGGCCCTCACTGCAGCACGGCCCCAGAACTGCATGGTGAAAGGGTAGAGAACCGTGTCCCCGATGCCGCCCACTGCCCCATGCCTCCTCTCCCCGTCCCCCCATAAGCTCTGCACCCCAGACTCGGAGGGAGGGCAAAACATCACAATACTCCGGCAAACACATCCCCGCCAGGGACGCATACCTTCGCAGAGGTAACAGCCTCAGAAGGACAGTCGTGTGACAACGTGAGTGCCCTCGATGGTGGCTGACGTAGCCCCCAAAAGACGTGGGAGTCCTAATCCCTGGAGCAACTTAAGAATCTCAAGACGACAGCATCCTGGATTTCGGGTGGCTTTAAATACAAAGACTCGCGCCCTTATCAGAGAAAGGAGAGGGGACCGGGGACACAGGTGCAGTGAGTGGGCCATGTGCAGCAGCGACAAAGACAGGGGCCACGCCTATCACCCGAGGGATGCCAAGGGACGCCGGGTCCCATCAAAACCGGAGGGAGGCAAGGACGGACCGACCACACCAGCACCTCGACTCGGCACGTCCGGTCTCCAGAACGGAGGCAGAATAAATCTCCGTTGATTCCCGCTGCCCGGCTGCTGGCGACTCTTTACGGCAACCCCAGGACACTGGTACGTGGTCCGTCCTCACGGTCGAAGCAAGCCCACCCAAGCCGGGGGTGGGGCAGGCCGGCGGGGGGTCCCGGGAGGCACAGGTGGGTCTGGCCTTTGGAAGCCCAGCACCGGAATGCTGGGGGGACACAGACTGGTGACTACAGATACCACACCAGGCCCCCGAGTCGGGCTCCCTGGGGGCGGCTCTGGCCATCTCCGTCCGCAGAGTTCCCCAGGCACACCCCACACTTGGCACGCACTGCTGGGTGCCGGGGAACCCTGGAGGTTTGGGTCGGCAACTCATGATCAGTCAGGAACTGTTTGGGGAACGACAGCCAGCAGCTCAGAAGACTCACTCAGGGGGAGGGGGGACGAGGAAGCAGCCAGGGTGGCACGGGTCCAGGACACGGGGAAATGGGCGGATGCCCCAATCAAAGAGGAAACGTGCACAAAAGAGTCTAATTTTCTGAACAGTCGCTTGCTGTTCTCCGGTGATGGGGTGACGGGTTAGTAGCCTGTCCCGCTCGAGAAGTGACTTTCACCTGTGCTCCGGAACCCGGGGCAGGGCGGCAAAGGGGGCATCAGGCTCTGTGGCTCACACCTCCTCCCCGGCCAGGCCTTAGGCAGACAAAGGTCTCTGGGGAAGAAGGTCCCCGAACGGGCACAGGGCCTGAGCGGGAGAAGGTGCTCGATGAAGAGTCGTCGTGGAAAGAAGTGATAGGCACCTGGGTACCAGCTGGTTCAGGCACCCCCGGGGACTCCCAGCAAAATACACTGTTTTCAGCCCAGAGGGAAAAGGGTGCCCCCTCCAGCAGCGAGAAGCAGACGGCTTTCCTGAGGACGCACAACTTCTCCAAAGAGGCACCAGCTCAGCTGGGGCTCTGGGTTTCAGAGCCCGGACTCCCGTGGGGCCACCTTGTGGAGGTGACCCTGCACCCTGCGTGTCCTCCTCCGTCCCGCTCCGTGTCCCTGTCCCAGTCCCAGACAGCCGCTACCAGGGGGCACCCTTCACCTGCAAGGTCTCCCCGTGACCCCGTGCTGCAGGAGCATTGCCGGGACCTCCAACACTTCCTGTGGGAGACAAGTGAGGTGTCAGAGGGCAACGCGGAGTCAAGGAGGAGTCAGGACACGGGGAGGAACCACCAGTTCCTTAGGTGGGAGCTTATTCGGGGCCGTGGGTGAGGACAGGGGCCTCCGGGAACTCCGTCTAAAGCACGGCGCCCCTGAATGGAGGCCGAGCGGCTTGCACGCCGTGGGTGAGGCTGCCCTGAGCTTCAAGCCTTCCCAGGTTCGGACTTCCTGCCCGGTGCAGGCGCTGCCCCGCCCAGACTCCCACCGCACAGGGCACCTGCTCCCTGCCGGGAACAAGCGAGGCACAGGGCAGAGGCTCAGTGCGCACAGGGCTGAATCGGGGTTTTACAACAGGCTGACAGCGTCGGTGAATCAGCACGTTGAGGGATGTCTATGCCCACAAAGGACCAACAGGCCCGTTTGCCGGACCACAGTCAGACCCCTCGTCAGAAACTCGGGGGAAAGGAGAGGTCTCCTTTCCTTCTTTGGAGGTGCCGAAGGGACCCCACAGGTAGCAGACCACCCCTTCCCTGCAGGGCACACGGTGGAAAAGCCCACAATGCAGGGGACAGGAGGCGCGGACCCCTGCCTCGCGTGACCGAAAAGCTGGCCCTGTGTCTTCACGGAGCCCCGGGTGGTCTTACACAGGTTTGGAGTAAATGCCGCAGACCTCAGCCCCAGGACTGATAGATACGGATGCCGTACAAGCCTGTGGGGAGTGTCCCCAGGTCTCAGGAGGGCTGCCCTTCGTAGTCTAAATAAATCATTGGCCAGAACGGGCGAGCGGTGATTCAAACGTATTCACCCAACGCACAGGAATCCTTCCATCGTAGGAAAAGCCCTCAGTTGGTCCGAGAGTCTGCATCCCATATAGGGAATCTCGAAATCTCAAAAAGGAGGAGACGGTCAGGAAGCTCCCCACTTTTTGTCTTAAAATCAACTCGGTACCTCAAGGGACGCGTCACTTTGTGAGTAGGACCGTTTAGGGGCTGGTCCTCGTACTGGTGGTGGGGCGGGCCGGGAGCGTGGACATACGGGGCTCTCGGCCCCCCTCCGGGAGCCAGGGTGGGGAAGCCACTTCCCGACTCCCTCCTGCCCATCAAGGTCAGTGCTCAGAGCAGTAAGGAGGGCCCGTTAGGGTCAGAGACAGCTCAACTCAAGAGGCGCGTCCCCGTGGTCGTGGGGTGAGGCCCGCACACGCTCCCTGCCCTGCCTCGGCTCTGCGTCCTGCTTCAAAGAGCCCCGATTCCCGGAACAGCATCTGACACTTCGACCTGGAGACAACCCCACCCCACCGCGCGGCCCTCCGTCCCGGGGACGACGTCGGGAGGGAGCTGCTGGCACCCGCGGGCTCACTTCATTCTCTGAGTCGCACGGCAGACGTGAACTCATCCATCTTTACGACGCGCTCCCGGGGGCGCTGGTCTCAGAGCAACGCGGCGGCTTGCCCTGGCTCACGGGAGGGACTGGCGTCGGCATCGGGCTCGGCCTTCGGGAGGCCCCGATGCCCGGCGCACAGCCCGGGGTGACTCCAGCAAAGCTCCTGGCTCCGCATCCTTGTTCG
Organism: Panthera leo; assembly: GCF_018350215.1. Lineage (NCBI taxonomy): Eukaryota > Metazoa > Chordata > Mammalia > Carnivora > Felidae > Panthera > Panthera leo. The sequence continues at coordinate 112,447,932 of NC_056688.1, forward strand.
GTTCTCAGACCCAAGGTGGGTACCAGCCACACGTCACACACGGTAAAGACTCGACAGCCAGACACGTGCTTTCGCTCAAACACGGGGGGAGGGGCACAGGCGGTGAGACACAGACGCCATCCAGCCACCTTCCCAGGCACCTCGGAGCCCACCGCCCACCCCGTCCACGGATCGGCACCATCTGTGAAAGCTCACCACCGCTGGTCCAATGGGGCTGCTCCCCGCTGCAAGTCCTGTGCAAGCCCGGGGCTGGAGGAAACAGGCCGGCGGGCTCTTCCGAGATGCAAGAGCGGGCCCAGCCGCCGGGAGGGCGATGGGCCAGAGGAGGGGCCCCAGAGACAGTCCTTCTGGTCGGCACAAGGGGTACTAGAGAGGGGAACAGTCGTGAGCACCCCCGCGGGGGCAGAGGAACGGACGCAGAGACGGGGACCCGGGGCGACACCGGTCTCCCCTCCGCCTCGCTCACCGTCGCCTCTGAGTTCACGCGGGGAGGCGTGCGATTCAGGACAACGAGCCTAAGTCAGCCGCAAATGAACTCGAGGCCCCAGGGGGACAGCGGTGCCCTCCGTCCACCGCGTGCGTACTGAGGACGCGCGAGCGAGGAGACGGCGCGGCGGCTAGGGCCGCGCTCTCCGACACGGTTTGCTAACTGCGGACGCGGAGCCGCCATCGCGGGGGTGGGAGACGGCGGGGGCTGTCTCCTCGCCGGACGGAGCCCCGCCCCCCGAGCCTACTCACCGATGTCCGTCTCCTTGTGGTTCTTGATGTACTCCGCCAGCTCAAAGTTGCCCGCTATGATCGCCACCTGCCGAGAGCAGACATCACGTTAGCGCAGAGCCCTGGCCGTTCGCACCCGTCCGCGCCGACGGCCGCACCACATGGCGGGCCCAACCGGGGCCCCCCAGAAAGACGAGACGTACGCCCTTATTTTCGGTTTTATTCAGATGTAACCGACACTCAACACCGTGTGAGGTTAAGGTGCGCGAGGAAACACCTTGACGGCCGGCGACGGTGGGAAGGTCGCAACTCGGTTGGTTAACCTCTGTCACCGCATATGGCTACAGAGACCCTTCTCCCCGGGACGAGAACTTCTAGGATCTGCTCTCTAGGCAATTTGCCAGCATACCTACGGCAGGGTGAGCGCCAGTCCCCGGGCAGAACGCCACATCTCCGCCACCAGCCCCCCTTTTACCTGGAAGTCAGTGCCTCCTGCCCCCCCCCCCCGCCCACCCCCTGCCCCCTGCCTCGGCAACCACACGTCTGACCTCTCTTCCGGTGGGTTTGGACTTTTAGATTCCATGTATCGGTGAGATTGTATGGTTTATGTCTCCGTGTGACTTAATTCGCTTAGCTTGGTGCCCTCCAGGCCCATGCATGTTATCACAAGCGGGGAGAACAGTCCTGACTCTTTTTAGAAAAAGTTTTTTAATCAGTTTATTTATTTGAGAGAGAGAGAGAGAAAGGGAGAGAGAATCCCAAGCAGGCTCCGTGCTGCCATCACAGAGCAGGGCTCCAACTCCCAAACCGTGAGATCCTGACCTGAGCCGAGATCGAGACTCAGACGCGCCACCGAATGAGCCCCCAGCACCCCAGTCATGACTCTCAAAACGGCAGCCACAGGCTCCATCGGCCCCCACACATCACGCTCAGCCCCCGCAAAGCCCCAGGCCACTCAACAAGGTGAGGCTCTCATTCCACGAGGACCCACAGGAGAGCAAGTGTCTGCCCAGAAGGTCCCCAGCAGGGACCATCTGCACAGGAGCAGGGTGGGGCGCTCAGTGAGCCTGCGTCTGGAGGGCCCCTGGACCGTGTCCTGTACTCCGCCCGGCATGCCCGCGCGTCCCGTCCTTCTGATTAGACACGAGCCGCTCCCCATAAGCAGGGAGAAGGGAATCCTCAAAAAAGTACCCAAAGCTCTTCACCAGATTTCAGTCTGGTGGAAAAAAATCCCACCCTTGCATGTGTGCAGAAGACCAGAACCAACACCTACGGGAAACGCTCCCAACGCAGGCCCCATGGATCTGTGGGCTGACACGAAAACGCCGGGGTGGGGCTGGAGGGGGAGGGAGACCAGGCGCCAGAAGCACGTGGGCAGGGCTCCCGGCACCACGGGCGACGGTCTACGCCCACGGGAGCCAGGCCTGCAGGTGCCAGCCTGGAGACACACGCACATCTACAGCCCTGCGGTGATGACGCGGGTGGGACTCAGCCAATCATCCGAAGGCCTTATTAGCAAACCCTGACTTCCTGGAGAAGCGACTCCCGCCCGAGCCTCCCGCCAGCCCTACGGATCCCAGACTCACCAGCCCCCACAGTCACGCAAACGAGCTGGTCACAAGAAACTGCCTCAATGTAGATCTCTCCAACCCGTCGGGCCCGCTGCCCTGGAGCGTCCTGATGGAGGCAGCTTTGCAGAGGCCGGGGGGCCAGACACCCAGGGATCCCGGGCCCCCGCCCTCAGGAGTGACGCTGCTTTCCACGGGTGCCCTCCAAGGATGCCGCCCGAGAGGAGCGGCCGGCCGCCGAGGCCGGGCCCTCCCCGGCTTGCCAGTGGAAGACCAGCCACGGGAGCCGCTGCTGACGCCAGCGAAAGCCAGAAGGCAAAGAGCGGTTCAGGGGTGGCCCCTGGGTCTGCCAAGATGGGTGGCTACTATCAAAATCCAGAAGATAGTAAGTGCTGGCGAGGATGTGGAGAGCCCGGCCTGTTTGCGCCCACGTGCGCCCTGCCGCTGTTAAGGTAAGAAGGCTCAGCCACCGTGGGAAGCAGCTTGGAGGGCCTCGGGGAGTGAACGAGAATGACTGCGTGTTCCAGCAATCCTACCTCCGGGGTCAGACCCGAAGGGACCGAAAGCGGGTATGATGGTTAATTGTATGTGTCATCTTGACTGAGCCACAGGGGTGCCCAGACAGTCGGCCAAAAACTACCGTGGGTGTGTCTGCGAGGGCGTTTCTGGAAGACACGAACGTCCGACTCAGCAGGCTCAGTAAAGCCGCCAGCCCTCCCCGGCTCTGGTGGGCCTCGTCCCACCAGTTGAAGGCCTGAGCAGAACAGAGTCTGACTGAGCAGGAAGTCCGCCTGCCAGACGGCTGAGCTGGCGGGTAGGTCTCTTCCGACCTTCAGACCCGGACGGAAGTGCCAGCTGAGCCTCAGGCCCACCAGCTTTCAGACTGAGACCTGCACCATCACTGCCTGGGCCTCTAGCTTGTCACAGGACTTCTCAGCCTGGACTTCTCAGCCACCATACAGGGGTGTGTGTGTGTGTGTGTGTGTGTGTGTGTGTGTGTACGTGTGCACACGTGCATCCCACTGGCTCTGTTTCCCTGGTGAGTGCAGGTCTGGGTCCTGGGGTGGGGCCACTGTAACAAACGCCCGCCAAGTGTGGAAGCAGCTTTGGGAGCAGGGGCGGCAGAGGCTGGAAGAGGTCTGGGGTGCACGGATGGTCAAGGCCATTCTGATGGACTCTCACACCGAATCACGAGGAAGTGCGGTCGCATTATAAAGTCACCAACGGCTCGGCCGACTGGTGCTTGCGTCCTAGGGTTGGGCGGAAGGCAGAACGCACGAGCGAGAGTTGGGAACTTGGCGGAGGAGACGTCTATGCAGAGTGAAGGAGCAGCAGGCTGCTCGTAGTGACGTGCCAGGGGAGACGAACCGGAGGCGGAGGGCTTAAGCGAGAAGGAGCCAGAACGCGAAGACTGGGGAACATCCTCGGCCCATGCCGGTTGCAAACAGTGAGAAAGCATGCTCTGAAGAGAAGACCGTGCGCGTGGCATAGCCGGACTACCACTGGACAAAGAGCGCACGGGATTATGGGAGCAGAGACACGGCGGGTTTGAACTGAGAGGGCGGAGCCGGGCTGTAACCGGGGAAGGCTGGGGGCTTCTTGGTTTGGACGAGAGGGGACAGTAGCTCCTGGGCAGCAAACATGCAACACTCTTCCCGAAGGAGATTCGGAGACTAGCAGGCCACTGCCTGGGTTCCACCAGGAGCCTTGTGGGGTGGGACTGCCCTGCAGAGCAGGGGTGAGGCTGCTGCCCTGGCGAGCCCGCAGGCCAGGGCACCGAAGCAAACGGCTGCTCTCGAGCCAAAAGACCCCGCGGAGCTGGCTGCTGGGCTCCAGACCGCTGGGGACCCGACACCCCTTCCTTCTGTTTCAGCCTCTCTTTTGGAACGGGGACGTCTGGCCTGTGAGGGTCTCGCTGTCACGCCTTGGAAGCACCCAGCTCGTCGGTTTCACGGGTTCCCAGCGGGAGACGTACTTGGCCCGAGGATGATCCATACCTGGAGTCTCACGCACACCTGAGCTGGATGATGTTTCAGTGGGACTTGGGACTTTAGAGATGGTGCCGGAGTGAGGTAAGACTTTGGGGGGCTGTTAGGTGAAATCAGTGTGCTCTCCGTGCCAGAAAGACATGGATTTGGGGGCTCAGGGGGGGGGAGTGTTGCATACTTAACGTCTGTGCCCTACCCACCCCCCCATCCTGTGTTGAAAACTAACCCCCAAGGGGAATGGAATTTGGAGGTGGGGTCTTTGGGAGGTAGTTAGGGTGACACGAGGTCATGAGGGTGTAGCCCCTGTCGGGGGATTTGCAACCTTGTAAGAGGGGGATACCCGAGACGCTCTCTCTCCCCCCGACCACGTGAGGACACGGCAAGAAGGCCAGCAAGAGAGGCCCCACCAGAACCCAACTGTGCCGCGCCCGACCTTGGAGCTCCAGCCCCCAGAACTGTCTGTTGTTCAAGCCCCCTGGTCTGTGGTCTTCCATTACGGCAGCAAGGACAGATTCAGAAAGCAGGCGTCCAAAGAGGTACCTACACACCCACGTTCACAGCAGCGCCACTCACAACAGCCAACGACGGAGGCACCCCCGGGCCCGTCAACAGATGAGTGGATGCTCACGTGTGATCCACTCACACGAGGCCCCTGGGGTCTCCAGATTCCCGGAGACGGAGAGTGGACGGTGGGCGCCGGGGCTGGGGGAGGGGCCGGGGGTCCGTGCTTCGTGGAGACAGAGCTTCAGTTTTGCAAGACGGAGAGTTCTGGAGATGGATAGTGGTGACGGTTTCAGAACAAGGTACTCAATGCCACTGAACAGACTAAGACAGCAAGACTTCTGGTTTGTACATTTTACAATTAAACAAAAAAAGGCAAAAGTGCACCTGTGTGGACCAGCAGGACAGAAGGTCAAGTATGGATGAATAGGCCAGGAGGTGTTGGAGAGATGCCTGAGCTTTGGAACAGCCAACTCCCCACGAGGCATGGGGGGTGCCGGGATGAAGCGGGGAGGGAGGCCTCAGACAGCGCACACAGGAGCAGGGAGCACGCTCCGAGTTACCAGGGAGCACCCTCGGAGTTAGCCGGGAGCATGCTTCGAATCTACCTGTGAATTAGGTAGGTCCTCTGGCCCACCCAGGCCCTGCACCCGCCTCATCGATGAGGCGAGAGGGTTTCCTGTGGACACACTGGGCCGTGGTGGGGCACACCCAAAGACCCACACTCTGCCCATCAGTAAGCAGGGAAAGGTTTAGGGCGCCTCATCAGGGGTGCCCCCAAACCGTTCGTGTCTTTTGCCAAAGGGCTGTACTAGATACACACGGCGGCAGCATGTTTAGGGGACACCGGGGCAGGTGGGGGGCTGTGTGCGTCACAGCAGGATATGAGGTGCCACCCACAACCCACGCCGACACCTGCCTGTTGTCCTTCCCAAAGTCAAGAAGGGGAGCTGACCCAACTGCACACCTACTATGCGCCAGGCTTTGTGCTGGAGGCTGGGGGCCCCAGGCGAACCCCCACCCCTACGGTCAGGGCCGTCCCTCACCAGACAGCTGGAATCCCACACCGTCGCCTAGACTGCTGTGCCCCTACCCCTGTATGGCTTCGAGACCAACATGAGGAACGTAAGGAACAGAGTGAGGGGCTCAGCATGGTGGAGGGGGCATCGTGCAGTACCAGGAGCAAAGAGCCTAGGGGACTGAGGGCAGGGGGCGATCTGACAGAGGAAAACTGACCCCACACACAGGGGAGGAGGGCGCAAAGAAAGCTGGTTGGCTCTCGCTGCAACTCTCTGCTGATCTATTTCTACCCTTCCTGTATCAGGCCACCCTTCCACAGGACTTCCTGGAAGACCCCAGCACTGTGTGCACAATACTCTCTGTGGGTTCATGCCAGCCACCCACCCATCCACTCAACCAACTACCCAGTCATCCATCCACTCAACCAACTACCCAGTCATCTATCCACTCAACCAACTACCCAGTCATCCACCCACTCAACCATCTACCCAGTCATCCACCCACTCAACCAACTACCCAGTCATCCACCCACTCAACCAACTACCCAGTCATCCACCCACTCAACCAACTACCCAGTCATCCACCCACTCAACCAACTACCCAGTCATCCACCCACTCAACCAACTACCCAGTCATCCACCCACTCAACCAACTACCCAGTCATCCACCCACTCAACCAACTACCCAGTCATCCACCCACTCAACCAACTACCCAGTCATCCACCCACTCAACCAACTACCCAGTCATCCACCCACTCAACCAACTACCCAGTCATCCACCCACTCAACCAACTACCCAGTCATCCACCCACTCAACCAACTACCCAGTCATCCACCCACTCAACCAACTACCCAGTCATCCACCCACTCAACCAACTACCCAGTCATCCACCCACTCAACCAACTACCCAGTCATCCACCCACTCAACCATCTACCCAGTCATCCACCCACTCAACCATCTACCCAGTCATCCACCCACTCAACCAACTACCCAGTCATCCACCCACTCAACCAACTACCCAGTCATCCACCCACTCAACCAACTACCCAGTCATCCACCCAGTCAACCATCTACCCAGTCATCCACCCACTCAACCATCTACCCAGTCATCCACCCACTCAACCAACTACCCAGTCATCCACCCACTCAACCAACTACCCAGTCATCCACCCACTCAACCAACTACCCAGTCATCCACCCACTCAACCAACTACCCAGTCATCCACCCACTCAACCAACTACCCAGTCATCCACCCACTCAACCAACTACCCAGTCATCCACCCACTCAACCATCTACCCAGTCATCCACCCACTCAACCAACTACCCAGTCATCCACCCACTCAACCAACTACCCAGTCATCCACCCACTCAACCAACTACCCAGTCATCCATCCACTCAACCATCTACCCAGTCATCCATCCACTCAACCATCTACCCAGTCATCCACCCACTCAACCAACTACCCAGTCATCCACCCACTCAACCAACTACCCAGTCTTCCATCCACTCAACCACCCACCCCTCCATCTACTTATCCACCCTTCCCTTTACCCATCCAGTTACCCTGTTATCCATCCATCCATCCATCCACCGTCCACCCACCCACGCACCCTGCTACCATTAACTGAGCACTACCATGTGCCACGTCCCATGCCCCCAGCCCTCAAAGCTCTCCCCGGTCTCTGTGGGTAAGCTTGCATTCTAGATAAGGAAACAACTCTACCTGAGCCCAAGTATCAAGTGGACCTGCATCCTCTCCCACCCATCATCTGGTCAATGCTGAGCTCCGAGTGGGGGCCAACAAACTCCTGCCTTCCTGCTCAGGGCAGGTGGAGGGGCATGAACACTTTCATAGTGATACAGGTGCCCCCTTGTGATGTTCCCCTCGGTCTCCCTGGCTCCCGGCGGCGGGCAGTGAATACCCTAGAGATGTCACTGCCTTGCTGGGGTGCCCACGGTGCATCCGCTTGGCCGGCCCCTGGAGTTAGCACCAGGCAGGGCGAGAAGCTGCCAGTGTCCATGTTACTGACCATGTTACTGATCCTGAGGCGCAGCCAGAATGTGGAGAACCCACTCCCCTGCCCCGAATGCAGCCTCCTCCTGTTGCCATTGCCAAATGAGCCTCCTAACACGGAAAGCTATTTATAGGCGGCTCTGTGACCCTGGCGTGTCCTTGCTATAACTGGAAAACGGCTCCGTGCAAAGACGGCGGGGGAGACTGCGGGCTTGGCACATCCCCATCTTCAGCTTCCCTTCCAGATGACTCCACGTCGCCAACCTGAGACCTATCGCAAATCAGGCAGCGACCGACCCCCAGAGGCCTGGAAGCCTGGGAGGGACGGCTCAGTTATGAGCATCCTGCAGGCATGCAGAGGGGGCTGGGCACCCAGCCCTGGACTCCGCCAGACAGACTCCACGGGGGTCTTTGCTCAGTCTCTGGGGCTGAGCCCGGGGACGCAGTCGGCAATCCTGCAGATTCCAAATGCAGTAGCACCCGAGGTTGTGCCAAATCCCACGTGGGGCCAGGAGCCTTGGCAAACCGATGTGTTACCCGGAGGCCCTCGGCTTACTCAGGGACCCCACGCTGGTTGGGGGGGGAGGTCCCCCCAACCACCGTGGGGCTGCTTGGGGAGAGCGGGCCAGGCACCGAGCCAAGAGGCAGCTAGGTCGGGTGACCCGACGGGCCACCCCAGGTTAAACAGGAATCCTGGGAAGAACCGCCCAGGCCAGGCCTCTCCTTTGCTAAAACCCCGAGGCTGGGAATGAAGTGCTCCCCACCATCTCTCAGAACACCACGCAGACCATCCGGCCCCCGTGTCCCTCCCCAGGAAGGGGACGCCCTGGGCTGCGGTCAGCCGTCACGTGGACACCATGGTACAGCAGTCGGGGTCACGGACCTCCTGGTGTCAGTCCTTCCAGCACAGAGACCGCAGACCAATTACATCTATCTGTAGCTGGGGACGACGATACGTGTGTGACCTGTGCTCATCAAATAGTTAATGCTGGAAAACGGCTTGCAACAGAGCCTGAAGTCCCACAAAGAAAACCCAGGCCCAGGTGGCTTCTCATGAATTTTCCCAAGTACAGGAGGAATGCTAACACCCATCTTACCCAACTAATTCCGGGGAATGAAGAGAGAACGGCCCCAGCTCCGTGTATGAGGCCAGCTAACCTCACCACCGGGACCCTCCAAAGGTGCTGGTCGTGGCTCCCACCGAAGCAGAAAACCCAAACGCGCCTGAGCAAAATGGGCTCAGGGATTTACTTACGAAGGAGAAGACATCATCACGAGGTGTGCTTATTACAGGAATAAAAACATCAGCGTCCTTCATCGCACCAAGAAAAGAGGGAAAAACATCTCTAGGATTCTTGCTGATTGCAGATCTGTTACCAAATTTGATAAGTGTTTGATCAAAAAGCACTTGACAAAACTTAATACCGATCTGTGATACAACGTAACAGACTCGGAATAAAAAGGAACTGATCTGCTGCTACATCCGTGAAACGTCTGGCTGCGTCAGAAGCCACCCCAAAGCTAAGAGGGGACAGATTCTGAGGACCGAGAAGCGGGGCTGGCCATCTGGGTGGGAGGCCGGTCCGGCTGGCAGGTCGGAGAGAGCCTCGCCCACGAGTCACGGCACGAACCGCGGCTCGTCTGCTTCCTTCCGCCGGGCCTCCCGCCCTCCCGTGACCAGACTGGCTTCCTTCCACGGTGGGCCCGTGACCAGACTGGCTTCCTTCCACGGTGGGCGCAGGACAGTGTTCAGCAGGAGCAAAATCGAAAGCTGGAAAGCCTAAGGGCGGGCTCGGGAAGTCCCGCGATGCCGCTTCGGAAATGCCGTACTCATCACCAGGCGAGACCAGATGCTAGGCGGGAGGACACAGGCCCTGCGCCCTGTCTGGGCTGTGCCTCAGCCTGTGCTGTTCCAGCCACGGCTGCCCGACGACGGCCACATGGAAACACTCGCGGGTGCATTCGGGTTGACGCTGTCCTTTTGGACCTGAGCTCAACGGAAGTCCCAGAGCCACTTGGGATTTGACCCTCAGCTCCAGAGCCGACGCGGTGCTCTGTGTGGTGTTCAGACTGTCTCACAACAGGGCACTGAGGTCCGTAAGATGGCCACGCCCATGGGGGAGGCTGAGATTCGGGCCTGAACTGCTCCCTGGTCACAAGGGAGACACGGAACCCCACGGAGGGCCCCGAGAGTTCATGTTTAAGGAGAAAAGCCACCTCCAGTATCTAGAAGTTTATGAGCCTCCAACAGGCAAAGTCAGACTACGACCCAGCTGGCCTACCTTCATTTTAGTCGCTGGGCCCCAGCCGTGCTGGATAAAAACACCTCCCCGCTCCGTGGAGGGGCCCCGAGCCCCAATCCTCTTACGTGTTAGCACCTTCTGCACGGTATTATCCAGTCTTCGGTTGCATAAAGTATTTATGGTAGTCAAGGCGGAAAAAAAAAAGCCATAAAAAGCATCTGAGAGAGGCATAAAAGTTTAGCATGCACACAAAAGAACGGGAAGTAATTATTTCACATCGACCAAATGCATCATCCCCCTCCCAGATGGATTTGCCAATAAAATGCAAATTTCTCCTCTGAAATAGCACCGGCTTGGAAGGACACTATTTGCTCCCGGAAATCTTGATAAAGAGCCAACGGTTTTGCTGTGTTTGCAGAGAAACAGCCTTCAAGAGAGCAGCTTGTGTTGGGACCATCAGGTTGGAGAGGCACGAACATGCGGGGGCAAGATGTTTCCGCGCGGCCTCCGGGTCCCTGATGCACTGGGCGGAGACTGACGCTCAGGGACGGCGGACGCTCCTAGACGGGCTTCCCCACGTCGTAGTAACAGGGACTCTAAGGCTCGAGCGGACAGCGGCAACAGGACCTTGCTCAGCACCTGCGCTCCCCAGGCATCTCAGTAGCCGCGATGCCTGTTCCCGTTCCACGGAAGAGGAGGCGGGCTCCTAACCGCTCAAGGACGTGGGACTTCTACCTTACGTACAGGTAGACCTCGTCTGTTTGGCCCCAAAGCCTGGAGGCTCGCGGCCAGGTGCTACCCATGCAGCCTCAGGTGGCTCTGACCCCAGGAAACCTCTAGCTCCTCGGTGTAGGCACAGCCCCCTCCCTTGAAAAGGGGTGCGTGAGGGAGATCAGTGATGACATTTGATTTGGAAGCAGAAATTCAGCACCGTTTTCGGCAGGACAGCAACCAACGAGAGAAATGACAGCTGAGACCACACACGCTGTGTATGAGCCAGCTTAGGCCACCACAACAGACAACAGGCGGGGCAGCTGAAACTATATACATGTGCTGTCCCCCGGTCCCCAGGGCCCGAGGCCCGACGTCCAGGCGTGGGCAGAGCCAGGGCCTCCTGAGGCCGCTCCCCTCGCGTGGGGACGGCCGTCCTCTCCCTGCGTCCTCATGGGGCCGTCGCTCCGGGCGCGTGTGTGTCCTGATTCCCCCTTCCTACACAGAGCCCGGTCACACGGGAGCAGGGCCCGCCCCGGTGACCCCGCGTCACCTTAATTACCTTTTAAAAGACCCCCATCTCCAGACACTGTCATGCTCGGAGGTGCTCAGGGTGAGGGCTTCCACCTAGGAATTTGGGGGACACAGCTCAGCCCAGCGGACCTCGCCTGGCGCGGGAACCGGAGAATCTCTTCGGCTTCCTCGCAGACACGTGCCTTCTTCCGCATCAGACACGCACGAAGGCCCGAGAACCGCTCCCCTCAGCACGTTTACAGAGCCCGTGCCCTGGGGGCCAGGGAGCCGCGTGAACATGACCGTCGGGGATGGAAACGCCAAGAGCAGAAATTGCTTCCTGGGTCTGATCTTTACGCGGAGACTTTATTTTCCCCACCCCAAGAGTTTGTTACGAATGTTCTGAAAGGCACCCCAAACCCGAAAGAACAGGGCAATAACCAGCAATCCGCTGCCCGCCTCGGTCACACGGCACCTTGCGAGCCGCGAGCCGCGACGTAAGGCGCACTGCTCTCGCTGAGCCGCTGTGGTGACTCCCCCCGCCCCTCCCGTCTGAGTGTCTCAGCGTCCAGAGAAGAGAAGGACCGGCCCCCACACGGACTGACACGACCGGACCAGGATTCACTCCCAAAATGCCCCATCCCCACCCCTCCCGGTGTTTCGACTGTTCTCGTTGGGGTGCGAGGCCACGCGGCACCGCGTCGTTCGAGAACCGGAGCACCTCCGTCGCCCCAACAGGCTCCCACGCCCCTGCTGGACGACGCGCCCCTCCCTCCCCTGCCAACCTAGAGGAGGCCCCCGTCTCTCTCACGGTAAACCAAGTGCGCCTGTTTGCGTCACAAGTTAGAAGCGCCGCGGGGTCTGGCCCCCCTTGCTCGGGGCTCCGCCTTGGGAGTCTGTCTGCACCGTCGCAGGCTCCGCAACGTCTCTGTCTTTTCTGCCCAGGGATGCCCCACGACACGGATGCACCTGTCCGCCGGGACGCGTGGCTACGACGAATGAGGCTGCTCCGAACGAGCTCCTGCAGGCGCTTGGGGGGCCGTGTCCGGTTCGTTTCCTCCTGGCCTCCCCCGAGGGGTGCAGTGGCTGGATGACAGGGTAGGGCACGTCTCGCTGGACAAGACACTGCCTTCCTTCCAGACGGGGGTCGCTGTAGGCGCCTACAGCAGTGAGCTGGACTTCCCGCCACCCTGTCTTTGCACCCACACTTGGTCTTTTTAATTCAGGTGTGTGTGTGTGTGTGTGTGTGTGTGTGTGTGTGTGTGTGTGTGTGTGTGTGAGAGAGAGAGAGAGAGAGAGAGAGAGAGAGAGAGAGAGAGAGAGAGAAACGGGCGGTTTTAAGTTACATTTACCCCCAAACACACTCACCTTTTTCTTAACCTCACCGTTGCTACCTTTAAAATAAAATCAACTCATGGGGCCCCCGGGTGGCTTCGTCGGTTAAGCGTCCGGCTTCGGCTCAGGTCGTGATCTCACAGTTTGTGGGTTCGAGCCCCGCGTCAGGCTCTGAGAAACCTGCTTCGGCTTCTGTGTTTCCCTCTCTCTCTGCCCCTCCCGTACTTGTCCTTTCTCTCTCTCTCTCAAAAATAAATAAACATTAAAAAAAAAAAACTAAAAAAAAAAAAAAAAAAAGATTCCAAGACCTGGACCGAGAACCAAAAATATCAACCTCCCTGAAGCCGCTGCTACTGAATCCACAGTGGCCAGGGCGCGAGAAGACAGCGGCCACGGCCACGTACCCAGAAGCGCCATTTCTGACCCCAAGATAACCAGGGTGAGAATGGCAGGGTAGCGATCAGGACAAAGGTGGTCACAGCACCTCCAGGTTTACCTTCCGCAGTCACACAATTCTTCCCTCTATTCGGTGATGGGAAGAGACTTCAGGAAATCGAATTCCATACACGAAAACCATCTTTGTGTGGCGTCGAAACCGTGAGCCAGTTTGGTGTTTATACGGAATTTTATTTGATGACCTTCCCTAAGAAACTGAATCCACAATTTCATTAAAATGGCTGCCACCTGTCACACGGGAAACAATTTCTGAGTTACGGACTAGAGTTTCTCGTCAAAAAGCAAAAATCCCGGGGCACCCGGGGGGCTCCACCAGTTAAGCATCAGACGCTTGGTTTCGGCTCGGGTCACGATCTCAGTTCCCGGGTTCGAGCCCCGTGTCGGGCTCTGCACTGACAGTGTGGAGTTTACTTGGGATTCTCTGTCTCCATTTCTCTCTGTCCCTCCCTCTCTTTCTCTCTCTCTCTCTCAAAAATAAATAAATGCGGGCACCTGGGTGGCTCAGTCGGTCAAACGTCCTACTTTGGCTCAGGTCATGATCTCACGGTTCGTGAGTTCGAGCCCCACATCGGGCTCTGTGCCGACAGCTCGGAGCCTGGAGCCTGCTTCGGATTCTGTGTCTCCCTCGCTCTCTGCCCCTTCCCTGTTCACATTTTCTGTCTCTCTTTCTCAAAAATCAATAGTAAAAACATTTACTAAATAAATGAACTTACAAAAAAGCAAATATCCTGTGAGAGCCAGTCCCCCTGTGGCTCTGCTCCCTGCTGCCCACTCTCACCACCTCCCGAGCTCGGGTCCGAGCCATAGACGCCAGAGCCCGGGTGCTGATGTCATTCACTGTCCCCAATTCCCCGGAGAAGAAAAGGAAATTCAAGACCCTCTCTCCTTATCACCCTGCCCGCCTGTCCTCATACCTCTTAGCGTGCTTATAAATAAATCCAGGCTAGATCAGGTCCTTTGGAAGAAAAAAGACATCCAGCATGTAATTAACCCCAGTGCCCCAGAAGGAACTTATTATGTAAAGAGACTTTTTTCTCCCGTCTTTTTCCGTCATACATCCTAACTCACGGATCCTATTGTGGGCACAGAGACCACTCAGGGAGTGTGCTGAATGCCCAGCGGGTTCCCACCGCTAAAATGTATGGGAGGTACGTGAATTAAATTCAACACGTTGAAATAACATAAAATTGCATTTTAATACCTTTAGGAATAAAAAAAAAAATGCCAAAGACATTTGCTTTATTAGGAAAAACCCGGAGAGAGTGACTTCAGCTCTCTGTAACCAGCTAGTAAACGCTGGCACAGAGAGGGGGGCCGTTCTCCTAAACGAGCTTTTAAGATCAAATAAATTCAAATAATTCGAAACCACCAAAGCTACAAGCCAAGGGCTCAGAGCTCCCCCTTTGGGGTCCGGGGCCTGAAAGGGAGCATTGGTACTCAGATACCAGCTCTAAAACCCACCTCAGACCTCATGCCGAAGGAAACGCCCTGGAAGGATCCTCTCCCGGGAAAGGGCCGTTTTTCGCACCCGGGACGGTGGGGTAACTGTGCCCGGCCCAGCTCTGCGGGGTCTGAGTTCCAGTGGATGACTCCCATTCTGAAAACACGGCTCCGCTTAAATGCACGATCACCTAATTGCTCAGGTAACGCTTATCACGCTTCATCAGGGAAAACGGCTGCCATCAGGATGTTTTCATTAGAGCAGCTACGTGGATGTTTATTGCTTTTAAATCAATCCACTTTCTGATTTAGTGTATTTACCTTGGTGCAGCCAGCAGAGGAAACCCTGCCAGGGGAGGACTTATGCCAGGCGGAGGGGGGCGTCAGGCCTCAGAGGGAGCAGCAGAGCCCCACCCGAACACCCTCACCCTGCAGCCCCCCCTTTACAGGACCTTGAGAAGGCACAGGTGCCCGTCCGCGACGGCGGCCCTGGGGGCTTGCTGGGAGCCGCAGGACCCAGGCTCACACCCTCTTCCCCCAGACTCTCTCCCTGGTCACCCGGAGAATGAGGGCCTGGTGTTCCCCAAGCCCAGGGACTGGAGGAAATCACCCCGTGTGTACCTGCCGGTCCTGGAGCCTCCAGAGAACCAGAGGGAGAATGAGAACTCCAAGCTCGCACAGAAAGGGCCCTTCAAAAAACCAACTTATCTTACAAGCATGTATGAGACGTTGAGTACCCAAAAAGCAGGAAAATTCTGTTGTGGAAAGCCTTTAACTGCAACCCCGAGAAACCTCCCGGGGGAGAGCGCTGTTCACTTCGGAAATGCCCTCTCCTCACTGCAGCGTGCGTTTCTGCCTCTGTCCCCTCGTCCCAGTGACGCCTCGCAAGGGCGAAGCTGACCATTCTCCGCTACTGACTTGTGATCACGACTACCTTTTCCGGATGATTGCTGGGTATCGCCCGACATGTTTGTCCTTGGTCTTGATAGGACAGATCAAAACGCTGAGGTCTTCTTTCCAGCACAGGATGCAGTCCCTTTGAGACACTCACTGCCACTGGGGGTCTCGTCTCAGCTGTGACTGACAGCTGTCCCGAGACCCGCCAGCACGTTAGCACCCTACGCACCCCCCGCCCCCGCAAAATCCCTTAGCAACTACGTCCCGGTGTCTAACATTTTAATTCTTTCAGCTATGATTCATGATGCCGTCTGTGGACAGATAATGAGAGACAATGATCCCCAAATAGTCACCGCTCAGCAAGTAGCTGCCCTGCCCCATCCCAGTTACGGGAAGGCCCCGGGGGCCACACCGGGGACGCCTTCCCTGCTCACGGCCCTTGCCCCGGGGCCCCAGCTACCATGAGGCTTAGGGGCGAGGTGCCTGCGGTGGAGGGAGCAGGCCTGTGCCCCGCACGCCGAGCCTGCCGCCGGACCCCCCTTGCCCTGGCTGCTGGCCCCTGGCGGGCACACGGGCAGGCCTGGAGGGCAGACCCTGCAGTCCCGATCACCCTGCACCTCGCTCAGACGGCGGGGAGATGCCGAACGGTGTGCAGCTGCAGGAAGGCCGGGGGACTTTGTGCCAGTTAAGTGACGGAGGCCGATGATTACCTCGCCCTCTTCCCGGTGACTCACGCCCCATTAGAATTCCGGAGACGACGTCTGCAGGTGGCCGCGTGGCCTCAGGAAAGCTGGCACGGGAGGGACAAGCCAGCGCCGTGTCCGTGAGTGGCTGAGGCGGGATTTAGTCTCTGGTCTCCGCCAGCTTTGCGTTCAGGAAGCGCCAGGCGATTTTCTTCCTCTGGCCACCACCCTGACCACGTGACAGGTCAGCAGGGCCCCTCCGTTCTGGCCGTCCTTTCTAGGTCGTTCCCATGCCCCGACCTCACCCAGAGCGGCACCCCTGAGTGTTAGCCCCCAAGAATGATCCAGAGCCTGGCTTGTCTAGCTCAGGTCTGCCCCCTGCCCCAGGTGCGGCGGCGGCCGAGGGGGTCGCCTGTTCCGCAGGGCCCACGGAGGGGCCCCACCCCAGCTCACAGGGGCTTCAGGCAGACACGGCCAGGGGACGTGTCCGGCCCAGGGTGACTTCCTGTCTGACCCTCTGCCTCAGAAAAGAGCTGGGCCTTCCTGGCTCCCCGGAGGAAGGTACCAGGCAGGGAGGCCCGGGAAACACACAGAAACACATCCAGGTGTCTGTCGGCCTAGGTGTGCGAGGGGAGTTTATTTACAAAAATTCATGTTTTACCTGATTGTATTTCGCCCAATAGCCCAGAAGGCTTTAGAGGATGACTCTGATTTTGCAACTAAAAGATCCGTCTTCCCATCTGCCCCGCGTCGGGCTCCTCCCTGGGGGCCGTGCCCCCCACCTTCCTCCCCAGGCGGGCAGGAGCGACCTCTGCAGCGGGGCGAGCACCTCCCGTGTGTGTCGTCGCTGACTCAGGGGCCACGTGCTGGGTGTTCTCGGGGATCTGAGGCCGGCCGGCCGGGGCGGTGATGTCACAGACGTGGGCTCAGAAACTGAGGCCTCTGGTCTGATCAGTGGGGTCCCGGTGGTCTGTGGGACGCCAGGCCTGACTTCCCTGGTTTGCTTCGCTTCGTTCTTATCGGGAAACGGCAAATGGGAAAGCGAGGCAAGGAGAGGTGACCGAGAAAAGCCTCCACGCAGAGGAGCAGCGGGCTGCGTCCAGGGGGAGGGAGCAGGCCGCCTCTCTGTCCTGCGCACGGTCCAAGGTCCCAGCTTGCTTCTAATGCCACCGTGGGCTGAGGCCGCAGCTGGGCGTCAAAAAGCTGCCAGGTGAACATCTCAAACCAGCCCCCACTTTAAATCGTTGCACTGCCAGAACCAGGAAAGAAAGGCAGCTGCCAAAACACAGGCACCCACTCACCTGCCGCGACGAGAGCCGAAGTCAACAAGAAGGAATGAATCCCCGCACCCTTGGCGGCTGTTCCAGGGGAGGGGTCGGGGCAGAAAGGGTGCCAGCACCTGCCCGCGGGGGCTCCACACCAGCTCTGAGGACAGAAGTCAGACGCTGTTCCTAAGAAGCAGTCACAGCTCGCCTGCCCCGCGGACAGGGGTCAACGGTGCCGTTCCCACAGACACAACCCCGGCCTGCGTCACAAGGCCGCCGCCCACTCCTGGCTTCTGCGTCCAAGCCACGTCCAACCCAGGTGGCTCCGACAGCCCAAGAGTCATTGGAGTAAAAGTGCCAAAAGCTATGTGGTTATTTTTCAAATCAGTCATCAAAAGCAACCAAGCAGTGCTTAGGTATCTGACGGCTTCCAAAGCTAGAGAGAGCAGAGCTGAGCCATCCCGGGCCAAGGCCCTGCCCCCGGTGCCAGAGTGGACTGTGCTTGCTGTGTGACTTTGGCTCCCTGACTTGACATCTCTGAGCCTCAGCTCCCTCATCTGCAGCAGGAACAACAGACCCTTCCTCCCAGGCAACTTGTCCATTACGGCGAGATTCTGTGCACCGGGTAATTAGCACAAACTGCCCACCCTCTAGCACTCAATAAATGGTAGTTTCTAGTACAGTTGCTACTCTTTGTGAGAAGCACTCTCAATAGACAACGGGAGAGTATGTTTGAAAAACACGTTGTACGTAAGGGGAAGAAAGGAGAGAATAAGAGGGAGACGGAGAAACGGTGACTTCTCCGTATTTCCCTCGTTTTATAGAGTTGACTCTAGAACGATGCAGATGTTTTGTGTATCTATAAACATTTAAAACATCTAAAACGCGGCTGTTGACAATCGGAAGTCAAATTAAACATACTGAACGTAAATGCATACAGAGCTGGCGGTGTAAACACAGAGAAGAATTACGCCAAATGACCTCCAAACACGGATGCCATTGCACATCCCTAACAGGATGTGCTCTGATGACAAACGTAACTTCACCATCCGAGCATCGCGTTGCTGGCGGGGCTGTTTTGTGTGTGCTCCACGGAAGGAGCCTCCACTGAGCGCGGACAGGCATGGTGAAACGGCCACAGGCAGGCGATCACTCCCCCGAGAAGAGAGCGGAGTTAGGAAAGACGACACAACGGACGTTTCCGTAAAGCATCTCAGAGCTACCACGGCGACAAAGACCCGAGGTGCTGAGGCTCTGTGCAGGGTCACGGTGACGAAGGCTGCTTTGCCCTGCGATCGGGTGCGCATTCCCCACTCAGGGAAAGGGCTGGGAATCCGAGGGCTGATCCCTACCGGGTGCAGAGAAATCAGTGCGGTGTTTAGCAATAAACAGAGCTAGTCAGCAGTCAAAACCACAGACCTGCAGGCAAAGTCCGGGTGGGAAGGAAGAGTGGAAAACTGAATGAGACATTTAGCTGCTTTCCCTTTCAAGACAAACTTTCTTAGGGGGCCTCTGAACCTGGGAGGGACAGAAGGCTAAAGAGCGGGGCATGAGCACCGGGGTGGAGGGCCCACCAGGGAGAGGGGCGTAGCGAGCACAGCAGGGGCTCAGCTGACAGCATCCGAGGGCACCACGATGGGAGAGAGGGCAACACGGGCTGCAATGAATCCCCGCAAAGCTGAAACCCAGCCTTGCCTCAGCCCCGCGTGTGACCAGACTAGAGAGAAGAGCCCCCAGTCTATCTCCCTAGCACAAAAAAGGGGTAATCGTCTCCGAAACCAAAGAACATCATCTGTCTGGAGTCTATTTTTTGAAAACATATGCAATGCTTGGCATTCAATAAACATCACTCGTCATTCCCAGGGACAGTGCCAGCTGGGGGAAAACAAACAGAAAACTCAGTCAACAGAAACAGACCCACAGATGATGCAGACAGTCGCCTGAGCCACTAAGAACTTTACGGTAGTTAATATTTTCCAGAAAATAAAGGACAAACGAGGGAAAAGGGCTGAAAAGATGGCTAATTTCATCAGAGAACTGGAAAGCCTGAAACAGTCAGTGAAAGACCTTAACGTGTGGGGTCTGCAACCACAAGACCCCTAAGAGAAAACAGAGACAGTAATCTCTTGGATGGCCGTCTGAGCGACACATTTATGGATCTGCCTCATGGGGTGAGGGAAACAGAAAGAAAAATTAACTGTTGGGACTGCACCAAAATAAAAAGCTTTTCACAGCAAAAGAAATCATTAACAAAAGAAAAAGACAGCCTACTGAATGGGAAACGATATTTGCAAGTAAATATTCAATAAGGGGTTAATGTTGAAAATATATAAAGAACTTAAATCAACACCCCAAATCCAAAATAACCCAATTAAAAGTGGGCACGGGACCTGAATATACATTTTTCCAAAGAAGACCTACACGCAGCCAACAGACGCACGAAGAGATGCTCAACATCACTCATCATCAGGGAAATGCAAATCAAGACCACAGTGAGATACCACCTCACACCTGTCGGAAGGGCTAGAATCAGAAAGACAAGAAACAAGGGGTGTTGGCGAGGATGCGGAGAGAGGGGAACCCTCGTACACTGTTGGCGGGAATGCAAACTGGTGCAGCCACTCTGGAAAACACTGTGCAGGTTCCTCAAAAAACTTATGATTACGTACAATCCACTAAATTACACTACTGGGTATGTACCCAAAGAAAATGGACACATGAATCCAAAAAGATACACATACCCCTATGTTTATTGCAGCATTATTTAAAATAACCAAGACACTAGGGGTGCCTGGGTGGCTCAGTCGGTTGAGCGTCCGACTTCGGCTCAGGTCATGATCTCGCGGTCCGTGGGTTCGAGCCCCGTGTCGGGCTCTGTGCTGACAGCTCGGAGCCTGGAGTCTGCTTCAGATTCTGTGTCTCCCTCCCTCTCTGCCCCTCTCCCACTCACACTCTCTCTCAAAAATGAATGAACATTAAAAAATTTTTTAAAATAAAATAAAGTAAAATAAAATAACCAAGATACGGAAACAACTCAAGCATCCGTTGGTGGATAATAGATCAAGAAAATGCGGTGTGTTTGTATGTATTTGAATATATACTCCGTGCATATATACCATTCGGCCATACTGCAGGAATATTAGTCAGCCATAAAAAAGGATGAGATCTTGCCATTTGCAGTAACACAGATGGATCCAGAGGGTATTAGCTGAGTGAAATGAGACTAAGAAAGACAAATACCATATGATTTCACTTACACGTGGAATCTAAAAATAAGAAAACAAAAAAACCAAACGAACAGTTTAAAACCCCCAAACAGGCTCTTAATACAAACAGTCTGACAGCCGCCAAAGGGCAGGGATGTGTGCAAAATAGACACAGAGCATTAAAAGACACAAACTTCCAGCCCTAAGATAAATAAGGCACAGGGGAGGAAAAGTGCAGCTGGGACACTGTAATGACGTAAGGCGACACACGGTGACTACACCTGCTGCGGTGAGCCCGAGTGAGATACAGAGCTGTCAAGTCCCTCTGTCCTATGTCTGAAACGAATGTAACATTGTAGGTCAGTGGTACTTCAAATATTAACAACAAAAAAAGAATCGACCATGACCTCCAGACCTGAAAACACAACACGTGCAATTCAGGACCTAGAGGGTGCGTTTAGGATCCAACAGCACAAAGGAGAGGAGTAAGGCAGCTGGAAACTAGGTCGGGAGGAAGCTCACGGGCGAAGCACGGAGCGGGGAGAGAGGGCACCACGGCAAGGAGGAACGGAACACGCGGAAGCTCGGACGCGTGTGACCGGACGCCTGCAAGGCAAGACGAGGAAGGGGCAGGCGTGCTATCCTGGGTCACGACCCAGCCGATGCAATCCACGAATCCAGAGATTCAAAGAGGTGTGTGGATTTGGGGCAACAGGAAAAACAGCATCTAAGCAGATGCTGAAAACAGACGGAGAGTAAGGCAAACAACCATTACCTACACGTATGTGAAAAGAAACAGGAGGGGTCAGACCAGAAGGCAGGGCCGATCTGGAACCTGCCCCCCACGAAGATAGGCTAACCGTAAGGCTGAATAAATCATCTGCAGAAAAATCAGAGCAGATAATGTATCACCAGCATGAAATCTTAAATAAGGGATTCTGGCAAAAGAAAAATGATCCCGTGGAGCGGGGGGGGGTGGGGGGGGGTGGGGAAACATGGAAATTCAGGAAGAAACACAAAGCAAATGGAAAATAAATAAGCAAGTGATGGGGAGCACAAAAACGTACAGGTATATAAATTTCTAAATGTGTCATCGAAGCCAAGAGACGAAAAAGAGAAAGCTGCGTTGGTGACATAAAAATAAATTACAATAAAATCTTACGCTTTCAAAATCACAAGCAACACTAAAAAATCAATTTTATTTGTAAAAATCTGTAACCTACGGCTGCTAAGCGTTGCAATGCCTACCCATATTATGACAAACCGACATCAAAGACCCCCAAGCCCGAGCCCCGAAACAGCCAAAACCCAGTGGGCAATCTTCAAGGAGCCAACACACTCTAGGAAGTGGGAAGAACCATCAAGAAGGAAAAAGTCTGGGGAGCCTGGGTGGCTCAGTCGGTTAAGCGGCCGACTTCGGCTCAGGTCACGATCTCGCGGTCCGTGAGTTCAAGCCCCATGTCGGGCTCTGTGCTGACAGCTCAGAGCCTGGAGCCTGTTTCAGATTCTGTGTCTCCCTCTCGCTGACCCTCCCCTGTTCACGCTCTGTCTCTCTCTGTCTCAAAAATAAATAAAAATGTTAAAAAAAAAAAAAAAAAGAAGGAAAAAGTCTGCTTTCGGTGGCAGGAGGGGCTGAGAGGTGATGGTGCCCACAGCTCCTGGATGACGGTCGCGTGTTTGACCGGGAGCGTGTGACAGGTGTTGGAATATTTCTCCCATACAGGTGACGGCCCGGATCCCTGGCTTTCGCCTGCACCCTTGAGCTCCAGATCATTCCGCTTGAACCCTGACTAGCTTAGCGAGGCAGCCCCTCTTTCCTTCCAGCCTCTGGCATCCAGTGACCAGTGAGCAAGTGCCCCAAGATGCAGCAGTGAGCCCGGTGTCCAGCCACAGTGGGTTGCTGTTCCCCAGATGCCATGTCACCCCAAGGAACACCAGGTCTGGGAGTGGCTGTGAAACGCCTGTCTTCAGATGCACTAGGGTCAGCATCCCTCCCATCCCCGCCCCTGGAATCGTGCGGCTGAGACCCCTGACTTCGCGTCTGAAGCATCTTCTACGCATCCAGAGGCTTCGGTGGGGCAACCAGCCCAGAAAGTGACGCCTCTTCCTCTCTCGAGATAGTGGTGAGCACGCCGGACATCAGCCCCTCTTTCGTGGTCTTTCTCTCCTTCCGAGTTGGAGCCTTCACGTAGGACTGCCTTAAGGGGAGGCCACCGTCATAAAATGGCACCCATAACGGGCAACTCTGGAGCCTGGCCTCTGTCTCCCCTCAACGCACAATGCTTTGAGGACACGGACAGTGCCTTTCTGTCCTCTGGCCATTGCCCACCGCCAGTCCGACAAGGTCAGCTGGACCCTCCCTCCCCACCCCCGGCCCGGCTCAGGTTCTCGGCAGATGGAAATGAACACCCCTGCCCACCGCACACCATCACTCTAAGCCTCCCTCCACCAGCCGCTCAGGAAACGTAGAGAGCCGGATACGACATGACAGTTTGCAACACAGAGGGAAGGTGTGTGGGGTTTCACAGTGGGCCACTATTTATATCTGCATGAATCAGCAGCCTGACGCTGTTTCTGTAAAAGAAAGCCATGGGCAAGTATATGCCGCGTTTCATCAGTGACTTTATGGGATAAGTATCTCAAAGGTATCCTGCTACATTGACCCTGATCCAAGAAACACGTGCATTTTATTAAAGACCGCCCACCAAGGTGAAGAAAACCCTTTTAAAGCTTGTAGGTGAGGCAGCGGGTGGCCGTGGGTACCGCCTGGAGATCTCCAGAGTGCTTAGTAAGGAAACGGCACGTCGGGAAAACGTGTCCTTGAATCTCTTTCTGTATCCGAGCCCCGCCCCGGGCACGAGCAGAAATCGTGAAATGTGCCTTTGCAAGGGGCCAGGCACTCAACACCTGGCAGAAACGACACGCGAGGCCAAGCATTTCTCCACCCATCCGAGCCCGGCAGGTCTAGCCTGAGATGTCATGAATGCCAACCCCGTGGGAAGCCCACACGTCACCAGCCTCTTGCCATCCTGGCGCGTAGACAGTCTGTCCTCCTCATTCGCAGTAGCTCTTGTCTACCAAGTCACTGTGAACGCCGATGTAGCAAATACTGAGCAGGTGCCCCTAAGGGAGACGCAGGGGTTAGGTTCCCACAGCCTCTGCTCACGTTTTCACCAAGCCATCGACGCTCAGCTGCCTCGATGAGTGTTTCTGGGGGAGGACACCTTGTCTAATACATACAGTTGACTCGCCAACACTGGCCTCACGGAAGCAGGGCCACAGCTCACGCGCGGACGACGCTCAGCCGACACGCACTTTGTCCCTAGGACACGTTCCTGCGCTCACATCGCCGGCCAGCTCGGCAGCACTGTGCCTGGGGGCTGCTAGGAGCCGTAAAACACCAGCAAAGGACACGGAAACGCACAGCGAAAAATCGCTCCTTGTTTTTCTTTTGGGCTGACACGTTGTAGTGAGCGGGCAAATTCACACGCACGGAGCCTTGCAAACAGTGAGACGGGATACGGGCGTCTTCAGAATCCCCTGGTCTGGCCGGAGGAACAAGGCGAGGCCGCCCCCACGTCCCACCACTGATCGCCAGCCCTGCTTCTGGTTCCTGGTTGGGTCCTCCCCACCTGCTTGCAACCGAAAGGGGAGCCAGTGGTTGGAGCCTTCGGCCGCCAGGCGTGGGGGAAGGAGGAGCCCAGGCAGGCACCCATCGTACGCTTGTTAAGGCAACTCGATATGTGAGCTTCTCCGTTTAAGGAAACGAGGACCCACAGTATGAAACAGACTCCGAAGAAAGAAACAACGTGGAGACACAAGGGTCTTGGTACCTGTTTCATAAGCAGTAACACTTTCCCACAGTGAGCAGGAATCCCCGAGCACAGACTCTGAATGCCGTTTAAATATTCATGGACATACCGCAGTCCATCTTCAGAAACGACCTCACAGTTATGTGCCCCGTTCACGCCTTCCCTCCTGCTCTGTGTCCTGGGTCATTTTGCCGCCCAGCTCGAGAGCAGTCAGAGCACAGGGGGTGGGCTTGTCCTGTGGGGCCGACGGATTTGGGCCGGAGTTGGAGGGATGGGGCCACCGGCGGGGGGGGGGGGGGGGCGGGAAGCATGCGAGTCAATGCAAGGAAGGGAGCCCAAGACAGCAGACCGCCTTGGAAAGTGAAGAGTTCCCCATCTCTGAAGGAGTGCAAGCAGGGGAAGCCGAGATCGTGAGGACATGGTAAAATGCCGTAAAACACAGGCAAGGTGCAGGTGGCCAATGAGAGCTTTCAACACCATGAGCCACCTGCCCAGATACTCAGATGAATGGGAGACACTGTTATAGGACCTGTCCCCGCCTATGAGGATGGCCCAGGTTCCACAATTCCTCGGTCACTTAGGAGAGACTCCAGGAATCACAGCACTCTCCCGTCCACCCTGGGTCCCAAAGGTACTCAAAGGAAAGGTGCTCAGAGGTCTGAGACAGCTGGTCGACCAGCCAGGAAACCTAATTCAGTGGAGCCCAGAGCCTGGGAGCCCAGAGCCTGCTTCAGATTCTGTGTCTCCTCCTCTCTCTGCCCCTCCCCGATTGGCACTCTGTCTCTCTCTCTCTCTCTCAAAAGTAAGTAAGCATTAAAAAAATTTTAAAAAAGGATGGAGACGAACCAGAGTCCTAACACCGACTTTAGAGCCTCCAACTACCTGTAAAGCAACAGACAAAAGGAGTTCAGACCACCACACGCTGTCTCTGCCAGAGATTTCTCTGTTTTGTTAGCAATCCCGTAGCTTCTGACGACCACATTCGAAGGTAGAAGCCAGAGCGGAAATCGTTGTCAGTGAGAGAGACAGAGAGCATGGTGGCCAGGTGAGTGAGGGCAGGGACCTGTGGCTTCTCCATACAGTCCCCTAAAGAAGAGGGACCAGAGAATGTGAGCGAGTATAGACAGCAAGGGCCCCAAGCGGTGGGTAAATTACACCGGCAGCACGGGCGGTCCCTACCGCGACTCAGTCAACGCTGAGCTTCCCGGGAGGAGCGTCGTTCCTCACCGGAACCAGCTCCTCACATCCCTCTCCTTCCCTGGGATTTCTCGACTGGCCTGACCTTTCTGGAAAAGCAGCTGGGAGCTGCAGCCGGTAAATCGGGAGCCTGGAATCTGTAGCAGGAGACAGGCACTCTGTGCTGCCCAAACTCCGGTTCTCTGCCTGGAGCTCGAACGTGACAGCCGCCAGCCCCGGACAAACGGAGATGCCGAGCAGAGAGACCCTGGGCTTTAGGGAAAAGTCATGGGCTCCAAGCGGCTTCTGTCTGCAAGGAAAGCTGAAAGTCCCCCAACAGCAGATACCCAGACGCATCCAGACAGAAGGTGCCCCTGGGGCGTCTCCTAGAACTAGCGATGGAGAATACAGACATCTTACGGAAGTCCCAAAGTCAACTGGCAATCAGAAAAGAGGGCCAAACACTCAGGACCAAACAGAAACCCCAAAGCCTTTCATGGAGATCTGCCGACTGGCTCTACGGAGGACCCACCCACCGGGGGTGGATGCGACTTGGGCTCAGCGCCTGCATCAGGCCGCCTCCCACCCAGATGAGCTTTGCATGGGCGGCAGGAGGCCACATCACCAGCAGGCCCCCGCTGTCTCCAGACACTGTGACCTCCTCAGGGCCCAGGGAGCAGGACCAGCCCACACACCGTGGGCGACCCAGGCACCAGCGCGCCCTTGAAAAGAGCTCCCTTTCGGCCGCACGGACTTGGTCCTGTGATTGCCGTGACGATGACCCTGGCCTACGACCCAGGTTCTATTCCTATGCCGCGAGTGGGGATGTTACTGACCTCGCATCCACAGGGACCAAAAGCACACTGAGCGCTCAGTGTGCCTGGTGCCTGGGAGGTGCTCAGGGGATGTGGTGGCTCCCGCCATCAGCCCCGAACATGCCCCCACGGAGAGGCAGGCAAGCAGGACGGGAAGGCAGGACTTAGGGAAACAAAGTCTGGGCCGAGATGAGGTGGCGTCCCTGTTCAACTCGGGGATTGACTGTATTTGAGGAACACAAACCCACATCACGTCCTCACTCGTTGCCTCCATTCAGGCCCCCTTCATCGCCCCGGGGTCTTTATGGTCCTGCTGAAAGGCCGCGGCTCTGCCTCAGCTGCCGGAGGGGCACAGCCTGACTGGTCCAGAATCAGCCCTTCTGATGAGACTTGGTAGGACAAGAGCTCGGGGGCCCTGGGACAGGGTCTCAGCATCACTGAGGCGGCAGGGGGAGGTCCCAGGCACATCTCTAACCCCTGTAAGCCTAGAGGGGATGCTCAGAGGCTGAACAACACTGAATGAGCGGGTAGAGGCAGCCGGCCTCATGAATGTCATCCACTTAGCTACTGCTCTGGGGTTTTGTGGGAACGGCGTCCCCTCCCCAAGGAATGGCATGTTCCTAAAACCAACAGTCACGTTCACTCAAGGGGTGACAGGAACAAAGGCTTAGGGTTGGGGTTAAGGGAGGCAGGTGGAGACCCCGGGAGACAATGATGATGCAGGGTGAGGATACCTGTGGGCACCCCCTTCAGGGAGGGGCTATGAGCTTCCCCGAGGGACAGGACCAGCCAAGCAGTCGGGGAGGGGCTCCAGGCACAGGGAAGGGCGCCTGTGAGCCCCTATCCAGAACCTTCTCCTCTGGCCACTAGCCTTTCCCTCTTGGGGTGGGTAGAGTGACGGCCCCCAAAAGATTCCATGACTGGATCCCGAGCCAGCAAACACGTGACCTTCTATAGCAAAACAGGTGTTTGCCGAGCGACGAGGTTAGGGACCCCGAGATGGAGACGTTGTTCCGGACTGTCCGGGTGGGGCCTGAATGTAATCACAGGTGTCCTTGTAAGAAAGAGGCAGAGGGAGATTTGAATACAGAGGAGGGGCCCTGTGACTGTGGAGGTGGAGGCTGGAGGGGCGCAGCCACAGCCCGGGGTCCCTGGAGCCCCAGAAGCTGGAGGAGGCAGGAAGGACCCTCCCCCAGAGCCTCCGGAGGCAGCACAGCCCTGAAACACCTTGATTCAGACTTTCGGCCCCCAGGCTGTGAGGGTACATTTGTGCTGTCTTAAGCCACTGTCCTTCTCCCCCTCTGAGGACCCCCGGTAGAAATGACTCAATTATGGAAGAGCTGGCCGGTTTCCAAACACAGAAAGCTCAATCGCCTTAAGTCTTTCTCAAAAGGGGTGAAACCACCCCACCCCCGGGGGGAAACAGTTCTCGGGGCATGAAAATATCTATTTGTATGCATACAGCCCAGCTATGCACCTAATACCCGAAAAAACGTTAGTGTATCCGTGGTGTTAAAGCCTCACGGAGAGGCGATCAGGAAAGGAACAGTGAGAAAGGACAATCTGAGCAAAGCAGCCACCAGCGGGGGTCACGGGGCCACTGCACTCGTGGGCCCACCGAGGTCTGCGGGGAACCTGCAGGGGCCACGTGTGGGAATTCCACGACGACAGCAGGGGCCCCGTCTCTGCCCACCCCACCCGCCGCCCCTGCCCGGAGCCTGCTCACCCTGGCGGGGAAAGCGGCAAATGGGGCAGGATGGTGGGAGCCCAGGGGGCACGGGGCCCAGACGGGCTGCGAGGTTGGAGTCTACGGTCCCAGATTTCAGGTGGGCCTTCCCAGCTGATGGTCACGTGGATTCGTGATACTTCAGCCTCAGGCCCAGAAAGCCGCTGGCCCCTTGCGTGGCCCCCAGGCGGACGCTCCAGAAATGGGAGCCCCGCCCTCGTCGTCCCTGCTGCTGGGGCTCTTCCTGGGGAACTAGGCGGACGCCTCACCAGATGCCCACACGGGCACGTGGCTACGCCCAGGGCCACACGTGAAGAGTGACGGCAGGGGACAGAGTCAAAGACAAGATACGGAGCAGCGCACAGAACACTCAGCACCCTTGGCCCAGAGCACACGTCCTGCCGTTCAGGTTGGCTACGGGCAGAATGTTCACGACCCCCTCGAATTCCCGTGTTGAAGCCCACCCGACCCCCGTGTGTGGGATTTGCAGGTGGCGCCTTTGGGAGGTGGTTGGCGTCAGCCGAGGCCATGGGGAGGGGGCCCGCGACGGGATTCACGCCCTGGCGAGCGAGCGCGGGCAGAGCCCTCTGTCTCTCCAAGCACACGTGCAGGCAAGGCCAGGAGAGGACACGGGGGGCGCACGGCGTCTGCGAGCCGGGAGGAGGGCCCTCGCCAGCCACCGAACAGACTGGCGCCTGGATCTCGGGCCTCCGGCCTCCGGAACTGTGGCGACAAACGTCTGGTGTTCAGCTGCCCGGGCTGTGCTATTCGGTGCTGGTGGCCACGTGGACTGACACCGGGCCGTTTCCACTTCGCTTCTACGCGGTAAAGAATCCGAGGACTCACATGAGGGGGCGGGTATTTCTTCAGGAGACACACAGCTGATTCGTAAATGTCTCACGTCCGTCACTGGCACCCGGCTTCCCACCTGCTGCACACCTGTGCCGGGCTGTCCCCCGTTAACATCGTCGCTTAGCGCCCGGCACGGAAAGGCGCAAGGACCGCGTGACCCACGGCCTCCGGCAGCCACGGTGCATTTCAGCTCCAGTCGCGAGGGTTCCAGGTCTGGTGCTGGAGGAGAACGTGCATCCTCTCCACTCGGAGAACTTTACGGTTTAAGGGGGGGGGAGGTAGCTGATGTAGGAAGCACCCGCTCTAACACGGTGTGTAAACAGCATGTTACCGAGTAACGTGGGAACCGAAACGAAGGGTCCGCGGCCCAAGGCTCCCCAGGAATACATCCCGCAGAGGAAGAACTTTGGTTCTGAAGGGTGACTAGGAGTTTCCAGGCAAAGGTGAGGTCATGGTGGGGGGAGGGGCAACATTGGAGTTTCTTTTCTCGTCTTAGTGTTTTTTAATGTTCCTTTACTTATTTTTAATTTTTTGTTAATCTTTATTTTTGAGAGAGTGAGAGACAGAGCGAGAGCAGGGGAGGAACAGACAGAGAGGGAGACACAGAATGCGAAGCAGGCTCCAGGCTCCGAGCTGTCGGCAGAGAGCCCGACGTGGGGCTCGAACCCACAGACCGCGAGATCGTGACCCGAGCCGAAGTCGGACGCTCAACCGACTGAGGCACCCAGGCGCCCTGAGAGTTTCTCTAAGAAAATAAAATATTTTTTTTTTCATCAGTGCCATACGTCAGAATGGATGGCTTGAAAAGCCAAATCCTCCACGGGTCGTACCCTGCCACACTCCATCCAGCCCCAGAGACGCCCCAGCTGGGTCTAGCAGTTGGGATGCTTTCTTAGGTCTTTACCCTGTTCGTGAGTAGTACACCTCTGCTGCTCTCTCTCGATCTCTTTCGGTTTAAATGTTAGCTACTGACATCCCGTCAAAGACCAGGGTTCAGCCCACTCACCACACAGCCCGGGACAGACGTGTCCCAGGCTGCAGTTAAAGAATCACATGTGCTCACGTTACGATGGCCGTCTACACCCTTCCCGCAGCCGAGAGAGCCAGCCCGCTATGACTGCCTTTCTCTTCAGTAACAGCCGTGATTTAAGATCTGCTTTTTTGTTTACCTATAATCAATCCACCTCTGCTTTTTTAAAAAATACTTTTAAGTGTATTTATTTATTTTGAAAGAGAGAGCAAGCCGGGGAGAGGCAGAGAGAGAGAGGGAGAGAGAGGATCCCAAGCAGGCTCTACACCGGCAGCACAGAGCCCGACGCGGGGCTCGAACCCACAAACCGTGAGATCGTGACCTAAGCGGAAATCAAGAGTCGGACACTTAACCCACCGAGTCCCCCGGGGCGCCCCTACCCATCCCCGCCTTCCGATGGACGTACAAATCAGGCAGAGCACGAGTCCTCCTAGGGGCAAACACATCGGATGACCCCCGTGTCCTTTGTTTCCAGGCAACACTCCTCCTGGTGCAGCCCACCCCCCTGTGCCCGGCGGGCTGCCCCCAGGGCCTCGCCCCAGGTCAGGGTCTCCCCGTTCTCGCTGACCCCCCGTTGGGTGGGGCGCACCCTCAGCAGCGCCCTGAGACAGCGTTCACATGAGGAACACGTGTGTACCCTCACGCGGGTCTCCTGGAACACTGGCTGGGAGGGCTCTTCCCTCGGAGCCCCAGAGGAAGAACTGAGGTCACGGTCAGAGAGCTCCCCACGCTGCTGCTGGGATATTCGAACCCCGATCCTTTATACAGAAACTGGCTTCTCTCTCTTGAAACGTAAGGATCACGTTCTGGGGCGCCTGGGTGGCTCAGTCGGTTGAGCGGCCGACTTCGGCTCAGGTCGTGATCTCACAGTCCGTGAGTTCGAGCCCCACGTCGGGCTCCGTGCTTACGGCTCGGAGCCTGGAGCCTGCTTTGGATTCTGTATCTCCCTCTCTCTGACCCTCCTCCGATCATGTTCTGTCTCTGTCTCAAAAAAATAAACGTTAAAAAAATTTTTTTAAAAAAAATAATCATGTTTTTATTTTTATTCCCAAAGTTCTGGGCTCTAGTGACCCCTGTTCCGGCTCTGGGCCTTTGCTCATATGTCACCCTGGAAATTCAGGGGCCGTTTCGATCGAGAATCTCGCATCCTGGTCAGTGGCATTGTCTTGAATGATCTCTTTGCTAGTTTCTTCTCTTTTTTCTGCTTCTTCTGGAAACTCCGTTATTCAGATGTCAGGCCCACGTGGTGACTCCCTGAATTTTCTGACACCCCACTTCTGCCCGTCTCCTGACCCTCTTCAGGGTCGCTGCTGTCATTAGTAATTGTCGAGACCCCCCTCAACGCCCCAGTCACACACATGCCCTACCCCCCCTGGTTGTTTTGACGATACTATTTTCGAAGTTCCCTTCTGGTCTCTGAGTTTCTCAGGTTCTGTCCGGCGTCTGCCTTTCACGCCGCGGTTTCCCCGAGCCAGCCCCATTTTCCATCCGAAACACATGCACGCAGAATGGAGGCTCTGGGGGTCAGCTGCTCTGGGGAACAGGAGGACCCACAGGGCGCTTTCACTGGGGCGTGGGGGATGAAACCCAGCACTCTCGGCAGAAGGGCTCCATTCCCAGAGGTGACAGCGAGTGCAAAGGCCCTGGGGCGAGAACGTGTCTGGAGTGCTTGAGAAAAAGCAGGTGTTCGGAGTAGAACGAGCAAGCCAGGAGGGCGAGTTAGGAGGTGGTCACGTGACCCCCCCAACCTTAGTGCAACTTCCCAGTGTCCCCCCCCCCCCCCCCACCACGTGCAGCACAGAAGACGGCACAACGGGACAGATCCTGGGACTCGGCTCACGACATCAGCACGGAGTGGAAGGTCATGGGAGAAACGAAATCGCCTTGACCTTGCACTAAAATCCATGTGGATTTCAAGGACACAAGGCACAAGCAAATAGTTTGGGTTTTGAGTCGCTAAACAAAACGATTCAGGAAAGTGCCTTGCGGGAATAAGGAACAGAGGTGCCCGATGAGCGCATTTCATCGGTTTCCCAGAAAATACGCAAAACCAGAACCGGATGTCCCCAAAATGTCAGACTGCCTCTGCCGCTGGTCTGCCCACCAGCCCAGAAGCAGCTGCTTCGATAAGAGCACGACTAGGGCAGAGCACGCGGTCTTCTGCAAGGCGCTCACCACGCCATCTCAAATTGTGCGTGAGAAGGTGTCCGTCCCTCTCCGTCTACACTGCTGAATGAGTGAGCTCGACGTGCACGAGATCGACGTGCATTCCATACAAAGTACGTGAGACACTCGTCGTCTGGGGGATGACAGCCGGGGCTTCAGACAAGACACAAGGTCACTTTCAGGAGCCGAGTGATCCCCCAGGGGACACGCAAGGCCACACGCTGTGCGCCGTAGAATCACAGAGCGAAGGGCTTGAAGACACAGGAAGCATCGCCAGGCAGAACTTACGGGACTCTGCCTGCGAGGCAGCCACAGCCCGGTGCTTTGAAACGCGGTCCCTGTTTCCTGCTTCGGCCGTCTTCCTCCTGCTTTTACGTCCTGCGTGGCGGTCGAGGATGAACACAGGGTCCGGTGGCCAAGGGCAACCTGCGCCGACCCTTACCAGCCACGGGACCCAGTGTTCCTGAAGGGCAGCCACAGGAGAAACGACTGCCGATGACGTGAGTTAGGGTCAGTGCCAGGCGGGCAGAGAGCTGCACCCACGGAAAGGCAGCCCACGCCACGGCACCCCACCTTGACGGATTCCACCCCTTCCCGCCCCCTTGCCCTCCGACCTCCTGCCTGTATTAACGCTAGACGCCAGTCTTTCAGAAGACCTCTCCTCACCATTTCCTCGTCTCCTTATTCCTCACGCCCTGTGTCCGGGCATCTGACCAGCAGCCCAGAGACAACACAACTGCGACCCACGTGGGGAGAAAGGCCACCTCTCCACATATGCCGGGGGCTGGAAGGCCTGCCTGCAACCCCAAGGAAGTCCCTTTGGGGGAGGAGCTTCCGGGAGGCGGGAAGGACTCATCAATACCCCCGTGTGCCAGCCAGAGCTCCCCGGGGGACACGCCCATAGGACGTGTGTGTGGACACGCAATTGAGAGGAGCTGCGGGGCCAGACAAGTCCGAAATCCGTAGGACAGGCCGGCAACCTGGGAACTCAGGCAGATGTTGTACGTTACGGTCGTTTTTTTTTTTTTAACATTCTTTTAAAGTTTATTTATGTTTGAGAGAGAGAGACAGAGCATGAGCTGGGGAGGGACAGAGAGAGAGGGAGACTCAGAATCCGCAGCGGGCTCGGGGCCCCGAGCCGTCAGCCCGGAGCCCGACGCGGGGCTCGAACCCACAAGCTCTCCATTACAGTCTTGAGGCAGAATTTCGTCTTCTCTGGGAAACCTCTTTCCTTTATCCCTTTAAGGCTTCCCGCTGATTAGATGAGGCCCACCTACATTACGGAGGGCTCGTCGCCTTCACTTCACTGGCGGGAGACGTGCTTTAACCACGCCTGCAACGCACCTTCGCAGCAATGCCCACGCTACTGTGCTTAGGTAGCTGGGTGTGAGCGCCTAGCCAAGCCGGGCAGCAGACCGGCCACCAGGAGCTGCCCGACCTGCGTTCCGTCTTCACGTAGACCGTCCACGTCTTCAGACTTCCTCCCGTTCCGTTTGTCTTCAAAATCGGGATACGTTGTTTTTTGCTCCCTCGGGCTGAACGGTCCAAGGCACCAAGGACCCCTAACGTTGCTCACTCCGAGCCAGGAGGCAAGGTGTGCTACAGAAAGCGTGCCGAGCGCTGGACTGGAGGTCGGGAGGCCCGGAGACCACAACCCCAGCCACTCGCTCGCTTCGCGTCCCAGTGCGTCCACCTCTCTAGAGTCCCATTTCATCTACGAATCGGGCACAAAAACGACTACCTCGTTGGGATTTTGAACGTCAAATGGCAACATTCGGAAGAGTATTTGTAAGCTTTAGAAGTCTGTGCAAAATCATCATCACCATCATCGCCATCATCCCCAACATCACCACCACCATCATCAACGTCACCACATCATCACTTTACAGGTTAATTTTTGGCCCCTCGGATTTCAAACGGTGAAATCTTAACTCCCGAATGTTAGCGTTTGCAGAGAGGGCTTTTAATGTTAAGTGTGGTCATAAGGGTGGGACCCCAGTTGGATGGAATTATTGCTTCCACAAGGAAAGGGTTAGACAGCAGAAAGCCCCTCCTGTCTCTACATATGCGCAGAGGAAAGACCGGCGAGTAGGTGGCCATCTTTCAGCCAGGAGGAGAGCCTCGCCCGAAACTACATTTTCTGGCACCGTGACCCTAGACTTCCAGCCTCCAACACCGCGTGAAATAAACATCTGTCGTCTACGCCTGTGGCGTTCGGCTACGGCTGCCGGAGCTGACCGAGGCCACCGCCAACATCACTGTCTAATCTACGCCCAGGGGCCACTGTAAGCGCCTCTCCTCCTTCTCCTCCTCCTCCTTCCTTTCCTTCAAGAATCATCTCTCTTGGGATTCTCAAACCCAAGCAGGCACCAGGATCTGAGAGGGCTCCTCAGAACCCAGGACACCAAGCCCTGCCCTTGAGCTTCTGACTCCGTGGGACCGGGGTGGGGGAGGGCTGCGCATCCGCATTTTCCCTCAAGCCCTGGAGTGTCACCGATGCTGCCGGTTGAGCGTTTGGAGGAAACCATGAAGCAAATGTTTGGCCAGATGAACTCATGGAACGGGCCACGATCTCTCAGAAC
This sequence comes from Panthera leo, assembly GCF_018350215.1. Classification (NCBI taxonomy): domain Eukaryota; kingdom Metazoa; phylum Chordata; class Mammalia; order Carnivora; family Felidae; genus Panthera; species Panthera leo. Next base: position 112,482,653 of record NC_056688.1, read on the forward strand.
GGCAGCCGAGGAGCACGAGTGTTTTGCAGGGAGCACATCTGATCCTCTCAAAGGGCGCAGCAAACCATCGCTTCAGCCACACTCTGGACAGTAAGGGGTTCCTCTTCCACAACCGGGAGGCGGGCGCCGTGAGCGAGAATGAGAGCCGTGCACTTCGTAGCCGGGGCTCGCGGGCTGAATCGCATCTCTGCATCGTCACGGTGTGAGAAGGCAGGGGACACGAGGGAGGGACCCAGCTCCCAGAAGCCGCGGAGCCCGTCTGGGCATGAAGACCAAGTAGCCCGGACTCTGAATCCGCCGGTCACGTGAACAACGCTTGCAGCATACAGAGTCCTATTACTCAGCTGCATTTTGCTGAGTAATTTTGCATCATTATCATTTCCATCATTATAATTTGCATTTTGCTGGGTCTTCCAGACCCATTTGGGCACTTGACTGATTATCAAAGGAGAGACAGATGGCCTGGCCTCGGAGCTGGTGCCGCCCTGCTCCCGGGAGCGTGTGTACCAAGCATCCTGCCAGGACTCCCGTAAGGGGTGTCCCGTCCCAGGGGATTGCTGCGATGACGCTTCAGCGGGGGGAGGGGGGGGGGACCCACGGGGGAGGCCACCTATATGCCTTTGGTCCTGGACGCCACGCACGGCTACTTTCCGGGAGCACCCCGTGTCAGTTACCAGGCGCTGCCCCAGAGTCGGAAAGGGGTCTTCTGTATCCCCAAAGGGCTTACTGTGAAACAAGGACATCAGCTTTCCTTTTCTACGCGGCTGAAGCAATAGTTTGACTTGAGAAAAGTAAAAGGACCAAAGAAATGTTATTTAATGACAAAAAAAAGAAATCTTTAAACCAGGACCACCAGCAAGCCACAGCAAGGCCCTCAGGGGCAGACGCAGGCAAGTGGAAGGTGCCACCGCGGCCCCTAAGCATCCCCAGCAAGAGGACGCTTCCCGGGACGGTAAGGGCGGCCTTCTCAGACCCGTTAACAAACCGGGAAGTCACGTCCACGACCCATTTTGCTGTAAATGCCTGAAAGCCACAAGATTCGAGACCACAATCCAGGCCCACCGCCGTGGGTCAACGACGGTAACTTTTACGGGTGGCTTTTAAACAGCCAGCCCAGGGTTCGGGGCAGACTGGTTCATTCTCAAGACGTCAAACCCGTCCTTATGAGCAAGGCCTGAGAAGGGTGCGCACCAGTTCTGAGTCGGAGACCTCCTGGCTCGGTAAGAGGTAAAAATCACCTCCAAATAAAAATGACGGTCACCTGGGTTTTCCTGCAAGTGGAGACATCCGACCACATTCAGGGTCAAACAGCATTTCTGTAACTTAGCCCCGCCCCCCCCCACAAATCTGTTTTCGCCCTAAACCATCTGGTCAGCTGCATCGAAATCATCCATCCAACAGGATTTTTACTCAGCTGGAAAGGGGAACAAGGCACCCCGAGAGCGACCACGCGGACGGCCCTCAGACACAACCCGCGGAGGGAAAGAAGCCGGACACAGAGGCCACACGGTGTGTGGATCCTTTTCTACGGAAGGTCCAGAACGGGCAAATCCACGGACAGAAAGTGGATTCGTGGTTGCCAGCGGCTGGGGGTGGGGGAGAGTGGGGGGTGGTAATGAGTGGGGTGGGGGGGAGGGTTACTTGGGGGGTGATGAATCCACACAGCACTGAGGGTTGCACAACATCTGGAATGTTCTCAGGGCCCCTGAAACGCGCCCTTTGAAATGGTCAAAACGGCCGACATTGTGTGATACATACCAGCACAATTTAACCACGAGGAGGTGGTGGCTTTGCCCTCCACCCCGGAGCCCTGTGGCCACCGCCGGGCTGGCGTCGCCTCCCTCCACTCCGGGACAGCAGGCCCCGTGGGGGTGCCAGACGACGGCAGGCCGCCTCCCCACGGCAGAGCCACAAAGCGCCCCGCTTGCAATCGGCCCGCAGAGGCTGTTCGCACGCCCACAGGGGTGAATGGCTGCAGGCTCCCGCCGCTCTGCCCACCGGGAAGGAGGGCTGCGTCCGGACGGGCAAACCGAAAGGCGCCAGCGGCTCCGGCGTGAAGGGGGCGCAGGCTCCCAACCAGGCAACGTCCCCGCGAGACGGGCCGACCTCGTGCTGGACACACGGGGCCGTGCGGAAACCGCGTGGCCTCCCGCGACGGCGCACGCATGGGTGGTGCGGCTCTGGGCGCTCCTCTTACCTGAAACGGGGTCTGGCTGTTGTAGTTCTTGAGTTCCTTGTTCCCGCCTCGGAACAGCAGCACTCTGGCACAGCTGTCCTGCAGGGGGGAGAAGAGAAGCCCGTTTGTAGGCCGGTGGCACAGACGTCCTCCAAAGGGACACGCTCCGAGGCTCCGCGCACAAGAAATCCGGGACGTGACGCAGGTCTGCAGGGGGCGCCTCTGGTCACGGGGGCGGTGAGGAAGAGGGTGAGCGCAGGGGGGCGGGGAGGACGGGGGTGAACGCGGGGGGGTGAGGACGGGGGTGAGCGCAGGGGGGCGGGGAGGAAGGGGGTGAACGCGGGGGGGTGAGGATGGGGGTGAGTGCAGGGGGTGGTGAGGACGGGGTGAGCGCAGGGGGCGGCTCCAGTCACCAGGGCGGTGAGGACGAAGGGGAAGGGCCCCGCACCCTCCCGGGTGACGCTTAACTTCTCTAAACACTTTGGGATGACAGCTTGGCAGAACCTATGAAAATGCATAACGTGTGCACCCCACGGCCGAACCCCTCCCCGCCTGAGGGCCGTGTGCTACAGAATGTCTCGCGCGTGTGTGTAAAATAGAGAGAAAACACGTCAGTAACGCACAGAAAGAGAAGACCTGGACACGGCATAAATGTTCTGCGATAAGGGAAGCGGGAATACATTCCAGAACATTCTTCGCCTGGAAAGTTGTAGGAAAAAACAAGGTAGATCCGCAAAGCCTGGCAAGAAATAGACCCAAGAACTTCCAAGCAAAACAAGTCTCGGAACAACAATACGGCTCAATGAATTTCCTTTACGCTTTAAAAGCCTCTGTGTTGTAGCCAAGTGGAGAGCAAGTCTGGAGGGAGCGTCCCGGGGCGCAAGGGAGAAAGCGTCAGGGAGTCAACGGGGGGAATCTTTTTTTATTATTTCCCATACTTGCATTTTTTGATGTTTCTGAAAGGCAGCCAATATTCACGTTGTGTGTGTGTTTTTTACAATGAAAATAGGTCTATTCCTGTCCGTTTATGGAGCACCCACTATTTGCACACCGGTGTGCATGCACCCTGCAGGAGGGAGCCTGACGACGGCCCGGGGAGCATGAGTCACGGCCTCCCGAGTGCACCCCGGCTTCCCCGTTTTTCCCCGCAGAATCCAGAGACGACGGGTGTGACCGCCCAGGGCACCCCGCCCCAGACCTGAAGGGGACCTGTGTCCTGGGGAAAGACAGGTGCACGCTGTGGGGTCGCAGGACCTCGAGAACAGCAGAGCGAAGACAGAGTGGGCACCCATCGACAGAACGGGGCCAGAGGCTGCCCAGGGCTGGAGGGACCGAGGGAGACGTGGGCTCTCCCGGGGCGCTGCGTGGGGCGATGGAAGGACCCGGTACTCACTGTGGTCATGACTGCCAGCTGTGGGTGAGAATCCACGGAACCCTATATTTTAGAGGGGAAATTGTATAGTGTGTGAACTATTCCTCAATAAGGGCATCCTGGATCAGCACAGCAGGAAGCGAGAGCAAGAGACAGACACAGAGAAACAGAGAAACAGAGACAGAGAGAGGCAGACACAGGGACAGAGACACAGGGACACAGAGACATAGACATAGAGAAAAAGAGACAAACAGAGATAGAGACAGAGAAAGAGAGACAGAGACAGAGAAACAGAGAAAGACACAGAGACAGACAGAGACACAGGGATGCAGAGATAGACACAGAGGTAGACAGAGAAAGGGAAACAGAGACAGAGAGAGACAGACGCACACAGAGAGTCAGAGGGACAGGGCACCACCCGGATGGAAGTTTCCATTCCAGGACAGTGACGCCAAGCCAGAGCAGAGCAGGGTCTGGAGAAGCAGATGTGAGCTCTCAGGAGCCAGCTGGGGCCCCCCCGGCCCTGTGACCCGGGCAAGGGGCCCCGGGGACCTCCGCTGTGCTGATGTGAAGGGGAGGCCACACACAGGAGGCGGGGACCCTAGCTCTGTGTGCTTCAGGCAGGGGAGGCATCCCAGCACCGCGAGCCGCTTCTAAGACGCGGGTGAGGGCCTGAGTCCTGCAGAAAGGATTTCCCGGCCCCTGTGCTCCCACCTGCGCCCAGGTCCCAGGGCCCCAGGGGCAGCTCGGGGCTGACCGCGGTGGCTGTCTGCATCGCTGTGGATGCTCTGTCGCACTGATTTTCTCCCCCCCCCCAGCATGTGTTCGTGTAAAACTTTGAGTAACTCGAAAAGTTTAAGAAAACCGGAAAAGACGTATCTGTGCTCGGGAAACAAAATCTTTCAGATGCGGGATGCCATTACATCCAGGGTTAAAAAAAATGAAAGCCGGCATGTCAGGTGGTGACAAGCCCTGGACAGCCAGCCCGAGGCCAGAGCCCAGGACAGAGGCAGGTGCCATTTTATTCTAGGATCTCAAACTACACTTGCGGGGGGGGGGGGGGGGGGGGGGGGGTGGTGGCTGGAATCCCACACAGCTGGTGCTGTGAGGAGGTTTTATTAGGACACAGGCCCCCAGGCTCTCTGGTCCTGCCCCAGCCCTACCCACCCTGCCTGGCTCCTGGAGCCCGCCCAGCATCCACCCTCCCGCCGTGAATTAGCCTAGCTGGGTCCTGTTGCTGACAACCCAAAGGAAGTCAATTAAATTACTTACACAACAGCATCATCATGCCAGAGCGAGCAAGATGTCTGTGGTGACAGAGGAGAGGGTATTTGAGGAAACTGAGGCAGAGAAGGGAACTGGGGCAGGAGAACGTTGGTGGGGGCACGTAAGAGACAAGAGAGCATGAATCCCCTGGGGTGGCAAGCAGGGGGCCGCAGCTGGGACTCAGGGGACATGAATGTGGCCGGGAGCGGGGGGGGGGGATCTCCCCTGAGGCACACGCCCCCCCCCCCCCCCCCCCGCCGTGTGCCCTGGCCCCGCTCAAGGGCATGAATGAGCAGCCTGGAAGGACCACCAGCCGACAGTCCCCAGAGGCAACAACCAGGACCGGACAGCCCCGCAGGACCCCCGATTCTGCAGGTCCTCGTAAACGCTCCCTACTTGCTAAGTAAGCACATTCACCGAAAAGTCCCATCAGAAGCGCTGAGAATAAATCCTCGCCATTCACACCCTCCCAGGTGGGATCGAGCCAGGGTCCCTTCCTACAAAGGGAGTGTGTGCAAGTCAGCATTAACCCGCCCAGAGACACGGTCCGTCACTCTAGTCCCTGCCCGACTTCCACGTGAAACCACGTCCCACAGCCGTCTCACGATTAAAGGGTAAACGGTTCGTCCGGCTTACTAACAATTATACCGTGTGTGTGCGCGTCGTGTGTGCACAGACGTGGGCGTGCGAGTGTGTGTGCACGTGTGCTCTGCCGTGCAGCATCCCTGCTATGGGCTAACAGGAGGCCCATTTCACAGACAAGGCAGCAGAGGCCCGGAACGTTTAAGTGAAAAACCGCGGCTTCAGAAAGGGAGAAGACGCGTAAGCCGTGGCCCAGAGGAGGGCTGAGGGGGACCCGGCTGCTCCCTCCAATGGCTGCCGGCTGCCACGTTCCTCCCCGAGTCGCCTCCTCTGGGATACACCGAGGTGTGTTTCCATCCTCTTAGGTAAGTCAGTCGAGTATAGACGAAGCAGTCTGCACTTTTTTTTTTTTTTTGACAGCCAAAGCATCAGGAAGAATATCGTCTTCACTGCCAATTATCTTCTGGGCAAGGCCTTTCAGAGACACTTAACCAAACTGCCTCCCACCTCCCTGAGGATCTCTGAGGCTTGCTCAGCCCCCAGCCAAGGCAGGCCATTCCTCTGGGTCGCCACCTGCTGCAGGAGCCCGGATGTCACCATTTTCACTTTATACACTAAGAAACGGGACCAGAAAGCACGTCCGTTCGTGCCTCAACCAGTGGACGCTGTCAGCCGGGCCAAGTACCGCTCTGGCCCCGGGGACACAGAGCACCATGCAAATGATAAAAGAGGGTCATGTGAAGGAGAGAGGGAGCGCAGGTGGTCAGGGAAGGACCCCGAGGAGGGGGTCCCTAAGCTGAGCCCTAAACCAAAGAAGGGCTGGATGACAATCGAGGGAAGTGTTCCCAGCAGAGGGAGAAGCAAATGCAAAGGCCCTGGTCTGGGCTGCAGGCAGCTGGGGCAGGGGGCAGGTGACGGGTGCACAGGGGCAGGTGACAGGTGTACAGAGGCAGGTGACAGGTGCACAGGGGCAGGAGACAGGTGACGGGTGCACAGAGGCAGGTGACAGGTACACAGGAGCAGGTGACAGATGCACAGAGGCAGGTGACAGGTGATGGGTGCACAAAGGCAGGTGACAGGAGCATAGGGGCATTTGAGGGGTGCACAGGGGCAGGTGACAGGTTACGGGTGCACAGAGGCAGGTACACAGGGGCAGGTGACAGATGCACAGAGGCAGGTGACAGGTGGTGGGTGCACAGAGGCAGATGACAGGGGCACAGGGGCAGGTGACAGGTAATGGGTGTACAGAGGTAGGTCACGGGTACACAGGGGCAGGTGATGGGTGCACAGGGGCAGGAGATGGGTGCACAGGGGCAGGTGACGGGTGCACAGGGGCAGGTGATGGGTGCACAGAGGCAGGTGACAGGTGCACAACAGCAGGTGACAGGTACACAGGGGCAGGTGACAGGTGCACAGGGACAGGTGATGGGTGCACAGGGGCAGGAGATGGGTGCACAGGGGTGGGTGACAGAGGCAGATGACGGGTGCACAGGGGCAGGAGACAGGTGATGGTGCCTAAGTGACAAGTGACAGGTGCATAGGGGCAGGGGCCTTCGGGTTTGTGTGAGGGGACCTCCCATCACAGGGACACCAGCAGACGTGCGTGGTGCAAAGCCACTCTGGTTTCCACGGAAAGCGCATCAGAGAGAAGCAAGCCTGAGGGGACGACCAGCCAGGGGGCGGCCATCAGGGGAAAGACATCAGCCGCCAAGGGCGGGAGGGGCAGCAGGGAGCTGAGGCTGCCTGGGGCCAGAAGTGGCCGCGGGGAGCAGGAGGGCAGCCGGGACTTCAGGAAGCCGTGGAGAGAAGGGGGCTATTTACATGGTGGGAGGAGCCACCTACGTGTTTTCTATGAGGTACGACCGCCAGAGCTCAGGGCAGAGGTGTTCTCTAGAAAGTACCAAAGGCCACAGATAGGTCTGCCTGGGGTCACCACGGAGACAACGTGGGCCACAGCACCGTGCGGCACATGGGGGTGGCCAGCTGCCGGAGCAGGAGGGATGGAAACCCGATGGAGGGGCAGGTGAGGAAGCTCCAGGGAGCCCCCGGGGAAGGTCAGCGGGGTCCACACACAAGCAAACGGGCAGACAGAAGAGGAGACAGGACAGGGTGGCAAGATGCCGGTTACGGGTTTGCCCAAAACCGCCCAGTCAAGGCCACGGCCTCAAGGCCACAGCCAGGGATTGAATTCCGGATTTGCAAGCCCCACCCGTGTTTTCACCTCTATGGCACGGAGGCGATCTCCCCGTCAATGTCACAGATGTGACTGGCCAAACACCCCAAACTGTAAGTCGGGGACTCGTCCCCAGTTTGAAACGAGCCTGTGTGGGTGGACGGAAATCTGAGAGGTAACATGCACGTAGTCAGGGGAAAAGAAAGGTACAATGAGCCGGGAGATTGAAATCGCCAGAGCAGCTGGAACGCGGCCCCCCAAAGACCACACCTGACCGTGCTGTGGCCCACGGTGCCGTGGCCTGACGTGTGTCCGGGAGCCCCATCCCCACCAAGCCAAGGGCCACAGTTATCTGTCCCCGCAGCCTGGCGGCGACAAAATACAGGGCAAGTTGGGGGCCCAGCGTTGCCCCTTACATAGCTGAGCTGCCTGGGCCAAGTTCCATCTCCTGATACTTGTACGGCAATGTCAACCAATGGCACCCACCACAGGTTCACTGGGGGGATCTAAAGGGACAGTCCCTGGGCGCCTGGGTGGCTCAGTCAGGTGGGCATCCGACTTCGGCTCAGGTCATGATCTCAGTTCGTGAGTTCGAGCCCTGTGTCGGGCTGCTTTGGATTCTGTGTCTCCCTCTCTCTCTGCCCTTCCCCAGCTCGCATTCTGTCTCTCTCTATCTCTCTCTCTCTCTCCCCCAAAAGTAAGTAAAAACATACAAATAGATAGATAGATAGATAGATAGATAGATAGACAGACAGACAGACAGACAAATGGAAAGTCCCTGTGGACGCCCTCCTTCAGCAAGACACAGCCCCCCCAGAGCCCCTGAGGACGACCACCCTGTGATGACCCCGTGGAGGCAGCCACCATGCTGACGGGCACTCCACTGACACCAGAAGGGGCACAGAGATGCAGCCCGTCTCTTCTTACCTCGGCTGCCACCGGAATAAGAGGCAGGATTATTTCTCCTCCTCCACACAAATTGGTCTGGCCCAGTAACCTCTGAGATTTAAGACCCCCTCCCTTCCTTCATTATCGGAGCCCAAAAAACAAACACCAGGCTGCCTGCCTCCCTCTGGGGCTCCAGGAAAGCCAGCACGAGGCTGAGGGACCTGGCAGGCTAGACACAGTTTGCTGCTTCCAATCAAAGCCCCAATTAGTTGATTTCATGAGAGAAGAGAATATTCTGATCGCAGTGTATTCTATTAGAAGTGTGCGGACGAGGCCTGCCCAAAATTGATAAAACACACACATCAAATTCATAAACCTGGATGCTTTCAGAGTTCACGGGCAGAGGCTTGGCAAAAGGCAAGTTAGCAGCAGCGGTGGGACTATCGGCCTCTGGCCACGAGAGCCGGCATTTTCGGCACCGTCGTCACCACGAACACCTTCACCTTTACCAGCATCATCACCATCATCCCCATCGTCCCCATGACAGTCACCATTTACCCAGCATCCACTGTGTGGCTGATATACCACCTGTCTGTCATGTCTCTTAGCAACCCTGGGAGTTAGGGAGGATTGTGCCTACATTACCAAAGGGGGAATTCAGAGCCCAAGAGAGACAGGAGTGCGCCCCAGAAAACGCAGCAAGGTCACGGTTTAGGCCACATGGAGCCCAGACTGCCATGTCTCCCTGCACCGAAAGTTCACTTCACTGTGGCTGTTCCTTAAGTCCTTTCCCTGCAGCCTATTCTGACCTCATGACACGGTGTCCCCACCCCCGGAGCAGTCTATGATTTCCCAGAGTGCTCTGGATGTGCTCCTTGGACGCCCCCTTCTGCTTGAAGTTGCAAAGTGGTTCCTCTGGCCTGTACTGAGCCCGGCCTGGTGCCACAGGTGAAGCACACATGGGTAGAAAGGAGGAGCTCAGCACAGTGGTGACAGAGGAGGGGACGGGGCTCTGGTCAAGTCCAATGGAGGTACGTGCGGGACAAAGACTAGGAGACTCCGCTGCTCCTAGAAGTTCATCACGGGTGCCTGGAGGACGTGGCTACAGGGCTGTATCTCTCTGAGTCACGCTGAGATGCCGTCTGGACCACTCCTCTTGCTGCTTCGGTCAGACCCCCCCAATGGTTAGGGGAGGGCCTGAAGGAGGAGATTAAAGGCCACGCCAGCACCCCAGGGAAGGAACGAGGGATTCACGAGGCTCGATCCCAGAGCACCCGCTGACTTCCAACTGGACATGGTGTCCAGGGGCTGGGGGCCACCGAGCCCCGAGCCTGTGACCCTCCACAACAGCCCCTGGAAGGTAATGCAAGCGGGGACAACGCGATGCGTAACAGGTCGCTGAACCTCAGCATCTGGACCCGTGCTGCAGAGCAGGGATGTGAAGGCAGGAGCAGCCAAGGGCTGATCTCAGGACCCTGGGGAGGGCACGGCTCTCACCCACCCGCGGGGCCCCCTGGCACACGGGGAGGAAGTCGCTCAGCTCTGGAGCAGGGAGTCCGTCTACACGCATGTCTGGGGAGGGTGTAGATGCAATCTTCCCGGCCCAGGCTTGGCAAATACGGCCCACGGCCCAACTCAGCCTGTCGTGCCGGTCTTACAAATCAAGTTGGATCGGCCAGAGCCACACTCACCCATCCATACATCGTCCGTTGCCGAGTTCATACCGCAGTGGTGGAGGGGAGTAGCCGTGACAAAGCCCGTGTGGCCCACAGAGCTGAAAATATTTACTAAGTGGCCCTTTACAGAAAATGTTTGCTCCTACGAGAAAATACCTGGGAGGAAAATCCTCCTAAGGCCCCTGGGGTAAGGGTCTTCCGGAAGCCGTCAGCTGAGAGGTAGGGACGGATATGGGACCGGTAGAGTGATGCCCTCTGTAAGTCAGAGTAGAAGTGAGATGTTTTAACCTTTCCTAATAAAATGCCACCGGCACCTTCAGAGACCATCTTGTCCACAATTATTTCAAGTGACAGAAAACATTTTTCCTGTTTTTTTTTTTTTTTTTTTAATTCATGATAAAATATGCTTGAAATCTACCGGGGAAAAATCTTCCACTCTAAGGCAGTAATTAAGAAGCACATGTTGGCACAGCTGTTTTGCCAGCCACGGCCAAGCCTCACAATGTGCGTTTCCCTGGTGCAGCCCAGCGAGGTAGCTCCCAGCTCCTAAAGTCGTCCCGACATCCAAATGCCGTGTGGCATCTACCGACCCAGCTGCACGCAAATCCCGCCGATACGATTCCATTGAGGAGGAGGCTGCAGCTGAAACCCCACCCCACCCTCCTCTGGCTGAGCCGCTCTGCCGTGCCAGACAAGCAAGAGACCCTAAAAGATGGCAGTTTATGCCTCTGAGAAGGTGGGTCCAAGGGGGTCCAACGGGCAAGGCATAACCACGGCCCGGTCCTGGGCAGTCCACCCTGGTTATCTTGCAAAAAGGGCGCAGAACAAAACGACACGACTAATGTTGCCAGGGACCCATCAAGAGAAGGCTTGACCAAAGGCGGGATATCTGAGTTGGGTCTGGAAGGACACATAGGAGTTTTCCAGGGCAGAGAATCTAGGGACGTTTAAGAGCTAGAAGCAAGGTGGGACTTCAGAGTGGCTGAAGTCTAGGGACGGCCAGCGAAAGGACACAGGTGCAGACAAAGTCTGAAGATTTCACTCAGGAAGATGACATCACACTGGGAAGACGGCGCTGACGGCAGAGAAGACAAGCAAAGTGCCCACTGCCTGGGGGCCCCCCGAAGATCTCCCCTCTGTTCCTCCAGCTGGTGGAGCCCCCCAACGTTCTGCTCAGCTCTCACCATAGTGTCCAGACCGCACTACCCTCCAGAGTCAACGTTCCTTGAAGTCAGAGAAAGAAGAAAAGGAAGGAGGAGCTGAGAACACCTTCGATACTGGTGTCCAGAAGTCATCTGGACTTGGAGCCTCGAGGACACTGACCCTCCTCCCAGCCCCGTGCAGGGCACAGAAGCCGTGTCTTCAACCCGCCGCCTCCCAGAAGCCCCGGCCGCTTCCACGGCCCCTGGGAGCATCTCCGCTGTCTTCAGCGTCACTACGGTGCCTCCCGGAGGGACCAGCGGGGTGTCACACTGTCCTATTTAGGAGTCACGCTCCTGAAAGGCAGGGGTCGTATCCCACCCCTCAGTGCATGCCGGGCAAGCTCATCCCCAGCTTCCCGTGGTCTCCTATCTAACACACAAGAGCACGTGCTTTTGTTCACATCGAGGCTCCGCTTGGAGGTTCAGCCCCTAAAGAAGGGACAGCAGGGGGCGCCTGGGTGGCTCAGTTGGTTAAGCATCCGACTTCGGCTCAGGTCATGATCTCACAGTCTGTGGGTTCAAGCCCCACATCAGGCTCTGTGCTGACAGCTCAGAGCCTGGAGCCTGCTTCCGATTCTGTGTCTCCCTCTCTCTCTGTCCCTCCCCTGCTCATGCTCTGTCTCTCTCTGTCGCAAAAATAAATGAAAACATTAAAAAAAAAAAAAAAGAAGGGACAGCAGTGCCTTGAAGAGACGCCCGCACACCCACGTGCACAGCAGCGTTGTTCACAACGGCAAGGGGTGTGGGCACCAAGTGCCCATCAAGGGATGAACGGGCAAACAAACCGTGGTCCCTGCACACAATGAAATACTATGGCGCCATGAAAAAGGACGCTCTGCCACCTGCCACTGGTGGACCTTGAGAATGCTCCGCTCGGTGAAATGAACCAACGCAAAAGGACAAATGGGGCAGGATTCCACTGGTACGGGGTCCCCAGCAGAGCCAGATGCACAGAGACCCAAGGTAGACAGTGGGCGCGGGGGGGCTGGGGAATTGGTGCTTAAAGGGACAGTTTCAGTTGGGAAAATGGAAAATCCCGGAGACGGATGGGGGCTGGGTGCATAGCAACGTGAAGGTAGTTAGCGTCACTGAGCCACACGGTTAAAAATGGTCAAAATCGCAGATGTTTCTGTCGTATATGTTTTACCAGGTTAGAAAGAGAAAGCCACCGAGAGCTTGTTCGTAACGCAGCGGTGGGAAGGTTCGCCTCCGTGGCACCGTGGTCCTGTGGGAGTCCTGTGGGTCCCGGAACCATCTCGGGGGCTCTATCCGCCGCACCCTTCCCGTTCCTCGGGTCCCATCTATCCCCCGCCCCCCACACGTCCCAGCAGAGAAGCCACCCTGGGGTCCCCAGGCCTGTTCTGGAAGGCAGACAGTGTGGTCGTACAGCCTAGGAAAGGGCTCTGGCCGGGCGTCCGCTCCCTTCGCTTCCCGCGCCCTGGCTTCCTCTCTTCCACAACGGGGTAACCATCCTCAAAGAAGCAGGTGAAGGTCGCACCTTGCCGTGGCTGGAGGCGTCTCTCCACGTTCCTACGTGAAGCCCTGACCCCCGATGCGAGGGATTTTGGAAATGGCTCTCGAGGAGGCGCTGAGGGTTCCACGCCCGGGTCCTGACGGGACAGCGCCCTTGTTGGAGGAGACACAGAGGGCACTGATCTCTCCCCACCGCGTGAGGACACAGACAGAAGACGGCCGTCTGCAGCCGGGAGGGGCTCTCACTAGGAACCAAATCTGCCCGCGCCCTGATCCGGGACCTCCAGCCTCCAGGCCTGGGAGAACAGATGCGCGTTGTCTGGGGCCTGCCTGCGGGGCCCTGTGGCGGCCCCTGTGCCGAGTCGGACACCGCCCCGGCTTGCACGCCCACTCACCTGGTTGTAGAGGGCACAGATGTGCAGGGCCGTGTTCCCGGAGGCGTTCTGGGCCGCCATGTCCGCCCCGTAGAAGAGCAGGTGTTCCAGGTGCTGCACGTGGCCGTACCTGCAGGCCTGAAACGAGAGCCCCGCCGTCGGTCAGAGAACCGCCGCGACTCCCCAAGCTCCCCGGCAGCCGCGGCGTGGCCGACTGCAGTCCAGGCCCCAACACACGGGCACCCACAGCGCCCTGAGCCTCCGGGGGCCCACCAGAACCCTGACGGGGTACAGGGTGGGGGACCTCATGCCGGGACGAGGACGTATGCCGGGCTCCGGGACCGCAGGTCTGTGAAGGGCCCCGATGCCCCTTTCATTCAGGCCTGGGGGCCCGAAGCCCAGGGACACACGGGGCACCTCTCCCCTGGCCTTGGGGGCCGGCCCCCCAAAATGCAAACCGGGAGGCTCCATCCCTGGCCTTGTTTACCCAAACCCCATCCCCCCCGGTGGGTGTGAAAACAGCAAGAAGGGGTGCGTCCAGCCCCTGCTGTGTCCAGGGAAGGGAGCCCCACTACTGCTGTAAAATGTAACCTACCCGCTGAGGGGCTTTCTGGAGGCGGGGGGCAGGCAGCCCCATGGGGAGACTTCTCCCTCCCTGAGCCCTTCAAGGAGGTAACACGTGCTATTCACAAACCACCAGGGCTCTGGGGTCAAACAGATCTGTGCCCAAGTCACAGACCTTCCATTTTCCAGAACTTTCCCCCATGAGCCTATGTCTTCACATGCAGATGTAAACCCCACTCCACACAGGGCTTTCATGAGAATCACGTAGGAAAAGGGACCCGAGAGGGCCTGCGCGATGCCTGGCGCCAGGCCGGCCCCCGCCTGCTGCTCACAGGGAGCCGGGAACCCCACGCTGCGACCAGGGCGCTGCCGTCCAGCTCCCGCAGGGGGTTCAGGGTACGCCACGCGGTGTCGGGCCAGGCAGTCAGATCCAACCGGCCCCCCCACCCCACCCGCCCGCACTTTCCCGGCACCCCGGGAAAGGCCAGCGTGTGGCCGTCAACGGGCAGCATCGAAGGCACGAAAGCCAGTGTCCTCGTGAGACACGACAACCCGGAAGGGAGACGGGAAGGCCAGGGAGCGGGTCCCGACCCGCACTTCCTACGCCGAGGGTGGCCACTGAGGCGCGCAGCGGGAAGGACACAGGCCGGCCAGGATGGGGTGGGCAGCTCTCACTGTCGCGCATTCCGGATAACCGGGCGGACCGGGGGGCTGCCCCCGTGCACGGTCTGCGGGAAAGGGCGGTGCCTCACCGAGGAGTGGGAGATGACAGGAAAGACGTCGGACCTACGACCCGGAGGAGCTTAAACAGAAAACCCGAGAAACGCCCATCGCACGGCTGTGCTTCCCGTGCAGCAAAGTCACTAATTCACGCAGCAGCGTTGTCTGGATGCGGGTGTCTGACCTGCCCTCCCTCTCGTCCTGCGCTTCCTGGGGGGCCCTCGCCGCGCTCTCAGAGGTCGGGGGGGCCTGCCCTGCCCCACCACTGCCACGGGCACAGCCCACCGGCCTGGACAACCGGCCCCAAGCTGGGGGCACGCGGGGGCCCCGTGAGGAACAAGGCCGGAAGACCAGTCAGAAGCTTCCTTTCTTCCGGGACAGCTGGCGGAAAACCCACCGAAGCCTACGGCCGCTGGGGTCCCCTGAAGGAGAAGGGGCACCGGGGAGAGAAAGGGAGGGAGGGAGGCCAGACACGAGACAAGGACAGACACGCACACAGCCCGTGACAGAGCCCCCCTCAACCGCAACGATGCCCGAACTTCCCAGGACACCAAGCCGGGGAAGAGTTTTTATTTCTTCTACCAGGCTGAGTTGAGATCTCTGTTCCTTAGGTCAAAGGGGCCTTGGCTCATCAGCTGTCCCCAGAGGATGGGAGCAGAAACCGCCCCCCACCACCACCGTCAGCAGCCGCGATGGGGATCATTGATGCAGGGGAGAAACACCAGCAGGTGAACGGGGGAGGGGGAAAGAACTTGTGGGAGCCTCACAGACCCCACAAAACTCTAATTACCGAAGGAAAGAGAGGAGCTCGGCAGACTCCCCCCACCCGGTCAGGCGGTCAGAGTTAACGTCGCCGGGGATGGGCAGTGTCACCCCGTGCCACCCGACACGTGAATGCCAGGAACACGATGCCGGCCCTACGGTAAGTATTCCTGCCACAACGCACACCCCGGACCTCTGCACCCGAGCTGAGGGGCAACCTCCAAAACGCCTGCCCTGTGATATCACAGGGGTCCCACGGACCCTCCCAGATGGCAGGCAATCCGTCGGGGCCCCCCGAGGGGAGCCTTTCAGGACAAGGGATGGTCGGGGGGCGGGGCGGATGGGGATTATGTCTCTTCCGGAAGTTTGAAACGAAAATAGTCCTGTACAATTTAGAAAGAGAAACCAGTACGTGCTTGACACAAAGACCTTAAAGCTCAGGAAAGGAAGAAATCTGTGCTCCCCCGAGATAAGCTACACTAGCTGTCCCCCCCCGCCCCGCCCCCCGCCGCTTTCTTTTGGAAAGGGTGTTGTGGCTTGTGGCCTTCGAGAGGCAGCTTGAAAGGGAGGCCAGAGGCCAGAAAGCTGACATCTAAGAAAGCACTTCACACTCCTGTATCTTAACCATTTTTTACCAGGCGCTTTCTGGGAAACGCATGCGTGTGGGGCTCCACCCCACATCGACTGCCTGCGAAACTCCTGGGCATGCGTATCTGGAGGAGAAGTGTCCCCACGAGATGTGGGGTTCATCCCAGCCACGCCAACACCCGCCCCATCACTGGCCAACCCCATAATCTGCAGTTAAACTAGGGAAAAGGCCACTCCTTCCTTCAAGCGCTTTACTGCCACCTGCTGGCCACCTGCTGTGACGCAGCCACAGCCCTAAAGGCGCAGCCGGCTGAGAGGCGTCCCCGGGGTCCTGCAATGCGGTGGGAACAATGCAGAGTTCACTGCATTGCAGACGCGCAGCAAGTGCCTCTGCCGGTTCTGTGCCACCAATAAAATTCCTCCAACCACGCCACGTTCAGGCATTTCTCCTACGGCCCGTGCTCACAATGTGAGCCGGGGACATCACCGCCAAATGCTCAGAAAACAACATTCGCACCCCTTCAGCCCTCCCCTGGTCGGGAACTGAGGTGCCCATCGGTGCACAGACACTCTCTCGCCCAAACGCAAGCAAACGTGGCTTGCTGACTCGAGCCACTGGCTGCCCCTGGCCCTCCGTTCTGTGGCTTTCAAAGGCCGGTTGTGGCCTTGCTGCCTGCCCCAAGGGGAGTGGAGAAAACGTGCTGAACTATGTCCTCCCAAATTCCTATGTTGGAGTCCTGACCCCCCCCCCAGCACCCCAGACCATGACCTTGTCTAAAGACAGGGGCTTTGCAGAGGTGACTGAGGTAACAACACTCAGTCTCCAGGGTGGGTCCTGATCCTGTGTGACCAGGGTCCTTGTAAGAAGAGGGGATCAGGACCCAGACACACAGACAGAGACGACCCCATGAGGACACAGGAAGAGGACGGCCGTCCACACACAAGGAGAGAGGCCTCGGGAGGCCCCGGCCTGGCCCTGCCCACGCCTGGACCTCGGGGAGGCTACACGCGTCTGCTGTGTGAGCTTCCTCGTCCGTGACTTTGTTACGACTGCCCTAACCAACCAGTGTGATCAGTTCAGATCAACCACTCTGAAAGTTCCAGCCTGAAATGAGGACGCAGGAAGCGTGTCATGCTAAGGACTCCAAAAGGAAAGAGGAGCTTCGACATCCTGGCACCTGCCCACTTTCCCTACAGGGTCTGTGCCTTCCAGAACATGGTGTCTGGACATTAGACGCTTCTGGAGACTTCACCTACGTCATTCCAGGAGAACGCAGGCTCTCGCTAAGGGGAGAAGGTGGTGCCCCTGCCATCTCGGTCTGGGGTCTTCACCCATCCCCTCCCCTCCTGGCGCCTCCTCCCCTCTCAGCCCCAAGGATCGAGGCTGGCTGGAAAGACGATCATTCAGTCCCCCCGGAGGCCCACGGCAAAAGATGCCCTGATCACTTCTCCAGTGGGATCCTGGCTCAGCTGGGCAGGGTAGGGGCACGGGATACGGATCTGACGCCCCAGGTCAGTACGTAGCAGACCCCCAAAGCAAGGTGAGGCACCTTCCTGCCGCTCCGACCGCTGGGGCCCTGGGGACTTGGCGGCTCGCGGTGCGTGGTTGGAGCCGGAGGGCGGGACTGCAGCAACAGTGCGGGTGCCTCCTGCGTCCAGGATAGGCTCCACCACCGTTCCGGGGTCCCCATGCCGACGGCCCCAGGCTGTGCTGTGCTCAGCCCAAGCAGGCGCCATGGAAATGCCGTCTCTAGGCGCACCTGTGACGCCCCCACCCCGTGAGGCCAGGGACGCCACCTTCGCTGGCCTGAGACAGTATCCGCCCATCACCGCGGCCAGGCTTGGATGCTCCGCTGCGCGTGAAGCCCTCCCACCTACTCCGGTCGGACCTGACCACGCCCCGTGGGAGTTCCCGGTCCACGCCTGTGCTCCCGTCAGCCCCAGGCTCCCCCCACATGGTGGGTTCCCAGCGCACCAGGGAAACCCCAGCTTAAAGGAAGACCAGAGTCCATGCCAGCCGGAGGCTAACTCCTTCAGCCAACCCACGTTCAGGAGCACGTGTGGTGCACAGGTGCAGAGCCGAGGCACCCCGGTCCTGCCCTCGTGTGGCTGGGAGCTGGGGACGCAGCACCCACACAAACAGACCAGGCACTACACCGTGCCATGAGCGCCCTCGGAACCTCCCCAGGGCGAGTCCCCTTACCATGGGGGCTCAGGGAAAACTCCAAGGACCTGAGTGGGGGAGCAGGGGGAGCCGGGTGAGGGAGGGGAGCCGCGGCCATAAATTGTTGCATTTCTTCCAGGTTGAAACTCCTAATTTAAAACTTAGAATAATAAACAGCGGCCAATACACATTAAGATGAGTGACAAAAGGTCTTTTAAAGGACTGTTGCAATCAAATGACATCCATAGGAAGGCCTGTGAGCAAAGCGGTGAAGTGCTCTCTGAGGGTCGCATATTATTTCTTACTGACAACAGCCAGGTAATGATGCTGGCCTGGAGCGGGGGGGGGGGGGGGGGGGGGGGGTACCACGGTTGGGCGTGGCCTGGCCAAAAGGACTGCGATGGGGGCGTGGCCGGGTGAGGATGAGTGACGGGGGCGTGGCCAGGCAAGGAAGATGGGGATGGGGGCGTGGCTGGGCTAGGGAGGCAGGGATGGGGGCGTGGCCGGGCGAGGAAGATGGTGATGGAGGCGTGGCCAGGCGAGGAAGGCAGGGACGGGGGCGTGGCCAGGCGAGGAAGACACGGAGGTGTCCGGGAAGGAGGACAGGGACGGGGGCGTGGCCGGGCAAAGATGATGGTGGCCAAGAGGACAGTGCACTTAGCCCTGTAAGTAACTATAGTAAGCGCTTCACGTGAATTTTTTCCTTTAACTGGAGAGCTCTCTCTATGAACGATCACTAAGCCAATTCTAGAGATTAGCAAACCCGCTCAGAGAGGGCAAGACGCTTGCTCAGGCGACCCAGGCAGTGTTGAGGGGCTGCTAACTCGAGGCCAGACTAAGTTGGACTGACAGCACGGGAAGGGAATCCCCAGACCCGGGGGGGGGGGGGGGGGTGGCGCGAGGCCCCACATCGCAGTCACCAGCGTGGGAACGGGCGGCTCCTGCACCCGCAGCTGTCCCCTCCCTGGGGGCAGCCACCCTCTCCAGAGCGCCCAGCCTCAATGACATGTCCTAGAGTCCCGACACAACCAGACCCACCGTCCTCAGGTCCCTCTAGGGTGCGGGGGAGGCACACAGGAGGTCGGAACCCGATGTTCTGGGGTTGTGGGAATGCACCTGGGTGTTTTACGCTTTCTTCCCTCTGCGGCTTCGAACTTTTTGACCGTCTCCGTGTTGAGCGGTTAGAGTAATCCCGAAGAACAAAGAATGTGCAGACAAGCGGCGGACAAAAACGCACACTTCCAGAGTAGGCCTGCAGGGGGCGGGCGTCCCTAGGCTCCGCGTCCGCAGGTGCGGGCTCCGCCAAGCTGTTCAGCACCTGGCCTTGGCCGGGGAAGCAGACGGAACCGCCACAGGACCCCGCGAGCTGGCCTGGCTGTGGGCGCGCGGGATCCCCGGAAGGGCGCGGAGCCGGGCGGCCGGGACACGGCTGTCCCCACTCCAGGGTGCGAGGCACGGGGACAGACTTCTAAGGCAGAACCCGAGACCCCGGAACTCCGAGGTGCTTCTCCGGACCGCGGATGCGCGGTCGCGTTAGGGGCGGCTTCTGTGAAAGCCTGGACGCGGCGGTGCGAGCGCGGCTGGCAGCGAACTCGGCTCAGGCAGCTGCTGGCCCCGCGACCTCGGGCGGGTCATTCACCCTCTCCCGGCCCGTGAACTCCTCTGAGTAATGGAGGCCAGCGGGTGTCTCCTAGGGCTGCTCCAGGGTGTGAGCGATGGGGCAAAGGAAGCAGATCCGGACGGCAGCAGAGCCGACCGGTGGTGAGAATCTTGGAGGACCACACGGTGGGCCGTTCTCTGCTTAGTGCCTTGCACCCACCCCTCACTGCCTGTCACCGCGGGGACACGCGAGGCAGCAGGGCTCAGGAGGCAGGGACTTGTCTTGGGCCACTTCCCCTGGATAACCCGGGACCTCCAGTAAGGACCCGGCCCTCCCGCACGCTGTGAACAAGAAACCCACCACCGGAGAGTGGCGCACGATCTTGCCGGGCATGGCAGGAAGCAGGACACAGCAGCCCTGGGAGCCCAGGCCTCCAAGCTCAAACTCAGCGCCAGGGGCTGGGGCCCTGGGACCAAGAGGTTTGGTGGCTTCGGTGCCTGCTCGCTCTGACTCCACGCTCGAGTCTCAGGGATGGGACCCGGCACACGTTTCTGGGGACCAGAAATCCTGGCTGGAGCCGGCATTGCAGGCAGCGACGGCAGGACCCCAGGCACACGCTCACCCTTCATCTCAGCGTGAGACAGACAGGCCAGGGGCCAGACTGCCACAAGCACCAGAGAGGACAGTGACTCTAGCTGGGAGGCCTCCAGCCGGTTGAGGGCAGGGGGGCCGAGAACCCGGCTCAGAGAACTCCGCCAAGTTGGGGCCCTGCAGCCGGGGTCAGGCCGTAGCAACTCCCCACTCCCATCTTCTGTATTTCTGGTGCCCTGACACCTGCCTTGCTGGCTTTGGAAGGTGTGCCCCTCGCAGGGCAAGTCCATTCTGACAGTAAAGGAGTCACCCCGAGGGTGACTCTCAAATGCAAAGGAGCCCCGCAGGGCCATCACCCCCACCCGTCTTGCTGGGCTCCCACCCTCGGGGCCATGACCCACCTGTCCTGATCAGCCCGGGGCAGGTCCCAGACAGCCAGGGACAGCCCCCGTGTGCCAGAGCCCCGGAAGTTACCCAAACTAGCCAAGCCTCAGGCGGCTCGTCCTGTTCCATCCGCTTCTTCCCTCAGAACCGTGGTGAAAGCTCTTGGCCCCGTTTCACTCCCCCCCACCCCCCACCCCACTGCTTCCCCACCCAGCCTGGTGCCTCCTGTGCGGCCCCCCGCACCTGCCCCTCCTCTCGGATCTGTGAATAACACACCATCTTTCCAACGGCAGCCGACTCCTGATGGGTTGGCTTCACTGTGCCTGAACGGTGGTAGGACCTATGGGGGTTGGGACAGGCCAAGAAGTGACTCTGGAAGCACCCAGACGTGCAGCCTCGGGGACCAGAGTGAGAACAGGGCAGGATGAGCACAGGGACTGACGTTAGAGCCTTCTCACGGCCCCAGGGGGCGGCGGGCCCTGCTCACACCGCGGGAGGGAACCGGATGCCTCCCCAGGCCGCGGGGACGCTGAAGAGCCGGCGGGGACCCAGCACGCAGGAGGCCCGGTGGGGTGGCCCTGCCTGCGCCCCCCGGCCCGCCTGCCACACCTCAGCACTCCTTGGCCCTCTGACCACAGCGGGTCCGGGGCATGACCCCACCCGGACTGGGCAAGTGGGGCCACACGGTGGCTGAGGGAAACCGACAGGCAGCCTGGGAGGTGATAAGAGTCACGGCGCGTCCAGAGAACGGCTCAGAGCCTCTCCGTGCCCCGGCCCTTTCCCCCTGCCGTCCGGGGCTGATACTTCCCGTCTGCTGTCCCAGACCCACGGACCACCCTCCTCTGCTCGGAGAGTCCCCTCCACCACCCCGGCTGTCCCTGCTTCTGAGAACACACTTTCCTCTCCTTGCCCTTGATCCATGAAAGACTCTTTATCTGAGCCACAAGGAGGAATTCTTTTTTTTTTTTTTTTTTTATTCAGTAGGCTTCATGCCCAGCATGGAGCCCAACACGGGGCTTAAACTCACAACCCTGAGATCAAGACCTGAGCTGAGACCAAGAGTTGGACGCTTCACCGACTGAGCCACCCGGGCGTCCCACGGCGGGTTCTGTTTCTTTACGAGACTGCAGCCAGCGGACACAACCCGGACCCCACGGTCGCCGGGGGGATCAGGGAAACTTGTGCCCTGGGCATGGAAAGGGGCACGGCACCGGGCGGCCTGTGCTCGGAAAGCACCTGGTGCCATGCTCCATCGGGGCACCCAAGACGCTAGGCACACAGAGAACCCACAGCTCCAAACGACTCCCGCCTTACAGAGACGGAAGAGCCTGGCCTAACCTTCCAGCTTCTCTAGAGAGGTCAGAAGTTGCATTTCTAGGTAAATAGAAATTTACTGCTGGCGACCAATTCAAATATCTCAGAAACTCCGCGAGGGTCAAACGAACTACTGGGAGGGTGGGGGTGGACTGCTACTGCCCCGCCCCACCGAGGGGGGTCGTCAGGGGTCACGCGGGTGGACGGCAATCGTGTACCTGGTGGATCTCGTGCCAGCCGTTCTCGTCCCGGCAGCACACGGCCGCGTGTTCGTGGAGCAGGAGCTCGCAGCAGTAGGGATCGCCCCCACGATCGCGGTGTGGTAAAGGGGTGTGAGGCCATAGCTGTCTTTGTAATCCGGGGACGCTCCAAGCTCCAAAAGGGTCTAGAAATAAACACCAAACATGTGGTCATTGGTCTCGTGACCGCTTTGGCAGGAAGTGAATCAAGAAAGAAGCACGAGGGTCACACTCCGCCCCCGGCCAAGGCTGACCAGGCCCTTGGTTCCCGCCCTTCCCAGGCTTCCCGGAATTCAGTGGGTGCCAGCTTGAGACAGCAAGGTTTCTGGCCCTGAACTAGCACGTGGTGCCGGCATGCAGGACGAGCATCCGGGAGCTCAGGGGACTCTGTGCAGACACGCATCCGTGCGGACACACACCTGCAGCACTCAGAGACCTCCTGTGCCCTGCTGACCCCCCCGTACCAGCAGAGAGCAAAGAGAGGGCGGCCTTTGCGAGAAAGAGAGAAGGTGCGCATACAACCCAAAGTACAGCGTGTAACGATCTCAGTGTGCACCCCGAGGGGGCAAGCCCAGGAAGCGCCGTCATGAACACTGGGTTTCAGACGAAGCCAGCGGACGAGGCGCAGCCGATGGGGACGGGGCCTCCCCGCTGGGGCTCCTGGAGGCCCCCCCCACCCAGGGCCAGGGCAGGTAGAGCCGGGGCAGTGGGGAGGATGGGGGCTGGGCCCACACCCCGGATGGGCTGCACGGCCCACGAGGCTGGCTCACGGCCCGCAGTCCGGGTCTGCGGCCGCCCAGGGTGGGTGACGTCCAGTGCTGCCCCTGCCGGCTGAAAACGCAAGCCTCGGACTGAACCAGAGGGACAGAGGACCTTCTGTAGACACCAAGTTCTAAAACTCCCAGGAAGAGAGCGTGGGGGGCCCAGGCTACGCTTTCTAACCTCAGGGGGAACACAGTTCAGGGTCAGTTCCGGTGGCCGCGGTGGGGTGGACACAGGGCACGCTGGTGCAGGCAGGAGACCAGACAGGAAGGAGGCGTCCCCCATGCGAGACGGCCCCGGAAGGTACCTTCAGGGCCACTTGGTTCCTGGCTCGGGCGGCTTTGTGCAGGGCCGTCATCCCGTCTCTGGCGCGGAAGTCCAGGTGAGCCCCGCCGTTTCTGAGAGCCTTGATCACCTCCGCGGGGTCGTCCAGCTGAGCGGCTAAGGTCAGCGGGGTCTCTACGGGACCCGAACACACGCAGTTCAGAACCACTTGGGAGACAGCCAGGGCCCGTGGCTCCCTAAGCCAAGTTCAGAGTCTACAAGGGAGCTGGAGGACGTGACCCCAGAGGTACCGCGACTCCCACCCACCCGTGAGCCCCGACATCCACACGGTCAGTCAGCATGGCTCCGGCGACCCCGGGGACAGCGGAGGTGGTGTTTGGGGTCATATGCAAGTCAACACGGGGGGCGGGCCAGAGCTTCCCCACGATCCCCTTGCGGGCTAGGGGTCCGAGAAGCCGCCCGCTGCCCTTGCCCTGGGTACCCAGAATCCCGCAGCACCATCCGGATGCTTCCTTTTGGGAGGAGTGGCCCATTAGGGCTGTAGTGGAGGGTCTGCAAGGCAGATGCCCGCCTTTCACCTCAATTTCATGATGTTTACGGGCATCTCGGTGGACGCCAGGACCCGGCTGTAAGTGAGGGGTGGAGCCTGTGCCCCGTGGAGGTCTGGGCGGGCAGAGACCCGAACAGCCGTCGCAATGGCAGGGGCTCGGCTCGATAAACGGCCGGCATGAGGGCTGGGGCGGGAGCCCCGGGAAAGGAAAGATGAAGCCCGCCCCCCTGGGGACAAAGGTCAGGAAGGGTCCCCCACCGCCCGCCCGGTGCAGCTGACTCTGGGCCAGTCTGTAGCCGGCTGTGATGGGGACGCCGACATCTGGTCTAAGCCCATCTTCTCCACCCCTCTCGGTGAGTGCCCGCCACCGCCACGGCCGAGCAAGGCACACCGTTATGATGCGGTTCATCTGAGAGGCGTTTACCTTACAGAAGAATGCCAAGGGCAATGTGACGGCACGCAGGTCCCCAAGACCCGGACACGGCGCACACGGCACGGGATGATGAGGAGTCATTCGGACTTGAAGCACATTTTGAGAATAAAGGGACCGGGGCATCTGACCTGGGCTGAATTCCCTTCTGACCGCACCTCGGCCGCGATCCCCGCTGTCCCCAGGGCGGCTCCCCTGCCCCATCTATTGCTGATCCCCGGGCTAATTTACCCCCAAACGAGCACTGTGCCGAGCGCCGTTTAAATTCGCCGTGGGAGTCACCCTGCGCCTGGATTTTCCACGGTGACACGCGTGGGCTGAGCCACTCCCGGTGGCCAGCATGCGTACGTGGACACGGCCGTGTGCGAATGTGACACACAGCCCACACGCCCTCTCCCAAGGGACGCCGCACACCTCCCGCTTTGGTCACGTGTGTCCCCATGCGTCCCAAGCACGGACGAGGCTCACGAGTGCCACCACACGCAGGTCTGCGGTCCTACAAGAAAGACCCTCTCAGGCAGGGATCTTGTGTGAATTAGGAGTTTTCTGGGGCAGCGACGATGGGGATGTTTCCTGCACAGGGAATATCCCCATGGTGAGGGGCGCTGGGGGTCAAGACTGGCGAGGGGGCAGGGCCGGAGCTCCACCTGGGGGCAGACACGCGGAAATGGGGAGATGTGCATTCAAAGCAAGCTTGGGGAGAGACCCCCACCCAGCAGAGAGGGGAGAGGGAGCCCGTGGGCCTTCCCCTCAGCCCCAGCCGTGGCCCGGCCGCAAGTGTTAGAAGGCCCCAGGGAGGTCTTGGTTCCTTGGGTGGCAGGTGAAGGGCGTGAAAAGCCTCAAAGTCAATTTTTTAAAACGTTTAGTTTTTTCGAGCGAGGGGGCAGAGAGGGAGGGAGAGAGAGGACCCCAAGCAGGCTCCACGGCCAGCACAGAGCCCGATGCAAGGCTCGACCCCACAAACCGTGAGATCGTGACCAGAGCTGAAATCAAGAGTCGGACGTTTAACAGACTGAGCCACCCACGTGCCCCAGAGTCAAATTGCTTACAGCAACTTGAGGAAGCCGGCCCCTGGCGTTTAAGGTCCATTTAGGACTGCTGCACGTCTGGGGCGAGGTCGACCCTCAAAATGATTAGGATTCTTCTTTCTTATCTGGCTCTCCGCACGAGGCCGATGCGCAAGTTAGGTGCTCCAAAGCAGATGTTAAGTTTACACCGCGCTGTTTCGTGGCAAGGGCTCCAGAAGCCCTCCTCGAATGATGCACCAGACTCTCCACGTTCAGACCTGCCCAGGACCCACCCTGGGGAGGTCAGGAGAGACCCCGGCTTAGAGACCATTGAGGAAGGGGACGTCCGACGAGACCTCACCTGGAGCAGACAGGACCCCCCGCCCCAAGAAGATGCTCGTCCCTCACCTGCAAACCTGTGACCCTTGGGGGCTTGCACTGTCTGTGCCATTGATCACCACGTGGCCGCTCCTCTAACGAGCTTGGGACCGGCGGTCCCCTGCACCGTAATTCTCTGAAAATACTCCTCGGTTTTTGCATTTTGCAATTTCTTCGCTTTCGATAAATAGTTTGGAACCTCAAAATGGCCCTGAAGACACCGCTCTAATCTTTTCCGATGGTCTTGAACACATAATACCATCTCACCTGGAAGCAGCCTGGCAGCATTTTGGCTCCAAAACAAACAGCCACGCTTCGACATGCTATCAAGCCACAGAAGAATGTGGCTGAATCTTGAACACATCCTGCTAAATGAGAAAAGGCAGTCTGAAAAAGCCAGCCTGCTGGATTCCAATTATAGGACATTCTGGAAAAGACGAAGCTATAGCAGAGGTAAACAGATCGCTGGTTCCAGGGGCTGCGGAGAGGGGCAGGGGCGAATAGATAAAAAAACACAGAGGACCGTTTTCGGTGATGAGACTGTTCCATATGATGCTCTAATCGTGAATGCCAGGATCAAACATCTGTCACAGTCATAAACTTCACAGCACAGGGAGGGAAACCCAAGGCTTGCAGATTTTTTCAGTGAAGTTTAAAAACTCATCTCGGAGACCTGGGGATCTCAGTTCGGAATGCAGGACGTGACGAAAAGAGTCGAACCGCAGGCCAAATGGAAGAACCGGCCTCCCTGGAGGGAGTGGGGGAACCGAGTGCCGGCCTGCGGACCCAGGATGGAGCGGTCTGCAAGATGAAAGGCCAAGTGAACCCGGGTAAGCGCCGTGCCCTGTCAGCACCTAAAGCTGCTTCCATCGTGGGGTGCAGGTCAACAACTCTGAAACCACTCTACACGGGCCCTGGGATTGAACCGTTAGATCGACAGATGGCAGGGAGCGGCGGCCAGGTTTCTCACTGTTAGCGGGGAGGTTACGGCTTAGCCACGGAAAGGACTGCGGTGATCCACGTGGCTGGGGATCAGAGCTGGAGACTCACGGTGAGCTCCATACAGACACAGATAGTTACATACAGAACTGATTGCAGGTGTGCACGTATGCATGAGTTAGTACACACACACACACACACACACACACACACACACACACAGAGTTTGTTGTTCTGTCATCTGAGGGCCCAGAAGCAACGACACCCCAGCAGCACCGAGCACACCCAGCACCCAGATCTTGGTTCCTAAGACCATTCTCTAGGAAGAGAAACCAGGCTCCCGCAGGACTGGCGGGGTCTAGGTCTGGGCAGGAGGCACACAGGATGAGCCCGGGGTGCCTTCTAGTGCCGGGAAGTGAGCAAGGGGCCAAAAAATAACGACCCACACGGACGGGGTCTGTCAAAAGGACACGGGAGTCAGTGGCCAGAGCTGGAGCCCAACAATGAAATGTAGCACGGGGTCATAACCCAGATTACAAATTAAATACCCATCAGTCCATCCCAATAGAACTAACAGAGTAGATGTTAGTAAGACTAAATAAATGAAGGCGGGTGGAGGGGGGGCGGGGCGGGAAGAGAAGCCTCCCGGGCAGAATTCCCCATCACGTGTGCAGAAACTCTGTCCTCAAGAAGGTAGAGCCTCACTCCCCACTCATCAGGTGTGGGCTGTGCTTAGTGGCTTCCTTCTGAAAAGGATGGTCCATAAAGGGGATGAAGAGTGACCGCATAGCAGGGAACCTGACACTGACCTCAGCCAGGTGAGCAAGGTCAGCGTCTCGGGGACGGGACAGGCAGGGAGCACGTGCCCGGACGCGACGGGGACGGGAAGGGCGCTTCGCCCAAACCCACAACCCTGTCTCATCATGACATAAACGTCAGACAAACCCCAATGAGGGGGGCGTTCTCCAAAATACCCGGCCAGTCCCCAAAAGAGCCGAGCGCTGCACAAACAAGGAAAGCCCCAGAAACTGTCACAACCGAGAGGGGCCTACGGAGGCAAGATAATGAAGTTCCATGAGGGCTCCAGGGGCAGAAAAGGGACATTAAGGAACTGCTAATGAGATAAGAGGACAGCGTGCGCTGCGGTTACGAATGGCACATCAGCATTGGCTCATTAATGATAAAATGTGCCCCGCTCAGGTACGACAGCCATCGTCAGGGGAAATGGGCCGTGGGGAGCAGGTGGAACATTCTGTGCTGTCTTCCTAATAATCCTGTAGCTCTGACACTGCTCTAGCATAAGTCACGTGCTCACGGCCGTGCTGCAGGTGATGGTCTGCTAGGACAATGCTGCCACTGACCTGTCCCCGGCTGGCGTCCTGAGGAACGTGCACCTCGCGTCACGGGGCGCTGTGAGGAGTTCCCAGCCTGACCTCCTCTCCCCCGGCCAGCCCTGGGGGGTGTCCCGGGGCCAAGCCCCCCCTGCGGGCCCTCGTCCTGCCCCCACCCAATTCCTTCCTTGGTTAATGTCCTTCGTCTTCACCGCAAGCACCTTGACGTGTCACCTGTAGCCCTCGCTGAAACGCGTTGGGGGGAAGTAAGCAAATCCCTGACATCACTGGCCATTCTGCCTGAGCTGCCATTTAAAGACAGGCCCTCTTTGTACCCGACAAGCTGACGAGCTACGATCGCTGGCCCGGAAACTAGCCCCACCGTTGGATCTCACCACAGGCGCCTGGCGAGACCCACTCGATCAAGGAGAAGTCTCTTAGTTCTCAATACGTTTCAAGAGTCGAAAGACGTCTCTGGCTTTATCAACACCCCGCCCTCGTGGTACCCGGGCTTCCTTCAAGTTGGGGAGCGCGGTGCGAGATAAAAGCACTAAACTCATTTTCGCTCAAAGTGCTCGTTTTGTTTCCTTCTTGGGGCTCAAAATACCACATGCGTTGTCCCGGCGGTTCCAACCAAAGCGGGAGATGAGCCCCCAGACCCTGGCGGCCGAGGCTTTAATTCTTGAGACCACCTTGGCCGTCACTTATTAAAATTTCCACTACAACGGGCACCGACGGATGGCTGTGATCACAGGCCGCCTTGTTTTAATTGACAGGTGGTTCCATGGAGACTTAATTATCTCCTGTGCATCCTTCAATCCGAAGGGCCACTTCCCCAACCTCGGGGCCCCGCGGGCGGCCCAGAAGCGCCAGAGAACCGCACAGCCCGAGCACAGGGACGCGGCCCACGTCTGAACATCGTGTTTCCTGCCCTCAGGAAGCCCGCTGCTTTCTACTCTCTGCGCAGGGCGGGGCGAAGAAGTCTGCTTCTCCGCGGATCCTGCCGCTCGCCAAGTGGCTTTGCGAAAGTCGCCAAACTCAGCGTGGACACCCGCTCCACTTGTCAGAGCCGGTGAGGGTGATGGTGTAGCGTCAGCACGTGGGACGGGGCTGCAGCCCGTGGTCCCTTCCAGGGAGGGGAGGGGGCTCACTCAGCGACCACAGACCCTCCGGTCCTGGACCCTCTGCACCAGCAGGAGGCCCGGCTGTGTCCCGCCAGGCACGCGTGTGAGAAGAGAGACCCACCTCCTTTCCCCCCCGGGGGTGACAGCAGGGACCCTGCGGTCTCAGAGCAATTAAACCTGGGCTCCGCCTCCTTGGCTCCCAGAGGACACTGGGGCGCAAAGAGGCCAGCTTCGTGGGACGTAAGAGGACTGAGGTGCAAGAGGCTTTCCGCACCCTCGACACATCACGGGACGCTTAGCAGGCTGTGACGTAAGCACAGCGGTATTAAGCGCCCTGTCACCCTAGGGTGACTGTACCAGTTTGTCTGGGACCAGGGGGGAACCCCGAACATGGGACTTTCTGTGTGGAAACCAGGGCCATTTCAGGAGAACGGGGACAAGTTGGTCACACGAGCTGTTGTCTGGAGGCAGCCCACTATGGCCAACTCTGAGTCGTCCCCGTGGGTCCAAAACAAGGAGAACCCCACGTCTCGAGTTTCCGCGGTGCTAACACGGCAGGGCCTTTCCGGAGACCTCACGGCGGGTGACGCATCGCCCTTGGACACGTGATGCGCTCTGCCGGGTGACGCTCCAGCGCTCCCGCCCCGTGGGTACCGTCATCCCACCGAGACCGGAGAGGCCCCTTCGCCTGCACCCCACACAGCCACGCGTCCCCGGACTCTCCCCGTCCCTCGACCGGAACAGCTGCTTCTCGCCCGGCGTGCGGGCACGCGTGAGGAATCCGAAGACGCCGGGGACGGAGTGGCGGGGCTGGGGCGCAGCGAGGGGCCGGAGGCACTGCCTGCTCAGGGTCTCGGGGCCGCGCGCGGCCTCTGCTTCAGCGCTTTGTATCTTAACTACACCCCCTTTCTGCAGGCCGTACGTACTTCTGTTTGGCCTTTAAAAATAAAACTTGCTGTGTTCGCTCTTTGTTAGTTATACCTACATACGGTAAAAAAAAACCTGCACGCGGATGTTTATAGCAGCTTTTTTCACAATTGCCAAAGCCCGGAGGCAGCCAAGACGCCCCTCAGCAGGTGGCGGACACACAAGCTGTGGTCCCTCCAGACAACGGGATCGCGTTCAGCGCCAAAGGGAAGTGAGCTCCCACGCCGTGATGTTACGGAGGAAACACAGACACATCTAACCAAGTGAAAGAACCCAGTGTGAAAAGGCCACGTACTAGAGGGTTCTGACTCTACAACACCCTGGAAAAAGCAAAACCACGGACACAGTAACGACATTGGGGTCTGCCGGGCGTCGGCGGGGACGGAGGGTGAATGAACGGAGCACCGAGGGCCTCTTGGGCAGGGAAACGAGTCTGTGTATCACCGTAGGGACAGACACGTCACGGCGTCTGTCAAAACCCACAGGATGTGCAAGACCAACAGCGACCCCAGGGTAGCCCGCGGACTCTAATTAGCAATAACCGGCTCGTGGGGTGTGACCATCAGCCACGCCAACGCGGGAAGCTGGTGGTTATCGGACCACAGAACTCCCACTTTATCCACTAACTTTTCTGTAAACCATTAACAAATAACGTCGGCTGATTTTAAAAGCAAAAAAAGCAGGTGAAGAGAAACCAGGGAAGATTCCGCTTAACAGAAGAATATTAACTACCACCAGGAGAAATCCTGACCCAGGGGCGCCTGGGTGGCTCAGTCGGTTAAGCGTCCGACTTTGGCTCGGGTCATGATCTCACGGTTCATGGGTTCAAGCCCCGCGTCGGGCTCTGTGCTGACAGCTTAGAGTCTGGATCCTGCTTCGGATTCTGTGTCTCCCTCTCTCCCTGCCCCTCCCCTGCTCACGCTCTGCCTCTGTCTCTCTCAAAAATAAATAAACATTAAAAAAAAATTAAGAAAAAAAAGAAAAGAAATCCTGACCCAGACAATTCATGTCTGGCTGCCACCCTGGGAGAACAATTGAAAACAAGTCTCCAGTTTCTCTGTCCAGACGAGAAAACAAATCCAAACCCACACTGCTCGATGGCACGAAGCAGCAGCCGGAGCGGAGACGGGGCACCCGAGAGGAAGACATGGGCCCCGATGGGCCGCGGCGTCCAGCTCCAGGCAGGGAGCGGGAAAGGGCACAGGCGTCTGGAGACAACCCGGGCTCTGAGCCATGTGGTTCCGGAAGCCGGGTGAGGGTCTGCCTTGGAAGAAGCGTCACTGCCGACTGCTGCTTCCGGGCGAGGGGGTCGTGTGGGAAGAAGGGCAGCCCAGAGCAGACCCTCGACCTCCCCCTACTGCCAGCCCCGCCCCGTGGACTCATCTGGAAACTGCCACGGAAGAGGCCAGGCTGGTGGACGCCCAGGCCAAAGGCTGCCCCAAGGAAGGAACCACAGACACCACAGACACACGTCCTCCCCATGTGTGCCCTGTGTGTCCCCTCAAGTGTGCCTTCCGTGTCCCCTCATGCGTGCTCTGTGTCCCTCCACATGTGCTCTCTGTGTCCCCTCATGCATGCTCTGTGTCCCCTCCACATGTGCTCTCTGTGTCCCATGTGCATCCTTCTGTCCCCTCTATGCATGAGCTCCGTGTCCCCTCATATGTGCCTTCTGTCCCCTCCATGTGTGTCCTTGTGTCCCCTCTATGTGTGCCCTCTGTGCCCCCCTGCCACGTGTCCCATCTCCTGGCGTCTCGGGCACTGAAGCTGTGGTCAGAAGTTAAATTTAGGAGACACACAAGTCAATGGTGATCATGCCACAGCAGCTTGAGCTGGGCGGGGGGGGGGGGGGGGGGGTGGCGGGGGACACGTTCGGCTGGACAGGCACGAGGTGGGGGTCCTGTCCCAGCTCGAGGGGGTCAGAGGAGCCCCTAGAGATGACGAGAAGGCTCCATTCTTGAGCTGACATATGCATCTGCTGTGGGCCCAGTAACGGCCCAGAGCGGTGGGACACATTCAAGTGACGGTGGCCCGGACAGAGGGCTGGCCGGTCCCCAGAGGAGGGGAAGCGGGGGCCCTACTGGCTGAGTCCAGGAGGAGCGCTCTCCCGCCAGAGGTGACCAACCTGCAGGGACAAACACTCCAGCTGCCACGGAGCCTACCTGAGTCCTCCTGGCCATCCCAGCTTGGCGTGCCTCCCGGCAGGGGACACCCTCCGCCGGGTGACTGCGCTCCGCCCCAGGGGACCTTGGGCAATGTCTGCAGACAGTCTGGTCGTCACACCTGGGGGTGCCACTGGTGCCTGGGGGGGCGGCCAGGGGTGCTGTGAATGCCCCACAACACAGACGCCTCCCCCCACAAACGAGCGCCTGGCCCCACCGCGGAGCAGGGTCCCACCATAAAAAGGAAGGAAGCCCCACCCTCCTGACAACACGGATGGACCCGGAGGGCCCGGCGCAACCTCAGCCAGGCAGACAGATGCCGTGTGAGCCAACGCGCCGAACCTAAAAACACCGACTCCCTAAAGAGAGCAGATGGAGGGTGTGGGTGGTCAAAGACACCAACCTCCAGTCACAAGACGGGTGGGACCTGGGGACGTCGGTGCGGCCCGGGGACGAGAGCTAACGTCACCTTAGGGCACATGTGCGAGTCGCTGAAGGGATGTTAACCAGGCTTACGGGCTCCATTCCCAAGGTGCACGTACACGTATCGGCTGGTTACGCTGCAGCCCGAAGCCAACAGCACGTTACAGGTCAACTACGTCTCGGTAAGACCGGGGAGGGGGATGAGACTAAAGAAGAGGCAGTGTTTAAAAAAGAAGACGTCACGGGGGCCGAGGTTGGGGACCCCTGTGATTCTGACCCGAGAACGACCAGCGGCCCACACGCGGAAGGAGCCTAGGAAGACGTGCGCGTGTCGGCGCGTGTCCCACGGAGGGTGCACGACAGCTCGTACGCCTTGCCATCCGTTCCCTCCTTCATCCGTTCGCTCGTTCGGCAGCTGTGGATGAGCGCCGACCGCGTGCCAGGTGCCGGGCCGGCTGCCCGGCTCCGCCCCCCTCGCCCGCGACTCACGCAGGAGTGACAAAGCCCCTTCAAGAACCAAGGGAAGTGTCAGTGTTGCACACGCGTGTGCAGGGTGCCGACAGAAGCACCTCTCCGGACTCAACCCGCACTCCAGCGAGGCGCACTGACGTCCCCCCCACCCGGGACCTGCCTCCGGTGTCCGGGTCATGGAAATTCGGATCCAAGCCGCGTTCCAGCATCTTGGTGATCTTTTCCACCGAGCGGTGCTGAATGTGGTCCGTGAACTTTTTCAGATTGGTCTAAAGAGAAAAGCAAAAAGACAGAAATGTCTTAACGGGTCGCCGGGAAGGTTCCTTACAGGGTGTGCCCTGGCTTCCGCCCTGGAGAGGGAGCTGCCCCCGCCCCCGCCCCCCGCCGGGCGCTGTGGACCCACCAGGCAGCAGCTGGGCGTCTGGAAGCCCAGCACGCGGCAGATGCAACCAGGCCGCCCTAGATGCGGGTTTCAGAAATCTCTCGCCTTTCAGCCTTTTGCTGTCGCCAAGAGCCACAGGACTTTCCTTTGCTTTTGAAAGGACAAACCAGCCGGACCCCTTTGAAAAACTAGTTTCCCGGGTCCACCCAGGCCATCAGACTCCACCTCTGGGGAGTGAGGCCCAAGGACTGGTGTTCGTGTTCTCTAGTCTCGAAAGCAGCAGCTGCGACGGAGAGCGGACAGGGCAGCCTCCTGCTGGGCTAATCCACTTTTGGGTGGACCCCGTGACTACGTGGATGGAAACAGGGACGCCTGGGCACAGAGCGATTCAAGGTGAGGAGCGACATTCACTTTTCGGGAGGTCAAAATGATCCGTGGGTCAGCCGTGGCGGGGAGGGATGTCTCCCCAGCTTTGCCCGGCCCCGTCTGCAACAGGGAGCAGACGGCCCCCGGGCTACCTGACGATGACCACGGTATCCCGTCTGCCTCCACCTGAAGACGCCAACCCTTGCCGCTGGCCCGATTCTGCAGCCCCCTGCACAGGGTTCCCCACACACACCGCAGGGGCAGCAGCGAGGGCTCCGGGACCTCCGGCCCGCCGACACAGGCTGGTTCTCCGCCCGAATGTTTTCTGTACATTCCACGGCCAGAATTAACAGATGCCCAGCGACACAAGAGACACTAGGTATCACGTAACGCTTTCACTGCTATTTACTAACCGACGTCCTTATTAATCCGAAAGCACGTTCTTATCTACACTTCAGAAGGTAGTCAGAGCAGCCAGAAGCTTCCTCCAGACCTTGGGGTCTAAACACGGCCACCCGGCAGATTCCAAGGCTGGGCAAGGAATGTGCACGAGGGCCAGGAACATTAGTTGGGCCACAAAGTTGTCAGCACTCAGAGGACGGCGGGGACATGCCAGAGGGCAGAGAGCCGGCCACATCTGGGCAACTTGAGCACGGAAAGAAATAACGGCGTACCGTAACCGCTGAGCACGGTAAAATCCACGCGTCTACCGTGGCACAAATCGGGGACAGAACAAAAGCCAGGGGAAGCCGCTGGCTGAGAACGCCCTCCGCGAGCTCGCCTGGGCGGCACCGGGACAGGCGAGGGGCAGGGTCCAGGCGGCTTCCCGATGCTGGCCCTCCCTGGGCTCACGTCCTCGGGCATCCTCAGAAATCACACATCCTTTCCAGCACTAAGGCAGATACGGCCACGCGCTCCAGCCCCAGCAGCCCCTGGACACGCACGGCGTCCCCGACCAAGGGCGGGAGCCCCGCCAGCAAGCCAGCCCTCACGGACCGCAGCCCGCGGCTCTCTGTCTCAACCCTGCCGGCCACGTGCAGGTCTCAGCTCCGGGTGGTTTATGCGAACAGCTCTTTCGCTGACTCTGTGCTCAGTGCTGTCCTCCCTGTCGCCAGCAGTGGCTCAGAGAGAATGGCTACCCCTCCTCCCAGAAACGCCCGGGGGGGGCGTGCCCACAGCAGCGTCCCCTCTGATGCCAGTCGATCCACGAGTTGCCACCAGCATGCTTTCGTCACACAGGAGGAGAGGAGAGCCACATGCAGGGGCTCTGGCGGGCGGACGCCCTTCCGGGCACCAGGAAGTCACGTTCATTTGTGTGGTTTGGTCAGGCCCACGGGGGCCACGCCAGCGGAGGACACGCAGGTGCATGCACCTTGCCCCCGAGGGCACAAGTCCGGACCCACCCTGCGGCGGGGTCCCGCCTTCGAGGAAACCTCGTGGCCCCCTGATCCGTGGAGACGGCGATGCCACGTAAGAGACACGAGGCCGGGTGTGGAAACGGCAGCCGTCCCCGCCTACCTTTGTGTGCAGCTTGGCCAACTGTTTCTCGTCCAGGCTGGATTGCTTATACACCCGCTTCTTGTATCGAAACTGGCACAGAGACAGAGACAGGAAGAAAGAAAACACGTGAGTACGTCACATGGTGTTCAAAGGCCGCCTCGGGGAAGGCAGGGGCCCCACCGCCAACTCTCCCGGGGAAACTAAGCACAGTCATCCCACAGACCCCTGACATCGCAAGAATGACACCTGCGGGGATCCGCAGCCGTGGGGCTGAAAAGCCACGGAAAGGAGAGCCACCCAAAGGGACGAAGGAGGCGTATCCTCCCACAGAGAAGCCACGCAGGCGCTCCTCTGCGTTAGTGGTGATCGTGGTCCTCATGGCCGTGCGTGTGGCCCCGTGGACAAATCAGGATGTTTCCTTGACGTCCTCCCCCACCAACGTGCGTGAGAAGCCCGGCCCGGCGAAGCCAGCGTCCCCCGTGCCTCAGGCCTGGCCCGGGCTCTCCCCGCAAACGTGCGCCCCACCCCCCGCCCCCGAACTGGAAACCACACGTTTTCCTCCGACGTGTCGGAAGTGCCCAAGAACAACGTGCGGGTGCCAGTCGGCCTTGAACCCCAGCACCTCCGCCTCAGGCCGCGCCCGGAGGCCCCTCGGAGATAAAACGGGCCGGAGGCGCTACTGAAGGTTGGGGAGGGCACCCGCGGTTTGCGGGAAGATTCCCGGCCAGGACACCTGTTCGGTTCCAGCCCCACCGACGTCCCGTCAGCCCGGGGCAGACGCTTTCCCATCTCAGACTCTGGTTCCCGATCTGTCGGTGGGGACACCCGAGGACGGTGCGTGGGCGTCCTGGCCCGGACTGGCTCTGGCCAGATGCGCCCCACACCTCCCTGGATTCCGCCACAGCCTGGGGGTTTCACGAGCACGGGTGGGGGGTGGGGGGTGGGGGAGGAAGGACGGTGTGGGGCAGCGGGACAGCGGGGGCGGGGGGCCCATCCTGGCACCAACCCTAACTGCACACACAGGGTCCGAACTGACAAAATTCCTGTCGCACAGACTGAAACCGGGCTTTCTGTCAAGTGTCAAAACAAGCCCGTGGTGAAGCCAGGAAGTTTGGTGGAAAGTTCCGGGACCACGGGCGCTGGCCACAGGCCGCAGGCATCTGTCTCCCCTGGCTGGACCGGCAGCAGGGGCCCCAGACCTGGTTTAGGACTTCTTCCCCCGGTTCTAGACTCGAGCAAGACCGCGTGCTCGTGTGCCCCGCGCCCTGGGCTGCGTGAGCCCCTCGAACACCTGGTCTGTACCCGTCAGACCTCCGAGGTTTCGGGAGCCACGAGGGGTGACGTCGGGAGAGGTGGGGGCTCACTGACTGATGCCTCTAAGGGAATCCGAGTCACCGGGACTCCTTCGGGGTATAAAAAGACGCTGGGGCCGCGAACGTCCCCTGGCGGGACGGGAAGTGCTCAGAGGAGGAGGACCGCTTCCCGAGGCACCCTCGTGTCTAGCCTGTGGCGACGGGGACGCAGCTCCCAACACAAACCCTTTCCCTGCTCTTTTCTCAGTGCTTCACACGCAGCCAACCACATTCTACCAAAATTCTCAGGGGCAAAGAGCTCACGGCCACGGCCGCCCCGACCGGTGGGAGGCCAGGCCCGTCTCCCTCCTCCCTGGCGGGATGGAGGCCCGAGGAGATGAGTAAACAGAAGTACAGTCCCTCCCCCGTTTGTAGCAGATCGCCAGCAGCCCATGGACACCCTCCCTTGAGCCTCACGGCCCCCCAGGAAGGCGGGAGTAACGTCCCCTCGATTTCAAAGCCGGGAACCCGAGGCCCAGAGAGGCTGGGTGGCAGGTCCAGGCCACACAGCTACCAGGAACAAACTGAGCCCCGTGTGGGGTGACACACACGCGGGAACAGAGGTGCCCCCCCCAACAAACCACCCCCTCAGCCCCCTGACACAAGTCCCTGGACAGGACGTGGGAGGGAAGGCGAGTGTGTCCCTTCTGGAGTCCACGGCACTGCCCTGCCCAGCTTACAGGGTGTCCCCACACCCTCTCCTTTGGTTCTCGGTGGGTGGGGGACCGGCCGGAGGCACCCTCTGATCAAGAGTGGGTTCTGGACGTCCTGGTCTTCTCGCCAGGTTTTACTCCCAATGTGGAAATGATCAGTCCCCAAAATGAATCGCCCGTTTCCTGTTCCCGGTCTGTCACCTGCCACTCAAGCGTGAGGTCCGGCACACCCGACCTTGACAGTCCTGTGCACGGTGAGCAGGCCTAGGAAGTGTCTGGTGCTTAACAGGCCCCCGACGCGGGAGTTTTTTTTTTTTTTTGGCAACGGATACCCATTTCACGGAGAAGCAAACTGAGGTCCAAACAGCGAACCACAGGATGCCAAGTGGCACCCCATCTTTTCCTCCACTGAACCCTTCCCTCTGGTCTGACACATGTTCCATCCAAATGGGGGTCCCGATAACCTCAGCCTCAAAGTCTCTATCAAGCCCAGAAACGTGCAGATTCGGTCCGGCCTCGGTCCATGACCTCTCTGAGTCCAGGGTGATCTCGTCGCTGAGAATATGGCAAAGCCCACTCAGCTTGCCCACGGGCCGGTGACGATTCCCCACGTGCAGCCCCCCGCTGTTTGAGGAGGCCGAAATGAGCCTCATGACTCGACAACAGCTACGGGAGAAATGACCATTTGCCAGCGACTTGCAGAACTGCCTTAATACGTCACGTGGACATACCGCGTGTAAAGCCGGGGGTCCGAGCGGCAGGGGCCGGTGGCACACTGCGTGTGGCCCAGGTTGCGCACTGACCCTTCACGAGGCAGCCCGGACCGACAGCAGCTCCGAGCCCACTGGTCATTCCTGGGCAAGAAGCAGGAAGGAAATCCTGCCTCTGATCACAGCCGGATGGCCACTGGCCACCCCACATCCAGGGACGGGAGACTGACTCGGGGAGGCGGAAGCGGGCCCCACTCTGCACCCCAGGACCCGCAGGCCCCCGCGACACGACCCCGAGCCGCACCCGAGGTTGGCTCACCCCAAGATTTCTCAAAACAAACGGAGCAAAACCGGTGCGGCCGTCTGAGCTTCGCCAAACCAGGTGCAACCCCAACCTCGCAACGAACCTCGAACTTGGGGGTCGCTGCCCAGTTGAAGTCAGATCTGGAGTCCCGCGAAGGTCCTCCCCCCCACCCCGCATCCAGGCCGCGAGGCAGACGCCGGTACCTCCAGGGAGGGGATGCCCTTGCCCGCGGGCTGCGGGTACTCGCGCAGAAGCCGCTCCTCGTCCAGGAACTTCCCGTCGCGCCCGTTGCTGGCAGGCTGGAACAGCCCGTAGTTCAGGACGTCCTTCAGGCTCTGGTTCAAGGAGCACAGAATCCGCTGCTTTGCGACCCACACGGTCGCGTCCGGGTCAAACCGAAGGCACTTCTGCAGAGGAGGACAAAGACGCCTGATCAGTGGCACATCCCACCCGGCACGTGGCCAGAGATGTCAGAGGGGTTTCCACAGACGTCCTCTGAGCAGCGGACCCCCGCCCCCACGCTTCAGGACGAGAAATCAGACCCCCTTGTCGCCCGGATGGAGACACGGTGTCAACACCGAAGGAGAAAAGCAAGGACTGAGCCACTGGCTTCTGCGGCCTTGACTCAGACGCTTGGCACCGGCCGTGGTTTTCTGGTCAACCACGCCGGCCGCCTCGGGCGGCTCCCCCCCGCATGGGGCTTCTCAAACCCCCAGCGCTTGTGGACACCGTGTCGACCCCCCGGCCACCCAGCAGAGCGTCTGAGGCAGCACGTGCACTGGTCACAAGCGTGAAGGTGACGGGGAACACGCTTTGAGAGCCGCAGCTCAAGCAGAGCATAGCACGATTTGCCTCGTACGTCGGCCGCACGTCATCTCCGACACGGATGGAGGCCTCGGCTCGTAACCTCTCTGGTGGGAAAGTCCACGGCAAGCGGCCGTGCCACTCCACCGGACTGTGGACAGACCAGCCCCGCCACTCCCAAACCAGAAAGGAAGGCCGTGATGAAACACAGTTGGACTTAAAAAAGTCCCATGGGTTGCCAGGAGTGGCAAAAATCAGTCACACCTTGCAAAAGTGTAACAGTGCCACTAAGTACCCAAAGGTTATGCTCCCGGGCCCCCTTCTGGGAGATTCACCAACGAACCAGGAAAAGCAAACGCAGCATCACATCTGCTTCTAACCACGTCTCGTTTTTTTAAAGACTTTGTTTTTCCACTTTTTTAATGTTTTTTTTTTTTTTATTTTTGAGAGAGAGCACATGCAGTGGAGGGGCAGAGGGAGGGAGGGGGAGGGAGGGAGAGGGAGGGAGGGAGAGCGAGAGAGAGAGAGAGAGGGAGAGAGAGAGAGAGAGAGAGAATCCCAAGCAGGCTCCGCGCTGTCCGTGCAGAGCCCGAGGTGGGGCCCGATCCCACGAACCACGAGATCGTGACCTGAGCTGATATTAAGAGTTGGATACTTCACCAACTGAGCCACCCAG
Source organism: Panthera leo (assembly GCF_018350215.1). NCBI lineage: Eukaryota > Metazoa > Chordata > Mammalia > Carnivora > Felidae > Panthera > Panthera leo. Next base: position 112,522,294 of record NC_056688.1, read on the forward strand.
GCACCCCGTGACTTCTCATTTTTGTTGAATTAAAATGATGTTCTATTGAACGGCCATCAGCCGGGGCTCGAGATGGCCTTGTCACTGTAAAAAAAACCTTCAAAAAGGACAGGAGGCTGGGACGGGTTCTCTACTGGGGGTTGGGCGTGCCCAAGGACACGGAGGCCCTCCCCGCATCGTCCCGTGCCTCGGCCTCCGGGAAGCACCTCCCCGCCAGGTAAGAAGAACCTGCCCCACTCAACAATGAGGAACCTTCAGCAGGCAGCCCAGGGTCCCGCTGCCAGGAAACCTGACCCTTACACATGATTCACCCGTCCGTCCCTCCCCACTGTCAATGGCTGAATTCAAGGGTGACCTCGGAGCTCCCTTGGGGCTACCGGGCTGGGTGGGGGCGGGCTGTTCACTTCGGTGACGCTTCATGACTGCAGCCGCAGCCCCGGCCGGCCTTGGCTGGGTGACGGGAGTATCTGGAGACACAACAAACTAGATCTGCCCGACGTGACCGAGCGGGGCCGCAGATAACACACACGCCAAGTCCTGTTTCGGGAGTCGCCATTGGCCTCTGGTTCCAACCACACAGACACCCAAGTTCCCTTGGATGCCAGCACCCCAGGCTGACCTGGGGCCCCTGCACTGTGGCCAGCAGGTGAGCACCCAGTGGAATACGGGCTGGCACCTGCTCCCAGGGGACCCGTGGGCCTTTGCAGGTGATCACAGAGCGCCCACTGCCACTCTGGGCAGAGCCGGGGCTGCGGAGTCTATGCCCTGGGCGGGCCAGTTCTGCACAACAAAGAACCGTCCTGCTCTAAGAAACACCAAGAAGACCCAATTCAGAACCTTCTAGAAGGAGCAGGAGCTTGGCGGTCAGGAAGGCCTGGGCTTACAGCCCAACTGGTCACACTACCTTTGTGATCCTGGGCGAACCCACCGGCCCAGAAGTCCCTGTTCCCAGGGTGAAAATCGGAACCCACCTAACTCGAGGGGCTCGTAAGGGTCAGACAGAATGTAAATAATACAGGTCGTTAGGGGTTGAACGTGTCCCGCAAAGCATGCTGACGTCCTGACCCCCTTTATCTGTGCGTGCGATTTATCTGGAAATAGGGTCTTGGCAGATGTAATCGAGTTAAGATGAGGTCGTAACAGAGTAGGGCGGGCCGCAATCCACTGTGTCCCTCTGAACAGGGAAATTTAGGCACGTACGTGCACACGCCACGCAAAGACGGAGGCGGAGACGGAGGCGGTGCATTCCAAGCCAAGGAGCGCCAGGCATCGCCACCAGCAGCCGGGGCAGAGGCCTGGCCCGGACTCTCCCTCCGAGCCTCGGGAGGAGCCAGCCCTCCCCGCCGCCCCCGGATCCCAGCCTCCAGCCCCCAGGACCCGGAGACGATATATGTCTGTGGTTTAAACCCCGCAGGGCAGGGGTGGGGGCACAGACCGGGACTCGAGCACTCAAGGCTGTAGATTAACCTCGGCGGACCTGGAAGGTACAGGCCAGGGAGGAGTCAAGGAGCATCTCCGGGGTTTCCGGAATGGGAGGTGGTCCCACCACTGAGATTTGGGAGGGTGTGTGGGCGGCGGTCAGTTCGGGCTGGGCTGGGCTGTTGGATCGCGTTGTCGGCAACAGAGAGTTGACCCTCGAGTTACCCGTTGGCGTGCTGGTGTCTAACTCGCCGTGTGCGCAATGGACGGTGTGCTTGGGCTCGTGGCCAGTGTGCGCCTTTGTATTCAAGCCCTGTCAGAGCAACCATCCCGCCACTGCTGGGCTGAGGAGCTGGTTCCAAGTCTTACTTCAGAAGGGGATTCCCACTGGGCGATCATCTGCGTCGGAACGGCTTTGTGGCCCTTCGAGGGCTTTCTTTTGTGCGTGCGGCCCAAGGCCCGGCCGTCAGGTGGAAGGAGAACACGCTTCCTCGCAGCCGTGTTTCACCGTCTCCCCCAGCACCAGTGTCCCAGCACTTTGTCGCTCTATTTTGCAAAGCTATTGGCACCTCAGAGGCTAGACGTTCTCCCTTTGAAAGAAAGGATTCAGAATCTCCTATGTGTTGTCCTTTGCCCTAGAACTTGAGAATCTGAGACTCAGCTTCGTTTTCTGGGAAATGGGAATAATAATGATGGTGATGGTTTTTATATCACCAGTAACCATCGTATTTGTTACATGTAAGCGTGTCGTACAGATTGTTTTCATTACATACGAGTATGTGATTACACGTAATTATATCTACGACAATAATCACGATAATTCTGCTCACTCGTGGTTGTGGTGAAGGGAAGTGTGGTTACACAGTTCCTACGTGTTAGGATTCAATCAATGTCGACCACTACGGTCTCAACGTCACCATCAACATGACCACCACCACCATCATTGTCATCTCCAGGCTCTGAGCTCCTTAAGGCGCAAGACCCGCATCTCAGTCACCTCGTGTCCTCCCACCCATGCCCTTCCCAGGGCTGGTACGAGATCCTTTATGCAGAAGACAGAAGCCGGAGGAATAAAGGCGTTCCCTTAAGCCACCCTTGAATGGCAGTAGCTGGGCCCTAGGATTCCTGACACCCAGGCTATCTTGGCAATCCCCCCTGTGCTATATGAGTCCTCTGGCAAATCGCTCACCCTGAGAATACCTGTAACAGATTATGAAGCGTACCCATCTCCCAGGGCTATAGGGTGACGGGAAGCAGGTACCAATCTTTCTCAACACCTCATCAGGCATCACATGGTAAGAGTGGGGTGAGGAAAGGTCACTTCAGGTAGAAACCGTCTTCGTGCTCCGTCTGCCAGACTCATCACTCCCCCCCAGATTTGTCCCCTGCTGATCCTGTGCTGAGCCCTTGACCTGAAATTCCCATCCCCAACCCTCCCGTGGCTTTTTGTTCCCGGGCACTGTCCATGGTGTGCGTGCCCTCCCAGACAGCTTACTTATTCCTCCCTTGGGGCATCCACGGGGGGCTCATCTGAGCACTTATGTTCAGCTTCTCCATCCGGTCTGAGAGTGGAGTCTCTCACCGCCTCCAATATGGCCTAGGGCTGGTTTTCTCACTGTGGTTTTCGTGGCTCCCAGCTGTCATTCATTGACTGGACGACCCACGCCAGGACTGCCCTCGCAGCAGGGCTGTGTCTGATGGGCTGCTGGGGAAGGACGGGGGTTGAGGAGGGGTAAGTGAGGAAAGGCAGCGGGACGTGTCTGGTGTCTTCTGAGCTGGCCGCACGGTGGGCTTTCCTGGAGCCACGTGTGAGCACGTAGGTAGCACCCACCACGCATGGAAGGAGAGGGGTTACCTGGCACGCCAGGCCGTGTATGTGCCCTGTGCACCTGCACCTCCAGCTGACCGTCCCTTCCCTGCCTCGCCTGCCAGCTGAAATCATACTCACTCTCCCAACAGGGCCCAGGACTCACCCTCTGTAGCGTCCCTCCAGGTTGAGGTGACCACCGAATGTCCCGAACAGAACCCAGGGAGCTGATCTGACTGCCCACGGACCACAGTGGACCACAGCCAAGCTACTCGGCTGACCGCTGCTCCCTCTTGTCCAGCCTGTGGTCACAGCCTCTCCATCCTGCATGTACTTTGCCTCACGACATTTCAGTAACCGTCACTCTTTGATCTCCTGGTGCAACACCCCAAATGCCGAGACGTCCAGAGCCACCTGGAAACCTCCCAGAGTGTCTGGGCTGGGCCGCATGGCTTAAGATACCAAAAAACTGCAAGAGGATGTAATGACATCCCCAAGACCCAAATCACAGCGGCTTCTCCCTCAGGCCTGATGAGCAGAGCATTCGTGGTAGCTTGGGAAGGGAGGTGGGGCTGACAGGGCAGAGAACCGCGAAATCTAACAGGGAGAGCAGGACTCGGTGACCGACATCAGCCTCAGTTCAGGGGTCCGTCCCAGAAGCTCCTAGGGTTTCCTGGGGCCAGCATCAGGTCTTCTGAGCCCCAAGAGGCCTTGACTCAGTGGAGAGAGGCACATTCGAACACAGGGAAACCATCCACATCTTCTTCTGAGATGTCCCCCCTCAATCCTGTGCACGGGCCCCCCCACCCCGCTGATTAGTGTTCCTCCCTACTCCAGACTATGAGCTGCTCCGTGGGAACAAGGCCGTGTGTCTATTTCTTGGCACATCCACACCTGAAGCTCCGTAAATACTGATGGAAGCGAACCGCACTGAACACAAGCCTCCAGAAATGGAATGCTCCTGGGTGACATAGCCCAACACAGAGTAGGGCCTGGTCTTGACCACAGTGAGGATGGATGCCGGGAGCTGCTGTGACCACGGGCTCGCTCTGCACCCAGGACACCGGGAACACATTATCTCGTTAAGATACGGCAAAGATCCAGAGAGGGCAGACCTGCACCCGTGTTTGCAGAATTGTGAGCAGTACAGCTGTGGTCGGCTGGGTGGTTGACGGTATGAAACTCCACCCTTCCACTGGTAAAGCTCACGGCCAAACTCAAGTCTAAAGTGAAGAGAGTGAGAGCCGCCTACTCTCCTGCTTGGTCAGCATGAGTCGTAGCCGTTCTGCAAGATGTGAGGCTCACAACCGAGAATACCAGGACACAAGGGGAAGAACACGGACTTGGACACAGACAGAGGCAGACACCCAGTCTGTCTGCCACGTATGCTGGGTGTATAGCTTCCTAGGGCTGTCGTGACAAAACGCCACAGATGGGGGCTTAAATCACACACATTCACTGTCCCCCAGTCCTGGAGGCTGGTGTCCAAGGCCCAGGCGTGGGCAAGGCCAGGTCCTCCCGAGGCCTCTCTCCTTGCGTGTGGACGGCTCCTACCCCTGTGTCCTCAGGGGGTCGTCCCGCTGTGTGTGTCTGTGTCCTGATCTCCTTTTTAAAACACGGTTCCTACTGGATTAGGTCCCACTCCTGTGACCTCATTTTACATGAATCATCTCTTTAAAGACCCCACCTCCAAATATACTCACATTCAAAGATGCCAGGAGTTAGAACTTCTGCAGAGGGATGGGGGGGGGGGACAACTCAGCACATAACACTGTGACCATGGCCAAGTCTCTGCCTCACACTGAGGACCACAGGCCTGGGTGGGCCACGTCTGGGATGTCGACTAACTCACACAATCCGTGAAGGATCAAAACCCTTGTGCTCTGGCGTCACGTGCCCACCAACGCCCAAGTGGACATCTCTTGTTTGGACTTGCAATAACACGGCAAGAGAATTTCATGGAAAAGAGTACACCGTTCTCCACATCTGATCTGGGTCCCGTACAAGGGGGATGATGGCAGTCATCGTTGTGTGAGGTCTTACAAAGGTCGGGAAGGGGGTAGACAAAGCTTGAAAGAACGGCAAATATCACACTGCATAAAATAAACACTGAGAGAGTGGCCGGTCTGGAGGTCAAGTAAAGAACCATCGACACGGCAAGGTCGGAGGGCACAGATACCTTCGGTCCACTACATGCAGCACGTCTGTTCGTTCATGTTTTCCAGAAGACACTTCAATCCACCGCACTCTTGACTTCCACCCGGAAGAGTTAAAAAAACAACGAGGATGCCAAAGCACTCGGGGGTCGTGAAGCCAAGGGGACACTCCCTGGATCACCCTGTGGGGACCCAGAGCTGGACACACAGACCCGAGGGAGGATAAATAGCCCAGCTCTTGGAGCACCTACAGACAGCATCCAGCAAGAACTCAGGATATTCTGGAAGAAATGCAGGCTTCTGAGCACATCACGCGTTGCAAAGAAGTGCATTTCACAATTTAAGACTTCCTCCGGGCCACACTTTAGGTCATTATCAGTCCCTTTAAGATGCAGTTTAAAAGAGCCATAATAGGGGAGCCTGGGTGGCTCAGTCAGTCAAGCATCTAGCTTTCAGCTCAGGTCATGATCTTGTAGTTCATGGGTTCGAGCCCCGCGTGGGGCTCTGTGCTGACAGCTCGGAGCCCGGAGCCTGCTTCGGATTCTGTGTCTCCTTCTCCCTCCGCCCCTCCCCACCCTCTCAAAAATAAACATTAAAGAAAAGTTAAAAATAAATAAAGAAATAAGAGAGCCATAACACACAGAACTTGCCAGGGGCCATTTCAAGGGACACTCAGGCATGTTCGCGCCTTTAATAACAGCTGTTCACGTGCCATCTGCAGATTTGCCCACCTCTGAAATACAGCCAATGCCAAGGCAACCCAAACCGGGACGGGGCAGTTTCCAAAGGAAACACTGCTCCCTGCTGTGCACAAAGACCTCTCGGGCTGGAACCTGTGGCGACAAACAGGCAAGCGCCCTCACGGCTAAGGCATGAAGATTAAAATGAGGGATTCCGAGGGAAAAGGAAATGCTGGGTGACCTTGACTGAGGACAGCCTCGTGCGTGGATGCTGAAGGAAGGCCAGGAGTCATGAGGGTGCTTCTGGATGTCTGAACGCTAATAAAGGATAAAGTGGCCGTGGATTCGTTTTTCGAATCGGAATAAGTCCTTTCAGACGGTAAAAGCCTAACTACCATCTGGTGCTCGGTCGAAGCGACGGGCGAACCGCGGGCTGGGGCTGATTTTTAAGGGGCGAACTGGTGGTCCTCCGCCATTGTCAAGGTGACGGTAAACGGAGAGGCGCCGCTCAGAATCTGGGCGTGGCCCACGTCTCCAGGGAAGGGAGTTAATTCTTCTCTCCTGATGGCCATCGTCAGGCGGCCCCCGGAAGTGGAGTGGGGGACAGGACGTTTGGGGTTGGGACCACATGGTTGCAACTGCTGACACGTCTTCTCACGGGCTCCGGAGGTCGGGACTAGTGCTCCTGAGTCCAGAGGGGAACAGGGAAAACTCAGAACGGCTCCCAGAGCCACACGGCTGTAAGAGGTGCAGCTGTAACTCACGGGCCCGGAGGCAGAGCCGGACCCACCGGGTCCGGGCAGCACACGGAGCCATGGGCCGGGAGGGCTGCCCCGGCAGGGGTGTGACGTGGACGGGAGACGGGCAGGGGCCGGGGAGGTGGCGGTGGATGCCACACGGACACTGTGGGGAACGAGCCCCTGTCCATCCAGGGAGGAGGTGTGGGAAGAGAAAGGTCAAAAATGGGCGGGCAGGACTCAGACCCAGCAGGACGAGTCACAGAGATCCGACCACAGAAGGTGCTGGAAAAGCGCCTCGCTCTTGGATCTGACACAGGAAATTAAATATTGACGGTTCGGCCCTGGCACGGCCACCTTCTGGGTAACTCTTATCAGCCTGGGACACCGGGGGAGGAGGAGACGTCCTAATCTTCACCAGCGTGGCCTTTGCAACCACAGCGTTCCCAACACAATGTGGGATTTGCCAGGGGTTTTTTTTTTTGCAGAATGTGTAACCATTCCAGACCAAAGTCACTTCCCCAAACAGTACTTTCTCAGAGAGAAAAGCTTAAGCAGAAGGGCGCAGCAACTCAGACATTTGTCACACGGGCTACGGAGACCCCGGCAAGCCAGGCTGACCTCTCACGTATAAAACATTACCCTACTACCTAACAGGAGCCGTAGCATGGAGTCCTTACAACACAAAACCGATGCTGGTTAAAGAGGGTTGTCTTATTTTTGTTTGTCTTTTTAATGATGGAAATGGAAGTAAAGCCCCTCTCAGCCTTCAGCAAGCTGCCCTGCCATGATCAAGGCCTCCTCTTGGAGCCCACTTACAACCCACCAGTTCCCTGATTAAAACTGTAAACTGTAAACCACCCCATTTAAGGACAGGGAGGTCGGTGATCATCACCGCCATCACAGAGAAAATGGAGGCAGAGGGAAGTCGGCGGCCGGGCAAGGGCGGGGGCTCTCTTTGGCCTTAGCAACCAATGAATGAAACCACCAAGAAAACCAGAGTCACGCCTTCCACGTCCCCCAAAAGTGATCCAAATGGGGACTACAAAGGACACAGGAGGGTCTCTCAAAGAAGAGATCAAAGATCCAGACCATCGGTTTCTGTAATGAAAAAGGGAGGGAGAGACAGACTGAGAGATGGAGAGATGGGTGGGTGGGTAAAGGGAGGGAGGGAGGGAGGGAGGGAGGGAGGGAGGGATGGGTAGTTGGATGCGGGGGTGGATGGATGGGGGAGGGAGGGATAGAGGGAGGGTGAGATGGAAGGATAAATGGATAACTGATGGATGGATAATATAAAAGCCAAATCTCAAAAACATACCTGCCAGGTGGAAAAAATAAGTTACGAATGACATGCCCAGTATGATGCCGGGTACATATGTTCTTTTTTACACGACGCAACACTATACAGCGATCACTGATACATACAGGCAGCGAGCAAGAGGGATTCACACTGAATTTAAGACAGTGCTTCTGCCGAGGAGAGGGGGCTGGGCGTGAGGACTAAGGGTGACTTTGACCTTATCGGGCCAAATGTTTTAATCCTAGGATAAAAAAGTGACAAAATGCTCACCACTGTCAATGACTCATAATAGATAGATACAATGGTATTTATGATATTATTCTTTGTATCGTCCTGTATTTTCAGTTTTCTGTATATTAAAAAAAACAAACAGCATCATACAAAGACCTAAGGCATCTCTCTGCCTCTTGGGGGTCTCCTTGGCGGAGATGGGAGTCAGCCCTGGGCCACACTGCATAGTGTGAAAATTCTTGAAGGAAGAACATTATCACCATGGTCTCCATCGGCCCCCTGAATCCTCCTGACTTTTCTTTCAGGGCAGAAAATGTGCTCAAGCCCGGGTCAGGTACAACTGATTTTCTAATGAACTCTACCATCCCAAACAAATTTCCTTTCGGTCAGCAAACGAGCGGGCAGGAAAGAATACATTCCAAGACAGGAAGATCCGGAATCAAAATGGCGGCCTGAAAGACCAACACATTTTTGGATGCAAGAGTTCTTCACCTCCGTGTTGCCTGGGCTACTCGATGACACGTGAGGCCATTTAATGGTGGCTTTCAAGGCACCAATGTGGTAAGCACTGGTCTCAGGGGCAGACTTGAGGGATGCTGGGCTTGCCTCCCACAGGAGAAGCAGACAGCTAAGGAAACCACGGGTCTGTCCCCCAGTCCACACAGTGGGGGATTCCACTGAGAGGGAATGTGCAGAAGAGGCAAATCCAGAGGATGGAAAGCAGATGAGTGGTTGCCAGGGGCTGCGCGGCACGGGGAGGGGGGCTGACTGCTGAGGGGCAGAGGGTTTCCTTCCAGGGTGATGAGAATGTTCCAAGATTAACTGCGGCAACAGGTACATTCATCTGGGAATTGCCTAAAATCCGTTGAACCGTATGCTTCTCATGGGCAAACTGTATAGAAGGTGAATTCCAGCTCAATTTTTACAAGATATTGTTTCTCCCCTGTACTGAGAGACTATCGAAACACAGGCATCACATTTTATTTTATTTTTTTTTTAATTTTTTTTTAACGTTTATTTATTTTTGAGACAGAGAGAGACAGCATGAACGGGGGAGGGGCAGAGAGAGAGGGAGACACAGAATCAGAAGCAGGCTCCAGGCTCTGAGCCATCAGCCCAGAGCCGGACGCGGGGCTCGAACTCACGGACCGTGAGATCGTGACCTGAGCCGAAGTCGGACGCTTAACCGGCTGAGCCACCCAGGCGCCCCAAAGGCATCACATTTTAAAACTTGTTGACATACGTCACAATTAAGGACCGTTCGGAAGGCCAGACCACACTCTCCTGCAAGAGTCATACCTCCTCCGATCCCACCGACTTTGTCATCAGGAACCTGTCCGCGGGTCTCCACCTTCATCAACGCCCCCTGGCTTCTTGCAGGAGCCTCCTACCCGCTTCTGCTTCCTTCCTTCCTCGTGGACCCCACGACCCAGAGAAGCCAAGATCCCCCTTCTTAAATATTAACGAGGTCATGCGCTCTGCACTGAGCCTTCCACAGCAGCTCTGCTCAGATGTCCCCTCCTCACTGGTCAGAGACGAGGGTTCAGATGATGTCATTCACTCTCTCAGTGACAGTGTTCATTCAGCCGCACCAGTCGCTGGGGCACAAGGACGCACAAGACAGACCGGGAGCCCCGGTGGAGAGAGACGCTGGCCAAGGAGTCACGCGAGCGTGTACCTGTGGAATCACAACTGTGCTGGGGGCGCAGGGGAAGCAAGGGCCACAGGGCCACCTCATGGAGGATCGGTGGGGGCCGGGGAGGCGCACCGGGTAAGCATTTGATCCTCATCCTTGAAGCCCTAAGAGCTCCTGGGGGAGACCGACAGGACGCGGTGGAACTGTGTTTACGCTACGAGCGTCTCCTGCTGGGTGGGCTCTCCTGGGCCGGGGGGAAAGGCGGGGATACAGACGGCAGGGTGACGGAGGTGGACAGGATAGCCGGGGTCCAAGGGACCCAGAGGGCCCAGGACAGGACCCGGCATTGGACTGGTAAGGCGTCCGGCGGGGATGTACCCCTGCGTGCTGGCTCGGACGACAGAATCAGAAGTTCACGGCCAAAACGTGGACAGCAAGGTGTGGCCCGTCCATCGACGGAATGCTCCTTGCCAGTAGAAAGGAGACAAGGTGGATGAGCCTCAAATCTCTTCCACTGCGTGAAAGAAACCAGACACGGAATCCGCATCCTGCATGACCCCATGAACACCGAATGCCCACAACAGGGCGACCACAAAGACACGAGGCAGGGTAGTGGACGCAGGGGCTGGACGTGGGTGAGGATGAGCTGCGGGCAGGCGGTGAATGGGAAGATCCCCGACGCAGAGGGCGGTGACGGCTGCACGACTCAGCAAATTCCCTGAACGTCCCTGCGTGGGTATCCTTAAGAGGAGTGCCTCTTACGGCTTATAAATTGTACCTTAATAGGGGCGCCTGGGTGGCTCAGTCGGTTAAGCGTCCGACTTCAGCTCAGGTCCCGATTTCGCGGTCCGTGAGTTCGAGCCCTGCATCAGGCTCTGGGCTGATGGCTCAGAGCCTGGAGCCTGCTTCCGATTCTGTGTCTCCCTCTCTCTCTGCCCCTCCCCCGTTCATGCTCTGTCTCTCTCTGTCCCAAAAATAAACGTTAAAAAAAAAAATTAAAAAAAAGTAAATTGTACCTTAATAAAGTTGTTTTTTCAAAGCTAACCACTAGCTGAGAGGGGGAACGGCAGTGGGACCAGGCGTGGGGGGTTGGAGAGAGAGGAAGGGAGGGTCCCGGCACCCCTTCTAGGCAGCGTGACCTTTCAGCTGAGCAGGTGTCGGGGGGTGCACTCCGGCCCCCGGGACAGAGGTCAGAGCTGGAGGTGCGGCCGTGGCTGTGGCCATCTGTCGCTCAGACGTGGTAACTGAGGCCCTGAGTGTGGGAAGGGCATGGAGTGAGCCCTGGGACTCCCGAGCTTCGTGTGAGAGTTAAGTAGAAGGTGGGAATGTCTAGGGGAGGGGAAGGATTCCCAGCAAAGGAATCTGGTTTGGATGGGAGACAAGTCTTGACAGAGCTGATCCACTCAGGGCCAGAGTGCTGCGGAGAGCCAGGCAGGGGGCTCCCCAACCCCCGGGCACACTTACGTAATAAATGGAAGCATCTACGAAGCAGAAAAGGAGAGACGCGCTTTCCCGCAGCTTCTGCCAGGAGGCGGCCAGTCCCTGCGCCTCCGTGGACCCGTTCAGACGGGCGGCGGTGACGGACACGTGGGCTGGCAGCCTCCACGGAGTGACTCGGGGCCAAACCCCGAGGTGGCGCTGGGCGTACCCGAGGAAAGCGCGACACGGCCCGGCCCCGAGCTCCTCCTCGTGACGGGCCACTCGGTGCGCGGCAGAAACCGGACCGCCGTGCGCTCGGGGCCAGCTCTGCTCCCGCGTCCAAACCCACCTTCCCCGAAACTATAAATCACAGAAGGGCTGGAGTTTGTGCTGTTTGGGGCACATGCCGCTGGCTTAAAAGGGCGGGTTTGCTGACGGGTGTAGCCTTGGGGCCCACAGTGAGCCCCCCGTGCGTGTGCGGCGGCCTGGAGCAAAGAGACCCTGGTCACCGCACCCCAGGCCCACCCGGACTGTGTACCTCGCTCCAGGGGGCCTGGGGAGGGGCTCCTGAAGGCAGGTGAGCCCTGCCGGGGGCTCCCGCTCAGAGGCGGAGAACGTCATCCCACTGTGGGGGGGAGACCTAGGACCACAGTCACTCTGGGAGAAGAGACAGGTCCAGACGCCCCTGGGGCGGAAGAGGGACAGCCTCACAGCTCCTGGAGACACCACCTCCCCTCGGGTGGGCAGGCACAGGGGTGACAAACCGGCCACGGCAACTCGTACGGCTCCGCCGGGCAGGATTCCAGGGTCCGGCTCACGTCCCCTGCGCAGGACCCGGCCTGGCACGGTCTGCACGAGGGAACAATGGCTGCTTTGTTGCGGGAGCTCACACCCGTGGGAGTTGTGCACTCAGCCTCCAGGGGCTTTGTTTGCCGAGAACAAAGTGAAGACAGGTGATCTTTAGAAGGTTCCGGAAACAATCACACTCTTGGGAGTAGAGACCGAACCCTGGCGGACCTTTGTAACTGCGGGCCTGGAGAGTAGGTGTCTCTCCATCGGTAATTCTTGACGGGTTCCCGAAGCCGCTGGCAGAGCGGTCAGAATCCCGGGGTGGGGGGGAGGGGTGGCGGGGGGCAGAAGTCCCCCACGCCACCCGCCAGGAAGAGGTCATGGCAGGCAGAGGCGGGACTCGGGCTTCCAGGCAGGCTCCCAGTACCCTGTGTCTGCCTGACCTGGCGTTGTGTTGACCTCTTCAATGTCCCACACCCTTGCTCACTATCCGTGGAGCGTCTCAACAGCCATGACGGCACAATGGACTCCCTCTCCGTTGCCACCAGTGACGGCCTCCCCGGTATTGACACTGCCAGCTTTGACCAAGGAGACCGATCGAGGTAACAGAGGTTTAAAGGGGATTTGCTGTCGCCTGGTCCCGGCTGCATGGCCAGCCTGCACAGCCCCGGCTCGAGACCTTTGGTGCTGTGCCCCAAAACACGGGTGGACGGTGGGGGATGTGACCCCGAGTGTCTCAGATGCACCCGACCCCGTGCCGCGCCTTCTGCAAGGCCGTCCGCTGGCCACAGCAAACACCAGCTTCTGGCAGGTTTGGAGGCTGCAGGCCATTGTGTCCCAGGCCACCTGCTACTCACCTGTCGACTGGGACCAGGAGGGCATCACGGGGCCTTGGGGCACAGGTGATGTCCCGTCACTTTGTCCCATGCTGGTTACACACTGTGCTCACTTTGTGTGTGTAGTAAGTACGTCAACAACACTGCCCACGTCAGTTTGTTACACAAACTAACTGAAGTAACACATATCATGCGAACTGTTGGGGCTTCATCAAGATAAAAAAGCTTCTGCACAGCGAAGGAAACACTCAACAAAACTAAAAGGCAACCGACGGAATGGGAGAAGATATTGGCCAACGACATATCTTTTTTTAAGGTCTATTTTTGAGAGACAGAGAGAGATAGAGCACAAGCGGGGGGGGGCAGAGCGAGAGGGAGACACAGAATCCGAATCAGGCTCCAGGCTCCGAGCTGTCCGCACAGAGCCCGATGTGGGGCTTGAACCCACAGACCATGAGATCATGACCTGAGCCGAAGTCAGATGCTTAACCGACTGAGCCACCCAGGTGCCCCTGCAAACAACATCTCAGATAAAGGGTCAGTATCCAAAATCAATAAAGAATCTATCAAACTCAACATCCCAAAAACAATCCAGTGAAGAAATGGTTAGAAGACATGAGTAGACACTTCTCCAAAGAAGACCTCCAGATGGCCGACCGACACACGAAAACATGTTCCACGTCACTCATCATCTGGGAAACGCAAATCAAAACCACAGTGAGATACCACCTGCCACCTGTCAGAATGGCTCACATGAGCAACTCAGGCAACGGCAGATGTTGGCGAGGCTGCGGAGAGAGAGGGTCTCTTTTGCACTGCTGGTGGGAATGCAAGCTGGTGCAGCCACGCTGGAAAACAGTGTGGAGGGTCCTCAAAAAGTTAGAAATAGAACTACCCTACGACCCAGCAATCGCACTACGAGGCATTTATCCACGGGAAACCCGTGTGCTGTTTCGAAGGGGCACAGGCACCCCGGTGTTTACAGCAGCACTATCGACAACAGCCAAAGGATGGAAAGAGCCTCAGTGTCCGCAGACTGATGAATGAATAAAGATGTGGTTTATACACACAGTAGAATATTACTTGGCTATAAAAAAGAGGGAAAGGCCGCCATTTGCCACCACGTGGACGGAACGAGAGTTTCTTACGCTAAGCGAAATAACCGACCCAAGAAAGACAAGTACCGTAGGATTTCACTCATACGCGGAATTGAAGAAACAAAACAGAGGGACAGGAGGGCAGGGAGCGAGAGAAGAAAAGGAAACAAACCGCAAGAGACTCTTCATGACAGAGAACAAACTGAGGGTTGGTGGAGGGAGGTGGGGGGGGGGGCTAGACGGGGGAGGGGCGTTAAGGAGGGCACGTGCGCTGAGCACTGGGTGTTGCACATAAGGGGCGAGTCACTGAATTCTGCTCCTGAGACCAACATTGTGCTGTAGGTCAACTAACTAAAATTTCAGTAATAACGAAAAAAGGACAGGACAAAATTGTGCACACAAATTTAATGAGCAGCATCGTGACGGGAAAACAAAAAGACCTTAATACACTGGCCCACGGTGCCGTTACGGGACCCAGGGTTTTCCCCCGAGGGAATGCGTCTGCAGGACATTGGGCATCAGGATGGGAGGCAGCTGAGGACGGTTCACCCACACGCAACCAGAACACCAGAAAGACAGCAAGTTTCTGCCCAAGTGGACACGCCAGGCAGAGCAGCCCGGAGACAGCAAAGACCTGCCACAGAGGAGACAAGGAAAGTAGGCGGGAAGGCACGCGGGAATCAGACACGCATTCATCCAGAGTGAGCGCGCCCCAATTAAAAGAAGGAAGACCTACAAGAGGGAAAGAAGAAGCCAGAAAACCTCGTAAAAACACCAAGAGCTGAAAAGAATAGCTTTCCAGATGGGCCCACGCAGGGCTGCGAAATCAAACGGAAGTCCGAAATCACACAACCACATTCAGTCAGGGATCGCAGAACAGAGTGGGTCCAAGTGGAAACACCATAAAGGAGGACCCGAGAGAATCGCAGAGGACAAGCAGGCACCAGCGATGAAGGCCGTCAGAGAGAAGGCAGACGGAGACACCCAGGTGACGGCGGTTGCCGTCCAAGAAACACAGAGCCCAACCGGCAATGCGGAAACACAGACGGCATGTAGGAAAACCTCCCAGAAACGAGGGGCAAACAGAATCTGCAGGTGGGAAGCTTTTCCGGGAGAAACAGAACGGCCGGCACCAAACGCTTCCCGTACGGGAACCGAGGCCACTTCGTTAGGGAGCCGGTTAAAGAAGGAAAAACTCAGGTCACCGACGGGACGCAGCCGAGCGACGTCCCCGAAGCCGTGGGGTGAGGTGGGAAGGAGTCCTGCCTCCGACGGCGCACGGAGAAATCGACACGAAAACCACGGGGACACGCGCACAGTCGATTCTCCTCATTCGCGGATTCCACATTTGGGAGTCTGCCCGCTCGCTAACGTTCGTCTGTGTCCCCCAGTCAGCATCCGTGGCTCTTCCGTGACCACTTACGGAGCGGCCAAGCGTTTGTGGCGTCCGATCTGCACGCTCCAGGCAACGTAGAGCGAGACGGCGACAGGCTTTTTGGTTCATTCAGCTCATCCTGCGTCCTGCACACCAGAGTCCTTCTGGGCTCTACTCAGGGCCCGTTTTTGGGCTCCTGCTGGTGATCTTGCAGTTCCCCACAGTCGGAGGCACAGTGCAGAGATGGCGCCACGCGGTCTAAGCACAGGACGGCCAGGTGCACCGTGTGCTTCTCCCCTGTGGCACGAGCTCCGTCCAGGCGTGAGCGGTGGCACTGTCGGTGTTCAGGGTTCATGAGTCAAGGGCGTGTATTCAACAAAACGTCTTTACACACGAATACACGTGAGCAAGGCTATGTACGGACCTGTGGACGCAAACGTGGGGACCACAGGCCTGCAGGAAGCCAGCGCCCCCTACAGCAGCACCTCGGGACTCGCTGCTTCGAGGCGACGTTAGAGCCCAGGACTGCCGCAGACCGACAGCACGGCCACCGAGGAAGCAGTGCCACAGGAACGCTTCCCGAAAGGCACCACTGGACGGTTACGTCCCTCCAGTTAAGAGGAGAATAAAATAAACAGAACTACAAACAGAAACAGCTGGCTGGTGCTCCCCCTGGAAGCCAGACCAGACCAGGAGGCTCCTGAGCTCTGAAGCGGGACGGCGGGATGGATGGTGACAGTGAGCAGACAGGTCTGCACCCACGAGACTCGGGAGGCGGGGGAGCAGAGGGGGGTGCGTGTGCATGCGTGTGTGTGCGTGTGTGCATGCGCCTGTATGTGTGCCTACGTGTGCGTGTGTGTGTATGAGTGCACGTGTGGGCGCGTGTGTGTGCACGTGTACATGAGTGTGCATGTGTGTGCCTGTGTGTGTGCCTTACATGTGTGGCTGTGCGCACGTGTGTGCATGTGCATGCATGTGTGCCTGTACATGTGTGCCTTACGTGTGCATGAGTGTGCACGGCTGCATGAGTGGGCGTGTGTGCGTGTGGGTGTGTGCACATGTGCATATGTGTGAACATGTACCTGTGCGTGTGCACATACGTGCATGTGCCTGTACGTGTGTGTGTGTGCGTGTGCGTGAGTGTATGTGTGCCTGTACATGTGTACTTGTGTATGCGTTAGTGTGCACATGTGTGCACGGCTGCATGAGTGGGCGTGTGTGGGTGTGTACACATGTGCATATGTGTGAACATGTACCTGTGTGTGTGTGCATGTGTGTGCACGTGTACATGAGTGTGCATGTGTGTGCCTGTACGTGTGTGTGCATGTGCTTGTGCGTGAGCATATGTGTGCCTGTACATGTGTACTTGTGTGTGCGTGTGCACATGTGTGCACGGCTGCGTGAGTGGGCGTGTGTGCATGTGGGTGTGTGCACATGTGCATACGTGTGAACATGTACCTGTGCGTGTGTCTGTGTGTGTGCACGTGTACATGAGTGTGCATGTGTGTGCCTGTACGTGTGTGTGTGCATGAGTGTATGTGTGCCTGTACATGTGTACTTGTGTGTGCATGAGTGTGCGTGTGTGCACATGTGCGCATGTGTGTGCGTGTGCACACCTGTACAACCAGCTCCCCGTTTGTCACAACACCGACCTCTTCCTTCCTAGGCTCAGAGCCAAACTCCGTTTCCCAGCCTCCCGTGCAGTCAAATGCAGCCTCTGAGGAACCGGGACGGTCGGGGAAGTGACGTGCCCCAGTTCTCTACGCCCTCACCCTCTGGGCAGGTCAGGGGACCCGGGGAGGGCTCCAGAGCCCCGGGGCAGCCCGGCCACCGAGCGGAAGGGGTCTGGGCCCCTGGAGACTGTGTGGAGCAGAATGTCTGTGTCCTCGTCCCCGTCGGTCCAGCGGGCTGGTTTGAGAGAAAGAAGTCCAGCGTCTCCGTGTTAAGCACCTGATGTCTGGAGGTCTGTTTATCGCTCCGATTAGCTTAATTTACCCCAGCGAGATGAGAGCGTGCCAAGTTCCTTATGGTAGGAGAAAAGGAGGGGAAAGCCGTGATCAGGGACAACAACGAAACCTCCAGCCTTCCAGCGTTTCGTAACTGTTTACGTTTACGGATTGATTCGGAAAGAGTCTCCTCCAGCCCAGGAATCGCTCAAGTTCAGCATTTCCTTCACTGTCTTTTTCTCCTCTTACGTTAACATAAAACCACGCGACGTTGGTTTGCCAGCGGCCCGTGTTCCCCGACCCGCTTCCGTCCGTACGCACAGACCCCGTCACCTGTCACCTTCTGGAGAGGCGCGTGCAGGATGTGACCCAAGGCTCGCTGCAGCCACTCTGGGGCTGGTGTCTGTGCTTTCCCAACACCTGACGTCTTTATAAGGAGTAAGTTTTGTAAGAGATGGTAAACGACGCAGAAGACAGAACGCCTCAACGCCGTCCTGCCCTCCTGAAAGCCACACCTGTGTTGCCGGGCGGCCCGCGGCCTGCGGGATCCGCTCTGGAGCATCTTCCGGAGGGTGTGGCATCTGGCTGACCCCGCTCGTGGGCGACAGGTCCGCAGGATGCACCCCAGCACCCCCAGGCCTCGCTCTGGACGGGACAGTGTCCTGCCGGGGCTGCTCCCCCCAGACAAGCGGAGACCCCGCGCTCCGAGGTACTGAGGCAACATGGCAGACCCCACGGTGCCGGGAGGCGGGGGCCTGACCTGTGCAAAGCGGGGGGACACCGGCCACTTCCTCTGATCCTGAGAGGACCCCCTCCCCACCGCGGCCTCTGCCCGGGGACTCTGCTCTTTAGCACAAAGGGTGGACGCAGAGCTCCGGGCCCGCCCCCCCCCCCCCACCGAGCACCCTGCAGGCCGTCCACACCACCCGCTGCTCCCACTGCCTGCAACCTGAAGCGCGCAGGGTCCACACCCGCACACGACCGACAGAGATGAGGAAAACAGAGAGCGTGAGATGACCCACATCTCACCCAGGTGCCCCCTGAGTCCCACCCCAAAGGGGAGCCCAGGGGAGAAAGGGCTGTGCTCAGAGACCAGGTCACCTGACGCACGGACACAAGAGAACTGCCACCACTGGGTGCACCTGCTCGGCCTGGCCGTGGGTCTGCCAGCCTCTGACTGCCTCTCTTGCTGTCACCGTGTGCCCCAGACTCTGCCTGGCCCAGCCTGACGGGTCCCCCGCACCCCACACCCCGCACCCAGGGGTGCTCACGGTCTCGGGTGACATATTCCGCCTCCCCCATGGCACCAGCGCCTCACACAGCGGCTCCGACAACCCCAGCCCCGCCCGTGTCCCCACGAGCCGACCCTCCAGGCAGCGGCCACACAGGCAGGCCCACCAGCAAGGACCCAGGGGAACCAAACGAGTGCAAGGCAGGGCACAGGCCGGGGCCGGGGCCAACGAGAAGCCCCGAGGGCTACCGGGGCCGCCCCAGGTATGGGGCCCAGACCCTGAGGGACAACTGGGAGTGGGCAGTGGGCGGTGCAGGGAGGGGCAGGCCGGACAGAGCTTGCACAGCCTGGCAAGTGAGAAGGAGCACGGGACACCGGGGGCCGTGCCCCACTGAGCGGAGGAAGAGGCAGGTCCCCCTCGGGTGCCGGAGGCCCCTCCTGCCCACGCGTCCGCTGTGCGCATGTCCCCGGCAAGGCCGGTCCCCGTGCCCTCGAGGCCCGGGCTCCCCCGCCCCCCGGCACACAGCAGGTGCTCAGCAAGGGCACCGAGGTGCCAGCGTGCAGGCGAAGGCAGCTGGTGGGGAGGAGGGAGGGCGGAGCAGGCACACGCCGTGTGGGGCGCCACCAGGACGGGCCGTGCAGAGGCCGCCCGCAGGCACGCTTGGCATTGACCGAAACGAGCAACGGGGCCTACCGTCTGCTGGAGGTCCTGGATGAGGACGCGGATCACCACTGCGTGGCCCTGGCTCTCCTCCATCCTGGGGGCGCTGGGCTTCTCCGCCGTGGCCCGGATGGTGTCGTAGATGGTTTCTTCTTTGGAGCTGTCCGACTCCGACCCCACGGAGTAGTCGGAGAAGCTCTGGGCCATCTCGTCCTCGCTGGACGTCGGGCTACGCGGCATGGCCGCCCTGCGTCTGTAAGGAGCGGGGAGAAGGAGAACAAGGAGGCAACGTGAAAAGGGCAGGCAAACCCCAGCGCCCGCGGAGGCCGGTGTCCCAGGTTCACGGCCCTGCACGGGCGGCCGGGCCACCGTTGAGGGATGCACAGACCTCCGAAGGCGGGGAGAACTCGGCGCCCCCAGTGCTCTCCGGAACCCCGGGCCAGGAGGCGGCCAGGACCCGCGTGGGGGCCCACGGGCTCTGCCCAGAGCTGGGAAACCCGGCACGCGGAAGGAGCCCTGACTAGCGGAGGCCAGGACCAAAGCTCATGGGGACTAGCCGAGGAGCCCCGGGGGCAGCTGGAAGCCTCCCAAGGTAAGGAAGAAAAACTCCCTTTTGTCCTTCTATGAGGATAGAGCAGCAGGAGAGGAAGAAACGCAGGCTCGGGCGGGTCACAAAGGTACCAAGTTCATGTGTAATAACCCCTCTGCTTCACACACAGAGCAACGATAGGTAACTGCAAAAACAGAACAGAACAGAAAGGCAAGGCCAGGCTCACAGGGGAGATCGTCTCTGCACCCAGGACTCTGGCGGAGCTGAAGTCATGAGCAGGCTGATGCGGGGAGACCCGGGGGCCCCCAAAAGTCTGTGGCAGCTGGAAGTACAGCCTTTGTGCCACCAAGCAGAGGCTCCCCAGCAAAGACCGGGTCGGGGCGCCGACTGGCCCTCGGACCACGGCCGCTGAAGGGCAGAGAAGGATGTAGACGTAATTCTGGGAGCAGGCTGCCGAATGATGCCCCCATCTCTGTGGGCAGGGCTCCGGAGAGGTGAGGACAAAAGCCGGGGGGACCCCAGGGGTGCCGCGCCAAAGCAGCCAACACCACTTGTACGTGAACTCTGTGAAGGAGGTCAAGTCCCTGTGCACACGGAACGTGGGCAGGTTGTTCCCTGCAAAACCGGGGCTGTCCTGAGCACCCAGGGATGTAGGCCACCCTGACCGTTCAGGGACGGCCTGGTTAAGTCCTGGCGTCTTCCCGCGGAGGGCACAGCTGTGAGTGTGAAGGGCCCCCCCCCCCCACACATGAGGACCCCATACTAAATACCCAGCCATTTGCAGGAGGGAGGGGGACAGAGCAGCACGCCTGCCATCTGGCCCAGGCTCCAGGCCCGGCAGGTGCTGGGGTGCGTGGCCCCCGCGCTCGTGTTTCGTGACCCCCGGGAGGCACAGGAAAGCCCCAGGTGGGGCACAGATCACTCAGGGCCAGCTCTGTGTTCATCGTGGGAAAACCGGCTCGCACTGTTTACTTCCAGAGTTCGTTTAACGACAGCAAACACCCTGTGGAAGTTTCCACTGCTCTGCCTGTGGGGTCAGTCCTGGGGCGCAGGCGGCCACCAGGGGCGCCCCCCCCAAGACTTTCCCGGGGTCACCAGACACCCAGGTACACAGGAGGCCCAAGAAAACAAAGGAGGCCCTCCAGAAATGCACCCCCTCGCCAGGGGAATGGAGAGGCCGTGACCAGGGTCAGGGGCTCCTTACTGCCCAGCGGGTCTGCACCGTCCTTGGGGAAGGGGCCACCATCGCGTGGCCAACAGACCCTGTTTTGTTTGGCCCGCACGGGGCTTTAAATGTTTGCAAACCTAAGGATTTCATACGAGAAGCCAGATTTCTGGTTTGTGGTGACCATCGGGAGGCTCAGGCGATGCTGGGGACGGCGGCGTGGGCCCCAGGGGGCTCTCCGGGCTCTCCTGGTTGGTGGCAGTTACCTCCCGGCCCTCGCACCACGAGTGCAAGAGAGAGTCCGACCAGAGTCATCTGTTCCCTAGACCACCCGCAGAGGGTCACCGGGCCAGTGAAACGATCGCCCCAATCACCCAGGAGGATCCTTGGTTTTCGGTTAAAATCCCCAAAGTTGACGCCAGTGTGATTCCGAATTAAAACGTCAGAGCCGATGGGTCTTTTCTGTGGTCACTGCCAGACGTCTCTGTGATTCGAGCTTCCCGTTCCCCCATCCAGAGGACTGCAAAATCTGGTCAGAGGCAAGAGGGCTGTGGCCGGGGACAGGACCTGGGTGTCCCTGGCTCCAGCCCGGCCAAAATGCAATCACCATCTCCCCAGGCAAGAAAGAAGAAGAGCCTAACGTAACTGCGCAGAATACCCTACGCACGGCCTCTGTGATTCAGAATAGTCACAACTAGGGTGCGGAAATCATCCGATGACGTAGTTATTTCCGCATCGCGTGCGAGTAATCGTAATGTTATAATAAGTAACATAAACGTTCGCTTGTAAAGATGTCGTAATAGTTGCACACACATCACCACTTGCAACTATGTCCCAGGTTCCGGCGACGTGTTTCCTCGAGAAAAGCCGCTCTTCGTCCCGGCTGCGGAGAAGTCACCCGGAGGAGTTTCAGAACAAGAGAAGCACCAGAATTTCTGGGTGGATCGGTCGGGACACGGTCTCGGCAGCCCCCCAGGGGACCGTGGCCGCACCTAAAAGAGCTCAGCGGGGCCACAGGGGCGCAGACGCAAACCTGCCTTTTCCCGGGGGTGAGGGACAGCGGAGAGGCGCGGCGTTCGCAGCCTCGGCGGTCAGAGCGGACACAGCCGACGGGTCCGTCCGTCACTCGGGGCTCCCGGGGGGGCCGCTTCCTGCCCTGACAGGGGTCCGATAAAGAACTACGTCATCCCCTCCTCACCGCGTGCCTGTGCTGCTTCCGGACCCTGCAGGGACCAAGAGACACAGAGAGGACACGGCGAAGGTGGCCTCCCACTCACAGGACAGCAGGGCATCCCTGTCTGATGGGCAGGGACGCCGTCAGGCTTATGGGAAGCCAGGCCCAGGTGGAAGCGAAGGGGGCCGTCCCAGGCCCACCGGGCCCACCAGCTCTCCCCACGAAGGATGGGCGCTGGCCCCAGGGGCTCGCGGTCGGGCCTCGAGGGTCAGCATCCGCAAGACGGGCAGGCAGACAGCCCCCAGCAGAAGCGGGCACAGTGCGCGCCCGTCTGAGACGGTTCAAGGGCCGAGTTACTTCCGCGGGGGGCTCACGCAGGATCCCAGCCCCGCTTCCTAAGGTGGCGGCCAGGGCACTGCTCCCATCTACGCCCGCCCTGGCTCCCTTCCTCGAAAGCCCTCCGCAGCCTCGATGTGAGCTGCTCCCCAGGGTCACCTTGCTCGGGCGACACTTCAGCGTCCGTGTGCATGGGGGCTCTGCTTATTTGCCGCCACCCCCCTCAGCAGTGGGGACACCGTGGGCCCTCAGCGGACAGGCAGAGGAGGGCACAGGGGCCGAAGCACAGGCCCCGAGGTGGCCGGACGGCACGGTGAGCTCGGCCGCGGCTGGCGGGCAGGCAGTTTCACGGGGGACAGATTCGGGCACACGCTCGGCCAGGACACTCGTGGGGAACTCAGCGTCCCTAGCGGTCACTTTACCAGCCCCGCAACACGTCTGCTGCTGGACCCACCGGGCCGGTGACCGTCAGGGACACGCAGATCTGAGCCGTCGGGAAATGCATACAACGCCCGCGGGGGTTTACTTTCCAGAAAATTAAAGAAGGCGGGACGGAACTCGACGGTGCTCACAACAACTGGAGTCAAACTTGACTCCGGAAACAGAACCGACGGCCAGAAGAGGAAGGGGCTCCTGTGACCCACGGACCTCCGCACGCGGCCCCCGCGCAAGGGCGCCTCACACTGGCCCGGGGTGACACCCGCGAACGGACGCGCCTGCCACCAAAGTGCGGGCGCAGGAGGCCCCACTGGGCGGGTCTGAAGAGGAAAAGGCCTGCGCCCTGGTCCTTCGGAGGACGGCCCGGGAGCTCGGGGCGCAGACCTGAGCACAAGGTCCTGACCTGAAACGGGGCTTGAGCCACGAGACGGACAGGCCCGTGGGAAAGGCAAAGCCCTGGGAAAACATTTAATTATTAACTCCCGGGAGGACGGCCAGGTGGCAGAGAAGGCGCCCGGCCACATTTCATTTCGGGTCAACAATAAATACGTTTTACTGGACGTATTTCCCGAACATCGCGTGGGACGCGCTGCCACGGAAAACTATGTTCGTCTTTATTCTTTGTTCGTCTGCCATTCAAACGGAACCGGGCATCCTGCATTTTACCCGGCAACACCGTGGGGGTCAGAGGGGCCACGGGGGTTCTTCACCCCACAGTGAGGTGGGCAGGGCAGGCTCCGAAAGCCGCAATGCCACGGAGCCCAGCCTCGCTCGGGAAGTCAGTGCCGGACTGGGGGAGGAAAGGTTGCCCCCGCCACCCCCGGGCAAGCATTTCGGCACACCGACCTCTGGGGCGGCTATAAAAACACAGGTCAGTAACGTGCACTGACCCCCAGAACGTGTTTCTCTCACCCACCCCCCCGGGGAGCCTATTAACAAGGAAAAACGGGGGTGCCTGGGGTGGCTCAGTCAATTAAAGCGTCCGACTTTGGCTCAGGTCACGATCCCACAGTTTGTGGGCTCAAGCCCTGTGTCGGGCTCTGTGCTGACAGTCTGAGCCTGGAGCCTGCTGCAGATTCTGAGTCTCCCCTTTCTCTGCCCCTCCCCTGCTCACGCTCTGTCCTCTCTCTCTCTCAAAAATAAAGATTAAAAGGCGGGGCGCCTGGGTGGCTCAGTCGGTTAAGCGTCCGACTTCGGCTCAGGTCACGATCTCGCGGTCCATGAGTTCGAGCCCCGCGTCGGGCTCTGTGCTGACTGCTCAGAGCCTGGAGCCTGTTTCAGATTCTGTGTCTCCCTCTCTCTGACCCTCCCCCGTTCATGCTCTGTCTCTCTCTGTCTCAAAAATAAATAAACGTTAAAAAAAAATTAAAAAAATAAAAAGATTAAAAATAAGAAGAAGAAAACACAAAGCACCCTATATATGCGACAAGCTGTCAGCAGGATTTTGTGATTCCACGTTTACCTCACTCAAATGTATAAAATTCACTCATCCTCAAGGCAGGGAGACCCCCAGGGGGCTGCACGGGGACCGTGCACAGACGTGGACACACGGGGTCACTGTCGTGGCTGCAGGAATTGGCACCAAATGCTGGGGGCACCCAGGCTGCCACACGCATGGTTTGGAATCGCCCGCCAGTCGGCGTGAGCTCTGGGCTGCAGGGAGTGGGGGGCCGGGGGCAGGGGGGCAGGGGGGCGGGGGCCGGGGAAGAGCAGCCGGAAGGGCCAGGGGAAAGAATCGCCCACCTACCCAGGTTATCTTGGCATCTGTGGAACCAGCCTCCCGAGTAACATCTCTGTTCCCATCCCTGCCGTGTCTGTGGATAAACGAGGTCTGTCCTCTCCGTCCCGACACCCGTTGGTGCCACCCGAGCTCCTTCCCTGGTTCCCCGAGCCCTTTCATCAATCCAGCCCCGGTCAGGCCGGCAGACGGCTGTGGCTGTAATGATACACGTAACCACGTGCGCGACCACAGCTCACGGTGTGGACGGGACAGAACTCGGCTGACCTACCTGATTCTCTCACATAAATACAGAAAAGTGGAACTATATGAACGTATGGCAAAATCTTCAAATGTTTTTATGGAATAAGTAAGTAAACTTTCTTTTAAAAGGCCTAAGTAATGAACACCGAGCGGATTATGCTTTGATGCAATATTTGGGGCACCCGGGGGCTCAGTCGGTTCACCGTCGGGCTCTTGGCTTCGGCTCCGGTCATGATCTCACCGTTCGTCAGCTGGAGCCCCACGATGGGCTCTGCGTGGACAGCACGAAGCCTGCGTGGGATTCTCTCCCTCCCTCCTCTCTCCCTGCCCCTGCCCCTCCCCCACCTCCTCTCTCTCTCTCTCTCTCTCTCACACACACACACACGCACACACAAAATAAATAAATAAACATTTACAAAATAAATAATTGGGGCCTCTGGGTGGCTCCATCTGTTAAGCATCAGACTTTGGCTCAGGTCGCAATCTCACCGTTCATGGGTTCAAGCCCCGCGTCGGGCTCCGTGCTGACAGCTTGGAGCCTGGAGCCTGCTCCGGACTCTGTGTCTCCCTCTCTCTCTGCCCCTCCCCTACTCACACTGTGTGTGCGTGTGTGTGTGTGTGTGTGTGTATGTCTCAAAAATAAATAAAAACCTTAAAAAATTGACAATTAAAAAAATAATAAATAAATAACTATTATTATGTTCTTCTACCTTTCTGTATGGTTATGATGTTTTTAATTAACAGTGGCTGTAAAAATCCAGTGACTATAACCTAGGATCTGCCTCCTAGTGGTTTTTTGGACACAAGTCCCTGATCAATCAAGTCGACTCCAGATTCTGAAAGGAGACGCGTGGGTGAGGCCGAGGGGCGCCCAGTGTGGTCCGGGCACAGCTGATGCTTCCGGAAGGGCTGAGGCGCACTGACCCCAAGCGCCACACCCTCGCAAGAGTGTGGTAGGCAGGAGGGTATCATTACGGCTCCTACTCAGATAAGGGCAGCCAGGAAGGGACCTGCCCCGGGCCCAGACCCTCGTGACGCCAGCAGGGAGGGCGCCTCAGCTGGACGGCCCAGACGGGACGGGTGGGTTCCAGATGTGCCCTTGGAGCCGCTCCCAGGCTCCAAGACAACCCGCCCGGGCACCAAGGAGCTTTGAGCCTGAACTGCCCGCGAGAAGGGGAGGGCAGTGTGCGGCCCCAGAAGGGGAAAGCGGGTCGATTCCCTCCCGTCTGGGCACCAAAACACGCCCCTCGTCCACACAGCGGCTGATGGACACCAGGAGGCGGGATGCAGAATGTTGGCATTTATGGATATATTGGTATATGTTTTTAAAGCGTGGACTTTAATGTTTACAGCAGTCGTAGGCTTACGGGAGGCTGGGCTGCCAGGACAGACTTCCCACAGGCTCCCTCTGCCCCCGCTCCAATTTAACAAATGCATTATCGTTCACGTCCTTCCTCAGGCAAGCTTCCCGCTTTCTCCCTTGGACCCTGACCCGCCAGGGAAAAGTTCAGCTGGTTCCTCGTCTCCGGCTCTCACGAACTAGCCGCCCTCGGGCTCCAAGATGAAACGCAAAATCACAATATGGTTGCACGGCCTGGACGGGCAGGGCATTCCGGACTCAGGGGCGGGTCCCAGCCCCAGCCCCAGCCGTCTAGCTGGCCTGCCCCTGCCGGGCTCTGGCCCCTGTGTTGGGAATGCCCGGAGAAGGCGGCACGGCCCGAGTCCTCCTGCCCGATGCACGCTGACCTACCACCAAGGGAGCATCGGCCAAGTTCCACCCCCCCCCCGCCCCCCACCCCCGCCCGCAGGGTTGGGAGGGAGGCCGGCTTCCCCAAGTGGCTCCAGCTGGGGCAGCGCCGTCTGTGGGGCCTTGCACAGGGCGGACACACCTTCCAGACGATGGGTTCCCAGCGGCCAAGTCTAATTACCGGGTCTGGGAACCAGGCGCCTCAAGGAAAATTACAGAGCTCTGAGATTTCCAGGGGGAAACGAATGTCACCGAGATCTGAAAGCTGGGATGTGTCTGTTATGAAAATGTTTTTACAATTCCCGACCCCGAGACGGGCCCTAGCCAGCTTGGGGGCCACGTGAGAGGCTCGGGACACCTGCTGTGTGGTGGGCGGGGCTGCAGCCACCCCCAGGCCTGCCGTCACCCCTGATGACAGTATTTAAGCCGAGGACAGCTTTCCTTTAATTCCTGTTATTGCCACGGCTGTGGGACTCTGCCCATCCTCTGCACCCACGACCTTGGCCTTCCTAAGAGAGCGTCTGGAGAAAATACCTCCCCGCTCCGGGGAGTTCAGAACGGAGGTGCCAACCTCCTGGCGGGAGACGCCCTTCCGGCACCCTCTCCCCAGCACGGCCCGCTGCCCCCCGCCCCCCGGTGCAGACAGTGACCCACGCAGCAGGCCCGAGAGTCCGTTCTGAGCAGCCTGTCAAACCCCACGGCGGGACCTGTGGGCCCAGAGATGTCTGTCCTCAGGCGCTTTAAGCTCAGCCTGTCCAGGGGCCCGGCCAGGGCACGGGTGACACCTCAGACACTGTATTCTGGCTCTTCTCGGGAGCAGAGACCTCTTCTGTGTGAGCAGCCCCCCCCCCCCCCCCCCCGCATGCCCTCCCCTGGCCGAGCCCACACCCGGCCCCACCCGGCTCAGGGCCCAGCACAGGCCAGGAGCCTGGAGCCTCCCCAGTGACTGCCTGCCTCAGGGAGTCACCTTCCTGTCACCCCCACTGACCCGCGTCCCCCTCCTCCTCCAGTGCCGCAGGGACGGATGGATGGACGGACGGATGGACGGTGTGAGCAGGCGAAGTGCTCAGGTAAGAGACCGGCCAACGAGGGTCCCAGCGCTTCTGGTACAAGGACGTGTA
This sequence comes from Panthera leo, assembly GCF_018350215.1. NCBI lineage: Eukaryota > Metazoa > Chordata > Mammalia > Carnivora > Felidae > Panthera > Panthera leo. The sequence goes on from NC_056688.1 coordinate 112,550,126, forward strand.
ACTTCCCAGTCCCCGGTTCCAGAAGGAACTACAGGCTACCTCACTGTATCACACTTTCCTTTACTGACCTTCAAGGACGTCACGTGTTTTACAAGCGGAGGGTCCGCGGCGACCCTGCGTCCAGCGAGCCTCCCGGCGCCATTTCCCCAGTACATTTGCTCATTTTCTGGGTCTGTATCGCGTTTTGGTAATTCTTGCAACATTTCAAAATTTTCATTGCTTTTCTGTCTGTTACAGTGATCTGTGATCAGCGATAAAGATTCAGGGAGAGCTCAGATGACGGCTCATGTTTTTTAGCAACAAAGGAATTGTTTTAAGTTTATTTATTTTGAGAGGGGTGGGCAGAGAGAGAAGGAGAGAAGAGGATCCCAAGCAGGCTCTGCACAGTCAGCACAGAGCCCAACGCGGGGCTGGAACGCACAAACCACGAGATCACGACCTGAGCTGGAATCAGTGCTTCACTGGCTGAGCCCCCCACCCCCACAACAAAGTATTCTTTAAAGTATGCACATTACTGGGGCGCCCGGCGGGGGCGGGGGGCTCATTCGGTCGAGCGTCCGACTTCGGCTCAGGTCATGATCTCACGGTTCGTGGGTTCGAGCCCCGCGTCGGGCTCTGTGCGGACGGCTCGGAGCCTGGAGCCCGTTTTGGATTCTGGGTCTCCCTCTCTCTCTGCCCCTCCCCGCTCATGCTGTCTGTCTCTCTCAAAAACAAACATTAAGACAAAACTTTTTTAAATAAAAATAAAGCATGCACATTACTTTTTAGACATACTGCTTTGCACACTTAACAGAGGGCAGCGTAGTGCAAGCCTAACATTTATACGTGCCGGGAAACTGAGCCACTCGCCTGCCCGGCTCGGCTGCGGTCTTCACTCCCTGGCGGTGGTCTGGAACCCAGCCTGGCGCATCTCCAAGGTGGGCCTTGTTCACAACGGTGCCACGCAGTGTCCAAGGAACAGCTGGGAACATTCAACAACCCATGTGCCTCCAGAACCTGGATCCACAGAACCCTAAATACGACCCACGCAGAAGATGCTGAGTCTTCCCATTGGCTACTCGTTCTGGGTTCATAAAAATAGCCCGGGAAATTAATTTCTCAGGAGGCTGAATTTAAGTGTTGCTGTTTTCAATGATCGCCGCTTGAAATTACAAGGCTCAGGAATTTTAATTTGTAGTTTGCCTTTTCATGGGTCATTTGAAATATTTCAGTAGCTGTCCTTTTTAGAATCTTACCCAAAAATGCTTAAACTTATTTTCCCTTCTGTTCTTTTGAAAACCCATCCCCATTCTGTTCGCGTTAATATATTAAGTTTTTAATTATTTAGATTATGTTCTCAGCGGAACATAAATCGTGCGTAGTAATTTCGCTAAACGGAAGGCAAGACAAATACATTTTACGGAATAGGTAAAAATTAACAACGTTTACTATTTTCCAGACGTTGCTGGATTCAGTCATATTTAGTATAATGCCAGCTTCCACTCACATGAAATGACAAATCTCCAATCACTTTTTTTTTTAATATTTTTAACGTTTATTCACTTTTTGAGAGACAGAGTGTGAGTAGGGCAGGAGCAGAGAGAGAAGGAGACACAGAATCCAAAGCAGGCTCCAGGCTGTCAGCACAGAGCCCAACATGGGGCTCGAACTCACAAACTGTGAGATCATGACCTGAGCTGAAGTCGGATGCTTAACCGACTGAGCCACCCAGGTGGCCCTAAATCTCCAAACACTTTTAAAATTTTGTCTCTATGAAGGTGTCTCTGTGAAAACATGTTTTATCTAACAGCTTGCTAGCTGCATGTATCATTTTATTATTTTTAATGTTTATTTATATTTGAGAAAGAAGAGAGACAGAGCGTGAACAGGGAAGGGGCAGAGAGAGAGGGAGACACAGAATCGGAAGGAGGCTCCAGGCTCTGAGCTGTCAGCCCAGAGCCCGACGCGGGGCTCGAACTCACGAACCACGAGATCGTGACCTGAGCCAAAATCAGATGCTCAACCGACTGAGCCCCCCAGACGCCCCTGGCTGGATCATTTTAAACAGGAAGCACGTGTACTCCTGCCCCGCCCGAACATCCGGACAGGCCTGCCGAGAGGGGGGCACGACCGCTCCCCTACACTGAGCGCTCACGGCGGGGCTCAGAGGCCCCCTCCAGACCGCGATCTGACCTTCACCGTGCCTACAGTCTGCGGGAGAGCGGACGCCCCGTGAACGCCCAGGGCGTTCTGCCAGACCCAGGGTGGGGACAAGGCCCAGGGTCTTTGTCTGCCTGAAGCCGTAACAAAACGCCACCAACGGGGGGCTTACACAACATTCATCTTCAAGTCAGAGATCAGGGGACCAGCACGGTCCTCACGGCTTGCGAACGGCACCCTCGCTGTGTCCTCACGTGGAGGGAGGGAGCTCTGTGGCGACTCTTCTTACAAGGACACTAATCTTGCAGGATCAAGGCCCCACCCCAGTGACGACGTCATTTTGCCTACATCACCTGCTTCACTAAAGGCCCCATCTCCAATTACAGCCACATGGGGGCCAGGAATTTAGGAGGGGGGAGCATGAATATTCCGTCTACCCCGTCTATCCCAGCCGGGGAAGGCCCACCTCCACTCCCGAGGCCCCTGCCCCTCTGGGGGGCCCGGTCCGGGGCTGCGGCGGGGGGGGGGGGGGGGGGGGGACACGAGGGGACGTCCCCAGCGGTCCCCTGAGGCTCCGATGAGACAAGGAGCATCACGGGCTCAGCGCCCCCTGTGCTGTGCTGTCACCGAGAGGGGCAGATGCTTGTCGGGACTCCCAGCACAGCCGGCACACGGGACGCTCCCCACCTCACATCCACGGGCACCATCGTCCGTGCCCCCCGCCGGCCGCTCCCTGACCCCACGCGGCAGGAAGGGTGCCCAGGAAAGGCCTCCACAGCCAGCACGCGGAGCAGTGGCCACGGGTGCGAAGGTGTGCTCGCTCACGCGACCTTGTTGAGAAGCAGCAGGCTCCGAGCATCCTGCCCCGTGTGTCCATCGGCTTTCTCCGTACAGGGTCCTGGGAGGGCCGGACGGCGTCACACAGAACGTGCGTGTTCCTGGATGCGTGGCCCATGAGCAGAGAGCCTCCCAGAAAAGCAGGGCACGCGCACCCTGCAGGCGCGGGGCCGGGACGGCGGCAGGGGGCCGGGCCTCATTCTGAGCCCCGGCACCGTGCAAAGGGAGAGCACGGTCCGAGCAGCGCACTCAGGATCCTTCCCAGACGGGCCTCAGGGCCACAGCCTCCCGGTGATGGAGGCTGGGAAGGGAGCGTCCTGTCCAGCACCCGACCCCCCTCGCTGTCACTTCTGCAGGGAGAGGCATAATCACTTGACGTGCTGGGCTCAACAGAGTCCCCCCAAAATTCACATTCACCTGCAACCTCAGAACGGGACCTTATCTGGAAACAGGGTCTGTGCAGATGTAATGAGTGAGCGAGGTCACGGCGGGTAGGGTGGCCCCCGACTCGTGATGCGTCCTTTCGAGAAAGCCACGGGGTGTCGGGGCGGGGACGCTGGAGTCCAGCAGCCAAGGAATGCCACGGGCTGCCAGCTGTCGCCATGGGCTGGAAGAGGCAGGAAGGACCCTCCCCTGGAGGCTTCAGAGGGAGGACAGCCCCGCAGATGCCCCCGTGGCGGACGTCCAGCCTTCAGAACAACGAGAGAACGCATTTTTGCCGCTTTGAGCCACCAGCCCTTGGTAGCATGCTCTGACGGCCACGGGACGCAAACGCACCAAGAATTTACACTCAAGGGAAGCGTCTCCAATGCTGTTCTTAACTTAGTTCTCTGTGGGCTGCATGTGCACCTACAGTCTGGCCCCGGTGTCTGTTCAGAAAAAGGAAGCAATCGTCGGACGCAGAATCACCGGTGACACTTACAAAAGCCCTTGGCAGCAACTGGCTAACGAGGTGGCAGAGACCAGACGAGAGAAGGAGGGATACGGGCTCTGGGGGGGCGGAAATCACACAGAATGGCCAGGCTGCTGGAGCCCCTGGGGTGGTGGACACTGAGCGCCCCCACCCCGCACCCTCTGTTCCCTCTAGTATCCCTCCTCTCCTCCTTCCTCTTCCCTGAACACCCTTCCCTGACCACCCTTTCTTTTTTTTTTTTTTTTAGTATTTTTTTATGTTTATTTTTGAAAGAGAGAAAGAGAGAAAGCAGGGGAGGCACAGAGAGAGGGGGAGACACAGAATCAGAAGCAGACTCCAGGCTCTGAGCTGTCAGCACAGAGCCCGACGTGGGGCTCGAACTCACGGACCATGAGATCATGACCTGAGCCGAAGTCGGACGCTTAACCGACTGAGCCACCCACGTGCCCCTCTTTTTTTTTGTTGTTTTAAATTTAAGCTTATTTATCTATTTTGAGAGATACAGAGACAGAGTGAGCAGGGGAGGGACAGAGTGACAGAGAGAGACAGAGAATCCCAAGCAGGCTCCACACTGTCAGCACAGAGCCCGACGTGGGGTTTGAACCCATGAAACCGTGGGATCATGACCTGAGCCGGTACCAAGAGTCGGACGCTCCACCGACCGAGCCCCCAGGCGCCCCGACCCCTGTTCTTAAGCTAAGAATACGCATGTGCAGAGCTCATGCTCCTTCGGCCACACCTACCACCTCGGTTTTCACGAATTTCACTAACTCTGTGTAGTGTTTGTTCTTTGTGTCACTACAGGAGAGCTGCTACAGAACCCGTTGTACGCACGGCTGCTTCCTGAGCCCCTCGTCTGCCTGAGTCCACACTCGAAGAATAGTAAACAAGCAGACGCGGGTTAGGGGACCGTGAGGCACCGGTGAGGGGGTCCCATGTGAGCAGACCGGGGCAAGACAGTTCTCTCCAGAAAACGCAGAACTGATGGTGCTTGGACCACAGAGGCCGTGAACGGGAAGCCACGGCTGCCAACGGTGGTCACGGGGACAATGAGGCAGAGAGAGGGGACCTGGAGAGAGCACAGAGGGAGGCGAACAGAGAGAGGTAAGAGCAGGGGAGGGACAGACTGGAAGCGGGTGGAGAGAGGTGGAGACAATGGACAGAGACACGAGAGAGAGAGAGAGAGAGAGAGAGAGAGAGGGGCCCCCATGTCCAGGTGAGACACGGTAACAGTGTTGAATGTAGTCTCCTGCCTGGAACCACCAGAATAGGCTAAAATGCATGAAAAAGTTGGTTTCAAAGGCAGGACAGGAATCCATGAGAGACGGGACACAACAGAGGTGAGCCCTATGATGGGTCCCAGCCTACTGCCTTCGCGGCATTTCTAGGCCATCCCGAGAGAAAGCGCCGCCCGACGAAGCAGGGGGAGTTCCTGGTGGGGCAACGGCGTCAGGAGTGCAGGGAGGTCAGGGCCGCCATCTGCAGGGCGGAGGGCAGGGAGGGAAGGCTGGGCACGGAGGCCACAGGAGACGTGCAGTGGGTCCCTCTGAGTGTTCTGGGGCAGGGGATCAACGCACGCATCTGACAAAGCCACCCGGGGCTGGGGAAGGAGGCACCCGCAGGGTCAGAGGTAACAACACACATCAACCACACAGGTCCCGGAAGAGTGCTGTTCCCACCGGGCAACCTGGAAAACCCCGTGACTCGGGGGCACCGAACACACGGAGGGTTTTGCCTCCGGACTGGGAACCATTCAGGCCAGGACTGAACGCCTCCGCGATCCCACTGAACACACGCTGAAGGCAAGACTGGAAACGACCGTGCTTTTGAAGGTCAGAACAAGGCTCAAGGATATTCGGACACATGCAGAGATACACAGACTCAGGATAAAAAAAACCCACAATTCACAAAGGTTAGCAAGAAAAAAGATGGATAAGTTACTCAAACAATAAAAGGTTACCAGGCTTACAAAGAAGCAGGGAAATAAGACCCATAAGGAAGAATATGTCAACCAACCAAAACTAACCCAAAACCGATACAGATGTTCGAATTAGCAGGCAAGACGCTAAAAAGCATAGGACCTACATTCTTTATGTTCATGGGATAAAAACTAAATAAATCAAACTTCCAAAGATGAAAAATGTAGTATCTGAAATGAAACAGACACCAGATGGGATTAGTGGCAAATTCGATACCAGACAAAAAAGACTGGTGAGGTTGAAGAGATCGCGAAACGAAATACAGGGAAAACAACGACAAGTTACACTAAGAGAACAGATGATCGGTAAGCTATGAAACAACTTCAAGCAGCCTAACGTATGTATCGCTGAAGTCCCCGACCAAACGGGGAGGGGGTAGAGAAAAATTGCTTGAAGATGTGGCCATTTTGGCCACAAATAGCACACATTTGATGAAAGCTATACGCACCCATAAACTCAAGAATCTCAATGAAATCCACGCACGAGAATCATAACGAAAACTGAACCGCCCCATAATAAATCAAAACTAAAGATAAGGAGAACAAGCTTAACAGCGGACAAAGAGTCAAAAACATGAAGGCCTTTTACATCTGAAAAGAAGTCACGCTTCAGAACGACAGCGGATTTCTGGCGGGAAACCATACGAGTGAGTGGGCATTGGAAGACCATCTCGGCCGCGCTCGAAGGGAAAAAGGCAAAACTAGAATTTTATGACCAGTGGAAACATCTGTCAAAGACGAAGCACGTTCGTCTTGTTCCACACATGTGGAAAACCATCAGATTTCCCACACATGTGCAAGCTGCAACATTTCGTGAGCAGCGCGCATCCCCTATAGGCAATGTTAAAAAGGAGAGGCTCTGGGCAGAAGGAAATGATAACCATGGGGGGAAAGACAGGCTTTTTCTCATTTAAACCCCTCTAAAAGGTAACTGACTCTTCAAACAAAACAAATAACGTGGGGCGGCGGGGGGGGGGGGCTCATTAAGATACGCAGAAGAAAAATACGTAACAGAACTGAGACAGGAACTGGAAATGAGTTATCGCAAGGGTCTCACCCATCAGCTGGCGTGATGGGACTCGAAGACTGGTCAGAATGAGAGAAAAGTCTTTACTGGAAGGCCTTCAGCAACCACCGAACTAACAAAACAAGGAGTCGTAGTTTTCAAGTCAACAAAGGAGGGAAAATGAATCACAAAATTCTATTTCTCTAAGCAAAGGCAGAAAAGGGTGAGCAGAGACCAGAGGAGACGAGTAGAAAGCCCATAGCAAGGTGACAGATTTGAACCAAACCATGAGCACATTAAACATGACCCCACTCTGAGATTTCTATAAGAAATACGCATTAAAAATAAAGACACAAAGAGCTGAGGGGCACCTGGCTGGCTCAGTTGGTAGAGCAAATGACTCTTGATCTCAGGGTCGTGAGTTTGAGCCCCACGTTGGGAAATTACTAAAAAATAAATAAGCTTTAAAAAAAGAAGGCGGTTAAAAAATACCTGAAAATTAAAAGGATAGGGCAAGGCACACGCGTTAATATGAATCAAAAAAGCCGGAGTAGCTATACCATTTTTAGCAAAAAATTGAAGGGAAGAAAATGTCTCAACTCATTCTATGAGGCCAATGTCCCCCAGTTACTAACAAAAGAAAAAGAAAGGGAGATCAATATCTTTCATGAACGTAGATGCAAAAATTCTAAAATTTTTTTAATGTTTTTATTTATTTTTGAGATTTGAGACAGAGAGAGACAGAGCATGAGCGGGAGAGGGGCAGAGAGAGGGGGAGACACAGAATCTGAAGTAGGATCCAGGCTCTGAGCCATCAGCACAGAGCCCGACGCGGGGCTCGAACTCACGAGCTGTGAGATCATGACCTGAGCCGAAGTCAGACGCTTAACCGACTGAGCCACCCAGGCGCCCCAAGATGCAAAAATTCTAAACAAAATTTTAGCAAATCAAATCTGACAGTATATATTTCACAACCAGGGGTGATTTCTTTTTTTTTTTTTTTTTTAAGTGTTTATTTATTTTTGAACTAGAGAGAGCATTAATGGGGAAGGGACAGAGAGAAAGAGACAGAAGATCTGAAGTGAGCTCTGTCCTGACAGCAGAGAGCCTAATGTGGGGCTCAAACTCACAAACTGTGAGATCATGACCTGGGCCGAAGTCAGATGCTTAACTGACTGAGCCATCCAGGCACCCCAACCAGGGGTGATTTCTATCAGGAACGCAAGGTGGCTTAAACATTTGAAAATCGACGTAGCTCACCGTATTGAAAAGCCATCTCAACAGCTGCAAAAAATAAAAAAGCTTTTGGCAAAATGCAACACTGATCCGTGACAGAAGCACTCAGCGAAGCAGGACTAGAGAGAAATTCTCTCAGCCTGAGAAAGGGCATCTCTGAAAAGCACACACGGTGAAAGCCTGAAAATGTTCCCCCCAAGAACAGGGACAAGACAGGGATGTTTATTCCCACGGTTTCTGTTCAGAAAGAAAACAAAAACAAAACACACGCTGGTTGGAAAGGAAGAAATAACTCTGTCTCTGTTTGCAGAAGACGTGATTGTCCGTGTGGGAAATTCACTGCAATCCCCAAACGAGCCCAGATAACTAGAAGCGACGTCCAGCAAGATTGGAGGGTGCAAGGCGGTGTAAAACGATCGCCGTGTTTGTGGACCGCTGCAGTGAACCTCTGGAAACGGGAATTTGAAAGCGATACCGTGTAAAATATCGACAAAAAAATACGATAGGCTTAGGGGATGTTCAACGAAAGATGTGGATACCTACACTCTGAACGCAGCAAGACAGCACGGAGGGAAATAAAGGCGTCGGTAAAGACAGACGACCTTCCAACGAGGGCCCCCGGAGTTCAAGTTCACACAAGCCTCTGTTGGCCAATCAGGGAGCCAGTGGCACAGGACTTCCCCAGAGCCCACAACCCACATCCCAGCTGGCAGCGGCCGGCTACCTGGGAACCAAGAGGTTCTTCCTGGGGACAAATACTATGATTTCCATTTTGCGCTTGCAGAAAAAAGAAAAAAGTTACCTGGAAGCAAACAGCTCTGGGTAACCCTTTTCCAGAAGTACCCGTGACCAGGTGTCCCCACCCCCTGCCCCGGCCTGGCCGCACCAACACCTTGTTATTTATAAGAAAGAGCCCCAGGAAACAGAACGCGTGATTTTCTGCATTTAAAGGGACTCTCCCTGCTGGCGAACTTTATCAACAGGTACAGGATGGAAATAAAGAGAACAGAGGAAGCAGTTTCCATGCAAAAATGTGGAGGAAGTGACAAGCATTGCTAATTTATGGTCTGGGCAGTTAAAATAGCTTTTCCTACCAGGGTAGGAACGGAAGAAACGCAAGAAAACACCAAGCTCCTTACCTAAACCCGCCGAACAGCGTTTCCCACAGAAAGTCCACAGCTCAAGTCCAGGTTGCAAAACCAACAACAACAAAACAAACAAACAAACAAACAAAAACAATGCTTACTCCTAACTGAAACAGATACAGGCTTCTAGAGAACACCTACAGACGGCATGTGTGAGAATGCTTGTCGATCCACACAAATAAACCACACCACGTCAGCCCACACGCCAACGTGGATGAAGTTTCAGGCCGGTGGCACCTGGGTGGCTCAGTCGGTTAAGCGTCCGACTTCGGCTCAGGTCATGATCTCACCATCCATGAGTTCGAGCCCCGCATGGGGCTCTGTGCTGACAGCTCAGAGCCTGGAGCCTGTTTCAGATTCTGTGTCTCCCTCTCTCTGACCCTCCCCCGTTCATGCTCTGTCTCTCTCTGTCTCAAAAATAAATAAATGTTAATAAAAAAAAAAAAAAATTTTAAAGGGTTCAGAACCCAGGCATCCGGTGGCTCACTCGGTTAACCTTCCGACTTTGGCTCAGGTCATGATCTCACAGTTGGTGAGTTCGAGCCCCGTGTCAGGCTCTGTGCTCAAAGGGCGGAGCCTGCTTGGGATTCTCTCTCTCTCCCCCCTCCCTCTCTCTCTCTGTCCCTCCCTCTCTAAATAAATAAACATTTAGAAAAAAGGTTCAGATCCCGGGGCCACCAGATTCCGATCTGCTGAATCAGAATCCCTGGGGGCATTAGGGTAAGACAACCTGGAATTTTAGAAACTGGCCCCAAGGATTCCGGGGTGCAGCCACATCAGCCCCGGGGATGAGTCCCCACCTGCCCCATGGATCGGGGACCCCCGCAGCAAGCCCGACAGGGGCCCCTAGCTGCCACTCCCTCCCCCCTTACAGGGCCGGTAAAAACGTGTTTGTCTTCGTGAAGGAACAACAAAACATCCTCTTTCCTGCAATTTCCAGGTACCGATGCCGGTTCGGCAGCCTTCTGGAAGGCTGAGGCCCTTTCTTCCCACGAGACAACCTTCCTTCGGAAATGGAAGCCCGTTCCTGCCCCGTCTGGTCCCGTCGCGGGCTCCCCACGTCTCCTGGGGGACCTGCGTGTCTGCACATCTGCTGAGGAGACGCGCGGGCTCTCGTTGCTTCTGACCGTCCACACAGTGAACAGCCTCAGAGATGTCCTAGGTCCCTGGGGCTGCGGGACACAGGACCGCAAAGCAGGTGGCTGAGAACAGCAGGCCTCTGTTGTCCCACAGCTCTGGAGGCCAGAGGTCCAAACTCAGGGTGTGAGCAGGTGCCTTCCGGGGCGTCTAACAGAACACCTGTTCCGGGCCTTCCTTCCTCCCAGCTTCCCTGCAGGCAGCCTCCGGTGTTGGCTGGCTTATAGACGGCCCTCTCCTCCCTGTGCCTTCACATCCTCCTCCCGCCGTGTGTGGCCCAAACGCTCTCTTTTCATAAGGACGCTGGTTGTACTGGGTCAGGGCCGCCCTCAGGACCTCATCTTAACATAACCGTCTGCAAAGATCCTATTTCTAAGTCAGGTCGCGTTCACAGTACTGGGGGGTAAGGGCTCCAACACGTCCTGAGGTCTCACTTGAACCCGGGACGGAAGAGACAGGGCCGGGGCGGGCATGCTTACCGTCCAGACTAGCAGCCTCACTTCCCCTGAGGCCAGGGTCCCCCGCCCCGTGACGACGCAGCCCATCGTGTGCAATACCTCGCGGCCCCGTCTGCATCGCCCCGTGGGAAATCAGGGCTCAGGGAACCAGGACAAAGTGCTGATGTCCGCTTCCCGCCGCTGCTGCTGGGAGTGATGAGCTGGTCTTCATCTCTGACCCGGGGGTTTTGTTCCTGACGCCACTCGTTTGCCCCGGTCACAAATTACGGCATCGCCCTCAGTATGTCAAACCCCCACATCCCAGCCACCCGAGACAGCTTCACCTCCTCAATCGCGCTCGGAACCTGCCCGCTGCCTCTTACCTTCCTCGCTGACGGTGTGCCGTGTACACAATCCTGTCCCCACCCCCACCCCCCCGTCGCCTCCCCATCACACACCTGGCGGCAGCTTCAACCGCCTTCAGCCGCCACCCCCTGATCACAGCATACGTCTGCAGGGCACCATCACCCAAGTCAGGTCAGGCTCTTTTGCTCGAGTCGTCGGTAGACGACGGCTTCCCATCAAAGCAGCGGATGTCAACCGTCGCTAATGCTAATCAAGGGCCATATGCTTTACGTGCGTTATCTCACTTAATCTAGGCACGAATCCAGCGGGGTCAGGATTGCCCCAGTGTACAGACCTCACGTGGCAGTAAAGGCACAGCAAGGTTTCATTGCTTCCCAAGATCACACAGCCATCGGCCGGTGGCGGCAGGATTCAAAACCACCAGCTGACTTCAGAGACCACGAGGTTAAATCGCAACCCACCGGTCCCTCCCCCTGACAGTTTGTATTCAGCAGAGGTTAGAGGAGGTACCCCGCACTGGGTTCGAGGTGGCCACAGAGTCTGCAAGCTTTTCCCATCAAGAAGGAGCCTTACTGGGGCGCCCGGGGGGGGCTCAGTCGGTTAAGCGGCCGCCTTGGTTCAGGTCATGATCTCACAGCTCATGAGTTCAAGCCCCGTGTCGGGCTCTGTGCTGACAGCTCAGAGCCCGCTTCAGATTCTGTGTCTCCCTCTCTGCTTGCACTTCCCTCGCTCGCACTCTCTCTCTTTTAAAAGGTAAACATTAAAAACTAATCGTAATAAACGAGCCTTACTTCCCATCTCCTTGAATCTGGGCCCGTCCAGTGGCAGAACGTGGCAGAAACAGAGCCACGAAACTCGTGCAGCCTTCGGAGCGCTGGCTTCTGTCCCCCCTGCTCGGAAGGCAGCTCCCCCATGAGGTGTCCGTTGGGATCTGAGGAGGCCCCGGGGAGCCACATGGATGGAGGACCGCCAGCCTGGATTTGCGGAGCCACGTGGTGCCGGCTGACCCCCGCCTGCAAGCCCGACCCGCGGAATCACGAGCGAGCGGAAGGGCCGTTGTTTCCAGCCCCTGAACATTCTAAGTCTGCTTCTTGGCGAGACCGGTGCTCACCGCAAGAGACGACGGGCAGGTCTGGCTCTGCTGACCGCCGAGCAGAGCTGGGCAGCGAGCTGGGCCTCTGACCGGCGTACCCTCGGAGAACAAAGCACGCTCCACCACACATCCTGCCACCTCCGGGAGGCCGCCACGGGGACCACCAGCACCCGGGCTGAGCGACTCCTCGGTGCACGTCAAGAACAGGAGGCAGGCGGCCCCCCGTGAGTCCTGCCTCGGCAGGAAGCCCAGGGACACCCACACAGCTCTCCGCCCCGCAGAACGCACGGTCCCTCTGCGGGAACAGACCAGGACCTGCATGGGTCCTTCCAGAAACAGAATCCTCTCCCTGTGGGGAGGGGGACTTCTGTGCAAGGTAAGCAGCAAACACGGCTGATGTTTATAGCTGACGTCTAGAAAGGCACACGTTTGTGAAAAACGGAGACAGAAATAACTGAGACCACATGAATCGCCCTGGCAACCAGGTAGAGCAGAGACAAGGAAATTCGTGGTACCCCAAAGTCAAGGCCGAAGAGGTGCAGGGCATGAATGCACCCCGCGGGTACCCCGGGGCCCCATCCGTCCATCCATCCACCCCAGGTCTCAGTGGCCAAGGGCTCACCGTGTTCCCACTCCCCGTGTGGCGCTGGGGTCACTGAGGAGGAGAAAGGCAGAGTTCAGGTCCCTGCAGTCTCCCAGGAGCCCGACCTTTCCGCTCTTGGGGCGGGAGGCCACCCAGGACACAGTGACCACAGATGGAAAGAGGGAAAGAGACAAGACTCTCCCGGCCGCAGGATGGACGCGTCCAACATTCTGGCCCCAAACCGTCGGCCGCTCATTTTCTCCAATACCTTTGTTCTAGGTCCCTGTCCCCGAGGCTCCCTCTTGAACACCCCGTGGCTTCCCCCAGTCTCCCAGCAGGAGCCCTGATGCCTCCACGGGCTCCCCGGGCACCGCCCACTTCCCTCGGCTGCGTGATGGTCTCCCGTCCCCAACCGAGTGGCGTCATGCCGGCACCCGGTGCGTCACAGCAAGCAATCGGTGCGTGTGTAACCGGCGAACCCCACGTACCTCAGAGAATTCCACCCATCGTCACACACAAGCCCACTGATGCCCAGAGAGGGTGAATCACATCTCCGACGGCACACAGCTTGGGGGAGGGGGTCTCAGGGGCACACCTGCCTCCGAAGCCTTGCCTGCCGGACCCGCGGCTTCCCTGGGGAGACACGCGAGGCCAGAAGCCTCCAAGTGGAAGCCTGGGGGCTCCTCCAGCCCAGGGCCTGGGGCGGGGCGGGCGGGCTGCCTGGTTACGGCCACAGGAGAGCTGAGCAGCCTGACCAGCCACGGACGCAGACCGAGCCTCTGGCGGGATGGCACAGAGCGGCGCCTGCCAGGGGGGCGGCTTTCTCTCCCCGGCGGCACGGACCGCGTTTTCAAAGATGCTGCGAGAGGGCAGCGCGTAACCAGCCAGCCTCGGGTGCATCCAGGTGCGGCCCACCTCGAGGGCCGCCTGCCCACCGTGAAAAACACGCGACCAGCGAGGCTGGTTACCGCCACCCGGGCCTCCCGGGAGGTCCGTGCCCAGCAGGGCCGGGGCCGCTTCCCTAGTGCACGCTCCCGTCCAGGCCGGAGACAAATGCTCTATAAACTCCGGGAAAGGCGTGGCCGGCCACAGCTTCGGAAGGCTGCGTTCTCCCTGCACTTAGTGCGCAGGCAGGCCCTGGAGATGTGGGGTCAGTACTCAGTGCTCCGGAGGTCCTAGGGGCCAGGACTCCCCTAGGGGGAACGTCTGTGAAGAGGACGTCTGTGCCCCTTCTCAGAGGAAGGGACAACGGGTGGCTCCTGAAATGCTGGGACCAGTGTGTCGTCGGTGGTTACAAGACAAAGAGCTGATAATGAAGGCAGGGGGAGGGTGGTGCTCTCTACAGGGACTCGAGTTGAGGGGTGTATCAGTCAGCTCCACCGCGTAACAAATACCACAGACGGGGCTCACACAGCAGACACGTACTGTCCTCCGGTCCTGGAGGCTGGAGCCCGAGGTCCAGGCGTGGGCAGGGCCGGGGCCTCCCGAGGCCTCTCCCCTTGTGTGTGGATGGCCGTCCTCTCCCTGTGTCTTCAGGGGGTCGTCCCTCTGTGCGTGTCTGTGTCCTGACCCTCTCTTCTTTTTTAAAATTTTGTTAACGTCTATTTACTTTTTGAGACAGAGCATGAGCGGGGGAGGAGCAGAGAGAGAGGGAGACACAGAATCAGAAACAGGTTCCAGGCTCTGAGCCGTCAGCACAGAGCTTGACGCAGGGCTCGAACTCACGAACCGTGAGATCATGACCTGAGCTGAAGTTAGACACTCAACCGGCTGAGCCACCCAGGCGCCCCAATGATCCCCTCTTCCTACAAGGACCCCGGTCACACGGGATCAGGGCCCACCCCAGTGACGTCACGTTACCTCAGTCACCTCCATAAAGTGCCCCCTCTGCAGATACGGGCACGTTCTGGGGTGCTGGGGGTCAGCGCTCCACCATATGCATTTGGGGGGACACAGCTCAGCCCCCCACAATGCTCTCCTCCGGTGCTCACGGGGCTCCTTGTAAATGGCGGCCGCCTCAATGAGCCCATCGACCAACGCATCACGCAGAACCGCTGCTCGTGCCACAGCTCACGTACGTGACGCTGCACCCCATGACCGGCGGGGATCCAGTCCCCCTGAACGGAACAAAATGACACTGTGGCCCCCCGAGCTGTCCCCACGGTTAACAGAAGGGCCAGAACCCAAACCTTCACGAAGACATCTTCACCGACAGGAACTGCGAGGCACGGGTTAACGGAATAGCGCGTACCGACCACCCTCAACAGAAGTATCGGGAAAATCACTTCATCGACCCAATTTTACATTCTGCTTTCAGTCATTGCCAGAATACTCACTTATAAATGCAAATGGCAAGGGAATCTGTACTCATTAAGGCTTTCCTTTTCCTAGAGTTTTTATCAAGCCATCAGGAGGCTATCAGCTCGTGCAAGTGACAGGAAATCAAGCCTGCTTCATTAAGTCATACGCAGGGCGCCCGGGGAAACAATGAAGCGCCTTTCGTAAAGCATGACAGCTTCACTGGGGGAGCGTTCCTCACCCAACGTCCACACCCAATTCAAACAACAGCGCACCCCTCCTTGCTAACTTAATAAAGTCTGGTTAGCTGAAAGGTACTGGAAAAAAAAAAAGGGGGGAGGGGATAAAATCCTTCCTCCCACCATCGCCTCGCAGGCTCCCGGAGAGACAGACCCTCCGCCAGATCGCACTCACCTCCCGCGTGGCGCTGGGGCCCACGGTGACGGCGGCTCCCGCGGGAGCAACTCAGGAGGGCTTCCCGGTGGGCACGTCCGTTCTGTGGTCGCCTGACCACAGCCTTGCAGCGATGCTAAGCCAAAAGGGACATCTGGTTGATTGACTGACTGATTGATTGACTGATTGACTGATTGAAGGCCAAGCCCGTTTCCCAGGTCATCTGCCCCAGCACCAAGCAGCACGTCTAACCCCTCCTGACTCGGCACGGAGGTGGCACCAGGATAGCACAGAAGGTGGCCTGGGAACTGCCAGCCTCATCTCCACGTCTCCCAGGGCCCCGGCGTGGGGGCCCTGGGCAGGGGGTCCGGCTGGGGGGGCTGTCGGCACCGCCTCCTGCTCTGAGCTCCCTGCCCGGAGGCCCCCCCGTCCTGGCTTCGACCCCACGGCGCCTCATTCCTTTGCCAGAGACGCTGTGACAAAGCACCACGGACGGGTGACAACAGATACTTATTGTGTCTCAGGCCTGGAGGCTGGAGGTCCGAACCGGATGTGTTGAGGGTGCTGGTGCCCGTTTAGATCTGCAAGGAAAGGCCCCCGCCGGCTGTTCCGGCCTCTCTCCTCGGCCTGGAGACCGTCCTCGTCTTCACGCGGTGGCCTCCCCGAGCGCACGTCCGTCTCCAAACGTCCCCTTTTGTGAGGACGCCAGTCACACGGGACCAGGGCCCACCCTAGGGACCTCCGTTTGCCTTAATCGCCTCCGTAAAGGTCCCGTCTCAGGATACGGTCACGTCCTGAGCCTCTAGGGACGCCAGCACATGAAATCTGGGGGACAGGACTCGGCCCAGGAGGGCGCCGTTGGCTGGAGCGCTGGCCCAAGAGCAGGGAAAGCGGGGCACGGAGGAACCCCAAGCCTCACCAGCACCGAGCACGCCTCCCCGACCCCGGGACTGGGCGAGCAGGACGGGTCGGGCAGCTCCAGGGCGAGGCTTCGTTCCAGGTGGTCCTCGAGACCGCGTCTGACCAGATGTGTCCACAGGTGGCTGAGCCCCTCGTGCCACTAAGCGGCAAGCGCCTGTCGAGTCAACGTGGCGTCAGCACCGGGGGCGAGGGCTGGCGCGGGTCCCCGCGGGGCACGCAGGTGGCCGGCAGGCCCCGTCTGCTGCGACCCACCCCCCCCACCTTCTGCCCTCAGCTGCCCACAAACCACCTTAACTGAGGACGCCTCACACCTGGAGGTTACTTACCCGCTACTCCTAAGTCGCCTCACGTGTCTAAACTCGAGTTTTATTCGAAGAAGAAAAGCAGAAGCGTCCAGACCGAGATGGGAGGGACGCAGGTGATTTCGAGGCCCAGAGGGTTCCGGGACCAGAAGGCCTCAAGGAGTCGCCGTCACCGGCGTGAAGGATCTCACACAACGGCCCAGGAGTGACTTCAGGCCGGCTGGGGAGGGGAATTCAAAGTCTCAGGAGGGCCGAGGGAGCGTAAAATCTTCACCACACAATCGAGGGACGTGAAACCTCCTTACGAACTTCGACTGCGGGTTCAAAGCGGGAAGGACATTCGAGGCTCCTGCGACGTGAGCGGGACCCCCGTGAGCCAGGATGACCGCGAATGCCACGTGCAGGCGGGAAAACGCAAACGCCGCCCGCCGGGCCGGTCTCTTCCCTTCGCGGGTCGGGGTTCCGTGACCCCAAGAAGGCTTCAGACCCAAAGAGAGAAGCCAGAGGCATCTAACGTGCTTGGTACAGGAAGTCTAGCAACGAGGTTTTGTTTTCACACACTGCACCTGTTGGTGAAGAGGGCCTCACGGGTCAACGGTGTTTTCCCAGCCGAATACACAATCGAACCACAACGGTGTAAGATTTTACACTGAATGTGTAAGAACATTTTAAGAAAATCGAAAACACTTCTAGAATGTTTCAGAGAACTTAAGATTCCCCCGTCTTCAGTATCATCAGATTGCTAAGAATCACTTACGTATTTGAAACAGGAGTGTTTGGAAGAATTGAAGGGAATTTGAGTCTGTGAGATCCCACAAAGGCTCACTCTTTTCTTTTTTTTAATTATTTATGTATTTTTGAGAGAGAGAGAGAGAGAGCGTGCGCGCACAAGTGGGGGAGGGGCAAGAGGGAGACCCAGAATCCAAAGCAGGCTCCAGGCTCCGAGCTGTCAGCACAGGGCTCGAAGTGGGGACTCGAACTCACAAACCACGAGATCATGACCTGAGCCAAAGTCGGACGCCCAACCAACTGAGCCACCTACGTGCCCCCAAAGGCTCACTCTTAAGGGACTACAAAATCAACTAGCTTCACAAATAGAATAACAGTTGGAAATTACATTCTCCAGCTTTCAGTAAGTTACGTGTTTGGACGTGTACCTCTAATAACTTAAAGATCAGTCCTAAAATCGTATGTAACCAGAAATTCTCTTTGCCGGGTGGAAAGCCTCCGCTCGGGGACCAAGAAGACACGCTCAGCGGCTGGTGTGGCCCGCCTCCCGCTCTTTCTGCTGAAAAGAAAGATCTGCCAGAAGCCGCCCATTTCTCCGAAGGACCCGTGCTCGTGTGGCGCAGGTTCTGGCCGGGAACGAATCCGCGGCACGCCCCACCCCCTCCCTAGGTGCCTGGACACACGTTTGACCAAAGCCAACAAAACTCCCCACCCGGAGGGCTCCCATTCTCCCGGGAATCACAGCAGACTCGAAGGAGGAACACGTTTTAGTCCGGGAGTCAGTGTTACCCCACACCGTGTGCTTGAACCCCCAAGCCTCTCGTTCTCCTGAGCAAACGGCCGGACCTTCCCAGGATGGGGAGCGCGGGGGCGGGGACACGTTCCAAGTTCAAGACTTCCAAGCACACAACCCAGCCTCCGGCCAGGCTGCACGAGCCGGGTCTGGGAGGCGCTGTGTCCACGGACTGTCGGGCCCTCTGTCCGTCCATCCGGCAAAACTCCCCTCGATCGCACAGTAAATCCGGAGGCCGACGGGGTCCCCATCCCGTAAAGTCACCCCCGTAGGCGTCCCACAAATAACCTGATTAACTGGAAGGGAATTTCTGAGCCACGTCTCCCGCCAGGGCTCAGCCCAAGGAAAAGGCATTTAAAGCAAAGCCCCAGCCACGGAAGGTGGGAGTCGGGCCCCTGCTCACGTGGAGTCCGGTCAGGAGAAGCCCAAGTTGGAACACAGGGAAATGACTTCGGATGACGTCCAGAGCTACAGCTGACAGAGCAACAGCTCCAGCCCCACGAGACTCCCTCCCACTCGCAGCATCAGAGAGCCAGGACCAGCTCCTAGGTCCCGCGACGTCCTTGTGCGAAACCCAAAATGCAGAAGGCAGGGTCAGCGGAGGCTGGGTTTTCCGAGGCAGAGGTGGCTCTGTGGGTGTGGCCGTGGATTCCGATGCCCCCGTGCCCCGTGGCGGCTCGTCCTGCTGGGCCCATGGTGGTCGGTGACACTCCACCCGGCATTGATGACGCACGGATATCGGCCACCTGCCACCCCACCACGATGCACACAGGGCCCACGCGTCACCCAGCCCTGAGGCCCAGAGCCCACGATGGGAGTGGGACACTCAGGGGCGGGTACGAGGAAGCATCCAAAGACACCCGTGACCAGGGACGTGGAGTGACATGTGTCGCTTACCCCCGGGGCCGTGACCCAGTCTCGGCACTGCCCCTTGCTGTGTGACTTTGAGAATGTCCCTAGGCCTCTCTGAACCTCTGCCCCTTCACCTGCCCCATGGAGCTTTGACTCTCCCTTCGCAGCATCATGACAGTTAAATCAGACGACGTCTGTGTCGTTTCTGGCTGAAACACAAACGCATCAGAAGTCAGACTCCGGTAAACATAAAGGGCTGATGAAAACGACCTACGGATCCGAGATCACAAGACGCGGCAGTGAATGGGTGTTCACCAGGGAAAAGCCTGGGGCCCGGACCCCAAACGCGATGGGACCACGAGCACAGCTGCAGGCCCGTGGCTGTGCACCCTCCCAACCCTGGGTGACAGCGGGTCCCGGCCATCTCCTCCCTCAGTCGTGCACCAAGACAGGCACTTCCTGGAAGGAAAAGGTGGCCTGGCTCTCAAGGCTTTTTCTAGAAAATTCAGTCTCCCAGTAGCAGCCTGCAGGGGGCAGCTGCAGGCTCAGGGGAGGGGCAGATGTGACCGTCGGCCAACGTGCCCATGAAGCGAGTGGGGTCACCGGGGCCCTGGAAGGAAAGACGGACGTCACCTATGGCTGGGAGACGCAGCCACACCCTGCCCAGGATGAGCAGACACCGTGGCCGTGGGCGGCCCGTGCTGGGGTCGTTGGGGACGGAGTCACAGACGTAAGACATGCGGGAAGGCCGCAGAGCTCCAGCCGGAGAAGCCCTCGGTAGAGACACTGGCGTTTCACTCCAAAGCAGATGGTTCTTCCTGAGGGCAGGCTCGGCTTTGGTTCTCGTGGTTTGTCTGTTTTTCGAGACTGCTTTTTCTGACCAGTTTCAGGGTCACCGCAAAGCTGAGGGGAAGGCCCCGGGATTGCCTGTGTCCCCCTGCCCCACCCCTGTGCCCCAGCAGCAGCACCCCCACCAGAATAGCATCACCCCGAGTCCACCGCGGACATCCGGGGTCCCTCCCGGAGCCGCCCACTCTGTGGTATAGACAGGCGCACCAGGGTGTTTCCACTACGGGAGTCGTTTCCCTGCCCTAAATTCCTCCGTGCTCCCCCTGCTCGCTCCTCCCCACGCTCCGACCCCTGGCCGCCACCGACCCGGCCTTTTCCAGAAGGTCACAGATAGCGCGTGGCCTTTCCAGACTGGCTTTTTCGCTTAGTACGATTCATCCACGTTTCCTCCGTGGCTTCGCGGCTTCCCAGCTCACCCCCTTTGAGCGCCGAACACGACGCCGCTGTCTGGAGGGACGACCGCCCGCGTGCCCGCCACCTGCCGAGGGGCGTCTTGGCTGCCTCCAGATTCTAGCCATTGTGCCGAAAGCTGTTGTAAACGTCCGCGGGCAGCTTTGCGTGTGGACACAGGGGTTCAACTCCTGTGTGTCAACACCGATCCCACGGTGAGACTACCTTGCGTTTCACGAGAAACTGCCAACCATCCCGCGTCCCCACCCGCGGCGCGTGAGAGCTCCCGCCAGCGTGTCGCATGAGAGATCCGGACCCCGGCCCTTCTCGCAGGTGTGGGGGGCATTCGGGGGCCTTTTGCGCGCATGGGGGTGGGGGGCGGTTTAATATACAGTTCGGGGGCTTCTAGCTGTGCAGCCACCAGCACCCCCTGATCTCGGGCCAGTTCTGTCACCGCGAAGGGAAACCCCGCGCTGGTTCGCAGTCACCGCCCGACCTGCCCTCCTCCCAGAGCCCCGGCCTCCCAGACGGACCCCGCAGGCCTGCCTGGCCCGTGCGCTTCAGGTCACGTGTGCATTTCGTCGCACGCGCCGTGTGACCTCCTGTGTCTGGTTCCCTTCACTCAGCGCGTGTGACACTCCCCCACGTTGTGGCGGGTATCCACGCTTCCTTCCTTCTAACGCGTGGATGGTCTTCCCCTGGATGGATGGACCCCACCTGTCGAGCCATTCGCCTCTTGACGTGCGCTTAGCTGGGCTATTTCCACTTTGGGGCTACTGGGAATGACGCGGCCGTGAGCGTTCACACACGCGTGTTTACGATTCTCCTGCAGGTACGTATGTAACGTGCTCTCGTTGTCTTGGGAACGGGCCCAGGAGTGGACCTGCCGGGGACACGGGGGCTCGGTGCTTAACCCTGAGGAGCTAGCTGCCTGCTTTTCCCGGAGGGCGGCCACGCTTTAGCCACCAGCGTCGGCGTGGCCGGGACGGCGACTCCCCCTCGCCGGCCACCGCGTGTGCCCACGCCGTGCTCAGCTGCCTTCACTTGCAGCCAGACCACAGAAGGACCTCAGGGCTCAACTACTCGATTGTTTTTAGATCTTTGTTCCAGTGACTAGGACACAGAGGAGAACGTTTCGACCACCCCTCATTTAACAAATATTTACCGAGCATCTAAGACGTGGCAGGGCGGGCCCCATACGGGCACTGAGGACGTGTCAGTGGACGAATGAAAGATCCCTGCCCGAGCCACCCCACAGGAAGGAGCAATGGTGACAGCTGTGGAAAATTAACGGTCCTTAAAAGTTCCTTCCAAGATTAAAAGCTGATTCCCACATCCCTCCACGGACAGCCTGTAGACTCACGTGCATTACTCTTCCCCGCACCAGCCCCAGGATGCCCACAAAACCGTGGCATTCTCAGGCACCACACGGAAAAAAGCATCACAAGTACAAAGTCGCGGTCCCAGGAAGGGGTGCGTCCCCGCCGAGTTTCAAGCCCACACACCCCGTGGTCACAGCTGTACCGTAAGCCCAGCGACCCTCCCCGGTTTTCTTTTTAAGTTTCTTTATCTATCTTGAGAGAGAAAAAGGGAGCACCAGCGGGCGAGGGGCAGAGAGAAGGAGACAGAATCCCAAGCAGGCTTTGGGCCATCAGCACAGAGCCCGAGGTGGGGCTGGAACTCACGGGCTGTGAGGTCGTGACCTGAGCCGAGATCAAGGGTCGGAGGTTTAACCGGCTGAGCCACCCAGGCGCCCCAGCGACCCTCCCTGTTTTACAGACGAGAGGCGGCCCGAGACATCTGGGTAGTGAGCGGCTCATGGCTGCCATGTGGGTACCAAGCACCCACGACCCACACGCCGCAGACAGACTCCAGGTTTGGGAAAGCCCCCCACGCCCCGGTCCGAAGGAAAGCGTCATCACCAGAGGGGTAGAAATGAATCTGGGGATGGGCTACAACTAGCATCTCCCTGCAGTCACCTGCACTGAGGAACCTTCTGGAAGCTGCTGAGTGCCTTCTCCAATGCCACATTTCCGGGAGCTTCCCTGAAGGGAGCAGGACGCTGAGCACAGTGAGGATTATCTGTGCAGGTGCTGGTTTATCTGCTTGCTGACCTCGCTGCTACGTGAGGGCGAGGCACGTGCCCACGTGGCCCTGGGCCCGCAGCAGGTGCTTAACCACGGAGTGCCGCGTGAGTGGACAGTGGCCCAGCGGCGAGGGTCCCAGGGGCACGAACTCACTGCCCTGAGGTGTCCCACGCGCGGCCTGGCAGGGGCATCGTCCCTCTGCTACCAGCCTGGGTTGCGGCCTCTGTGCCGGGGACCCCGCCCCTCACCTTGTGAGGACGCTGGTTCCCAGCCTGGCCCCTCGTCTCTCTCCGCCCCCTCGGGGCTCCAGGCAGGTGAGGGAACAACAGCTCAGAGTGTGGACAGGACCCCAAAGCGCACGGTCGGCCCCCTCGGGGGCTCAAACCCAGGTCGCGGCGCCCCACGTGGGGGATGGGCAGGGCTCACGGGTCCCATTTCAGAGATCGGTAGACAGAGGCCAGAGAGGTGAGGGCATTCCAGGCCACGGCCAGGCAGAGGCAGAGCTAGAAGCCAGGCCCCCATCTCAGGAGCCCCTCCAGGAGCCTGTAGCCAGGTGGCCCGCACAGGTGTCCAAGGAGGCCACATCAGCCAGTGCCACCATCCAGAGGGGACCGGCAGAAGGCCACCATGGGAAAGTGCCCGAGTCACAGGTGGGCCAGAGCACGCCCAGGTTGACCCCCAGGGCTCTACTCCTCCGCATCCAGGGCTCCTGGCCCCACCTGGACCGCCACACTGCCAAGTGCATTTAACGGCCACCTTCTCAGGTTAAGACAGAAAGAGCAGAAGGGCAAACAAGGAACACGGGGCTGACCCGGGTGTGGAAGCCACGGCCCACAAGGCCAGGGAGTCAGACGTCCCCGGGACGGCCCGCACCAGCGCTGGGCGACCTTGGCCCTGTCTTCTGTTTTCCCAATTTTCTATAGGGTGGCAACATGCGTGAATTTTTATACAGAAAACATGTGAAAACACCCAGGCCTAAGTGACCCTCGACAGCCGCACGGGGTGGGGATGGCCTTTGGAATCAGTTGGGCCTGGCGTGGGGCCCCCGGGGCCTTAGACAGGCCATGTGGCATTGCTGTCCCCCACCAGGGCTCGGGGACGAGCTTGCTCGCTGAGGATGGGCTCAGTGGGTTATTCACCACTTTGCTGTTTAATCAGCCAACACAGTGGCCACATCAGACATTTTGTACTGAATGGTCTCCGTGGCCCCAGCCCAAACGCTCTCTGTCCCCCATCCAAGTCACCCCGGCTGTTGCCAACTGCCTCCTGGCGCTCGAAGGCTGTCAACGGAGAAATCACAGCCCAGGGAGGCTTGGGCCACTCTCTGTTCCAAGGACCTCTGTCTAGCAGACAGCAGGGGTGGTGTCTACGCAGAGAACAGGCCAACAAGGAGACTGGGCACAGCGAGAACCTGGCCAACGAGGAGCCCAGCCCTGTGTTTAAGTAACAGCAGAAAGGGGGGCTGGCCCCGCCCCCACGCAGACCCTGCCGGGCACTCATGTGTCTGGACCCTTCCTCCACAGGCAGTCAGTCCTCCCGCTCTGGGTGGAATCCTCGTACCCTGCAACCTTTGCTCCCTGGGATTCTCAGGGCTGGCTCTTGTCACCCCGAGGGCTCCGATGGGGGATCCCTCCCATATCACTGAGTGATTCTTCTGTCGGGGTCTCGACGGGGGCCTGCGCATGGGGAGGGCCTCCCGGACCCACAGCCCCAGGATCAGACAGGCCCTGAGGGGAGCCTGGGCCCCTGGGAAGCTGAGCTGGTTGGAGACCCTCAAGGAGGAGAAGGTGTGCACGTTCCAAGATGAGAAACTAAATCCGGGGAAGACCAGCTCTCTGGGCTCACCCTTAGTGACTCGAAATTCAGCACCCTCCCCAGGCTCCATGCTGGGGCCACGTCCCCGCTTCAGGACAAACCTTGAG
This sequence comes from Panthera leo, assembly GCF_018350215.1. Taxonomy (NCBI): domain Eukaryota; kingdom Metazoa; phylum Chordata; class Mammalia; order Carnivora; family Felidae; genus Panthera; species Panthera leo. The sequence goes on from NC_056688.1 coordinate 112,574,532, forward strand.
AAGGCATGTGGCGGAAGACCGGGAAGACAGGACTCTCATTGCCCATCGGTACCACGTGGGTGCCCAGTGGATCCTTCCTCCCACGCCGGTGACTCCACAGAACGAGGGAAATAGGGCAGTGGGTGGGCGTGGGCAGAGTCAGGCAGGCCAAGCCAACTGTCCCCACAACGAGACCACAAGCCCCCATGAGTCGTCGGAGCCCGGCATTTGCTAACCACCCGGTCTCCAAGAAGGAAAGACAGGCTCCGAGAGAAGTAACAGCCACGTAAACCAGGGGCTGACACGTGGTGGAACCGGGACGTGGTCCCGCGTGGCTCAGACACGGCGCCCACGCTCTTCGAGGCTGCTGTGGGGGGGAGGGTGAACTCAGCAGGCCCGAGCCGCCCGAACCCGGCCCCTTCCGGAGGCCCCAGGCGTGGCCCCTCCGAGTCCTGGGAATGATCTACGTGATCCAGTGTTTCTGCCACGTGAGGCCTTGGGCCACATCACACGGTTTACGCTAACAGTGTGACTTGGGAATGGGGACCCCCGGCCCACCGGTGCCGGCCAAAGCCTCTGGAGGGGCTGGACGCCGAGGTCGGCCGTGCCTAGGTGACCGACCCCCGGTAAGATCCCGGCCTCGAGGCTCGAGGAGCCTCCCTCACCGGCGACGGTTCACATGTGCGGTCACACGTGGCTGCCGGCAGAATTCGACACCGTCCCCAAGACCCCACGGGGAGGACGGCTGGAGGCTGGCGCCTGGTCTCTCCTGGACGGCCCCGTACCCCTGCTGACTCTAACCTGGGTCCTTCCACAACTGTGTTCCACTGAGCTCCGTGGCTCCTTCTGGAGGCTCTGTGATCCCGGGGGGTGGTCTCGGGGACCCCTGGACATACCTGTCCTGTCTGTGGCTGTAATCCACGAGCGGGCTGCGTGGCAGGGTGGGGAAACTGAGGCCTGCGTCCATTTACGTTTTCGTAACCGTCAAAGACGCAAATCCAACGGCACAGAGGCGTTCTGTCTGCTGACACGGTGGTCGGAGCACCAGGGCCAGGTGCCCGGCGACGCGTCCCAGGAACGGCGGCCCCGGCGGGGGGATCCCACAGACGGGTAACAGGATCCCGTGCGTCTCCCGTCTGGGCGGCCCAGACAGCTGTAAGGCGAGGCTGTGCGGGAAGGGACCCGAGTCCCCACAGGCAAATTCTCGGGTGACGGGCTATCCCCGAGCAGACGCAGCACGAGTGGTCTCTCCTCCCCGTGGCGGATGCCGCCACCGCGGGACGGCAGAAACAGGGGGACTTTGCAGACACCCCAGGTGTCTGTCCCGAGCCGGCGGCCCCCGCACTGTTAGGAGAGAGCAGGACTCCCGCGGGTCCCCAGCGAGGCCTCGCCGGGGCCACTGTCTGCTTTGGAGACGGTTCCTATATAAGCCACGTAAGACACACGAGGAGGCCAGCAGTCACCACAAACAGCCCCTTGTCTTTCCACGCTGACCACAGAGCCGTGCAGCCCAGGGAGGGGGCCGGGGGCAGACGCCCTAGAGACACCACCTCCCCACCGGCCCATCCCTTGCGGAGGATGCCGGGCAGAGGAATGGACGCCTGGACCCGGGGCTGGGTCCTCTGTCTGAGGACACAGCTGAGTGTAGACAGGAGACAGCCAGACTTAAGCGGTGGAGGCCAGCATCTGCATCTGGGTCTGCCTCCCCTTTCCCGCGAAGGGAGCCCCCGTGAGGGGCAAGAGGAAGAAGACAGGAGAGGGCAGACCCTGTGTCCCCACGGTGCCGCCGTGCGCCCGGGGCTCTTGGGAGCCCCGTTTTAGGAACCGGGAGCCCGTGGCCGTGTGGCCGGAAGGACCCCGGGCCCTGGCCTCTCGCTGGTGTGGCCCAGCCCGCCAGGTTCTCGCCTCATCTTCCAGACCGGCCTGGACCACGGGTGTCATTCTCAGCAGCTTTGGGCTGTCCAGAACCCACAGTCACAGCCTCTCTCTGTCAGAGGATGCTGACCCGGCCCCAACACGGGACACGGCAGCCCTGCCCAGCCTCAGCCTGGCCACAGCCCGCACTCCTGACAGGGTCCCCGTCTTCTGGCCTCTTTACTCCCTCCCGGAACCCAGCCCACGGTCCGGCGGGAGGCGGGAGGAAGGAGGGAGAGCGCAGCCACAGGGTCCCCAAGGCACCACTGTCCCACTGGATGACCAGTGAGGGCCTGGCCTCACCCCTAGGACAGAATCCTCCCTCGGGGTCCTCCCCACCTGTTTGCTGGAATTCAATATGAGGAGACCCAAGTCGGCCGCCCACAAGTTCCTGAAATGGGGGTGGGACACGTTTGGATTCTCTCTAAATTCCACCAGGAGGAATGTTGCAGAAAAGGGGCAGGTCTGCCGAGGCTCCGTCCCGACCTACCGGGTCACCCCTACGCACACTTGGAAGTCTGGACCAGGGAGGGCTATTCGCGAGCTGGCTGGTGGCCGGGGAGTGTGGAGGGTGTGCAGGGGGCCCACGGGGCCGAACCCAGGGTCATCTTACGTGGTCGCAGAGGTCCAAGCGAGGGGAGACCAGAGAGCTGCCCCTGGGCTGCGGCGGGGGGAGGGGCTCCCGTCACCACGAGGGTCCCACCAGCCCCATCCCTGGGGACCCACGTCTGACTTCGGTCCCCGAGCCCCAGGCCGGCCCGTGTGGGGCTGTCAGCATCCCCATAAGTGACGGCTCCGTGAACACAAGAGGGAGAACGAACAAGTGAACTCCCCAGACCAGCTCAGGACACCTGACCCACTAGGCCTTCGCTCTGACGGAGGCGGGGAGCGTGGAGGGACCCGTCAGTGCAACGTCCTCTGTGTCCTCCTCAACACGCTGGTGGTGCATTCGCAGGTTCTCCTCCCCAGCTCCGATCCCGTCTTTTTTTTAACGTTTATTTATCTATTTTGAGAGAGTGCGTGCAAGCATGAGCGGGGGGGGGGGGGGGGGGGGGAGGGGGGGCAGATGAGAGGGAGAGGGAGAGAGAGTCCCAAGCAGGCTCCGTGCTGTCAGCGCAGGGCCCGACGCGGGGCTCGAACCTACGAACCGCGAGATCACGCGCTGAGCCGGAATCAAGAGTCGGACGCTTAACCAGCTGAGCCACGCAGGGGCCCCTTGGATCCCGCCTTTGAAAGGCCTCGCCGCAGACAGGTGCGCTCACGAGAAAACGCCTGATGGGCCTGAACTACATCTCCACATCCGGCATTTCCCGTGCCTTTCATTAAACGGGACGGCGAATCTATTCCGGGAGCGTTAAACGCTCCTGTTCGCTGAACTGTCCCCTCGGAAAACACCCAGGGATGATTCGCACGGAAGGTGAGTGTATGCACACGTGGGTGGAAGGAATAAACAGAAAAGAGACGCAGAAGCTTAAGTATTCAGAGCAACTGGGAACCCGCAGCCGACCCTCTCATCCCTGCCCACGCTTCTGACAGACGTCAAGCTGCATGACTCACATGTCCACGGCCACGGAGCCACGGCGATACCACGCAGCTCCTCTCCGTGTGCTTCCCAAAGACCGGCTTGCTACCTAGGCAATCGGGTGACAGCTTGCAATATGATAAACACGTCACCAGTCGGAAGGAAGGAAGGAAGGAGGGGAGGGAGGAAAAACGAGACAATCCGGATTCCACCAAACAGAAAGTTACAGAGCAAGGACCTTCCCAGAGGCCAGGACCAGTGCCCCCACCCACCCCCCACCACCAACCCCGTGAGCCGGATTCCTCCCCATCCAGGCCTGCTCGTCCTCAGCCCCCAAATCTGAACAGCTCTGACCAATCCCCGAGGTGGCATTTCCCAGGAGACCAGCCCAGAGCCGGCCTTTCGGGAGGGGGCCCACAGGGACTGCTCATCTCCGGGCTCAGGAGCTGAACAATGAGTAAGGGATTCCTCTGCATCCCTTCTGCTGGCTTCTGGGTTGCCCTTCCCTGAGTTTCAACCCACTCCAGTAACAAATCACAGACAGCCGGAGATTAGAGCCTGAGGGATGTGCTGGGTTTCAGCCCGTCTGAAGCCTGCTCCCCAGAAAAATTTCTAAAGACCTCAAAACGTCTAAAGTTCAACCGTGAAGAAGGCCGCCCTGGAGTTGCAGCTGTTCCAATATCGCTGTATTTTAACCCAGGAGGGGCACGGAAGGTGAACGTGGTAGTGCTCGGTGAGGTCCAGGCGTGGGCAAGGCGTGGCTGGGGAGGCACCTGGATGACCTGGGGCTTGAGCAGGAGTCACTGCGTGGTGGGAAGTGCTAAGGCGGGAGTAGCCATCCAGGGAGGAGGGAGCCCCAGCAGAGGTGAGAGCAGAGGGGCATCGGGATGGACTAGGAGAGGCTCAAGTCCAAGGACGGAAATGGAATCCCCGTCCCGTAAACCCTATCCTGTCTGGTGCGGCTTCCAAATTCCAGGGCACATCCAGCTGGGTTTGCACACAAGCACCCCACCCCTGCCCCCTGTGGAGTCCTGGGCAGGTGCTTCAGACATCACAGCTGGGTATAACACAGCCCTGAAGGAGCCCACACGGGAGCCAAGTCAGCACAGCACAGGGGCCAAAGGGCCTCTCAGGGATGAGAAAGGCTGACTCTGTTTCTCCCTGCGTGTGATCTTCAGGGGGATCCCACCCCCACCCCCTGTGGAGTCCTGGGCAGGTGCTTCAGACATCACAGCTGGGTATAACACAGCCCTGAAGGAGCCCACACGGGAGCCAAGTCAGCACAGCACAGGGGCCAAAGGGCCTCTCAGGGATGAGAAAGGCTGACTCTGTTTCTCCCTGCGTGTGATCTTCAGGGGGATCCCACCCCCACCCCCTGTGGAGTCCTGGGCAGGTGCTTCAGACATCACAGCTGGGTATAACACAGCCCTGAAGGAGCCCACACGGGAGCCAAGTCAGCACAGCACAGGGGCCAAAGGGCCTCTCAGGGATGAGAAAGGCTGACTCTGTTTCTCCCTGCGTGTGATCTTCAGGGGGATCCCACCCCCACCCCCTGTGGAGTCCTGGGCAGGTGCTTCAGACATCACAGCTGGGTATAACACAGCCCTGAAGGAGCCCACACGGGAGCCAAGTCAGCACTGCACAGGGGCCAAAGGGCATCTCAGGGATGAGAAAGGCTGACTCTGTTTCTCCCTGCATTTCTCCCTGCGTGTGGCCTTCAGGGGGATATTTAATCTCAAGCCTCAGTTTCTTATCTGTCAGATGGGCTTAAGGCCACCCACCCAGAAAGGCACTCAGCGTTAACCCCAGACATAAGTGCCAATAAACAGCAACAAACACAACACAATAATGTGAAACAGCCAGAGCCCAAGGGTGCACACACACATGCACGCACCCCTTGTGATTTAGACAAGGATCTACCACATGTCGGCGTATCACAGGCTAGGGCGATTAAGAAATTCCATGGCGCAGCTGGGATGTCAAACGTTTTATTTCCCCAGATGAAGATATCTTAGGAAGCGAAATGTACCATCAGCATCATCCCTAACAGGGAGGACACTCACCCCCACGGTCTCGGAAAAAGTCGACACAAAACACAGCCTGTCCTTCCAATCGAATCCCCCGAGCTTCGTGTAAAACTCCCTGTCAGGTGCCGAGTCTCTGCACGTCACCCGGGGTTGGGGCGGGCTGGGCAGGAACTGGAGGACGAGGGCACCAGACTGGACACCAGAGGCCAAGCACACGCCCGCCCGGGGCACAGGGACGTCTCCACACGGAGTGGGCAAAGCGCGTGGAGCACGGGGTGGGAGGCTCCCAAGGGCTGTTCTGACCCAGAAGCCACCCTGCAGGACACGGGAGCCACCTGGCCAGGCCACTCAGGACGCACATCTCACTCCCCACCCCAGGGAAACCTGAACGGGCACAGCTGATCTGCCTTGGAACAACCTGCAGAGGGTGCTCTGGCTTGGGGATCCGGCCAAGCGACCCAGCCCGTGGGTCGGGCTTCCCATGTCACACGGCGCCTCACGCGTGCTTGGCCTTCACCGGGTCACGGCGCCCCTCCCGTGGGGGGCGTGTTCACGGGACCACAGCATGCGGCGGGCGTGCACGCGCCAACGCGCACACGCAGACTCGGTTCCTAGACCTGGGACACGTTCCTGGCATTCGTGAACTCCCCGCAAAGCCATCAAGCCCCGAAGCGGTGCCCCCTGCAGCTGAGTGAGCTCCGATTCCAGTCCAGCATCAGCTCTCTGGCTGCGGCCCCTGGGCTCTCAGACGGCAAACGTTCTGGACACGAGGTCCTCACTCGGGGTCCCCCAGCGGAGCCCCTGGACCTTGGCTCCTCGGGGAGACACGCTGAGGGGCACCCCCCACCCCGGGATTAGATCCCGTGGCGTGGACTCCTTAGCGGGAGCAGGACAATGGCCACAACCTGCCAGACACTGGACACGGGAGCCGGGTGCCTCAGACCCACATCCTCCCAGGAGACTCATCGGACGCCCAAATAAGTCTGTGGCCCCCAGAGGTGGAAAATGAGCCAGTTTCGCGAGCTTCCAGGGGCCCTTTCGGGGGTGAACCTCAGTCCTAGGGTGCTCCCAGGGCCTGTCCTGTAAACCCACCCTTGGTGATTGGTGGTTGACGCCCAATGGCACCCTCCCCGCCAAGAACGCCCCCCGTTTGGCTGTGAGGCTCTTCTCAGTTGAAAGAGACACGTACACGTTTGTGTTCACACGAATACACCTTTACTTACATCCAGCCTCGCCTGACCTCTCTCTCACTGACCGGCTGTGTCCGCGAGCCCAGTAAATCCAGCCGCACACGGAGAAGACCGGGTCGTAAGTCACTCCACCTGCTTCCTGCCACCCACTGGGCACGGGCTTCCGGAGGAACCGCATTCCACACCTAGACCGGGCCCTCCCTGCTTCAGAGAACTCGCTCGGCAGCCCCACGGCTGGAGGTAAAATACCTCAGGGAACAGAGACGGAACGTGTGGCTGGCCGCCCTCTCTTCCCCTCACGTCCCGGGTCCTCGGACATAGGACCCTGGGAGTGGGCGGCCAGCCTGCCCCCCCCACCCGATTCCTTGGGGACACTGCAGCCTAGAAGCCTCCCTACCCCCGCTCAGGGGAACGGCGCTAAAACTTCAGGCCGAGAGGGCTCGCTGGGACCCCCTGGCGCTCCTGTCTCAGAGACCTGCCCCCCGGGACGAGTCACAGAAATGGAATCACACAGCGTGCGCTCAGTCGATTGTCTTTTCTTCCTCCATGTACTTTTGAGGACAGCTTTGTCCTTGCCCAAAGTCACCTCTGCCCAGGGCTCCTTAAGGTCCTCACCTGAGTCCCTTTCAAAATCTGTGATAGCAACACACACCTGACCCGGCCTGGCCTAGGGTCCACCTCAAAGCTGTTCAGCTTTCTCTAAAGCCAAACAGTATTTGAAAACCACATTGTTTTTTGTTTTTGCAAAACCCCAACTGAAAACACCACGTCACACAGAAAACGGTCCTGAGACTGGAATGCCGAGGAAAATCCTGCCGTGGGTGAGACACCAGACAGCTCAACTTTGTTCCCTTTTCGCCCTGGCTGCCAGGAAGCTCAGGATGAGTACCGTACGTAACTGTAAGGATGCTCGCTTACCCCAGAGGTTGGTCTTAAGGATCCCGAGGGGTTAAAGCGGAGTTTTACCGATGCGGCCTGCAGCAGAATCATTTTGGAAGGAGGCCACAAAGACAGATTCCTACTGAGTTAGATTTCTTGTGCATCCGGTGCTAGAACCTGCGAGATGCCCAAGAATTCTTGGTCCTCAGGTGAGGCCCTGCCGTCAGAGTGAAACGACCCGGCCCATTCCCGAGGACGGAGGAGAACCTTCTGGAGGAACTGATCTGGCGGCCCATTCCCTAGGACGACCACCTGGGGCACCAGAAACCCTCTCTGCTCTCTGACCCCTCACTGGGGGGGGGGGGGGGGGTGCCCGCTTACACCCGCAAGCGGGAAGGATCATTTGAGGCAATAACAAAGAACACCTGAGGAGATCCGAATCCCATTCGCAGGTAGGCTAATGCCTCCGAGTCTGTGAGAACTCACGTGAGAAAGTGAATTAACTGTCACTCTAAAGCAGAACCCTTCTGCCGCTACTTAGGTGACATCCTGGCTACTAACTAAATCGCCACTCGAGGGTCCTTTCCCGCTTTTTTCTGAGAGGCGGCAGGAGGGGATGGCAGCAAAGAGTCTGAAACACCCACAGCCCACGCAGGTTTATCGCGTGACACACGGCCCCACGCAGGCGCCGGGGCGTGGGGGGTATGAGGGGCCGTACGTGATGAACGGAGGCCCTTAGGACAGCAGGAGGCCGCTGAGGGGCAGGGTCCCTTGCCGGACGGGCAGCTGAGAAGGAGGAAAAGGAGCCCAGGTAAACCTCGGCCTGACGGAGGATTCTGCCTCCGCTCTGCCACTAGCCCGGGCCCCAGCACTGCCCACAGAAGAGCCACGTCGCGGTGACGGAAGGCCCTCCGCATCCACAACACAAGGACCTCCATCCTTCCTCCAGCCGAGGGGCCCCGGGAAGCTCCTCCTGGGCTAGTCTCCCAGGGAGCAGCCACCCCCGTATCCTACAGGCGGCCAACTGTTACCGTAGATTCACTCGTAGCCCTCCTGTGGGGCCCAGACCGGCTCCTCCTTTCTCCCTTCCCCTTGTTTGGCAATGCCCACCATCGCAGGGGTGGCTGCTCTGAGATCGAGTGTTCCCCACCAACGGGGAGCCGATGCACGTTCCCGATGGAGAGACTCGAGGCCCGACCCTGACCAAGGATCTCCAGAGAAACTTCTGCAGCACAGCCGCCCCCTCACAGCCCCCGGCACGGGGACAGGCCAGAGCTCCAATCAACCAGCCAGTGTCCTCCCGTCATGAAGAAACCCAGAAGTCAGAGGGCCTTGGTGCTAGCTGGAGCTCAGGGACGTTGGGTCATGAACGGACCGGCGGGCCTGAGGCAGACGCCCCCAAAGGCAACAACAACAGAGGAGCAGGAACTGGGTGCAGGCCGGGGTTCAAAGCCCGACAAGGGAACAGTACCGGGCAGCAGCTGGAGACAGGAGGATCCCGGCCCTGCCCACTCAGCCAGGACAGCTGGGGCTGGCACGGTCCCCCACGGAGCCCCCCACCACCCCCTGCCAGGAGAACGCCCATCTTCGCCGGCGGAGGGGCGGGACGCAGCTCAGAGCAGGCGGAGGGACGCCGTGGAAGGGCCCGGACAGGGGAAGAGGAGGGTCCAACTGGGTTTCAGGCAGGGCTGGGAGGAAGGGAGCTTGAGGCGCCCCCCAAAGCCGATGGCGACCAGGACCAGGGCGGGACAGTGGCTCCTACGCTCTGCCCTTGCCTGCTCTATTCATATCCCCAGGACACGTGTTCTCACCAGGGTCTCGGGGGGCCAAACAGATCCTCGGGTTTTTAAGTATAAGGTGCAGATACAGAAGAGACACACGAACAGATACACAGCATTTCACAGCACGAACAACTCATTGGGGTGGACAATTAGGAAAAAAATATCGAAAACATCTCTCTCTCAAATAAATAAGTAAATATTAAAAACAACAACAACAACAACAACAACAACAACAAAAGTTTGAGAAACATTGTTCAAAGGGATTTGGACCTCCACACTTTCCTTGATGGTCGCCGGTGACAGGGCCAGGGGAGAGGACACAGTGTGTGCTCAGCCTGAGCTGAATTAAGCCACCCGATGCCCCTGTGGCTGAGAGTGAGGTATGCTGGGTGCCACATCCTCCCCTGAGCATGACAACAACCTCGAAAGGTGAAGTCGGTCAAGGTGAGATCCACACCCAGGCAGCACTCAGCGAGTGCCCACCCTTTAACCACATGCTGCACGTGAAACAATGCCGACGGAGCACACAGTAGGTGCTCAGTAAAACGGGCACTGGGCTCTAGACAATGGGCTCAGCGCGTGTCTTGACTCTGTAGAACCAAGGTCACGGGCTTCCCTCCACTGTTCCCTGCCCCCAAGCACAAACGGGTGTCCCCGTGACCATGCAAAAATGGTACAGGGACACTCAGAGCACCCCTCTTGTCCTCCATCAACCCTTAGCCACACTGGCTGGGTCCAGTACGGGCACGGCAGCTAGGACACCGCAGAGCAGACAGGAAAAGGCAGAGCTGGGGCCCCAAGCGATGGTCCTGGTAAGTCCCCTCGAGGTCACATCAGCAGGGGACCAGGGAGCAACTTTGTTTCTCCAGGGTTGAGGACAACTCCAGCCACCTTCTCCCCCCCCCCCCCCGCCAGCCTAACACAAAACCAAGAGCCTGACGATAAGAAACTGACCATCCTCTGGCCACAGTGCAAAAGGGGTGAGGCACACCACAGCAGGACGGTGGCGACCAGCTTGCAGGTGAAAAAGACAAGGAGAAAATGCGCTAACTCACCAGAGGCGCTGGCAGACTGGGCCCTGCAGAAAAGCTTCTTAGGACAGGAAGCGTCTGTGCTCCGGTGAGCCGCGGCACGGAGACTGGAGGGACTTTCAGAGCTGGGAGAGACAAGAAGACCAGGACATGGTCAGGCAGATGCTGTCGAGGGGCAGAATGTGAAATCTCCAAGCGGATCCTGGCGTCTCTGAGCTAAAATCCAGGGGCTGCACCTCTGCCTCAGCCGAGACGGTACAGGTGCGCCTTTCCCCATCTCTCCCACACGGTGCAATTAAAAACCAGGATGTCGTACAGAAGACACACACAAGACTCCTGAAGGGGGAGAGAAGGAGGAAGATTGGCAAGGGACTAGGGACCCCGAGGAACGGCACGGTGGGCAGTTCTCTAGGCTGGGTTTTTGCCTCGTCCAGCCCAGGCATGGAGCTAAAGAAGTTGGAGACCCAGACGTTCGGTAGAAGCAGACAAAAAGCCACCACGGATGATTGTTCTCTGTAGCCAAGGGACCAGGAAAGTGGCAGCCTAATGAGACAAGGTGTTTACACAATGACCACTCTCCTGCAGCCAGACACCAGAGAAAAAAATGGCACCCACCCGGACCCGCCGCAGCAAAGGTTGAGTAGGGAGCTGAGACCGCCACCCTCCGTAGCTGCAATAGGCACCCCAACCCCCCACTGGGTGGTGTCAAAAAAGCCTAAGTAAGAGCTGGGACTTTTTTCCCCACCAGGTGGTAATGAATCCTCCTCTCGCTCCATGGCATTAGTGTGGGCAACGTGGGGAGACTGGGTTTCCATACCCACTCGGCAGTAACAAGGCACCCCCCCCTCCCTCACCCCACTGAGCTGGTGTCAGGAAAGAGCTAATGGAAAGTCAGGACTTTCTCCATCACCACCAGAAATGAGGTCACCCCGCCACGGCATTGGTGGGGACCACATAGAGAGCAGGAGCACCCAACCCCACCAGCAATAACAAAGAACTTCCCCACTGGAGTGTCAACAGAGCCCAAACTGTTGATAAGACTGCTATGTCCACCTGGCAGCAATGGGACAGCACCCTCTCCTCCCTTGAGAGAGCAGTGTCAAAGAACACCAGCTGAAACTGAGGTTTACGAGGATACAGAGTCTCACCAGATAATATGAGAACATACTCATCTCCACCGAAAATCACTCATCATCCCAAGAACCAGGAAGATCTCAAATGGGAAAAGGACAATCCATGGCAGCTGACACTGGGGTGACAAAGATGTTAGAATTATCTGACAAAGAGGTTAAAGCAGTCCCGATAAGAATAAACAATTAGGAACGTGCTGGAAACAGATGAAAAAACTGGAAGTTTCATTTTAAAAAAAAAAAACATAAAATCTGAACAAAGAAACAAAGAAGAGCCAAGTCAAAATGTTGGAACTGAAAAATGTGGTCATTGAAATAAGCAGCTCACTGGATGGACTCAACAGCAGAATGGAGGGGACAGAAATAACTGGAAGACAGACCAACAGAAATTACCTAAGCTGCACGGCAGAAAGAAAACATACTAAAAATTAAACAGAGCCTCAGGGACCAGTGTGCCTCTAACCTCATCATAGACCCAGAAAGAGAGAAGAATGGGGAGGTCCAAAAAAGTACTCAACAATATAACGAAGAAAACATCCCCAATTTGGCAAGAGACATAAACCTACAGATTCAAGAAGCTTAACAGGTCCCAAATAGAATAAACCCAAGGAAATTCACACCAAGATGAATCATAATTAAACTTCTGAAAACTAATAACAAAGAAAAATCTTGAAAGCAGGCAGAGAAAACTGATACTTTATTTATAGCAGGGAAACAACTACAGTAATAGTGTATTTCTCATCAGAAACTATGGATGACACACAAAATTTTTGGAGTAACGAATGAAAAGAACTATGAATCTAGAATTCTATATCCAGCAAAAATATCCTATAAGAAAAAAGAGAAAAATCAATACATTCTTGGTCAAAAGGAAACCAAGAGAATTTTCCATCAATAGCCCTATCCTAAAAGAATGGCTGAAGAAAGCTCTTTAAACAGAAAGGAAACAATAAAAGAAGGAATCCTGGAACACTGGGAAGGAAAAAAGAACACAGTAAGGGAAAATAGGGGTAAATAAAATTGGCTTATCTTCTCTCCTCAAATTTTCTAAATTATGTTTAACAATTGAAGCAAAAATTATAATGCAATCTGATTTGGTTCTAAATGCACGTAGAGAAAATATTCAAGACATTTATATTATTATAAGTGGGGGAGGGTGAAGACACATAAAAGGAAGTAAGGTTCATATATTTCACTCAAACTGGTATCACAGTAGATGGTGGTAAAATTATACATATAAAATATAATGCCTAATCACTTAGAAAGCTAAGCAAAGCCCAAAAACAATTATAGATAAATCCAATTGAAATGCTAAAAATATTCAAATAACCCACAAGAAGGCAGAAAAATGATAACAGATATGAAAAACAGAACAAACATAAAACAAAAAACAAAATGGCAGATGTAAGCCTTAACATAGCAATAATTGCATTAAAAGTAAATGTCAAAATATACCAGTTAAATGGCAGAGATTGGCCAAATGGACTAGATTTTATTTTATCTTTTTTTATTTGAACTTAAAAGATTTTAAAAGACCCAATTATATGAGGTCTACAAAAATTCTCTTTAAATAGTGACATAATTGGAATGAAAAAAAAAAGACATACGAACATTAACCACAGGAAGGTAGACATAGCTATATTAATATTAGATAAAGTAGACTTGGAACAAAAAACTACCAGAGAGGAACATTATAATTGACAAAAGGTCAATCCACCAAAAAGTATAGCAACCTTAAATGTATACGCACCAAACAACAGAGGAGAAAAATATATAAAGCAAAAACGTATAGAACTGAAAAGAAAAAGAGACAACTTCAGTTAGGGACTTTGATACTCCCATCTCAGCAACTGATAGAATTTAACTAGACAGAAAAGTCAGCAAGGAAGTGGAAGAGCTCAACAGATTCTGGGTGATATTCATGGAACATGCCATTCAATAACAACAGAATATACACTCTTTCAAGTGCTCCTGGAACATATACCAAGATAGATCATATCTAGGGCCACAAAACAACTGCAACAAATTTAAAAGTGAAATCATACATAGTGTGTTCTCTGACCACAACAGATGCAAATTAGAAATCCATAACTGAAAGGTGACAGAAGTCTCCAATACTTTTAAATTAAAACAGCACACTTCTAAACAACCCATGCGTCAAAGGAAGTTTCAAAGGAAACGTTTTTAATACATGGAATTGAATGAAAACAAAAAATAAAATTAAAATAAAATAAAATAAAACAAAATAAAATAAAATAAAACAAAACATTCCAAATTCTGTGAGACACAGCTAAAGCAATAATAAGACAAATTTAAAGCACTAAATGCATACATTAGGAAAGAAATAATAATCTCAAATTCTAAGTTCCCATCTCAAGAAGTGAATAAAAGGAGAGGAAAATAAATCCAAAGCAAGCAAAAGAAGGAAATAATAATCATAAAAGTGGGGGAAAAATAAAACTGAAAAGAGGAAAACAGTAGAGGAAATCAATAAAACAATGAGCTAGTTCTTTGTAAAAGTCAATAAAATTGACAAAACTAGCAAGACTGACAAATTAAAAAACACAGACACTCATTACCAGTATCAGAAATAAAATGGAAGATATCATTATGGTCCCTGCAGCAGTCTTTATTATCAAAAAGATAATAAAGGAGTATATAAATAGCTCTACACACATAAATCTGACAATCCAAAATAAACCAATTCATCAAGAAATACAACCTATCTCAACTCATCCAAAATGAAGCAAGTAATCTGACTAGCCCTTGTAACTATTAAGAAAATCAAATTCATAATTTCAAAGCTCCCAGTTTCGGAAAAAACGATATATCTCCAAAAGGTTTCACTGGAGAATTCTGTGAGTGTTTAAAGAAGAATTAATACCAATTCTACACATTCTCTTGCAGAAAATGGAATAGGAAGGAATAATTCCCAATATATTTTATGGAACAAGTATTATTACCCTGATACCAAAACCATATAAAGAGAGTACAAAAAAGAAAACCATAGGTTAATATCCCTCATGAATATCAATGTTAGAATCTCAAACAAAATTTTATCAAACAGAATTCAGCAGTATATGAAAAGAATTATATCCCATGACCAACTGGGGTTTACTGCAAGAATTTAAGGCTGGTTCAATTTTTTTTTTAATCAGTCTGTATAATACACTATGTATCAACAGGCTAAAGAAGAAAAATCATAGAATCATGTGAATAAATTGCAGAAAAAACATTTGACAAAATCCAATATTCATCTATGACAAAAACTCTCCCCCAAAATAGGAGAAGGGGAACTTCCTAACCTGATAAAGCACAATCTGCAAAAGTCCACCAACTGACGTTATTCCAAATAGAAAAGACTAAATGCTTTCCCTCTGTGCTCAGCAACCAAGCAAGGAAGTCTGCTGTCATTAGTCTTATCGAACCTAGTGATAGACACTCTATAAAGTACAATAAGACAAGAAAGAAAATGAAAAGCAAACAGATTGAGAAGAAAGAATTAAAACTGTCCCCATCTGCAGATGACAGGACTGGAGAAAATCCCAAGGAATCTACAAACAAAAACCTCCTAGAAATAATGAGTGAGTTGAATAAAGTCATAAGATAGAAGAAAGTCAACATATAAAAGTCAATTGTATTCCCATATGCTAGCTGTAGACACCAAAATTTAAAATACAACACTGTCTATAACTGCTCAAAACTAATGAAATACTGAGGTATAAATCTAACAAAACAGGCACAAGACTTGTGTGCTAAAATCTGCACAACACTGGGGAAAGAAATCAGAGGAGATCTGCAGAAGTGGAGAACATACCATGTTCATGGATTGGAAAACTCAACATAGTCAAGATGTCACTCTTCCCAAATCAACATACGGGTTGAATGCAATTCCAACCAAATTCTCAGCATGGAATAAGCAAACTAATCACCATAACCTTAGTTATACAGAAATGAACTCAAAATGGATCATGGACATAAATGCAAAACATGAAACGATCAAGCTTTCAGAAAAACAACATTTTCCCATAGGAGAAAAATCTTCAGGATCTAGGACTAGGCAACAAGTTCTCAGACGGGACGTCAGAAGCACAAGCCACACACAGAAAAATGGATGAACCGGACAAGCTTCTATCTGTGAGAGACCCATTACGCAGATGAAAATACAAATCACAGACTGGGAGGAAACGCTCACAACCTGCGTAGCTAACAAAGGACTAGAGTCTTTACTAGAAGGAACTCCCAAAATGTAATGGTAAAAAGCTAAGCAGTTCATTTAAAACATGAACAGAAGACATAAAGAGACACTTCGTGAGGAAGGAGAGCTAGACGTCGGATGACCACAGGGAAAGTCGCTTCAACGTCGTCACCACCGACAGGATGCGTGTCACAGCAGTGAGTACCTGTCAAAATGGCTAAAATAAAAACCAGTGACACCAAATGCAGGTGATGCCTAAGAAACAGGGTCGCTTCCACGCTGCTGGTAGGGATGTCACACAGTGTGGCCTTTCAGGAAAAATGTAGCGGTTTCTTAAAAATCTAACTGTGGAACCCTGTGACCCAGAGTTTGCACTCGGGGCATTCATCCTACGGAAACGAAACACAAAACCCACACCCTAACATTTACGGCAGTTTTAGGCACAACAGCCAAACACTGCCAACAACCCAGGCGTCCCTCAAAGGGCGAGCGGTCAACCATGCTGGTGCGAATATTCCACGGACGCTACTCAGCAAGAGGAGACACGTGGACACACACAACCACCTCTACGGTTGTGCCGAGAGAGGAAAGCCCATCCCGAGACGTGTGAGCTGTGTGAGTGCACTTTGCACACCTGTCAAAACAACAAAATGCCAGAGATGGAGAGCAGAGCAGAGGTTGCGCGGGTGAGAAAGCTGGGGCGGCGAGGGCTCTGTGGCTAACAAAGGGCTCCACGGGGGATGCTCGAGCTAACGGACATACTTCGCTCTGGCCGCCCCGCTACCCGTGTCCTGGTTGTAAGAAGGCAGTGTGGTTTTGCAGGATTTTGCTATTGGGGTGAGCTGAGTAAAGACTATAGGGGGTTAGAGGGGATCGATGATCTCTGCGTTATGTCTTCCAATTCCAATTAGTTAAAACTAAAAAGGTTTATTAGGGGCGCCTGGGGGGCTCAGTCGGTTGAGCGTCCGACTTCGGCTCAGGTCACGATCTCGCAGTTGGTGAGTTCGAGCCCCGCGTCAGGCTCTGTGCTGACAGCTCAGAGCCTGGAGCCTGTCTCACATCCTTTCTGTCTCTCTCTCTCTCTCTCTGCCCCTCCCCCACTTGTATTCTGTCTCTCTTTCTCTCTCTCAAAAATAAATAAACATTAAAATAAATAAAAACAAAAAGGTTTCTTACTTTTTTTTTTTTTTAATGTTTACTTATTTTTGAGAGAGACAGACAGTGCAAGTGGGGAAGGGGCAGAGAGAGGGGGAGACACAGAATCCAAAGCAGGCTCCGGGCTGTGAGTTGTCAGCACAGAGCCCGATGTGGGGCGCAAACCCACAACCTGTGAGATCGTGACCTGAGCCGAAGTCGGACGCTTAACCAACTGAGCCACCCAGGTGCCCCAAAGGCTTCTTATTTTTTAAAGTCCATGTGGAAAACAAAACAAATAAAAAAGCAAGTTAAAGAGCATTACCCTGTGGCCCGGGGCACATCATTCCACTCCCGGGCTATACCTAACACTGACAAAAACCATATGTCCACACAAAAACTTGCAGAGCCGTGTTCACAGCGGTGCCATTTGTAATGGGCGAAAAATGGAAACAGCACAATGCCCAGCAACGGATGAACGGGTGAACCAGGTGTGGTCCATGCACGCGTTCATGGCTGAACACGGTTCAGCCAGGATAAGGCAGGAAGCACCAGCACCCGCCGCAGCATGGACGGCCCCTGAACACATGATGCTCAGCGAAAGCAGCCAGTCACAAATGACCCCGTGTCACAAGGTTCCAGTTACAGGAAGCGCTCAGAACGGGCAAATCCACGGAGACAGAAAGCAGCTTAGCGGTTTCAAGGGCTGGGGAGAGGAGGGGGACGCCGGCTCGCTTTCAGGGGGATGAAAATGTCGCAGAATAGATTTTGGTGATGGCCGTGCAACCCTGTGACGCTACCAAGCAAAACAGAACAAAACAAAAGCACACCACTGCATTGCACGCTTTCGATGGGAATTGTACGGTCTACGAAACACCTCCCAATAACCCGCTGGAGAAAAGAAACCACTGACTGGGTTGCACGAAATTTTAAAAGCCTTCATTTCAGAGCGATCCTCGCTGTGCCCCGCAGAGTAAGTAAATTATTGAACTATTTAAAAATGTTAGCCTTCTGCTGTCTGCGTCTATTTTTAGAAGTGCTCATCATTTCTAGGGAGATTGAAATCGTAATTGCAAGGCGTCCTGAAGGAGCCCTGCAGCCCCCTCCAAGGGAGATGGCTTGTGCGAAAAGCAGGATGGGGCAGGAAGGTCGCCGTGGGCCGGGTGTCACCCACAAACACGGCTGCCACCCCGCCCCCCACGTCCACAAAGTGCTCCTGATTCTCCTGAGCCTCCAGCTCAGTCACCAGACAACAGGGCAGGTCACCCCGGCTTAGTAACGGTTACCCTGTAAAATTATTCAGGTGCAAAGTTAAAATATTAATTACACCTGCACGGGGACCAGTCAGCGCGCGAAACCCAACCTGGCAGGCTGGTGGTGTGCGTGTGATCTTCGCGATCCACGGGCAACAATAACGGAGTGGCGGGGAGGGATAACAGACGGCTACCACCAACCCGCACGGGGTCCCCGAACCACAAACCCACACAGGGGTGGGGGTCTCTGAACCACAAACCCACATGGGGTCACCCCCACCACACACACGGGGGTCCCCGAACCACCAACCCAGAATGGGGGTCTCTGAATCACAAACCCACATGGGGTCACCCCCACAACATGCACGGGGGTCCCTGAACCACAAACCCACAGGGGGTCCCCGAACCACAACATGCACAGGGCTCCCTGAACCACAAACCCACAGGGGGTCACCCCCACAACACGCACGGGGGTCCCCAACCACAAACCCACAGGGGGTCACCCCCACAACACGCACGGGGGTCCCCAACCACAAACCCACAGGGGGTCACCCCCACAACACGCACGGGGGTCCCCGAACCACCAACCCGGCACGGGGGTCTCTGAACCACAAACCCACAGGGGGTCACCCCCACAACACGCACGGGGGTCCCCGAACCACCAACCAGGCACGGGGGTTCCTTCTCGGGTACTCAGCCCCTCCTCGCTGGAACTTCCACCCGGCAAAGTCCTCTCCCAAGGACCCTGGACTTGGTCCTTCCGCTCACTTTGGACAAATCAGCAAGCACAAAGGACCACAGAAATTCGATGCAGGAGGCCATCACATCAGGGGACGCATGTGTCCAGAGGCCGAAGAGAAGGCAACGCTCCGCACCTGGGCATCACCCTGGACGGGCCGAGCACCGGGCCGGGCACACGCGAGTCAGATCCGCTCTGCCGCACGAGCCCTGGGCTGACCGGTCCTCACAGCTGGTCCCTTCTCTCGACCACAAAATGAGTCATTTGCACCGTGGCTGTCTGAGTTCTAAAGGAGAGAAGGCGGCCGAGTATCGAAGCTGCTTTTAAAGCAACTGCAAACTCAGGGTGGACTTAGGGACCGACAGACCAACAGGAGAGGAGAGAGAGCCCGAAACCAGTCCCCAAACAAGCTTGGGGGCTGCACCCTTGACAAGAGGGAGGGACAAACCAATCAGGGGCTGGGGCGGACCATTTTCTGGAGAAAGAGACAGATGGGGTCAATAGAAGAAGAGCAAATGAGGGCCACCTGGGTGGCTCAGTCGGTTGAGCGTCTGATTTCGGCTCAGGGCATGATCTCGAGGTCCGTGGGTTCGAGCCCCGTGTCGGGCTCTGTGCGGACAGCTCGGAGCCTGGAGCCCGCCTCGGAGTCTGTGTCTCCCTCTCCC
The DNA here is from genome assembly GCF_018350215.1 of Panthera leo. Lineage (NCBI taxonomy): Eukaryota > Metazoa > Chordata > Mammalia > Carnivora > Felidae > Panthera > Panthera leo. The sequence continues at coordinate 112,593,974 of NC_056688.1, forward strand.
TCTGCCCCTCACCCACTCATGCTCTGTCTCTGTCTCTCTCCAAAATGAATAAACATTAAAAAAAAGAAAATGGAATCCAGGAAATTCAGGCTCGGAAGCCGAGTGGCCCGTGAACCAGGAGATATTCAGTGGAGCGAAGGAAATGCAAAGGAACAGGGTGCCTGTTCCCGCCCACCGGGTGGGCATCAGCGAGACGGCACCAGGGTCAAGTCTCCGCGAGGACTGGACGGCTCTCACACTGGCACTGCAGCTGGGCACAGCCCCCGTGGAGAGCAATCAGTTGGGAGGAGAGGATCCGAGAAGGCGGGACCCGTGTACCCCAGGCCACAGAGGCCAGCACCTGTCCCCTAAGGACAGACCCTAAGAAAGAGCCGTCCTGGTCAAGGACGTTCTCTGCAGCACAGCCTGAAAGGGAAACGGCAAACAGCCTGGAGTCCCCAGGAGAAGACCAGAGACCAGGGGTCGGCCGTCCCACAAAATACGACACAGCCGCTAAAATGGGCAAACTAGAGCGACGTGATGAGGTGGGATTTTTTTTTTCAAGTAGCTATGAATCCCGATGCCACCAAGACAAAGCTTCCAGGGAGCAGACAGTGCCTTAGCCCGCCTCCCCCCGTCCCCCACCCCCCACGGGTGCCCGGGTCCCCCTGGACGAGCTAACATGTCCCAATGTTGGCGGCTTGCGAGGTTAGTAAACAACACATTGCTCAACCAGCCGGTGTTTCGGGTCATGAGGCAACCAGAGAGCAGCCGATTAGTTAATGAGCTACATTCTTCGGGAGACGTTCTTTCCCCTTCTCTGTGTGACACAGCCCTCGGTCCTGCCCTAAACTGGACTGAACCCATAAAACGGAGACAGCAGGCTCCCAGGGAGGAGCACCTTTCCATCTCGGGAACACCGCGAGCGTACTGCACAATTTCCCCAACATACGGGGTCACCCCTGCTCTGTCCCCAGACCTGAGAAGAAAGGTGGGCCCCTTTCCACTGGGTGGGCAAGCCGGCAGGAGAGTCTCAGCTTTGGCATCCCAAGACCAGGTGGGCCTTGGGTTGGTCACTGCTTTAAAACGTGCTTTTTGAAAACAGGGACTTGAACAGGAACCTGCACACCCATGGTCACAGCAGCGTCATTCACGACGGCCAAAAGGTGGGAGCACCCAAGTGTCCATCCACAGAGAAATGGAAAAACAGGACGTGGTCCATCCACACAATGGAGTGATATTCAGCCCTGACAAGGGTGACACCTGCCACAACATGGTTGGACCCGGGGGACGTGATGCTCAGTGAAACAGGCCAGACACACAAGGACAGACACTGTGTGACCCACCCACACGAGGTCCCTGGAGTCTCCAGATTCCCGGAGACAGAAGGGTGGACGGTGGGCGCCGGGGCTGGGGGAGGAGGTGGGCGTCCATGTTTTACGGGAACAGGTTCCATTTGGAAAGATGGAAAGTTCTGGAGACACATGGTGGCGGGGGCTGCACAACAGCGTGAATGTGCTTAGAGCCACCGAGCTGCAACTTAAAAAAATGGTTACGATGGTAAAATTTATGTTATGTATATGTTACCACCACTCACAAAGCATTAAATGCACAATGGTGTTTTCACGTCAATCTCTGTTAAATTCTTACAGGACTTACCATGTCCTGATTCCCCCCATCTCCCTCAAGTCTTTGCCCAAGTGCCACCTTCTCAGTGAGGCCCGCCCTGACTGCCCTGCTGAAAACTGCAACCATCCCTCTCGCAGCCCCCTAAGCAAGCTCTCCTTTTCTCCGAGACGGCCTAGAGGCTGCTATATTATCTCCCTCACTCAGTGTTTGTTTCCCCTGGCTCGAATGCTGGCCGTCCAGGGCAGGAATATGTGTCTCTGGTTTACTGTTTTATCCCAAGAGTCTAGCTAGAATTATCAGACACGTTTAGGAGACACTCCATCCCAGGACAGCGGAACCCACGTTCTTCTCAAGTGTGCACGGAACACTGTCCGGGATGGATCACGTGCTAAGCCATAAAAGAGCCTCCATAAACGCAACAAGGATTCAGTCATGCAAAGGATGTTCTCTGACCACAACCGAATGAAATTATAAGTCAATAAGAGAAAAAAAAAATAGAAATTTATGAATATGTGGAAATTGAACACCACATGTCTAAATGACCAACGGGTCAGAAAATAAATCAGAGGGAAACTGGAAAATACTAAGAAGAAAGAAAAAGAAGCTAGAAAAATTTTGAAATGAGTGAAAAAGACCAAATATATCAAAACTTGTGAGATACAGCAAAAACAGTCCTCAGAAGGAGATTTTCAGTTGTAAATGTCTATAATAAAAAGAACAAAGATCTCAACTCAATAACCTATCCTCCCCCCTGTGGAAAAAGCACATAAACTAAAGCCAAGTGATCTGAGGGAGGAAAGAATAAAAAAGCGCAAAATGAATGTAAAAGGGAAGAGAAAAATCAATGAAACCGACAACGTGGCTCTTTGAAAAGATGGCTAAAATTGGCAAACTGTTAGCTAGACTGATCAAGAAAAAAAGCGGGGGTGGGGGGCAAACACTCAAATTAGCAAACTCAGAAATGAAAGAGAGGACATTTCTGCCAACCTCACAGAAATAAAAAGGACAATAAGGCAACACTATATACAACTGCACACAAAAATGGACAGATTTCAGTGAGACACAAAGTAACCAACATGATGCAGGAAGAAACAGAAGACTTGAAACATACCTGTAACAAGTAGAGACTGTATTAAAACCACACACACACACACACACACACACACACACACACACACACACACAAAAAGCACCAGGCCCAGATGGCTTCACTGGTGAATTCCACCAAACATTGAAGGAAGAATTAAATATAGTTCATCACAAACATTTCCAAAAAGGTAGAAGAGAACACTTTACAACTCATTTTATGAGGCCAATATTACCATGGCACCATCACAAGAAAACGACGAACCAATATCTCTTATGCATATACATGCAAAGTGCTGAAAACACTAGCAAACTGAATCCAGCTGCATATGAAAAGGATTATAAACTATGAGTAAATGGGATTGGTCCCGAGAATTGCCAAGTTGGCATACCATCCAAAAATCAATTCATGCAAGGCACCATATTAACAGAACAAAAGACAAAAAGGAGCTAATCATCTCAACAGATGTAGAAGAGGCACTTGGCAAAATCTAACACTGCTTTGTGACAAAAACACTCAACAAACTAAGAATACAAGTGACCTTCCTCAACCTGATAAAGGGCACCTACAAGACACCCACAGCCAACACCGCACGTAATGGCGAAAGACTAGGTGCTTCCTCCTCAGATCAGAAGCAAGACACCAACGTCCTTTCTGGCTACTTCTACTCAACCTTCTGCTGGAGCTTCCAGGCAGGGCAATTAGACAAGACAATGAAATAAAGGCACCCAGATTGGAGAAGAAGAAATAAAACTGTTGTTGCCCACAGATGACATAAACTCGTGTGTAGAAAATTCTACAGAATCCACTAAAAAAGGAACAGGACAGGGACGTCCACTCTTGCCACTGTTATTCAACATAGTGTTGGAAATCATAGCCTCGGCAATCAGACAACACAAAGGAATAAACAGCATCCAAATTGGCCAGGAGGAAGTCAAACTTTCAGATAACACAATACTCTGTATGGAACACCCAAAAGATTCCACCAAAAACCTGCTAGAACTGATCCATGAAATCAGCAAAGTCGCAGGATATAAAATCAACGCACAGAAATCGGGTGCATTCCAATACACCAATAATGAGTCAACAGAAAGAGAAGTCAAGAAATCGATCCCATTTACAATTGCACCCAAAACCATAAAATACCAAGGAATAAACCTAAGGAGGTGAAAAATACACACCTGAAAACTATAGAGAGCTTATGAAAGAAATAGAAGAAGATACAAAAAAATGGAAAAATATTCCATGCTCCTGGATTAGAAGAATATTGTGAAAATGTCAACACTACCCAAAACAATCCTTATCAAAATAACACCAGCATTCTTGAGAGCTAGAACAAACAATCCTAAAATTTGTGTGGAACCACAAAGACCTCTTATAGACAAAGTAATGTTGAAAAAGAAAACCAAAGCTGGAGGCATCACAATCCCGGACTTTAAGATGTATTACAAAGCTGTAATCATCAAGGCAGTATGGTACTGGCACAAAAAACAGACACTCAGATCAATGGAACACGATAGAGAACCCAGAAATGGGCCCACAAACGTATGGCCAACTAATCTTTGACAAAGCAGGAAAGAATATCCAATGGAATAAAGACACTCTCTTCAGCAAGAGGTGCTGGGAAAACTGGACAGCGACACGCAGAAGACTGAACCTGGACCACTTTCTTACACCAGACACAAAAATAAACTCAAAATAGATGAAAGTCCTAAGTGTAAGACAGGAAGCCATCAAAATCCTCGAGAAGAAAGCAGGCAAAAACCTCTTTGACCTTGGACACAGCAACTTCTTCCTCAACACATCTCCGGAGGCAAGGGAAACCAAAGCAAAAATGAACTATTGGGACCTCAGCAAAGGAAACAATCAGCAAAACTAAAAGGCAACCAACTGAATGGGAGAAGATATTTGCAAACAACATATCAGATAAAGGGTCAGTATCCAAAATCTATAAAGAACTTCTCAAACTCCACACCCAAAAAACAAATAATCCAGTGAAGAAATGGGCAAAAGACATGAATAGACACTTCTCCAAAGAAGACCTCCAGATGGCCGACCGACACATGAAAAGATGCTCAGCATCACTCATCATCAGGGAAACACAAATCAAAACCACAGTGAGACACCACCTCACACCAGTCAGAACGGCTCACATGAGCAACTCAGGCAACGACAGATGTTGGCGAGGATGCGGAGGAGGAGGATCTCTTTTGCATTATTGGTGGGCATGCAAGCTGGTGCAGCCACGCTGGAAAACAGTATGGAGGTTCCTCAAAAAATTAAAAATAGAACTACCCTACAACCCAGCAATTGCACTACTAGGTACTTATCCAAGAGTTACAGGTGTGCCGTTTCGAAGGGACACATGCACCCCCATGTTTATAGCAGCCCTATCGACAACAGCCAAAGTACGGAAAGAGCCCAAATGTCAACTGACAGATGAATGGATAAAGAAGATGTGGGATATATAGACAATAGAGTGTTACTCGGCAACCAAAAAGAATGAAATCTTGCCAACTGCAACTACGTGAATGGAACTGGAGGGTATTATGCTAAGCGAAATTAGTCAGTGGGAGAAAGACAAATATCATATGACTTCACTCATACCAGGACTTTAAGACACAGAACACATGAACACAAGGGAAGGGAAGCAAAAAGAATATAAAAACAGGGAGGGGGACAAAACATAAGAGACTCTTAAACATGGAGAACAAATGGAGGATTGCTGGAGGGGTTTGGGTGGGGGGAGGGGCCATTAAGGAAGACACTTGTTGGGAGGAACACTTGGGTGTTACACGTAGGGGATGAGTCACTAGAGCCTTCTCTTGAAATCACAGTTGCACTCTATGCTAATTAACTTGGATGTAAATTTAAAAATAAATAAATGTGCATAATAAATACACATGTTTAATACAATCAAAAAAAAGAATCCACTAAAAAATGATTAGAACATGATCGTCAAGATTACAGAATATATGATCGATATACAAAAAAATGAATAGTATCTCTACAAACTAACAACGAACTATTTGAAAATAAGGTTAAGAAAACAATTTCGCTTATGATGATATTAAAAAGGACTAAAGTCTTAGGCACAAATTTAACACAAGAAATGGAAAATTTGTACTCTGGAAACTAGAAAACATTTTTGAAAGAAACAAAAGACCTAACTGATTACAAAAACATCTAATGCTCATGGGTCAGAAGACTTCACATCGTTAAAATGGCAATACTTTCCGAAATGAGCTACAGACTCAACACGATCCCTGTCGAATCCCAGCTGGCTTCTTGGCAGAAGTTGATAAGCTGATCCTAAACTCATATTCAAGGGACCCAGAATAGCCAAACCAATGTTGAAAGGAAAAAAAACCACTAGGTGGGAGGACTCACCCTTCCTGATTTTAAAACTTACTACTGGGGGGTGGGAGGGTGGGGAGAGTGGGGAGGGTGGGGGGTGGGTATTGAGAAGGAGGACACCTTTTGGGATGAGCACTGGGTGTTGTATGGAAACCAATTTGACAATAAATTTCATATCTTGAAAAAAAAAAAAACTTACTACAAAGCAACAGTAAGCAACACGGTGTGGTACTGGAGTAAGAAAGGATATATAGATCAAAGGAAGAGACTTGAAAGTCCAGAAATGATGCCATGTTTTTATGGCCAACTGATTTTCAACCAGAGTGCCCAGGCAATTCAATCGGAAAGGATCATCTTTTCAACAAATGGTCCTGGGACAGCTGCACATCCACATGCAAAAGAATGAAGTTGGACCCCTTCCTCACACCATATACAGAAATTAACTCAAAATGGATCCTATGCCTAAATGCAAGAGTTAACAGTATGAAATTCTTAGGAGAAAACACCAACATACATCTTCAGGACCTCAGGTTAGACAAACCCTTCCCAGACGCGGCACTAAAAGTTCACAAGTAACAAAAATAAAAAACAGATGGTCTCCATCAAGAGGCAAGATTTTCATACTTTATCTTTTTTTTTTTAAGTTTATTTATTTGGAGAGAGACAGCAAGAGCGAGAATGGGGTAGCGGCCGAGAGAGAGAGGGGGGGAGAGAGAGAATCCCAAGCAGGTTCCATGCTGTCAGTGCAGAGCCCCACACGGGGCTCAACCTCGTGAACCACAAGATCATGACCTGAGCCGATATCAAGAGTGAGACACCGACCGACGGAGCCCCCCAGGAGCCCCAAAATTTCATACTTGAAAGAACGCTATCAACCAGAGAATGGGACAAATTATCATCAAGATGGCACTCGTACAACTTGATAATAAAAGGACTAAAAAAAAAAATTAAAAAGTGAGCAAAGGTTTGGCATAGGCATGTCGCCAAGCAAGGTATACAAATGGCCAAGAAGCACACAAGGTGCTCCCATCATTCGTCAGGAGAGAGAGGCAACTTAAAAACAGCCAGATGCCACCCCACGCCCTCCGGGGCGACCACAACCAAGAAGACAGGTAATAGCAGGGACTGGTGAGGAGGTGTGGCAAGGGGCACCCTCACCCACTGGTTGGAACGCAGAGCGGCCCACCCACTCTGGGACACAGTCTGGCAGGTCCCCGGAGGGGCAAGCATCGGGTTACGACGTGACCCGGTGTTCCCACTTCAGGGACTCATGGGTTCAACAAGCATCTATCCCGGCTTGGGAGGAGTGGGGGCAGGATGGGGGCAGGGGCCCTGTCTGCAGTGTGTTTCACCTCACTTTAAAAAGCTGCCTTTGCCGTCCCCACCTCACCTGTCCCAACACCAGGCAGAGCTGAGTAGGGAAGCCAAGCGTGAGACCCTCCCCCAGGCCCGGGAGAAAGCGCCCTTATCCACCATCACCCAGGGGCACCCCCCGGCCCCCCCCCCCCGCCCCGTGCCTGGGCCTCCGCTGAAAACCTGGGTGTGAGTTCGGGCCCCGCATCGGGCTCTGGGCTGACGGCTCGGAGCCTGGAGCCTGTTTCAGATTCTGTGTCTCCCTCTCTCTCTGCTCCTCCCCCCTTCATGCTCTGTCTCTCTCTGTCTCAAAAATAAATAAACGTTAAAAAAAAAAAGTTTCTAATGGGATAAATACCGGGAGCTACAAGGCACAGAAGCAAAAAGCTTCCTGGGGTCCTTAAAAACTCTTTAAGAGGGTGATGAGGGAGCGTGGGGCGGGCTGAGGGACAAAATACGGGCTGGCAACCCCCCCCCCACCGTGGAATATGTGTTTTATTAAATGGTAATAAATGGCGTTTCCCTAGCAACAGCCAGCCCCTCAAGGTCCTGGAAACCTTGCTTCCAAAATTCCTTAGGGACTTACCCTATCCCTGACCTCCTGCCAGCCTGAGGGGCTGTAATAAGTCACCTGCCCAGACCCCAGTGCAGCTCTCCCTGCCCACGGGTCCTGTCCCCACACTTTAATAAAATCACCTTTTTGCACCAAAGATGTCTTCAAGATTTGTTTCTTGGCCGTAGGCTCCGGACCCCAGGAGCCCCCCACCACCCCAAAACTTCATCGCTTGGACCAAAAACGTGAGAACCCCTGTGCCCTCGCCCACGTGTGGGCCCCCCATGGGGGAGGGCAGGGACAGGTGGCTGCCCGACGCAGGGTCTTGGCCCGGCCACATGACCTTCCACGGTTAGGTAGACTCCATCTGCCTTGGGTGAGGTGGGGGTGTTACAAGTGTCCGTTCCTCAGGGCCGTGGTGACGATGACGTCAGCACCTGGAAAAGCACTTAAGGACCAAAGTGCCCCCTCTACTCGCTACTGTGAGTGTTTTCGTGACAGAGTCACCAAGATGGTCCACTGACAAAGAGAGGGTGTCCCCACAATATACCCCCTTAACCCGGTCCCAGTGGGTGTCCATTCCCTGAAGCCCCGAGCCGCTGGCAGATCGGGGACAGGAGAGGATCCGTCCCCGGGTCAGCGGGATGCTGACCCTGAGGCCGGGCCTGGGTGCAGCCAGTGGGCCGGCCCAAGTCTAAAGCCCTCGGAGTGAGGCCGAGAAAGAACAGGCCGGGGCCTGACCGGTCCAGGAAAGTCTGAAGCCATCACGGGTGGATGATGCAATGGTGATGCCTTCCAGCCAATCCGGTCTTTTCAACAAACATCCGGGGGGCTCACTCCACACCGGAGCCCCTACAGGACGCTGAGACCCAAGTCCCTTCCTGGGCACCGGTCTGCCTGGGGCCCTGCACAAAGTCCGGGCAAATGCCTGCAGCTGGCCAGGCCCCTGGCACAAGACGGTGGGAGCACAGAACACCATCAAAATCAAGAAGGAGAAAGACTGGGGGGGGGAGGGGGCAGGAGGGCAGGAAAAACCCTGGGCGGTGGCAGCCGTGCCCAAGTGCCACAGCAGACAGGCCTCTGTGCCCCCCCCCAGGGCGTTCCTGCTCCCCAGGGTCCCAGGAAGGCCTTCAGCTCTACTGAGAATGTGTGACCCTCTCCCTGGGCCCAGGCCCTCTGGGACCCGGCGGGCACATCCCTTCTTCAGGCTCAGGCACCACCACGGGTCCCCGAGCGCCCCCCGAGAGCACCTGGCCAGCCCCTCGGTCCCGGCTCCCTGCCTCTCCCCACCCACCAGGGGATCTGGGCACTGTTGCGGGATTTCTCAGCCCAGGGAAGGGGAGGTCTTATGGGCTGGAAGACCCATGGGTTCCCCCAAGTAGGGACACTCTGGGGCAGGACACCCAGTCTGCAGGACGCGGCTCATGTGGAGCATTCAGGTGGCATCATCTGTCACTACTGTCACCTAGGGGCCTACACCGTCCCCAGGGTGGGACTCGCTTGCAAGAACCCTGAGAGTGGGGCGGGATCTGGCCCACTTCTCTCCCTCCCGCTGGGGGCTCTAAACAGTGTGGACCCTCGGCAAGGGGCCAGTCTAAAGGGAACCAGTCTCCTGAGCTGCTCCGTGTAGAAAGGCCTTGGGGGTCCCCTTCCCCAGCAGCCTCTCCCACCTTCTACAGAGGAAAAGGCCTTCAGGCCCTCTGAACCTCGCTGGGGAGGGAGTGGGGGTGGGGAAGGGCTCCCAGTACCAGAGGAAGGCAATTCAAGCAAGCCTTGAATTAAAACACCAGAAACACCCGCTGCCCGCTGGCTGACAGGTACGTGCCCAGTAGAACCTTCCTTTCCACCATTTCTGAAATCCACACCGTTTTATGGTGTTCAAATCTATCGCCTCCTCCAGCCAGACCTCATTTCCGTGTGAGCGCCTTGACGTCACAAGAAAAACTTCTCTAAGTCCACGTGTGTATCTTCTCCTCGCACAGAAATATGCACGAGCGATTAACAAGACACCGACAAGCTCAAACGTCTATTCCGTTGGGGTAACACTCTGGGGGCGAGGGGCAGTAGTGCTTTCAGAAGGCAAAGGAACGATGAACAGTCCCCGAAGCCGCTGAGCCCATTGGCCAGGGTCACGAGCTGCCACGTTGCGGGTGGTTTGGACAGAAAACACCGCTCGAGTTGGCCAAGTTACTTTTTCAATGCCAGTATTTACCTCCCAGGCGAGGTTCTCCATTCTCAGCAAATACTAGAACCTACCGAGAACAACTTTAGATGTTGACTTAAAAATGTTAAAAATGCACGAGGCGCGTGGTTGAACGGCTCCGGTCCGAACCGGGAGTGGGTACAAAGGGGCCCCGGGGCATGATTCTTTCATCTTTGCTGCATATTCGAATTTTTCACACGAAAATGGTGCAGGAAACATCGGGGGGAAAACATAGTTTTTAAAAACAACGCTTTTAGGGAGCTGAGAGGCAAAAAAAAAAAAATTTTTTCTTTAAAGAAACTTGCCCCCCCCCCAAAAAAAAGAGGTTAGAGTGGGAGAGAGGCAAAGCATGAGAGACTCTTAAAAACTGAGAACAAACTGAGGGTTGATGGGGGGTGGGAGGGAGGGGAGGGGATGGGTATTGAGGAGGGCACCTTTTGGGATGAGCACTGGGTGTTGCATGGAAACCAATTTGACAATAAATTTCATATACTGAAAAGAAATAAAAGAAACTTGCCCAGCCAGGCTCAGCCACTGCAGGGATGTGCCATGATTATCCACCTAATGGATGCCTCCCGGTGAGTCTCCTCAGTCACCAGCCCAGGACCGGCCCACCATCCTGCCGGCCGGAACCCTGAGCGTTGCCCGAAATGTGCTCTGAGGAACCCTGAGGGTGCAGACCCTCCGGGAGCGCAGGGCTCCTGCACCTCTGGCCTCAGCCAGAATGTCCGGGGGGCCCCCAGGAGCACCCCCCACGCCCAAGGTCCAGCATTTGAGATCTGCAGCTTTAACATTAGGAGCTCATGGCCTCATTCAACGCACACCCCTCACCGAGCCACCCTGAGAGTCCTTGGCAAACCCCACAAGGACAATTTTCCAGCACCGTCCCGGTCGGTCACTGGGCACAGGCCCCACCCCCTCCCCGCACTGCCATCTGGCAACCCTGCTCTCCACTGCAGCTGGCCACAAACTCCTTGCAGCCCCACAGGCTTTTAGGGGTTTAATCTCCCAGAAAGGGACACGTGCCTCAGCTGGCCCATCCCTGGGCACACCCAGGGCCCGGATTGAGCGCCCTGGCAGGCTCTCGCATCCGCCCCAGCACTGGGCTCACCTCCCCCGGCCCCCTTAAGACTGGAGACCCCTTGAGGGGTGGGAAGGCCCGTGCTACGTGCATCCGTATCCCCCAAAGACCGGCCTCGATATTTCCACTTGGGGCCAAAGACGTGAGCCTTCACTGGCCACTTGAAAACATTTCTGGGGTCTGCTTCCAAGCAAAATCAAAGGGCCCATCACACCAAGAAGTCCGATCAGAAGATTGTAGCTCTTTTTCAGGCCGCAGCTACAGGAAGAGTAATTGTCCAACCGGATGAATCTTCCCGCTGGGTAATCCGTCCCCTGGCCGAGGGTGGGGGGGCGGTGGGGAGGGGGGGCCTGAGGGCTGGGCTCTCTCTCCCGGGCAGTTTGCTAATCCCGGCAGCCCCACGCCCTGGCTGTGTGGCCCAGGGCTAGCGACTTCGCTCCTCTGAGCTCCAGGCTCCGATCCATACAGCGAGAATAATCAACCCCATCTTTCTCTCTCTCTCTCTCTCAAGTTTCCCGAGACCTGAATGAGGTAATGTGTAGCAAGAGTGCAAAGCAGTGTCTGCCAGAAGGAAAGCACCGAGCACGTGGGAATACTGGCTGTCGCTGTATACTGGCTGGCACCGTCCGCATGTCCCCACTCTGGGAGCAAGAACGTGGCCATTTCTGCCGAGTTCCCGCTGCAGCACAGGCAGAGAGATGATCAGACCTCCTCCAGGGGTTTTTATCTCCCCAGTGCCCCTCCTCCTCCAGGCTGGGCTGGGGACCCTCTCTGTGCCCTACAGCACCCAAAGGTCACTTCTATCACAGCCCCTGTCCCGCTGTGCATTAACCCTTCCCCCGCTAGCCTGGAAGCCCCCGGGGGCGGGGGAGGGGGACAGCCGCAGTGGCCAGCTCCCTGCCTGGTGCTCAGCAGCCGTTTGAGCTCACTCAGTGCAACGTGCAGAGAAAATCTGATACGCGCTAGGTCGCCTCGGACCATCAGAGAGCGGCAGGCCCCTCACTGGGTGGGAGGGCCAGGTGCAGGGGCCAGGCCACAAGGGTCACGCGGCCGGGGGGCCTCCAGGCTGCAAGCCCTACTACGCCCAATCGGTCCACGGTCTCTCAACCAGCACCCAGGCGAAGGGCTGGGGACTCCAAAGATTTTTTTTAAACTGGCTCGTGTTGGGGGCGCTTTCCTGCCCACCTCTTTGCGAACTCCCCTCCGTCAAAGCAGAGAATTAGTGAATTTGCAGAGATCACTTTGAGGACGGAAGGTCACACACGATCCTCCCCTGGGGCTGAGGACAATTGGAGGCTCCCGGGAAGGCCGCCGCTGTTCATTTCCTGGAGCGTTTCCAGCCACGCCCCTCCCTCCCGCTGCCTTCCCAGGGCGGGGTTCTCAGCTCTGCCAGCAGGAGGGGGGATTTCCTGAGAACGAGAGTTCAGGGGTCAGAGGGTAGACCGCAAACCCCAGCCTCACCCCCAGGATTCCTTTGGAGCCGGAGGCAGATCTCGGCCTCCTTAGCAGCTCAAGTCCCAACCTGGGCCCCCATTTGGGGAACCCCCATCACGCACCAGAGCCGACAAGGACGCCAGAACACTCTAAATTAGGGCTCTGACACATTTGAGAATAAAGCCAGTAAGGTAACGAATTACTTCTCCATAAAAATCAGGTTTTCTAGCGTTTTCCAGTCTATCGGGCGGCTCCCGGCGTGTTTTTCTTAGTTTCTCGGCTTTTTCTTCCACCTGTGTCCCCATCACTGATGTGAGTAAAATATGACACTATCTCAGGGCTGCTTTATCTTCCCCAGGTGGCCTTCTTCACATCTGACCTTTGACCCTGGATGCCCAGGGCTCCCTCTAGCTAGCCTGCCCCCACCCCAGAGGCCTGGACCAAGTCACCAGCACAAGGTGACCCCTGGACCTCAGCTGGGGGCCCTGAAGGAAAGCCCCTAGGACACTCTCCTGAATATGAATCGGGCTTTTTCTCTAGCAAATTACACTCGCAGAGGCCGGGAGGACACCCCTCTTTCCCAACGGACAGCTGATTTGTTCAAAGCAGCCAAGCGCTGCCCACTGGGACCTGCCTTTAGAGGCAAAATCACATTATTCATCAAGCGTTCCTGTTGATATCGAACGGTTACAGCACCTTCCGTAGGGGCCCAATGTGCCTTTCCACCCAATTTCTCCTTCTTGGAAAACCAGAAATTTCCCAGCAGGGGAACGGCACCTGCTTCCTTTAGAGGACTGCTTCCCAGCAGCCTTACGTCCAGCTGCTCTCAACACAGCCTAATTCCTGTGCAGACAAGGGTCTCCGTCGGCCTCCTTAGGGCTACTGGCTCCCCCTTCTTAGCCACTAGGGCAGTCACCTTCACTTTCCCTCCTTAGTCACCCCAGACCCCCGCAGCGGGCACTAATCTCCAGGCGAGTGCAGCCTTGTTATTAGGCACCAGTGGCGAGAAAGTTCGGGACTCCAAACGCAGCGGCTTCCCGGGGCGGGGGGTGGGGGGGTGGCTGTTCTGGATGGTCGGAGCCCCCCAGCACCACCAGCTTCCCGCTAATTATCATTTAATGCAGGACCCCTGGATCAAGGCTGAATCCCGGGCCGAGCATACACTCCTGCCCGGGTCAGTAAAGTCGAGGGGCAAGTCCCAGGTGGAGGTCAAAGCACCATCCCCCAGCGGAGGGCTTCCGAAATTACCTCTCTGCTTCTCCAAACTTAAATTAGAGGACTGACCTCATTAATTCGAACTTGAGTTTCAAACAAAAAAGAGGTCACGTAACCATCCAATTTACTGCCTCCAATTTCCACGTGGAAACCACTTCATTTCTGGAAGGCCCCTGAGGACTCCCAGGACCGTGCCCACAGCTGCCGCCCCCCCCCCCCCCAGGCCCCCTCGCGAACCGCGACCTAAGCGGCCCGAGTGCCTTCCAACCGCCCAGGGTCGCTTTAAAAGCTCCTCCACGAACTCCATGGCCAAGAGCATCGGCCTCACCCCATTTGGACGCCCCCAGCCCCATGGAAACACTAAACCTGGCCTGCGTGCACGCCCCTCGCATCCCGCGCAGAGCGGTGGAACCCGGGCGGCGAGGTCCACCGCGGGGCCGCACCCTCCGAAACCGAGGTCCACCCCGGCCCCCGCGCCCTCCTTTCCCAGGCGGCGAGGTCTACCGAGGGGCCGCACCCTCCGAACGCGGGCGGCAAGGGCCACCCCGACCCCCGAACCCTCCGAACCCGGGCGAAGTCCCCCACGGGGGTCGCACCTGCTCGCGCAATCCAGCGGCCCCGGCCCAGGTGGCGCGTGACCGGTCGGTGTCTCCTGGCGCGCGCCCCGCGCCCCGGCAGCCCTGCGGAGGCTCTTGGGCCGCGGGCTGCGCGGGCGGAGCTGCCCGGCCGCCGGGAGGAGGGATGCCCGGGCGAAAGTTGCCAGGGAAACTTGAGCAACTCGAGCGCGCCAGTGCCAGCCTCCTGCATAATTCACGGGCGGCGGCGGCGGGCCGCCGGGGCCCCTCACCTACACCAGCCCGGTGCCCCCCCACCGTATCCCGGCCGGGGCGCGCGGCGGGCAGAGGCTGGACACAAAGCATGGGCACTGCGCGACCCCGGGACCGGGGGGGGGCGGGAGGGGCCCAACTTGCGACTCCCGGGGCCTGCGCGGGGTGCGCCGGCCTCGGCCTCGCGGAGCCCGCTGCTCCAGCCGCGCGTATCTGGATGGGGGCTCTGCGCGCTGGCTCGCGGCTGGGTGACCGCAGGAGGGTCTCTGGGGACCCTGCCGCCGCGGCTTGGGTCCCCGCCCCCCGCGCGCCCCCTGGCGGCCCCGAGCCCGCTCCTCGGCCAAGCCTACGGACTCCAGTCCCCGGGCCGGCGGGTGGCGGCCGAGGGCAACCAGACCCCGGGCAGGCGGTGGAGGTAGGTCTGTGCTGCCCCGGCGGGAGGGGGTGCGTGCGCCGGGGGCACAAAGGAGTCGCTCCTACTCTCGGCGCCCACTCCTCTTCCACAGCTTTTGAAACCTGCCCCTACTCCAAAGGAAGCCGGGGGTGGCGGCGGGGGGAAGGTGTCTTCACCGAGAAGCGACCCCACCAGGACGCGAGGAGCCCCCTTCCCGGCCCCCCCCCACCCCGTGCCCAGCTCCGAAGGGTTCAGTGCTGCGCTTAACCGGCAGCTGGTGCTCCCGTAATCCAGACGCACCCGAGATGCAGCCGGGGAGCAGGGTCGGGCGCCCGGGGGCCACCTACTGTCCTTCCCGGCCGCCCCCGCCCCGTGCCCCGCGCCGCCGCCGCCGCCGCCGCCTTACCTGGTCCCGGGAGTCGGGCCCGGCGAGAGCCCCCGGGGAGGGCGGGCGTCCGCGCGCACCTGGCTCCGCCGCGGGGACCCGAGCGGCGCCGCGCCCAGCCCGGCCGGAGTCTCCGGAGCCGCCGCCGCCGCCGCCGCCGCCGCCGCCGCCGCCGCCGCTCAGGTGTCGGGGGTGGGGTGGGGGGCGCCGGGCCCCGCCCCGCGCTGCCGCCCGGGCGGGGGGCTCCTGGCGGGGGCGCTCGGCGGTCCCTCCCCCCGGCCCCGCGCGGGCGGCAGGCGCCGGCGAGGGTGGGGGAGGGGTCCTCTCGCCGCCCGAGGGCGCGCGCGGCCCCGGACCCGCGAGCGCGGCCCGCCCGCGACCTCTCCCGCACCTGCCGCGGCCGCTCCGGCCCCGGCGGCGGCGGCGGCGGCGGCGGCTCGGGCGCGGCGCGCGGGGTCTGTTGTGGCAACCCCGGGAGACGGCGGGCGCCCGGGGCCGCCTCCGCCCGCCGCCCCGCCCCGCCCCGGGTGGCGCGGCTCGCCGCCCCCCTTCCGCGAGAAAGCCCTCGGACCGCGAAGTCCTCGGCGCGATTATCCCGAACGCAGCCGGCTCCCGCCCCTGAGTGTTTTGTTAATAGGATTGGGAAGCACGGAGGCCGACGGCGCGGCTCGGCGTCTGCAGAGCAAATGAAAACTTTGTGCCTGGGCGAGACGCCGCCGGCTGCCTCGCGGGCCACCTTCCACCTGGGCGCCTGCCTTCCGGGGGCCAGCCGCCCTCCCGGCCGAGGAGCGATTCGGGGCGAGGGCGGAGGGGGGGGCGGGGATACACACCCGCCGCTCAGATGAAGCCCGGGGGTCAGGCACCACCCCCCCCCCCAGGGACCCCCGGGGATCCTGTCATTAACCGGGCTCGGGGACTGCCAGGTTTGACGAAACCCAAAGGGGGTTGTCACCAGCCCCGGCCCCTGGCTCCTGGCTGAGACACTCCCTATTGGCTAATAACTTCTGGAGCCCCCCCCCAAAATCCACTGGTAATTACACCAGCTATGGAGGCTTCTGTGTCCTGAGTTCTCCAGTGTTCTGGAAGGGAGAGCCATTCCTGCCCGAGATGTGCAGTGTGAGTGGGGTAGGTGCTGGGGGGGGGGGGGGGGGGGGGCGGCAAGCACCAGCTTCCAGGCTGTGACTTAGACCTGGCTTTCAGGAGCCAGCCTTCCATTCTGCGAAACCCCACCGCTGTCTCCCCGGGAGGAACAGTAAAGACTCCATGAGTACATTTACATTTTTATGTGTCTATGTTATGATACGTATACTTTTTAAAGCCAGTCTTCTAGAACACGCCTCAGAGAGTTGCATGGGCCAGTGACTTCAACACACCAAAGGCAAAGTTAAATATTTGCTCTAGATACTTTTTTTTTCCCCTGCTTGCATAATTGTCCCACATTTCAAAGAAGTCTTTAAAAGCACTTAGGTTAGAAAAAAAAAAAAAAAAAGTTGTATTTGGGGCCTAAATATTTCAGGACACACGTGAAGTAAATACTGTAGTTCTTCCGGGG
This sequence comes from Panthera leo, assembly GCF_018350215.1. Taxonomy (NCBI): domain Eukaryota; kingdom Metazoa; phylum Chordata; class Mammalia; order Carnivora; family Felidae; genus Panthera; species Panthera leo. The sequence goes on from NC_056688.1 coordinate 112,611,023, forward strand.
CTCCTGGCAGATGTCTTTCTCTCCGCTGCCTCCTTAAGCATGAGCCTTAATAAAATGTTTGTTGAGTGAATAAAGGAGGCCATCCATCAAATAATAGTAATCCTTAAACAGGAAGAATGAGGCCCTGGCAGGACCCGACAGGCATCATTTCTTTGACTTGTAAGCAGGGGTAGAGGGGGGGCTTAGAGAGAGTGGAGGCGGGGGTTACCTTCCCATAACTTACATCAGACCCCTTGACCCCAAACAAAGCGTGTCATCTGAACAAAGTAGTGTGTTTGCCCGCAATTCCAACTCAAAGTCCCCAACATGTCACCTCCTCCACCCAGATTCCCAACCCCCCCAGATGCTCCTCCCAGATTTCTGGGGCCAACAGAGAAACAGCTGGCCATCGTTCAGCTGTGAACACATTTCCGTTGTCCCCACAGAGGGGTCCCAGCGCCAAAGCCATTCTGCCACCTTCAAGAGACACTTCCCCAGGGATCCAGGCCTCTGCCAGCCTGTCCACCCAAGGGGACACCCCTAGCCACCCCTCCAGTGGGATCCGTTTGTTGCCTGGCAACATCCTTCAAGTCTCGAAGAGCCTCTCATGAAAGACTCGGGACCCGCGGCCACCGCCTTTTCGAACCCCTTCCCGCTCACCGGGAGGGATTTTGGGTTTCAGGGTGCACCTTCAGCCCTGACAGCCCGTCCCCACCGTGTGCTGGGCCTTTGCACGGCACTGAGGCTTTCAGCCGTCTTGTGTATGGGGGGCGGGGGGGCCAGGACAGCACGAGTCACAGGGCAGAGGGGAATCATCCTTTTACTTCTCGATCTGGGAGCTCCCGGTTTTTGTTTCTGTAAGCTGCCTTTCCCTGGGTCCCCCCCGCCCACCCCGACAGGTCTGATATTGCTGGAATGAGCTTGCGGAAAGATAACGCCGTTTTCCATCTGACAGCTCTTTTTTCCTGTAAAACCTGAAGCCATCAGCCATCAGTCACGGTATTTATGGCTTGTCCACTGAGCACAGAGCACCCGGGACCTCCCAGAAAGAGGAGCTGTTTTACAGAGCGCTAGAAACTGGGACACCGTACCGTTACAACATGCAGAACATAACCAACTTCTCTGTCCTGGGGAAAACATTACAAGTATTGTGTGGCTTAGATGAACCCCGATGCTCGGTGCTTTCAGCAGCAGGCCTGTCTGCCTCTAGAGCCGCTCCTGGGTTTGGGACCTAGGGACCGGCACCCCCCAGCGCAGGGTTCTCAGGCTGCCCAGGCAACGCCACCCTCCAGCTTCCAGGTGGGAAAGCTGAGGCATAAGGAGGCATGGGACTTGCCCAAGGACATGGGGTCAGAGCCAGGTGAAGGCAGGTGAAGGCAGGTTCTCCAGCCAACAAGCTTGCCTCACTCCCCCATCCCTGCCAGATCCCCACGCTTCTGCAATGTTTTTCAACACGTTTCCCGCTCCAGCGAGAGATCTACTTCCCTCGGGCGACCCCGCACGTCAAATATTGGACAACTCACTCATGTCTCCATAATTTTATGACAGCTTCTAGCTCAGTCACAAACCTGATCCTGTAAATACTCCCAGATCTTACAAACCCCCCACTCCTCTGCAGACGTGCGTCCCGCATCGTCCTCCTGCCCCTCGACAAGGAATTTTGCTACTCTCCATTAGTTCCCCTGGATTTGTTTCCCACCAATTGGTTTCAAAGTCTTCCTGAGACTTACTTCTCTGATCATAAGAGACGGGGATGCTAACACGGGGAAGGCGAGTTTGCTCGTGCTGGAATCTGAGGCCGCAGAGGGGCTGGTCAGGAGCTTTTCCTGCTGGGCGGGAGGAGCACGGGGGCCCCCAGGGAAGGAGGAGAGGGGCTGGGGCTGTGCCCTCAAGGCTGGCCAGACTTCTCCTGGGTCCCCTGCTGGTGCCACGGCAGCAGGAGGAGTGCAGGCGGCAGATCCAGGGGCAGCTCTGAGTCCCCGTGGGCACAGCATGGGAGGCTGGGAGGGGTGGGCTCGGGGCCACCAGCCGGCCAGCAGTCCCGCTCAGGGAACATGTGTGGCTTCTGAGATGTGCCTCTGGGGCCTCCCTCGCTCACAGCAGAGACCTTAACAAAACACTTTTATTTGGGAGCTTCCTCCTCCGGGGCCCCTCTCCCTCCTCCCTCGCTCCTGCATCCTGGGTCACCTCTCCAAGACAGCAGGCTGCACCCAAGTCCTTGTTTCGGGCGAAGCTTCACAGGGGAACCCAAAATAAAGTGCAATCTGGTGTGTCGTCGATGAAGAAGGAGTCTCGGCCGAATCAGGCCACGGAGATGAACAGACCTGAGGCAGCCGGAAGCCACGCTCAGGAGGGACAGGGCGCCCCGACGTGGGCCACACCAGCAACCTGATGCGATTATCGCGAAACCAAACCCATCAGAAGAGCCCATTATAACCGGACTCTTGGGGTTTGCTTGGCAAGCAAACAAATAAGCAAACCTTCACGATCTCCAGGAGACGATACCGGAGAGCTTTGAAAAACCACATGCATCCCAAGAACGCTCGAATGCTTCCACGTTAGTGAATCTGTCAGGAGATACGCCTGGCCAAAAACACTTCCTAGTTAAAAAAAAAAAAAAAAGTAGTTTGGAAACGTTTTAAGATTGTTCAGTATCCAACCAAAGCCAGCATTGTGTCCCATGTGAAATGCTAAATAAATCCCTCTCATTCAATCCAGACACACGATATGGGAGCCTACTAACATTACCAGTACTGAGTATTTCCCTGGAAATACCAGCCAATGCAATCGAACAAGAAAACTCAGTAAGAAAGGTTAAGCATTTTTATTTTATTTTATTTTATTTTACTTGGAGAGAGAGAGAGAGAGAGGCAGGGAGGGGCAGAGACAGAGGGAGAGAGAGAGAGAGAGAGAAAGAGAGAATCCCAAGCAGACTCCGCGCTGTCGGCATAGAGCCCGACTTGGGGCTCAAACTCACGAACCGTGAGATCACGACCTGAGCCTCAGCTAAGAGCCAGACGCTTAACCGACTGAGCCACCCAGGCACCCCAAGGTTAAGCGTTTTTACAAAGAAGGCAAACTTATCATTTGGGGAGGCGCTATGATTTTCTGACTGGCTAAACTTAGGTACTCCCCTATCCTATCTCTTTCCCGGTTTCCATACCTGTAATTTCCATTCCTGTAACATGGGAAGAGGAACCACGCAGAGTGGCTGTAAAAGGTTAAGTTCGTGAACCTGTAATCTACTCGGGAGCGCGGCTCGCTGTCTCCAGCGTCACTGCGTCTGCTGTTCTTAAACGGAGACTGTCAATACCGTAAAGCTACGATTCTCCCACTCGACAGCATTAAACTCAGTGCGGCCCCATGTTGGCCCGCGGTCTAGCTGAAGAAATAAACATGCAAAAAAAAAAAAAAAAAAAAAAAAAAAAAAAAAAAAGCAAAGCTGCGTGTGTCCAGAATATGGAAAAGGCAATCCAATTAAAAAGAATTAAAAAGGCAATCCAATAAAAGAATGGGCAGATCTCACCCAAGAGGCCATCAGAACGGACTGGAAGCATATGAAAACATGCCCAATGTTGTCAGTCGGCAGAGACGGAATAAACCCACGATGAGACTGCTTCCCACCGGCTAAGCCGAAAAAAGCAGGCGGTATCCGACACGGGAGAGGACGCGGGTTCTCGCACGCCGGGCGCCGCTGGTGGGAGACGTGTGGGGACAGCCGCCCGGGGAAATGGTCCCGCGGTATCTGCCAGGACCCAACCCCTCTCCTCGGGGGGCACGCACGCCCAGCAGCAGTGACGGTGTCCGTGCCCCAAAGGGGAGCGCCAGCACGCTCACTGCACTCGACAGAGATGGGCGTGAATGAATGGCGCCTTGTTTGTGCAAGGAAAGCCCATCTGTGGCAAACAGGGGATGTACCAGTGCCGCGTGTGCAAAAGCACGAGCTGATCTCATCATTAGCGCATTAAGTGAAAGCACATACCATATAATTCCGCTTGTATAAGGTTGGAAAACGGGCAGAAACGGTCTGTGGTGCTGGAGGCGGGCACCTGCAGGGAGACCCGGAGGACTTCTGGATGCCCGGAGTGCTCTGTCCCTGGGGCTGGGAGCTGCTTGTCTGGTAGGTTCGCTCTGGGAAAAGTTCTGGAGCCCTGCAGGTATGATTTACGCCTTTTCCCTCGCTCTGCTGCTCTGTAATCAAAATCGACTGCAGAAGAGCAAAAAACACCTCCAAAAGGAGAGCAAGCAGAGGGGGCCCCAAATTAAATATCCTGAAAAGCTCCGGTCATTACCAGCAGCACGCCGATGCAGAAATGAAACCAACCTAGCAACGGCGTCCAGTCTGGTCTTGACTCAGATATTTTTCTCCTTCACTCATATTTCCGCTGCCCCCGCACCCCGTTGACTGCCTGCTCACGTCGAAGCTAAGGTACGGTCTGTGTGCTTGCAGAGGGTCTGGGGTCCCCCTCCGCCTTGACCTGTTGCTCCCGTACAGAGCCTGGCACGCAGTGCATGCCAGGATGCTTTCGGAGAAGAGAGAAGGGCGGGAAGGGACGCGAGGGAGGGAGCCCGGGATGGAAGGCAGTCTGTCGCGAATGTGCTCTGTACAATGTAGAAGCAAGAGAAGGAGTGGACGATAAGCGGTGTTGTAACACAGGCCCAGCGATCTTTGAGAAAGGCGGCTGAATCTGTAACCCACTCCTCGTGGCAAGGACAGATGACAGATGGATTCAAGATTTAACCACCAAACGCCGAGTGATGAAACTGCAGGGAAAGCCACAGACGATCGTCCTCAGAGTCTCCAGGCAGAGGCGGCTGGGAGGCCTTTCTAAACGTTTCGGGTGTTCTAACGGGACAGTTGAGATCAGACCACGCGGGAGTCAGGGCCTCTCACCGGACAACAGCCCAAGAAATAAAACCAACCAAAATGAAGCGTGAACGGCCAGAGAAGATATTTAACGCTACCCATTAAAAAGTTAATGGATTGGGCCGCCTGGGTGGCTCAGTCAGTTAAGCATCTGACTCTTGATTTTGGCTCGGGTCGTGATCCCAGGGTTGTGGGATCGAGCCCCTCATAGGGCTCTGCACTGACCTTGGAGACTGCTTGAGATTCTCTCTGTCTCTCTCTCTCTCTCTCTCTCTCTCTCTCTCTCTCTCAATCTGCTCCCCCACCAAGGGCTTGCTCACTCTCTCTCTTTCAAACAAATAAATAAGTAAATGCATATCCTAAATACATAAAGGATACTTACAAAACAAATATCTATTTAGAAAGTAACAGAAATCATCATGGGGCGCCTGGGTGGCTCAGTAGGTTGGGCATCTGAGTTCAGCTCAGGTCATGATCTCGTGGTTTCTGGGTTCGAGCCCCGCGTCGGGCTCTGTGCTGACAGCTCAGGGCCTGGAGCCCGCTTCGGATTCTGTGTCTCCCTCTCTCTCTCTGCCCCCACTCACGCCCTGTCTCTCTGTCTCAAAAATAAATAAATATATATTTTTTAAAAAGTAATGGAAATCATCAAAAAGCCTAATTAAAGAATGGATACATGACAGAAATGTAAAAGTTACTTGAAAATGTTAAAAGGCGTTGAATGTTTTCAACAAATGCTGGAGTAATTGGATGTCCACACGGGAGGCAAGGGAACCCTCACACTTTATAAAAAACAACAACAACAACAACAACAGCAACAACAACAACAAAAAACACATCACCATGGAGCATCAGTCAGTGTAACCCGTCAAAACTACACAACTCTTAGAGGAAAAGGGGGGAGAAAGCCGTTTTGGTTTGGGGTCAGGCACAGAGGTCTTAGTGACGACAGCAAAAGCGTGAGCCATGGAAGGAAAGAAAATGGGTAAACTGGATGTCACCAAAGTTTAAAGCTTTCGCTCTTTGAAAGACACACTATAAAGAGAATGAAAATCACGTCGAGGACCGGGAGAACATCCTTGCAAGTCGCGGATCGGACAAAGGACTTGCATCCAGAAGATTCCGATCACCAGTTCTCAGAGCTCAGCGGTGCTGGAACCGGCAGTCCCGCGCGAACGCAGATTCGGGCAGCCCCTCCCCCAAAGAAGCGTTCCAGCACTCGAGGAACGGTGCTCCTGGTCGCTAATCATCAGAGAAGGGACGGGACTCGGGGGAACACAGTGCCGGCCAAGGAGGGGATGGACGGAGGGCACGATTCACGCACCTGCTGGGGATGGACCCTCACCCGTCCACGCGAGCACACCGACCCCTCGGAAAGCAGCTGTGCGTAACGTACGCTTTTACGTAGAGACGCGTCTGACCCAGGCGTTTCTCCAAAGAAATCACGCGCTTGTTCTCACACCACAACCTGCACGACTATCTGTGGCTCTAGGACCCGGCTCCCGAGCCCCTCGCATCCCCCAGCCCCTCACCCCTCTTGCACCCAGCCCATCCCATGCTCAGCCGGTGCGCGACTCCTGTCCTCCGTCTGTCCCCTCCAGCTCTGCACCTGCTCTCTTGTTCACAGTCCACGGGGCTGGTCCCCCCTGCAGGAACTCTTGGGCTCCCAGCCTCCCCTGACCCGGGTCATACCCCTCCTGAGGCCCTCGGGGCTCTCGGCCTTCTCGCCCCACCCCCAGCTCTGTCCTCACCCTTCAGGGAAACTTCCAGTCCTGCTTTTCCGCCTCTGTCTCTGTCCCTGTCTCGCTTGGCAGGTCGGGCCTCCAATCCTCACGGAGCCCCCCACCCCGCTCTCCTTCCACGGGGCTGGAAATCCTGAGGGTCTGTCTTGACCAGCTTGGGGTCCCATTCCCAAGGTGCCCCCACCCCCCCGATCTGCAGAGTGCCCACTGGATGTTGGAGCCCGGGGTGGGTGTTGGGTCACAAACAGGCCTGAACGTGGAGGGCAGGCAGAGACCTGGGGGCGGCGGGGGGGGGGAAGGAGGGCAGGTACAAGCAAGTCCCCTTCCGACGACTCCGCAGAGAGGCCTTACCAGGGCTCAGCCGCTGTACCGCCCCGCGTGCCTCATCCCCGCGTTGCTCTCTCAAGGCTGAGTCCTTGGAGCGGCTCCCACGTTGGCACTTTCCAAGGACTGAGGGTGTCAGGAGCCTCCGATCGCCCAGGGCCAGCTCGAGGGGCATGTCCTCTCGGTGACCTCCTCCAAACCAGGTCTCTGAATTAATTTAATGCAAGAAACCAGGTCTCTGAATTAATTTAGTGGTCCCCACCAGGGACCACGGTGTGCAGGGGGGCGAATCCCACCCACGTTCTGGCAGGAGCAGCTCAGAATGAAACACAGAGAGGAGACCGGCTTTTGCCGCCTTCCCGTCCAGAGAACATGTTCCTTAAATATGCAGGAGGGTCACGCTGCGTGGCGCCTGAGAGGGAGAGAGAGAGAGAGAGAGAGAGAGAGAGAGAGAAATGCTTGCGGACCACACGTATCCGGGGCCGCCGTGCACTAGCCGAAAACCCCAGGGTGATTTAATGTGTGAGAACCGGGAGAGCCGATTTTCTCCAGGAGAATCGACTTGTAGGCATCCACGGCTCCGAAGGCGATATTTTCAAAGAGACACGTTTTTCCGTGTTAAATGAGGAAGTGACCGATACAGCGACGCATTGGGCCCGTGACCACTGTCCAGGAAGCAGCCGGGGCCACCTGGTGGGTTTCCCACTTCAGACAGAGCCTTGTGGTTCTGTCCTTCGCTAGGCCAGAGTTAAGGGGATTAATTCCAGCCGGAATAGGTAAAAAAAAAAAAGGTCAAAAGAAAACGTCACACGGTAAATTATTTGACTTCCTCCGATGGGAGTCTGAACGGCTTCTCTGCCTGGGGCACAGGGTTCCAAGTGCACTGGTTCCACAGGAGAGGCCACCCCGTAGGACACACGTGAGGCAGAACAGTGGGATGGTCTCCTTAAAGGAGATGCAGCTTCTCGCTCTAGGCGGGGCCTGCGCAGAACCACAGGGTGTGGGTCAGGGTCCGCCATGTTTTAAGAAAGCTCGGTGCCTATGCAGTGGGGCTGGGTGTGGGGTCCTGAGACAGGAGGCCGCTTCAGGGGCCGCGCTGGCTGGAGGCAGGGGGAGCCCCAGAATCCCCACCGAGGGGCCTGGGCCCTGCTGCTGGCCTGTCCCCCACGCAGGGGCACCGTGAACCCCCACCCCATCCGGGGCAGGCCCGCTATAACGGGTAAGCCGGGGTCACGGCAGAGCTCACGCCTGGCAGGCTGACACTCACCGGCCCGCAGAGCGCTGGGCAGGGTCACCCCCGTCCTCTGTGCCTGACCCCTGCCATCTTACAGCGGTCCATCTGCCACCTGCTGTTATCTAGGTGACCTGGGTCCCCCCCACCGAGAGGCAGCCTGTGCACTCCAAGGCAGCCACGCGCTGGGAACCTCGTTTGTTCTCAGAGACCTCGTTTCTTCATTTGTGAAATTCCTGCTACAGATGGACCTCAGGGTGGGAGCGGCCATCCGCCATCTCGACGGGGGCGGAAGCTTGGAGCCTGAAGGGCCGCGAGAGGGCACAGCCCCCCGTCACCAAGCGCCCCCTCCATTATCCCACTGCATCGTCCCAACAGCTACCCGGTGCCCCCACGGGGAGAGGGGAGGTGTGAGGAGAGCGTAGGGTGCGAGCGGGGATGCTATCCCGTCGGACCTCTTGTATGAGTGAATATCACGGAATTACGGTGACGACTTCATTATCACGTATGAGCGTTATGTTCTTGTTACATTGCTAGGAACGTGGTGACATTATTATGTATTATGATTATTAAAATAATAGAGTGAAAGGACACCAAACCTTTGTCCGGGCAGACAGCCCAGATGCAGAATACAAGCGTCGTCTCACGGGGAAAACCACCTGTGCCCTGTCTGTGTGCACGGCCACCCCCACCCCGACCATCTTACTCCAGGCCCATCTCTGGGGTGGACGGAGGCCTGAGTCTGGGAGGAGGGAGGGGAGAGGGAGGGGGGCTGGGCCAAGCTTCTCTGATTCCAGAATTGCTCTTACTGGTGTTACGGGCCCTGTCAGTTGACGCTAACTGGCTCCCTGCAAGTTTTTGGACCTCGAAACCACCGCGCCCACACCCCCTCCGCAAAACAAACACGAAACGGTGTTGTTGTCGTATCTTTGGCAAAACGGGCCGGTGGAGGGATGCGTTTCAAGCCTGGAACGCGGAGAACGGGGAGCCGTCCTGAAGGAGGCGGGCGAGCCTGGCGAGTGGGTCCGGCGTAGAGCTGGCACCCGCCGTGGGATCTGGCGCCCGAGCCCCGGTTCCATTTGCACCAGCCACGTGGGGCTGGTGGGCTGGCTCAGGCACGCGGAGCCCCAGATTCCTTGTTTGTCAGATAGGGACGATGATAGTGTGTTTCACTGGGTTTTATGAGGGTAAAAATGAAACGATGCATAGAAAGCGGCTTAGCGCGGAGCCTGCCGCATAATAGATGCGAAGTGAGAGCTGGCGATCGTCGGGAGAAAGGCTGCAGAACCGGATATTTAATCTAGAAATAGAAGCCTTGGGTTGGCACCCAGGGCTGCCACCAAGTCCCCAAGAAACGGGGTGTGGAAGCGAGCATGACGTGGCCCAGCTCCCGGGGGCCACGTGCCGTCCGTGGAACTCGGAGGCGGCAGTTTGGGTTCGATCCACAGACCTTTCGGCGACACGAGGCCACATTGCATTCAGAGCACACTTTCGAATTCAGGGATTTGGGGGTTGGTGCATGTGGAAGCGGGAAGGACTGATTTTCAAGCAAGTTTCAGAATTCTGAGAACACTTTTTTTTTTTTACAATAGTAAAACAAATTGATTTTTCACTTACATTTTCAATTAAAGTTAATTGGATTTTTTACATGCCAGTGAAAGCCCTGCCGCCCCACCTTCTTGCTGATGTCTCTGCCAAGTGGATCCGTTTCTGCCCTGACCAGATGTCCGTATGTACTCAGGAAACCGCCGTTCCACGTTCTGGGAACAGTGGTCTTTCTGGACATGTGCACCTGCCATGCTACCCTGGTCCTTCCCGTCCACAGTGAGCGGTATCTGCTGTCCACACGGTGACCCTGTGAGCCGGGATTTCCCCCTGAATGACAGGGCCACTCCTGTGCCCACTGTTGTGGCAAACATTCATTTCAATATTTGCTGCACAAAGGACAGGATGTCTCTGTGGTGCCTTTGGGGAGGCGTGTGGCCCATGCCCTGGGAGCCCACTCGGGCTTGCGTGGGAATGCTGGAATGTGTCCCAGGGCCACTCACTCGGCCGTAAGACACGCTCGTGTAGAGCTGGGCTGGCTGCCGTGGGGTCCCTGTGAGGCTGGACATGAGAGAGAGGACCTAAGGTCGGGGCACCTGGGTGACTCGGTTGAGCGCCCAACTTTGGCTCGGGTCATGATCTCACAGCTCGTGAGTTCGAGCCCCGTGTCGGGCTCTGTGCTGACAGCTCAGAGCCCGGAGCCTGCTTCGGATTCTGTGTCTCCCTCTCTTTCTGCCCCTGCCCTGCTCATGCTCTCTCTCTCTCTCTCTCTCTCTCTCTCTCAAAAATAAACATTAGGGGAAAAAAAGAGGAGTTAAGGTCTTCTAACCCTACGAGGGGGGCTAAACCCTACGAGGACAAAAAAGGTTTCAGCTGGACCCTGGCTCCACCTAGAGATCCTCCTACACCCCCCTCATTAGCCATGATTAACACTCTTGCTGAACGCGTGTTTGTGTTACGGGCCCTGGCGTTAAAGGTTAATTGACTCAGTAATAACTTAATTATGAAATGTGCATTACAAGGAATTATATAACCGGTCCTTCACTTCATGACTCCTCTCAGCCTCTCTCTGCGTGTCCCCTGAGTGCCTTTCAACGCTGATGCTGCTGACGGTTCCCACTAAGAGCACCACAGGCCAAGAGGGGCCCATCTCTCGCCACCGTAAAAGGCGCCGAGGAAAAATTCGCATGGAGCCTTAATAACGATGGGATGGGAACACAGAGACAACGGTGGGGAATGCAGTTAATTAGAGAGCTGAGGGAGCTTCAGAGGCTCGTGCAGGTATGAGTTTTGGCTGCCGCACGTGTGGTTAAAAATAGCAAATTAAAAACTGAACACACGGTTAAGAAAGTAAGGGCAGCTTGTGTAGCTTGAGGGTCCCCACGAGGAGCCCTGGGCGGGACGGGGTGAGGGCTCCATGATCGGGGCCGGGTCATGTGCGTGCCCAAGAGAGGGCGTGTGTGCCCGTCGGTGACCCGGCGAGGTCAGAGCTGAAACGCTGTCCTACTCGGAACTCTGGCTGGTTCCACGGAGCCACGAGGCTCCATTCCGGCACTTTGGTGGAATTTTGCTGTGACCTGTGTCTCTGAGTCCTGAGAGGAGTGACAACCAAAGCTGCTGTACAACAGCTTGCCCAGCAAACCGCCAAGAAGGTGCTGATGATAGTTGCACGGCGGCCGCGGGCTCACGGGGCCCCACAGGCTCATCCTACGACAGCCCCCGACGCTGGGGCGTCGCCCCACAAATTCCAGTACAGAGCAGGGAGCGTGAGTCCAAAACGTGTCAGCTGCACAAAGGGACCCGCCTGCAGGGCCAGGAGGCCTGTGAGCCAGCCGTGAGCCCAGTCTGGGGACAGCAACGTTGTTGTCGGGGGTCCCCCACTGCATTTCTTGCAACAGTGACCCCATCCCACACCAGTGATGGAGGACATGTGGGCCACCAACAGGGCGCAGGGCTGGTCATAGATCAGAGCGTGAAGAATATTGCAGACCAGGCTTGAATTTTCTTCTTTAATGTCAGAGATGAGGAAGTGTGTGCGTGCATGTGTGTGTGTGTGTGTGTGTGTTAAAAACCTGGTTGGAGAGTAAACCTTCAAAAGGGGAGAGAGCCGTGGTGCTGGGGGCAGGTGGGAGGGACCTGTATCGGCCAGGACCAGCCGAGTTGCTCTGTGACCACGAACATCCCCTGATTCCAGATGGCTCATCGCTGTGACGGTCTGTTTCTCGCTCACCATTGAGGGTCTGGGGGACTCTCCAGAACAGCTGTCCTCCACACGCCTCCAAAAGTGTCACAGCACAGGAAGAGAGAGCCTAGAGGAGACCCCGCATCAGCTCTGCAATGCCTTCACGTTCTGTTTCCACTCGGGCTTTGTTGGCCAAGGACTGTCGTGTGGCCGTGTCGGACCTCAAGGGGACAGGGTTCAGGACAGTGGGGAGACCCGGAAATGGGACTGACGAGCCCCCGTAAAGCCAGTGGTGAGACCACATTTTCTATAGACACAGAGAGTCACCTTTCCTAGAGACTGAGGCGCCCACCATGAATGGATCACCAGGAACTTCTCCTCCCCGAGAGCACACAGTCTACTCCCCTCCCAAATCAATAAGAGAGTGTTAAAATCACACGTGTGCACGCACACACAGACACACGCACTCTGAACCTTCTATAGTGTGGAAGAGCCCGGTCTTAGGGTCAAACAGACCTGAATCTGAGTCCTGCCTGGTCCCCACCAGCAACTTCTAAACCTCGGTCCTGTCATCTCTCCCACGGGGATAATGACGACCACCTCCTCCGGCTGTGGTGACAAGTCGGCGAGACAACGTAAGTGAAGTAGCCGTCATGTGTGCTCCGAAGATGAGTTGTTATTAGCTCTTACCGTTGCTGGTATTAATGACACATAAGTGACATTCCGCTCAGTAACGTATTTCAGGTCCAGAGAACGGCGCGGGGCAAGATTTCGGGAACCATTGCACCAACCACAAGGTACCGGCTCAAGTGGTGGGTCTGACGCCCCTGTCTGTGGCTGCTCAGCAGACCCCCAACCCCTTTGCTGTTTCTTTCCACGCAGGGCACAGATTGGATCGTTTCGCGAATAGCTACCGGTCTCCGGTGTCCCACCCCAGCCCGCCGCCCCTCCAGGGCCCGCGCGCACTCCCCCACCCCGCTGCTCCGGTGTGCTTTGTTCAGTGGAGTCTGGAGGGGACCGACCATTCTTCGTTGGCGCAGGTGCTGGCCCCTCACACCTCCTGACGCCCCGGATTCGGCTGCTCTGCCAGCCTCAGCCCCGGTGGGGCCCGCAGAGCCACGGCCAACCCCCCACCTGTGAGTAAGAAACACATGTGTGGGGGAGGGGTGAGAGCCAGCATGATTTGGGGGTTGTTTGTTACCGGGGCAAAAGCTGACTGATACACTGAGAACGTGAGGCACCTGGGTGGCTCAGTCTGTTAAGTTCCAGCTGTTGATACTGGCTCAGCTCTAACTTCGTGGGATCGAGCCCCACGACGTCCGCTTTGGATTCTCGCTCTCTCCCTCTCTCTGCCCCTCCCCCACTTGTTCTCTCTCTCTCTGTCTCTCTCTCTCTGTCTCTCTCTCTCTCTCTCTCTCTCTCTCTCTGTCTCTCCCCCCCGCCAAAACAGATAAATAAACTTTAAAAAGAAATACACTTAGGGGCTCCTGGGTGACTCAGTCAGTTAAGCATCCAACTCTGGCTCAGGTCATGATCTCATGGTTTGTGGGTTCAAGCCCCATGTGGGGCTCTGTGCCGACAGCTCAGAGCCTGCAGCCTGCTTCGGATTCTGTGTCTCCCTCTCTCTGTGACCCTCCCTCCCACCCTCTCTCTCTCTCTCTCTCAAAAAATGAATACAAACTTTAAAAAAATTTTTTGGAAGAAATACACTTAGAATGCGCCCAGGCCTCGGGCCTGTGGCCGGATCACAGACTTACGCTCGACTTTAGCATCGAATGAGATAGATTCGTTAATGCAGAGCGGTGTCTCCACTATTATAGATTGAAAAATGGCTGGTTCGGAAATACTTTTGTTATCGTATACGTATTCTAAACCTCGCCAAGCCAGCAAACATCCATAAATACATAAACATGCGTGAACACACATACTAAAAACTTAATGATATTTGCCTCTTGATTTGGGGAATTAGGGGTTTCTTCACAAATATTGTTTTGCATTCTTTTAAAATTATGACATTATTACATAGAAGGTAAAATATGATACACGGGATAGCCCATGGAAAAAAAAAAACCCTTTCTCCTACTGTAACCCCCATTCCCACTTATCAGAGACAATAGTTTCTTGCTGTCATTCTAGAAATATCCCCCGTATTTTCAAACGGTTCCAATGCAACAACTGGCCAGAAAACTACAGTTTAAGATCAGGCTCTCAGTACACAGGCGTAATGTTCTAAAATAATATTACAGTCAGGACTAAATCCTAATGTACTACACGGAACTAATCTGTTTCTCATTAAAATTATGGATTAAATTGTAATCTCCACATTTCTAAAAATAAGAAACACAAAGTCTTTGTACCCTTGTTTACCTTATCGTAAGGTTTGTATTTGGCCTTGAAAAAAAAGAAATCTCATTTAGTGCAAGAATTCAGACTTATTTATTCTGTCATTACGTCGATTGTTAAATCTTTATTAAAGGATTTTAAAGAAGGGAAAACATTTCCTACAGGTCTGGTCGGTTCTCTGGCACTTCTGGGCCTGCCCCTGCAGATTAAAAATTCTTCTGTTCTAGTAAGATTTGCAGTTAAGAGCCGAAGCCACGTGAGTGGAAAGAAAGTAAATGGCCATATTAGGTTTTCTGGAAGTCTATTATGTGTTCATTTCGATGACACAGATACGTTATTCATGGAGGCAACCGAGGGAGAAAAAGTTAAATAGAATTTGTCACCATCAGTGCATGAACCAGGCATATGACCACTGACACATGAGGGGCAGACGTCCTTCTTCTGGTCGTGCCTCTCCCGGTTTGAAAAGAGTTAAGTCATTGAAATCGGCTCATTTGTCTGTGGAATGTGACCTGTCCTGGGTCAGGGGAGGCCCCGGGCTCCCGGGAAGGCGGTTTCACCAGCTGAGATGTGAAAGTTAAGATCCCAGAGGAAGGTATGGGTGGCCCAGCTGGGGCGGCCGGGTCCTGGTGAGGGTCTAAAGTCGTTGGTTCCTGACATCGTGCCTTCAGTGCCCTCTTTCTGGCACTTTCTAGATGACCCATCATCTCCTGCTGGCCTCCCCTTCCCTGGGAATCCCACCCACCCGTCTCTGCCTTGTCCTGGATCTGGGAAACCAATGGGTGGGAAACAGAGAACAGAACCGAGTCAGACCTGTGGCCACTCCAAATAACGACGCGTGGCGAAAGCCAGCTCAGAAACAAACCGGAGAGAGCCCATACTGCACGGCTCCATTTATTTAAAAGTCTAGAAAATACCAGCAAGATCTACGGCGATAGGAAACAGGCGGTCGCCCGGGGTCGGGGTTAAGCGAGGGCACTTTGAGGGTGAGGGGCGGGCTCGTGACGGCTGCGTGGACGTGCACCCCTGCTTCTCACGTGGGGACGATTTTGTGGCTCATGTGACACTATCCGGAGACATTTTCACTGTCACAGCTGGGGGGCTGCTAGCAGGTTGAGGCCAGGGATGCTGCTAAAGATCCTGCAAGGCAGAGGACAGCCCCTGTAACAAAGAATTCTCCAGCCCAACTTGCCGGTGGTGCTGAGGTCGAAACCCTGGGGTGTGGATACGTTGAAACGTACCAAATTGTATGCTTTGCAAGTGGGCAGTTCAGGGGCGCCTGGGGGGCTCAGTCGGTTAAGCCTCTGACTTCGGCTCAGGTCATGATCTCACCGCTCGTGGGTTGGAGCCCCGCGTCGGGCTCTGTGCTGACAGCTCGGAGTCTGGAGCCTGCTTCGGATTCTGTCTCCCTCTGTCTCTGCCCCTCCCCTGCTCGTGCTCTCTCTCTCTCTCTCTCTCTCTCTCTCTCTCAATAATAAATAGGCAATAAAAATTTTTTAAATAAATGGGCAGTTCGTGGTATCTCAATTCCACATCAATAAAGCTGTAAAATGAAAGTGTAGGCTGGCCACTTGCCTGACTGGGTGACAGTGGATTCGTCTCGTCACCGCTCTGAGCCGGTTTCCCCTCTGCAGCATGCGGGGGGGGGGGGGGGGGGGACAGCATTTACCCCCCAGGGCCGCTGGGCATGAATTGAGACCCTCAAATGCAAGCTGTCCCCCGTCTCAGGCACGTGGAACCGACTTGAGCCTCCAGGGGAGGAACGTGACAGGTCATCCATGGAAATGACATTTCAGCTGGGCTCCAGGCCTTAGAAAATCAGTGGACCGAGTGAAAACAACCTCTGAGTTTTTAGGAGACAGTCCCAGGCCCGTGGGGCTGGGGTGGTGGAGAGATGGGGCTGTCACGTCACCTGTAGGTAACAAGGACTTGGGAACGACCTTGAGGCCTGGCTCTCGGTCTGGCCCCAGCAGGAAGTGTGACCCTGATATGATTTATGTAAAAGTACATACGCTGGGTTGGTTTTTTTTTTTTTTTTTCTTTTTTTGGCTAAAGGTTATTGTTCACTGGGCTTCAGCCACAAAACCACTCAAGAAAATTGAAGAGACTCGAAGGTCTCAGGAAGCCCACATCTCCCAGGCCACCCCCGAGTCCGGGACCCCGGAGGCCCGTGTCTGCAATTCCGCTGGAGACCGAGGCATCGCGGCATCATCCCTGCCGGGCCCCCCTCGCTCCGAATCAACTGCACCTTGAACAGGAAGGTGAACGGGAGAGCAGCTTAGGAGACAGGAGTGGGGAGCCCTCAATCAGCTCTTTGTTGGCCTGGGAGGTGATGCCAGAACACAACACCTTTGTGTGGGTGCCGATCCGGTTCCCGGACCCGTCGGGATCCAGCGGTGGGGGAAGCGGGGTTACTTTCCCGGCTGTGCCACCCGGTGGCATCCTGGGGCACCCCGAGCATGCGAAGAGCTGCGTGTGCCCCGGACACAGATGGCAGGTGAAGCCGTCCCCTCCAGGCAGACCTCCTTGATGTTCCAGGCTGGGTGGCATCCCTGGGCACCACCCACCCCCCGCTGTCCCGCCCGTGGCTCTGACAACAGGGCTGGCCTAGTCTGGCGGGGTCCCTCTCCCCAGCTGGATGGAGGGAGAGGCCGTATCTGGGTCACTCTGAAACCTCAGTACCGGGTTCAGCGCCTGGCCCACTGACGTCCTCAAGTGCTGTGTGCTGAGTAAATGCGCTCAGGAAGGGTCGAGCGCATCTGGCTTTCTTAAGGGGATTTTATAGCCTCAAGTATCCGCTGGTGGACGGCCAGCCGCCCGGAGAGGGGATGCCAGCTTCTCAGCGCTCCACTCGGCCACCAGTGTCTCCGGGCCCTTCCAGGACAAGAGGTGCCATTGAAGCTGACGGGTGCCAGCTGCCTGGTTCAGAACAGGCCGGGCTGGTCGGGTTGGTTGTGTGGGGCAAGAATCAGGAAGAAGGGGCTGTTTTTCATAATCCAGCTTGTTTATCCAACAAACAATAAAACAGGGCACGATTGTTCGGAGATGCCGGACGGAGTCCATGAGGGAGACCCCACCGGACCAAGAGGTCTGTTCAAGAATGTGCAGAGCCTGGGAAACACAGAGGGGGGCCAACTTCGAGGGCACGGGGATAGGGCCCAGGGCCGCGGTGTGCCCGAGCGGCTGGCACTGGCTCGGAAGAGTAGACCGCGCGTTTTGTCCCAACTCTGTGGCCGACGACGTCACGGTGTGTGAGGATCAATTTTACGTGCCAACCGCACCGGGCCACGGCAGATGTGAGGGCGTTTCTGGATGAGGTTAGCATTCGAACGGGTAGACTGAGTCAAGCAGATGGTCCTCCCACGAACCTGAGGGGGTGGGCCTCATCCAATCAGTTGAGGCGAGGGCCTGACGAGAAACAAAAGGCTGAGGAGGGGGAAATTCTTGCTCTCTGCCTGTGTTTGGGCGGGGACTTGGGGCCCCTGGCTTTGAACTCAGATTTGGACTGGAACTTGCACCATTAGCTCTCTTGGGTCAGGACTTATAGTATCTGCAGGAGCTAATTCCCCATAATTATTGCCTTCTTACACACACACACACACACACACACAAGCCCTGTTGGTCCTGCCTCTCTGCCGGCTGCTGACTAACACCCCGTAGTACCTGAACTTGTCCACGCTGGGAGTATTTACACCACGGGAGACAGCAAGTGCCACAGATAAGCCCCCAGCACCACATCTCCTGCCACTGCTGATTGTCAAACACTTACCAGCAGTATGCCGTGACCCCCACCGTGGCCCAGGGAACGTCCCTGCCTCCTAGAGACTTCCTCAGGCCAAGCAAGGGCCACAAGCCCCTGTCTAGGCTCCCATCTGTGGTCCCCGACTCCTGAAATAGACCCCGGCTGTACCTGGGGCCACGCAGCACAGACAGGAGATGTCCTTTCCTCTGGGGCCAAGGTGCCCCTTGCCTGTGTCGACCATCGTGTGCCTACGCTCTGCTCTGTCCGTGCTGGTCCCTTAC
This sequence comes from Panthera leo, assembly GCF_018350215.1. Classification (NCBI taxonomy): domain Eukaryota; kingdom Metazoa; phylum Chordata; class Mammalia; order Carnivora; family Felidae; genus Panthera; species Panthera leo. The sequence goes on from NC_056688.1 coordinate 112,629,256, forward strand.
GCGGTCCCCGTAGCATCTCACGGCCCCTAACTGCGTGACCACCTCTTACTCCTCCCTGTGTCCCCAGTGCCAGGGACAGAGCTGGATAACGGCAGGTGCTCAGGGCACGATGAGTGATGGAGCCCTTCCGCCTAGGACGGTCTGAGCCAAAGAACGTCCTCCACAGAGATAAACTGGAAACCCACGCTGTGCCCCTGCCTCCCGAGGAAGGGCTGCTAAACCCTCCACGTTGGAAAAGACCCTGTTAGCTCCAGGTTCCCGGGGCCGCAGAACTCACCCCAGTTGGTTTAAGAAAAAAAGCTGAGTTATTTCTTGATTCGCGAATCTGGAAAAGTGAAAGATGCATCAGGACAGGGGGCCCCCAGGTTCGGTTGTGTCTGTGTGCGTCTCGTTTCGCCGCGCTCGGATGAGCTCCCTCCCGTCATTCCGTCCAGCGGGTTGCCACCCGAAATGGGTTTGTATCAGATAAGATTACATCAGTGTCAGATGACATAATCCCTGCTGGGGGGTGGTCACCCCCCTTCTGCTGCTGTAGACGGCTAAGATGTTGGGGTCACGAGCTCCTGTCCCAGGCAGCTCTGGCGGCCGTAACTAAGCACCCACACGCTCGTTTCCCGAAGTTCTGGAGGCTGAGAGGCCCAAGATGCCGGCTGACCTGGTGAGAATCTGTTCCTGGTGCGGGGACGGCCACGTCCTCGCTGTGGCCTGACGTGGCGGAGACAGGCAGAGATCTCTCTCTTCCTCTTCTGCTAAGGCCGCCATCCCATTGGCCGAGGGCCCACCTTTTGGACCTCGTGTAACTCAAGTTACCCCCCGACGGGCCATCTCTCCAAATACAGTCCCACGGGAGATTCCGGGCTCAACGTATCAGTTTGAGGGGCACGGTCAGTCCGCGGAAGGCACACAGCATAACTTCCTGTGTGCTGACCGTGCCCCCAGTGGAACGAGCATCTCTCTCCCCGAGACTTCCAACGAGATCCCTGAACCCAAGGCCCCTTTGCACACGTGACCGTGATCAGACGCCTGTGCATCTCTGAACCGATTGCTGTTTGGACGCCCAGACACCCGCCAGGCCAAGCAGGGACCCCCTGCCGACCTGTGCTGCCAGAGAGAGGTCAGCCCGTGGGAACCGTAAGCACGGAGGGTCCGGCCAGGCTGCTTCCGTAGGAGGACATGACGTGCCCTTTCCAGGAAGAAGGCTGGATTGGGGCAGCCTAAACCAGCACACCTCTGTCACACGTTTATGTTTTCCAAGCCCCGAGTAGGAACTCCAGGGTTCCTGAGAATGGACGAGACCTGGGCCCTGCGGGACCCCCCAGGGGAGCTCTAAAAATAAGACGTGGAAAGAGACAAAGGGGACGAGGCAGCGAGCTTGAGCTCTGGTGGAGACAGCGGCACGCGGCCCAGGGAAGGACGCACCCAGCCTGGGTCGTCTGCGTCCCTCCCCACCATCCGACGGCGGGGTGGCCCCCCCATCGTCCCCTTATCCTGGGGGCTCTGGAGGCAGGGGCTGTGCGAACCACCCTCCCCTATACTCAGTGTAGTTCAGAGAGCCCTCCTGTCCGCTCCCACCCCGTGCACCGTGTCAGGCCCACGTGTGGGATACACGAGCTTTTTTCACTCGACGGTGTTACTTATTATCACGCAGTCCTGTTGTACGGCCGTCACCCCATCCGTCCGACTTGCTCATCCCCCAGACGGAAGCTCGGTCCCCGTGACACAGCGACCCCCATTCCCCTCCCCCAGCCCCTGGCACCCGCCGTCCACGCTCGGTCTCTGTGACTCTGACTCCTCCAGGGACCTCGTGTTCGTGGGATCGGACAGTATTCGTCCTTCTGTGTCTGGCTGTTTCTCACTCAGCATCATGTCCCCGAGGTCCGCCCCTGCTGGAGCGGGTGTCAGGATTTCATTCCGTTTTAAGGCTGAATAATATTCCAGGGTGTGGACGGACCACACGTATCCGCCCATCGACCGACGGATACTTGGGTTGCTTTTACGTTTTAGCTGTGGTGACTAGGGCTGCTGACTGTGGGCGTGCAAACATCTCCGTGCAAACGCCTCGTCACTGTAGCCCCTGTGGAAAACAGCAGGGAGGTTCCTCAACACGCTACAGGTAGAACCGCCCTATAATCCAGCAACCACACGGCTGGGCATTTGCCCAAAGGATACAAAGACACTAATTCAAAGGGATACACGCACCCCAGAGTTCATAGCATGACTTACAGCAGCCAAATTATGGAAACAGCCCATTCGTCCGCGGACGAGTGGATAAAGATGTTGCACACACACACACACACACACATACACACACACACTGGAATATTATTCAGCTATCAAAAATAACGAAATCATGGGGCACCTGGGTGGCTGAGTCAGTTGAGTGTCCGGTCGGCTCAGGTCATGATCTCGTGGCTCGGGCTTGGTGCGGACAGCTCAGAGCCCAGAGCCGGCTTCACGTGCTGTGTCTCCCTCTCTCTCTGCCCCTCCCCTGCTCAGGCTCTGTCTCTGTGTCTCTCTCTCTCAAAAGTAAAGACACATTAAAAAATGTTTCAAAGAACGAAATCTTGCCATTTGGGACAACACGGAGGCAGCTAGGGCGCGTAACGCTAAATGAGAGAAGTCCGTCGGAGAAAGACAAATATCGTGTGATTTCACGCGTATGCGAGATTTAAGAAACAAAACAAGCAAGCAAAGGGGAAAAAAAGAAAGAGAAAGAGACAAACCAAGAAACCGACTCTTTTTTCAACGGCTTTTCGGTTTTTTTAATTTTATTTCAATCCGAGTTAATGAACGTGTAGCCTAATCATGGTTTCAGGAAGGAAACAGACTCTCAACTGCAGAGGCCAAATTGAAGGTTACCAGAGAGGCGGGGGTGGGGAGGGTGGGTCTCAAAAAATTTTTAAAAATTAAAAAAAAATAAAAAGTAAAATCCACCAAAGAGGGGGAGAAAGACAAACCACAAATGTCTCTTCGAGACCCTCCCTGCTTTCAATTCTTTTGAGTATATATTCACCCAGAGGTGGGATTGCCGGATCCCATGGTAATTCTGTTTTTTTATTTTTTTTTTAAGGTGTCACCACAGGAGTCTCCTTGGTGGCTGCTCCCTTCTACAGTCCCACCAACCGTGCACGATCTCTCCACATCCTGGCCGACACGTGACATTTTCTGCCTTTTTCATCGTGACCTTCCTAACGGGCGCGAGGCCACACTCACGCTGAACCGGCTGCCGCCGGCGCACCTGACTCTGGAGTGAGTTCCTGCCTGGTTCCCTCCGCTCTTTCACGGTGTTTTGCTAACCCAGCCGCTGACTGCCGCGCACCTGACTCCCACAGGCGGAGCGGGGTGGCTCCTGGGCATAGGTCCCTACTGGGGAGGATGCAGGGACCGTGTCTCCCCAGCGAGCCTTTAGGAGCCCGATCGCTGGGTCAGCCCGGCCGACTGCTGGATCGCAGACCTGCACGGTCCTGCCCCGTCTTTTCCAGAAAGGCACGCTCGGATCTGCTCCCCAACCCCCCCCCCACCCCGCACAGTGGGCTGGAGGGCTCCTGCCTCTCCACGTCTTGCCCGCGCTTGCCATCAGCCAAACCCTTGAACTTCTACAGCTCCGTGGGGCGTCAGGGGAATCCCCGTGTTTTGATTTGCGTTTCTCTGGCTCCCGGTGGATTCGAGCAGGTCAGCACCGATGTGTGCACGTGCCGTGTCCCCTTCGGTGAGTTGCCCGACGGGGTTGCCTTTTCCCCTTTACGGATTTGCCTTAGAGCATCATCTCTGCCACTTGTCACGGAAACAGGGGAACACCGGTTACTTTTGACTGAAAGCAGACGTGCCGTGACAGGCACGTCCTGTGTGCATGGGAGGATCGGGCCCCGGACGGCCACGGTGTTCCCAGGCACGGCGTGGCGAGCTTGGCCTGTGGCCTCCGAGATGCAGGCTTGGAGGCCGGGTGGGCTGGGGAGGTGACACGGCGCCCACGTTTACTGTTCCGGTGGCGCCGTGGGCCTGACCTTTGACATGCTCTTTGCACACTCCGTCGGGGGTCCGTTCAGCTGTTGCGGCAACTGAGGGTGAGTAAGAGGGTGCCTGCGGTCGCCGGCGGGCAGGTTGGCCCCTGCCGGAACAGCCAGGTGCGTCTGGCACTCGGGGCCCGGCTCCCAACGCCGGGGGACGCGATGCGGGATCTTTAAAGGCTGGATCTGAAAGCGACCGGATCACGGGACTCCAAAACCGTCTGTTTTCAGTGTTCGAGGCTGCAGTCTCAGTGCTGGGACGGAACCCCCACCCCACCCCCCTCCCCGGAGCATCAGCAGGTGCCTGAAGGGCTGGTGGGGGGGCTGCGGCTTGGAGCGGTTGTTCCACGAGACCTGTCCCACCGGTCCGTCCCCTGTGCTCTGCCCACGGGGGACGCCGGCCACGCCCACCAGGGACGGGATGGGGTCCCCGGATCGGGACCCACAGCGGACCCACCCATCCCTGAGACTGCGTTACGCTGGGATTCCAGGACTCCCCGCTTGTCTGTTACGGGAGAAAGAGCAGAGGGCAAGTCCGTTGGTGACACCCCGTCCTGGAGAGGGGAGGCTGCTGGCTCCTCCCCTCGGTCTCTGGTCCCACAAGAAATCACATCCACCACCCGCCTGTCTCCGGAGCGAGCCTGCCAGACAGACAAGTTCAGTATAAGCGTGTCCCAAACACGTCGTGCCATATACTTTCACTAACAGATGAGTCATTGCTTATCCGAAAGTCAAATTTGACTGTACATCCTGTATTTAAAAAAAAAAAAAAAAGGATAGGGGCACCTGGATGTTTCTGTCCGTTAAGCGACCAACTCTTGATTTCGGCTCGGGTCATGACCTCACAGTTCGTGAGTTCGAGCCCTGCCTCAGGCTCTGTGCTGACAGTGCGGAGCCTGCCTGGGATTCTCTCTCTCCTTCCCCCTCTGCCCCTCCCCCACTCATGCTGTCTGTCTCTCTGTCTCTCAAAATAAATAAACTTTAAGTTAAAAAAAACTATGTCACCTTTTTTTTAATCTCTTTTTCTTATGTTTTATTTGTTTTTGAGAGAGAGAGACACACACACAGAGCTTGAGCGGGGGAGGGGCAGAGAGAGGGAGACCCAGAATCCGAAGCAGGTTCCAGGCTCCGAGCCGTCCGCACAGAGCCCGACGCGGGGCTCGAACTCACGAACCGCGAGGTCATGACCTGAGCCGAAGTCGGACGCTTAACCGACCGGGCCACCCAGGCGCCCCATAAGTCTTTTGTTTAAGTGGTTTTGGCTCACGGCAAGAGTGAGCAGAGAGCAGAGAGCGTGCCCATGTCCCAATACCCTCCGCCCGCCCCCCTACACGCACAGCCTCCTCCGCCGTCCACGTCCCCGCCAGCGTGCCACATCCGTCACGGGCCGTGAATCGCCACTGACCCAGAGTCGATGGTGGACATCGGGGTTCCCTCTTGGTGGTGCACCTTCAGGGGTCGGGACAGACGCATAACGACACGTGTCCAATGTGTCCACCTGGATACGCGTGGGCCCGACCCCCAGCGGCCAGTGTCCCAAGAAGAGAAGAAAGGAGGAGACACACAGGAGCAGGTGACATGAAGGGGGGCCCGAGGCTGGAGGGAGGGGTCTCCAAGCCCAGGAACAGCAAGGATGACGCTCCCACCAGCACCCAGGAGCGAGGCCTGGAGCAGAGCCCCCCTCGGAGCGTCCGCAGGGCACCGGCCACACCGACCCGTTGGTCTCTGGCGTTTGGCCCCTGGAACTGGGAGAGAGTCCGGTTCTGTTCTTTGAAGCCACGCAGCTTGCTGTTGTTTGTCACGGCAGCCCCAGGACACTGGCACGGCCTGTGACGAGGGACAGGAAGTCGACACGTCAAGTGCGGGACGGCGGGGGCCCCCCTGGCAAGCGTGCGTCCTCCGGGACCAGCCCGAAACCTCTCCCCGGCGGTACTCCCTGGAATGAAACGTGCGTGCTGTTCATCACAACAGGAAAGCTAAAGAACGAGGAGGGAGAGGCGGCCACCCGGCACCCATAAAAACATGAAAAATGTTGTATTTCACGATTTTGCCTGTTCTGCCATCCAGACTCCGTGATCGATGAAGCCTTTCTCTTTTTTCTGCCCAGAAAGAACACACTGTATAAGCTCAGGTTTCTAGGGACCAGAGAAGGGCAGAACGACATCGTCTCCCGCTCTCCCCCGCCAGCGAGGCCAGCGGCCCCAGCTTCCCCAGCCACGGCCCCCGGCAGCATCCCAGACCCGAACTGGTGTCTGCTGACCCCGGGAGGGCTGGGCACTGCGGCTGCCCAGAAAGTGGAAGACACAGGGGCTCACGCTGCCAGCTCAGGGAAGGTTCCGGAGAAAATGCTGGCGGCGGCAGGGGGCCTGGGGTCTCTCCTGGAGATAAGCCTTTTTCAAGACTGCATTTTCGTCAGGAGCATTAAGAATGTTTCAGCCTCTGGCGGTGTGGGAGGGGGACCGGGCAGGGGAGGGAGGGAGTGGTGTTGGGGACACTGAGAGCGACTGAGGGGTCCCCCCCACCCTGCCCTGGACTCTGCCAACACGCTTTGCTCTCGCAGCTAGCTGCAGGGCAACCTTACCCGCAGTGAGCCCAGCCTGGAAAGTTCCAGGGCCGTGGCCACGGCAGAGGGCGGTGCTGGCCTGAGGGGCCGCGCCAGGGTGAGCTCCCCCACCTGAACCCACCCTCCGCCCCCAGGTGTCCTGGAGCCCACTTCCTCCATCACTCCCCCTGCAGGTGGGTTGTGACCCTGACAAGTCTGGTCAGGAGACAGAAACCGCAGGAAAGAGAGCTTACCCGAGGGGGTGTCCCTGTAGCCGCTCCCTGGGTCCCACTACCCACAGCCAGTTTGTGGAGGTGAAGAGAGTGCCCCCAGGGCATCACGGCCCCCCCCCCCACCGCTGCATCCCACAAAGAGAAGCCGTGGGAGCCGCGGCTTGGACTCTGACCTCCCAGCTGGAGACAAGGGGGGGCTGCAGGGTGGGCGCCCCTGGGGGCCCCAGTGTCTGACTCTGCCTGTGGTGGGCAGTCTGCAGACTAGCAGCTGAGCTTTGGGAAGGAGCAGAGCGTGGAGGTGCTGGGAGCCCCCCCCTTAGGACTGACACAGCCCTGCCCCTGGGCTACGCAGCCTCCTCACGGCCTCCTGTGCCTACACGAATTCCAGCTTTGCTGCAAAGACACCCCCTCTTGTTTCTGCCCAGCAAGCGTCTCACAGCTAATATCCTCCCTACAAACGAAGGCTTTCTCACGTTCTCCCCAAAACAAGGAGCCGTGGGAGCCCCCCACTCAATGCATCATCTCTGACGGTGGTGACGGAGCACCTGCGGGCCACGCCGGACGTGTCTCAGACGCCGTCGCAGCCCGCGTCCTTCCCTACGGCTGCTGTCGGAAGCTGCACCCTTGGGGGTTTCGAACGCGACGGATCCGTATGTGCGGCTTGGGAGCTCAGAGCCCCGCGGGGAGCACGCAGGGGCTGAGACCAGCAGGGTGCGTTCCCTCTGCAGGCTTTTGGGGAGATGTTTCTCCTTGCTCTTCCGGCTTCTAGAGGCTGCCCCGCTTCTTGGCTCCTGGGCCTTTCCTCCGTCCCTAAAGCCAGAAATCGTGCGTCTCCCTCTCCGCTCTCCTTTCCTGAGTCCCCAAGGTCTTGGCCAAAGTCTGACGCAGCAAGATGATCAGTAAATGCAAGGCGATGAATGATCAATGCAGGTGCGCACAGGTCCGTCTTTGTCTCTGCTGGCAGATGGGAAGCCCCGGAGAAGGAGCGTCACCTGCAGGGCTTCCCGATCTGATCCCAGCGCCATCAAATCCACGTGCCCGGAAACCGGCCTGTCAAAGATTAATACACGTCTTCCACCGGGATTCAACTTCTTCAATAAAGAAGTCAGGACGTTAACACATTACGTCAAGCGACCATCGAGGATGCGTAACCCAGTATGGATCGAAGAGAAGAACGGGAAGGAGGGCGTCTGTGCAAGGGCAAAACCTGTTGTAGGAGGGGCACGGGTGCCCCCCGGTGCATCCTAAGCCCTAACCCCAGCGCCTGTGAGTGTAACCTTATTTGGAAATTAAGTTCAAGATGGAAAGGTGACCAGTGTCCGTATGGGAATGGGGCGGACCCAGACACACGGGTGGAGGGCAGTGGGAAGCCAGGGAGAGCCTAGAGCGAGGGGTCCGTAAGCCAAGGGTCCTCCCCCACAGCTTCCAGAAGGAACACGGCCCCGTGGACACCTTAGTTTGGGCTTCCGGTCAGAACTTTGATAGAATCAGCTTCTGGTATTTTTATGCCATGCAGTCTAGCCACAGAAAACGAATACATGTGCCTACTGGGCCCTAGACCAGCTATAATGGCACAATGAGGGACCCGCTGGGGGCTGTCGGGCAGCAGGGGGAATCCTGGGGAGGTGGGCTCAGGAGGGTGGTAGGTGCCTCCAGGAAACACCCGCCTTTCCAGATTGTTCTTCTTGCTGGGGGCCGACTCGGGCCAGTCCCCAGAGGCCAGATGGACCCAGGTCCAGAAGGGGACCGCCCAGGGCTGCGGGGGCCCCAGTTTGGGCTCAGAAACCGAGCCTACAAGCAGGGCACAGTCGAAACCCCGGTCAAACCGAAACCTGCCTCCAAGAACAAGGATTTTCAGGCAGATTCAGCAGGCAGGAGGGCCTGGGTCCTCACAGCCCCCACGACCGGACGCAGAAGAGACAGTGGAGGAAACAGTTACCGTCCCACGAGGCGGACCCGACAGTGAGTGAGCCCACAGCCCCACACAGAGAGCAGAACCGACAATCATCCAGAACATTTTCTTCTGACGGAGGAACAAGGAGAAAACAATGGCCATGACCTCCGTGTCGGGGAGAAGGGAAGAATTACCACGGGAACAGTGGGGAGAGCTCCTGCGAGCCCGCCCTCCAGAACGGGATGGAGGTGGGGCCTGCGTGGGGGCCCTCTCGTCCTCATGAGACAAGGTAATCACCCCCACCATGCCACCCCGGTGCAGACGCTCCTGCCGGTCCCCTGGCAGCCAGGAGTGATCACAGCAGCATCTGGGCAGCAGCAGAAACTGACGCCCGAGCAGAGGCCCCACCGGGCTTCCTGGAGGCAGATGTGCTGGGAAGGGGTCTGCAGGATCTTGACTCCCACCTGCGAACCCTGTTCTGTGTCCCCGTCATCTGTTGCTGGGTAGGAAACCACCCCAGAAGGCCGTCGCTTAAAACGGCACCATTTATTTTTCTCTTCCACGCGTGACTGGGGGTGACTGGCTTCGCCCGGGGTCCCTCGCATGTTCGCAGCCAGCCGGCGGCCATGCAGCGGCCCCTCCCAGGGCTGGAAACCCAGCCCGCCCGCCTCCCGGTGCCCTGGGCTCTCCTGCAGCACGGTGGCCGGCTTCCAGGGGGAGGCAGGGGCGGGCAGGGGGAGCCGGCAGAGGCCCGGTGAGCCTTCTGATCTAGCCTCGGAGCTGGAGTCCCGCAGACCGCATCGGCCACATTCTTTCCTCAATAAGCCAGTCACTAAGACGACCATTATTCAGGGGATGGAAATGAGGCTGCAGCTCCGGAAAGCATAAGAATGTTGAAGAATGTGCAGACATGATTTGAGGCCACCCCCCCCCTTTTTGCTCTGATTCAGCGGGAGGAAGAGAGGTGGACAGGCTCCCGGCTCTAAAGCCCTTATACCCTGAAAATAGCCTCGTGGGACGGGAGAGCCCACAGGGCAGTGGGATGGCCTGGGACCTGGTCCCCGAGCCTCAGTCTCCCCATCTGTGGGGTGGGCTGAGCTGGCAAGCAGTAGTCCTCCACACAAACCCGGTTGTCTCTGCTGGGGGCCTATGTTTGTGCCCACCCACGCCACAGCGAGAATCTTCCTCAACTTGATCGCGGCCCCACATTCTAGAGGATTGAACATGCGTACCCGAGAGTTTCATTCGCGATTAGATTTTTATTTAACTAAGCCAAGCTCTTGATCACCTGCTCCGAGAGTGGCCAGAAGCCGTCTCTGCCTGGTCGCCACCAGCTTCCCCGGGTGCAAACCTGCAGGGCTCTGTGCTGGGCGCTGAGGGGCTGAGTCAGGCCCGGCCACTCCTCCCTCTGGTCACCTCGCCCCGCAGGGGTGTCCCCAAGCAGCCCACCACAGCGTGGAGAGAGGGGGCTCTCTCTGCCCCGCTGCCCCAGCAGGCAGGAGCTGCCCCCTAAAGGGCCTTGAGGTGACTGGGGGGTGCTGGAAGCCAGCGCAGGGCAGCGTGGGGAGCGGGCCCTCCCTGCGCCTCCCACACCTGCAGTTAGCTATGACGGCTGGGAATTGAGGGGACCCCACACTCATATCTTTTGCTCTGGCTAATGAGCAGTTTGCTGCAAATCAGCTCCTTCCCCGCCTTGCACTGGCCCGTGAGCTGGCAAAGGAGTAATCTTGGCTCATCACTGACTGATCTCTGAAGCAGCCTGTTCGAGGGCTTGAGCGTTCCATGCTGATCCAATATGGCGGCCTGTGACTCCACAAGCCTCTGTTACAAACCCAACCTTGACAGGCCTTCGGAGCCCCTCCCAGGGGAAGTCGTAATCCAGTCTCTGTGCCTATGCCCCCAAGTCAGGTCAACAATTGCACCCTGCAGACGACAGACACACTCCCTTGGAGGGAGAATAAGGCTGACTGGTGGAATCATCTAGAAGGAAGAGGTCGGCTGGGTAAAGCCCTGCAATCCTGCCCTGCTCGGTGCCACAGGTCCACCCTGGTGGGCAACAGTGAGGCCGTGGGGATGGTGGGTGTGGGGCCCCCTGCGGCTCCGATCTGGAAGGTGGTTCCTGACCTTTGACCCTCGAGGGGAGGGCTGGACTGCTGGTCAGGAGCCCTGGGTTTTAGCCTCCCCGGGGGAGTCCTTGAGTGAGCATCCTTGAGTGAGCGTCTTAACTTCTGCCATCCATTCCAAATTCCAGAAGCCATCGGGGATGCTTCCTGTTCTGCAGGCATCATTCACTGCCCTGCGGGAACGGGGGATTTGCGCGAGCCTCCCCGGGGGAGGGACGGTCACACATGATGGGACGTACAATTAGTTAAGTTGTGCAGACCCTCCATGGCAGCCCAAAGGTCCTAGGAGAGCGTTCACAGCAGACGTTCACCGGCCGCCCACCAGCACCCACTCCCCACTTGCTAACCTGGACCCCGTTGGCCCCTGGGGCGGCCCCGGGGACCGGCACTGTGATCTCGCAGCGGTGGGCACGTCACCAGACCGGAGGCCGGCAGCACGGAGCGTCTCCTCTGCTGTAGCAGTTGGCGTGGAGATGATCCAGTCAGGACAGAGACGGGGACTTTGCTCAGCGGCTGGGAGCCGGCCCGTTTAAACACCGGAAGGCCAGGTGCAGAATCTCGCCCGGTATGAAATGAAAATGTAGGGTCCCCCGTTCAAAAGCAGGAATAAAGTGCCGTTAAGGTGCTAACGTATCCAGTTTTCCCTTATTTCCCCAGTCTCTCTCTTGACCTGTCTCCTGATGGTACTTTTTAAGTCACAATTTAATACTGTTGTAAGCAGAAAAAAAAAAAAAAGAAAAGAAAATTACATTTAAATTTGTGGCACGGATTTTAACATTCACCTTTTCATTGCATGATGCCAGGGTTTTTTTTTTTTAATTTTTTTAAATGTTTATTTATTTTTGAGAGAGAGACAGAGCGCGAGCAGGGGAGGGGCAGAGAGAGAGGGAGACCCTGAATCGGAAGCAGGCTCCGGGCTCTGAGCCGTCAGCCCAGAGCCCGACGCAGGGCTGGAACTCACGGACCGTGAGATCACGACCTGAGCTGAAGTCAGAGGCACAACCGACTGAGCCACCCGGGCGCCCCACATGATGCCAGTTTTAAATGCAAATACGAGAGCATTTCGCTTAAGCACAGAGTCACAGAATTCCCAGTTTGTATTTTGCAGTTCACGCTCGCGTCTGTGTTTTGTTCTTACAAAAGGAACTAACACAACTGTTTTCATTTCGCTCCTTGCTTTGTGCACATTCTGTCAACGCTCTCTGCTCACAGCTGATTGATGAGCGAAGGGGATTGAAGACTGATCTCTCCTTTGCCTTCGACGTCCCCAGCATCCACGGCTAACTAACGCAGGAAGTCCTGTGAGCAGGGGAGACGGGATAGGGGGCTGAGGACTGAGCCGTGGCCCCTAAATTCATGTGTCAAAGCCCTAAGCCCCAGTGCGACTGTACTTGGAGATCCAGACTTAAAGGGACAACTCAGGTAACATGGTAAGGTCACCAGGGAGGGCTCTGATCCCGTCTGACCGGGCTCCTTGTAAGGAGAGGGGATCAGGACACAGACACAGGCAGAGGGACGACCCCGTGAGGACACAGGGAGAGGACGGCCGTCCACACACAAGGAGAGAGGCCTCGGGGGGACCCGGCCCCGCCCACGCCTGGACCTCGGGCTCCGGCCTCCAGGACGGGGGACAGTGAGTCTCTGCTGGGTGAGGCCCCTAGGCTTGGGGGGTTGTTATGGCAGCCACAGGAGAATCACACAGATGCCTGGGTCGCTCGGTGTTAGAATGCCACGTCTGCCACTTCTCCAAAGAAGACCCCCAGATGGCCGACCGACACGTGAAAACATGTTCCACGTCACTCATCATCCGGGAAACGCAAATCAAAACCACACTGAGACACCACCTCACACCGGTCAGAGTGGCTCACATGAGCAACTCAGGCAACGACAGATGTTGGCGAGGATGCGGAGAGAGAGGGTCGCTTTTGCACTGCTGGCGGGAACGCAAGCTGGTGCAGCCGCTCTGGAAAACAGTACGGAGCATCCTCAAAAAATTAAAAATAGAACTACCCCACAACCCAGCAATTACACTACTAGGTTTTTTTCCAAGGGATACAGGCTTGCTGTTTCGAAGGGACACACGCACCCCCATGGTTACAGCAGCCCTATTGACAACAGCCAAAGGATGGAAAGAGCCCAAACGGCCACTGATGGATGAATGGGTCAAGAAGATGTGGGATATAGATACAACGGAGTCTTACTCGGCCATCAGAAAGAATGAAATCTTGCCATTTGCAACTACGTGGACGGAACTAGCCGGTATTACGCTAAACGAAATTAGGCAGAGAAAGACAAATGTCATATGACTTCACTCATATGAGGACTTTAAGAGACAGAACAGATGAACATAAGGGAAGGGAAGCAAAAATAATGTAAAAACAGGGAGGGGGACAAAAACAGAAGAGACTCTTAAATACAGAGAACAAACAGAGGGTTGCCAGAGGGGCTGTGGGAGGGGGGATGGGCTAAGTGGGGGAAGGGCACTAAGGACTCGACTCCGGAAACCACTGTTGTCCTATATGCTAACTAACTTGGATGTAAATTTTAAAAACTAAAATAAAATAAAAGATATAAAATACTAAAAAAGTAAATAAATAAAATAATAGGGGCGCCTGGGTGGCTCAGTCGGTTGAGCGTCCGACTTCGGCTCAGGTCATGATCTCAGTTTGTGAGTTTGAGCCCCGCATCGGGCTCGGTGCTGACCGCTCAGAGCCTGGAGCCTGTCTCAGATTCTGTGACTCCCTCTCTCTCTGCCCCTCCCCTGCTCGTGTCCTGTCTCTCTCTGTCTCAAAAATAAACAAACGTTGAAAAAAATTAAAATAAATAAATAAATAAATAAAATAATAAAAGCTAGTCTAGCTTCACACACAGGCGTCGCTCGGGGCCTCACAAGGGCTGGACAAGAAGGGGCGACGCGGGTGGTGGGCGTCACCTGGCCCACGTCTCTGCGGGGACACGTGCCCTCTGCCGTCTCCACAGGCATCGGCTCCAAACATGGCTCAAGACAAATCGTGAAGAATTTCAAGGTGGCGACGGCGGCCGCTGCCGGGTCCGGATAGAAGACGTGAGGCACAGAAACCCGGACCCCAGGACCGGCTGAACAGTGGGGGGAGCGGGGTGGGGGGTCCAGGGAAGCGACATCCTCCGGGGCTCTGCTCTGTGCTTCCAGCCACCAGAGCCACTTGCCTGAAGCGCTCTGAGTCGGGGCGCCTGTTCCTGCGCATGAAGTGCCGGAAGGACTGGCCCCCGGGCCTCAGTCTCCCCATCTGTGCAGTGGGGACACCGGGTCCCCACCCGACCTGACTGCGCGAGGCCAAAGCCAAAATGTGACGAGGAGAGCAGGGCTCTCTGTGCCCAAACACAAGCTAAGGATTCACCAGACCATCACGGTGGCCGTTGCCTTAAAGAGCAGGGAAGGGCGCCCCTGAAACAACCCTTCTGTCGTCTTGTCTATCTTGTGACCGTGCGCCCGGCCCCACCGTGAATTCCAGCGCCCGCTGACTTGGAACACTGACCGCCCTTCGTGTGTTAGGAGGGGGACCCCAGGCGGCCCCCAGCTACTGCCCTGGGTCATTCTGGGGTGCCGTTCGGACCACCAGCAAGGTGAATGCAGGGACTTGGGACCTGGGACCCCAGATCAACATTCTCAGGAGCGTTTCTGGATTTCACGCCGCCCTGGGCGGTCTCCTTGAAAGCACTTGGAACCAAAGGACAAAGACAATTTGCCTCCTTTTCTGGGGCTGACAACTTAGCACACCCTGGGGCCAGAAGTCTGAAATCCAGGGGTGGGCAGGGCATTCCCTCTGGAAGCTCTGTGGGAACTGGGTGTGGGGTATATGGGCACTTTATTATCTGCTCGATTGTTCTGGAAAGCTAAAATTTCTAACAAATAAAGTCTATTAATTGAAAAAAAAAGAAAAGAAAAGAAAGGGGATCCTTCCTGCCTCTTCCGGCCTCTGGGGACTCCAGGCGTCCCTGGGCTTGTGGCCACATCGCTCGGGCTCTGCCTCCGTGGTCACCCGGCCGCTTCTTTGTGTCTGAGTTTTCCTCTTCTGTCCCTCGTAAAGACACTAGGCATTGGATTTAGGGCCCGGTCAGGTGATGCCGGATGGCGTCACAACGAGATCCTTAATTGGAGGACATCTGCAAAGACGCTTTCCCCAAATAAGGCTGCGGTCACAGGTTCCAGGAGTCAGGACCCGGACGTGGGTTTTGGGGGCGCACTGACCCCCCAGTGATAAACAGAAGCCCCGGGAGGAGGACTCCCCTCCCCTCCCCAAATCCTGGGGCCCGGCCGCTGGTCTCCGCCTCTCGGGCAATGTCAGAAACACCTGCCCCGAGGCTCTCCGACTCTGCAAACAGAGCTCCCCGAGGACCACTGATCTCGGAAAGGCTTCCCCGACCCTCTGGACGCCCCCCATGCGTGACAGTCAGCAGTGTCCTCAGATACCGTCACACGTGCCCTGCGGGGTCAGGGTCCCACCCACTGGCCGTGTCAGGAATAGTGGAAACAGGCTGACGTCCCGGAGTCTGAGGGAGGGCCCTGCACTCACCAGCCGTGGGACCCTGTGCGTGTCCTGGAATGTTCCGAGCCTCGGGGTTCCATAAGAGGGCTACGCACACGCAGGGGGTTTGTTGTGAGAGCCACAGGCACCGGGTGTGAGAGGCTGTCGCTCAACAAATGGCACCGTACGTTCTGATCTTGCATATTTTCCGAAGTCGGGCCTGCCGTGAGGGCTTTGTGCGCCCCACGCCGTGCACAGTGACGGGCACGCGGGGGGCTCGCTGGGACGTGTCACCACGTCCTGTTAGGAGCCTCTTGTTAAGAGGCAACCCAGCCTCGCTGGCCTGGCCTCCTGGAGGTCTAGCCGCTCACACCAGCCGCTGGGATTGACGCTGCCCTTTCTCCCGACAGAGACCGAACGCAAAGCTGAGGACGCCCCTCCCCCAGGGAGCTGGGGCCTCCTTACGATCCTCGGGCTGCCAGGGGGGCCCCTCCCCTAACTTGCCCTCCATTTGCATCTTGAGAAGATGCTTCTGGAATGCTGCGGCTGGCTGGGCGCCATCGTCCCCGGCACAAACAACCAAAGCAGTCCTGGGAACTGGCCTCTCCCCAGCCGGCACCCCAGACGGGCAGAAGCGCTCTGAGCAGGCCATTCAGGACGACGTTGGACCAGGGCCACACTCGTCTTAAAGGTCCCCACGCCAGCCACCCGGGACGTGTGGGGTAGCGTGGGGTCCACGTCTCCAGTTATTCCCTCTGGGGCGGGGTCAAGAAAGGAGAGAAACGTCGTAGAGGATTTAAGGATTCCTTAAAAAAATCCACTGCAGGGGCACCTGGGTGGCTCAGTCGGTTAAGCGGCCGACTTTGGCTCAGGTCATGATCTCGCGGTCCGTGAGTTCGAGCCCCATGTTGGGCTCTGTGCTGACAGCTCAGAGCCTGGAGCCTGTTTCAGATTCTGTGTCTCCCTCTCTCTGACCCTCCCCTGTTCATGCTCTGTCTCTCTCTGTCCCAAAAATAAGTAAACGTTAAAAAAAAAAATTTAAAAAAAAATCCACTGTATTTGTGCGTCATGGGTGTTTTCTTCCCGCCTTTTCTTGAACAGCTGGCACAGGGTCCATCCCCGGAACAGAATTTTAAGCGCACGATACCGTGCTGTGTCCAGGCACGATCGGTACGACAGTCTCCGCCACGTTTCACGGGAACCGGATGTGCCCTGAACCACAGCTTCCGATTGCCCCTCCCCCTGGTGACACTCCCCGACCCCCTGTCCCTGGGAGTTTGACTATTTTAGATAACTCACGGAAGCAGAATAATGCAGCATTTGTCCTTCTGTGACTAACTTATTTTACTTGAGCCGGTGCTCAGAGCTCCTCCTTGGTGTTACAAACGGCAGGGTTTCCTTTTTCACGTCTCGGTAATATTCCACTGTGTGTATCAACCGCTTTTGTTAATGCTTATTTATTTTAGAGAGGGAGAGACAGAGTGCAGAGCACAAGCGGGGGACGGGCAGAGAGTGACAGGGAGACACAGGATCCGAAGCAGGCTCCAGGCTCCGAGCCGTCAGCACAGAGCCCGACGCGGGGCTCGAACCCACGAACCACGAGATCATGACCTGAGCTGAAGTTGGACCTACTGAGCCACCCAGCCACCCCATCCACGTCTTTTTTTAATCCATTCACCTGTTGATGGACATTTAGGTTGTTTCCACACCTTGGCTGTTGTGAATCGTGTTGCTTTGAACATGGGATGTGAATGTCTCTTTGAGATCCTGATTTTAATTTTTTTGGATAAACGCCCAGAAGTGGGATTGCTGGATCGACGGCAATTTCGTTTTTAATCTCTTGAGGAACCTCCATAGGGTTTTCCGCCACGGCTGCACCCGTCCACCTCCATAGGGTTTTCCGCCACGGCTGCACCCGTCCACCTCCCCACCCAGAGGAGACGAGGTTCCCAATTTCCCCACGTCCCCCCCAACACTTACCCTTTCACAACGGCCATCCCCCCAGGTGTGAGGTTGTATCTCCTTGTGCCACTGATTTGCATTTCCCTGATAATTAGCGATGTCGAACGTGCCTGTGGGCCATCCGCGTGTCTTCTTTGGAGAGATGTCTGTTCCAGTCCTTTGCTCATTGTTGAATCGGGTCATCTGGGCTTTTTGGTTATTGAGAGGTAGAAGCGATTTATATATTTGGGATATTAACTTCTTCCCAGGCATACGGTTTGCAAATATTTTCTCCCGTGCTGTAGGCTGCCTTTCACTTTGTTGATGATTTCCTCGGTTGTGCAGAAGGTGTTTTCTTCCATCTTTGGAGTGTTGTCTTTCAGTCACCAATATGCCCTTAAGATTCCTCTGTGTCCCTTCGTGGCTTGACAGATTATTCCTTTTTATTGCAGCAAGGTATCCCTGTGTTCTGATGTGTTCCAGCCTGCTTACCCACCACCTACTGAGAAATGTCTTGGTTGCTTCCAGGTTTTTCACAATTAGGAATAGAGCTGCCATAAATATCCATGCACGGGTTTTTTGTGTGTAGACCTAAGTGTCCTGATCATTTGGGCAAAGGCAAGGAGCACAACTGCAGGATTGTCTGGGACGACCATGTTTAGCTGTGTGAGTAACTGTCAAGCTCCCCCCGAATTGTCTGCACCATTTGCATTTCCTCCGGCAAAGAATGAAACTTCCTCCCCTCCCACATCCTCACCAGTATTTGGACGTTGTCAGTGCTCTGGATGTAGCCATTCTAAAGAGTGAGAAGCGGTATGTCTCTGTTTTCATTTGCCTCTCCCTACTGAAGAGTGACACTGAGCACCTTTTCCTGTGCTTTGATATGGACTGAATGTGTGTGTGTTTCATAGCGTTTAGTAAGTTGAAGCCCTACCCCCACTGCATTGGAATCAAATAAGGTCAAGAAGGTGGAGCCCTCATGACAGGATTAGCGCCCTTACAAGAAAGAGGTAGAGAGATAGATCTTACTCTCTCTGCACGGAGGAAAGGTCATGTAAGGACACAGCCAGAAGGCGGCCGTCTACAAGCCTGCAAGACGGGTCATGCTGACCCAACCATGCTGACACCCTGACCTTGGACTTCCAGTCTCCAGAACGGTGAGATATAATCACCTGTTGTTGAAGCCCCCCCACCTCCAGTATTTTGTCCTGGCAGCCTGGGCTGACAGTTGAGTTCATTTGCCATCTACAGATCTTTTTTGATGAGATGCCTTATCAGATCTTTTGCCCATTTTTAAATAAGGTTATCTTTTTTTTTCTTATTGTTATCTTTTTTAAATTCTTTGTATAGTTTGGATACAAGTCCTTTATCAGATATGTGTTTTTCCAAATGGTTCCCTCTGATCCGTGGCTTGTCTTTTCATTCTTCAGCAGAGCAAGCCTTTTTTAATTTTAAGAAAATTCGGTTTATCTATTTTTTCCCCCATGGATTATGCTTTTGGTGCTGCATCTAAAAACTCATATCCAAATCTAAGATCGTGTAGATCTTACCTATGCCATGTCATTGACCTATGTATTTATTCTTTCACCGAAGCCATCCTGTCTTACTTTCTATTCCTTTTTCTTAGTCCTCATGTTCCAAAGAGCCTGTTTCTGGTGCCTGTGATCCTCCCGGCCCCGTGACCCGGCCCCGCTGCGCCCAGACCCACGATGCACTTACGCGCTGTGCTCTGTCCAAGGGGGCTGCTGCCTCCAGCACTTTCCGAAGAGGAAACACGTCCTCTCGTGTTGCTCTTGATCAGGCTTGTGTTAGCGATTCCAACCTCTTTGTCTTTCCACATAAATTTTTGAATTGGTTTGTTGACATTTACAGGACAGTTTGCCAGGATTTTGATTGGGACTGCATTACATCTACAGATCAAGTCAAAAAGAGTCACTATCTTAATGTATTAAGTCTTTCAATCCATTAACACAAAATATCTCTCCATTTACCTATCTCTCCACCGTTGTTTTCTACAAAGAGAATCTGAACAGAGTCTGTTAGATTTTTATCCAAGTATTTAATTTTGGGGGCGCTGTTTTAAGCGATATTATTTTTTAATGTTTCTCTCTTTGAGAGAGAAAGAGACAGAGAGCGAGCACGAGTCAGGGAGGGGCAGAGAGAAGGAGAGAGAGAATTCTAAGCAGGCTCCGAGCTGTCACTGTGGAGCCCAAAACGGGACCCAATCTCACAAACCGTGACATCACGATCTGAGCCGAAATTAAGAGTCAGACATTTAACTGACCGAGCCACTCAGGCATTCCCAAATGATATCATTTTTTATATGTCAAATTCCAGTCGCTTATTGTTATAAAAGACATCAGTTGACTTTTGCATATTGATCTTGTATCCTGTGATTCTGCTTCTGAGTTCTAGGAATTATTTTTGTAGATTCTTTGGGGTTTTCTACATAGACAATCATATCATCTGAAAATGAAGTTTTATTTTTTCTTTCCAATCTGTATACCTTTTTATTTCTTCTTGTCTTATTCATTAGGTAGAACTCCCAGTATCACATCGATTAGGGGTGGTAAGAGAGAATGTCGTTGCTTTATTCCCAGTTTTATGGGGAAAGCATTCAGGCTCACATTGTTAAAAGTGATACCAGTGTGATTAGTGTAGGTTTTCTGCCATATGTTTCCTTTATGAGGTTAAGGAAGTTCTCCGCTATTCTTGCTGTTTTTGTCTGTTTGTTTGTTTTGAAGACTTTTGATCATGATCGAGAGCTGAATTTTGTTGAATGTTTTTTCAGCATCTATTAATGTGAGCATATGTTTTTTTTTTATTTAGTCCATTAATATGAAAGATTGCACCGACTGATATATGGGTGTTGAAATGGCCTTCCATTGCTAAAATTAATCTCACTTCTCTGTGACATATTATCCTACCATTTGATGGATTCAGTCTGCTAATGCTTTTTTAAGGATTTCTGTGTCTAGGTTTACGAGAGATATTGGTTTCTGGTTGTCTTTTCTTGCAATGACTTTATCTGGTTTGGGCATCAGGGTAATGCTGTCCTCATAGAACGAGTTGAGAAATGTTCCTTCTGCTTTTATTTCCTGAAAAAATTCGTGGAGAATTGGCATTATTATCTCCCCTAGTTATTTTGTGGGCTTTGTGGGCTTTTTAAAAAAATTATCTGGGCTTTGTGCTTTCTTTTCTGGAAGGTGTTAAAATATTGATTCTATTTCCGTAATAGATATAGGTCTGTTCAGGTGACTTAGTTCCCCTTGTGCGAGTTTTGGTAGCTTGCGTCTTTCAAGGAAACAGATTTCAGCCATCAGATTTAGAAGAATAGAATTATTTACAGTATTCCTTGATTATTTTTTTTGTATCTGTGAGATCAAGAGGGATGATTCCCTTTTCATTTCTGATGCTAGTAATTCGGTCTTCTCTTTCCTCTTGGTTAGCCTGGCTGGGGTGTTATCAGTTTTACTGATATCTTCCAAGAACCAGATTTCTGTTTCATTGAGTTTTCTCTGTTACTTTCCTATTTTCACTTTCATTGATTTCTGCTCTAATGTTTATTAGGGTTTGTTAATAAGTCTTCTTTCGGCTCATTTTGTTCTTTGTCCTCTAGTTTCTTCAGGTGGACCCCGAGATTATTGGTTTTTTTTTATCTTTCTTCCTTTCAATAGACACATTTAATTTCCCTCTAAGCATGGCTTTTGTGTCTCCAACAAATTGTGATAAGTTGCTTTCTCGTTTTCATTTAGTTCACAATATTTTACCTTTCTACTATGCTTTTTCTGACCCCCAGATTATTTAGAAGTGTGTTGCTTAATTACCAAATATCTGAGAGTTTTCCAGCTACCCTTCTGTTATTGGTAGCTAGGTTAATCCCACTGTGGTCTGACAGCAGGCTTGATATGACTTCTATTATTTTCAATACGTTAACGTGTGTTTTATAGCCCAGAGTATCACCTGTTTTGGCGAATGTTCCATGTAAACGTTATTCTGCTGTTGCTGAATGGAGTAGTCCGTATATTTCAACGTGGTCGAGTTGATTGATAGTACGGTTCAGACCATCACTATCCTTCCTGATTTCCTCCCTGCTTAATCAATCGGTTCCCGACAGGCGGACATTAAAGTCTCCAACTATAATAGCATATTTGTCTATTTTCTCTTTTAGTGCGATCACGTTCTGCCTTACTTTTAAAGCTCTTTTGTTAGGTGTATACACAAGTAGGATTGGTATGTTTCTTGAGAAATCGATCCCCTTATCGTGCTGCAGCGCCCCTCTTTATCCCGGATCAATATCCATGATCTGAAGTCCGCTTTGTCAGAAATTAACTTACCTACTTCAGCTTTCTCCTGATTGGTGTCCTTGCAGCATTTCTCTCTCCCTCGCTTCGCTTTTTTCCTATCTGAATCTTTGTATTTAAGAGGTATTTCTTGTGGACCACACATAGCTGTGTCTTATTTTTTCTTTTTCTGTATAATCTACTCTGGACAATCTCTTTAATTATTTTCTTTTAATTTTTTCAATGTGTATTTATTTTTGAGAGAGAGAGAGAGAGAGAGAGAGCACGAGCAGGGGAGGGTCAGAGAGAAAGGGAGACACAGAATCTGAAGCAGGCTCCAGGCTCCGAGCTGTCAGCACAGAGCCCGACGCGGGGCTTGAACTCACAAACCATGAGGTCATGACCTGAGCCAGAGTCGGACCCTCAAACGCCTGAGCCACCCAGGTGCTCCTATAATATTAATTTTAAACTAGTCTAAGTTCATGTTCAAATGCACTCTAGTCCTTTCTGTCTAGTCTAGATGCCTCATATTATTACTTTAAGCAGTTATCTGTTAGAACAATTAAAAACAAGAAAAAATATTTTCTCGCATTTTCACATATTCCTTCTCCTCTGCTCTTCCTTTCTCTGTGTAGATCCATGTTTTTGACCTACATCATTTTCTTTTTGCCTGAAAACAATTTTTGCAGGATAGGTCTGCTGGTGATAAATCCCCCAGAGTTTACCCCCTCAGGAAACCTTTACTTCTCCTTCACTTTTTTCCCCCCGGTAAACAATTTTTCTTTTTCTTCTCTTTTAATTTTTATTGTGGAGCAGTTATAAGTTTGCGACAAAATTGAAGTACAGGGACTTCCCCACGCGCGTGAGTGTCAACACCATGAGGGTGCATTTGCTACCAGCGATGCAGCTGCATAGACTCAGAATCGACTCAAAATCCAGCTTACCGTACGGGGTGCCTGGGTGGCTCCGTTGGTTAAGTGTCCCACTTGGGCTCAGGTCATGGTCACGACGGGCTCTGTGCTGACAGCTCGGAGCCCAGAGCCTGCTTCGGGTCTGTGTCTCCCTCTCTCTGTTCCTCCCCTGCTTGTGCTCTATCTCACTCTGTCTCTCAAAAATAAACGTTAAAAAAAATTTTTTTTTATGTAGGGTTCCCTCTCGGTGTTGTACATTCTTTGCGGGTGGACAAAAGTATGACAACATATATCTGTCATACAGGGTACGGTCACTGCCCTGAAACTCCTCTGCTTGGCGGTTCATCTCTCCTCCCTGCCGCATCCCTGCCAACCACTGATCTTGTGACTGTCTCCACAGTTTTGCCTTTTCCAGAACGTCTTAGAGTTGGAATCCTACAGGATGTGGCCTTTGCTCATTGACTTCTTTTACTTAGTAGGATTCATTCGTGTTTCCTCCAAGTCTTTTCACGGCCTGATGGGTCATTTCTTTTTAGTGCTGAATAATATTCCATTGTCTGGACGGAGCACAGTTTATCCATCCACCTGCTGGAGAAGCTCTTGGATGCTTCCAGGTTTGGGCAGTTATGGATAGATCTTCTATACACATCCAGGTGCTGGTTTTGGTATCGATGGAAGCTTTTAACTCCTTCGGGTAAACACCAAGGAACACAACTGCCGGTTCACAATATGGCAAAATTACGTTTGGCTTGGCAAGAAACGGCCAAACTGTCTTCCAGAGCGGCATTCCCGCCCACGGTGAATGAGCGTTCCCGCTGCTCCCCGTCCCCCCCAGCATTCGTTGTTGTCACCGTTGTAGAGTTTTGGCCATTCGAATAGGCGTGTGATGGCACCTTGTCGCTGGGATCTGCATTTCCCCGACCACGTAGGACGGGACGCGTCTTTTCACGGGTTTATTCGCCATCTGAGTCTCTTCTTTGGTGAGGTGACTGTTAAGGTCTTTGGCCCATTTTTTAATCTAGTTCTTTGTTTGCTGTTTTAAGAGTTCTTTGTATACGTTGGATAACAGTCCTTTACGGATGTGCCTTTGGCAAGTCTTTTCTCCCAGTCTATGGCTTGTCTTCTCATTTAAAAATTTTTTTTTTTAATGTTTATTCATCATTGAGAGATACAGACAGAGCATGAGCAGGGGAGGGGCGGAGAGAGAGGGAGACACAGAATCCGAAGCAGCCTCCAGGCTCCGAGCTGTCAGCACAGAGCCCGATGTGGGGCTCGAACCCACGAACCGTGAGATCATGACCTGAGCTGAAATCAAGAGTCAGACGCTTAACCGCCTGAGCCCCGCAGGCGCCCTCGAATAATTTTTTTTAAGAAGAGATAAGGTCTGTGTCTAGATTCGTGTTCTCGCACGCGGACGGACGTCCGTGCTCCAGCACCGTGTGTTGGAAAGACTGGTGTTGCTTCATTGTACTTTCTTTGCTTGTGCCCTTGATCCATTTGTCTACTTTTGCGAGACGACGCTGTCCTGATCCCAACAGCTCTGCAGTAAGTCTGGAGGCTCAGTGGTGCTCGTTGCCCACTTGTCCCCTCCATGTTGGGTTGACGCTTCTGGGTCTGGTGCCTTCGTATAAACTCTAGAACCGTTTTGTCAATATCCACAAGATAACTTGCTGGGATTTCGATTGGGGTTGCGTGGAATCTATAGATCAGTTTGGGAAGAACTGACATCTCGACAATA
Source organism: Panthera leo (assembly GCF_018350215.1). Lineage (NCBI taxonomy): Eukaryota > Metazoa > Chordata > Mammalia > Carnivora > Felidae > Panthera > Panthera leo. The sequence continues at coordinate 112,653,433 of NC_056688.1, forward strand.
TTGGGTCTTCCCTCCCATGAACGTGGGACATGTCTCCATTTATTCAGTCTTTGGCTTTGTTTGTCAGAGTTTTGGTGGTTTTCCTCGTATAGATCTTGTACATATTTGGTTGGACTTATACCTAAGGATCTCTCTCTCTTTTTTTTTTTTTTTTTGGGATGCTAATGTAATGGGATTATGGTTTTTTTAATTTCAAATTCAACTTGCTCATTGCTGCTGTCTAGGAGAGCAACTGACTTTTCATGGCTTGTATCTTATAATTGTGCTATCATCACTTTTTAGTTCCAGGAGGGGGTTTTTTTGTTGTTGTTAATTCTCTTGAATTTTCTCTCCTTTACTTTTAGAGGATACTTTCGCTGGATAATCTTTTGCTGGAATTCCTTTTAAAAATTTCAACATGTGAAATACTTCACTACACTCTCTTCTTGCTTGCATGGCTATTAATGAGAAGTTCGCTGTCATTTTTATCCTTGTGCCTCTACAGATACGATGTCTTATTCCTCCGGCTTCTTTCAAGAATTGTGCCCTGCCTTTGGATTTCTGCAGTTTGAATATGATAGGGTTAGGGGTGTGTGTGTGCGTGTGTGTGCGTGCGTGTGTGTGATTCACCCTGTTTGGTGTTCTCTGAGCTCTTTGCGTGTGTTTGTGGCGTCTCTCACTAATTTTGGAAAGTCCTCTGCTGTTATGAGTTCAAATAGTTCTCTGTTCTGTTGTCTCCTCTCTCTCCAATCTTGTAGCCCGACAACTCTTAGCTGCTCTGTTCTTTCTCATTAATTTTTTCTCTTTGTTTTCATTTTGGGAGGTCTGTGTTGCCCGATGTCCACGTTCAGATTCTTCCCTAGACTTCCCTGCGTCTCCTGACGAGCCCACGAGCCCTCTACGTTTCCATCCCCGCGGTTTTCACCTTCCAGAACTTCCTTTCGATCGGTTCTCGGAGGTCCCATCTCTGTTGACATCACTCATCTGCTTTTACAGGCTGTCGACTTTTTCCATCAGAGCCATTAGCATTTTAATCACGGATAAATTCCCCGTCAGGTGAGTCTAACGTCTGCGTCCCATCGGAGTCCTGCTCTGATCATTGCTTTGTCTTTTCAGACTGTGCCTTTGCTGGCTTCCTGCCCAATGCAACAACTCTGTGCTTTTCTTTCAGACCAGCTCCCCCTCCCCACCGCTGCCCCCACCGGTGGGTGGAAGGGGGGTCTTGTCCCTGCAGAGCTCAAGGTCAAGGAGAACGGGCTTTGAAATCAAAATCTTCCTCCTTCCACCTGATTTGGGGAAAGTCACGTAACCTCCCTGCCTTAGTTTCCCTGTCTTCAAAGCAGAGGTTAAACCACCTCCTGGCTATGGGTGCCTCTGGGCCAGGCTGTGTGCAGAGCAGGCATCTTGAGCCCCAGGGATAGTGTCGGACCACGGTGGTGGCCCCACAGGGAGGCGTGGGGGTCCAGTGGGACCCCCGGGGGGGTGACCTGGCTGCCTTTCGCCCCTTTGTGTTGACAGTTTCTGGAAGGACATTCCCCCTTTTCATCTGCAGCAAATTACAGCTGCTCGGAGAAACGACCAATGTAATGTGAACACTCATCACAGCGACAGGGCTGGGGGCAACCAGTGACCTCGAGGTTACCAAGCTTGTCGTCAGCGGTCACGTGAGCCAGGCCACAGACTGGACGGGTCGGACGCGTGTGACTGCTGTCGAATTAGGCTCCAGAGCGCTGGATTTGGGACAACGGATCTGTTTCCGGGGGCCCTTAGCCGCTGTGCTGGGCGTGCTGGGGCTCACCTGCTGGAGATTCCCCGGCTGGGAAGGCCGACCGCGGGCCCCTCCCCGAGCTCTGGCCCCCACCCCCCCCTGCCCACCCGGAGGCCCCCATCCCTGAGGCCGGGGTCCCCACCCGAGGTGAGGGTGCCTGTTCCCACAGCGCCTCGGGACACAGAGCCCTCTGAAGCCACCGCCCCCTGGGAACAGACCCCGGCCCCAGGGACCCGAGGACGGGGCGTGAACTTCGATTCTTCTTCCGTCACACATGCCCCCGGCAGGTTGGGGAGGAGAAATACGACCGTTTTGTGACCTGCCACTCCGTCCAGTTGTCGCAGATCCGACTCTGAGCCCAGAAGTGTACAGGAAGTCGCACGTCTTCTTTGACGGAGAAGTGACCCCAGCTCGAGCCCGACCTCCTGTCCGGGGTGCAGGTGGACGACGCGATCTTGGCCACCGGTCGGGGGGCACCTCCTTTCCCCCGCGCCGTGGCCCCTGCTGCTGTTCCTGGGGTGCCGGCGAGGGGCTCCGGGAGACCCAGGATGGAGAAGCCAGCCACCCCAACCCCAGCTTCCTCCCCGCCCTGGAGCTGCGCCCCTGCCCTCTCACCCCACCCCCGCAGGGCACAGCTGGCCTTCTGTCACGATCTCAAAAGCAGCTTCCCGTTGGCACTCAGGGGTTCCTGAGTCCTGCCCTGGGCTTGAGAACGCAAAGGGTCTGGGCCAGTCAGGGCCGAGGGGAGGACCGACGGACACGAATGAACAGAGACAGACAGACGCGGGGTTCCTCTGTGCAGGAACACCAGGCGAGCGCTCGCTGTGGCTCTGGTTGTCCCACGTCTATCCATCCTTCCGTGGCTAAGGGCACACGACGTCCTGGGAGAGCGCCCCACCCTCAGCCCGCCCGGCCCGGACTCCGCCTTAGGTGTCACAAAAGTCATCACCTGCCCCAGATGTGTGGCCGGAGTGCGGGCCACGGGAGGTGAATGCCGGGGTCTGAGAGCGAGGTGGGGCAGGGCCGCTCCCTCCGGAGGCTCTGGGGGCGGGGGGTCCCCCCTGCCTCTTCCAGCTGCTGGGGCTGCAGGCGTCCCTGGGCTGTGACTGCTTCCTCCGCCTCTGCCTCTGTGGTCACGTGGCCCCTCTGCGTCTGCGTCTCCAGCCTCCCCCTCCTTGCTCTCGTAAGGTCAGTCATCGCATTTAGTCCCCTGTCCCCGTCCCCGACGGTCCAGGGTGGGCTCTACAGCACAGAGATATTCTAGGTGTAATCGCACCTGCAAAGACCCTTTTCCCGATAAGCCCTCACTCACAGGATAGAGGGTGGGACGCGGACACATCCCCGGCCGCCGTCGGTGGCCCCCTAACGCCCCCTTCCCCTGCCCCCTAAATGCTTTGTGGCCCCGGCCCCCCTGCCCGGTTCCTGTCTGCTCTTCTCTGCTGAGGCTGTAAGGACGCCCAGTGCTGACCCCTCACTCTCCTCCCCACCCTGCCCCCCGACCCCCCATCCCATGTGGTGTTTCCAGATGTTTCCACATCGGGGTACCTGATGCGGCCATCCTCAGGGCTCTCCCTCATTTTCCCCAAGTGCAGCTCTGGGCTCAGCCGGTGGCCTCGCTCCCCCCACCGAGGACCACCTTCTCCATTTGTCGTCCCCCTCAGTCCCCACCAAGTCCCACACGGACCCGTCAAGGGACCCTTCCCTCCGTTTCAGCAGCCGTATGCTGTGCCCTCTGCAGACGGCTGTCCTGATCTGCCGAACACCCAGGATACGTTCACCGCATTCCCTTCTTAAAATCTTCACGAAGCTTCTGGCCTCTCCAGGAACACGGTCCAAATTCCTTGCTGTGCCTGTCAGGCCCCACAGGCCCCCCCTTCCTGCTGTTTGAGAGTCTCGCCTCCCCCCCACCCCCGGGCGCTGCTGCTCCTGCCTCCTGGACGCGCCTCACACAGGCCAGCCTCAGGGCCTTTGCACAGACGTTCTGCCTGCAGAACCACGCTCCCCACCTCTGCAGGCTCCCGGCTATTCGGGCCCCCGTCAAAGGCGCCTCAGCAGAGCCGCCTGGCTCTTCCCCATCACTGCACCTGCTCACCTGCCTCCGTCCCACACAGTGGCCCTCGCGGGTGACGGTGACAGGTTTCTTGGGTTTTTGCAGACTGTCACCTCGCCAGCTGGCAGTTCCACGCGGGCTACCCAGCGGGTGCCCGGTGGGCTCTCAGGTGGTAAATGAGCGAGCGAGTGAGCGGACACACGAGTGAATGACGCGGCCGGGCAAAGCGGTGACGGTATAGGGGACGGGTCAGGACGCGGCAGGTGCAAGATCCCACGATTCAAGGGAGCTGCCGTGGGATAGCTCCTCCGAAAGCCCAGGGTTCAAATGTTCTCGAGCCCCTGCTGAGGGCCTGGCGCTGCCCTGGGGGGTGGGCACGCCGCCGTGAGGACGGTGGGCACTGGCCTGCTGGGAGCAGACGGCCAGCATGTGAGGGCACGGGGGACAGGGACACCCCCCACCTCCAGGTTCTACCCGGTGAGGGGGCCACCGCAGCGGCTTTGCAACTTTGCCGCGCGTTGAACTTGGCCGCGCAGAGCAAATCTCCCGCCGTTTTGCCCACCGCTAAGCTGGCCCCCCACCAGGCCCCCACCTCCAGTCGACCCCTGGGGTTCCACGTCCACTGGGGTAACCGCTTCTCGCCCCAGAGAGCGCCTGGGGCAAGGGGTGGGGAGGGAGGCCACCTCTCAGAAGTGGTGGGGTGACCCCCTGAGCCCACAGCTGGCCTGGGGTGCTCTGGAGGCCCACGCGTGCCCGCCCCCCTCTGCCCTGCGCTGGGCTCTGGGAACATCAGCCTGCCTCCCCCAGCCGCCGCGAGCCGTCAACCGCCCCAAGCCCCAAGCACCGTCCCCCTGCCCCGTCCACTTCCTGCCTCAGGGGACGGGAGAACGGCCGGGTTGGTAAACGCACGCAGAGGGGCTGCTGGGGGTCGAATAACGTTCCTGATAAAGCTCTGTTGAAGTCCTAACCCCCAGGACCTGTCGACGTGACCTTTGGAAATAGGGTCTTTGCCGATGTGACCAAGTGCGGGTGAGGTCATCGGGGTGGGTCCTGATCCCCTGTGACCCGTGTCCTCTGAAGAAGAACAGCTGCATGCAGACACAGACGCTGTGGATGGCCATGGTCATGAGAAGCAGGGACAGAGGCCTCGGGGGGGGGGGGGGATCTCCCACAGAGCTCGAGGGGGGAACCCACCCGACACTTCCGGAACCTGAGACAGTAAATTCCTGCTGTTTTAAGCCCCTGAGGTCGTCCTTCGCTATGGACGTCCTTCGGTCATCCCGTGCGAGCGGCCCGTGGGCACCCTGTCCTGTGCCTTCACCTGCCGCCCCTCCCGGGAGGGACTCTCCTCCCTCCCCCGTCATCCCTTCCCCCAACCCCTAGACCAGGGGGCCCGGCCAACCCCCTGCTCTTACAGTCTGGCACTCACGGAGTTTACCGACCAGCCCCGCGTCTCCCGCACCCACGGAGCCCGCCCGGACCTGCTTCCGTGGAGATACGGGCACCGGCCCCCCCTTTCCCCAGGGAGCCCACGGCACGGCGGCCGCTGACGCCCCGGAATCCCTTCTGGAAGCCAGAGGCTGGACATCCCTCAGACACCCCACCCCTCCGCAGAGCGCCTCTGCCGTCTGGCCGGGGGAAGCCACAGGCCTCGCCATCTGACTCGGCAGCCACCAGCCACCGGTGGCGATTCAGCGCTCGAACCGTGGCTCGTGCCATACATACAGGTGACAATACAATGATACATTGGCTGAAATAAAATACATTAGTTGAACATCTTTTACGTGTTTCTTTTTTTTTAAGGCAGCTACCAGGAGCTTTTACAATATGCACGTATTACATCTGGTCGGTGCCGGTGGAGGAAAGAGAATGTACGCAGAGAATCTAAAGAAGGAAAATCTAAAGAAGGTAACACATTTCTCAGTATTACCTGGTGGGGGGGGGGGGGGCACGTCCCTGGGGCCTCCGGAGGGAGCGGGTGGGACTTGGGGCCTCCGGCATCGGGGGGATCCCGCTGGTGCCTCATCCGCCTTGTCTGTGGGGCTCGGCCACCGTGGTCCTGCCCGAGGTGCAGAAGGTGCTGCCCTTCCGCTCCAGTTTTCCCAGGCACCTGTCGGGACCCCACGGAACTGGGAAGGCCATCCTGGGCTCGGGCACCTGGGCTCAGGCACAGCGGGCCCCACCCCATGGAGCCAGGTCCTGCCCCCAGGAAGCCGAGCCCGGACAAAAACGCAGGCAGCCTGCTTTGCAAATGCGGTTCGCGTCCTGGGAAGGGCCAGGAAGGAGCGGGTCTCCCGCAGCACCGTCAGATGCCTGAAGGCTGGTTGGTGAGGAGGACCGGGGGCAGACGGGCTCACCTCCTGGTGGCTTGCTCGTTGGGGTATTAAGGCCACGTGTGTCCTGCTCCTGGGGTGCCCGCAGACACGGCCGCTCCTTTGTCCGGCCTTCCCATCTGTGCGTGACAGATGTGCGGGGCCTGAGAGGCCACGGGAGGGGAGGGTCTCAGAGCTGCATCGGGCACCGCCCCCCAGAGGCCTGCTCCCCAGCCCTTCCTGCTTACAGCCCTGACGTCAGGGATGCCCCTTAAGTGGTGAGCGTCCCAGCAGGAGAGGGACGGGGGCTTGGAAAACCGGGCTGCAGGCGCGGTGACCCCTTGAGTCCCTCGCAAGTTGAGGAGTCGGTGGGAGGGTCACGGACACGGAGGCGTGGACACACAGGTGCCCAGGCTGCAGCACCGGGGGGGCGGGGGGGGAGGTCCACTTCAGGGATGGGTCCCTGAGGGCAGGCGCGTGGACCTTCTGCCGTCCAAACACTGTGTTTCCGCCCCGGACGTGTGTCCTGCGGAGAAACATACATGTCAGCTGAGGTGCATCTGCAAAATGGGTTTGCTCTGCTCTCCTGGCTTCTGACTGCCAAGCTCAGCACATCGGGGCCGCCGTCGTTGGCCAGCCCAGTCTGCCCAACTCCCGGATGGAAGCAGGTGCGGGCAGAAGCCCACAGCAGCCTCTGAGACCACCTCCCTTCCACCTGGTCCAGGAGACAGGTCACAGGACGGCAAAGGTGCCCCCCGCGTCCCCACCCTCAGGCTGGGTTTCTGCTCTCCCCTCCCCCACCTAACAGAACAGGCTGTGCGTGTGCTGACTCTATTTTTAGCCGAACCGTCCAGGCCGTGCTCCAAGCAGCACGTGCCCAAGAGCATCACCGAGAGTATTTCCACTGCCTTCCTTGGCTGCCACCTGCTGTGACTTCCGGTCTGGCCCAGCCCCTCCTGGCTCGTCTCCCCTGGCTGCTCCCCGGCCTGCAGATCTGCACGGTGATCTCTGTCTCCAGGCTGTGAGGCTGGGACCCTGCTGGGACCTGGTTGTCCATCCTGACCGCTGTGGACGGGGGAACCGCCTAGCACCCAAGCCTTGCCCCCGTTCTCCGGGATCCAGCCCGGGACCCTCTCCGGCCCCACTCGCCGGGCCACTCCGGCGAGGACAGTGGCTCGAGGGGGGAGGGGTAAATGGGTAAATCATGAGATGCTAACGAGAAATCTAACCTCCAAAACAGCCACCAGTGGCCGAAGGAACATTCCGTTTGTAAACAAAAGGGACGGATTGCAATAGGCAAGGGCAGGGGTGCTGTTTCGCAGGAAGTCAGATCACGTCAGTTCCGGGGATTTAAGAGGACTGGGTGTGTACAGGTGGGTACCTGAGGGGGGGGGCTGTCCTCCCCACGTGACCCCGGGAGCACCTGGTGGCTTTCTCACCCGGGAGGGGCGGGGGCAGGCGAGTCAGGCCATCGGCCCTTGCCACCCATCCCTGCCTCCAGCTCCGGCCTCCGCCACGCGGGGGTCAGAACCACGGGCTGCACCCCCAGGGCCGCCTGGGCTCTCGCCCCCCAAGCAAAGGCGCTGGGATCCCCGAGCCGAGATCTGACGTTATGCTAACGCACTCTCTTTTTCCTGGGAAGACAGTTCCTTCCACCAAACTCTCCGTCACCCCGCAGGGGCTCCAGCTACTGAAACGAAGGCAGAGACAAGCTCCCTCCCCCACCCCCTTTCGTGAGCATCGCTGTTTGCCCGGCGGGAGCTGTGAGATTCCCCCAACCGCGTCTCCGTCTCTTGCTTTTAACTTGATGTACAGAGAGCTGTGCCTAATTCACGTACACAAGCTGATGCGTTGGGAGGTGAGTGTGCGCCCGCGAGGCCGTGGCCACCGTCTACTCCACGACCCCACCCGGCACCTCCAACACTCCCTCCCTCCCTCCCGCTCATTTGCTATCGTCGCTGTGATGATTATCACCTCGTGATAACACTTGACGCGAGATCTCCACTCTCCGCCGCTTCGGAAGGACAGAAGTCCATGTTGTGGACTGTGGGCCCTGCATCGCACAGCACACCCAGGACTCAGTGACCCCGCAGAACCGACGCTTTCTGCCTTTTGACTCATTCTTCCTGGCTCCCCTCTACTATCATCTGTTGGGTGCAGGGAGGGCAGGTGGGCGTTTGCTGCTCGAGCCCCAGAAGTTGGGGGTGGGGGGCGGTCATAAGAGAGAGAGTCTCGGTGAAAGAACGGCCCCTCGGCCCCTGCGCCCCTCGGCGGGCTGCCCCTCCCTGACCCGGGTGCCGGCCCGGGGCCGGACCACCCGTTCCCTCCCGCATCGACCCCGGGAGCGGAGAGCTGCCTCTGGGCCACCCGTGCCCTGGGGTTCGCTGCTCTGCGGGGCCCTGCAGGAGCCGGGCCTGGTGGCACCCCGCTCATCGGTCACTGGGGCCGAGCAGCAAATGGGACCATCGACGGCTTCCCTAGACTCTTAGCCGCATTAAGGACGTTAAAGGCACCGCGGCTCGATGCCACGGCAATGACTCGGGAAAATGACTCGGGCAATGACTCGGGAAAGGACGGGCCAGCGCTTCCCTTCCCTCTCATCTCATTCAAGCTCAGTTTGGTGTTCAGACACACCCGAGGCAAACGCCGCATCTCGCCGTGGAGATTTAGAAGGGGAAGGTACGAGATTATGCGATTTCACGATCGGAAGCATCTGCATAAATCTGCGTATCATATGCATTATCACAGTGGATCCTAAGTGCCATAGTCCGTTTCTGTCTTACCGTGTTTTTTATTCATTTCCTGCAGATGACACGACTCCCATTACCTGGTGGCTCCCATTCCAGTGGGATGGCCCCGAGGACGAGCTGGCGAAGCTCCCTGGGGAAGGAGACTGACCCTGGAAGCCAAGAGTCAAGGTGGGCAGGGGTCCCCGTGCTGACACAGTCCTTTTACCAGAGTCCACGCCACAAGCCCTCCTTCCCCGGAGTGAACAGCTGGGAGAGCGGTCTTGGCCCCACGAGGGACACTGCTTTGGTCATCCCCTTGGTGCCTGGTCCCTGAATCTGTTAAACGGACACAGTTTCAACACGTGCTTCCATTCGCCCTCAGGAGAGGCTGTCAGGAAAAGTTCGCGGCCAGGGACAAGGCTGATCAGGAGGCTGTCCTTGGAAAGGCTGACTTCTAGAACATTCAGCTAGTGCCAGCTGCGCAGCCACCTGTCGACGCCAAGGAAGCCAGTGGCCAGACCGCAGGGGCGCCCCAGCCACGGCTGCGCCCACCCGCCCACGGCCGCCCCCGGCTCTCCCTGGTGTACAATTGGAGAACGCCGATTTGCACACGGCGTCCGAATTTGCATTCAGAACCCCAGCTGCAGGGGCACCTGGGAAACGGAGTTTTCAGCCTTCTGGCCTCTGCAAACACAGGAATCCTCCCCAGCAGGCAGCTGGGACAGCAAGTTCACCAGGCCACCCACACCTGGGGAGCCGGGCACCGCCAGGACCGCGAAGGGGTCGTGGCCATTCTGCTCCCTCGGTGCTTGGAGCTTTGAACGGACCAGGTCTGCCGTCCGGTACGGGAGCAACGCCGTGCGGGGTGATGGGCAAGCGGGGCTCCGCAGCCAGACCTGGGCTCACGTGTGGACCCCACCTTTGCTGTTACCCCAGACCCTCCGCTCTCACCGGGCAGGGCCGGGCGCGTCTCTCCAGAGGGCTGTTTACGGGAGGCCTGGAGGAAGGGATGCCAAGGTCACCTCCCCGGTGTCGGCAGGCAGCGAGGGTCCAGCACAGGTGAGCGAGGGTGGACGGACAGACAGAAACAAGGACCTGGGGGTCGGCGCGGCACTGGACAAAGGGCTGGTCTGGTATCGGAAGCCTGGGGTTGGGGCCCTTTCGGAGTTGTCCTGAAAGAAGTTTCTTCCCCGCTCCTCCCCGCTGCGAGACAGCCACTGGATCCCACGGCTAAAAGCCCTCCCAGCAGGACGGCCTTCGCACCAGACGGAGGGGGCGGAGAGCCGGGCTGGACCCCGGGACCTCTCATCCGTATCCGCCGGGCTGCCCACGCTGAGCAGGGCCTAGATGCTAGTGATCTCCTGCCAGCCGGGCCCCGGGAGTCCCCTCCCGCTGGCCCATTAGCCAGCCCTCCCTACCGTTCTGTCTCCCCCCCCTTCCTCGCCGTCGCTGCCCTGGAGGACTAGCCCACCGGGTCCCGGGCAGGGTCGGTGTGAGCTCCCACCTGGGGGTTTGTCCTCGGCCGGGGGTCGGGAGCCCTTTGTGGTTCCCCAGAAGCTTGTCGGACGGTCCTCGCATGGAAGCGGCTGTGAGAGCCGCCAGCAGCAAGGCCTGGCCGGTGCATGAATCCCCATCCCTTCCCGTCACCTGCAGCCCCAGGAACCCGGTCACCGCAGCGGGGAACTCGCTGCCTCCCTCATCCTGTGGCCACCTGGACAGAGCGTGAAGCAGGGACAGGGCCACCCCCTCAGTCACACGGACTGTGGACGCGCGGTGGGCGAGCGGCACAGGCCTGTCAGCCGCCTCCACGAGTTACAGGCCACTTCAGTACCAGAAGGTTCTTCACTCAGAGAGGGGCCGGCAGTCCCCAGTGGGGGCGGAGGCTGAGCCAGATCGGATGACAGGTGCCGGCCTCGGGACCGGACAGTAAACAGATACTCTCCGCTTGGGAGGGGACCAACAGCGCAGGGGGGGTCACCAGCCTCCCCAAGGTCAGGCGTGCACCACGGGCCTCAGAGAGCCGGCACCCAGTGGGCGCTCGCCTGTCGGAGCCGAGGCTACGCCGAAGGGAACCTCCAGCCCGAAGCTCGGCCCCTCCTGGGGCTCACTCTCCTTGCCTGGGGGCCGCTTTCCGTAGAACCCAGTTCTCACGCTCCCCTGAGACGATAGCTCTCCAGGGTCGAAGGTCCCTGCCTTTCCTTGCTCCCGAGGCCACTTTTCCTGCACCCACTCCTAACACCCTGCCTCCCTTCCGGGGTTTGTGCCGGAAAGCGAACAGGCTCGCCGTGTTTGGGACTCCGAGCCCGGAGCCCAGCTGGGCTCTCGCGGCCACTGTCCTGGGCAGAGCTCAGGCTGAGCGGGGGCTTCCAGGGAAGCGGGGGGACGGAGGGGGGATGAGGCCGGGTGAAGGGTGCATCTGACATTACGGCTGCCCTCTGGGGGTGGGTGCAGTGAGCGGGGTGACGGTTCAGCTGCCCAGCTGCCAGCCCAGCCCTCTGGGAGGCAGAGGGCTACGCTGATTTTAACAGACTAGACGCCGCAAACCCTCGCTGTTCCAGAGCCTACACAGAACCCGGACATTGGAGGACAGGCCTGGAACCTTCTGCTCTGTGGCCCAGGACCACCACCGGCAGCTGGAAGAAGGCTCCGGGGAAAACCTTGCTATTACCCGGCTGCATTTACCAAGCGCGTGCGACAGAGATGCGTCGCTGGCTGCGGAAACCTGCAGACAGGTCCCCAGCTGGTGCTGAGCCACGAGTGAAAATGTGATAATGTGAGCAGAGGCCCAGAGGTCTTTCTCGCTAATGTCCTTTCGTGTTCCTGGGGAAAGTAACAGGAAATGCAGGACATACAAATGGGAGAAAGCCTTCCGAGCCACGCGCACCTCCAGGAACACAGCAGCAGAAGGGCAGCGCGCAGGTGACGAACCCCTCCTTCGGGGTTTCCCTGAGGAGCTTCCCTCGGTGGCGCGAACATCTCTCATCCAGACTGGACGGTTCGGGGAACGACGGCGGTGCCATCAACAGTGAGGCCGGGGCAACAGGTGTAAGGCGGGACCGGCCTGGCGGACGGGGACGCGTGGCTGCCGGGCTGCTCCGCACGGTCACCGATTTGCGAGGACGAGCGGACATCAGGCGAGAAGGTGGGGTCTTGCGACGTCCTCGCGGGACCGACGCGTCTTTGCGGCCGACTTACAGGCAGTCTCGCTGGAGCCGCGTCTCTGCAGGCTGAGCTCTGGCTGTGCGGCACCCGGAGGTCAGAGGGGGGAGCGCCCCGTGGCCCCCCACCCAGCCCACCCAGCAGCCAGGGTCGCAGAGGGGCGGCAGGTGAAATGCAACGGGGGGAAGGGGGCTTCAGACTCGGGGCTGCCTGGGTTCCCTTCGGTTTTCCACCCCACGGTGCAGCGCTGAGCACAGACGACGGTTGCTGGCGGTGCAAACTGGAAGCACCCGGCCCCTCGGGGGCCCACCTTCCTGGGCGCCGGGCCTGGGAACGCGGCCGGATCCAGCCAATCCGGTGTACGTGTCCCGAGCCACTCGGCCAATCAGACGCGCCTGTCCCGACCTCCCTGGCCAACCTGATGCACCGCCCCGAAGCTTCCCAGCCAATCAGATGCATCTGCCGTGTATTATTTGGCCAATCAGTGTGCCCCGACCCGGGCCCGCCAGCAGGTGTCCCGGCTGGGACGTCCAGCACGGGGGCGGGGGGTCCGGTGCACGGCCTCCTCCCCTGCCCGGTTCTGCAACTCTGGCCGCACAGCTTTGGGGCAACGCGCCCCTGCCTTCTGACAATGTTGCGTGCAAGCCTGTATTTTTCTAGTAAATGTCTACTCTGCTCACACCCGTCGGCGTCCGTTTTTCTTCCCGCTTACGCCTAAAGAGCCTTGGGTGTCTTGCCGTCTGAGCTTGAGTAATTCCGGCCACTCTCGGAGCCCTACCCGAATCCCCACCCTGCAGGGTTCGGTGAAGACGTGCCCTTGACGCGGAGCGGGTCTGAGCGGGGGCTCTGCTGACAGAGCCAAGCGCCAGCCCGCTAGACTTCTTATGAACTGGTCTCCTCTTTTCTGTGAAGAGCTTCACGTTTTCAGAAACGAAAAGCCAACCTTCAGAAACAGTCTGTCGCAGGCGGTTAAGCTCCCCCGTGAAAAGCTTGCTGCCCAGATGGGGCTGCCTGGTAAAGGACAGGACGGCCGGTTCCGTTGGCGTCTCTGTTTTCATAGCCCAAGTGTGCCCCATGCAATATTCAGGACACGCTTATACTAAGCGATTATTGGCCGTTTTTCTGAGATTTCAAAATGCCTTGTTGGCCGCCCAGCACCGTGGCCTCCTCTGGGAATTCGTGTTCTGAATCCTCATCGGGAGATGTTTCCGTCGCTTCGTGCGGAGATCTGCGGGCAGCTAAATGGCTTTTAGGCAATGCGTCCCTGAAAGCCGGTGGCGTTTGCCCCAGAGCTTATTAAGACCGGCCGAGTCTTCAGCAATGAGGCACACGCACACGTGGTCGTGTTCCAGAATCGATGCCCTCTTCAAATCACGAAATCACAAGCGTTGTCACGTACCCTGCCGTCGGGAGTCCAGGACGCAGCCTCAACACCCTTCCGGGTCATTATGGTTCGTTTTCATGTTCCAAAGAGCCTGTTTCTGGTGCCTGTGATCCTCCCGGCCCCGTGACCCGGCCCCGCTGCGCCCAGACCCACGATGCACTTACGCGCCGTGCTCTGTCCAAGGGGGCTGCTGCCTCCAGCACTTTCCGCAGAGGAAACACGTTTGCGTGATAAGCGTCAGCATCCTCCTTTCCCCTCAGACAGACTGGAAGCTTCTTCTGTGTTCTCATGCATCACCAGAGAAGGGGGGAGGGAGACGGGCTCCCGAACTGTGCGGCCCGCACGCCTCGCCCTGGGAGGCACCGCGCACGGAGGGTACAGCCCAGGGGCCTCCAGGCAGGTAACCTGGAGCCCCGCGGAGTCAGAAAGCACCCCCAGCCTGCGCTTCCCCCCCGACTCACAGGATTCCCGGCTGTGACCCCAGATGTTTCTCGAGCTTAAAGGAGTCCCCATCCTCTTTCTCGGGCTCTCTGGGGGAGCACTGTGGATGCTTGGCTGTGGCCTAAAAAGGCAGTGCAGCGTTTAAAGGGAATGCCTGGGACACAGAGGTCGTCCCAGAGCGCATTTTGGGTTCATCACTGTCACGGCTCACTGGGCTCTGTGACCGTGTCCTGAAATATGTAGATGGTCATTCCAAACACAAGTCCCCACCGTAGCTGACTTTGGGGCGGCGGGCTTTCCAGGGGCGCCTGGGTGGCTCCCTGGATCGAGCGTCCCGCTCTGGGTTTCGGCTCGGGTCAGAATCTCTCGGTTCTTGAGTTCGAGCCCTGCATCCGGCTCTGCACTCTCCCTCTCGCTCTGCCCCTCCCCCACTCACACTCTGTCTCTGTCTCTCGAAAATGAATAAATGTTAAAAAAATTAAAAAAAAAAAAAGAAATACAATATAGTGGGGGCGCCTGGGTGGCTCAGGCCGGGGGTGGACCCCGGACCTCGGCTTGCTCCCCGGGGGCTTCTGCTCGGGGTCCGGGGGGGACCCTGAGTTTGAACTGCCAGGCGGGGTTATGCGGCGTTGGGCAGGCGCCCCCGCCAGCCCGTTCTGCCGTAGATCCCGCGGGAAGCGTCGCCACCTCGCAGAACACGGCCCAGCCCCTGCGGCTGCTGCATCGAGAGCGGCTTCCTCTCCCCTCCCCCCCCTTCCTCCCCCTGCGCCCTCCCCAACCCTGATCTGGAGGCTCGCTCTGTCCGGGTTTGCTGGACTTGGGCAGAGGTTTTTTCTGCAGGGAGCCACAGTCAGCTCCAGGCCGGGATGAAGGGTCCAGCGCCCCATCCATCCTGCTCACCGTGTCCCTCCCCCCAGCCCGAGAGCCCTTCCCCTGAGTGCCTCCCAGGGGACGCCGAGCACCTCAGAGGACTCACAGCGTCCCGAGCCTCTGCTCCCAGGGAGAGGGTCTGCGCTGTCTTCCCCACCGGGAAGCTGGGGCTGAAAAGTCCGGTTAACGGAGAGTAGCCGGCAGCCGCCGATGCTCAGCGGGATGGCCACCCTCCTTCGCAGCCCCCCCGTCGGGGCGCCCCCAAAGGGCGAGGGATGCCGTGACTTAAAGGAGGGAAACAGCCGTCCGCCGTGGCCCGGGGAGAAGGGGCCGGGGCTACGGGGGACACTTCCCCGTGGCTCCCCCTTGGCCTGCAGGGAGGGACACGGGCTGCTCTCAGCCCCCCCCCCATGCGTGCCGAGAGCTGGGGACGGGACCCCCGGCTCTCTGCAACTCCAGGTGTGGTCTGTGGACCAGCAGCTCTGCGTCACCGGGGAGCTGGCCCGAAAGGACAAGTGCCAGCCTCCCCCAGCCCCCAGGAGCAGCGCACAGCGCCTGGACAATGTCTGGACAGTGTGGCATCTGAAAATGAGCAGCAGAGGCAAGGATGTCATTCTACTCCTCCAACGGCGAGGGTTCGGACGGACTAGACCACAGGCGGGATACGGGGACGCGGAGGGAGGGAAGGCTACAGTGAGGGTGTTGATGAATCGAACGCGGCCCCTGCCACGCGAGGGCTCGTGGGTTAATTGGCTTATACCCGTGACTTCCACGAGTCTCCGGCCACGGTGCCTCCCTCTCCTGCCCGCGATCGTCTCTGCTTCCTCCCCCTCACCAGACCGCCGCTCACGGTGTGGCCGGTCGTCAGCGGTCACCTGGGAGTTTATCAGGAAAGAAAATTCACGGACCCAGCAGCAGACCCATGAGGCAGAATCTCCGGGTGTGGGGTCCAGAAACCTGGGTTTTAACACGCTTTCCGGGCGATTCTCAGGCACACTGGTTTCTCCGCACGCGGCAGCAGCCCGGGGACCGTGTGGCGACCCACGACACCTTCTGGTGCCCTGCTCGGCCGTCTGAGGTGCACGTGTTGGCGTGGTGCTGCCCCCGGGTGTCGTCAGGATGGCCACGTCGCTTGTGGGGCTGATGTGTGCTTCTGGCAGCGACAGGGGGTCCCGGCTGCTCCGCCCCTCGCGGCCCCGGAGCTCCAACCTGCACACCCACCTATGTGCAGCTCACGGTCCCTGTCACGTGGCTCCGCCTGGAGGGGGTGGCAGCTGGGAAACCGATCGTGGGGTCGGGGAGGAAGAGGGAGTAGGGGCTGCTCCGAGATTTATGCCTCGAGCCACTAACTGAGCCGGGAGCCCCGGAAAGCGCAACGGATCTGAGGGACCCCACGCTGTCCCGTTTGAGACACGTGCCAGGTGGCCCCGTGGCCGTGTCGAGGGGCCAGACTTACCAGTCCGGGGCCCCTGGCAGAGGGTGGGGCTGGGGACAGAGGTTAGTCGTGAAGCCGGTGGCCGGACTGGCTGGAGGGAGGCTGGTGGCCGGAAAGGCGCGGGGACCAGAGGGCACGTCAGGGGCCACGCTGATGTGCAGCCGTCAGCAGCAGAAGACAAAAGAAAGGCCAGGAAAGCAGGAGCGAGCACAAGCGCTGAAGAATAACGCTTCAAAATGGCAAACCCATGGCTCTCGCGGGTGTAATGTGAGGCCGGAAGGTTGTGTTTAAGTCATTAACGACTGAGGGGACCAAGCAGATGTTGCGAGCAGTTCCAAAGAGATCAGGCGCGGAGGGGAGTCTGGAGACGCTGTTCCGTGCGGGGCAAGAGCCGTTCCGCTCCGGCCACCGTCCGTGGACAACGTCATTTGCGTGGTTCTGTGTCCCACAGGATGGTCTCCCACACTTGTCTGCGGCCTCTTAAGCAGCTCGGTGAGGGCAGCGGGGACCCAGGAAGGCACGCTGGACAGCACGGTCGGGGACACTGTGGCATCGTCGTCGTCATCGTCGGTTGCCCCTTTTGAAGCCGCCCCCGATTTCTCCCGACGCGGGACCGTGGTGGCTCAGAGGCCGCACGGAAGAGCGTTTCCAGAAGGGGGAGATGGCGGCGTCCCGTGGGGTCGAGGAGAGACGGCAACCGGCGGGTGGGTGTGTCGGTGACGCCCACAGGGGGTCGGGCCCGCGGGTGGGAAGGCAGGGCCGCTGTGGGTGCTGGAGCGCCGAGCTGGGTCAGCAGGGGACAGACACCCTCAGGGCGCCGAGTCCGCGTCCTCTGTCTTCCAGGCCCAGGTCCCCTTCCTGCCCTGTCCCCTCCAGCCCCCCCCCCACCCCCGGCCCCAGAGCCGCTGAGTCCCTGCTCCGCGCCGGCTCACAGGGAGGACCCCCGGGGCTCACAGCTATTAAGAGGCTCACCAGAAATTTCTCTCTGTGGTCTCAGCTCTAGACTCGCCTCTTTCAGCTGCTCTGGGGTACACGGCTCATCCGAGAGGACAAGGTGCTAGAACACGCCGGCACGCCTCCCCCCCGGGAAACGCACTGATCTGCAAACGCGTGACTGTGTCTGCCTCCCCTCAGAGACTCAGCTGCCACACGGACGGCTGGCCTGGCGGGAAGGGGAGAGGCCAGGAGAAAACGCCAGAGGACGGGAATCAGAACAAGGATCTGTGCAGCTGCATTTTCTCCCCACTCCTCGAGGGAAACTGAGGCCTGGGGGGTTGGAGCCTGGATCCGTGTCTGGCTGGCTGCACGACCCCGCCCCCGGCCCATCGTGGCCTCCCACGGGGGGCCAGGGCTTGGCTGGTGTCGCCCAGAGCCTGGAACAGCGTTAGACCGTCGGGGGAAAGTGACACAATAGGGAAGTGGGAAACAGGTGCGGCTCTGCTTGGAGAGAAGGAGCGACCTGGGCGGGGGCTGCGTCCCCGCGGCTGTCCTGCAGCGACCCGCCAGCTCGCTGCGCGTGTCTGAGCACAAGAATGTGCAGGTGCGTTCCCCGGGTGAGGCCAGGACCCCGGGCCGGCGGGGGCTCGTGGCCCCCGGTTTCTGCCACAGTGAGACCCAAGCCCCAGCCGACATTGTCACCGACCCGCAGCCACGAGTTGGCAGCGTCCCCGTGGCGGGCAGCCTTGTCCAGGCGAGCCGCCGGCTGGGGATGACAGGGCCCGGGAGGGGCTGGGGGACCTCGGAGGCAGGGGAGGGGCCGGCGGCCAGGTCTCCGTCTCCTGCACGGGGCCCACAGTCGCCCTGTGCCCGGTGCGCAGATGACAGCCCGCCTCTGCAGCTCTGGGCGGCAGGGGAAGAGGGCCCACACGCACACGGGTACGTACATTGAACGGTGCTGAGGGGCGGGTGAAGACAATGACCCCCAGCCCTACCCCCTCCTCAGAGACATCTGCTTTCAGTGCTTACTTAAGTCCTCAGCGTTCGTATCATCAATCCCTTTTTTTCTTTAATTTTGTGATGTTTATTTATTTTTGAGAGAGAGAGAAAGAGAGAGACAGAGCGTGAGCAGGGAAAGGCAGAGAGAGACGGAGACACAGAATCGGAAGCAGGATCCAGGCTCCAAGCCATCAGCACAGAGCCCGACGCGGGGCTGGAACTCGCGAGCCGTGAGATCATGACCTGAGCCGAAGTCGGGCGCTCAACCCACTGAGCCACCCAGGCGCCCCTCAAAATATTTTTATTTTTTTATTTTTTAACTTTTTTTTAAATTTATTTTCGAGAGACAGAGCCTGAGCAGAGGAGGGGCAGAGAGAGAGGGAGACACAGGATCCAAAGCAGGCTGTAGGCTGTGAGCTGTGGGCACAGAGCCCGACGCAGGGCTCGAACTCACGGACCGTGAGATCGTGACCTGAGCCAACGTCAGACGCTTAACGGACTGAGCCACCCGGGGGCCCCCGGGTCATCTATACTTCTGAAACAAACATTGCTTTCTGTGCAGCCCTTGACCTGCCAGTTTTAGGCAATATCTACGGAACGGTTATGCATCTCCCTGCCTTTCAGCCAGCAGTTTCTCTCCAAGCGGTGGCCCCCCAGATTCTGGACAAATCATTATTCAGGATTTGCCTTATTTATTTATTTATTTATTAGGGGGCAGAGGGAGAGAGAGAGAGAGAGAGAGAGAGAATCCCAAGCAGGCTCCGCACTGTCAGCACTAAGCCTGACTTGGGGCTCGACCTTGCGAACTGTCGAACCGTGAGATCGTGACCCGAGCCGAAATCAAGAGTCAGACGCTCAACCCACTGAGCCACCCGGGGCCCCCCATATCGTTTGCTCTTTCCGTCAAGCATGATCGGTCGTGTTTTATTTTTCCATCCCGGCCCCTGACATCCAAGCCCCCTCGCTGGGGCCGCGGGGGCTGCCTCTTCCTCTTGTCTGTCTCCGGGCCGGCTGCCTTCTCGCTTTTCCGCCGCCAACCGCCTGCTGCGGTCGTGCCGTCTTCCCTCCCAGAACGCGAGCCGTCGGGAGCCCAGGCAGCGTCCGCCGCGGGCCTTCGCCCAAAGCCCGGGTTTGATCAGTATTTGGAGACTCGTGATGGGCAGCGAAGGATCCCCAGAAACATCCGCTCCCGCACAGCGCTCTTCGAAGTGCAGAGGCTGCTTGTTCTCGTGGGTTTGGGCGGCCACCGGTGTGCACGCGGCCTCGCCCCAACCCAGGCTCCCGGCAAGGTCTGGGGTGAGGGGGAGCAGTCACCTAAACACCCTGAGTTCTAGAACTCGTCAACGTTCGGCCGCTTTGCCTATGTAAGGCTTGTCTGAAGCAAGACCGAGCCTCCGCCCGGGTTTGGGGCCCTACCGGCCAAGCACGAGTGGAGGCCTCCGTGATCTCACTCGTCTCTGCCAGAATTTGCCCAGACCGCCCGCTCTCCTGCTGGCAGATTTCACGCCACGTGAAGTCAGGGCGCGAGACCCCCTCGGGCTGGCCAGTCCCGACGTCCCGTGGAGGGGCCAGAGGGGCCATCCTTGATGACTTTGCCAGACTATCCTGCCCCAACGCTGCTGTCTTTAAAGACCATTTAGCCAATTTTATTTTCCCCTCAACGAGTTTGAAGCACTTGAAGAAAGATTCCATTGTGAAAATGTCACGGGATTGGGAGTTATTGTCTTAGCTTATTACCGGCTCTCTAGACGAGAGTTTCAGGCTGTGGAATTAGGGCCTTGCTATTTTTGATGTCCTCATTTCTCAAAATAGGTGGTGTGTGAGCAGATTTGCTGGCCCAGATCGCCCACCGGGCCCTTGGGTCTGAGAGCCCCTGCCGCGACTCTCAACCCCCTGCTAGGCCCGAGTCTGCGCCAGGGGCTCGGGGCGCCCCCAGCTTTCGCCTGCACCCCGTGGGGCCAGACGCAAGGTGGCCACTCCTCCCAGGATCTGAGAAGAAAGAAACCGCTTGGCTTTTTTGGCTAGTCCGTAGAACGACACAGAAAACACAGGGTTTTCTGATGAATGTACAGGCACGCTTAGAAGGCTTTCAAGGTCTAGCGATGGATTTGTAGTAAGAACACTGTGCTTCCTTCACACGAGGCTCCCTGCCGCCTCCTAAGATGATGGGGCTGCCCTGGGAATCAGAGAGTGGCCTGTCGACAGAGGTAATCAAGTGACACCAGCATGGTCACATGCAAGGGAATGACAAAAGGGTCCCAGATCGAGCTGGCACTCGGATCGAGCGGGCCCTAAATTCCTGTCCAGTCCTGAGGGCCCTAAAGGCTGAAGGGGTCAAGGGCAAAGTTTACTCAGGCTCAGCTACCCTCATCCGTGTCCCAGCTCCCCGATCCGCATGGGGACCACAAAAAGCAGGCGCTCTGTATACTCTCCCATTCGGTCCCCACTCCTCAAGTGACCGGGGCCCGAGGAGGGGGACTCAGTTCAATGACATCAGGGTGCCCTGAGCATCTACCCAGAACTAGGCTGTGTGCAAGGGGCATACGGTCTAAAGCGGGAGTAGGACAAGCAGGTGGCCCTGAGGGTCGCCCTGTGCCCTGGGCAGGGGTCAAGCCACTCCTGCCTCCCAACAGTTCTCTGTGGCCCCTGAGGTACCAGGCGGAGGGAGGGGCCGGGGTTTTTATAAGATCAGCCAAATGCCGAGGGAGTGTTTGCTCGTCCTGCTCTGCTCCCCGCCTTCTTAGGAAGCCCTTGCTTCCTTGATAGAACACACGCGCCTCTACTTACTTTCTGTATCTGCTGAGATGCTGTCGTCTGAGTCCCCCACCTGGGAGCCCCACGGGAATGAGGACTATGGCGGTTTAGCTTCCCCACGGCCTGGGGGAAGCTCCACATGCGTTGAGTGGAGGGCTGAGTGGGCGAGTGCCCTTTGAAACAGAGGACTTGAAGAGAAGGTCAAGTTTGACCTCAGATGCTTCTCTAGAGTATCAGCCTCTCCAGGACAGCACCAATTCTGTGAATCTCGCTCTGTGTTCTGGGGGGGGCATGCGGCTGGCCTCTTTGTCAAGGAGACTCCGGAGACGAGATGGGGGTCAGGGGTGGAGGTGGGGACGGGGGTGGGATGGGGCGTGGGGGTGGGAGGGAGAGGCATGGAGGTCCCCGCTTGGCCTGGCTGCAGCTGCATCATCAGTGACATTGAGGACAGTCCCTTCCTTAGTCCAATTTCCCTGTCATTTCCTCTTCAACCCAGGGGTTACTTAGAAATGTGTTGCTTAACATACAAGCACAGGGTTTCTAGTGTCTTCCAGTTACTGAGTTCTCTGTTAATTCCAAGGTGCCACAGAGGGCAGTTGGGATGTGCTGGGACAACTGGATATCGGGAAGCAATGAAACTCAACCTTTACCTCCCATTATACACCAAAATCAATTCAAGGGATGCCTGGATGGCTCAGTTGGTTGAGTGTCCCACTCTTGATTTCGGCTCAGGTTGTGATCTCACGGTTCATGAGATTGAGCCCCACATGGGCTCTGCACCGACAGCATGGAAACTGCTTGGGATTCTCTCTCTGTCTCTCTCTGTCCTTCCCCCACTTGTGCATTCACTCTGTCTCTCTCCCAAAATAAATAAACATTTAAACAAAAGAAAACAAAAGAAAAACTCAATTGAACGACACATCACATCTGAATGTATAAACAAAAACTGTAAACCTTCTAGAACAGACACCGAGAGGATATCATTGTGACTTTGAAAACACTTCTCAGACAGGACATAGAAAGGAAATAGCAACAAGAAAGCTAAATTACTAGCCTTTATCAAAATTAAAAACTCTCTTCATCAAATCAAAAGACACCACTAAGAAAACAAAAGGAAAGGAAAACAAATCACTGACTTGGAAAAGATATTCACAAAATATTTATTAAGACCATGGACTTGCATCCAGCATATATAAAGAATTCCTACAACTCAATAATAAAAAGACAAGCAACCCAAGTAAAAATGGGCAAAACATGTGAACAGACACTTCACGTGGCTATCTGGCACTCCATGGGTGTTTGCCTTTCTTTTGCCTACTGAGCATCTTCTGGCTTCTGGTGTTGGCACCTAGTTTTCTTGGTCAACCACCCTTCCTCTGTCCATGTGGTTGGGTGGAGCTCACTCTCCCTTCTGGTCCCTGAAGGAGGCCATCAGAGCTTCACATTCCTCTACTGCAAAGTCTGCTCAGAGATGGGCACATGATCCAATCAGAGCCAGGGAGAGGCCATTCCAGGATTTTCTTCAGAACCTTGGGAGAGACAGTCTTTTGTCCTGTAGTCCCAGAGCGGCCGGTGACCAGCTTGCTACGCCACGGGGAAAGCCAGCCTACAAGTGCATCTGACATAGAAAAGGGCAGAGCCAGGATGGGGAGATTCCAAAGCTGCTGCTTGAATCCCTGGATCAGGCCTAGCCTGAAGTCCAGTGTGGTAGATTGCAAAAATGGCCACACATTCTTTCCCTTCCCTGTAAGCATGCTCCTTTGCATTGTGACCTTTGAGTCCTCCTCCAGTCAAGAGATTGAGTCTACTTCTCCACCTGCTTGAATCTGGGCTTGGCCTTGTGACTTACTCCGGCCAAGGCAGTGGTAGCGAATATGACACAAGCAGAGGCTAGGAAAGAGATTGTGTGTAGGGCTGCTCTCTCCTACTGTTCCTGGGCCAGCCTGCTAGAGGGCAAGACACATACACGGCCCTTTTGCCCCATCACCCCTCAACCACCAGCACCGACTGACAGCCAGAGCCAACCAGCCATCTCATGAGTCAGGTCCTCAGTTTAATTGCCCCGGCTAATGGCCAGACTGCCCAGCTGACTCAGCCTCATGAGCAATAGTACGATGCTGTTTGTATTATCATAGTTTGGGATGGTTTGTTACACAGCAGAGGCTAACTGATACACAAGATCAATGTCTAGACTTTTCAGTTATACAAGACAGAGGAATCCCTTTATTTGCTTTGGCCTTGTTTTGTTGGGTTTATATCCCTTTCATGGAGCAAACTCCAAGTCTGAGCTGTCCCTGCTCCTCCCCACCATCCTGCCAAGAGTCTCATGCAAGCATTTATCTGAAGCTGTTTTTGAATCTACAAATATATGTGAGTCTCTCTATATATTTGAATCAACAACCGTATTGAGATTAACCCAAATCTTACGCAAGGTGTGGGTGCCTGTGGACCGAGTAAACAAAAAACAATATTCTACCTTTGTGTCTAATGCCAGCTCTAATCACACCTGATCTTTTCACTTGCCATCCACCACCATCCTGTGGTTTTAGGCCGACTTCTGCTTCCCGACGCCTTCTAGAAGTTTCTCCCCATTGGCTGGTGGTGTGTGCAGACTCAGAGGTGACACGTGCGTGTTCTCGCCCAGGTCCTCTAAGATGACCCACTTCCTCCTCAATTCTGGGACAAGCTGGTGTCACCCATTAATCATGGCGACCTCACTGAGCGCTCACCTGCCTCTGCCTTGGAGCAGAGGGAATGCCGGGTCACACAGGAGCCGAGAGCCTGGGAGTGTTTCAGGCTTGTGATTGGCGGCCTCGCCTAGTGGGTGCTTCACCCTCGGTGGGGCAGCAGCTGGGCCTTAGACACTTCCAGACAGTTGTTCTGTTTCCCTCTCAGAGGCGGACCCCAAGGCTGGAATAAGGAGGATGGGGACTCTTTCCTGGTGCCTGCTGGTCTTGGGGGCCCAAAATGAGGGACCGGACTCTCCCGGCCCAGCAGAGAGAGTCTTCTGGAGCTGGACAGTGGAAGGCTGAGGCTGGTCTCATCAAGAGATGCCCAGCAATACCTGCCCTGGGGGAGTACAGCCTGGGTCACGACGCTGAGGCTGCACTCGGTGGGAACAAATTGGAAGGCCACTAGGGTCGGTGCCAGAACGACCACCTGTGCCCTGGGCTGCCATGGTGTGCTGCACTGGGGGTCTGCACCCGCCCCCTGTCTCCAAGTGGCCCTTCGTTGGTAGCTGCCCACTTTGAGCGGACGTCCACAGCAGCAGCCCAGAGGCCACCCAGCGGGGCAGTGGTGGCCCCAGGCCCTTCAGGAGGCGGAGACGATGGCCAGCGTCTCCAAGTGACGGCTGACACGGGGCAGTCACTGCCATGAGGGAAGACCCTACCGCAGGCACTGGGAAGGCCAGGAATGCAAGGAGAAGGATGCTCCCGTGTGGATTAGAGTGAGTTCCCGGGGAGGGCTGCCCAGTCCCTGTCACCGTTGGCAAGGCCAGGCTCTCCACCAACGGTCCCCTGTCCCTAACGGACTCTCCGCTGCCTCCCAGCCCACCAGCTCACCGGTCTGTCTGGTTCCTGAGCTGGACCCATGAGGAACCTGGGCTGGGAGGCAGGGCAGAGCCAGGACCATAACCCACGGTGCCTGAGACACGGGAGAATCTCCATAGTCACACCCGGGATACAGTGGGTCCCCCCCACCCCCGCAGCCTGCACCCTGGCTGTCCGGGGAGAGGCAGCATTCCCAGTGGTGGGATGGGACAGCAGGGCCCTGCAGGCTTGGCTACAAGGGGAGGGGTCTTTCCTGTGGCTGGAAATTCTGGGGCTGACCTCAGGATGCTTTGGGGATGTAGGACCATTGGGACAGGGAGATAGATGCGTGCAGTGACCGGGAGCAGGGTCTGGAGACCAGAGGCTCCGGGGTCAAATTCAAGCCCTGATGTTGGCCCCTGTACCCACAGAGTCTCCTCCTGGGGGCTTGCCTTTCAGGATGCTCTATAGGGTGGTATTAGTAACTCCCCATGGGGACGTGTGGGGGTACAAAGAATTGCATGGCAAGTACCCAGCTGAGCACCTCCCGGTATGGGGCAATCAACAAATGGGAGATAATACAACCGTCACCAATGTCATCATTGTCACCACCGTCACCGCCACCATCGTTTTCACCGTGCTCCCTGTTGGTACAACCGGTCTTGGAACCATCACTGAGCACAGTGATAATAGCCAGCGTCTCTGGGTGCACGAGACACTGTGCAACTGACAGAGCATCTGGTTCCCTTTGTTCCCGACGTCACACTAAGGGAGCACGGGGGGTGACGCCCGGCATTTGGAGGACGGAGGCTCAGTGAAGTCGGGCTCCTGGCCCCAGGTCACCCAGCTGTTCAGCAGTAAAGTCAGGACCCAAGGCGTCGGTGCCATTTAGAGGTGACCTATCTTGGACCCGGGCCCCGCTCAGCCTGGACTCCGGGCAGAGCGTCGGCTGCAGCAGTGGGGATTGTCTCCTTCGCTCTGCCTACCATGAGCCCCCAGTCTGGGCATGATGAAGTGTGTCATCAGTGGGCACAATTACCCTGATTCGTGCACACCACAGGCTTCATCACCACATTCATAAAGGGGAGCCTTGCACTGGGGGAAACATGGCAAAATCATCCCCAGTCTGCAGAAAGGCGGTGAGGAGGGTCCCTGGGGTCAGAGGTGGGAGGGGGAGCCTGCACCGATGGGGGTGATCTCCTTCACAGCATCTGTCTGCCCATCTGCATCCAATTCTGGTCTATCTATCCCTCATCTACCTACTTACCTACCCACCACCCGCCCATCCACCCTCCCAACCATCCCCCCAACCATCCCCCATCCATCCATCCATCCTTCCAGTTAGCCAGCCAGCCAGCTGCCCAGCCACCCCTCTATCCATCCACCCACTCATCCATCCATCCATCCATCCATCCGCCCTCCCAACCATCCACCCACACAGCCACCCATCCATCCATCCATCCATCCATCCATCCATCCATCCAGTTAGCCATCCAGCCAGCTATCCAGCCACCCCTCTATCCATCCACCCTCCCAACCATCCCCCCACTCCATCCATCCATCCATCCAACCCTCCATCCATCTACCCTCCCAACCATCCACCCACTCATCCATCCATCCATCCATCCATCCTTCCAGTTAGCCAGCCAGCCAGCTGCCCAGCCACCCCTCTATCCATCCACCCCCCCAACCATCCACCCACACAGCCACCCATCTATCCATCCAGCCACCCACCCATCCATGCACCCAATCTATCCCTCCATCCCACGTGCCTCTACACGGGGTTGGGAAAGAGGTCGCCGAGCCAAAGTGAGGCCATCCGTGCAGGGGTTAAGAGACCCACGACCTGACCCCTCAACCCGAGGCAGGTGGTGACCTCAGTGAAGAAGAAATAGACGCCCTGAGCTTCTCACTTTGCAGGGACACGTGACCAGAGGGCTTTGGAGGTGTGGTTCTCACAGGTTTCCTTCTGGGGAGCGAAGTTAAACCTGGAGCCTGGAAAGGAGAAGCTGGGATTTCTGGGGCAGGTTTGAACCCTCATCCTCCTCCATGGTCTCCTCCAGAGACCATCGTCTGCCTCGGATTTCCTTGGCTGTTCACCTGCATACCTGCCTGGAGGCCATCTGAGCTCATGGCCACGAGAGCGCCCACTGGGGCTCATGGGCCCCACCCTCGGGCCCAAGTGCTGGTTCGGGGATTGTGGGGGCCGTGGAGCACCGGGTCTGAGACCGTCCTCTGCCGGGGCTCTGCCTGATGCTGGCCGGCGGCTCAGCGGGAGGTGACAGAGGGGAGGGGCCTGTGTGTACCCCTTCCAATAATTAAACTATCTTTTAAGACAAAGAGGCCTGAGGCCTGAGGGTCCTCTCGGAGACCCCACGACCGTTTGGGAAGTTCCACGGGGTGCCGGCTTCATCAGGTTGATGTGCGGCTGTCCGCCGAGAGGCAGAAGCGATTGGACGCCCCGCCCCGATCGCCGGTTGCTCCCCGACCCCCCAGCCAGGTTCCCCTGACCTCGAGTCTCTGCTCAGAAGCGCAAAGCGCCTCCAGCCGGGAGCTGCAGGTGGCTGCTGGGCCAGGAGAAGGGCTGGGACATCTGCCCCCACGTCCTTGGTAGCTGGGTGACCTTGGGGGCCTGAGCTCTGCATCTTCGTGGGGTTAAAGGGGTCTCCGTGCATTTCCTGGCAAAGAGCAGGCCCGCGGGAGCTGTGGTGTCCTGCTCTGGCTGGGGTCTGAGTGGACAGGCCCATCCGCCGAGCCCCGGTGTGGGCTGGGGGCTCCGAGGATCCCCTGGACCTGCTGGCCGAGCCCAAGGGGCCCGCAGCTGGGAGAAAGCCAGGGTGCCATCAAATCCCGGGGCCCTCCTACAACCACAGTGAGAGGGACCGCTGGCCGAGTGTCGCCGTGGTACACATTTCACACGCGTCCTTCCTTTTCAACAGCACTGCAAAGTCCGTCCCGTTGTCCCTGGCTCACCGACGAGGACGTGGGTCCAGGAGCTAAGTCCAAGGCCATGCCGTGCTGCCCGCGAGTGGCAGAGCAGAACCTTGGCTCAGAGCGGACGTCCCTCTCTCTCCACGCACACGCTGCCTGCCTTCTCCTGGGTTTCTGCTTCTTTGTTTCCTGGGACCCTACTGGCTCAAGCCCTCTGATCCCGGGAGGCCCAAACCCCTTCGTCCCCAACCTGTCGATGGGTGAACGGCCCGGGGGCTGGGAGGCTGGCGCTTGAGCCAGCAGCGGCCCCAGCCAGCGGCACAGGAAGCCACGACTGACGTGTAGGACGGCCGGAGTCAACACTCTGCTCCCCGCCTGTGACGACAGACGGCTCCCCACTCAGGCCCAGCTCCCTGTGGGAAGGGCTCTGTCGGGCGAGTCACGTCGGGCTGGCGGTGTCTGCCCCACAGGCCACGGGTGTGGTCCGGCCTTGGCACTGGGACGGCCTGCGATGGATCACACGCTGCCTCCCGGGCAGGGCTGGGCCGTCCCGGCCCCCGGCTCACCGACCCCGCCGCCGAGGCCAGGGCCGCTCCGGGAGAGTGCGGGCCACGGGGTCTGCCCCTCAGCCGGGGTCCGGCAGGGGCTGGGCACAGCAGGGGGCCCTGGACGTGGGGGACGGGCCTGGCGGTCTTGGGATTTCCTCTCAGGAAAGGATTCAGGCCCAGCGCTCCGCGAACCCATCATCACTGCTCTGTGTGTTTCAGAGGAAGATTCGAAGCTACCGGAAGATTCCGGGCCGCAGTGTTTGCTGCAGTCTGGAGTGTTGACCGGGCCCACCACGGAGGACGCACCCCTGCTGGCACACACCCGGGCCCCACACGGCTCACGTGGCCCCGGTCTCCGGCTCTGGATGCCGCGTCCCGCCGTGGCCTCGTCCACGGCCTCGTCCACGGCCTCGTCCACGCTGCCTGCAAGTCGCTCTGAGATGCAAATCTCACCATTTCGCTTGCCGCCTCGTCAGGGTCCTCGCGGGGTTTTACCCCGAAATGGTTCAAGGGCGGAGACGTTAACGAAAGCGTGGGCTATGGAAGTCGAGGCAGGGCCAAGGGCACAAGCTGGGAGGCACCCGTCAGGGGCCACCGTCGTCACATTGGGGGGCGGCACGTGGCATCTGGGGCCTCAGCGCCTCGGAAGGAGCTCCATCTGGCGCCTGCCTCCCTCACCTCACTGACCGGTCCCCCCGAGACTCCAGCCGCACGAGGGGGAAGCTCGGTGCCGGGCCCCCGATGGGCTCGGAAGGCCTGCCGAACGCGGGACACCACACAGCACACAAGTGACGCTCACCGAGGGACAGGCCCCCCCGTCCCACACCTTCTCTGCCGGTTCCCACCCTGCACCGTGCTGGGGCCACCGCCCTTGGTGACAGCCGGGGAAACCAAGTCCCGGCAAGGCTGCGACTCCCTGGGGCGCTCTGCCATCCGGACGCTTGTGGGGAACGTGCTCGTGCAGCCCACCCCCCTCTCTAAATGCCCGGAGACAGCGACACACGTCCCCCACGGGCACACAGGCACCCCCTCCAGGGGCCACGCCGTCCCCTGCACACACACGCTGGCGGAAAACAGCACTGCCGACCTTCACCGCTTTGCAAAGTCAGGCTGGAGCGCCACCTGCCAACCTTGCGTCAGGGCGACACCTACCGGCGGCCGCTTCTCACTCGCGCACAGCCCTGGACCCGAGGGTGCAAACTCGCAGACCCAGGTCCTGCCCGGGGCAGGGGCTGAGTTGCCCGCTGGGCCATCTGAGTCTGCGTATTCCCACGTGCCCCGAGGACGCGGCCCGCGTGGCACCGAGCTGGGGGGAGTCTCCCGGCACCGAGTATCTACCGAGAGGCCACGGAGCTGGCGGTGGGCGACCGTGCCCGGTAGCCCGGCCCCGTTTCCTCCTCGCGGCGACTCCAACGGGCAGGCCTCATGGCCTTGCTTTGCTCTTCGGACCCCGGTTTGGGAGAAGCAGACTCTGTCCCACGTCTCGGGCCCGCGGGGAGGGGGTGGCAGCCCAGAATGGGAACAGTGGACGTCCGGGCCCGTGCTGTGTAGACGCGGCCTAACGGCCTCCCCCGGACAGGGGCTCGGAGAGCGTCGGGCGCCGTGAGTTCCTGGGGGCAGGCCCTGCGGCCCCACGCGGGACGCACGGACTCGCTCAAGGACGGTGGTGAAGGGGGCCGGGCAGCCGGGCAGGAGCCCAAGCGGGCATTTTCAGGAGGTTCGCCGAACACCGCCTCTCACGAGGTCCCTGCGGTGGGCGGGGCTCCCCCCCAACCAGGCGGTTGGGATGCACAGATGACACATGGACAGGCCAGCGTCCCCAGACGTGACAGCGCCCCGGGGGAGGTGCCTGGGCCCCCCTGAGGTGAGAGGATTGACAACCCGGCTCCCTAGGAGTCTCCGCTCGAGCAGGAGAGGCCGACCTCCCACGTGGACCCCAGTCGGAGGCTCGCTGCTGCGGGACCAGATGCCCTGAGAGGGTGCGGCTGCCCAGAACACACAGGGATGATGTCACAGCCTCCCGAGGCCGGAGCCAGGTGGGGGCTCTGCCCCCTCTAGCCTGCGGCCTGGGTGCCCACGCAGAGGACAACACGTGATTCGCAGCCATCGCCCCGGGACCGTCGCCTGAGCCCCGGGCCCCGCCGGCCACGCCCATCTCAGAGGCGGAAGCTGGGTCTCAGAGGACAGGCACCGGACAGAGCTGGGACTTGAACCCAGGCCTTCGGATGCCCCGTCATGTGCTGGCTTGATTATACCCTAGGCCGCAGCTGTCCCCGAAGAGGGACAGTCCACAGCTGGGCCGTGACCACTCGGGGCCTGCCACACGCCGGACAAAGGCTGGGGCTTCCGGGCCCTGGCCCGCCGAGGGGGGGTAGGCCTGAGTCGGGGGGCCGTGCGGACAGGCGCACGGCTGCAAAGAGCGACCCCCGAATCTCAAAGCCCAGAGCTGCCTCTCTCACGTCAGGCTGCTTTCTGCACTGACTCCGGCCTCAAACCTCAGGGTCCCGGGACCCTCCTCGTCTTGTAGAAAGCCGTGGAAGGTGCCGGGGAAGGCAACGTGCCGGCCTGCGGTCAATCCTCTTGATAAAACATGCCTCGCTCACAAATCCTCCTCTGGGCAAATTGTTGTGCCCTCCTTCGGTGCCCGGTCAGCCCCTTGACAAAGGAACCGGCTTCCGCTGGGCCTGCAGGCCCTCCCACCCTGCCTGCCTTCACCCCCCAGTGGCCATCACCCCCCACCTTCTGTCGTCCCACCTGCCCTCGGCCCCCTCCCACCCTTGCCCCCCAGTGGCCATCACCCCCCACCTTCTGTCGTCCCGCCTGCCCTCGGCCCCCTCCCACCCTTGCCCCCCAGTGGCCATCACCCCCCACCTTCCGTCGTCCGGCCTGCCCTCACCCCCCAGTGTCCATAGTCCCCGCCCACCTTCAAACTCCACCTGCCCTCGGCCCCCCGTCCTTGCCCCCCTCCAGCCCTTGCACCCTCCGAGCTGGGCAGCAGCTGGAGGTCAGGTAGCAGCGGAACGACCTATGTCTCTGCGAGGGGAGCTGCAGCTCTGTCAGGGCAGTTGCGGGCTCTGAGCAGGTGACCGCCCGCCCGCCGTCCCCACCCGCTGTCCCCGCAGTGGCGCAGGCAGGGAGCAGGCCGCCCGCTCACTCAGGCCAGTCAGGCTCTGCGATGGGGAGGGAAGCGAGAGGACATACAGTGACCCGACGCTCCAGGCCGCCGGAGTCCCCCTAAACTCTCAAAAAGTCCCTGCGGTTCCCGACGGCCTCGTCCAGTCTCCCTCCAGCACCTGCACCGACGCTGCCTGATTGGGGTTTGGAAACGTTCTGTCATCACAAGCAGACGTCAGCTGTGCTCACAGGCGTCCTGGCTGCGCTCCGATGGGGGCAGGGGGGACCCGGCTCAGGGCAGGGCGGGGGGACCAGGTTAGGGGATGGTGGGGGGGACCCGGCTGGGGGCAGGGGGGGGTCAGGTTAGGGGATGGTGGGGGGACCTGGCTGGGGGCAGGGGGGGTGGTCAGGTTAGGGGATGGTGGGGGGGACCCGGCTGGGGGCAGGGGGGGTCAGGTTAGGGGATGGTGGGGGGGACCCGGCTGGGGGATGGGGGGGACCCGGCTGGGGGATGGGGGGGACCCAGCTGGGGGCAGAGGAGGGGACCAGGTTAGGGGATGGTGGGGGGGACCCGGCTGGGGGCAGGGGGGGGCCAGGTTAGGGGATGGTGGGGGGGGACCCGGCTGGGGGCAGAGGGGGAGCCAGGTTAGGGGATGGTGGGGGGGACCCGGCTGGGGGATGGGGGGAATCCAGCTGGGGGCAGAGGGGGAGCCAGGTTAGGGGATGGTGGGGGGGACCTGGCTGGGGGATGGGGGGACCCGGCTGGGGGCAGGGGGGGACCAGGTTAGGGGATGGTGGGGGGGACCCGGCTGGGGGATGGGGGGGGACCCAGCAGCGGCCAGGGGACCAGAATTCACGGGACGAGGGGCACATTTCCCTGGACCCCTCTCCGGAGGGAGATTTAATGGCCTGCGGCAGGCGCGTCTGCTTCCCCAGCTCCTAGCACAGGACCCGGTGAGGCTTACGCTGTGCGTGTGTCTTAAACAAATCACTGAATTTGTGGAACTGAATTAAAGGTGAAATGGCTGCGGGCGAGTGCGTTAATTAGACCCAAGATCTGAAAGTCCAGATGGGCAGGGCACAAATTAGCAGAGCTTTCTAGAAGCATTCTCCTCAAAGCTCCCCGGACGCCCGCCTTGACCCAGCAGAACTTCCCGAGGATCACAAATGGGTGAGGCCTCCGGGCTTTCTTGGGTCATGGCCCCAGCGAGAAGCTGATGAAAATGAGAGCCCTTCTCCCAGAAGATGCGCCCCTCCCTGCGTGGCACCTGTCGGGGCTCGGTTGCGGAAAACAGGGTCCACGCCAGCCGGTTAGAACAGAAAGTGTTCACCGTGGGTGACCCCAGGGCGAGTGGAAGCGTTAGCGAGGCTGAAGAAACGGGTTCTGAGCTGCAGATTCGGGAGCGACTTTGAAAGCAAAACTGAGCCAACAAAGCCCCTTGCTCTTCGCTGACCCGAAGTCACCTGCTCAACCGGGAAGCTGCGAGCTTTGTCCTCCGGCTCCAGAGGCCGGCCACCACGGCCACCAGAAGAGAGTCTAGAGACAGCTCCCAGAAGTCACCAGCGGCGGTTGTCCCCCTGCCTTCTGCGCACTTTCAATTAGGTGAATCCCAGCTGGACCACTTGCTGCAAGGCCTTCTGGGAAACGCAGACCAGGAAGACACCAGAGGGAGCTGGGATGGGGGCCCCAACCTCTGTTCTCCATCCGCTCCCCACTCTCGCTCTTTTTCCAAGCAGCGCCTGCTCCCCAACGACCTACCGCGGCAGAGCAACCCCAAGTCAACAGCTGGGGGATGCGACGGCTGTCGCGAGTAAAAACCAGTGTGAAATCCTTGCTTAGGACGAAGCAGGCAGTATGGCAAGGACGAGATGAAGTAGGTCTGAATTTCTGAATTCGGTGGCGCCCTGTGGACGGTGGGGGTCAGGGTTACGATCTGTTTTGTTTGGAGAAACGAGCTCCAGTCATCCGCCTTTCTGAAGAGTGCCCCCTCCTAGACGCCCAGCTTCCTGCTCCTGGCCAATTGGAACAGCTGCCAGCTTTCGTCTAAATTTCCCCGGGAAGAGGGGGAGGGGAGGCAGAGAGGACCGCGGCCCATTTTCAGACAACGCGCCAGGGACCGCCGTCAGGGCGCAGACACGGGGCTTTGGCAAATGGGCACCCGCTAAGGCTTGAGCTGGCCAGGGACAGGGATCCTCCACGGCCTCAAAGGATCATGGAACAGGCTACTGACGGGCCCCAATCTGGGCCGGCTTGGGGGAAGGGAAGTTCTAGAACTTTCTACCCTCTCTCTGAGCACCTTAAATACACTTTGGGTCAATATATTAGGTCCATCTGTTAACTAAACATGACAATACACTCGTTCTTTCGTGCCATGCATTTACAAAGACACTTTTGTAAATGCATGCAAATGATGCATTTACAAAGACACTTTTTAGAAATCTCTAAATCTTTACAAAATAGATCCTGCTTTGTGGCGGAGACACATAGGAAGCATAACCTGCAAAGACCCACTCAGATATCAAAAGGAAACGCCTATGCCGGGGACGCCCAAAGTGGGGTCCCCGGGCCGGCAGCATCGGCATCGCCTTGGGAACCTTAGTTAGAAGGGGATCTCTTGCTGCTCAGAAATGCTGGGCGTTGGGGGAGGGGCAGCACTTGGTGTTTCAACAAGCCTTCCGGATGATTCTGGTGCACGTCAGGTCGCAGAGCCGCTGGTTCGTGCCAACGCCTAGTGCGGCAAAGCTCTGACAAAATGCCCTGCACGTGCGGTTTCGCAGAGATGGGGACAGAGACGGGGACAGAGAGACATAAGGATAGAGATAGACATACGTACAGGCATAAGGGTACAGATGGAGATGGGGAGTGTGTGTGTGTATGTGTGTGTGTGGCAGGGAGGGAGGACTGGAGCCCAGGACTGATGCGCAGAGAGAACCTCAGAGAGCTGACGTGAGCTGCCCGAGCTGGGCCAGGGCTCCAAGTTCCCCCTTCTCCATCATTCCATCCTCCTTCAGAAAGGACGCTGAGAGGAGGAGAAGCCGATGATTTCTCAGCTGCGTCACGCAGACGTTTTCATTAAAATTCAGGCCTCCATCCCGCTGGAGCATCCCACAAAGGTTGTCGTGCGCTGAGATTGGGATCTCGCCCAACACGCTGGCCCACGGCACTCTGGGATCCACACCGTGCTGGGGACAGACCGGTACCCACCACTGTCCCGCTCTTTACTCCTGACCTCGGACCGGCCGGCCGGCTCACCCCCACGGCAGGCAGGGAGCAAACGGGCAGGCTTCGATACCACTAGTCAAGTCAGCTTGACTGCTACACGGCATGGTTTTTAGTTTTAAATCAGCCATTTTCCTCCTAAGTTGTCCCCTTTCCCTCAAGTGCTGCACTTGCAGAGTCAACATCGTCCGTAAACAGGCAGCCTCGGAGGTGGGGCAGCCTGGATGCACCCGACTTCGGCCGGCGTGTGTGGCCATCTTGACCGTCGCCTGGGTCTGACCTCTTTTGGAGACATGGAAACTGAGGGCTTTTCTCTTCACCAAAATTCAGGAAATCACCTGGTTTTGGTTCAAAACGCCAAGTCACTTTCGACACGTTAATCCAGGATCTTATGCGGGATCTCTTCAGCTTCCTGTGGTGTCGCGCTTTGCGTAAAAACGAGCAGGGGAGCAGTGACTTTAACAGATGACATAGGAATCGATGACAGTGTTGTCTTTGTTTCCAAGTAGCATAAGACGTGTAATTGCCAGGTTCCAAAGCTAATCTCCCTTTCTCCCCACGTCTGAGAAACTTGAGTATGACATGGTCCCCGAGCACCCTGCCGCTCCGTGAAGCCGCCCCCAGAAACTCCTCTGCACCTCAGAACATTCTCTGCACCTCTCTTTAAAACCATAGCATCTGGCTCCCAACAACTCTTGGTAAAGATTTGGTAATAATGACAGTTTCTTGAGCATGAATTACCCACAAGGTGAGTTTCTGAGCCTATTTTCCCCATTTTGTGGATGAAGACACTGTGCCACATAGGAAGTTAAGTAACTTGGTCAAGGTCACAGAGCCTATTTGAACCAGGCTTCAGATACACGCAGTTTGACTAAATACCTGTATACTTACACAGCATGGCCTCAGTATTTAACAGATGAGTGAAGAATGGAGGAATAAATAGGTAGATGACTGATGGATGGATCGTTGGTTGGAGGGATAGTTGGATGGATAGATGGATGGTTGAAGAGATGGATGGATGGATGGAGATGGATGGAGTGATGGGTAGATGGCGATGGACGGATGGATGATGGATGGACGGATGATGGATGGATGGATGGATGGATGATGGATGGATGGATGGTTGGATGGATGGATGATGGATAGATGGTTGGATGGATGGATAGATGATGGATGGATGGATGGATGGATGGATGGAGATGGATGGAGTGATGGATAGATGGTGATGGATGGATGGATGGAGGATGGATGGTTGGATGGATGGATGATGGATGGATGGATGGATGGTTGGATGGTTGGATGGATGAATGAAAATAAAAACTAGGAAGTAGTACCCTCAGATCATCTCTAGCCCAGCCTCTATATTCCTGAACAGCCCCCACTCAAGTACACAGACACAGGTTGGGCTGGGACAGTGAGTGCACCCACAGCTGCTGGGGCATCCTGCATCAGTTGGGGAGGGGCGCACTGCACTTGAAATTGTAGTTTGGCTAGGAAACCCTGGGAGTAGCAGAATGGCCCCAGTTGAGCCTTCCTGCAATCTCCCTCACTGCCCCTGCCCAGGTCAGAGCATCGTGATACCTGAAGTCACTCCTGGGGAATGACTGCCCCTGGGGTCTGAGCTGCCCGTACTGTGTGACACACAGTAACCCAGCCAAGGATTAGGACCAATTCTCCAGGAATAGGAAAGTCATCTGGAGGCTGAGTTTATTGTGATTTACCCTAATCCCTCAACTGGCTTTTAACAAAGCAATGTTCAGCATCCAATTAAATTGTAATGGACTATTAGGATCACTAATTGTTGTGTATTTAATAGGAGAAACTCACTCTTGAGTGGTTATGATTCATCGCATGTTGGATGCTGATAGTTACACTGCTCTGGAGAACACAGGCAAGCCAGATTTCTGGGTATGTGTGTATGGAACCTCTTATTGAGGACTCTTGAGGAACCTATTATTGAGGACTATTGGGGAGTCTATTAAGAGGACTCCCCTCTTGTCAAGGGGATACAAATGTGGATCGTTTTCCCAGTAGTTGCTTCTGACTATGCTGTCAGACCCTGTCTCACCCCTGCTCTTTCTCGTTGAACAGCAGGGAGTCCGGGGGAGAGCTCACCCGATTCTGTTGCTGTTGAGATACTTCTGGTTACTGTGGAGAGGATACTGGGGCCAGTCAACTGCCTGGGATTGAGCCTTAGGCGTATGGCCCCAGGTGCCTCCGTGTGTGTGTCCTCTAAATAGGGATAACTGTAACTCCTCCTTCTTCCATGATTGCAGTGCAGACTGAGGGGGTAACATGTAGAGGGTTCTCAGGACAGGGCTGGCACAAAGCAAGTTATGCTTTTATTAGGGATGAGACAGCCTCATTATTGTTTTCTGCAACTTGGTCCTGTTTGTTTTAGGATTGTTAATGTCCTGTTTGATTCAGGCCTTTCTCCCTTAGTACCCCTCTCCCACGACGTTAGCCCTGACTTTTGCTCAGGCAAAGTAAGAAATGGATAAATGGATGTTTGGATGGGTGGGTGAATGGAGAGAAGGGGAGATGTTTGGATGGATGGATGGATGGATGGATAAATGGATGGATGGTGGATGGATGGATAGGTGGGTGGATGAATGAGTGAGTGGATGTGTGGATGGATGGGTGGGTGGGTGGTGAGTGGGCAGATGGATGGATGGGTGGACGGGTGGATGGATGGATAAATGGATGGATGGACAGATGGATGGATGGATGGATGGATGGATGGTTGAGTGGGCATATAGATGGATGGGTGGATGAGTAGATGGTGGATGGTGCATGGATGGGTGGGTGGGTGGTGAATGGGTGGGTGAGTGGGTGGATGGATGGATGGATGAACAGATGGATGGATGGATGGATGGATGGATGGTTGAGTGGGCAGATGGATGGATGGGTGGATGGGTGGATGGGTGGATGGTGGATGGTGGACGGTGCATGGATGGATGGGTGGGTGAGTGGATGTCACATTTGATTCAAAGACCTTCTTCTATGTCCCCTTCCCACTGCCCAGCCCTGACTTCTGCCAGGGGAGCAGCTGAGTGAGGAGGGCAGAAGGGTTTGTTTATATCACGTCCCATCCTCTTGGCTGCACTGGGTGCTCCAATGTGCATAGGGTGGAGGCGGAGAGAAGAGATGGCTCCTTACCTGACTGTCCGGGGTGAGGACACCATCCCACCCTTGGTCAGTGTCGCTGCTGTGGTCTGTGGTCTGGCTGTGGGCACTTGCTGTGTGACTTCCATGAGCTCCCACCCCTCCCCTTCAGGGGTCCCTGCCAGCAGCCCCTCTGGGAAGGAGGCCCCTAGTTCCATCACCTCTCATTCCTGGCTGCGAGGGGTCCTTGACCCTCACCTTACTTTGTGGTACCCAGGAAGCCCGAGTTTCCCCCTCATCCATGCTCTGAGCCCGCTTGGGGCCCCAGGCTCAGGAACGCCCCTCCACCCATACCACTCAGGGCACCAAGGGCCGTGCTCGCCTGACGTCCCTGGACACACAGTGGGCAGGGGCTGAGAGACACCCAACTGGAGAATGTGCCCCTCTGCCCTTTCAGACATGTCCAGACCACGGGTGACTTCCTGGCCCCAGGGAAGGGGAGTTCCCAGACCACGGAGGCCATGGCGGGGGGGGGGGGGGGGGGGGGGAGGCGCATGCAGGTGGTCTCAGACTTCCCCGAGCCCCACCCCCCAGGTGGTGGCCCAGCGGCCTGGGGTTTTCCAAGCCCAGAGAGCTGCTTCTTAGCCACCCCCTGTTCATGTGGAAGACCCTGACACCGCTCTGCACCATGACCAGGAGCCATTGTCTGGACAAACCTTCTGGAACAAAACTCCACTGCCCCGCTGGACCTCCTGGAAGGTTTCGGTAGCCCCATCTTGAATCACGCCGGGAGGTGCTCCCCGGAGCCTCCGAGAGGAAAGGGAATGGGCCGCCTGTGCCGGGGCAGGGCTGGGAGTTTCCAAATGGGGCCCCCTGGGGTGCCACGGGCGACCTTACACCGTCCACACCTCCCCCTACGTCCCGCATCCACGTTCTGTTCTGAGAAAGCAAGCTCCGAGCAGCCTCTAGGGACAGGCTTGGAGGCCATCAGCCGAGAACAGCTGGGGGAGCTTGGCCAAGGGGAGAGACGACCAGAATCAGAGCCTTCCTTGGAGAGCCCGCATCCCCAGCCCCAGGACGTTGGCTCTTTCTGCCACCTGCAGGCCTAGCCGCCTGGCCACCCGGGAAAAGGACGGCCCTCGGCCAATGGGACACCTGACAGATCGCCCTTTCTGAGGCACAAGCGTTAATGGGGAGACCACACGGAAGGTCGGGAGACCCCACGTCCTGCTGGTCTCTGGACGCGGGTGGCTCTCATCCTCTCTGAGCCCCAGCGACCCCGCCCCGCCTGGATTCTGGTGGCACTCTATTCCTGGTTTAAACCCCCCTCGGCTCTTTCTTCCCCAGGAGGACTTTTCGCCAGTCAGGTGAGACGCGCCTGGCAATGGACACTTGGGCAGTGATTTGTTTCTCTCCCGCCACATGGAACACGGGGTGGGAACCCACGAACCTCTCTGAGCCTCACGCCAGCACCCCCTGCACCCCAAAACCTCCCTTAGACACTCGCTGAGTTCAGGGGAGGCAGGGGCAACGCCTCTTATCTCTTCGTGCCGAGCACCAACATATGGCACCCGGTACACGTCGGTGCTCCCAAACTTTAGCCAGAGGATCTGGAGGGCGGGTGTGGGAGAGGGACGCGGGGACGACAGAACGTTCTTCTGTGCAAGTCGGCTGTTCTGGCGGCTGGGGTGTGGGGCAGAGACGCCCCTCTCGGCCAGGCTGGCTTCCGCTCTGGGGAAACTGCACGGGCTCACGGTGCTGATGGCAAAGACGTGGAGACGCGCGGCTCTATCAGGACCCTTCCGGAACAAAACCTCGCAGGTCCCGCTCGCTGGGTCACACCCGCTTTCGCAGCTGGCAGAACAGTGACTGGAGGAGGGGACCCGAGTGGTTCAAGGCCTCACAACTAGAGTGTGCCTGAGTTAGGACTCAGACGTGGGTCCTCTTGACTTCGACCCACCCCACCGCACGAACCCTCGCGGAGGGGGGCTCTTGGAAAGAACGAGAACGAGGGAGTGGATGAACGCATCCAAACCTCACGCTCTAAAGCTGGGTGTTTGGAAAAGCACATCTGAGACTAAGTCCAAGCGCAAAATTAGGGTTCACGTACACAGACA
This sequence comes from Panthera leo, assembly GCF_018350215.1. Lineage (NCBI taxonomy): Eukaryota > Metazoa > Chordata > Mammalia > Carnivora > Felidae > Panthera > Panthera leo. The sequence goes on from NC_056688.1 coordinate 112,692,814, forward strand.
AGGAAAAGGTTAAATATCCCCAACAAGTCACGTGATTGTGTCCCAGACCTTGTCTGCTCTAAAGAATCAACTTTAATTATCAACTAGATTAAACAGCAGTGAGATTTACTGGCCTCTCAACTAATGAGTCCTCAGGTGGAGTTCAGGCCTAGCTGGTTCAAGCAGCGCTGTGGTGGATCTCAGTCTCTCTCTTTTTCTTCCTCCTTCCCCACCCCAGGTTCTTCTGTGATGGCTTCGGTCTCAAGCAGTGTCCCCTTCACCTCGATCGTTGCTAGCAGCTCACACTGTCATCGAAGAGGCTGGTATCCTCATGGAGGGAGCGGCTGCCCAGCAGCCATGTCCTGGAAGTAAGTCTCCCTGGCCTGTCTTGCTGAGCTTTCCCTGGGACTTTTGAGTCAGGCTTTGGTCATACGTCCACCCTGGAAGGGCAGGGTGGGTATAAACCTCCCCCAAGCCACACCCAGAGGAGTATCCAGAAGGGAGAAAGAGTGCAGGACGATAAGGGTCCAGACCAGCTGTACCCCAAGCCTAATGCCTGTGACGTGCTGGGACCATGCCACTGGGCCATGCTGGGAAGGGGAGAAGCCGGGGCCGGGGCGGGCTGCCGGCTGTCAGGAAAGGCTATTGTCTGCACACCTCGCGGAGGAGCCTGTTGGCAGAGAAGACACCCCGCGCGTTGTCCTCTCGGGCCGGGCCGCGCTGTCCCGTCCCCGCGTCCGGATCCTCTTTGGCGTGCCAGTGGAAGCTCGCGGTTTTCTTCCTGTGAGTCTCCCACGTCTTACGCGCCTGGCTTTCCTCCCCGGGTGTTGTGTTATCTTTCCCGAACGTTATTTCCTAGTTGGCTATGGCAGATCGTACCTTGTATCGCGCAGGGTTAGCTGGTTCCCGGGTGATAAAGAAAAGCTCAAGGAAAACGTGTAGAACAAAAAAGGGCAGGCGATTTTTTTCATCTGACTGAGCTGGAAGCCCGAGGTCTGGCTGGCTTCAGGGCTCACGTGATAAAACCAAGCTTCAGTGCCTCGGTTTCCCCCCAGGGTGTGTCCCCGCGTGTATTGGTCCCGGAGGCACCAGCTGCTTTAGCGGCCAGCCCGCCGTGTCCACGGATCACCCCAACACCAGTGTGCTGAGTGTCTAAGGGTCTCAGTGCTTCTCCTCCGGGCAGGGCTTCTGGGACCCGGCCTCCAGCCATCTTCACCCCACAGCACCCAAGGTCAGCCGAAGGTCGGTCCGGTCTAGCCCGCGGGGAGGGAGCTTATGCGTCTACACTGGAAGCAGTGAGCGTCAAAAAGCGAACAAACAAAATGGGGTCCCTCCGTGCAAGGGGGCGTCCTTCAGCAGTAACAGGGAAACAATTGCTGATCTTCGCACCACGTGGATGGACCTTGAAGACACACTCGGTGAGAGGAGACAGTTCCTGAAGGCCATGGGCCGCGTGATTTCTACTTATATAAAATGTCTGTGAGACGAAGATCCACAGAGACGGGAGGTAGGGGAGGGCGGGGAGAGTGAGGGCTCGTGGCGACCGGGTTCTTTCCGGGGTCATCACAGCGGTGCTGGTGACAAGTTCCGTGAACACCTCAAACACCACCGGGTTACACGCTTTAAGTGGGACGCTTTCACGGCACGTGAGCTGTTAGTGAAGATTCTTTTTTAAGGGTGGGCCGAATATGCACACTGTCAGACAGACATCAGAGTTTGTCGCCAGCAGGCCCTCGCGGAAGGGTGTCGCACGGGAACAGAACCTCGTCCAGTGAGAACACGAACTAGAATACGGGAGGAGGGACCGCAATTAAAGCGCCCCCCAGAGCCCTGCCGACGGGACGCACCCCCAGCAGTGAGCGAGGGGGCCCGGCCCCCCACAAGCCGCCCCGGAGACGCGGGCGTGCCTCTCCACTTGGCAGGCGTCGAGCATAGCTTGCTCACGTTCCCCTTGTTCCCCGTAGCCGGTGCAATCTACAGTCCACCCGATTCCGAAGAAATCTCCCCGTGAGTTTGCACACCGGCCCACGATGTTCTCATCTACCTGCGTTTCTCCCTTCTGTTCATCTCTGTCATTCATTCACTCATTCATTTGTTCAACAAGTAACTGCCGACCGTCTTGGGGGACAGTGTGCCAAGACTCAGCAGGGAACAAAGCCCCTGCCCCGGCAGAGCGGGCGGTGCGGCCAGGGACAGACGATTCACAGACAGACAGACACTAGGTGGGGGTGATAGGAGCTCCCAGGGGTGAGTAGGGCAGAGTGGTGGGGGGTAGGGCCGTACGGTCAGGGAAGGGGCCCCGTACCAAAGGAAGTTGCAGCACAGACTTGAGCGCCGTGAGGAAGCCAGTCGGCAAGCAGCTGTCTGGGGCCCCCGTATCCCGGGCAGCAGGACTGGCACGTGCAAAGGCCCCGGGTTGGGAGTGAGTCAGAGCAGCGTGCAGAGCAGGGGAGTGAGGGGCACAGTGCAGGGAGCATGACGTCACAGAGGCGGCGGCCGGGCAGGTCACACAGGCCAAGACCCAGTTGAGCCTGTGTGTCTCCTTCTGGGACGAGGGGCCACGGGGGACTGTTTTGCTTGTTGTGACAAAATATACACGGCACAGATTTCGCCGTCTTAACCGTGTCTAAGTGCCCGGCTCACCTGCACGAGGTGCGTTCCCGTTATTTCGCAACCGTCACCAACATCTGTCTCCAGAGCTGCCCCTCGTCCCCGACTGAACTTCTGTTCCCGCGACACACGGGCCCCCGGCCCCTCCCCCTGCCCCGGCGCCCATCCGGTCTCTGTCTCTATAGGTCTGACGACTGCACGGACCTCGTAGGAGTGGGATCTCGCAGCATCTGTGACGGGCCCGGTTCCCTCAGCGTCACGTCCCCAGGGCTGTAAGCAGGTGCCAGAATCTCCTCCCTGGGGCTCACTACTGTTGCCTTGTGTGGATGGACCCCGTCAGCAGGCGATGGACACGGGCGGTGTGGAGGCCGTGTGCACACGTTTCCCTGCTTGCGGTGCCTCCGGGCGAGCACCAGAGGCAGGACAGCTGCTCGCGTGGTGATTCTGTGCACGAAGCGTCCGACTTGCCCACGCTGTCGCCAACGCTTGTTTCCTGGGGTTTTTGTTTTCTAATAACCATCTTGGTGGCTGGGAGGTGTGTCGGTGAGGCTGCAGTGAGTGTCTCCTAAGCCACGAGTGCCGTGATGGCACCTGTGTCCCAAAGACCGCACGGGCCGCTGGGTGGGAGGGGGCGGCTTGTCGCCAAGCCCAGAGGAGGCGGTGGAGGCATGGCCTCTGGGAGAGCAGCGGCATGTGGGACGTACTTGGACTCTGGATGTTGTTAGCGGGTAGAATCGACAGAATTTGCCAATCTTTTATGTGGGCCGTGGTCGTGAAGCATCAACAATGACTTCGGGGGTGCGGGGGGTGCCCGGGGGACTCAGTCGGTGGCATGTCCGACTCTTGGTCTTGGCTCAGGTCATGATCTCATGGTTCATGAGTCCGAGCCCCGCGTGGGGTGCCGCACTGAGAGTTCGGCGCCTGCTTGGGATCCTCTCTCTCCCTCACTCTCTGCCCCTCCCCCACTCGCGCTCTCTGTCTCTCTCTCTCCAAATAAATAAGTAAACTAAAAAAAAAAAAGAAAGAATTACTGTAGAGGTTCTGGCTGAGCAGCTGGGTGAACGGCATGGTCATTCACGGGGACACAAATGAACGCTGCGATCAGGGGCGTGTTAATCCCGAATGGGAGATGTTCTTGGTGTATTCTAGGTCGAGAAGCTCTTGGCGTATTCTAGACCGAAATGTTCTCGCCGTATTCTAGATCCCATCCCCTTCGCTTGCTGAGTCTTGAAGCTACATGCATCGAAAGACGTAAGAAGATTTACATCTCAAATACAGCTGCTCCTTGCCCTTCGTAAGTGAAATATCTGATTCTTCTAATGATTTTTCTTGGATTTTATTTGACATCTGTTTATTTTGTCCCCAGTCCCTTGGCATGACCCTTTCCAGCTTTCCTTTGTAAATTCATGCCACAAATGTGCTGTTCACTGTTATCTCCCATTGGTTACCCCCAAGTTATTTAAAGTGATTTTTTTTTAGGTTTTTAACTTTTATTTATATTTGAGAGACAGAGAGAGACACAGCATGAGTGGGGGAGGGGCAGAGAGAGAGGGAGACACAGCATCCGAAGCAGGCTCCAGGCTCCGAGCCGTCAGCACAGAGCCCGACGCGGGGCTCGAACCCACGGACCGCGAGATTGTGACCTGGGCTGAAGTCAGACCCTTAACCCATGAGCCCCCCCCCAGGGCGCCCCCTTAAGTGACGTTTTAAAGTTTCATGCATATGGTACAAAAGTCAGAATATGAAAAAGGGCAGCGGCCCATCTGCCTCACGTCGCTTTGGATTCAGTTGTCCGCTCACAAGTAAGAAAAGTGTTCCGTAAGGGCTTACTACCTGACAAGTACCCTGATTTGTACCTTCAAGCACCACTGCCCTGAGCGGGGAGGAGGTCCTGCGTGGCTGTGTGCGTCTGCGGAGGGGGGGTGGCAAATTTTCTGGGTCTTTGCCGCCAGAGTATCTCCTTACTTACGTGTACCTACTTACTTACATCACTTACGTGATGACACCCAGTGCTCATCCCAAGTCCCCTCCTCAGTGCCCGTCACTCACTTAGCCCATCCCCCCACCCAAAGCCCCACCAGCATCCCTCAGTGTGTTCTCTGTATTTAAGAGCCTCTCATGGTTTGCCTCCCTCTCTGCCTTTGTCTTATTTTTGCTTCCCTTCCCTTATGTTCGACTGTTTTGTTTCTCAAATTCCACATGAGTGAAATCATAAGAGATCTGTCTTCCTCTGACTAACTTCACTTAGAATCATACCCCCTAGTTCCATCCGTGTTGTCACAAATGGCAAGATTTCATTCTTTTTCATCGCTGAGTAGTATTCCTGTGTGTGTGTGTGTGTGTGTGTGTGTGTGTGTGTGTGTACACACTACATCTTCTTGATCCATTCATCCATCGATGGCCATTTGGGCTCTTTCCGTACTTTGGCTATTGTCGATAGTGCTGCTGTAAACATTGGGGTGCATGTGTCCCTTCGAGACAGCACACCTGTATCCCTTGGATAAGTACCTAGTAATGCGATTGCCGGGTCAGAGGGTAGTTCTATTTTTAATTTTTTTGAGGAACTTCCATACCGTTCTCCAGAGTGGCTGCACCAGTTTGCATTTCCACCAGCAGTGCAAAAGAGACCCTCTCTCTCCGCATCCTCGCCAACATCTGTTGTTGCCTGAGTTGCTCATGTGAGCCATTCTGACAGGTGTGAGGTGGTGTCTCAGTGTGGTTTTGATTTGTCTTTCCCTGATGATGAGTGATGCTGAGCATCTTTTCATGTGTCTGGTGGGCATCTGGTTGTCTTCTTTGGAAAAGTGTCTGTTCATGTCTTTTGCCCATTTCTTCACCGGATTCTTTGTTTGCTGCTGTTTTCTCTCACTGCCTCTAGAATTTATTCATCGCCTTCCATGCTCGGAAGTGTCATCAGGCAGCGTCTGTGTGTGGGACTCTCCCAGGGCTCTGTCCACATGGAAAACGTGTCTGCAGTGGGGGAAATGCTTCTGCACTGTCTGTGGTTCCTTCTCCCCTGCAATGCTCACCCTCTGCACCCCTACAAGGTTTATCCACAGATTTGAACTCCTAGTCTTTGTGTAATGACCTTCACCAAGTTAATTAGCCTCTGTTAGCTTCAGTTCCTGAATCATGAAATCAGCCTTAATAAACCAATCTCACAGCCGGGCATGAGGATTAAAGCCACCAGAAGGACACCAACCCCTTGCCGCCCCAACAGTGCCCTCCTGAACCAGAGCACGTGCTTCATCCTTCCCATTTGGGGTGTCACGTCTGCAGAAGGATGGCACTTCCCAGCCCCTGTGGTGCTTGGGGGCCGTGTGACTTGTTCCGGACAATTAACTGTGGGCAGATGTGCCCCGAGTCCCTGTCCGGCTGGAGTGTTTCATTGCCAGTGAAAGGCCCACCGGGCACTCTTGTGCTCACCCCCAGTAAATGACAATGTTCCAGACGGGGTCTGCTCTGTGGGTCAGATTCTGCCGTGAAGACAATCTAGGAAAGAGCCCCGCTGGCCTTCATCGGACATGCAGCGTGAGTGGGAAACAGACTTTTGTTTACGGCACTGAGCCCGGGGGGTGTCCCTTGCTGCCACACATTCAGCCGTGCTGACCAATCCACGGGGGTCGGCAGAAATCCCCTCCCCTTCGTCACCTTGCATCAACAAAGCGACTGCCCGTGAGCGTTTCCCAAGATGTTGCCAGCCTTGCCCAGACTGTCTGTCCTTTATTGACCAGGTTGATGGAAGTCCGGGGAGGACTGGCCACCCTCACGTTCGAGCTGGTTCTCAGCACTGATCAGCCCGGCCAAGGTGGAGTTGGCATTGGTGGGCCAGAAGACGGCATCCACAAAGCCACAAATCAGAAGCTTCTCCTGCTGATGACAGAGGAACCGATGTCCTTATACTCCTGGCTGGTGACCCACACGTCCTTGAAGGTGGAAAGCGAGCACAGGATGGACCCCCCCACCCAGGCGCCGTACGTGGAGTCGGGGCAGGTGGATACCTGGATAGGGTGGAGGAGGCAGAGAGAGGGGAGAGCAGGAGAGGGAGGGGAGGGGGCGGGGCAGGGGCGGAGGGGTCAGAGGAGGGAGAGAAAGAAGCCAGAATCAAAATACTCCTCCAAACTTGAGGTAAACCTCCCAGGCACACCTCCCGGACGGTCATTTCTTCCCTCCGTGCAAATGCAATGCATTCCAACCTTTACAGGTGCTTGTCGGTGCACGTGCCGACTGCCCGTAGCTTCAAAGCACGGGACAAAAGGAGCAAGAGCGGGAAGGAGTCACCCTTGGCTCTGAGACTCACTCTGAGATCTACGGCACATCTCCGAGTTGGTTAAAGTCCATGTGGGAGGCATGGGTGCTTTGCAGAAAAATTGGAAAATACAGATAAGCAAACAAGAGTCACAAACAACCTCGAGAAACCCCTTGAACGTTGGGGTGCACAGCCCTGGAGACTCGCACCGTGCCTCGCTCCGACTCCCGCATCGACACCTGCCCCCGCGTGCGTTCCCCGCACCTTGGATTCGGAGAGGGGGCAGCCTCCAAGCCAGGTCAGGGCACTTCTGGGCTGGGAGGATCCAGACATCCGTGCTCCCATCGCCGGGGGGGACCACTGCTCTGCAAGGTTCGAGTCACCTGCGCAAGGTCAGACAGTTGTCATCCTGACGCGCTCACTGCCTTTCCTTGACGCCCACAGGCACATCAGGAGAGGACAGCCTTGTTTTTGTAAAACGAGAAGGCAAACGCACTGCTACAAGGATCCGGGGGAAAGGGGATCTGGGGCGAGGACTTGGAAAGTCCAGGCGGCAGTGGGGTGAGGGAGGATGAGTCACCAGAGTCGGTTACCGTCCTTCACCGGCTCTGGCACACCACAGAACCCGGCCTGGGGCGAAAACATCGGCTGCTGTTGGTGAAGAGAAAAAACGCTGCCGAAAGGGTGAGTCAGGAGCGGGGGACAGAGCACCTTCAGGGTCAGGCATCAGGCAGAGAGGAGACAGTGAGTCCCAGGCACCCACACCCTCCGCCCGTCTTTGCTGCCACCCACAGGCTGTGACTGGGAAGAGTCACCTGTGACCTCTGCATCTTCTCTGAACACACGCAAAGGCAAACAAAAGCGTGCCCCAAACTGGGACGGTTCACGCATTCAGGAGAACGCAAAACTACCAACAGAAAAACGGCCAAAGGGTTGACATAAGCAAAAGGTTTAAGAAAGTTTAGAAAAGAAAATAAAAGAGGGGGCGCCTGGGTGGCTCAGTCGGCTAAGCATCCGACATCGGCTCGGGTCGTGACCTCACGGTCCGTGAGTTCGAGCCCCGCGTCGGGCTCTGCGCTGACGGCTCGGAGCCCGGAGCCTGCTTCGGATTCTGTGTCTCCCTCCCTCTCTGCCCCTCCCCTGCTCACTCCCTGTCTCTGTCTGTCTCAAAAAGAAAATAAAACATTTTTTAAAAATGATACAAAAAAGAAAATTAAGAGGACAAACTCCCGACAGCAGGGAGACCTACAGAAGTACTCACCTTCAGCAGGAATTAAAGAAACGCGAATTAGAGCCATCGGGTGCTTTCCATCCGGCCAGTTGGAAGAGCTTTAAAACCAGGGCCTCGTGCAGAAGGGGTGAAGGCGGGTGGGAGGCATGGGCTTCCGGTGGGGGAAGGCACAGGTGAACTCGGCCACCGTGGCACTGTCATCGGGCTGCCTGGTGGCAGGTGCCCCCCACACCCGCAGTGAGCACAACGTACCCGCTGGGTCTCACCCCTGAAGCTAACGTGACGTCGTGTGTCGGCTACCCTTCAGTTCCCAAAAAGGCAAAAGCAAAGAAAAGCCTAGAAAAGCAACCGACGGCCCCGTGCCCGAACGAGCGGACGGGCGCGAGCCACTGTCCCCCTGTGCCGACCGGCCCGGAGGCCGCCGGCTCCCGGGCACAACCTGGCCATCTGTTCAAGTAGCCTGACGCCGAGCACACGTTTCTGGCTCAGGAAATCCACGTGTACACATGGATTCTAAGGCAGAAAAAAAAATTGTAAACAAATAAGGGTAAATGGTGAGCAGAGCTTTATCCCAAGAATCTTGTTAGGGCAGGATTTGGGTTGTCGGGAGGAAGGATCGTTTTGAAGGCTGGCCCGTGGGAACCAGCGGCTCTCGGAAGCGGTTCTCCCCCTTCAGAGGAAGGACCGGGGGGGGGGGGCGCGCCGTGGAGGTTAAATGCGCTGCACCCCCTCCCTTCCAGGGAGAGTCCAGACGGGAGGGCATCAGGCGGTGGCAGTGAAGGGAGACAGGTGCACCTTCGAGCTGCATATGGAGGAGTTTTGGGGGGCTGGAGGGCTTCCCTGAGGACTCAGAAGAGGGGTGGGTGGAAAAGCTTGGTCCACACGTCAGCTGGGCCGCCGGCAGGGCGGGACAAAGCCGACGGCCGGACAGATCCCCGCTGCGGGAGTGGTCGGGACACAGTGCAGGGAGGTAGGAGGTCACACGCCCCTGACTTCCGTTCGGGACTAAGCTGTGCCGTCCCTTCTGATTTAGTGACCTCACTGCAGGCCACGGCGCTGACGCTGAGTGCCCCCGAGAGCCGGCGTGTGAAGGGCGCGGGGCCTCGCACGAGGGCCCGAGGGGCCAAGGTCTGGGACGGCGGGTAAGATGAAATAATGGGGCCGCAGGCATCCGCAGGGAGGAGGCAGGCCCGTGCCAACTCCCCGAGGCCACGGACGGCACTGAGCACGCGATCGTGGAGGCCGATGGCAGACTCAGGAACCCTGTGTGGGCGTGCCTCTCGGGCACGGAAGCCGGCGGCGACAGCTACTATTTCGTGGTGAGGAAGCAATGGAAGGGATGGGCGGGTCACAGCGTCCCGCCCTCCTGCGCATGCTATGACACGAGTAGAACAGGGCTCCGACGTGGGAGACCCTGTGCGTCTCCGGGTTTGCCTTTCCTGGGAATTCACGAATCTTCTCTGTTGTCCCAGTGACTGCCGGCCGGTGGCAGGGGCGGGAAGGGAGAACGGACCCACACTGCCCAAAGCACGGATGGCCGCCCTGCGCTCACTCTCAATGTCACCGTGGCCCACCAAGTCTGGCCACCAAGTCCGGCCGCCAAAGTCTGGCCACCAAGTCTGGCCACCGTATCCGGGCACCACCAAGTCCGGCTGGGGAAGGAGGGAGGGAGGGAAGCAGGTAGGCCAGGGGGCAGGTGGGGCTCTGGGCAGGTAGCAGAAGACACCGAGAACTGAGCCAGAAAGTTCTCTCAGAGCCCCCCACCTGCCAGCAGGCCTGAAAGCCGGGCTGAGGCATGAGGTGGCTGCTGGGGAGCTCAGGGACAGAGGGACTCAGTCCATCCACACTTCCCGCCTCTGGACCCTGGTGGGTGTGCTGGTGGCAGAGCCCGTGGGTCTGCGGGGACGTAGCGGCTCAGCCCCTGCCCACGCAGTGTGCCGAGTGCCCGTACCTTGACCTGGCGGGGGGGGGGGGGGGGGGTGCAAAGGGTAGCGGTGAGCGGGGGCCTCGGGACACGAGGGGGCTGGCGTCTCCGGCAGGGGCTCCCGAGAGCTGCAACGTAGGAGCCCGTTGTGGGGGCCCCCGCGCGGCAGGTCGGGGGGGCCCGCGGCCTGCCTGAGGCCCAGCTGACATGGGACACCGCGTAGAAGCAGAGGCCGCGAGGCCAGAAGCAAGCAAAGAGCAGGCTGCAGGAGGACAGCTCAGTGGAGGCGGCCCAGGGTGGCCGAGGGGGAAGGAGGCCTTTATTTAACCCCCATGGCGTGGGTGGGTCTGTCCCTCCAGCCTCGGCCAGCCAGGCTGGGCTTGTGCCCGAGCTGGCTCGGTCAAGTTAGAGACACAGTCAGCGAGGTACATTCTGCACTGTGCTAAGGGGGCCAGAAGTTCCCAACCCCTTACCTAGACCTTACTTGTAGGTTTTCTGCCGTGACCGCGAGCCACTTTCATAGGGAGAAAAAAAGAAAAGCAGTTGTGAAAACCGGGGCCAAAGAGAAGTCAGTCTGACCAGGACATTCTGGGGAAGGGACGACCAGGGGACCGACCGGGAGAGGGCCAGTGGCCGCCGGGGGCAGGGGCGGGGTGACCAGGCGGGCACGGGAGCCCCAGGGCAGGGAGCGACTCCGTCAGACCGTCGGGGTGGACACCCGCCACCACACGTCCCCTCAAACCGGCAGAGGGTGCGAGCCCGGGAGGAGCCTTCCGTGAGCCGGGGACGCGGGTCGGCAGTGAGGCACCGATGCTGGTTCCTTTGGGCGACAGACGCGTCACGCTCGAGCTAGATGTGTGTGCAACGGGCCGAGGCGGGGAGTGCGTAGAACTCTCCCCTTTCTACTCCGTTCTCCGTAAAGCTAACACTCCTCTAAAAGGCAGAGGCCATTAACTTAAAGCTGAATATATACGTCGCGCTTTTACAGGGTGCCAAGACGACGGGGGAAGCCGGCGCAAGGCCGGGGCCGGGCGGGGTGACGGGCTTCCTCGAGCAGGGGACGGGCTTCGGGCCTGCCTCTCCCCCGGCCGCCTGAGCCCGTCCTCCTCCCGTCTACACCCCTCCCTGGGCTCGTGGAGCCCACCAGAGCCCCCGGCCCAGCTCCAAACTCTGTAACATCCTTGATCTGTTCTCCAACAGGCACCAGAGCACCACTTGTCTCCCCGAGCCACGCACCCCACCGCAGGGATGGCCGTTCAGGCTGCCTCCTCCCTGGCGACCCTCGCCCCTCACCCCTACATCCCCGGCCCACCTGACACCTGCACCTGACAGTCTGCGCCCCGCCCCCAAAGTCCGCCGTCCAGCCTGGCTCTGCTCAAACCTCCCCGTCCTCTGGGTACAAGCCTCACACAGCCCTTCTCCTGTCTCAGCCCCGGCCAGCCCCTCGCAGCCCTTCCTTCTGGAAGCACGCCTCTGGGCCGCCCCAGGGGCTGTTCCCTCTGTGCTTCCTCAGATATCCCCGTGGCTCCCCTGCTCCTTCCAGAGGAGACCCACCCTGACCACTCACCCCTCCTTCCTCCGTGACTTCCCCTGTGACTTATAGCCCCTCCTAACACATTTATTCCCTACTGTGTGGATTCGTGTTGTTTATGGCTCCCCCCACGCCCCCGGAACGTAAGTGCCAAGGATCTTCCACACTTCTGTTTACTGATGCTTCCCCGAGCACCTGACAACGTGCCTGGCACACCAGAAACCCTGTTATTCCAGAAATATCCGTGGGATGAACTCAGGAAGCCCCCAAAGGGTGCATCGGGGGGACCGTACCTTCACGTTAATTGTAGGGGAAACCAGGGTGGATATTTCTCTCTGCATCCGGAACCACAGGCCGGAACAGGAGCCGGTACCTCCAGACAAGATGATGTGGCCGAAGAGAATCTTCCAGAGGGCGGGGCTGCAGGAGCTGATGCTCTGGAAGGCCTTCATATGGATGCCCAGGTCGTTTCTCCCTGTCGGGACGGGCGGAAAGAGACAGAAGTTTGGGGGCCAGAGACTCGGCCGGCTTCACCCTTGTTGGGATCTCTCCTCCCAGCTGCAAGCACAGGGTGGGGGGGGCGGGGGTCACGGGCTCCCCCCGGATCTCAGCTCCGAGGGCAGTGGGCAAACATCAGCACCACCGACCACAGGGCCCTTATGTGTGGGGCTCAACGGCTGACGGCTGAATACACAAATATTACTTCTCCTCTCTCATCTGAGATGATTTATATTCAGATGTTACTGACAATTATTAACCTTTAATGCCACGGCATCTATTACTTTCTGAACAGATTTCTGCAGAGGCAACGTCCTTGCTCGGGTGGCCTTTGAAAAATTATACTGATGATTCCTTTTTTAAAAAAAGAAATTATTTTTTATTGAGGTGAAATTGGCATACAACATTATATTCGTTTCAGGCGTACGACTTAATGATTCATTATTTGTATATATTGTACAACGATCGCCACAATACGTCTACCTGACATCTTCTTGACTCATCATTAGTGCATAGACATAAACACAAGCATTCAGAGAACAGCCCTCAAGGACAAGGGCGTTTATTCCGGTGTGTTCAGCACTGAGAGCTTCTGGGAGGGGTGGCGGGGGTGCCTGACGGTTACTCCCTCTCCTCACCTGGGATAGGACCTACCGCACAGCCTTGGGATAAAGAATGAAAAGGCTGATTTGCCAGAATCATCGAGAACGTGCCTGGCCCAATGAACGTGAACGCGGGCCGCCGATGCTCGGCTCTCATCACGGGGTTGGCCGTGTTCACGCTCACTGAGTTCCCCCCAGATGCGGAGGAGAAGGGTCACGTTGTGGGCGAAAAAATTCATCCGACGATGGTTTCCTTTATCCAACTTAATATTTCGGGGGGCATGGGCCATGTGTGAAGCCTTTATCCCCCGCAAACTCCAATGAGGAGAGCAGAGGTAAACTCAGCTCGCCCGCGCCAGATGTAAAAGCCACATCCTGACGAGGTACTAATCCTAGGTACTAATCCTGGGGAAGTGGTTTTGTCCCTCTTGTTCCCCTCTGTCCCTCATAAATGCAGCGAGTTATTTTCACCAATGGATTCCAGGAGACGGCTGGTTTTCCGTGACGACCTGGAAACCTTCCCCATCAAGGAATTTTACGATCCATCCCATTGTTCCTGTTCTGCCATGCCCGCCAGGGAGCTTAGCCGACTCAGTACTCCTCCAGAACCGCGAGGTCACTGGGGCTGCTCCCATAGTCTGGCTGTTGTCCACAGTCCCGCAAAGGACAGGCGGTATGCACGCATGGGAATATTCCTCAGCCACAGAGAAGTATGAGATCTTGCCATTCGCAGCAACGTGGATGGAGCTGGGGGGTTGTAATACGAAGCAAACACGATCGCTCACTAACTCGTGCGCCTGGAACTAACACCACACTGTGTGTTACCTGTACTAGAACTTTAAAAAAAAAAAAAAATCTCTACATCAGCCAAAATGTTTCCGGTTCCCTCCGAATCTGTGGTTTTCGCCCTTCTGTTTTGTCTCCATTTGCATATTTCAAATTATTGTGTAAGCAGGCAGAGTAGGAGTCACACAGCGGAAGGACAGTGCGGGGTCCAGCCGGGGACTCAGTCACACCTGACAAGTGTTTAGTGCTCTGCACTGGGTTTCCTCGCCTGTAACGTGAGCCACGTCACATGGGGCAGGATTGAAGGCTGCAGGCCCGCGTACAAGGGTCGGCAGAGTCACAGGCATACAGTAGGTGCTCAATAAGTGATAGTTGCTCCCACAGGAATGAGAAATGGGCACCTACTCACTACTGAAGACAGCGCCCCCCTTGTGACGGCCGGGCTCCGTCCCCCGTACAGCGGCCCTACTGTGTGCATCTGGGCTCACCCCTGGCCCCTTCCCACCACTCACCCATGAGGTCCGCCCGGAAAAGCACTTCGGGGCAGAAGAACTTCTCCTGCCCGAGGGTGACCTCCTGGCCATCGGGCAGCTGAACTTTCTGGGCGTAGGAAGGCGAGTCCGTTTTTGCTTTTTCCTTGTCAAAGTCCAAAGCCACGTAGCAGTATTGTTCTTTTATGCTCCGGACGTACTCCCGGTCGCCTACGGGGGGAAAGGCCAAGGGCCAGACAGAGAAGGGCGTGACCCCAGATGGTTCACAGAGGCATCCCGTCCCCAGGGAGCACCTTCCTGAAGCTTCAGCTCCTCGCGATGGGGACGAGGCGGCACAATCACAGCACCTGTTCCCGTTTTCATCTCCGATCCCAGCGCCTCTTGATCTGTAACGTACACCGGGGGCCTGGGCTTGTGGGAGAGAACGGCAGAGCAGGGGTGTCCTGAACCAAGGTGCAAACATTTGGAAACTGCCTGCGTGTTACGTGTTGATATCCTGGGCTGGAAGACCAAACCCGATCTCATCACCTGTTAAAGCAGGGGCTGCTGTTGGTGCCCCGATCCCCACCTGCTGTGAATGTTGGTCGCGAACAGCTCAGAGCTGCCCCCTCCTGCTGACAGCTGCCCCAGCCAGCCAGGCCCCCTCACCCCGGAAACATCTGGAACGTCGCACCCCTCCCACCTTCTGGGTGGCTGACACAGAGTAACTATTCCGTAAAGCTTAGCCCATCGTCGTCATCATGTCACCGTGACCATCACCATCGTCACCCTCCTCATCATCATCCTCATCACCATCATCCCCACTGTCATCATCAGTCACTAGGTGTCCCTAAACATAGGTAAAGTTATTTGTAAGACTTGAATCACGGTCAAGTAGCCTTAGCTTTATAAACTGAGGGCTGCAGGTTGAACAGCCAAGAAGGATATTACACCCCAGGGATTGGCTCACCTGGACAAGAGTGGCAATTTCCTACCTGTGCTCACCAACGAGTGCCCACCGTCTGTCAATAGTTGCAGGAGATACGAGGTTAGGTCTTGGCCTGCCATGTCCATCTGGATGGTTGACTGATGCAAAGGACAGCCATCAATGATGGGCACAAAGTACGTCATTCCTTCTCCAGACTCAATGGCTGTTCCTAGACAAGAGAACATGTTGGCATCATAACACAGGGTGCATGATATCCCTTACCAATGTCAAGTCTCCAGGAAGAGATAATAAGATAATAAGAAGATAAGGCAAAGGGTCTGAGGAATAAACTTTCTTCTGTAGGGGGCTGTGCTAGGATAAAAAGCCTATCTGGATCAGATCAAGCAAGGGCCAAGGGTTTTGGACAGAACACCTGCAAATTTTCTTACTCGACCAGACACACAGATGTTAGCAACAGTTGTCAAAGGGTAAGAGGGGGAGAATATACTGCTCTTAATAGCTCTCTCCCTAAAAAACTCGGGGCACAACTCGATTGTCAGATGAGGCTGGGTGTGGTGAAGGAGGTTTACTTTTTAGTTAGCAAGGCAAAGTACAGGTCTCTGTGCTAGTCCAAAAGATGTGATGTGGTCACGGGGACACAGGTTTCACTTTGTGTGAAAGCATGACATGGGGCCATTAAGAGCAGACCAGGGGTCTGGGCGGTAGGCTCTTTTCACATGTTGGATCTGGTAACCAAGGCCTTCACATTTATTTTTTTTTTATGTTTATTTATTTTTGAGGGAGAGAGAGAAAAAGAGAGAGAGTGTGAGCAGGGGAGGGGCAGAGAGGGAGAGGGAGACACAGCATCCGAAGCAGGCTCCAGGCTCCAGGCTCCCAGCTGTCAGCACAGAGCCCAACGTGGGGCTCAAACCCATGAACGTGAGATCATGACCTGAGCTGAAGTCAGACGCTTAACCACCTGAGCCACCCAGGCGTCCTGAGGTCCTCACATTGGAAATGAAGCCAAAATGGGTCGAGAAGACCTCCGTGTCCAGGTAAGCTATGGAACAAGGAGGGGGTCCCCCAACACACCCCTGAAACACCTAAAACAGAGAATAAAATACAAGAAACAACAGTTCTCAAGATATCGGACATCAAGCAACAAAGGACAGTCTCAGTGGTCCCTGAGAGACAGGACGTGACAAGAAGAAAACACGGCAGACCATGATCCCTCATGAACACAGACACAAAACTCCTAAACAAAGTTTTAGCAAATATATACAAAGGCTAACTCATCATGACCAGATTGGTTTTATCTCGGGAATGCGAGGTTGTTTTAACATTCAGAAATCAATCAGTGCAATTCACTGTGTTAAAGAACTAAGAGAGAAAAATCCACATGACCATATCAGTAGGGGCAGAAAATGCATTTGACAAAATCCACTATCCATTCGTGATTTAAAAAGAAAAAACCTCTCGTCAAACTAGGAATACACGGTAACTCCCTCGAAAGGATGTCTATGAAAAAGCTACGGCTGACAACACACTTAGTAATGTAAAATTGAATGATTTCCCTCTGGGGTCAGGAACAAGCCACGGATGTCTGCTCCCACCATTTCCATTTCTACTCAGTATTGTACCAGAGGTTCTAGCCAGAGCAATGAGGCAAGGGGGAAAAAGAACAACAACAAAAAAACAATAAAAAGCACCCAGTTTGGAAATAAAGGAGTTAAACTATAGACAACAGGGTTGCCTAAGTAGAAAATCCTACCAGCACCGATAAAAGAGTTTAATGAAGGTGCCGAGATACAAATCATTATACAAAAGACACTTGTTTTCTGTATACTTGCATTGAACAATCGGAAAGTTAAATAAAGATACCATTTATGATACAATCAAAACATATAAAATACTTGGGAATGAATCGGATGAAAGATTTGCGTGATGTTTGCACCGTGAACCACAAATCACTGCCCAGAGCAATTAGAGAACCCTTAGGAGATACTCCATGTTTATTAGAAGACATCGTTGTCAAGATATCAGTTGTCCCCAGAGAGACCTATAAATCCAATGCAGTTCTAAAAAAAGCATCTTTGGGTTTTGATCAATGTCTATTTATTTTTGAGAGAGAGAGTGAGAGAGAGCAGGAGAGGGGCAGAGAGGGGGGGGACAGAGGATCCCAAGCAGGCTCCGCGCTGACAGCAGAGAACCCGATGCGGGGCTCCAGCTCACGAACCATGAGATCGTGACCTGAGCGGAGGATGGATGTGTCACCACCTAAGCCACTCAGGTGCCCCAAGATGCTGTTTTGATAGAAATTGACAAACTGACCCTGAAATGCATATGGAAATGCAAAGAACCTGGAATGTTCTCCGGGGAAAAAAAAAAAAAACATTATAAAACAAGAGACCAAAAGCTGCCACACTAACTTCTTATTCCAAGACTTAGACATCAACACAAGGTGGCATCAGCCCATAGGTGGACGAATAGATCGACGGGACAGAATACGGAGTACAGAAATAGACCCACACGTACACGGACAACTGGTTTTCCAGAAGAAATGCACAGACGCAATTCAATGAAGAACACAGGGTCTTTTCAACAAGTGGTGTGGGGCCAACTGGACATCTATACGCACACCAAATGGTACCGCGAGATACTACCGCCCTCCTGCTTCAAGGGCCACGATGACAAAGACCGGCCACGCCAATCTGCGGGGGAACCGCACGCTCACGCGGCTGGTGAAATCCCAGTGGAGCACGCAACCACGCTGGCCCCTAGTTTGGCAGATTTTTTTTTAAGCTAAAATACACTTACCATTTGGCCCCATCGTTTCACTTCTAGCTGTTTTTACCCAAGTGGAATGAAAGCGTGTGTCCACGCAAAGACCTGTAGGCAAATGTTCACGGCAGCTTTATTTATAAGAGCTCCCCGCTGGAAACAACCCAAATGTCCATCCGGAGGTAAAGAGATAAGCAAACTACAGGGAGTTCACACAACGGAATACTGCTTGGCGAGAAAAAAAGAAATGAACTACTCTCCAAATAGTTATGCTGCGTAAAAAAAAAAAAAAAAAAAAAAAAAAAAAAAACCTTTGAAAAAAGGGTATATACCCAACAACATTTAAAAACAAATTTTTTAATGTTTATTTTTGAGAGAGAGAGACAGAGACAGAGCGTGAGCAGGGGAGGGGCAGAGAGAGGGAGACACAGAATCGGAAGCAGGCTCCAGGCTCTGAGCCGTCAGCACAGAGCCTGACACGGGGCTCGAACTCACGGACCGTGAGATCATGACCTGAGCTGAAGTCGGACGCTTAATCGACTGAGCCACCCAGGCGCCCCCTATACCCAACCATCTATACAAATTTCTAGAAAATGCAATCTCATCTGAGGACAGACTAGAGCAGAGCGTGGGGAGTGGAGGGGAAGGGTTTAGCAGCAACAAATATGTTCATCATCTCGACTGTGCCGATGGCCGCACGAGTGTATCCACGTGTCAGAACCTATCCCATTGCACAGCGTGGACACGCTGACTTTGCCGGGCACAAATCCCACCTCAGTAAAGCTGCTGAGGAGGGACATGTGCTGAGTGGAAGCAAACTGCTGGCCCGGGAGGGACACAAGGAGAGTTAGGAGCAGGGCCACTCACCGGAGGTCTGGCCGGAGGCGTATAGAGAAAGGACTCCCAGGTTGGCTAAGTACAGGGCGGGCACGTTGAAGGTCTCAAACAGGATCTGCGGAGAACAAGAACACTACCGTGCTAACGGCCAGGCCAGAGGCTGGAGGAGCGGGTGGGTCTTCCCTTAGCTCCCGGGCTCACAAAGCCGACCGGTAGGAGGCACTTGGCTGCCCCAGAGATCCAGGCAACGGGGCCAGGGAGCGTGCCACACTTGACCCCAGCTCTGCCCTGACGAGCCCTGTGACACCGTTTCCCAGCCTGTGACGCGGGCTCACGTCCTTCCCGGGGACCTTATGGCGGGGGAGACCTTAGTCACGAGACTGATGTGAGGGCATCGCAACATCTTGCAGACCACCGTGTTATGCCCACGGGGATGGTGCTGACTTCCCAGCGCCACCATTGTTCTCTCCACATCTTCGCCCCTTCTGCTCTTGGAGGGTAGGCGGACCTTACGCAAATCCCAACGCTTTGACCTGGGATGGTCCCTTGTTTTGTAATAATGGCGACAGCAAAAGCTCACCGTTGGCTTGGTCAAGAACGCTCTCCTGGGTACTGCCCGTACATAGGCATGAACAGGGGAGACACAGTCCTGATCCTGCCGCCCGCGGCGTCCCCCCGGAGGTATGTGACACCGTCCTCCCCTGTCCACATGGGAGACCAGTGGACAAACATGTTAGGGGGCAGGTGTCAGGGGTGCGACATGAACCCGGGCTGCCAGACGCGACGAGGTACTGCCTCTGTGACGCTGGCTGAGCGAGCGAGTGATTTTCCTGCAAGATGGTGCCACAGGAATTTAAAGGTCCTTTTTTTAAGTTTATTTAGTCCGAGAGAGAGAGAGAGAGAAAGCGTGAGTGGGGGAGGGGCAGAGAGCGAGGGAGAGAGAGAATCCCAAGCAGCCTCCGCACTGGCGGCTCAGAGCCCGACTCGAGGCTCGGACTCACGAGCTGCGAGATGGTGACCCGACCTGAAGTCAGATGCGTCCCCGACTGAGCCCCCCCAGGCGCCTCAATTTAAAGATTCTTTTGAGGATGGGACCAACGCGGGGTCACTCGGACGGTTGAAAGGCAGACTTTGTTGCAGCTCCAAACCGGCCAGGCGGGGCCACGGGAGGGTGGCACCCGGGGGACAGGATGACAGCCAGCTGGAGCTGTCGGGGAGCACCTTGTGGGCGGCCGGCAGGGTGGTTAGCTGGCTCTGGAGGGAGCCCTGTGGGCTGGCTCCCTTGAACAATTTCATGGGCTCCTGGGCCTAGGGGCTGTCCCTAGCTGTGGGGACAAGCAGGGCAGGCGAGCAGTGGCCCTGAGCGGGACAGGACAATAAGGGGAATGGTCGGGGTGCAGGCTGCTTGGGGAGTGATCCGGCCGGCCTCTGGCCAAAGACCCCAAAACCCAGTAAAGCCAGCATTTGAGACAACGATGTTCCACAGAGCCGGGTCCACCACTGAGCGTGTGACTCCCCGGGGGGGTCACTAAGCACGCGTCTGGGGGCAGCCGCCCGGGGGGCTTAGGGGACTGACCCAAGAGAAGCGAAAACGTGAGTCCCTGCAAAGACTGGTTCACGCCTATTCGCACCGGCTTTATTCACCATGGCCCCCAAGTGGAGGCCACCGGGATGTGCGTTTGTAACGTGACATATGGAAGGCCAGGCCCGGACACAGGCACCACCTCGAAGGACACAGGGCAGGGGGGCAGTGTCTGGGAGTCTGTGCTACTCTCTGGTGCCCCCGGAACTTGCATCCTGGTGGAGGAGTGGCGGGTGTGGACGGGCAGCTTTTGCGATCCCACTAGAGACCCCGCCCCCTAAAAGCACAAAGACAAAACCCAACCTCAGCTCCCCTGGCCTGAGGTGAAGCCGGAGGTCACAGAGCTTGGAAGGGTCTTTGGGTTCCTGCGATCAAAATCCCATTTTGCAGATGAGAATTCCGAGGCCGAGGAACAGGAAGCAGCATCTACTGAATGCTCAACAGCCACTAAGCCCCGTGACACGCATCTCACGACTTCGATTCATTTCCTTTCCGCGATACCCCCAGGGTGACACCATTACCATCCTTCTGATGGGGAAATCAGGACACCTTGAGGATGCATATTCCTCCCCAGGTCACCCGTGCTGGGAGAGCCTGGGCCAGAATCCGGGTCTTGAGGCCAAGCTGGGCTTTTCCCTACACTCTGGGCTGCTCCCCACATTGGCCTCTCTGCTGGGCCATGGCCCCAGGCATCCTGCTCACACACAGACTTATTCCGGGAGAAGTCAGCCCAGCCTTTCTCAGTCTGTCCCAGCCTCCGGGAGGAGCCTGGGAGGCTGGCGTCGGGACAGAGGGACTCTGCAGGGAAGAGCCCACAGATGGGGAAAAGTCTATTTTTCCGCACGGCGGTGGTGTTCCCTGTGCCCGGGGGGCGGGCCACCATTGCTGGCTGCCCCCCGTCTTCCTGCAGAAGCTTCCATCCTTCTTGACCACTCTCTGCCCTGGACTGTAGCCACGGGCCCCCCTCTGTGGGCGACCCCCTGGGTTCCGCCCGTGGGGACCCTGGAGAGAGGTCTGAGGGAGGCGGAGAGGGGAGGAGTACAGCTATCCCCCTGCTCCTTCGTTGTTGGTCCCTCCGAGGCCACGGCTCCTGGCAGAGGCCCTCTCAGGGCTACTAACCCCCTGGGCTCTGTCGGGCTTAGCAGGCAACAGCTTCCTGATACTAGCCCAGAGCTCTCGTTCACGTCCCTCTTCTAGAACATAGGCTTGCCTTTGTATATAATCTCTTTGGTAAAGTCTCATCAAAATGACCCCACGTGAGGGTCCCTTTGGTTTCCTGCTGGGACCCTGATATAATTAGGGGGTGAATTCAGAGAGACCCAGGGCAGGAAGACAGGCAGTGGACCCCGGAGAGGTGGACAAGTGCCGGAGACAGGCTGTGTGGCCGGCACAACGCTTTGTGTGAGGGTTAATTTTACGTGTCCGGGTTGCCTGGGCCACGGGGAGCCCAGACATTTGGCCAATCATTATTCTGAGGTTGTCGATGAGGATGTTTTTGGATAACATTAACATTAATATTGACATTGGATAATAAACATTAACATAAATCGATGGATTGAGTAATGCCAATTACCCTCCCCGCGGTAGGTGGGCCTCATCCAATCAGTTGAAGATCTGAATAGAGCAAAAGGCTCCAGCCTGCTGACTCGCCCTGCAGACCCTGGCATCTGTCAGTCCCATAATCGTGTGAACCAATGCCTCAAAACAGATCTCTTTCTACATATACACGTGTGTGTGTGTGTGTGTGTGTGTGTGTGTGTGTCTCCCACTGTTTCTCCGGAGAGCCCTGAGACAGTTTGGAAGTGGCACATCGCCCTCGGGTGAGGGACAGTCCTGCTTCCCTCTTCTCTCTCCAGCTCGCTGGGGCTCCGATGGGCACACGCTGCTCTCAGCCTGGATCCCTGCTGTTTCAAAGCTGTGGGCTCTGTGCCCGTGTCCACGTGGAGACCAGCCATGGCCCACTTCTGCGATCCACCTGTCCATGTGCAGAGGAAGACTCGTCGGCCCCCTCGGGGCTTTGTGTTAAACGAGGCGGCAGCTCACGCCCGTGCCGTGATTGATGGCACTGTTTCTGGGCCACGGCACAGGCCTCCTCTGTGGGCAGGTGGTGCTGGGGGCCGCTGGCCTGCCCTTCGGGTCACTGCTCACTGCAGGGGACACCATCGGGCTCTAGGGGCTGTGGGCCAGGTGGCAGAACCTTGCCATTTCCTTAATTAGCTCCTGGACGTCCTCATTAGGCAAAGCCTCATGACGCATCTGGAACCTGGACAGCCAGCGGCGGCCCTGCGGCCCCTCCCCACCTGGACCTCACTCCAGCCCTAAGAGGGCTCTGCTGGGGGGCACTCTCCTTCCTTCCCCGGCCCGTCCTTGACAGCCTCCGAGAACCAGCTCAACCCAGTTCAACCTGGTCGATCCGATCCACACACACCACCAACTCCTTGCCGGGGGGCAGGCCCAGGGGGAAGGTGGGAGCTCTCAAGGCAGGTTGGAGCTCCAAGCAGGACAAACCGCACCGAGAGAGCAAGGCCGCAGGGTCAGGCCTCGAGGGCCCAGCGGGCCTCCCAGCCACCTGCCCTGCCTACTTCCACCCCTAGATCCTCCGATTTCCTCCTCTGTGCAAAGGGACTGTAACTGCCCAGCCCATAGACTGGCTGCGAGGGTCCAAATGCTCACCCACTTGGTGACCCCTTGGTGAGCTCTCCCGTGGCACCTGTCATGCCTGCCGCCAGGGCCAAAGGGGACAGATCTCTCCCGTGTCTTCATCTCGCTGAGCAAAGGGATGACGCCCTGAGGGGGTCCCCGAGGTTCAAGGCTCAAGGGGAAGCCAGAGCTGCCCTCCCCGTGGCCTGTTCCCTGACTCGCCCACCACGTGGCCCCTTACCTGTGACATCTTCTCTTTGTTGGACATTGTGTTTAAAGGCGGCTCCGTCACCATGAGAGGATGCTGTTCCGGGGCGACGCGGAGCACCTGGTAGAAGGAGTGATGCCAGATCTGTGGAGAGAGCAGGAGACGCGGTGAGGCACGTCCGTGAGCCACGGCCGATCTTCTGGAAGTGCGATGGAACCCGTCTACCCTGCAAAGTGGCTTCCGCAGTAGCTTATGTGATTCACAGCAGGAAGGACAGAGCGGCTGCAGACGAGACAAGACACAGAAGCTCCGTGCGTGTGCCGAGCCTGGAGTCGGGACGGGGAGCAGACAACGATGTGTGAGGCCTAGTCCTCGTCTGACTGGGCAGCAGACATGGGCCCCAAGACACAGAGGGGGGAGCGTGGCACCAGGCGTGGGCCCAGAAAAGGAACTTGACTCTGATGTGCTGTTTCCTCATCTATAAAATGGAAAACTTTCCCTTCCTTGGAGAGGGTCATGAGGACATCGTAGAGGGTCTGGCACAACGTTTGTAGAAAACCGAGCGTATTTGTTTCCTGTGGCCGCCGTAACAGAGATCACAGCCCAAGTGACTTAAACAACAGCCTCCCGGTCCTGGAGGCCGGAGCCCGAAGTCCAGGCGTGGGCAGGGCCGGGGCCTCCCAAGGCCTCTCTCCTTGTGTGTGGACGGCCATCCTCTCCCTGTGTCCTCACGGGGTTGTCCCTCCGTGCGTGTCTGTGTCTTGATCCCCTCTTCTTACGAGGACCCCGGTCACGTGGGATCAGGGCCCACCCCAGTGACCCCTTTGAGCAAGCGGGGGAGAGGGAGACACAGAATCTGAAGCAGGCTCCAGGCTCCAAGCTGCTGGCACAGAGCCCGACGCGGGGCTCGAACCCACGAACCGCGAGATCATGGCCTGAGCTGAAGTTGGGTGCTTCACCAACTGAGCCACCCAGGCGCCCCTTGGTCACCTCTTTAAATACCCCATCTCCAGATACGGTCATGTTCTGAGCTGCTCAGGGGCAGGACTCCAACATAAGAAACTGGGGGACACGACTCAGGCCACAGCACCTACCGAGTGCTTGGTGCACAGTAGGTGCTCAACAAGCAATGAATAATGCTCCTGCCTGCCTCTGGGGAGGAGGCTCCATGGGGAACTGAAAACAGAAGTGAGGGGAAGTTCAATGGAGGAAGGGTTTCAGGAAGGGGGGACGCGGAAACACACGGCAACATGGCGCCCATGAAACCCAAAGGCCAGATGGGTGGGCTCACAGCTAGATGTCCAGCCACTATGGACTGGAGCAGGGAAGTGACACGATCAGATGGAGAACAGTCACTCGACAGGCCGTGTGGGGGTGAACGTGGGGTGGGGGGTGCAAGGTAGGAGGAGGGGTACCGTGGGGGAGGATCGTTGCAATGACCCCGGTATTTGGGCAAGCGTTGAACCAAGAACTTGAACCAGGTGAAGACACACCAGAAGTCAGCTCCACTGGGTCAGCCAGGCAGCTGAGCCTGCACCAGAGAGGGGAGGGGAGGGTGGAGGCTACGGCCCAGGCAGCCCGGGGCCCAGGGGCTGGTGGGCCGCACACTCCAAAGACCTGTCTACACCGCTTCAGTTTCTGTATTCCCTGTGACATGCTAACGGAGGGCTACAGCCAGAATCAGAGCCAACGCTTCAGCCGTGTAGACAGGAAGTGTCTGTGAGCGACACTCCCACAACCCCTTCAAGACGACCCCAATGGACACACGCCTCCTGACATCCACACCCTGTGCAGACCTTTCCCCCGCTGAACCAGGACTGGCTCGTGCGACCCACAGAATATACCAACAGTGAAGGCGTGTGTGGCCCGTAGGGCTACATCATAAAGCCATCGCAGCCTTCACGTTGGCCACCTTGATTGTTTCCTCCAGGGGAAGTCAACCACCATGCTGTGAGGGCATTCCAGGGCCCCTGCAGAAAGTCCCCAAGAAGGACCACCTTGCCAGCCCCATGGAGCACCACCATGGAAATGTCTGCTCCAGCCCCGGTCGAACCTTCAGATGATGCACCCCCAGCTGACTCCTGACTGCTGCTCCATGAGAGACCCCAGGCCAGAACCACCCAACTGAGCCGCTCCCAAACTCTTGACCCACAAAAACCGTGAGAGGAAGTAGATGGCCATCGGTGTTTTAAGCTTCTAAGTTTGGGGGTGATTTGTTATGCAGCGTAGATAATTAATAGATCTTCCTAGGCAGCGTGCAAACTTCAGCCGTATATGGAGACCCTGATCAGAACCTTCAGTTGCTAAGACAGAGTGGTTCAAATAGCCATATCGAATACGTCTGTATTGCACTGACCTACAGAATTTTTTTCTTATGGTAAAATGTACATACCATAAAATTCACCAATTCAACCTTTTTAAAAAGCGCACAGCTCGGTGGCACTAAGTATAGTCACACTGCTGTGCAACCTTGAACACCATCCGTCTCCAGAAATTTGTTACCGTCCTCAACCAGAACTCTGTCCCCATTAAACACTAACTCCCCATTCCCCTTCCCCCAGCCCCCCGGTGCCCACCGTCCACCTTTCTGTTTCCACGAATCGGACGACTCAGAGTCCTCGTATGGGCGGAATCCCACAGTTTTTGTCTTTTTCTGCCTGGCTCATTTCACTCAGCCTCATGTCCTTAAGGTCCGGCCGTGTTGAAGCGGGTGTCAGAACTTCCTTCCTTTTCAAGGTGGAGTGATAGTCCGTTATGTGCACAGCGCATTCTGTTTATCCATCCATCTGCCGATGGACACCTTGGCCGTAGTGAATGTGGGTGTGCAGACGTCTCTTCCCGCCCTCGTCTTCGATTGTTTCATGTTTTGGAACCTCCGTACCACGATCCGAGTGGCTGCACCATTTTACGTTCCCACCAGCCCTGCGTGAGGTCCCAAGGCCAACGCTTGTCATCTCCCGTTTTTCTGCTTGTTGCTTTAAACAGGCGTGGAGTGGATTAAGGACTTTTTAGCCATTTCCTCGAGTGCATACGACAGCACTACACGCAAGAAAAAATTATACCCCTTTCTTACAGGTAAGGAAACAGAGGACCAGGGAGGCTGGTGACTCGTCCAAGATGACACAGATGATAAGTCGTGGAGACAGGATTCAGGCTCGGGTCTCAGACCCCACGACCCGTGTGGTTCGTAGCGTGGTGTAGCGTCCACGGGGACCAAGAGAGAGGCCCAGAGAGGCCCGGATGCCAGGGCGCCTCCCCCCCGCCAGTGCCAGGGAGCAGATATGCCCCCCCGAACGTCAGTAGGGGCCCCGTGGACAGGTCCCACCCCAGCAGGAGCCGCAGCCTACCTTCTCCATGTTGGCCCAGTTCGTGACGGTTGCCCGGGAGATGGGGTATTGTAGGCTAAGTTCCCCTCGCTTATGCTGAGCCTCGTCTCCGAGGAACCAGTCCTCCTCGCCCATCCCCACCAGCGGAGTCTGAAAGACAGGCCAGGACAGGTCAGCTCTCGAGGGTGACTCACCTCCCCTCGGCTTCCACGTGCTGACGCACGAGGAGCAACGGCGAGGAGCCGTGACGTGCAGCGGGGGGACCGCTCCAGGTCATGGCGCTGGCGGTGGTGGCCTTCTCAAGCTTGCGTGCCATTTCAAGATGCCACTAAGACGTTTTAGCAAAATGACCTGCAAGGTCAAAGTGCCCCCGGGGGCGCCTGGGCGGCTCAGTCGGTGAAGCGTCCGACTTCGGCTCAGGTCGTGATCTCGCGGTTCGTGGGTTCGAGCCCCGCGTCGGGCTCTGTGCGGACGGCTCGGAGCCCGGAGCCCGCTTCGGATGCTGTGTCTCCCTCTCTCTCTCTCTGCCCCGCCCCTGCTCACGCTCTGTGTCTCTCTGTCTCTCGATAGTAAATAAACGTTAAAAAAGAAAAGAAAAAAAAAAGAAAAGTCATTTAAAAAAAAGTGTTCTTGAGGACACTGGCCTTGTCCACTTTGCGGGTGGGAAACCCGAGGGGAACAGGGGTGGGGGGGAGCCGTGGAGGAGGGCACGGTGTCGGGCAGGGGCACCGGCTGCTGCATTCACCCTGGAAACCCGCCGGGGGAAGGGTCTGCAGGTGAATTTAGTTTGTCATCCCTTAAGAAGACGGACCTAACTGCTTTCGTGGCAGGGTGAACCGTTTATTCCGTCATCCAGAAGGGATTTGCCGGTTGGTCCGTGTGTAAATCTGCATCTGCCAAAAAGCAGACACCAACACAGCACAAAAGGTGTGAGGGTCTCGCTAGGAACCCACCTATGTGAGAGAAGACGGGGGCGCCCGACCAGGCTGTGGTCCAAGCCCGAGCCTGGGTACAGGACGGAGGGCTGGATGGGTGTCCTGGAACAGCGGGCAGTCGGCGAGGCCACCGGGCAGCTCCTGAGCCGGTCGTCCGGGAAGGGAGGCGCGTGTTTCCCGAAACGGGTCTGTCTGGGGATCGCTGCCATGCTCAGCAGTCTGTAGGAAGCGTGGCCTTGTTGTCACGCAGCCGTTGTGCCACGGGGATGCCGGGCCGCGGTGGCGGCGTGGATTTCAGAGAGGCCCGCTATTGAGGCTACCACAGCTCACGTGCACAGAGCTCTTTTGCCTGAGGAATTTCTCTCCAGGCGGAGGGGTTTGGGCTGGGGGACAATCCGCGAGACCCCGGCAAGCCGCTGGCCTTCTCCGCGCCGCACCCCGTCTCCTTCGGATGGAACGTCTCCCATTCTGCCTTCCTTGCCGCGGGGCCGTCGGGGAGCAAGTCAGAGAGACCGCCGATGGGAACGCGCTTCATCACCCGAGTGGACACGCGGGTGTGGACAGTCCACGCTGCCCTGCCTCGGAAGCTTCTGGCTTGGCCAAACCTTCCCGAGCGAGGGGAGCAGGGCGAGGGATGCCTGCGGGGCGGGGACGAGCGTGTCACGGGGTCTGAAGCCACTGCTTCAAATGCCCGGCTGGACGGGGCTGGGGTCGCAGCGGCCGCTCCGGTGGCCGTGGACCGAGTGCCCCTCCGGGGCGCGGGCCTCCCACCAGGGTTCTCACTGCCGGCTCGCCGCCAGACCCAAGAGCGCGGAGGGGCCGCGGGGCTCGTATCTGGAGCGAAATGTGAGCCCACGCAGAGCATCCCGGCAGGGGCTGACTCCTCTTGGACAGAGAAGCGTCCCTCCTACTGCCCGGGGCTGGCCCCGAAGGCGGGGAGGGCGGCGGCCCAGCGCCTCACCGAAACAGTGCTCCCGGCTCAGTTCCACCCTTTACTGTAATTCATTATGGCCACTCGTCTCTATTTTGGCGAGGAATTTGACCTCTCTCCCTGTGATTTTTTGCTTTATTGCGTATGTAACTCGTTTTACCTACAATCCTGCTTCTCATTGTCCCACTCTCTGCACAGCTAACAGGGATCTGTCCCTCCCCCGGGGCGGTGGGAGCTTTCACGTTGCAGGACGAATTATTGCACCTGCTGGGACCACAGATGCCACGCCAAGGATTTCAAAACAGATTCTCGAAGGACTGGATGCGGGGCAACGGTTACGCAACGTTGGGAGTTTGAAAGAGCCGGCAGGGAACACGGAGGGAGCCCGGAGAGTACAGCCCCAGGGCCGCTGGCGGGTCGCGGGGAGGTGTGAGAGGGCAGGACACAGGGCAGAACAGGGCAGGAACACGGAAAGGAAGGCCCGCCTCCTCCTTCTACCTCCCAATCTGCCTCCACGGGGAGCCGGTGATAGGGGCGTCCCAGCCCGAGAACCGCACAGCAGGATGATGTCGGGGCCCACGGACAATAGGCAGAACCCAGCTGTAGTGGGTTGAAGGGTGGCCCCCAAAAGATGTGTCCACATCTAAGCCCCGGAACCTATATGGATGTGACTGTATTTGGAAGCAAGGTCTTTGCAGATGTGATTAGTTTAAGGGTATTGAGGGGCACCTGGGGGGCTCAGTCGGTTGAGCGTGCGACTTCGGCTCAGGTCATGATCTCAGGATCTGTGAGTTCAAGCCCCGCGTCGGGCTCTGTGCCGACAGCTCGGAGCCTGGAGCCTGCTTTGGATTCTGTGTCTCCCTCTCTCTCTCTCTGCCCCTCCCTTACTCATGCTCTCCCTCTCTCTGTCTCTGAAAAACGAATAAAACTTAAAAAAAATTTTTTTTTAATTTAAGGATATTGAGGTGGGATCATCCTGGATTATTGGGGGAGGGAGGGCTAAATCCAGTGACAAGTGTCTGCATAAGAGCCAGAAGCAGGAGATGCGAGACAGAGCGGAGGCTGGAGGGGCATAGCCACGAGCCCAGGGGCGCCCGGAGCCCCGGCAGCTGGAGGAGCAGGAAGGATGGTCCCTTAGCACCGGCGGAGGGAGCTCAGCCCTGCTCACACCTGATTTAGGACCTCGGGCCTCCAGAGCTGGGACACAATAGGTCCGTGGTCACCGGTCATGGCCGCCCCAAGCAGGACACTCACGTTCCTCACCGCCGGCACCCTGAGCATCATCCCCATCCCCGTTCCACACCGCGAGGGGCCAGACTCCGGGCCAGGCATTCGGGCACCGCCTCACTGAAGCTTCCCCCGGATGTGGCACGTGTGTGTTCGTTCACCCCGCCCTGTGCACGGGGAGTCAGAGCCCCAAAGGCAACTTGCCCCCAGTGACACAAGTGCGGAGGCAGGGCCGGTGTTCGGATGTGGGTCTCCTGACCACGCAGCCCCCCACGCTTCACCGCTAAGCCCTGCGATCTCGAAGAAACGGGCCGGCCAGCCAGCGAGGGCGCAGTCACCTGCCGTGACCCACCTAGGGAAAGGCAGGGACTCTCTGGCTTTCTGCCCCCCAGCATGCCCCGGTAGGAAGGCGGGTCTTAAAACTCGAGGCCTGCTAGAAACATCGCCATTGATTTGCTCCAAGTGATGTAGAGCCCAGGCGTAATCACCCCGGGACCCGGACATGTGGGGCTCCCCACGTGACCAAGGTGCCCCCTCTCACGGATGGGTAGGCTTCCCAGGGAGGAGCACGGTGACTCAGCACCGGGGCCTTGAAGGCAGGTGGGGGGGGGAGGGGGTCCTGCCTCTACTGCTCGCTCACACAGGGACATGAGCACGTTTCCTCTCAGAGATGCCGGCCCGTCTTCGGGGAGAAGGGCCCCACGGCAACTCGCCGGTAGGGCCACCAGGCTCATGTCAACTCAGCGAGTTACAGTCGTTATGTGAACTGAGCGTCTCACAGCTGCTTCGAGTGGGAGAAGTTCCAGGACGTGGCAGGGCCCTCGGTGGCGGGAGGGGGGCGGGGGTGGAGGGGGGAGTGGCCACCTTGCAAAGGACACGCAGGTCTGGCCGGCCGAGCTGGAGCACGTCCTATGTCCTATCCGCTGCCCCCGGGGAAGGTTCAGGAAGAGGTGCCTCCGGCCTGCACGTGACTTTTGATTGGTCTGCGTGGGGTTTGCAGAAAAGTGAGTTCTCCTCGAGATCTTGACGCTAAAACCTGAATTTCTTACACACGGAATCAATCACCAGATGGACCAGCAAATCCGGTCCTGAGAACAGGCCCGGGGGAGCCAAACACGGAGCCTCAGACACGTCGCCCGCGCCCCCGGCAGCCCTGGGCACAACGAGGGTCAGAGCAACTCACGTCGTGTCGAAGTTTCCCGAGGAGGGTGGGGAACACGGCCAGGGGGGTTTCCATGCCCGCAAAGCCCACCTTGCTGAAGCCCGAGCCGTAGTCGCAGACGAGGGGCACGTCCATCGTGATGAGCGTGGCCTGGACGGGCTGCGGGAGACACGACAGGGTGATTCGAGCGTTTGTGAGGCGCCCGACGGCGGGGCAGGTGCCGCCTGGATGTGGGGCACGACGGCGGGGGGAGGGGTGGACGTGGGCTCTGCGCTCACGGCTGTGCAGTCGCCCCTCCCCCAGCCCGGAGGGGGGGGCCCCCCGCCCCCCAGGTCAAGTCACCGTCTGGGTGCTGAGGGCAGTTTCTGGAACTAGCGGGCTTTCAAAATTCTTTGTTTAATTTTTTTTAATGTTTATTTATTTTTGAGAGACAGAGAGGGAGCACACGCACGAGCAGGGGAGGGGCAGAGAGAGAGGAGACACAGAATCCGAAGTGGGCTCCAGGCTGTGAGGTGTCAGCACAGAGCCCGATGTGGGGCCCGAACTCACAAACTGCGAGATCGTGACCTGAGCTGCCCTGAGGGCCCTGGCACCTCTGAGCCGGCCATCAGCCGGATCAAGGACGCCCCCGGGGGTCTTCTGCTTTAGGCCCCTGCGGTTCCCCCTGCCCCGCCCCGTCTGGATCATCACGGCTGTCCCACGTCACGTCTCCCATCCGAACCTCGAAGCCTGGCTCCCACGCGAGGTGCGGTTCATCCGTCATCCACTCCCCTACAGAAAACCGCGCCGCAAACCCTGCAGTCACGAACAGAGATGGCCCGGGTCCACGCCTCCTCCTTACGTAACGTTCGTTCGCGGACGTTTCGGAGACAGCTACCTGTTTTAGTGAGTGACTAATAACCCGCCGCCCAGTGTGAGGCAGCAGGCCCCCCCCAAACCCCCCCGCGCACCTGTCCCCACCAAGCCTGCTCCCAGGGGCGCCCATCGCCCTGAAGTGTGTTGACAATTCTCCTACTTCCCTCTACTGGTCAGCACACCTGGATCAGTCCCGAAAGACGACACTGTGCTTCCCTGCTTTTGGCTTTTACGTGGGTGGAATAGTCTCCCTGGACGTTTCTTCTGTGGCTCCGTCTTTGGTCATTCCTGCATGGATGCACGTGGCCGTGGTTCGCGTTCCGCACTGCGTACTATTCCCTATTCCTCTGTACGTGCATTTGAGCCAGGGGGTGTGTTCGAACAGCAACAGTCCCTTCATCTGCAGGAGTCATGAGGCGTGCAGGCTGGGGCCGGAGCTGAATTCAGGGGAGACCCAGGCGAGGCTCAGCCCCGCACGTGCCCTCTCCCAGGATGCACCTTCCCCCCCAGACAGAAGCTGGTCAGTTATTTCAATAATGTGGCCCCAAGAGTCATCACCTTGCTCCCCTAGGATGTCATGCTTCTTGGTCTAGAAATGAGGGCATCCCACTGCCATTTAAAATGAAGCAGTTAGGGGCACCCGAGGGGCTCAGTCGGTTGAGCGTCCGACTTCGGCTCAGGTCATGATCTCACGGTTCGTGGGTTCGAGCCCCGCGTCGGGTTCTGCGCTGACGGCTCGGAGCCTGGAGCCCGCTTCGGATTCTGTGTCTCCCTCTCTCGCTGCTCCTCCCCCCCCCCAAATAAATAAACCTTAAAAAATTATTAATAGAATAAAACGAAGCGTTTATTTGGTGAATGCTGCACGTCAGCACCGCAAGCCTCCAAGGTTCTGGGTCCCGCGGGAACACAGATGTGGTCTCTGTCCTGTTGAAGTGATGAGTCCGTGGAGTGCAGGGCTCCGCACGCTATGGCCCATGGGCCAAATCTGGCCCGCTCTCTGTTTGAGTAAATAAAGTTTTATTAGGACACAGCCGTGCCCGGTGGTGTACATACTGTCTGTGGCTGCTTTCTCACTGCCACGGCAGAGTCGAGTAGTTGACAGGGACCCCATGACCCACGAAGCGCAAAGTATTTCCCACTGCCATTGACTGAAAAAGTTTGCCTGCTCCTGGACGAGCGGGGTCGACAGAGAAGCCTCTGCCAACAGGCCGTCCTTGGTCACCTGGGTGGCACGGTTGGCTGAGCGTCCACCTCCTGATTCTGGCTCCGGTCACGATCCCAGGGTCATGGAGGTGAGCCCCGCATCAGGCTCCGCACTGAGTGAAGCCTGCTTAGGAGTCTCTCCCTCTCTCCCTCTGCACCCCTCCTCTGCTCTCTCTCTGTCTCAAATGAAAATTTTTTTTAAAAAAGCTTCCTGTGTGGATTTCACTGCCCATTGATCCACGCGCTCAAAAAATTGTTGCAGACCTACTATGTGCAGGCCGTTATTTCCAGCCCAAAAAGACTCCCGGTATTTTCAAGTTCGGAAAAAGACCCACAGAGATTTCCGGTCCCAGATGATTTTAGAATTGCACGCGGCCACAGCAGTGATTCGGTTCCATTCCACCCGGAAAGAAGTCTTTTTTAAACGCTGGAGGAAGAAGGCAAAAGGAAGCATCCAGAGAAAACACAAAACTGCTAATTGGTAAA
Source organism: Panthera leo (assembly GCF_018350215.1). Taxonomy (NCBI): domain Eukaryota; kingdom Metazoa; phylum Chordata; class Mammalia; order Carnivora; family Felidae; genus Panthera; species Panthera leo. Next base: position 112,725,795 of record NC_056688.1, read on the forward strand.
TGGGAGAAACAAACCCCCAAAGTGCACGCAGCCTAGGATTCTTCAGAGCCCTGGGGCTTTGGAGAAGCTTCCTCCTTCTCACCTTCGTGTTCCCTGGGAAGAGAGGAGGTATCTGCGGGGCCTGGTGCCTACTCAGCAGTTTCTGGTGGTGCCCAGTGACATTTTCTCTGTTCAAAAACGAGGAAGAGTCTGGGGAGTCTGGGTGGCTCAGCGCATCAGCGGTGGAGCATCCGACTTCGGCTCAGGTCACGATCTCTCCATTCCGTAGTTCGAGCCCCACATCAGGCTCTGTGCGGATGGCTCGGAGCCTGGAGCCTGCTTCGGATTCTGTGTCTCCCGCTGTCTCTGCCCCTCCCCTGCTCATGTTCTGTCTCTCTCTCAAAAATAAATAAATGTTAGGGGCACCTGGGTGGCTCAGTCGGTTAAGCGTCCGACTTCAGCTCAGGTCACGATCTCACACTCCGTGAGTTCGAGCCCCGTGTCAGGCTCTGTGCTGACTGCTCAGAGCCTGGAGCCTGCTTCAGATTCTGAGTCTCCCTCTCTCTCTGCCCTTCCCCTATTCATTCTCTGTTTCTCTCTCTCTCTTAAAAATAAAAATTAAAAAACAATTTTTTTTAAAAAGAAGAGTCCCGCAGACCTTAACTGAGCAGTGAAAGCATCTCGGTGAACGCAGAGCTGCTGAACAAAACGCGGTGAGAAGCCACCTGCCACGCCGGCACCCACCAGCCTCCCTGGCCCTGTTCACCCGGGAAGGGGCGTTCCGTCGACGGCAACCCTCCTACAACACGCCCGTTTTCCAGACGCGCAAGCAGCCCTCGGGGAAGCTACCAACCTGCCTGCCTCCTTAGCCAGGGACGCTGGTGTGAGGGGTCTTCTCCTGGCAGCCTGGGCCATCACGACGCAGCACAATGGCACTGTGCTGTGATGCAGGGGTGGCCTTGGGGCCCTGCACCAACCCGGACAGCAGTCCTGGCCGGAGATGGCCCCGCACGCTGTCTTTAGCTGTTACGTTTGCCGTCGTGCTTTTCCTGGGCCCTGTCCTGGTTCAGTTGCTCTGGAGCCTGGGGCCTCCACGGAGCTGTCCTGCGGCAGGGACCCCAGCCCCCAGCCTGACCTGCGGAGGCCGCCGTCTAGGATGGAGAACGGTGGGAGCTGGTCGGAGGGCACGACTGCCGGACAGAGCTGCGCTCGGCCCCCGGCAGGGAAAGGTGTCGCTCTGGAGGAGGGCCCGGCGTCCTGGCCCGGACGAGGCAAGGTGGGAAGAGGCTGCGGGCCCCCTCTGTGGGCACCTTGCTGGAAAGGACGGTGCACGCCCAGAGCGGAGGGGAGTGGGCGTGGCCCAGCGTGGGGCTGGCACACACATCCCGTCGTGGCAGGTAGGGCTGAACAAACAGGCGGTTGGCTTTCTGGAACCCGTGCTGACTCAGGGGCACGACTTCTGCCGGTCGGCAGGCAGCCGCAGGCGCCACGGGGGGCGGTCAGCTTAACAGCCTTGCTTCTGTGTGTCGAGGGTCCCGCTGCATGTCTGCAAACGCCCCGGATCGGCCACCCGGATGCCAGCCCCCATCACCGGCGCCCAGAACCCGACTGGAGGAGTCCCCTTTCCCTCCAGGTCGCCGCTCTGAGCGCTGCGGGCTTGGAAACAGAATTCTACGTACAGGAAGAGATAAAAGGTTACGAACAAGCACCTGAGAGCAGAGAGGACTTACAGCTCGGCGGTTAAGCTCAAGGGTCCTGACGCGGGAGGCACGCTCTCAGCTCTCGAGGGGCCTGGAGAAAACGACGCAGACTTTGGAGCTGGGTTTCCTCCCACAGGAGAGGCAGGAACGGCGAACCCCTGGGGTCCGGGTGAGGACTGCGTGAGTCACCGCGTGGAAAGGACTTGGAGGGCGTGTGCCCCGCGGCTAGGGGCGGTAAGGGCGCGCGGGCTCTGGGCCGCCCTTCTGTCCGTCTGCACAGGGGCTCTCTGTCCCTGCTGCCAGCTCCCTGTGCCCCCAGGGGGTCTCCACAGAAAGCACCTGCAGCAGCTGCCGGCCCCCTGCCCGGCTTTTCTCCAGGGGCTCTTCCCCCAATGGTAAGACATGCAAAGCGCCAGGATGGTGACATTAACACAGCCCACACGTCTCGCCCAGATTCCTCGTGTGTGTGTGTGTGTGTGTGTGTGTGTGTGTGTGATTCCACGTGACTGTGTTGTAGCAAGACCTCATGTGTCCACCCCCGCAGTGCAGTTCCAGAACATTCCGTCACAAGCGTCCCTCCTGCTGCCCTTCAGAGCCACCCCACCCCACCCCTGACTCCTGGTCACCACGACCTGGTGCTACGGTTCCATCATTTTGTGACAAGAACCGCGTAGCACGTAACTCTGGGATCTGTTTCCTCCCTCTGTGGAATTCTCTAGCGATCCCTCCAAGTTGTGTGCATCGACCGTTACTCCTTTTTATCGCTGAGCTGTATTCCGCACGGCCAAGTCGGTTCGGCCGCTATGACAAGATACCACGGGCTGAGGGCTTGAGCAACACGACTTATCCTCACCCCCTGAAGGCCGAAGTCCAAGGTGAAGGCACTGGCTGGCTCGGGGCCTGTTCCCCGGTGTGCAGAAGGGTGCCTGCTCTCTGTGTCCTCACAAAGCAAAGACAGACCTCGTGTCTCTTCCTCTTCCTATAAGGACACTAATTCCGTCACGGGGCCCTATCCCCACGACCTCATCTGTCCCGAATTACCTCCCAAAGGCCCCATCTCCAAATACCAACCCATTGATGATGCGCTAGGGTTTCAACATACGGATGGGGTGGGGGGGAGGGACACAGACACTCAGGCCACAGCGCTTCAGTATGGACGCACCAGCTAGTTTGACCGTTGGCCGTGGAGAGACTTCTCAGCGATTTCTGATTTATTTCAGAGTCATTTCTCTGGGATAAATACCCAAAAGTACAATTGCTGGGCATATTGCCTATATTTAAAAATTAATAATGGAAGGAAAGTGCAATTGCAGAAAACAAACAGGGCGCCCCCACGCGTCCTGCCTTTAGGAGGGGCTGGCGGGGACAGGGCACTGCGGCACCGCCCCCCCCGCCCCCCTCCCCCCGCTCCCGTCCAGCCGACCCTCCCCAGGAGCCTCTTTCCTAAGAATTGTCAGGAAGATCTTTCCCCTTGATTTATGTCTTAGGATTTGCAGTGTTTCTCCTCACTGTGCAGTCACCTCTCCGGGCCTCCGTGGTCAGATTGCGAGAGGCAGGCGGGGGTACCTCCAAGGCTCGGCCACCTCTCACTGTGCCTCCCACATTCTTACTGCGCAGGGCACTGGCTTGTCCCTACGCCCTTTCTTTATCTCTAGCTCATCAAGCGACATGCCTTCAGGACTGCCTAGCTCCTGCAGAAGCCAGGCGGGAGCTGTAAGCACTGGTGAGCCCCTGGACCCCAACACGAAGGCGCTCGGAGGGCAGGGTGACAAGGCCCATGCCTCGTCGTGGAACTCTGCCACCAGCCAGGTCCCCCACTTTGGCAGGTGTCTCCTCCCCAGGGGCCCGCAAGTGTCCTGCCACTCGCATCCTGCGTAGCCCCCGCCCTCCCTCCCTGACTTTTGTAACAAGAGCAAACTAGAAGTTCACCCTCCCCAAGCTTGTGCTCCGGGCTGTGGTGGGGGAGGGGCAGACAAAGTAAGCCGGTGATGGATATTCTGTGCCTGGAGTGCAGGTTCCGTGAAGAAAAATAAGGCAGGGGCCCGGGGTTGAGCGTGTCAGGAAGGCCTCACTGCGAAGGGGACATTCGGGAAAGTCTCGAGGCCCTTATGGGAGCCACACGACGTCTGGGGAGGGGGCTCCAGGCGGAGGGAACAGCCCGTGCTCAGGTCTATAAGCTGCAGAGCACCGGGGGCCCTGGAGGACATTGCTGAGTCAATGCAGGCCCTTCAAACGACCTTGGCTTTTATTCTGCGTGGCGGTGACGTGCTCTGACTCGTGTTTAACAGGACCAGTCCGGCTCTGGGGCTAAGAACAGACCAGGCGGCCAGGCAAGAGGCAGGCAGGCCAGCCCTGGGGTTGCCACGGCACCACTCCAGCTGAGGGCGGGCGGAGGCTGGGGCTGGGGTCCCGGGGGGTGGCGGGAGGTGGTCCCGTGGGGTGGCCGGAGGTGGTCAGACCCTGGAGGCAGTTTGCAGGGGCCGCCTGTAGGACTGGCCTCTGGCTGGATGCGGGGGAGAGAAGGGAGTCAGGGACGATTCCATGTTTGGGTCCAGGAAACTACCAGGGCAGACTTACCACCCCTGAGAGCACATTCTGGGGGAGACATCAGGAGCTGCTGATGAGTGGAGCTTGAGACGCCTTCTAGACACCCAAGTGAGGTGTGGAGGGTGTATCTGGACATGTGCACGGGGTTCAGTCAACAGGCATCAGAGAGGGACCCTTGGAGGTCCCAGTGTTTGGGAGGTATGTAAAGTCTTGAGACAGGTGAGGTTACCTGGCTACCTGCCTGTCACCAAGAGCCCTTCTGAAGGATCCCTGTTCATCCAGGTGGCCATACTGACGACCCTCTGCAAACCCCCCATTCTGAGGTGACGGAAGCTGTCTGACGTGTGCAGGGTCCTTCCTCTCTGGTGACTCTCGAGAGGAGGGACGCCAAGTTTCTGGAAGCCACGCCCATCCACACCCATCCCACCCCTGTCCCCCAGTCACTGTGGTCTTCCCAAGCAACACCCAGGGCATGCTTTGCAAACACTCCCTCATAGATTTGAAGATCGGCGTTCGGTAAGGGGCAGGGGGGTTCTGTGCGTTAAGAGCAATCTGCCCTTCCCTAGAAAAGCAATACGCACAGCAGACTCACGCCTTAATACTGCACGGGGTATTCTACTCCACATCCAGAGACTCTGACTGCATCGTGGCCTGACCTTTTTTCTCCTCTCCTGACCTAACTGGCAAACAACACTCACTTTCAACAGAACCCCTCCTGCAGACGAGAAAGGTACGAGCCCATGCCTGGGCCCCTGTCCCTCCCGGAGTGGCTCTGTCCCGTGCACAGCAGCACGGAAACCCAGCCCCGACAGCTGCCGGAAGCACATCTCCAGGGCAGACCCCACCTCCTCCCTTGCCCGGATTCCCTCTTCTCCCTGGCCCGCTCAGGACGGAAGGTCTACAAATAGCTCAGATCTGCCCCAGTCACAGGCAGCATTCCTAATCTGTAATGCAACCCTACAGAGGAGTTACCGAAAAATAACATTTAATAAAAACACAGGAAAACAGATGATCAAATCAACCCACCACCCCGCCACGCAGCTCTCAGGAGTCTTAGCATGTGGGTGCATACATGTCTTTCCTGCAAACATCTCATGTAAACCTTGATTATAATCACGCTTGTAATTTCCAGACTGAATGGGAAGGCAGTGGAGGAGGGAGACCCTTAGCTCACCTCCCCCCCACCCCCCTGCCACCTCCACAGACACACCAAGGTTGCAGCTACCCATAGAGCAACTCTCTCCTTGCAGAACAGCTCGGCCACAGCTAAACATGTGCAGAAAAAGCCACATCAGGAAGGGTAGTGGGGCAGAGACACAGGCTGGTTGGGAACAAAACCCCCAGGGCAGGGACCCATCTGTGGGCGGGGAGGGTGGATACCTCGGCTTCCAGGTTCTTCCTGGGGAGCCAGGGGTTCAAGCCCCGCCTCCAGTACCCCGCCAGGATCTGCACTGGAAAGATGAGCCCCCATAATGTCTGGCTTTCAAAATCAGCCGGACTTGACTCTGGGAGAGCCGGAGGGCTACAGAAATGTAAGACCCTAGCTTCACAGGGCCAGCGTGCAACGTCGCTCAGTCCAAGACCCAGCACAGAGGCGGGGGCCATTCACGAAGGACATTTATCGACCAATTTTAGGACATGTTCTGGAGGGGCGGGGATCTGCAGGAACTTTCTCCAGGAACGGAAGCTCTGGTGGGCTACCATTTTCCTTGTCCTCTTTCAGCACCACTGGCCTGACGCCGGTGGGTGCGAATTCTGACACTCTCCATCTATCTCGCTAGCGCCGCTCACCCTGCCCCTGCATCCCCTGCACACAGGTCCCTCCAACCTGCTCACCCCAGCAGGCACCCCTCCAAAGTGGCTCCCGCCCCTTCTTAACTGGTGGCCAGTTAAGACCGGTGTCCCCCCACAGCAACGGCTGCCCTGCCACTGCCTGGACCAGCGCGCCTCCAAAGCCACTCCCGCCCCGGGAGGAGGGGGCAGCCCCGCCCACCAACCCACCTGCAAAATCGCGGCCGGTCCCGCCCACCAGCTTGACCGCGAGGTCGTGACCGGCCCCGCCCACCCTCGCGGGCGCACGTGCAAAGTCGCAGCCGGCCCCGCCCACCAGCCCACCAGCAAAGACGAGGCCGGCCCCGCCCACCGGCTCACCAGCAAAGTCGAGGCCGGCCCCGCCCACCAGCATGCCTGCAGTCGCGGCCGGCCCCGCCCACCAGCCCACCAGCCCACCAGCAAAGTCGAGGCCGGCCCCGCCCACCGGAGCGCCTGCAGCAAATGGAGCCCAGTCACCACCCAAGGATACCCCTGGAACACCTGCTTCTGGTGACCAGGGGGGACTGCGCTTCTGAGACCCACAGGACGCCCTCCGCAGCAGGCCACCACCTTCCAGCCCAGGAGATGTGGCTGAACTACAGAGACACGCACAGCGAGGCGGACACAACAAAGCGACGTGGGGATTACATTCCACACTGAAAAACAACTCACTCAATTAACCTCTCGAGCTGACTTAAAGGGGCAAGGGGCGTACGTATAAGCCTCCGTGCACACATGCTGAAACTGCCTTCCAGAAAGGCTGCATTGTCAGTGCGCAGTGCTGGCCTACTCCCAACCTGAGCAGAGCCGGGCTGGGGGGGAGGGGGGAGTTGATGAAACTTGCCAGTGGGACCAAGAAGACCAAGTGTCGCACGGTGTTAACTTTTATTCCTCGAATCACTGGAAACACCGACCGGCTTCTCTGATCTTCGTGGCTCGTTTGCAGTTTGCATTTCCTGCCACTCATGAGCTCACTTTTGTCTCGTGCCCGGCGGCAGGATGGGAGGCAGAGAGGCTGGAGGGACCGGGCCGCGGGCCTGGGGACGCTGGAAGACGCGCAGGGGCCCTCCCCGAGAGACTCCGGAGGAGTGGGGCCCCGCCGGCCTATGCCTTGATTTTAGTCTTGTTAAGACTCCTTTCTGAACTCTGACCTCCAGACCCGTGAGAAAATAAATGTGTGTCGTTTTCAGCCACCAAGCTGGAGGCCACTGCAGGATTGGAAAGGTTACTGCAGGATTGGAAACAAACATCGCTGCATTTGAGCGTGGCCTCTGCCTCTCGTTGGTTGTGTCACTGGGGATTGGCCGCTTCAAACCCTGAGCTGCTCTTAGCACCGTCAGCCCGCCAGCCCCGGGGGGCAGAGGCCCGTGCTCACAGGGACCAGAAGGCAGGCAGCTGTTAACATTTCACGGCACACCGCGGGGGCCAATACGGCGGGTTCCAGGAGAAGGGCCGCTGTCTTCCAAGGCCCAGTGGGGAGGAGGATGTGCCACGTTTAAGCTCGTGGGCAGCGGCCCCTCTGGATGAGGCCGCACAGGTTCCGGCGGCCGCCCTGTCCTGGGGGCTGCTGACGCCCGGCGAGGCCCAAGGGAGGCAGACGGACCCCTTTCCAGAGCGGCGCCCCCTCCCACCTCGCCACCGGCCACGAGCCTTCACCATCCCTTCTGTGCCGGCCCCCCTGGGGCCCGGGCCAGCCCACCTGGCCGTGGGGGTCCAGCAGCCCCTCTCCCAGGGAGGAGGCAGAAGGCAGGCCGTGTTCCCAGAGGCTTCGCCCCTCCCGAGAACTTCCTGTGTCTTGTAACACAGTGGCCCCCGTGGTCCAGTCTCACGGCTCACAGAGGAGGGGTTCCCAGGCTCACCCTGCCCTTGCCTGGAGAAGCAAGCTGGGCCTCTTTTGCATGACGCAGGGGCAAGAAGGGTCACGGCCCAGCCTCGCAACTGCCGAGCACACAGAACACGGATCAGCACAGCCCGGCTCGGGAGAGCTACCACGAGCGAGACTGGGCTAGCGGGCAGGGGCAGATCCAAGACTTGGACCCACAACTCTTCTGCAAACAGCCTGAGAAGCCCTCTCGAAGCAAGCCATGGAAATAGTAATTGCCTACTTCTCAAATGGGAAGCCAAGGCACAGAGAGGGTAAGTCGCCTGATCTAGGTCACACAGCCGCTCCACGCCGGACCCAGGGTCAGAGCTCACAACCAGCACGCTCTAGCCTCTCTGAAATGAATCCACTCCGTGTGAGAGGAAGAGGAGGGTCCGCTCTACTCAGGACCATCCAGGACACTGGTTCCCCAGGCTGGCCAGTATTCACACATGTGGCTTGTGATAAACAGGATGCCTGGGCCTCCCCGCAGCCCAGGGCTGGAATGGATAGGTGGCAGGGGTGGGGGGTGGTGAGCAGCAAGGTGGAAAACCACCCTCCAAGCTGGCCTGGGTGGGGCCCGAGCTCTCATCTCTCACCGGTTTCGGGCTGTTGGGGAAGCCACCAGCCTGTTCTGCCTGTTCCTAAGGGAAGCAGGGGAGGCCCCACCCAGCCCCGCCCGCCGCCCTGCTCACACATCCTTCCCGGCTGGTTTCTCCAGGCAGGAGGCAAGCCTGGTGCCTGCTTCCCGGCACCTCTGCCCACTCCACGCTGGGATTTCTTCCTTTGGCCGGCGGTGGGGGGGAGGCTGGCCCCGGTCCCCTAAATACCCACCGTGAGTGCCCACAGCCCTGAAGCAGTGCCCCAGCAGCTCATCACCCCTCTACGTACCGGAAACGGAGCCCTCACGTCCGGTCAGGCCCAATCGGGAGACAGAAACCACGCAGAAGTGTGGGCAGGGCAAGTTTAATATAAAGAATTACCAAGTCAACGAAGGCAGTAATGCTTAAAGAGTTTTCAAGAAAACCCTAGGGTCCAGGGCAAGCGCCCAGAGTAAAACAATTCACCTGGAAGACATCCCCCTCTTCAAGGCTGGGATTCAGATCTCGCTGCAGAAGGCCCCCTGGATGGTACACAGGTTCTCTGGGTCGCCTGAGCCGATGTGTGCGGTCCCCAGGCACGCAGGCAGAGCCCTTGCAGAGGGCCGGCAGGCCGAGGCTGGCGGCCGGATGCTCAGAGGGCCGGACACGGGGAGCCACGGCCGGTGCCGGGACCTCGGCATGCTCTGGGCGTGCGCCTTGGCTGTCCCCCCACTGCACCCCCCAAGCCGTGAGAGACCAGGGAATGAAACGGAATCACCGAGACTAGAAACAGAAGCCCCCTTCTTGGTGCGGCGCGCCTCCAACTGATTCAGAGAGACTAAGTGGCAGGGAGCCGAAGATGTCCGGGCAGCACAGGAGCTCGGGCTGACGACACGGAGGACAGACGTTGTCATCGCGGGCTGCCCGAGGCGGGCGGGGGCCCCCACCTGCCCGCGGAACACCCGTGGGAAACGCTGGTCACTTCTGCCAGTGGGCGCAGGCCCTAGAAACCCCCAGGGCTCGCCCAGGGACAAGGGGAGGGGACGCACCAAGCGACGCCTCGCAAGCTCCTGGGGGGAGGCGGGAGGCAGCCCCGGCAGGCCGGGCTCGGGGCCCCTCCCACGGGGCGGGGCTTCAGAAGATCCCGGGCAGCAGGCGGTGAGGCACGGCGGCGGTATAACGCGCCCAGTCGCTGCCGTACTTGCTGGCACAGCGGTGCTCGTCCCGGAGGCAGCGGTGGGTCAGCAGGACGGTCATGTAGATGATGTAGAAGTAGGGCAGCAGGTGGCCCCCGCCGCAGGCCAGGCAGTACGCCAGGCTGCCCATCAGGTCGCCCGTGTAGTTGAGGTGGCGGGCCACGCCCCAGAAGCCGGACACCAGCAGCTTGCTGTGGTGCCTGCGTCCGTCGGCCGACGTGTAGGAGCACTCGATGACCCTGGGCTTCCTGCCCCAGATCAGGCAGCGGCCGTCCGTGCGGCGGAACAGGTCCTTTTGATGGTTGGCCATCCGGAAGATGTAGTAGCCGAGCAGCCCCAGCAGCAGGACGCCCGCGGCGTGGGGGGCGGACAGCTGCACCGGGTGATAGACCAGGTACAGGCCCTGCGGGGCGAGAGGGAGCAGCACGCCCTGGGTTCGCATCCCCCGATAGCCGCCCCGCCACCCCACACGCCGGTTTCCTCTTCCGCGAGTAACAGCACCCGCCGCGGCGCATGGCAAACGGATCCGCGTACCTACCTGCCTTCCCACCTGTCCGCGTACCTACACGCACACGCACACGCACATCATACGTAGCCTAAGCGTAACATACGATAGAAGTATCATATGAATGTAATTTTATGACGGTCCACTGGATGCCACCTTGGCGAGGCCACGGTGCCCAGATAGCTGCCGTGAAGGTATTTTTTGAGATAAAATAAAACTCAAACTGGTAGACTTTTGAGTAAAGCAGCTTGTTCTCTACCCTGTAGGTGGGCCTCATCCAATCAGTTGAAGGCTTAAAGAAAAAAAAAAAAAAAAAAAAAAGGCCAACCTCCGGCCAGAACGAGACTAGATTCCGCCAGCAGACGGCCTTCAGACTCCAGCCGACTCTAACATCCTTGGACGGCCAACCCGCTGGCCGCCCTGAAGATTTCGGACTTGCTGGGCCCCATGATCACATGAGTTAGTTACTGCTTCTCTCCTGTGTGTGAATATGTGTATATATGTGCGAATATATACACACATACGTATACAGGCATACATTCAGTTGTATGCATACACATAGATGTGCATAAACACCCCACTGGTTCTGGGTGTGGAGAGAATTCTAACGCAGCTGTGATGTGATATGACACATGTGATATATATGATATGATGTGATGTGATACATATATGATGTGATATATGAAATGATACACATACAACATACAAAGAGAGGCCGAAACAAGGCCTGGTTCACAGTGAGAGACACAGATGTGTGATCGCACACACTCATGATCTATGCACGTTTGTACATGTACACGTTTGATCTGTTATCGTTCTGTTCACAGAATCGGGGAGCCCGGGAGCGTGCGAGCAGCCAGGTGGAGACACGGGTCCCGGGCAGACGGCGACGGGCACTCAAGGGAGGACCTGGAGTTATAGACGGCACGGGGACGGGGCACCCGGAGCCCCAGCCCAGCTCTGCTGCGACTCCCCTGCTTCCCCGGGGGCCCCTGGTTCCGGATGCTGCACAGAGAGGATCAGCCAGTTCACGTCACTGGGCCTCGCACGACCGGCTGTAAGCACGGAACCCCTCGCCCGTGTGGGCCCGGCGCAGGTCACCGAGCCTTCCCACCTTGGTTCCTGCCACTCTCGCGCAACCTGCCCAGGCAGCCACCCTGCTCGCTGCCGGCTAAGCGAGAGCCCTGACCACACCCTCCCTCTGACCCCGGACGTCCTCACTCACATGAGCAGGTGGCACCCGGCCAGGGTGTCCAAGCTGCCGCAGCGAGCGCAGCAGAGCCGGGGCTCTCGCGGGAGCTGGGAGGGCGCGGGAGCCTGATGCGAGGCCCGCCCCCCGCACCCCCCGGCTGCCCCCGAGGCAGCCCTGCGTGGTGTGCCGGGCGGGCGGATGGGGGTCAGCGACCGAGCAGCCCGGCCACACCGCCAAGCGCCGCTCCGGTGCCCCTGCGCGGCCTCGCCCGGCCCCGACACGGCGCTGCCCTCCTTTTCCAGGGATGTCTGGGGCCATTCAAGGCCACCTCCCCCGCCGGTGTGAACCCCGGTCCCTGCGGCTCCCCAGGCCAGGCCTCTCCTGAGGACTCCAGACTGCTGTTCCTTGGCACAGGGTCTCCCCCTCAGAGCCCTGGCCCGACGTCCTCCTGAATTCTCCGTGCAGTGAGACGGCACGTGCCAGCCCACCCATCTGGAACGTCCTCACCCGCCAGCCTCGCCGTCCCGCTCTCAGCCAGGCCGTGGTTATCTCCGGGTGCGTTTGCCAGCTGCCAGTGGCAGGCCGGGGGCTCCTCCTGGGCCCTCCCTCAGGAGCCGATGACCCCACTTCTCTCCAGCACCCCTTCCCTGCACCGGGCTGCCTGCTGCCTGGCCTCTCCCACCAGCCGTGAGCCCGAGGCGGGCAGGGCCCACACATGTCTCCTTTGCTCCCACGTCCCCATCACATGCCTGGTGCCACACAGACCCTCGTGAAGTATTTAAGGAACAAAAAAAGGTAAGAAATCCTCTTTTCCTCTAAGCATTAAGATTTGAATAAGTGTGAATATGAATACCACCCCCCATCACCCAGTTCAGCCAAATTATTCCTTTTTACCGAAAGTCTACACCCTGTCATCTTTCTTAAGTGTCATGGGCTGACCTGTGTCCCCCCCAAATCCCTATGTTGGAGCCCTGACCCCCAGGACCCCAGAATGTGAACCTATCTGGAGAGTGGGTCTATTAAGAGTAAGCAAGGTGTCACGGGGTCACCGGGGTGGGCCCTGAACCCGTGTGACCGGGGTCCTTGTAAGAAGAGGGGATCAGGGGTGCCTGGATGGCTCAGTTGGTTAAGCATCCGACTTTGGCTCAGGTCATGATCTCACGGTTCATGGGTTCGAGCCCCGCATCGGGCTCTGTGCTGACAGCCTGGAGCCTGCTTTGGATTCTGTGTCTCCCTCTCTCTGCCCCTCCCCCACTCAACGCTCTGTCCCTCTCTCAAAAATAAATAAATATTAAAAAGAAAAAGAAGAGGCGATGAGGACCCAGACACACGCAGAGGGACGACCCCGTGAGGGCACAGGGAGAGGACGGCTGTCCACGCACTAGGAGAGAGGCCTCGGGGGAACCCAGCTCTGCCCACGCCTGGACCTCGGGCTCCGGCCTCCGGGACGGGGACAGTGGCTGTTGTCCACGCCTGTCCATGGTATGTGTCCCGGGGCCCAAGCTCACTAATGCACCAAGCCTCCTTCTTCCTGGAAACGGGGCAGCCTCCCACCTCCAGCCTCAACTGTCCCCCACTTGTGCAAGAGGGGATCTCAGCACGTGCTTGGCTGTGTCTGCTGAGGGCCGCCCTGGGCGTGCCTGGGGACCAGACAGCTGCAAGCCCCACCGGGCCAGCCACCCCGCTCCTCACCTGCAGCGTGTAGAGGTACGGCAGCCAGACGCAGTCCCCCCAGCCCAAGTACCACCCAAAGTGGTCGTGGCAGATGTCAATGGTTTTCAGGTACCAGGCTTCGTTCCAGAAGAAGTCCAGCACGTAGATGGCCTACAAAACAGGACCCGTCACGTGCCGGCCACGGCCACCAAGGGGCCCCCGGGAAAACCACGCCCGCGTAGATGAGGAGATGGCACGCGGGGTGTCCCCGAGCTCCTCGGTGACGTGCTCCACGGGGCTGGGACGTGGGGGGCCCGGGAGGCCAGCGAGGGAGCCCTTAGCCTGAGAGAGCCTGCCGTCTAAGTGGATGAGGGCCCACAGACAGTGACCGAGAGGGACGCCCAGCAGTGCCCCGGCCGGTGATGCCCAGGCTGTGGCGCTCAGAGAGCAGGTCGCACACCGTGGAGGCGCTGGGGACAGCCCACGGGGAAGGTGCCCCACACGCCAGGGCCCACGCCGGCATGGAAGTCCTTCGCCCGGCAGCCCCTGCAGCCGGCACAGCCAGGTGGCCAGCGACCTCTTACGCAGGTGTGGAAAAGGTGAGAATGAACCCCTCACACCCCACCTGAGACCCACGGGGACCACGTGGGGAAGACGCTTCAGAGGCCACAAACCATGGACGTGGCCAGGACCACCACATGCTTGAGCCGTTAACAGGCGTCTCCCGGGAAAGAGGCCCCGAGCCCAGTGAGGCCGCAGGGCCGGTGTGGCGCCCGGCAGACAATGAGGGACCTTTCGCTGCGTGCTCGCTAGCCCGCTCCCCAGAGACGCACGGGCAGGGGGCCGACTCCCTTCTAAGAGCAGTGGAGTGAGGTTCTTCAAGACGCATCTGGCTTTCAGGATTTCCCGGGGCCCAGCAAGCCTTGGAGCTCCCTCCCCGTTGGCCGCAGACAGGCTACCTGCAGGACGTTGACCAGGACCATGGCGTTGGTCACTTGGCCGTAGAGCTCCCGCTGCTTGGCTGCAAAGGACAGGTTGATGAGGGTCCAGGCAACGATCCCAGGGCGTCCGTTGAAAAACAGCTTGAAGTCGAACCACTTCCCGATTCGGGGGTTAAACTCAATGCCCATCATGTAGTCGTAAAAGAAATTGCCTGTGAATTTGCTTGAAAATAGAAACAGCAGATACGTTTCGCTAAGGAGCCCGTCTCGCGACAAGGGGCCCGTGTGTGCACGTGGACAAGGGTGTCGAGCCTGGCCCTCGCGTCAGCTCAGGGATGCGGGCAGCCGGAGGACGCACACCGGTCCCTCTCGCTTCCCAAGGCCTCCCTGCTCTCCCTTGGCACTCGGCTACGGCCCGGCAGAGCCACCCCGAGACCTGGCACCTGAGATGCTCGCCGCGTCCCACGAAAGCGCACACTTTCTGCTTAAGTCTTCCCTCAACCAGCTGGGCTTCTCCCCACCCTCCTCCAGGCCCCCTTGAGGCCTGGCGTGGCTGAGCTGCCTAACTAACTAGCTTGACTTCACGAAGATTTTGTTGCATAGCCAAGCATGCAGTTTGCGGTGACTCCCGAGGCCCGGGGCCCCACGGGCAAGTGAAATTATAAATCCCGCCCAGGTAGAGAGTGAGCAAGGGTGGCGAGTCCAGAGCAAGGTGCCTGGCTTGGGGGCCCACCACCAACCCTTGCTGGACATTCGTTGCCCTGGTTCCTCCCCCACAGCCCTCCCCAGGGGTGACCAGAGAATCAGCCAAGATGACTGATATGGAGACCCTCCTCGCGAATAACTTGCAGACACATAGGGGTTTCTGTGTTAATGGCAAAAACGTTTTCACGTCCATGTGCCTCGGTTATGTTAAGTAAAAAAAGCAAAATATACAAAATCTACAACAGGCGATTGATTATAAAGCAGCAAAGACGATTAGCATGAGCCACAGAAGATCAGCCTCATTACCTAATTACCACACGGACCACAAAGCACCGTCATCCAGAGACATTTCCCAAGAGCAAGAGTTAAAGGAAACACATTTTCTTTTTATTTGGGCCCCTAAATGTATTTGGGACTAAAATGTAGGCACCCAAGCATAAGAATCTTGTTTGTGACTGCTTACACCCATCTACAGGAGGAACCCCACCAACATCTGTTGTTGGAGGGAGGGATGAATGGAGGGATTGAAGGAGCCAGGGATGAAGGATAGGGGTGGACAGGTGGATGAACAAGTGGGTTGAATGGAATAGATGGACTGAATGGGTAGATGGGTGGGTAGGTAGATAGATGGATTGACGGATGGATGCATTAGATGGATGAGTGGGTAGGTGGGTTAGATAGGTGGGTTAGATGGATGGGTGGATGGGTGGGTGAATGGGTGGTTGGATGGATGGATGATGGTGGATGGATGAGTGGGTGGATGGGTTAGATGGATGGGTGAGTGGATGGATGGATGGATGGATGGATGGATGGATGGATGATGGTGGATGGATGGATGGATGATGGTGGATGGATGGATGGATGATGGTGGATGGATGGATGGATGATGGTGGATGGATGGATGGATGGATAGGTGGGTGGGTGGATGGATAGGTGGGTGGGTGGATGGATGGGTGGGTGGATGAATGGGTGGGTAGGTGGGTGAATGGGTGGACAGGTGGATGGATGAATGATGATGGATGGATGAGTGGGTGGATGGATTAGATGGATGGGTGGGTGGATGGGTTAGATGGATGAGTGGTTGGTTGGATGGATGGATAGATGGATGGATGGGTGGGTAGGTGGATGGGTTGGATGAGTGGGTGGGTAGGTGGGTGAATGGGCAGATGGATGGATGATGGTGGATGGATGGGTGGATAGATGGATAAAGAGCTAGGTGAAGAGAAGGCTGGCTGTGGGGAGCACAACTGTCAAACCCAAGACTTCCATGAGAAGGCACGAACCAGTAGGGCTCTCCCTGGGAAGTGCTACACTGAAGCCACCGAGATAACCACACTCCTCACTAAGATTGTTTCGGGCCACACTCATGTTCCCAAATGGAAGCAACGGGCTGACTTCCCTGCTCCCATGACAGCCCTACAGGCGACGACTCGGCCAAAGATGGACTTGGCCACCTTCAACTGCATGCTTCCTAAGGCAGAGGAAGGCCCCCAGACACATAGAAAGGATGTTCCCCAGAATCAAGCGGGTTCCATCAGGCTCCCCCTTCAAGGATTCTCAATCCTCGGGGCTTCACGACTCCTATCCCAAGGTCACAGAGAAAGGTTAGGGGTGGAAGCATCCGCATCCCACGTTAGGCTTGACCAGCCGCCGAAGAACGTACCAGTCTTTGGCATTGGTGGGGAAGAAGTAGCCCTTGATCATTGCGAAGGTGGAAACTGCGTAGCCGAGGATGTTGGCGCACCACAGCAGCGGTATCCAGTTGTCGAAGATGATGGTGGGGGAGAACAGCGACAGGAAGTGCGAGTTTGCAAACCAGAGAAGGTGCGTGATGAGCCACGCCTGCAGGCCGTTGATTTCATACTTGTTAATAACCCCTGCAGAGCGACGATTTAAAAATCAAAGCGTTTCCGCTTGAAAACGGCAGGCCAGACTAGGCCCTACTTGCTTCCTGGGCCTCGGCTGCTGCTCGGGGGCCCATCTGGGACACCCAGGCCAAGGCCCGGAAGCCGGTCAGCTTCCCCTACAGCTCGGGGCCCCGGGTCAAAATGCCAGCAGCACACATCACGCTGTTAGTCCGGGGATTAACTGCTCCTGCTTTCGGGGTCCTTGGACGAGGGAACGGGCAGACTCACCCTTTGGTTCTGATTCTCCCTAGTGAGCTCCGGCTGGGGGGCCAGTGGGTGGGTAGGTGGGTGAACGGGTGGATGGATGGATGCAGTTCGCTAGGGAGTGAGGGTGCCCCTAACATACTTGTCAGCAAGCACCACAGCCTCCCCGCGGCCCTGGGGGCTGTCTGCAGGCAGGGACAGGGGTGGCGTCCCCCCCTGCAGGGCTCTTGGTGACCTGAACAGGAGCCACCCCTCCTGGACGCCGCTGGTGGCTGCAGTGTTCTCGGCGGGGAGATGCTCCAGGATCCCAGCTGTGACAACCGGCCGTGGGGCCGGGGACCACTCAGCCCTCTGTTCACCGAAGGGCCTGATGTTCCAACTCACGGCCGGGTCAGTCCCAGGCTGCCCTGAGACGATCGGGGCCCGGGGCCGCGGCAGTGGCCGAGCAAAATTCACACTCATTTTGTCACTTTGTCACACTTTCAAGTGTGAGCACACCTGGGGACGGGAGCCGCCTGGGAGAGGGCAGGCCCCATGAGACAAAGAGGCAGGGAGAGGAGAAGGGAGGCCTGCGGGCTCAAGTTACCTGCGGGGGTCACGGCGCCCTCTTGAACGCCTCCCACGTAGCCGGGCAGGAACTTATGGCAGAAGTCAGGCAGCGCCGAGTACAAAAGCACCTGCGGTGGGGATTTTAAGCTGCTTGACCCATGGCCTGGGGGGTCTGCTTGACCCTTGCCTTCGTTAACCGACGTGACCCGTGGCCGAAATCCAGGTGACGGTCGGGTACTCCTTCCGGAAGAGTGTGTGGCTCTGGAGCCCTGGCGGCAGGCAGGCAGGCCGGCCGGGGGCTCTGGAGGGCGAGGAGCCCCGAGCAGGAAGTTCATTACCGGCCGAAAGCAGCAATGCAGTCTCCCTGCAGGAGAGCCCACGAGCCCTTCCCGCTCGCATTTCTGGAGCCATTTAAAAATTTGCAAGAATTCCCGGCCGTACAAGTCGCCCTCGTGACACGTTTTCAGTGTCATTTAGCGCATTGACACAGTGAGCAAGCACCACCACCCGGAACACATTCACCACCCCCATTAGCAGTCGCTCCCCAACCCCTCCCGCTGCCCCCCCAACAACCATTAACCCACTTTCTGTCTCTACGGACGTTCGCACCCTGGTGTTTCACATAAATGGAATCACGGCGCCCTGGGGCCTTCCGTAACTGGCTCCTCTCGCTCAGCGAACGTTCTCAAGGTCCACCCACGCTGTAGCACAGGTGAGCGCTTCCTTCAGATGGCTGCGTAACGTTTGTTTTAGCCGCTCGGGCACTGATATCTCTACTTTTAGGCTTCTGTGATTCCTGCTGCCCCTTCTCATCTTTTCACCCAGAGGGACCAAGAGACCAGAAATGAGAGGGGCTCTAAAGCCCAAAAGCTGGCACCCTGAGGAGAAACCGCGACGAACGGCTGGAGCTTTCCTCTAGGGCAGGAAACCCGGGGTGTGGAGGGAGCCTTCTCCCGCCACCTTTTCCCTGGATTCAGATGATAAACAGCTCTCCCTGTTCACCAGGTCCTCTGTGCAAACAGCTCCTTCCTGGTGAACTTCTGGTCTCAAAGGCCAGTGGGGTCACAACGGAGTCGAGGACGTCCTTGGCCAGGACCGTGTGGCCACCTGCTGGGAACACAGGCCTTGGCTTTGCCGAGTGGGGTCTCTCGTAACCGAGAGCGTACCTCTGGGGGCCAGAATGCTCCTTCTCAGGGGCTACTGATAAGATACACTTCCCGTCGTGCATGGAGCTTCCCCGGGCCAGCCCTGCCTCACACCCTCCCACAGGGTCTCGCTCCCTACTTCTCGGCATGTCCCTGCAGGGCTGCACACGCCCCTGAACTACGGGGAGGCTTCCACCGAAGGTGCGTCAGACACCGTGATGCCCTGCCGGGTCCCGGGAAGGAGAACGCCAACCCGAGCCCAGATCCCATTTCCCGGACCAACGGCCAGGACTCTCCCGGCCGGAGGGACGCCGCACGCCCGCCGTGCCCCAACCACCCTCCAGGGAGGCTGACCTGGAACGTGACCCACAAGGCGTAGAGCTGGGCCGCTTCCTTTGTCACGGCCGGCGTCTTGGCCCAGATGTCTGCGAGATGAACGCGCCCAGTGGCGACGTCCACCACGGGGGCAGTGAGGGAGCAGCCGTACTGGTCGCACGCCATGATGAAGTAGTATACGATGAAAGGGGCCAAAAGCAGCAGAAAGAGGACACTGGCCAGCGAAAACCAGTCCACCTCCCTGCAACAGCAGATGGCAGGCGGTCACGCGGGGGCCCCCCCTGGCCGCGTGGCCTCCTCGACAATGCACCGCACGTGCGGACGGGTCCCGTTGTTTCCAACAGCCGTTCGCTCTCAGTGCAAAGGGCTCCCCATTGCCTGCAGGAACCACTCAATGTGCGTGCTCCACCGCCAGCTCCGGGGAGACTGACGGATCTGCGGACATCCACAGGAAGCCCGGAACCCGGAATACGAACGCTGGGAGGCCTTTCGCGACCCACAAGGCCAGAGGCTCTCCGGTTCCGGGCCGCGGGGGCCACTCACCCACTCCCGAGTCCCCACGCTCTCCGATCCAAGGAGGATACAGACAACAGGATACTGCGCCACCAGAGCCAGCCCGTTTTAGCCAGCTTTTCATTCCTTCTCCAATCCCTTACTTTACAAAATGGGCAACGGCTTATCTGGGGCTTATCTGGCTTATCTCTCGTTAGTCTTAATGATAAAACTCGTGTTTTTGATAGGTCCGTAAGATCCCAAGGGTTGGCCACCTCTCACTAAGATCTCGCTCCATTTTCTAGTTGGGAAGACTGTCAAGGCCTTACCAGGCACGGCCCCACTGCCCCTGAGTGGCAGCCCCATCGTTGGCAAAGCTGTCCCGACTCTTGGTTTGGGGAGCGTCGGGCTGGGACTTTGCAGCCATTGGGCCCTGAGGAAAGAAGACACGTCCTACTCAGATCGTCCCACAGAGAACAGCCACCATTATCTCCCACATCTGCCCCTGTTCGTAACTTCTGCAGGACTGGCTCTTCTACTAGCCTACTCGCTACCTTGTTCTAGATGGCAAGTTCCAGGCAGGGAAGAGATCATAGACTGCACTTCAGTCTCTCTCTCCTGGAATCCACAATAACCTCCCACCTGGCCCTCCTACGTCTCTCGCTCATCTTGATTAATTCTCCAGGTTGCGGCAGAACGCCCTCTTACCGCATGAACCGGGTCAGCCATGGCTCAGAGGCCTCTTGCGATCTGCTCCTGCCTGCTTTCCCCCCTACCCCCACCCCTTTCTCCTCATACCTTCCAATCCAGGCACACGGGGTCTTTAACGCCCCTTGGATATGGTTCATCTCGTTCATGACACCTGCTGCTTCTGCTTAGAACTTAATTTACAGGTCTCCTCATTCGGGGCTTTTGTAAAATGGCCCCTCCTTAGTGTGACTTTTTATATTTCCTGGAGTTAATGGGCGCCCCACTTTTTCCATTTGCGAAGATTTCTATGCGTCTATCGCTAATGTTTTTTTGTGAATGCTCTACCACAGCTAATGTACATACCAGCAACTTTTCTACATATTCAAACAATAAAATTTATCATTTCCATGCCCCCTCTCCCCCATAGCCATTCATCTTGAACCAATATACAAGCCAATCAGTGCTTCTACACTGCCTGTAGTCCCCTGTTGAGGCACTCTACCTGCTACTTTATTTTCTCATGTTCTCATTATGTAGAATTCTTTAATTTATTTGAGTGCATGTCTATTGACTGCCTCCCTCCGTTAGAATGTAAGCTCCCCAAGGGCAGGAACCACGTGTCCTATCCATTGCTCTACTACCAAGTCCTAGGACAGTGCATTCAATAAATAATCACTCCAAAAAAAAAGGTGAAAGAACTGAACTTGTCCAAGGGAAAGCAGTGACATCTACGCTTCCAGAATAAGTTCTAACAGTGAAGTTTCAAAACATTGGAAGTAAGAAAACATGATTTTAAAGACTTTTAGAGAAAAGCTCTAAAAGAGGGGCGCCTGCGTGGCTCATTCAGTTGAGCATCTGACTTCCGATTTTGGCTCAGGTCATGAAATCATGGTCATGGGATTGGGCCCCATGTTGGGCTCTGCACTAAGCATGGAGCCTGCTTGGGATTCTCTCTCCCTCTTTCTCTCTGCCCCTCCCCCTGCCAAATAAATAAACAGTAAAAAAAAATCCAGGATTAAGAATCGTATCAGCAACCATTGGATTCTAGAAGACAATGATGGAAAACTTTAAAAACTTTGAGGGAAACTTTTTTGCAACCTAGAATTCCATTTGCAGGTTAATTATTATTCGGAGAAGACACAGGATCCAAGAAAACTACAAAAAGAAAGCCGAGAGAAAGGATGAGGGGATGAGAACTGTGCAGTGCACCAGACAGTAACCAGTCCACCTTGGTACAAAATGAATGGCTACAGCAGAAGGGAGAATGGAAATGATGAATTTTATTGTGTTAGAGTGTGTAGAAAAATTATGGATATATATGAAGCTCTGTTATAGCATTCAGGAAAAAAAATGACAGATGCATAAAAACCTCAGTAAGTGGAAAAAGTGAGGCAATCACGAACTCCAGGAAAAATAAAAAGTCATACAAAGGGGAAAAACAACAACAAACACCATAATTGTAGTACGTTAGTTGGCTTAACAGTAAATACTAGCAACTTTGTCATAACAACGTAATATCTGGCTACGGGCTGGTAGATGTTTGGATGGAGAAGGACATGTGAAGTTGGGAGTGACAAAAGCAAATCATTTAAAAATAAGCGGGTAAAAACAGCAACACAGAAGTAACTACAAGAATGAAAAGTATTTGCTTCTGGGAACGAAGACTATGGGATGAAGTGGGGAGCTGTTTATTCTATGCATCAGCCTTTTAACACTAATTTCTTTTGGAAAAAGTGAGCATGAGTTACTTTAATACAAAGGTACATTCATTAAAAAAAAATTTCAGCGACAAAAAGCATTTTCATTTGCAGTGGGGAACTGTACCCATTATCACTTAATTTTCACAGGTTAGTTTATGGAATGTCTGTCTATGATGTGTACAAGGCAGGGTGAAGAACTCTTTATGGACCTTCCAACTCTATACCCCCAAAACCGAATACAGAGCCTGGTGCATGGCAGTCACCTTGATTAAACATGGTAGAAAACTGCAAAACGGCCAGAAACCTATAGGCTCGGAACTAAGTGTGGTAGGGGCTTCTGGCTGGCTCAGTCAGTGGGGCATGAGACTCTTGATCTCAGGTTGAGAGTTTAAGCACCACGTTGGGTGTGGATCCTACTTTAAAAAAAAAAAAAAGAACTAAGTGTGGAAAGGCCAAACAGAAAACGCTGCTAAAAGGAAAAAGTGTATCTTCTACAGGTTAAAATAAGCCCAAATAAGTATTTTTTGAGATTATAGAATTCATTCACCCAGGAGTCCCCTCAGGCATAAGCAATGAATCCTATAATAAACGTGTAAGTCATATTCTTGGCAAAAGGTATGTGGAAACAGGGGAGAGGGAGGTATTTGGGGTATATTTTATTTTATTCCTAAGACTCACAGACAGGAGTTGATGAACCAGCTGTCTACTTTTTCAAAGCTAAAAAGTCACTGTCTATGCCCATGAACAACGGTGCTGAGACATGCTTACCTCCAACCTCTTGTGTAGGGATTTCACAACAGAATTGAAGTCTTCCTTCTTGAATGGGCCGCTCTAAAATCTCTAGACTCTTATGATTCACAAGGCCTGCTTGACCCTTCTCAACCCACTGAACAAAATCCTGCAGGGACACAAAGATGATAAATACACCAGGTTGCTGACATTTCAGGGCCGAAGGTGGATTAGGACCCACACAGTATTTATTCAAGGCCTGTTGGAACCAAGTGAGAAGTACAAGGTCAGTGTGCCAAGGTTCAAAAGTGGAAGATAGCCCACACGGGAGGGGAGGAGGAAGGGAGTACTACCACCCAACTTCTTTGCCTGGTACACACAGTACCTGGCAAATGGTAGGTACTTGATGACAATGGGTGGCACTGAATAGAGATCTCCATGGAGGAGTCACCTCAGACATGAGCCTTAAGCCACGTATGCCTCTGCAACATTTCTAGAAGCTTGCTCATGCGTGCATCAGCCCGAATCAAGCCCCCTAGAGTTAGCACATTCCATTGGTACATTCTAGGAGCCAGTGAGAGCCTAAGAACACAGAGCAGCAGCAAGAGTGACCTGGGCTCGGAGCCTGGCCCTCTGTACACTCACGGGACCCAGTGACCTTCCTGAGTGTCTGGGGTCATGAATGCCTATGCGCATGAGGTTCTGTTATTAAAGCTGGATGAGGGATGGTTAGTGTCCCACACTAAAGATGAGCCAGGGAAATGGATGGGGCTTTCCGGCACCCTGGTCAGCTCTCTCAACTGGTTTTTTAGTTCCACGGGCCAAAGCTAAAGGGACATCGCTCCTGAGGGTCTGAGGATGACGCAGTAGAAGTGCCTGACCGCAAGCTTCTGACTGCCAAGGCATTTGTGGCAAAGACATCCACCCCAAATAAACATATTGCTGCTGCTTGACCCAGCTACCAGCAAAAACGACCAGAGAAGGAACCAGGCCACTCCCACCCTTTCAGAAAGCCCTAGAAGACCAAGATGGCTGACCGCTGCAGGATTCACTTCTTCCCAAGCCCTTATTCCCACTCTTATGTTTTAACTGGCCAATAAAGAGCGAACCCATGAAACCTCAGGCCTCCACCCTTGAGCCTAAAGGCGGCAGAGCCCCAGATCTATACACACACACTCTCTCTCTCTCTCTCTCTCTCTCTCTCTCTCTCTCTCTCCCCACCCATGAGCTCACTGTGGCTCTGGGCATTCTGTGTACCCTCCAGGACCTGTGAGTGATAAACCTTGCTCCTCGGAGCTCCCCAGTGCTTGTTGCTAAGGTGGGTCCTGCAATTATAAGGACCCAAAGGATGATCCAGCCATGCTGGTGGGGAGGGGGGACTCGCCACAGTAACATGAGCCCAGGAGGGTGCCTCGGGCATCCCCGCCCACAGCGTCACTATCTATGGGCTGAGACCCACACAACAGATGACTTAGCAGCTTTTTGGCATCTTGAAGACCCCATAAATTCCTATGAGTAGATGTTGGGTGGACAGGCAGGTCTACCCGGCCTCTGGAAAGAACCATCTTTGCACCAGGAGAGCAGCTAATCACCCTCTCACAGATTCTGATCTTTATCATCCGTTTTCATCTTAGGTTCAGTTTGGGCACGTCTGTATTTCTCAGTCTCTATTACTCTCAGACTAACAAATCTCCAAACCAGACCCGGTGCTGTTCAGACAAGGTTCCAAGAAACGCTCTTGGCCGCCTGCTAGGATAGTACCTGGCACTGCACCCAGGAAGATTAGCTGTTATCAGCAGTTATTCTGAACTTTACACCCGGCCTCTCACGGCCCCTGTTTCTCATCGCCCATAACCCAGCCATTCATGTATCTTTGGAAAAAACAAACAAACAAACAAACCAGACTCGGACTTCAAGCCGTATCACAAAGCTGTCATCATCAAGACAGTTATGGTCCTGGCACAAGAACAGACACTCAGATCAATGGAACAGAATAGAGAACCCAGAAATGGACCCACAAACGTATGGCCAACTAATCTTTGACAAAGCAGGAAAGAATATCCGATGGAATAAAGGCAGTCTCTTCAGCAAGGGGTGCTGGGAAAACTGGACAGCGACACGCAGAAGAATGAACCCAGACCACTTTCTTACATGAGATACAAAAATAAACTCAAAATGGATGAAAGACCTCAATGTAAGACAGGAAGCCATCAAAATCCTCAAGGAGAAAGCAGGCAGAAACCTCTTTGACCTCGGCCGCAGTAACTTCTTACTCAACACGTCTCCGGTAGCAAGGGAAACAGAAACAAAAATGAACAAATGGGACCTCATCAAAATCAAAAGCTTCTGCACAGCGAAGGAAACAATCAGCAAAACTAAAAGGCAACCGACAGAATGGGAGAAGATATTTGCAAACAACACATCAGATAAAGGGTTAGTATCCCAAATCTATAAAAAACTTAGCAAACTCAACACCCAAAAAACCAAATAATCCAGTGAAGAAATGGGCAAAAGACATGAATAGACACTTCTCCAAAGACCTCCAGATGGCCGACCGACACATGAAAAAATGCTCAGCATCACTCATCATCGGGAAAATACAAATCAAAACCACAATGAGATACCACCTCACACCGGTCAGAATGGCTCACATTAGCAACTCAGGCAACAACAGATGTTGGCGAGGATGCGGAGAGAGAGGGTCTCTTTTGCACTGCTGGTGGGAGTGCAAGCTGATGCAGCCACTCTGGAAAACAGTACGGAGGTTCCTCCAAAAACTAAAAACAGAACTACCCTACGACCCAGGAATCGCACTACGAGGCCTTTATCCACGGGATACAGGTGTGCTGTTTCGAAGGGACACACGCACCCCCACGTTTATAGCAGCACTATCGACAACAGCCAAAGGATGGAAAGAGCCCAAATGGCCATCGACGGATGAATGGATAAAGATGTGGGATATAGATACAACGGAGTCTTACTCGGCCATCAAAAAGAATGAAATCTTGCCATTTGCAACTACGTGGACGGAACTAGCCGGTATTACGCTAAACGAAATTAGGCAGAGAAAGACAAATGTCATGTGACTTCACTCATATGAGGACTTTAAGAGACAGAACAAATGAACATAAGGGAAGGGAAGCAAAAATAACATAAAAACAGGGAGGGGGACAAAAACAGAAGAGACTCTTAAATACAGAGAACAAACAGAGGGTCGCCGGAGGGGCTGTGGGAGGGGGGATGGGCTAAGTGGGGGAGGGGCACTAAGGACTCGACTCCGGAAACCACTGTTGCCCTATATGCTAACTAACTTGGATGTAAATTTTAAAAATAAATTAAATAATAAATAGATAAATAAGTAAACTGGATATGCATCCAAAAAAAAAAAAAAGACTCCTCAACATTTTATTAAAAAGAAAGTCGTCGAATTGCGCTCTTCTGAGCGGGTCATTTTCCGCTACCAAGAGGATACAAAAAGGTCCTCTTCCCCCCACTGGGCCGCCCCTCGTTGCCCGCGTCTTAAATCTGGGCACCCGATGCGGCGCCTGGTTCTTTACTCACGTTGCTGCAGGAAGAGCTCAGGGGGGCACAGAGCGGGCACCCCGCCCTCGACCACCCCCGCCGGTTCACCTGCACGCACAGCTCCTCGGCCCGCGCACGCCCCGCCGACCCGCGGACCCCCCACCTGCTGCACCGCCCCGGCTCACCTGAGCGCCCGGCTGCGAACCCGCCCGGGTCCCGGAGTCCCGGCCTGGCAGGGCCGCCCCGAAGCCCCGCCCCCAGGCTGACGCCTTCCCACAGACGACCAATCGGCCCCGGCGCGGCCGGCGGCCCCGAGACCCGCGATTGGCCGCGCGCCTCGCCCCACCCCCTGAGCTGACTCCGGGCCACCGCAGGCGCCACTCGGCGCCGGCGGGCCGCGAGATTGACGGCCGAGGGCCCGCCCCGCGGCTGGCGGGCGAGGGGGCGGCGCGAGCGGGACCCCGCACCTGCTCGGGCCGCGTCAGATAGGGACGGTGTCAGATAACGAAGGTGGTGTGGCGAGGATGCGCGCAGGGCGGGAGAGGTTGAGCGTGTACCGGTTTGACTTGGGGGTGTCGGAGGGGGCTCTGCTAGGAGGCCCGGAGGGTCTGGTTTCCCCAGAAGTGAGGGAGACGCAGTTCAGGGTCGAGATCACCCTGCGAGGTGGGAGGGGAAGAAGAGGCAGGGGTGGAAGGAGGGAGAAGTTGAGCTGCGACGCAAGATGGCCTTGGGCGACCAGTGCAAGGTGGCCTTGGGCGACATGTTTGCGCACGGGGACAGCTCCGGTGATAACAGCACACCACAGCCGTCCTCCTGGACAGGAATGCCCAAGCCACATGCTCCTGCGTCTGGAAAAGGGCGCAGGGCCACCCTTGCAAGGACATGGCCTTGGGAAGGGCAGCTGTGCGACTCGAGAAGCCCCTGGAGGGGTGGGCCACAGAAGGTGTCTGCAGGCCAACATTTGGGACGAAGGCCTCTGTTTGCATCCGGATCTGACTGGCACACCTCTGTGTCCCTCATAGTGACAGTTTTTTTTTTCCCCTGCAGTTTTTTATTTTGAAAAAATGTCAAACATACAAACCAGGTGAACATACACTAGAGTGAACACCCATATACCTAGATTCAGCAGCTGACAACAGTTTGCCACAATTTATTTCTGTCACCTCTACCCCACTTTTTATCCTCAACTATTAATTCGCTGCAGGTGACATCCTCCTCCTAAATACTTCAGCATCCATGTCTCACGTTACCAAAATAAAATGCATTACCCTCAGGAAATTTCGCATCAACCCAATGCTATTATCTAATGTCCATATTCAGCTTCCCCCAATTGTCCCCATAATGTCCTTTACAGCTATCAGTAAAAGTCAGTATCCAATTGGGAATCACCATGCATTTAGTTGTCAAGGCTCCTTAGCATTCCTTAATCTAGAGCACAGTCCCAGCCTTTTTTCCTTTTCTTTTTTCTTTTTT
This sequence comes from Panthera leo, assembly GCF_018350215.1. Taxonomy (NCBI): domain Eukaryota; kingdom Metazoa; phylum Chordata; class Mammalia; order Carnivora; family Felidae; genus Panthera; species Panthera leo. Next base: position 112,753,214 of record NC_056688.1, read on the forward strand.
CTTTTCTTTTCTTTTCTTTTCTTTTCCTTTCTCTCTCTCTCTCTCTCTCTCTCTCTCTCTCTCTCTTTCTCTTTCTTTCTTTCTTTTCCGTGTGTCTTTTTGGCCCTTTCATGATACGACGATTTTGAAGAGTCAAAGAGGCAAGCTTTTCTCAGCTTGTCTCTCAACTTGGATTTGGCTGTTTTCCTCACCCTTGCATTTAGGTAGTGCATTTGAGGCAGGACAATGTACTAAAGAGATGATGCGATGTCTTCACGCACCATGTCAGGAGGCCACGGGATGCCCCTGCATCCCATTACTGGTGATCAGGTGGCTGCGGCCAGAAGTCTCCATTTTTCCTTCGGTAATTAATAAATAATCTGTGGAGTGAGACTTTGAGACTGTAACTATGTTGCTCCCAGATAACCTTTTAGCCAGTCACCTTGCATTTAATAAGGACTCTTGCCTGAGTCATTTACTTCTTGTAAAGGGGTGATTTTCTAATTTCATCATCTTTCCTTCCACATTTATTGACATTTTTTGGGAAAAGATTTCCCTCTCTTAATTTCTTGGTCAGTATGGACTAATGGGTTTTACTGTCTGTACTGTCATTAATCTTTTTTCAAAAGAGGACATTATCTTTGGATATTGTCCCGTATTTAGCCAGTGGGAGCCCCTTCAGAGTGACTCCTTTTGAATTTTTAAAACAAATTTTAATGTTTATTTGCTTTTTGAGAGAGAGAGAGAGAGCACGAGCAGGGGAGGGGCAGAGAGAGAGACACTGAATCCAAAGCAGGCTCCTGGATCTGAGCTGTCAGCACAGAGCCTGTCTCCGGGCTCTAACTCATGAACTGGGAGATAATGACCTGAGCCAGTTGGACACCTAACTGACCGAGCCATCCAGGCACCCCTCTTTTTTAAAAATAACATGTCCCCATCATTCTTTGAGCACTTCCTTATTTCCTGCAACAACCAGATGTTGGAAGTGTATTTCTTTCCCACCCTAGGCCTGGAATCAGCTGTTGGGGGCAAGAGATCTTGGAGCAGAAGCCTGAAAAAAAAACAGGGGTTTCTGAGAATGAAAGCTACCAAGAAGGAAGGGTTAGAGTGAGGATTAAATAAATTAGCATGTGCAGTTCTCAAGTTCCCAAATTGTCTAGTATAAACAAGTGTTACTTTATAAAATGCTTATTTTGAGAGACAGAGGGAGGGCGCTCAGGTAATCAAGGGCAGAGGGAGAGGGAGAAGCAGACTCCACGCCCAGCGGGGAGCCCGAGGCTGGACTCCATCCCACACACCGTGAGATCACGACCTCGGCCAAAATTAAGAGTCCCACACTCAACCTGTTGAGCCACCCAGGCGCCCCTGGGGTGGGGGTGGGGGAATGTATTTTAAATGTGAAAACGTGTGTATGACAAAGAAGCAACGGAAGTCGAGAGAAAAAGACGGATTGTTCGATCAGTGATGGTGAGAGTTATTCACAGGGAAAAGGAAAAAACAGCTGGATTCGTACCCTAAAGGCATTCAAGAAGGAAATCCGTTAAGTGAAAGCTGGCTGGTGGTAAATGTGCGGGAAGCGCTTCAGGCGAGAAATGTGGCAACGGCGTGTTGCTTAGCCCAGAAGCCGCCCAGAAGCTGCCCGTAGACTCCAGGGAAAGGCCAGGCGGCCGCGAAGGAGACACCGAGCGCGCCTTGGCGCAGCGCCGCGAACGGTGCGGGAGCCTCCCGCACGCAACGGATCGCTCGTGCTCCGGGCCCACCATGCAGCGCCACACCGCAGAAAAACCATGAAAACAGCGTATCTAACACTAGGAGAGGGAAAAGCCGAGTCGCCGAGGCACCCGGGCTGCACTCCGTGGGGGAGGTGCGGAATGAAACGGGGAACCGCGCTCCAGGACCCAGCGACCGCCGCCCCCCCGCGCTGGGTCGCGGGCCTGCAACCCTGGGCGCGGAGGGGGCGGGCCTCCTTTCTGCGCAGGCGCGGCCGCGGGCGGGCGGGGCGTGGGCGGGGCCTGCCGCCGGGGCTCCGCCGTCCGGAGCCCGCTAGTCCCGGTCGGACCCGCGCGGCGCCCGGAAGTGCTCGGGACTCTGCCGCCGGGATGGGTCGGAAAGTGACCGTGGCCACCTGCGCGCTCAACCAATGGGCCCTGGACTTCGAGGGCAATTTGCAGAGGATTTTAAAGAGTGAGTCTGGGGCGGCGGGGTGGGGGCCGGTCGTGGAACTGGGGGGAGCGAGGGAGGACAGTAGAGGGGAGCGGAGGGGGACCAGGGTAGGGGGACGGGGGTTGACGGGAAAACCGGGAGGGGGGACGGGGTTGTGGGTTCGGTGGAACTGGGGGGACGGGGTTGGGGGCCGGCGGGATGGGGCGGGGGCAAGGTCCAGGCTTGCCGGCTGGCTCGATTCTGTTATTTGCAGTTGGCTGCTGGAGAGACAAGTGACAGGGGGAAAGGAAAGTATGCTTTATTCAGGAACCCGGCAACCTGGTGGACTTATGTGTCAAAGGCCATCTTCCCCATGGGGGTGGGGAGCCGGAGGGTTTTGAAGGGGAAGGTGCAGGAGAAGCAGGTGCCTGGGGGGGAGGGGCAGTCGCATGTGGACATGACCCTGGGCACACTTGCTGGCATCTGCGGCCGCCGTTTCCGAACGCAGTCGGGCCTCAACTTCTGGGAGAGTCCGGTCCTTTTCTCCTCAAGGCCAGTGGTCTGCAGGTCTCAGGACAGTGGGTCAGTTCTGCTACAGACCGAGGACTTAGGTCGCAAGCAAGGAGTGCATGAACTTGAAGCCAGTCAACCCTTAAGACCAGCGGGAGGGCTGTTACAGTCTCTGGTGCCTACAGATCTTCCTGATGGGCAGACTTTGGGAGAAGCCGGCCCCAAGAGGCCGGCAGAGTAAGGGGTGAGCCTGCAAGCTTAGAGACTAGGGTGTGGTTGTCGCGGGGCCACCATCTCGTTGGTGCTCTTTGAGGGTGGAAGGTCCAGCGGCCCACACCTGCACGCGAAGGGGCCGTCCTTCACGTGACGCCAGCCGTCTTGTTCTGAGCCGATTCCCGCGAGAGGGCTCGCTAAGAACAGCCACGACGGAATGGCACCAATGACAGCATCTTTTCAGCCACCTGCCTCCAGACCGTCATCCTTTTTTTTTTTTTTTCTTTTTTCCCAACATCTACCTGTTTTCATCTCCTCGGGGCTCAGAGCATATCGGGTTGGAGCAAGGCGGTCGGTGGCCAGAGCAGGGTCTCCTTTCTCTTGGCCTCTTGTCCGCAGGTGCAGTTGGGCGCTGCTGTCCCCAGGCAGGGGTTGCTGGTGCCGCCATAGGCTGTGCTCCTTGGAGGCCTGCCTCCTCCCTGCACACGGTCTTCCACATCCACTTGTTAATAAACTACCAGGGACCGACTGCTTCCCCCTCCCCCTCCCCCAAGGGGCTAAGGATCAGCATCTTGCTTCCAAAGGGTGTAAGCGGGATGTGTAGGGGGTCTCGTCCTTGTCCTTGGTCCTTGGCTGCCTGGGGTCAGAGAGATCACCGAGTGCTTTTGGTTGTGGTCTGGCTTGCAGCTGTGTTTTATCTGCCCTTGAACACGTTGCAAGTACTGAAGTCTTTCTGTCTCTGCCTCCATGTGTAGGTATTGAAATTGCCAAATGCAAAGGAGCAAGATACAGGCTTGGACCAGAATTGGAAATATGGTGAGACTGGCACACACAGACTCCCAGGGCGGGGAAGGCAGAGGTATCCACATCAGCTCCCCGCAGCAGAAAGGCAAGGAAGGGGGTGGGTGTGGACAGGTGTGGAGGTGCAGGGCTGTTTAGGGGCGTCAGAAAGCCGTGAGCGGGCCTGCTTCACGTCACCGAGCGAGGGCGCCCGGGCAAGCCTGGAGCCCCGTGTCGGGTCGTGAGAGGAGCTGAGATTCAGCAGCCCGGGCTGGGCCGCTCTGTCTGCCGCCACCCTTCCCAAGTCCTCACTCTCATAGCCGGCCACGAACAGGTTTCACTCACCGTCTCCGCATCTTTCCGCAAGCGAGTGTAGGCGACCCCTTCTGCCCTGCCTTTTTCCAGTGATCGGGAAGCTGGTTCCTCCTTGTCCCTTCTTCAAAAGTAAGCAACTGGTTGCCACACTGCAAGCCGCGGTTCATTTGTACACACGTCAGCCGCCCTCCGTGCTCCTCTGTGTTCCCGTTTTGTGTGTCCAGGTCCTCGCCATTTGTGGAATCAGAAGTCCCTCCTGGGGGCTGTGTCGACAGAAAGTGTCTCCTCGCAGGCATCTTTGCGTTAGTCCTTGAGGCCACGCCTGTCATTTTTCTAGCTAGCTTGATTTCTGTCCTTGGACTCCTGACTTCAGCTTGGGTGGTGTTTCCCATAATACCCAAGAGCGTTTTCACCTGCACTGGACCTGGTCTTTAAGATGCTTCTCAGCCGGCGGCCAGAGCCCTGGGGTCCTGCGTTGTCTGAGTGACTTCTCCTGAGCTCCTGTCTCGGTCTGTTCTTCCCACTGGAGGGTTGTCCTCAACGGCCCTGTCCCCCGGGTGCATTCGCTGCTCAGATACCTCCAGGTTACGTCCTCCTTTGCCCTGTTCTCTCCCCACCCCACCCTCCGGTCTCCAAATCTGGACCTGTCATTTTAAAAGGGGGAGGAGTTTAGCTACAGGATCCCAGGGCAGCATACTTGCATCAAGCAGGGATAAGGGCCCGGCTGAGCTGGGCTCCCAGTGGTTTCTAGCCTGCCGAGCAGGCTCACAGTTATTTGCAACAGTCTGCAGAGAGGAAGCTGGGGCAGGAGTCGAGCCAGGTCCGTTCACTGGGCACGCCGTCTTCTTGTCTGTGGTGCCAGGCAGCTCCCACCCCAGAGGGACACTTGGAAGGAGAATGAGGGGCCAGTGCCACTGCGGCAGGCTGCCTCGTGGGTCTGGGGCGTCCTTCACCCCAGAGGCTGGCTGTGTCCTCTGGGCCAGTTTTACAGGCTTCGCAGATGGAAGGCTGCCCACCCAGAATGGGCCGGGGGCACCTGCCGACAGCCCCCGCTATGAGATGCCCCTCCAGTTGCCGGCCGGCCAAAGGGGCGAGGGGTCAGCCGATGGCTGGACATCAGGCACGTGACTTCTGGCATCGCGTTGCTGTTTGGTAGCCTGTGTGGCCCGGGAGCTGCCAGGCCATGAATCCCGTGGAGCAGGATTCTGCCCTTGGAAAGGAAAGGCTAGCCCAGGGCTTGAGCCCTCACGGGACATCTCGTCGACCTCGTTCTCATGTCACCACCGTGGCTTTTCCTCTCGGAAGCAGAGGCGGGGAGGCATGCTTTCCAGGCGTTCGATACGCAAGTGCCAGTTTGGGGGTCTGCGTCCGTGTGCGCAGTTTGCCCAGCACTTGGCACGTCGCTTCCAGGCCGCTGCGTGGTAGGCGGGAAAGCCTTTGAACGCCTAGAAGCAGTTTACAGACACTCCGCGCGTTGTTACTGGCCCCCCCCCCTCGGCTCCCGGAAACTGCCCTGACGCCCGTCTTCACCCTCAACGACGTCCCGGAGCGCCGCACGCGTCTCCTGGGGTGCTGTAACGCAGCTCCCCACGCCAGGGGGCGGGGGGGGGTTCGAACAGCCGAAATTTGTTCTCGTGCGGTTCAGGAGAAGTCCAGACTCGGGGTGCTGGCGGGGCCCCACTTCCTCCAGAAGCTCCAGGGCAGGATCCGTGCTGCCTCCTCCCGCTTCTGCTCCCAGCGCCTTGTCCTGTGGCCGCGTCCCTCCGGCTCCACACGCGCCCCCCCCCCCCCCCACCTTGTCCTCCTCCTGTTGGATACACGACCTGCCCAGGACATCTGGGCTCACCTCGAGATCCTTAACTACTTCTCAAAGACCCTTTTCCCTTATACGGTCACACTCACGGGTTCTGGGGGCCAGGATCATGGACACACCTTTCTGGGGAGGGGACACCATTCGGCCCGCTTCCAGCACAAGTGTCTGTAGCAAGAACCAGGAGTCGCTCTGTGAATGGTGTTTGGAACGATATTAACGATCTTAGCTGCTTGGAAAGACGTTCCTGTGGACCCAGCCTTGTTTCTTTTGCTTGTAGATCAGTGTGATTTGGGCTGCGTTAAAAGTTTAAAAAAAAAAATCCACGGGCAGACACTTGACGGCAGAGAATTTCTCATAGTAACTGAAAGTGAAGAGAAAGGGCCTGGGGTTTCTTCATTTCCCGTGAAACGCATCCTCTTCTGTGGCAGCGGTCCCAGCTCTGCTTGCGCCGTGGAATCAGCCAGGAGGCTCTCAAAAGATCCCACTGCCTGGTCGCGCCCCTGCACGGCTGACCCAGTTGGCCCCGCCCCCCTCCCCGCCCTCACCTCCTATGTCTCCAGGTCTCACCTGGCTGTTCCCTTCCTCTGCAGCGGCTACGGGTGCTGGGATCATTATTACGAGTCGGACACCCTCTTGCATTCGCTCCAAGTCCTGGCTGCCCTTCTGGAGTCTCCAGTCACTCAGGATATCATCTGTGACGTGGGAATGTAAGTGCTGGTTCCAGGGGCGCAGACGTACATGGGGGCGGGTGCGTGGGGCGCAGGTTCCGAGGGGCACAGGCGTATATGGGGCGCGTACATGGGACGCGGGTTCCAGAGGTGCAGGCGGACGGGGGCCACGTTCCAGGGGTGCAGGCGAACGAGGGGCGGGTTCCAGGGGTGCAGGTGTAAGGGGTGTGTGTTTCAGGGGTGCAGGTGTAAGGGGTGTGTGTTTCAGGGGTGCAGGTGAACGAGGGGTGGGTTCCAGGGGTGCAGGCGAACGGGGCCACGTTCCAGGGGTGCAGGCGAACGAGGGGCGGGTTCCAGGGGTGCAGGCATAACAGGTGTTGGTTCCAGGGGTGCAGGCGTGGGGGGTGTGTGTTTCAGGGGTGCAGGTGAACGAGGGGTGGGTTCCAGGGGTGCAGGCGTAACGGGTGTGGGTTCCAGGGGTGCAGTTGTGGGGGGTTGTGTTTCAGGGGTGCAGGCGAACGAGGGGTGGGTTCCAGGGGTGCAGGCGTGGGGGGTGCAGGTGCACCATACGCGAACCCACCGCTTCATTTTCCACGTCGCTGTGACACGAGCTAGGGCCTAGCGTAAGCAGCACACAGATGGGATTTTTAACCCGCTGTGTCCACGTTTATCACGATCGGTGGCGGTACGTGGACTGTATTTGTTCCCTGTTCTGTTGTTGCCGTGACAGATGGTGGCAGCGCGAAACACAGAAACAGCGCAAAAACTTTGTCTTGTGTTTCTGGGTGTCGGAAGTCTTAAATATGGGTCAGTCTGGAGGCTCTCGCGGAGAGAGAGAGGCCAGCAACCCTCGGGGCCTCCTCCGCCCTCGAAGCCAGCGGAGGCTCGCCTCGACCTCCGCTTCCGTGCACATGTCTGCACTCTGACCCCTCCCCGGGCCGCCTCCCCCTCTCAGTGTCCGTACTTAGTCATCACTTCTGCAAAGCCCCCCTCGCCAAGGAAGGTGAGGAATTGGGCCCGGGGCCGTCCCTGGGCTCCTGATCCAGCTGCCACGGGGGCTGGTCCCTGCGGTTGTTCTAAGTGGCCTGGCCATCTTGTCCTCTTGTTTTCCCTTGTCTGAGGTTGGTTTTCCGTGCTCTGCTTTCTTCTGTTGGCTTGGCATTTATAATCCTGTTTTCGCTCTTAAAATGTTAACCACCAACTTATAAAGATATGTTCCTTCGAAATCTAGCATTTATCTGGGCCTATAAGCTCCTGAACAAAACGTTCCTATCCTTGATCTGTGCAGCCGCGCCCCCGCCCAGGGCCAGCAGAGCACTGGCTTCTGGAGCTTTGCCCCTGACCTCCAGAGGGGAGCACCCCAGGTGGTCGGGGCGGGGTCCAGACCGAGTGGCGGGGGAATCTGTTCACCCCCTAGGAGACCCGCCTTCTAGAAGGGGCGCAGGCAGCAGGTCAGGAGTGGTCTGAAGGAGAACTGGGAAGGCACAGGGCTGGTGCGTGAGGCCGGGAGGGGACAGAGGTGAAACGGTGACGGGTGTGTGCAGAGAGCTAGGGAGGAGGCCACTGACAGGTCTGAGAACGTTCCAGGAGGAGGAACACCCGTGAGAGGGGTTAACTGTGTTTCCTTTAGAAGAGCCCTGGGGGCGCTCTGGGGGATTCGGCCAGTTAGGTGCCCGACATCAGCTCAGGTCATGATCTCCGGGTTCGAGGGTTCGAGCCCCACGTCGGGCTCTATGCCGACAGCCCGGAGCCTGGAGCCCGCTTCGGATTCTGTCTCCCTCTCTCTCTGCCCCTCCCCCATGTGCTGGCACACACTCTCTCTCCCTCCCTCCCTCAGAAATAAACATTAGAAGAGCCTCTTTTGTCTCAGAGCCTAAACCGTGGCAGAGCCCTTGGCTCGTTTTTAACTTTGAGAAAAGCCACAGAGGGGCCCTGTGGCCCTCTTCAAGGGCCCGAGGAAGCTTCGCACTGAAACAGACGTGTGGTTCTGCCGTTCACAGACGCGTGTGTGTGCCTTTTCTCCGCAGGCCCGTGATGCACCGGAACGTCCGCTACAACTGCAGGGTGATATTTCTCAACAGGTGGGTGGCCGCGGGGAGCGGGGAACCCGCACGCCCCACCCCAGACGTGGCCCCTGGAGCCCTGTGCTAGGAGGCGTCTTCTGGAAACGCCCGGTCGTTGGTGGGGGCCGATGCCCCGGGCAGGTGACGGCACTGCTTCCCCTGGCCCCTGCCCAGCACTGCCACCTTCAGGGGAGAGAAACCTCAGGGCGGGGTTTGGGGACACGTGGCCCTGTTGGCCAGAAGTCATCGGAGGGAGGGCGGTCTGTCATGTTCCCCTAAAGGCCCCTGGACGTCGGCTGCTCACACGGCGTGCACCTGCCGGGCCTCGGCTGCTCTGTGGTCGTCCGTCCACCGTCCGGGGCGGGTGGACCCACGGGTGCCCCTCGTGACCGGGTGTTCATCTCAGGGGCCGCCTCGGTTTCCCGCCTGTAGGAGGATCCTGCTCATCAGGCCCAAAATGGCCTTGGCAAACGAGGGCAACTACCGGGAGCTACGCTGGTTTACCCCCTGGTCCAGGACTCGGTGAGTCACGGTGCCCGGCACCAAGGGGCATGGTCTGTGACCGCCCTGTGGACGCTTGTCTTGGGTCTTCCCTGTGTGTGGCCTTGGCCCAGGTCACGGGGGGAGAGACGTGAGAGTCTGGGACAAGTTCCTGCCATTTAGGTACCGCTGGTTTTTTTTTTTTAATGTTTATTCATTTTTAAGAGAGAGAGGGAGACAGAACACGAGCAGGGGAGGGGCAGAGAGAGAGGGAGACACAGAATCCGAAACAGCCTCCAGGCTCTGAGCTGTCGGCACAGAGCCCGACGCGGGGCTCGAACCCACAAACCGTGAGATCATGGCCTGAGCCAAAGTCGGACGCTTGACCGACTGAGCCCCGCCCCTCAGGCGCCCCTAAGTACCGCTATTTGATGCTGCTGCTATACAGATGACCTGTCACAGACCACAGAAATCTCGCGGGGCACCTTGTATCTCCAGTTACCCCGTGTGCCAGGCTTTCTCGGCCCCAACTGGTCGCTCTGGGACTGCCGTCCGTGTGGCAAGCTGTGCAGCGGCTGACCTCCCGGTAGCTACGTCCCTTTGTGACAACTTCAGGTATCTGTAGACGTTGCCAGATGTCTCCCGGGGGCAAGACCGTCCCCGGTTGAGCAGCCCTGCCCTGTCCTCCCGTTACGGTTGTTGCTTTTCATTTATCGTTGCTGCTGCTGCTGAAACAGAACTTCAGCGTTAGATTTTCGGATGGTCAGTATTTTTACGTGGGAAAACGGGATTTTTGTACTTGCCACCTGGTTCCGGCACGGGCACGTGGGGCTTCTCTCGCCCGGGCTGGTGGGCGTCCGGCCTCACTCATCTCTGACGAGTGGCTCGTTCGCTGGGACACGGCTTCCAGTAGATTCTCGAGGTTCCGCGTCCCCACCTTGGGTTCGATTCCTAGATCGCGGCTCTAACACACGAGGATATGCTCTGGACAGCCGGGTGGGTGAGCACAGAGTTGCGCTGGATGTCCACGCGGTCACCAACCCAGGAGCTCACCGAACCCGGAACCGCGTTCTGCGGGGTTTTACGGAGGCTTCCTTACCCAGGCCTGATTGGTTACGTCGTTGGCCTTTGGCCCCTGAGCTCCACCCCCAGCCTGGCTCTCTCCCCAGGCCTGGGGACGGGGACGGAAAGTCCAGCTCCCCGACCCGCTCCCCAGGCAGCCGGCGCCCCTCCCTGGGGCCCTTCTCCACGCCACTCACGACACAACGACGTAACGAAGACACGGGTGGCCCCTGTCGCGGGAAATTCTAAGGGTTTCGGGAGCTCGGCTCCAGAAAGACCGAATGTGCCTTCTCATCACAAATCGCAAAGTCGCACTTTCTAAGTAACGGTCCGCGGAGGGTGGACTTTTGGCACTTTGCCTGCCCGCAGGTGTTGTCATTTTTCTCTTCCACGTGATGAGCAGTTTTGCAGAGTGGAAAACAAATTATAGGTTAGAAATAATGCTCCTTCCTAGTTTTGGAGGTATCGTGTGAAGGATTGCCTGGAGGCTTGTGCCCTCGGTGAGGGGTCACCGTGCGGATTCTTCTTCGCCCTTGGGGGTATTTTCTGTGTGGACACTTGCAGAAGCTTGTCTTCGTCTTTGGTGTTTTAAAATTGTATCCTGTGGGCCCTGGTGCGGGTGTCCGGGCTCCCGTGTTCGGCTCTCCAGGGCCCCTGTGTTTGGGGGAAACGTCGTGTCCTTTCTGGGCGGTGTCTGCTCTGTTTTCTCTGTTTTCTATTTCTGAAATGCCTCTTGATCGGAGATCAGACTCTCCCGGACCAGCTTCTCTATAATTGTCGTGACCTTTCTTTCCCACGTCCTGGAAGATTCCATCCCTCTACTTTCTATTCTCTAAGAGCTCTTTTTCGTTTTCTCATACTTCCTTACATCAAGCATCATTTCTCTTTGTTTTTTAATGTTTATTTTATTGTTGGGAGAGAACGAGAGAGGCAGAGTGCACGCGGGGGAGGGGCAGAGAGAGAGGGAGACACAGAACTTGAAGCAGGCTCCGGGCTTGAACACAGAGCCTGACGTGGGGCTCGAACTCACAAACCGGGAGATCACGACCTGAGCCGAAACCAAGAGTCGGACGCTCAACTGCCTGAGCCCCCAGGCGCCCTGAGCCGTGAGTGTCTTTGACGTGAGTGTCAGGTTTTTGATTTCAGGAACATTTTCTAATTTCCCATCTTCAAAGGATTTCGTTCTCTCGCTCTTGTCCGGGAGCCTCCGCTGTGTGCAGGTCACGTGTCCCTGGATGTCGTACGTGTCTTTCCTCTTCTCTGCCCGCTTGTTTGTACTTCCTCCGGGGTTCATCCCCCTGAGTCCGCCCTGTGCAGGAAGGAGTGTGCCGGAGGCTCTGGTCTCGTGCTGCCCAGATCAGCACGTCTTTCCGATTCCTTTCCCAGTTCACAAGCTCACTTTTTATCTTTTCCCAGCATCCGATCATCTCTCGTTTGAGACTTTTTATGGGGTCGTGCTGTCTCTGAATTTACTGGGAGCGTGCCAGCTCTTGCCCGGGGTCGGGGAGGGGGCGGGCGTGTGGGTCTCACGGTGACTCCTTCAGCCTCGCTCATTTCCTTGAGCCTGTGGAAGGGGCGGCGGATGCCGAGCCGGAGCGACCAGCTCACATTTTGGCAACATTAAGACCACCTGGGAGCTGTGCCAAAATGCAGACGATAAAACGGCTGGGTTACTGTGGCCCCGCCCTCATAATGGACCCACGACAGGTTCAAAGTGCAGTCCCAGGCCTCTTAAGAAAACAAAACAAACAAAAACCTGGTGCTCGACTGCAGAGACTTTAAGAACCTACTCGTTCTCATTATGTTCTTAGACGGACCCCAGATCTAAGCACAGGGGTCGCAGGGGCTCTTGTTGCCCCCGGGGGGCGGAGAAGACTTGTATTCAGCACGGCCAAGGGTGGTTTCTTGGCGGGAGTGCGCTGCTAGGACCTTTCCGGACGGCGTTGGCTGAGAAGCAGGGGCGTCCAGCCGGAGAAAGGTGCAGGCTGTGCAAACGGTCAGGTGCGGGGCCCCGGGCCGGCCTGAGCCGAGCCTCGAGTGACCAGCTACGGCAACAGCACGGGACTCTGACGCGGCGTCTTTTGGCTCTCGGTGAACCTGCGAAACGCACCGGCCGGGTACAAGGTGAGGGCGGGCCTCGGGGCAGAGAGTAGGAGAGCGGAGGTGCGCGCGCCTGTGCCCTGGTGGTCCTGCTCCGGTCTGGTGCTCAGTGCATCTTGCGGGGGGTGCAGGCAGAGGAAGGGACGGGCCTCGGCCGGCTCCTCCCTCTAAAGTTCATCTTGACGCAGCGACACCGTGGCGGCAAGCCCGCCAATGGTGGATCGCAGACTCGCTGTGGGGCGGAGAGGCGGCCGGGAGGTCCTATCCCCGGCCTTGGCGCGGGACAGAAGGCATCGCCCTCCAGCTTCCCAGCTTTGTGGTTTACTTAGGCAACGACCACTGAGGTCACCGCGGGAGGCTCCCGTGAATTCTGAGAAGGGAGCAAGAGCCGCAGCTCACAGATCGTCTTCGGGCGGCATCCCGTAACAGCCCCTTTGCGGTCGGACTCGGGAGGCGTCGCTTCGTGCCTTCTGCCTTTCAGCGTGGCACCTGGGGATGCCTTGTCCGGGAGCGGCGTGGGAGGTGTTAGACTCGGTCCGTCTTACTCCGTTTGGAGCATAACTTTATCGTTTAGGCTTGTGATTGCGTGTTGGGCGAGCGCGGCGTGATCTTGACTCAGAGACTCCGATCGGGGATTCCACCCGGATCGCCCCCTCTTTGGAGATCATGCCCGTGACGGGTGTCTCGGGAGTGCCGGGCACCAAGGCCCCGGGAAGCCAGCCGGCGGGAGCTCACTGGACACCACGGTGTCACCGAGTAAAATGCACAGCATCTTCGCCAACACGCCCGTCCTCGTCTTTTTATTTTGAACGGACGCTCGGGGCACCTGTGCATGCCCTACAGTCCTTTGCTGCCACATCGGTTGGAAGCTCCCGGGCCGATTTTTGTCCCCATTCGGATGCCATCCCTCCCCCGGGCCTTAGACGCTCATCCTCAGATCTGTGCTGTTCCCTCCCAGGCAAACAGAGGAGTATTTTCTCCCCCGGATGCTGCAGAGCCTGACAAAGCAGGTGAGTCTCTGGGGACAGAACCTGTCGCTCTTGGAGGCCGTGGTATGCCCTGGGGGCAGGCCCCTGTGGGCCGAGGCCACAGCGGCACCTGGCTGGCGTGCGGGGAGAGGTTCCTGCACGAGGAGGGAGGGTGGCGCCCCCGAAGCCCGGCCTGTCGGTGCTGCCTCGTTCCCGCCCGGCCCACCGTGCTGGGGCCCCGGGGGAGCTGGGGGAGGGGTCCCCGCCCCACCTTGCCGGGGCTGGTGCTTGGGCCTCCGGGTCACCCGGGAAGCTGTGGGGGGTGGGGGGCTGTGAGGGTTCTAGTTATAAAACCCAAGCAAGACATTACCTGGCTGCCTGCTCGTTCTGTGAAGGCCCAGCTTCAGAAATCTCTTGTCTTTTGGAGCTGGCTTGGGCCAGGCCTTTAGAGCTTTGATCTCCAGCCTTAGCCGGGGGGCCTCGTCCAGCCTCTTCCTAGTGGCAGCTGCTGGGGTGACAGCTGAAACCCTGTTCTGGCCACTTCCCACGGGTGGTTGGAAGCCAGGGGCACAGAGCAGGTGTCGGGGGGAGGCCTGACTGGTCTGGTTTCTGTCCGAGGTCCCATTCTGGTGTGAAGTGTGTTAATTTGCTCAGGCTGCATAACACAGCACCAGAGACGGAGGGCAGGGGGTGCGGGTTGTTGTTAAACAGCAGATACTTGGCTCCCGGTCCTGGAGGCCGGAGCCCGAGGTCCAGGCGTGGGCGGGGCCGGGGCCTCCCGAGGCCTCTCTCCTTGAGTGTGGCCGGCCGTCCTCTCCCTGTGTCCTCGCGGGGTCGTCCCTCCGTGCGTGTCTGTGTCCCGATCCCCTCTTCTTACAAGGACCCCGTGGTCACCTTGATCACCTCTGCAAAGTCCCGGCTCCAGATACAGTCACGTTCAGAGGTGCTGGGGGTCAGGACCCCAGCACAGAAATTTGAGTGGGACGCAACTCCTCCCAGGCCGCCAGGTTCTCCGCGCCCCTAATTACTGCCCTTCCGGCAGCTCATGAGGGTCCGGACTCTCTCAGTGGAGGGCCCGGCAGGGGTTCCGCTGGACCTTAGCGACGGACCCGAGCTGGACCAGGGGTCCCTCTCCCCTCATTCCTCCCGGTTCCAGCTCCATTTGCCTCTTGGCCGTCCCTGCCTCTTCCCTGGAGGACGGCGGCTGCCTGGCCGCTGGGCGGCTGCCCCCATTCAGGAGCCAGATTACATCACCGCCATTGGGTTTGATTCTTGAGCCAGGCTCCTCGAGGGGCCGGCTTGGGCTCAGCACCCCCTGTGCGGACACTCCGGGACGGGCACAGCCAAGGTTGGGCAGGGGCGCTCAGCCGGGTCCGGTCACCTCCCATGTGTCCCGGAAACTCATTTGACCGTGACGTGTAGCAGCGGGCTAGTTTGAAGACCCTCCTGACCCAGAACACGGAACGCGCCCATGAGTGCGTTTCCCCGTGTCCGTGTGTGTGTCTGGCGGGGAGCCCGTGTCTGAAGCATGTCGGCACAGCCCTGGCCGGGAGCTGCACCCCGTTTCATCTCGCGGGGTCCCAGTGTGTCCTGGGGGCCTTGCCGGTGGAGATGACTGAGCCCTTGTGGGGTGCGGTCTGAAGTTGCACGGATTTGGCTTGGCGGTTGACCGAGGGCGGTGGCTTGAATCGGCCCCGGTGACCGCCCGCGGATTTAAGTTCCGGGGCGTGTCCGGGAACAAGGGAAGGGCAGCACGTGGACACGTTGGGCCCCGTGGCCCTGAGCCCTGGCCGCCTCACGGCAAGATGGCGTGCGGGTCCCGGCCGTCCCCGTGGGCTATTTGCCAGGTGCCCGGCGGCCAGCATGGGGTCCCGCGTGAGGGCTTTCTTCGCAGCCACGGGGAGCAGGGCCAGGTTTACGCCGTGGTTCTTGCCTTCGGCAGCCGAGGGTGTCGGACTCGCGCACACGCATCGGGGAACCCGACCCAGCGTGCTCGGCCGTGTTCCCTGTCTCAGGATCAGTTCTCGCCGCGTCTGTAGCTTTGGGATCAGGAGAGGGAGCCAAGTTGGACCAAGACAGCAAGTCAGGGCTGTCCGCGTGCCTGAGAGCGTCCCACACCCGCCTGACCGGTCAGCACACGGAGGCCCCGGCGCCTCGTCTGCCGGCCCGGGGGAGGCTCTGCCCCGGCCCTGGGATGCCGCCATTCGTGGCTTGTTAACGTGGCTCTTGATGACAGACACGCTTGCTTCTGGCCCTGCCACTCAGGAGCGGGGTCACTTTTCTCAGGTTTCTCGCATGACCCTCGGGTCATTCCTGGCACGGGTGGGACGATCCAGTCACACTGTCGGGAGCACGGATGATGCCGAAAAGGGCTTTGGGCCTTGGGAGGCGTGGAGTGACCCTGGACAAACGAGACCCTTTATTCCTTTCTTTTTTTTTTTTTTTTTTTTAATTTTTAGAGCATGTGCACGACAACGGGAGAGGGGCAGAGGGAGAGAGAGAGAGACAAAAGCAGGCTCCATGCTCCGTGCAGAGCCTGACATGGGGCTCAGTCCCACGACCCTGGGATCATGACCTGAGCTGAAATCAAGAGTCAGGCTCTGAACCGAATGAGCCACGCAGGCGCCCCAAGACCCTTTATTCTTTTTTTTTTTTTTTTTTAACGTTTATTTATTTTTGAGATAGAGAGAGAGAGACAGAGCATGAATGGGGGAGGGTCAGAGAGAGGGAGACACAGAATCCGAAACAGGCTCCAGGCTCTGAACTGTCAGCACAGAGCCCGACGTGGGGCTCGAACTCATGGACCACGAGATCATGACCTGAGCCGAAGTCGGCCGCCCAACCGGCTGAGCCACCCAGTCGCCCCAAGACCCTTTATTCTTAATAACGACGATGGCGACGGGGATTTGTGCCCATGGAAACTTCCGGAGTGGAGTGACGGCTTGCCGGGGCCACAGAGGGCCCTGTGGCAGCTCAGAGCACAGCTCCTGCCTAGTGAACGCTGTGACCAGAGGCCCCGGGGGTCAGCAGGGGAGATGCCGGGCCGCCTGGGTGGGGAGTGCTCCCCAGCTGGGCAGGGACTCACTGGGACTGGAAGTAAAAGGGCAGTGAGGTCGGGACGCAGCCCAGACGGGACGGCCAAGGGGTCTCGTGCCTTTCTGTCCCCTGACCGCAGGAAACCGTGCCCTTTGGAGACGCGGTGCTGGCCACCCGCGACACCTGCATCGGGAGCGAGATCTGTGAGGAGCTCTGGACGCCCCACAGGTCAGCCCCGGCCCCGGCCTGGCGGGTGGCCGCGGGTGGAGACAGCGGGGCTGGGCGGGCGGGGCACGCGGCCCATCCTGCCGTCAACCGCCGTCTGCCCGCAGCCCGCACGTGGACATGGGCCTGGACGGCGTGGAGATCTTCACCAACGCCTCGGGCAGCCACCACGTGCTGCGCAAAGCCCACGCCAGGGTGGATCTGGTGACCATGGCTACCACCAAGGTAGGCGCTGGGCCGCCATGCTGGGGCACGTGTGCCGCGGGCCCGTGCCGCGTCCGTCCCGCACACCCCCGAGTCCCCGGTGCCCACGCAGGGCCAGGCCCGCACGACGGACATCGGTGCCCGCAGTTTCGGCCGGCGCTCTGCAAACGGGCGCTGACTCGCCCTCTGGGGCCTCACGCGCCCGACCTCCCCTGACCCTGTGAGGCAAGCAGGGCACCTCCTGCCCCGGCGTCAGGCCCCTGGGGCCCGAGGCACCATCGAGGGACAAGTGACGCGCTGGCCGCATGCTCAGTGGTTCCGAGCTGGAGCGTAGGGAGCTGTCCCGAGGCGCTGCCCTTGCTGGGCAGCGTGACCCCGCGAGGGGCGGGTTTGGGTCTCTGTTCCACGCTGTGGGGTTTGTCTTCCGTGACCCCCCTCGTCCCGTGTCAGAGACGACAGTCAGTGCCTGAGGGGTGCTGGGGGGCAGCGAGGGGAGGGGCATTGGGCGTGATGCCTGGAGGCTGGGAAGGCCGGCGGGTCACTGTCCCGGGCCCTACTGTGCACCCCCCCCCACCCCCGCCGTGTGCAGGCACTTTCTCTGTGGGGAAGGGCGGGGGGGGGCGGGGGGGGCGGGGGGGGGCGGGGGAGTTCCCTGCAGGGCGCCGTTTAAGGCCTTGGGAGGGCCGAGGAAGGGACGGTGATCTCGGTGCCCCCTGCATTCTCCAGAACGGCGGGATCTACTTGCTGGCCAACCAGAAGGGCTGTGACGGGGACCGACTGTACTACGATGGCTGTGCCCTGATAGCCATGAACGGCCACATCTTGGCGCAGGGCTCCCAGTTCTCCCTGGACGACGTGGTGAGAGCGAGCTCGCAAACCCCAGGGGCATCTGCTCCTTTCCGTGACCGAGCCCTGGTGCTGGGCTGTCGTCTCCGGGCCCCCCCCCCCCCCCCCCCCCCCCGCGGCCGGCTCCCGCCCCGCCCGGACAGATGAGGCCACCACAGCGCGAGGGTCACACGTGCACGGCCTGGGGGGAGGACCCGGCCCCACGGTCACCCTCGGGGGCAGGCGAGCAGGCAGGTGCTGTGGGGGGCAGGCTGTGTCGTGCCAGGAGAGCTGGTGAGCCCCGGTCCCCCAGGGAGTGAGCAGGCACCGCCTGGTCCCCGCAGGAGGGTGTCCCTCGGCAGGGGCCTCGTGCGTAGAAGCAGGTGGAGGGGAGCTCGCTGAGGCCACTTGACACAACCCGCTGGCTCTTCCCCACGTGTCCGGGCCACGTGTGTTAGCCGTGGGCCTCACAGCGCCCTGGCCCCGAGGCTCCCCCGGGGCAGGCCTCCCTCCGTGGGCCGTCTGGTCTCCCTGGACACGCGAGCGGGCTGGGGTCAGGCACGTCTGTGCGGGGAGGCGTGGGGCGAGCTCAGAGTAGGCGTCGCCGCAGCCCTGGGGCGCGGGGGGCGGGGGACAACCAGGAAGGCAGGCTGAGACACCTGTCCCGTCCTGCCCTGACCGGGCCGACCTCTGAGAAGCTGAGGGAGACCCGCCCTCTGCAGCGAGGACGCGTGTCCGTGCTGTCTGTACGCCGACAGGTCTTTCAAGTTCAGAACAAAAAAAAGGCTGTTCTCACGGGAGACGGACACGAACGCCAGCCGTGCGGACGCCACAAGTGACCCTCGGCTGTGCGGGCGCGAGGGGCCCTCACGCGGCACCACCCGTGTTCGGGGGGTCGGGTGGAAATGCTAGTTCGGGGGCAGGTGGGAGCGGAAGACAGGTTCGCAGGGACGCGGCAGCGTGAGCTCATGCCAGGTCGCGAACCCTCCCGTTTGCTTCCTCTGCACTCGGCTCGCTGAGGGGACGCTGGTCCCCTCGCCGCCCCGCTGGGGTTAGGAGGGAAGCAGGTGTGAAACCGAAGTCACGTTTCAAAGCAGAGCGAGTGAACTCCGTGATGCTCTCCTGCTGGGGGGAGAGGGGCGGGAGTTTGGCAGAAGGGACGCTCCCTCCCTCCCAGCTGTCCCCCAGGCCGTGCTCGCCAGGTGACAGCACCCCCACAGGCCTTCAGGTGTTCGGCATTAGCCACGGTAGAGGCGGGTCAAGTTCGTGCAGAAGGCGCCGCTCTTCTGCGTCCCACAGGAACGCCCCGCTGTCTTCATGCCGGGTCGGTGTGGCCGGGACGGATGGTGGACGTCAGGGCCACGGGTGCCCTGCGCAGGGTTGACTGGCAGTGGAGGGGGCCACCTGTACCGGGAGGAGCAGGTTCTGGGCCCTGGCCAGGCCTCGGGGCTGGGACCCCAGGGGTCTGCATTTTGGGTGGCTTTGGCGGCCTCTCGCTTCGGGAAATGATGGGAGGACAAACACAAGCCCCGTTTTGCTGGTCTTTGTGGCACGTCCAGAGTGGCCCGAGCCCGGTGCTGACAGCAACAGTTGCCCACGGGGCCGGTGCAGGAACAGGGTGGCCACGGCCGTCCTGTGTCCCCCTGTGCCGTGCCGGTTAGCTCCCACTGTCCCACACTTGTACGTGAAGAGACAACGTCACAGTGACATAATCTGATCAGGAGTTATTTTCGTAGAGAAAGGAATGACATGACAAAATGAAATTAAAATTCTCTTTTTTGGGATTTTTTTGAAATCTTATTCTTTTCCTATTTTGTGGTGTTTTTTGACTCTTCATACTCCTGTCTCACCTGGGTTTGAAGGCAGGGAAGTGTCACCCGCTGTCACACAGCAGCACATCTAGGCAGGGGCACTGGCGTGGACTGCCGAGTCTCTGACCACCCGTCTGCCATTGTCCGGCTTGTGCTTCCCCTGTGTGGGCTTGGAGCTTGGGTTGCCTCTCATGGTCACAGGATGGCTGCAGCAGCTCCAGCCATCCCGTCTCCACACAACCACGTCCAAAGCAGCAAAGGGGCCCTTGTCTCCCATGCGTCCGTCTAAGAAGAGAGAAGCTGGCTCAGAGGTCCCGGCCGATACTGATCAGCAGAATCCTGTGCCGTGACGAGGGGACCGCTGCTAGGTGTCCCACTTCACTGGAGGTTCTGGGGGCAGCAGCGAGAGGGCGGGGCTGCGGGTCAGCAACAACACTGGCCGTCCCCTCTCCCCGGGCCCCTAGGGGCCCACAGCTGCCCAGTCCCTGCCGCAGAAGGTGGGGCTCGTCGTGTGCAGTTTGGCGCGTCCGCGAAAACCGCCCAGTTACCCAGCAGTCACGCTTTCCCTTCGAAACCCCCTCCTCCAGGAAGTTCTCACCGCGACGCTGGATTTGGAGGACGTCCGGAGCTACAGGGCAGAGATTTCATCTCGAAACCTGGCGGTGAGTTCTCGTGGACACACGCGGGACGCTTGACAAAGGCCCCGGAGCCCTTTGTGGTTTTTTGTGACGGCAGCTTCTTGGGATGTTCCCCGGCACCCCGTGATTCGGGGGATGTGGCACGCTCACGGGGCCGCACCGCCATCGCCTCGTCGGTGTCCTGACAGCGGGGGACCTCCTCACCCCAAGGAGACTTTCCCGTGCCCGCCCACCTCCACTCCGCATCCCGCCCCCAGCCCGGGCCCCCCACCCGCCCACTGTGGGCGTTTCACGGAGACGAGACCATGAACCTGAGGCCCTTCGTGCGGCTTCTGTCCCTGAGCAGGCCCAGCCGCGTTGTGGCGGGTGTCCGGGCTTCACGCCTCTTCCTGGGCGGGACGACACTGTGACCGTCCGTCCGCCGAGGACACTCAGATCGTCCCCACGCCGGGTCCGTGAGGAGTTCGCTCTGTCGACGTGCGTGCGAGTTTTTGCGCGGGCGTTCTTCCCGCTTCCCCCGGGTGTGCGCCTAGGAGCGCGGCCGCCGGGCCGCACGGTCACTCTGCTTTAATCCCCGGAGGGGCCACCTCAGCGCACGAGGCTTCCGAGCCTGCCACCGCCCGTCTCTCTGGCTCCGGCCGCCCCGCGGGGGTGGGGCCGCCGCTGTGGGCTTGAGGTGCCTTCCCGCTGGCTGACAGTCTGTCCCTCGGCCGGCCCTAGCGGCCTGCGAGGGGGCGTCACTGTCGTGAATCTCCGTCGGCAGGCCAGCAAGGCGAGCCCCTACCCCCGAGTGAAGGTGGACTTCGCCCTCTCGTCCCGCGAGGACCTGCTGGAGCCTCTGTCCGAGCCCCTCGAGTGGAAGTACCACAGTCCCGCCGAGGAGATCAGGTGGCCGCCCGGACGCACGCGGAGGGGTCGTGCTGTGCCCGCGGCCCCTCCCCTCGCCCGCTGCAGGGGCCCGAGCCAGTGCGGACGGCTGGTCCTCACCGCCGGCCCGGGGCGGCTGCTTGGTTAGGAGGAGGCCGCGCTGCTTCGGGGTCGAGGGCGCCGATGCCGCAGCCGGACGGCCTGGCTTCCCCTCCCCCTCCCGGCCCTGTCGCTCCCTCGTGCGGGGGGCTTTGGGCACACTAGCCCCGCCCTTTGCTTTTGCCTCTCGGTTTTCCTGTTTGAAAACGAGCCAAAGGCATCCCCCCTCTCCCAGGGCTGTCTGGGGACAAGAGGGCATTAATTCTCCCGAGGCGCCGGGCCCAGCCGCTGCTGGCCGTTCTCACTGGCCCCGCTCCCGCCTCGCCAGCTGCCCCCGGGTAGATTGCGGACGGGTCCGCAGCCCCCGGCCCTGACGCTTCCCATTCTTCTCCAGCCTTGGACCCGCCTGCTGGCTCTGGGATTTCTTAAGACGCAGCCAGCAGGTAAGATTTCCAGTGTTTGCGTTCGGTTCTGTGGGGGGCTGGTGGGTTTTTCCCCCGACGCGAGCCCTGCTTCGCTCTGCCTCGGTCAGGAGCTTAATCCACGTTAGCCAGACGCCAGAGCGCCCCCCGGGGGTTTGGCTCCGCCTTTGGGGTCCCGTCTGATGACGTCCAGAGGGAACGGAATACACGTCCCACTGGTTCTGTGTCGTGACATCTGTAACTTACCAGGGTTTAGTCCTAGATGCTCATCGCAGCGCGAGGTCTGTTTTCCCTCTAGAATAATCCATCCAGAACGCGCGGCCCACGGCGAGAGCGCTGACGCCCGCACGTTCTTGTGGGTGCCCGTCAGGGTTTGCAGGTGGCGCTGGGCCGAGGTTTGGGCGCGTCGCTTCTCCGAGGCCCTGCCCACACCCGCCTCTGGTTGACCCGTTCCAGGCCGGCTTCTTCTTGCCCCTGAGTGGTGGGGTGGACAGCGCGGCCACCGCCTGCCTCGTCTACTCCATGTGCCGCCAGGTCTGCGAGGCCGTGAATAACGGAAGTAGGTGGCGTCCGTTGGTCTGAGCGAGGCTCCGGGGCTCAGAGGACGGGGTGAGGCGGACCCCGGGTCCCGGCCGTCAAGGGTGAGGGAGGCGCCGCCGATGTGCTCAGATGTCGCAACAGGACCTGGGGACAGCAGGCCAGTGAAGCCCCTTCCCGGGGCTCTGGGCCAGGACGGCCGTGGCCGTGTGCCCGCAGCGTGGCCTGGAGGGAGGAACACGGACGGCCTCGGGGTCAGGCAAACCCGGGTCGAAAGCCTCCCCCACGCGCTCTGTGTCAGACATCCATCCCCGTGGCGTGCGCGCCAGAAGAGCGAGGGGGTTGCTGCGTAGGAGGGGACGGCCCCCGGGGCGGAGGAGAGGGTCTGGGCCCTGAGCACCGCCTGCTGTCTGCGGGTTCTCAGATCAGGAAGTGCTGGCCAACGTCCGGACCATCGTGGACCAGCTCGACTACACGCCCCGGGACCCCCGAGAGCTCTGCGGGCGCGTGCTGACGACCTGCTACATGGCCAGCGAGAACTCCTCCCGGGAGACGCGTGACAGAGCCGCGGAGCTGGCCCGGCAGATCGGCAGGTAGAGGGGCCGCTGGCGCGAGCCCGGTCCTGGGGAAACCGTGTCTGTTCCCCCCGCCCCCCGTAGCCGCGTCGGATTCCCACGCCTCCGTCCCTGCCCCCTGCTGGCATCCCAGACACCGGCCACCGGGGCTGATGTGCCCCACGGTGTGGGAGCCCGGGAACCCACTCGCGGCTCTGGGGAGTGGGCTGGCGCTGTGAGGGCCCCCCCCCCTCTTCCCTGGGCCAGAGCAGGGTCGGGGAGGGCATCTCTCCGGTCAGGGAGACTCGGTCCTTTCAGAGTCCTCTGTTCTCAGCCCAAACCGGCCCCCACCCAGCAGTGCTCCTGGGCGCGTCCCCGGAGGAACTGAGAGCGGGGACTCAGGCGTTTTGCCCCCGTGTTCACGGCAGCGTCGAGCACGGCAGCCAGAATGTAGGAGTGGCCAGGTGTCCCTTGGCACACGAGGCAGTGAGCAGATGTGGTCCGTGCCCACGACGGGACGTCGTTCAGCCTCAGAAAGGAACGGGCTTCTGACACCCGCTACCTCGGAAGGACCCCCGAGAATGTGGTGCCCAGGGAAACAGCCCAGCCACGGCACCACGTACCGTGGGCATCTCCGTGGCACGTCCGGACACAGGGCTCCCCGGGGAGGCCGGGGGGAGAGTCCTGAGCTCCACAGGGGTGGCGTCTGCGCCGCACGCGGACGCACCGGGTGCCCCCGGCCCTGCGCACACCTGCCCTTTCCCCTCACAGCCACCACATCGGTCTCGACGTCGACCCCGCGGTCAAGGCCGTCGTGGGCATCTTCAGCCTGGCGACGGGTAAGAGGCCTCTGTTCGCGGTTCACGGAGGAAGCCGCCGGGAAAACCTGGCGCTACAGAACGTGCAGGTGCGCCCCCAGCCCGGCCGGCGTCACGGGACCCCGCGGGGGAGGCCGGGGGCGTGCGCGCATCTGCAAGAGCGACAGGCTGCGGGTGTCTGCGACGGTGGCACGGGCGTGTGCGCGTGTGTGCGTCTCGGTGCACGTGCTGGTGCACCTGTGAGAGCACGACGGCGTGTGCTGGGGGGGGAGGCGTGTGGGCACAGGCGTGGGTGTGTGAAAATGCGTGAGGGCATGTGAGTGCGTGTGTGTGGGCATGAGAGTGTGTTAGTGAACGTGGGGGCGTGTGCGTGCACACACGTGAGCGTAAGAGGGCACGGGAGCGTGTGTTAGCGTGAGGGCGGGGTGTGTGCACGCGCGCGTGCGTGAGCGTGCACGTAAGGCTCCTGCATCTTTAGGGATCGGGCTGCCGCAGGGGAGCCGGGCCCTGGCCGGTGGGTGGAGGGAGAGAGGGACCCTGGGCCCCAGCCACCGGGCTCTGTCACATCCCTGTCCCTTTTCTCGTGGCCACGGTGGCCTTCCCTCCTCCAGCAAAGCCGGCTGTGAAGGGGGTGGAACGAGTGGCCGAGAGTTCTTTGCAGCCCCATCCTGCCACCGAAGCTCCCTCCGCACCCCGGCTCCGGGTCCTTCCGTCTTTGATCGGGGGCCGCTCGGTGCACCCAGTTATCGCAGGACCCTGTTTCCTCTGGACGCTGGAAAGCTCCCGTGTTACTTGGACTCTTTCTTTGGAGCTGCACGGGGAGCAGGGTGCCAGTGTGTGTGTGCCCCATGCTCGGCACGGGGTGACGTTTGCCGCTGTGTCACCCAGGCTCGGATACGGATGGTCGTGGCCTATCTGTTTGCTCAGCTGAGCCTCTGGGCCCGGGGCGCTCGCGGTGGACTGCTGGTGCTCGGATCGGCCAACGTGGATGAGAGGTGCGTGTGCCCGACTCCCGAGCACCCAGGTCTCCGAGGGTGAGTGCTCCCCAAGGCGGCATGTCCAGGCTCCCTCCAGTTCTCACAGCATCTGTGAGACACACGGTGGCGGGGGGAGGGGTCACGTTACCCCGCGGCTCAGGGCGTGTCTGGCACCCCCAGGACGTCATCACTCCCGAACTTCACGATGACTCAGGTATGGAGATGGGTCGACACTGTCTCCCTCTGGCTCCCTGCCACCGTTCCCGCTCGGGCCAGCTCTGGCTGGCTTGGGCTCTTCCGCGGTGCCGGGTCTGGAATCTGTCACCCCTCCTGCCCCACCCCGCTCGCTTTCACCCGCCCCCCCCCCCCCGGGCAGTCCCACCACGTCTTCCGCCCTTGCTCTGCGTCCAGTGTTCACTCCCAGCCAGAGAGCCCGTCTCTGACGTGGGCTGGAAATAGTTTCTCGTGGTCTTTGCTGGTCAGGAGAACTCGGAGCCTCCTGTTCTCCAGGTACATTTCAGCTGATCTTCAGGGTGAACGGCGGAGGCTGGGAGCGCTCCTCCTCCAGCTTCCGTCCCCACCTCTCTCGGCTGTTCTCGCTTGCTCCTTGTTAGCAGAAGGGGTTTGAGAACCTTGTCTCTCATTTATTCATCTGGTCATCCATGCATCAGTCTTTCCATCCGTTTGTCCACCCATCTCCCAACCCGTCCATCTGTCCACCCATCCATCCACTCACCCGCCCATCCGTCTACCCACCGATCTATCCACTCACTCATCCGTCCATCCATCCATGTGTCCATCCATCTATCCATACGTACACCTGTTCACCCATCCGTCTATCCACCTATCCACCTGTCCGTCTGTCCACCCACCCATCCATCCATCCATCCATCCACTCACCCGCCCATCCCTCTACCCACCCATCCATCCACTCATCCGTCCATCCATCCATCCATGTGTCCATCCATCTATCCATATGTACACCCATTCACCCATCCGTCTATCCACCTATCCACCTGTCCATCTGTCTGTCCACCCACCCACCCATCCATCCATCCATCCACTCACCCGCCCATCCGTCTACCCACCCATCCATCCACTCATCCATCCATCCATCCATCCATGTGTCCATCCATCTATCCATATGTACACCCATTCACCCATCCGTCTATCCACCTATCCACCTGTCCATCTGTCCACCCACCCACCCATCCATCCATCCATCCATCCACTCACCCGCCCATCCATCTACCCACCCATCCATCCACTCACCGCCCATCCATCTACCCACCCATCCATCCACTCATCCATCCATCCATCCATCCATCCATCCATGTGTCCATCCATCTATCCATACGTACATCTGTTCACCCATCCGTCTATCCACCTATCCACCTGTCCATCTATCTGTCCACCCACCCACCCATCCATCCATCCATCCACTCACCCGCCATCCGTCTACCCACCCATCTATCCACTCACTCATCCGTCCATCCATCCATGTGTCCATCCATCTATCCATACGTGCATGCATTTACCCATCCGTCTATCCGCCTATCCACCCATCCATCTATCCATCTATCTGTCCACCCACCAATCCATCCATCCATCCATATGTCCCTCCATCCATCCACTCACCCGCTGTCTGTCTACCCACCCATCCATCCACTTACTCATCCCTCCATCCATCCACCTATCCATATGTACATCCATTCACCCATCCGTCTGTGCGCCTATCCACCCATCCATCTGTCCATCCATCCATCCATCCATCCATCCATCCATCCATCCATCCACTCACCCACCCATCCGCCTGTCCACCCATCCATCTATCCATCTGTCTACCCACCCATCCATCCATCCATCCATGTGTCCCTCCATCCATCCACTCACCCGCCATCTGTCTACCCACCCATCCATCCACTCACTCATCCGTCCATCCATCCACCTATCCATATGTACATCCATTCACCCATCCGTTTGTCCACCTATCCACCCATCTATCTGTCTACTCACCCACCCGCCCATCCATCCATCCACTCATCCATCCATCCACTCACCCACCCATCCATCTACCCACCCATCCATCCACTCATCCGTCCATCCACTCACCCACCCATCCATCTACCCACCCATCCATCCACTCATCCGTCCATCCATCCATGTGTCCATCCATCTATCCATATGTACGTCCACTCACCCATCCATCTATCCACGTATCCATCCATCCATACATACATGCATATATCCATTCACCCATCCATCATTCCATCCATCCATCCGTGTTTCTATCCGTGGCATGAGTGTCTTAATCTTTCTATATCTTGCTTGTCTGCAAGTGTGTTTTCTGTTAAACATTATATTGGGCTTTTGGATCCTGCTTCCTAATTATGACAATTTAGAGTTAGCACCCTATGGCTGGTGAAAATTCTCGCCATTCCTGTGAACATTTTGTCAATTTTCGTCGCTTTTCTGCTGCCTTCGGTGCTTTTGTAAGGAAATGATGTCTCAGGACAGATGTGACAGCTAGTGCGTATTCGGAGCCTGAGTAGTTGACAACATGGGTATGTTCTGTTTTGTTTGCTTCTGAACAAGAGTGTGATCTATTATGTAACTGTATCGTTGTACCGTTTTCCCTGTTACAACTCTTGTCCATCGCATTTTGTGTTTTAGCAGAAAACAACGATTTTTTCCAGGGTGGGAGTGGGTTTCTGGGTGTTACGTGTTCCTGGATGTCAGTTTAGAAAGTAAACACTTCTGTCTGACACCTGGTTCTCGTGTTCGTCTCTTCCCATCACATTTCGCTGCCAGACCCTTTCCGGGAGGTATTTGGAAGTCTGTCTACAGCTGCAGGAACTTTTCTCGTATTTTATTTCCAACGGTGTTTCTTCCATTGTGTGTGTTTCTTGTACTTGTGGGGCCGACTGTCCCATGCAGCGTCCCCGTCTACGATCTCCCCGTTGCCTGCATCCCGGGGTAGAGCGTCAGGTCTGTCCCCTCTGTCACGCTGGTTCTTTTTCAAAGTGGTTTCTGATTCTGTGTCTTAACTGCTTCTAAGCTAACTTCGGGTCTGTTGCATTGCGGTGTGCCTGTTCCTCAAGGGATGTTGAACGTCCGCCACGTGTTGGGCATTCTTGGTGCTGTGAACACAACAGAAAAGTAACTGTGGTTTTACTCTAGTGGAAGGAGACGGGTGATAACAACACTTAATCGTGTGTGTAGAGTGGGGAAAGTCTACAGAGAAAAACCAGGGCAGGCAGAGGGAGAGTTTGGGAGTTGAGGTTGTTACTGGGGTGGCCAGGGAAGGCCTGTCTGAGAAGTTGGCTTCCAAAGGCCTCAGGAGCCAGGAGAGGAGATGCGGCCCGGATAACGGTGTGTGCAAATGTCCTGTGGTGAGAGCCCCCCGGGACAGAGGGTGGTCGTTGTCTCTCTTAAAAGCCCTGTCTTGTCTGAAGGAGGTGCCGGGATCCCAGCTGGGGCAGGTTGGAGGAGAGTGGGCAGTGGATGAGGGACCAGGAGTCAGTTCTTTCCAGAAGTGTGCACCACAGGAGAGGGGAGGGGCAGGGTGGTAGCTGGCAAGACCAGTGGGGCGAGAAGGAAGGTGTTTCCTCAAGAGCTGACGAGAGAGGTGTGGCAGGGAGGAACAGTGTTGCTGACGCAGGAGGGGGGACGCGGCTGGAGAGCTGTCCCCGTGTCCCGAGGAGGTGAGAGCAGGTGGCGAAGCGAGAGGTCGGCTTTATCGGGAGCCCAGCGGGTGTGTCCAGCA
Source organism: Panthera leo (assembly GCF_018350215.1). Classification (NCBI taxonomy): domain Eukaryota; kingdom Metazoa; phylum Chordata; class Mammalia; order Carnivora; family Felidae; genus Panthera; species Panthera leo. The sequence continues at coordinate 112,781,086 of NC_056688.1, forward strand.
GAGTGCACGGCGCAGACGCGGGCCTGGGTGGCGTGGGGTCGGGGCCGTGACCGTCCTCAGTGAAGCAGGAAGCGGAGTCACCGGCTGAGCGACGACGCACAGCAGGCGTTGGGTGTTTGAGGGGAGCTGGTGACGAGCGGGACGGGTCGGGGACGAGGCGGGCGGCCCGGCACCGGGGACGCCCTGAGGCGGGGTCGTGCTGCTGCGCACGCACGTGTGTGGGGCAGGGAGCCAGGCGAGCCCGGCAGGGAGAGGGGGGCAGGGGAGCCGAGAAGCGCCAAGGGGAGGCGGAGGCGGCGGGAGCCGGCTGCCGTCCCTGTCCCGCGATCCGCTGGCAGACGGGACTCCGCATCGGGCGGACCCGGGGCTGCGGTCGACTGCAGCCGGAGGATGGAGGAAACCAGGCCCAGGCTTCCAGAATCCTCTCCCAGTGGACCCCCCCCCCACCGACCCCCGGCAACACGCGTGACGGCACGTGGGCAGCACCCACCGCCAGCGAAGCTTGTCAGAGACCCCGCGCCCAGCGTTGGCCCTGGGGGCCGGTCACACGGCCACCCCGTGCCTGGCGCGGACCAAGCCTCGGCTCCCGGAAGGAGGGCAGTGCTCAGCATAAAGCGGTGTTTGAACCAGGAATTTGGAAACCGCGGCCACGGTTTCCAGTAGGGAATGGCGGGAGCACCCCAGATCCCTGGTGCCGGCCGAGCACCCGCCCCACAAGCAGGCCTTTCCGAGACGGCTGTGCTCACGCGCGTCTGCGCAGAGCCTGACGGACAGGAGGCTCTGAGGTCTGGGGGCGCCGTCACCGACAGCAGGAGGCTGGGGCCGGGTCGGGGCCGTGAATGGCCAGGGGCAGGTCAGAGGTCAGTGATGAGCGCGGAGGAGGGCTGGAGGAGCCGCCAGAGGCGGTCAGAGAGGGCGGCCCGTCCTGGAGGGGCCGGTGAGTCCAGAAGGCTCCACAAGGGGGCGTGCCCGGGCCCCTCCCCCGCGTCTGTAGGTCCCCGCTTCCCCGGGTGGGGGTCTCGCCACCACCTGCCACGGCCAGAGTAGGCTGGCGGGAAGCCGTGTGACTGCAAACCTCCTTCTGCTGCGGGAGGTGAGGCGGCTGGTCCCCGTTCCCCCGTGGCCGGTCTCTGCGTGGGGTCTAGTCGGGGAGTGCGCTGGGGGGCACGCAGGTTGTAGGGACTTTTCCTTTCCCTAAACGAGGTGGGACGACCCTGCAGGGTTTTTCAACCGGTGCAGCGGGTCCGCGGTCCGCTTCCTCCCACCCATGCAGGTCACGCCTGGCAGGGCGGCCTGGCGGGGTGGGGCTGGGGGACGGCGAGCGGGCTTGGCCCCTGGTTGTCTTGCCATCAGGGGGAGAACCGACGGGCTTTGCTGGTGGACCGGGTCAGGTGCGGTGCCCAGGCCGACCCAGCAGCCGAAGGGATGGGCGTGTGTGTGCTCAGATGTCCAGGTGCAGAACCGGGTGGGGAGGTCGAGGCCCAGCGTCGGGAATGCGGCTTTGTGGACAGCCGTGTGGAGGTGTGTGCTGGACAGTTACACGGGATTCTGGAGAAACCCAGGGGTGAAGCACACCCCTGCCCCGGGGAGTGTACAGATGGCGAAATGCCATCAAAGCTACAAGACCAGCTGCGCCACCGTGGGACTGAATGTTGACAGAGGAGGAGTGGGTCCGGGGTCCCCCAGGTTCCGATGCGAGGGGGCTGCAGATCAGGGGGTCCCACCCAAGAGGAGGAGCCAGCTGGCGGGAGAGGAAGGGGCACCCAGAGCCAGGCAGAGAGGCCATTCAGGGGCTGATGGGGTTGTTGACCAGGCGTGGGGGGCCCGGGGGCCGGCTGCAGGGCCGGGGCGGCTTCAGGAGGGACCCGGGCCGGAACCTGGCAGTGAAGGCTCGAGAGGGAGCGGCGGGCAGTGGACGTGGCCCCGAGGGTTTCGGTTTGCGGGGCACGGGGACGTGGGCCAAGAGAGGGCGGGAAGGTGGGGGACTTTGGGCTTTGCTTACGCTCATGGGAGCAGAAGGGGTCGGCTGCTGGAGTTGACGAAAGTGCCGGGGGCCTGGCTGTCCCGGCCCTGGAGGCATCAGCCCTGGGCTGCCCTGGGGTCCTCGGTTAACCTTCGTGATCTGCTGAAGACGCGTCTCCAGAGCCTGTCACGCGGGGGTTGGGGCTTCGGCATGTGGATCTGGGGGCACACGGACGTTCGGTCCGCGGCAGTGACTTCCCCAGAAAAGTTGTCACTTGAGCTCAACCGGTGTGCGCGCTCAGGCTGGAGCTCAGGCGGAAGCCTGTCTCGTGTTTAACGCGTAAACGTGGCCCTCCCGCCCCCAGGGTGCCCTCCTCCCTTCTGGACTTCGATGCCAAGAGAGAGACGAGGCCGGAGCCTTGCTGGGTGGGTCTCCTGGCCGCCCCGGGCACCGCACCTCCGGACCCTCCCCGACTCTGAGCTGCTGACAGCTCCCGAGGCAGTGGGGGAGGCACACAGTAAGAGGGACCCCTGGGGTGCGGGGAAGGGAGCCCCGCCCAGGGCAGCACCAGGGACTTAACGGTCCCTCTCTGGTGCCCTGGGGGCCTCACACCCGAGGCCTCGCTCCTTGGTAGGAGTCAGGAGAAGCTGAACAGCAGGAGAAGGTCACTTGTGTGGGTGGAAGCTGGAAGGGCCAAGTGCTCCTGGGACTGGGGAGGACGGACAGGGGGAGGACGGGCAGGACCAGGGGGAGGACAGACAGGACCAGGGGGAGGATGGCAGGACCAGGGGGAGGATGGGCAGGACCAGGGGGAGGACGGACAGGACCAGGGGGAGGATGGCAGGACCAGGGGGAGGACGGGCAGGACCAGGGGGAGGCCGGCAGGACCAGAGGGAGGACGGGCAGGACCAGCGGGAGGACGGCAGGACCAGGGGGAGGACGGCAGGACCAGGGGGAGGCCGGCAGGACCAGGGGGAGGACGGGCAGGACCAGGGGGAGGCCGGCAGGACCAGGGGGAGGACGGACAGGACCAGAGGGAGGCCGGCAGGACCAGGGGGAGGACGGACAGGACTAGGGGGAGGATGGCAGGACCAGGGGGAGGACGGGCAGGACCAGGGGGAGGACGGACAGGACCAGGGGGAGGATGGCAGGACCAGGGGGAGGATGGCAGGACCAGGGGGAGGACGGGCAGGACCAGGGGGAGGACGGGCAGGACCAGGGGGAGGCCGGCAGGACCAGGGGGAGGACGGCAGGACCAGGGGGAGGACGGACAGGACCAGAGGGAGGCCGGCAGGACCAGGGGGAGGACGGACAGGACCAGGGGGAGGATGGCAGGACCAGGGGGAGGACGGGCAGGACCAGGGGGAGGACGGACAGGACCAGGGGGAGGATGGCAGGACCAGGGGGAGGACGGGCAGGACCAGGGGGAGGCCGGCAGGACCAGGGGGAGGATGGCAGGACCAGGGGGAGGACGGGCAGGACCAGGGGGAGGCCGGCAGGACCAGAGGGAGGACGGGCAGGACCAGGGGGAAGCCGGCAGGACCAGGGGGAGGCCGGGCAGGACCAGGGGGAGGACGGCAGGACCAGGGGGAGGATGGCAGGACCAGGGGGAGGATGGACAGGACCAGGGGGAGGCCGGCAGGACCAGGGGGAGGACGGGCAGGACCAGGGGGAGGATGGACAGGACCAGGGGGAAGACGGCAGGACCAGGGGGAGGCCGGCAGGACCAGGGGGAGGACGGACAGGGGGAAGACGGCAGGACCAGGGGGAGGACGGCAGGACCAGGGGGAGGCTGGCAGGACCAGGGGGAGGACAGACAGGACCAGGGGGAAGACAGCAGGACCAGGGGGAGGACAGACAGGACTAGGGGGAGGACGGATGGGGGGGGGAGGCTGTCCTTGTGCCGGTGTTGAGCATGTGCTTGGGAGCATTGACGTGTGTGCCTGGCGACACCGGCAGGGGCGGGACCCTCAGAGGCCACCACCAGGAGGTTCAGGTGCGAGGGGCAGGGTGAGGAATGGCCTTGGGGGGGGGGGGGGGTGGGCCTGGGGAGCCAGCGGAAACCTGCCACCGTCCAGAGGGCAGGCGAGAGAACACGGTGGAGGGAGGGTGTCCCGCGGCCGCCGTGACAGCGGACTCTCGATGACAGCGTCCAGAACAGGCCTCGGGTTGTGGGGAGGGCTGGTTCCCCCTGGAGGCTGGCGGGAGAATCCGTTCCCTGCTGTCTCCAGCTCCTGGAGGCGCCCAGCTGCTTGGCTGCCCCCCCCACCCCCCGCAAAGCCAGCGGGCAGCCTCCCTGCGTCTTTCCCCCTCTGCTCGCGGCCCCCCTGACTCTGGCCCCTGCCTCCCTCCTACACCACTCAGCACGTCCGTGACTTCGTTCAGGGCCCACCTGGTAATCCAGGTCAAAACCTCCCCGCGAGGGGCGCCGGGGGGCCCCTTCGGTTAAGCATCCGACCCTGGATCTCAGCTCAGATCAGGGTCTCCCGCTTTGTGGGATCGAGCCCCGCGTCAGGCCCTGTGATGGCACAGAGCGGGGCCCAGTTGGGATCCCTCTGTCCCTGTCTCTCTCTCTCTCTCTCGGCTCCTCCCTCCTCACATGCACTCGCTCGCTCGCCCTCTCTCGAAAACACCAGCACAGTCTCGCCTCAGGGGCCTCAACTCCATTGTGCGAAGTCCTTTTTGCCCACAGGTCACACGTTCTCGGGTTCTGGGTATAGGACGGGGTGACTGGGGGCCGTCTTCCGCCCGCCGCAGGGGTATCTGGGAGGGGTGCTGACAGGTGTGGAGGGGGCCCTCCCTCCTAAGGACCTCACCCCTCGGTCCCACGTCCCGCCGGCCCCGGCCCCGCCCTCCAGACGCGCCGCTCCCGGCTGGATGCTGGCCATTCCCGAATCGGTCTCCTGGCGCCGACGCCTTCCCGGGCGGCTCGAGTGCCTCCCCCGGTCGCCTGCCGCCTCCGCCCTTTGTGGACCGACCGCTGCAGCAGGCCACCCTCCTCCGAGACCCTCCAGCCCGCCGAGCTCTGGCTCCGGGCGTGTTTGCCCAGGACCGGACCCCAGGCGGGACGCGCAGCGCCTCGGCTCAGCCGCGCGGACGCCGTGTGCTCTGTCCCCGCAGCCTCCTCGGCTACCTGACCAAGTACGACTGCTCCAGCGCGGACATCAACCCCATAGGCGGCATCAGCAAGACGGACCTCAGGGCCTTCGTCCACTTCTGCCTCGAGCACTTCCAGCTCCCCGCCCTGCAGGGGTGAGTGCCACCCTGCAGACGGGCCCTCCGCGCCCGGCACAGCCCCCTCCCACGCCTCCCTGCTGCCTGACCACAACAGCCCTGCCCTCAGCGGGCACCTGGGGTCCCGCGGCCAGGCCGGCGCCTTCGGGCGGGGGCTCCCCCAGACCCCCTGGCCGTGGGGCGGCGTCTGGAGACCATTCTGGGGATCCCGGCGGCTAGATGCTCCCGGGCACCCTGCGGCGCCCAGGCCAGCCCCACAAGAAAGCATGACCCGTCCCCACGTGCAGGGCGCTCAGCAGAGCCGCCCCGTGTGGGGGCTCCCGCCGTCCGCCCCCGCCCCGGGGCGTGGAGCCCCCCGGCATCCACAGCCCTCTCCCCGGGCAAGCCCAGCACCGGGGACGGCGGTGCGGGGTTTTCCCACGGGGCTCACGGGTGCCCAGGCGGCCGTCGGGCCTGACGTCTGTATGTCTTGGCCGCAGCATCCTGGCAGCACCGGCCACCGCAGAGCTGGAGCCCCTGGCCGACGGACGGGTGTCCCAGACGGACGAGGTAGTGGCAGTGGTGGCTCGGTCACCACGCTCCCTCCCCGTGTCCCCGCTTCCTCGAGTCTCCCGGGTGCCTCTGCTGCTTCCTTTGTGCCACGGGGACCCCTCTCCCATCTCCAGGCTCCTGGCCGGGGAGCCCCGCGCCCGCTGCCGGTCCTTTGACGTTCGTTTCACTCGGGCTCCTTGAGGCCGACACCTGGGACGGGGGGTGAGAGGGGCAGGTCCCTTGCGGGTGGCGGGGGCGCCACCTCGAAAGAAGCACTCCGGACCCCTCTGTCCGGGCCGGCCCGCGAGCCGTCGGGGCTGGTCGGGGCCGCGCTCTTCCTCCTGTCGCTGCCGGCTCCTTCGTCACGAAGATCGACTTTGCCTCTTCTTCCGAGAGTTTGTGGTTTCAGCTCTCGTATTCAAGTCTGCGACCCGGCAGACTTCGCCGCGTGTGGTGCGGAGGGGACCCGGCTGCAGCCTCGTGCGTGCGGACGGACGGACGTCTCTCCCACCGACTGTCCGGTGCCCGTGGCGTGGAGAGGTGCTTCCGGGCTCCGTTGTGCCGTGAGCGCCCGTCCCTGTCCCGGTGCCACCCGGCGTTGCAGTGAGCTGTGACACGGGGAAGCGTGAGTCCCCCGACGCCGCTCCTCTTTTTCGGCGTGATTCTGGCTCTTCTGGGCCCTTTGAGTTTCTGTATGAACTTGGAGTCATTTTCTGCCACGCCCGCGGCTTGGCTTCTGTGGCAGTTGTGTTGAATCCGTAGCTGCCTTTGGTGGCCGTTGGCTCCGTGACCACATTAGGCCTTCTGAGGCTCGAACGGGGGTGTCCTGTTTGCCCAGGGCGTCCGTGTCCGTCAGCGACATTTTGTTGTTCTCAGAGTGTAAGCGTAAGTGGGCCTGGGGGCCCAGTCGGTTCAGCGTCCGACTTCGGCTCAGGTCACGATCTCGCGGTCCGTGGGTTCGAGCCCCGCGTCGGGCTCTGTGCTGACGGCTCGGAGCCTGGAGCCTGCTTCCGATTCTGTGTCTCCCTCTCTCTCTGCCCCTCCCCCGCTCACGCTCTGTCTCTCTCAAAAACAAACATTAAAAAATTTATTTCCAGGTATTTTATTTTCCTCATTCTATCGTAAATGGAATTGTTTTCCTAATTTGATCATTGGGTGGCTCATTGCCAGTGTACGGGAATGACTTTCCGCACTGCCTTTCTGTCTCAGTCTCACTGGTCTCCCCTCCAGTCCGTACGTCCCCTCTGTCCGCGTGCTCGAGGCTTGGCGTGTGCCTCCTCCCGCGTGTTGTCAGAAGGCGGAAGGTTAGGTCACTGATTTGAGATCCTTCTCTCTCTCTCTCTCTCTTTCTTTCTTTCTTTCTTTAAAAATGTTTATTTTGAGAGAGAGAGCAGGGGAGGAGCAGAGGGGGGGGAGAGAGAGAATCCCAGGCAGGCTCCGAGCTGTCAACACAGAGTCCGACCGGTGTGGGGCTCGATCCCACAAACCGTGAGATCATGACCTGAGCCGAGATCGAGTGGGACACTTAACCAACTGAGCCCCCAGGCGCCCCGAGATCGTTTTCCTTCTGAATGCAGGTGTTTACGACCATAAACTCCTCCCTCACTGCTGCCCTTCTGTGTTGTGTAAGTCCAGCCACATCGTTTTCTTTCATCCCCAAGTATTTCCTAGTTTTCCTCATGATTTCTTCTCTCGCCCCCTGTTTACTCCAGAGTGTGTGGTTTAATTCCCGCCTATTTGTGAGTTTCCAAAGTTTCTTTCTGTCACCGAATGTGCAATTCTCTTCCTTTCCGGTTGGAGAGCATACTTTGGGCGATTCAGTGTTTTAAAATTCATCGAGGCCAGTTTTCCGGCCTGGCGTTTGGTCTGTCCTGGAGAACGTTCCATGTGCCTCGAGGAGAACGTGTGCTCTGTGGTTGTTGGGCGGAATGTTCCGGAGATGTCTTTTAGGTCTAGTTGGTTTCCAGCGTTCAAGTTATCATCTCCCTGGTGGTTTCTTTGTCTAGTTTTGTACGTTATGGAAAGTGAGGAATTAAAGTCGCCAATGATCACGGTTGAATTTAAGGAATTAAAATGTCATTGCCGGCAAATATTCATGTCCCGCCAAAGAGAGGTAAAAGAAGTCCACAGCAAAGACCCGCTAAGCACTGGGACTTGGTGGTGAACCGGCGGGACGTGGCCATTTGTGTGAGTCCCTGGGACAGACAAGCGGGAAGTAACCATGATGGCCCCCGGTGGTCCCAGTGCTGCCGTCGACCCCGGTGACCCGATGGTGGCGGTGTCCCTCGGAAGGGGTCAGGACAGGCTTCCCCAAGGAGGTGACGTCGGAGCTGAGGCCCGAGGGAAGGCCAGGGTGGGCAGTGGGGAGCAGGAGGGAGGGCCTGGTCCTGGGTCCTGCAGGCCCCGGTCGGAGGGGAGGCTGTCCCTCTGTGCCACGAAATGCCAGCGTCAGGGGACCTGAGAAGTGCTGGCTTGTGTGAGCCTCGGTGTGGGGCTGGCTCTCGTGGGGCGCCCTGGGGCCTGGGGGGGGTCGGCCTCACCCCCCAGGGCCGCCGTAACCACATGCCGCGGGCGGACGGCTTACACAGAGGCACCACGTCGGTGTCGGCAGAGCCGTGCTCCCCCCGAGGCTCTGGGGGACGGTCCGGCCTCTCGGTCCCGCTTCCGGGGCTTCCCGGGTCGTGTCACGTCGCCCCAGCCTCCGCCTTCATCCTCACACAGCTTCTCCTCCGCGAGCGTTGTTCCAACCCCATGTCCGGGGCCATCTCGCCTCGGCCTCCTTCGCTTAGCTGCATCCACACAGACCTATTTCCCCAAATACACACCCAGTGTGCCGCCCCCGGGGCCTAGAACGCGCACAGGTCTCCAGCCGGGGCCGCTCTCCTGTCCCTCCCAGCCCCCAAAACCCGGTCTGGATCTTTTCTTCCGAAGGCCCGCTGTGTCGCTGGCGGTGAGGGGGAGCGAGCCCCCGCGTCCGCCCCTGGCCTTTGGGGCCACGTCCCTCCCCCCGGGCGTCCGGTGCCGCGGGCCCAGCGGTGCTCTCCCCTTCCTCCGCAGGAAGACATGGGCATGACGTACGCGGACCTGTCCGTCTACGGCAGACTCCGGAAGGTCGCCAAGACCGGGCCCTATGGCATGTTCTGCAAGCTCGTCAGCCTGTGGAAAGACGTGTGTTCCCCGCGGCAGGTACACCGTGGGCACGTCCCACGGAGCGAAGCCGGCAGGACGGTCCCCGCGCAGGGACCGTTTGGCGGGAGTGAGTCAGCGCAGCGTGGCCTCCAGGGGTAGCCCTCTGGCAACCCCCAGTTTTCTCTTACCCTGATCAGGGCCCGACACCCCTGCCCGCTGTCCCGCCCGCGGTCAGGCCCGTCAGGGCTCATGCGGTGGTTCCCACGGAACCGCCTGGAAGCCTCGTGCGGTGTATCTTCCCGGGCCCCTGCCGGGGTCTCCTGACCCCGCGTCCGGGGGCGCTGGAGTCGGGAGCCGACACGTTACAGCTCAGCCACCCGTGCTCGTCCACTGCCCCCAGGGGCGGGGTGGGGGGGGGGGTCCCGTGGAGCCATCAGCTTGCGCCTTGCGGCGTGACGCGGCTGAGGGCCCCGGGCCTTCGCAGCCTTGCGAGCTCGAGGGTCCGCGTGTTCCTTGCCTACCAGGTGGCTGACAAGGTGAGGTGGTTTTTCTGCAAGTACTCCACGAACAGGCACAAAATGACCACGCTCACGCCCGCGTACCACGCGGAAAGCTACAGCCCCGACGACAACAGGTTCGACCTGCGGCCGTTTCTCTACAACACCAGCTGGCCCTGGCAGTTCCGGTGCATAGAGGCCCAGGTGCGTCGGGCGACGAAGGGGCTTCTCCGCGAGCCACAGCTGCGGGGGGGGAACGCCGGCTCGCTGCCGCTTTACGTTCGCGGCCGCGCTTTTTGCGGCCCTGGCGTCCGCAAAGCGCAGGTACGTTTCGGGTCGGCGGGCGCTGTGCCTGGTGCTGCGTCCCTCGCGTGAGTAGCCGTGGGCACCTGGGGCCAGTCGCCGCCCCTCGCGGACGACTCAAGGGTCCAGATGGTTTCACGCCTTCTGAAACCACTCTGCCCTTCCTTTCTGTCTCTGGTTAATTGATGGAGCGAGGAAGGATTAGTAAAACCAAGTGTAAAAGCAAGCGTGGGCCCTTCCCGCCTTCTCCTCTCCAAGGCCAAGCACGGGAGCAGGGCCAAGGGCACTTCGGGCACAGGTAGTAATGGCCCGAGGGAGGGGCAGGCGGCCAACAGGGAGCCCTCGGACGCACAGAACACGATGTGGTGATGATACGGTGTTGAGCCAGAGAACGCGGCGGGCTGGGAGGACACGCTGTGTACCGGGTGGCCGAGGCAGGCGCCCCTGCAGATGACGTATCTGGAGGGTGGACCCTGGGTCACACTGCACGTACGGGCCGCGGGCGAGGGGTCACCCCAGGGACAGCGGGCCTTGGCTGCAGACATTTCTGCTTGTCGTGCCTGGGGTGGGTTCTGTGCCACTGGCATCTAGCGGGCAGAGTGCAGGGACGCTGCCGGCATCCTGCCCGGGACAGCCCAGCCTCCAGACAAGGAATTGGGGGAGGCGGGGCTTGGCTCCCCCGGGGGCACTCAGTGGTGGGGTCCCCCAGATCAGGAATGGGGTTTGGAGGCCGTGCAGCCAAGTAACGGGCCAACGTAGACCCCTCCGAGGACGCGTGTGGGCAGATGCAATTCTCCATGGTGTCCTCGTCTGGCAGGGACCCCCGCGATGCGCTGAGGCGCGTCCTGCCAGACTTGCCCAGTGCACGTGCTCTGCACCCTTCCCACGTCTTTGCACACCGTGGGGACTGCCTCGCAGCTGCTCGTCCAGTCCCGCGACGGCCCCCCTAGCTGGGTGTGAACCGGCGTGTTCCACAGCGTGGTTGTTAGCGTCCAGCCGTGGACGTGCGCGTGGCTTCTCCATCTAGGTGCTGCGGCTCGAGAGCAGAGGCTGTCAGGACCTGGATGGCGTGGACTGACGCCCCCCCCCCCCCCGAGTCTTCCACCTCGCCGGTGACGGTGCACCCAGAGCGGTGTGCCAGCGTCTCCCTCCACGGCTCGAGGGGGCGGGATCTTGCTCTGGTTCCTTAAAAAAGACTCAAATAAAGAGCGTGTGATTTCTGGGACCTGAGTCCGTTACCTTGTGGGGTGAGGGTCCTGTCCTGGGCCCCCCTCAGTTCCACAGCCTCCCTGGTGCCGAGCGAAGCCCGGCTGGGAGGGGCCCCACACCACCCGGGAGGGGGCAGAGGCAGCTTGGGGTCTGTGCTGGTCTGCCCCTGCCCAAAGCCTTACCCGGGAAAAGAAACTCGTTAGCAAGGAAAGGAATTTTTCGGTTAACGTGCAGAGCAGTGCAGGGCTTGGGGCGGCTTCAGGTCTGGCTGGATCCAGGGTGTGCACGTGTCCTTAGAACTTGGTTCTCTCCTCCCCGCTGCCCCGCTCGGCTCCTCTCTGCCTCCGCGGGCTTCCTTCATGCCGCACATCAGGGTGCTTTGGCCCCAGCCTCACAAGCTCCCATGTTTGATTCCAGCAGGAAATTTGCTCGGTTGGGTCAGGTGCCCATCCCTGAACCAGTTAGTTAAAGCACCAGGGTCCCCCCCACCAGAGGACCAGGAGGTGTTACAGAAGCAGGAAGAATGAATGGAGACTCCCAAACAGCACACACCCCTCCCGTACCTCCCCCTCCTGGGCTCCGATGGCTGTGTCCTCACCTCCTTCTAAGGGGACCTTTCCTGGGCTGCTGCCACGGGCTCTGGGCCCACGAAGCCTGTGGGTGGGCCTTCCCCTCACCTTCCCACAGTGACAGCGAGGCCGCTAAATATTACTCAGGCTGCACTGAAGGTGTGGGCCCCAGTAGGGGGTGTGACACATTTCTCCCCTTTCCCAAGGCCGCCACCGTGAGATGGTGTCCATGCCTGGAATCCAGGACCCCTGCAGACCGAGGAGCAAAACAGCCACTCCTCCCCACCCCCCAGAGGCCCTTTATCTCGTGACGTAAGCCAACATACAGACGACCTTTCACACAGCGAGGCAAAGCCGTTTACTGCTCGTGATCTGATCGGTATTCCCCAGAAGCCTTGGCCTTGGAGACCCAAACCCCGCTCTGAGTGTCTGAGTCCCCTTAAATCCATATGTTGAAGTCCTAGCCCCCAAGGCGATGGCGTTAGCAGGCGGGGCCTCCGGCAGGTGATCGGCTCGTGAGCGGAGAGCCCCTCGCGCCAACCAGCACCCTGGCCCCAGAACCGGGAGAGATTGGCGCCTGGTGATAACGAGACACCATTAAGGTGACTCTCCTAAAGCAGAGAGGCAGTTTCGTCTCCGGGGAGAGCTCGGTCCTCCCCCCACCTGGGAGGATCCAGAAACAAACACCCGCCGGTAACGCTGTTCTTGGCACCGACGTGGCCTCCGTGCACCGGTGGGTGTCGCCCTCACCCGGGGCTAGTTTCCGGCACAGCTGGTGAGCGGGCGCTTTTGGCCCGTGGGGGTGGGGACAGATGGGACCCAGGAGATGTGAGCGTGGGGTCAGCAGCTGAGGCAGGGACCCTCACATCACAGCATCACCCTCTTGAGAGGACGGCTACCAAGGGTGACACCCTTAGTTTGGGCCTTGTCACCCCACAGGTGTCGCGGGCGGGACTGGCACCTTGCTGACTCCCTGGGGAGGGGACGGCACACCATGGAACATCCTCGGGCCCAGTCACAGTGTCCTTGCAGTTATGGGGTGGCATCCCCCAGTTACAGGGTCATGTCCCCCCAGAGGTAGGGTCGTGTCCCCCCAGTTATAGGGTAGTGACACCCCCCCCCCCAGTTATAGGCTGGTCACCAGAGCTCAGCTAATGAGAAGCTGGCGGTCCCTCTCGGCAGCCAAAAGCCCGTGTCTGAGAGATGCTGGCTTTCTTCAGCCCCATCACAGACCAGACCCAGCCTGCTTCCTAGAGAAGATGAGACCTCACCTCAGACAGGGCCCACCCAGGATCTCAGGAGACTCCTCACGTCCCGGGGACGCTCCTAAGAACCACGAGCCCCTAGAGCCTTTCTTGCCGCCAGAAGGTCCTGAAGCCTTGGCCAAACGTGTCCCTCGACAACAAAAGGGATGTAAGGGACCTCATGAAGACACAAGTCTCCCAGCACCAAGGGTTTATTGAAGCAGCCAAGCCCAGGACCGGCCTTGTGTGGCCCATCCAGGCAGAACTCCGTCCACTAAGATTCGTTTTAGTGGAATTCTAAAGATCAAAGTAGAGTTTGGGAAGACATTGCATCCAGCAGGGTGAATCCCTCAGAAGTCTGGGAAGAAAAAGTGTCATGAGGCCCTAGAACATGCCAGAAAAATGGACGAAGGACAAGGGCATGCCATTTGCAAAGGACCGACCCGCGCCCAGAAGAATTTTAGCGGCGTTACTTGTGCAAAGCTGAAAACTTCCAGTATTGTCGCGGTCAGGCAAAGCCTGGAAGCAGCGACTGTCTGCCGTGGCCAGGCGTGACTCCATCAGTCCCCTCGACACACTTCGGAAGGTCAAGTTGGCAGCGGGCTGCAAAGGGCCCAAAGATGTGCCTTTTCACGCGGGGAGTCTGCTCTGGCAGTCCTCGGTTTTCCTATAAAGGGGAGGCTGTCGCAGGACTCAGCCTGCCGGGGCTTGACCCGGGGGCTCTCCTTCCTGCTGCCGGGGAGGCGTGACTCCCACCAGGGCATCGCCACCCATCAGGGGCCGCCCTCTCTGTTGGGCGGGGCCGGCGCCTCTCCCGGGCTCTGTCTCTTCCCCTGGGGTCCTCCAGAGACCCCCGCGAGGGGCGCCTTCGGCGGCCGCCCCCGAAGGCCAACGATGAAGAAGTAAACGGCAGGGTTCGCAGTGCTGTTGACGCAAGACAGGAGGACGCTGACGTCATTGAGAGCCTGGCTTTCCACTTTCCACATCAGGAACCTGATGACGCTGAGGGGCACGCCGCACAGAAAGAAGACCAGGGCGGTCAGCAGGACAACCAGGTAGAGCCTTCTGGGCAGGTGAAGGCGGGCGCTGTCGCGGACTTGGCGGAGTAGCAGCAGGCTGGATGTGCCCATGGTGACAAAGAGGACGACGACCCACACGTCCGTGATAGCCACAAGCGCAGGGCAGAAGCGAGTGGTCGAGGTGGACAGCTGGCCGCAGGCGTGGCCTCTCAGAATGTTCATCAGAAAGGTCAGAAGCCAGAGGAGGGCGCTCACGCCGGCCGACAGGTGCCTGGGGCAGTGGCACCGGTACCAAATGGGGAAGAGGACGGACAGACATCGCTGGAGGCTGATGGCGGTCATGACACCCAGGCCGGTGAAGTAGGACGAGAACCTGAGGACCATAAGGATGCCTGGAACGTGAAAGCAGCGGTGGAGGAAGGGCTTCAGGATTTGGCGTGCGCAGAACACGATCTGCAAGCACAGATGCATGAGATCCGCCACGGCGAGACTGAGGTTGTAGACAGAGAAGGCGTTTCTCCTGACGGACGCGCGGATGAGCCAGATCACGGCCCCGTTTCCCACCAGCCCGCAGAGGGCCACGACCACCGTGATGGACCGGAGGAGCACCTGGCCAGTCATCCCCGCCCCCGGAGACATCCCTGTGGAGTCATTGCTGGAACGGTTGACGGCCTCGCAGTAGTGGTCCATGCTGGGGAGGCCGGAGCTCAGGAGGGTCCTGCCGTGCTCCCCTGACCGGCGGGCTCTGGGCGCTCCTGGGCGTGCAAAGACGGAAATGCAGAGTCTCAGGCACGTGAGGAAGTGCCCTGCTCCCCCACCCAGGCCTTCCGTCCCCTTGTCTCTGCTTCCCCTTCCCTCTATCCCCCCCCCCAACACACACAGCCCCAGCCACAAATGTCCAGCTGTCCCCGGCTCCCCCTAGACCCGGACGGGACAAGCTCTCGGCTTCACCCCCATGGGCTCGGCCCCTTGAGCATCAGCGTGCACCCCTCTTTGACTTCTGCCTCCGGGAAACCGATTTGCTGGATGTCCCCTCCGGGTCAGGCTCCAAGCAGAATGCAGGGGCAGGGGCGGGGGCAGAGGGAGTTGGGGGAACCTGGAATCTGCCCTCAAGGCACCTCGGGTAACAACCATTCACGGGCCAGTGTGATAAGGGCCCGAGCACTCACTGGGGAGCAAGAAGGGGCGACCACTTGAGGACACTGTAGTGGTTTTCAAGAAGGGAGGGGGTGCGTGAGGCAGAGAAACCACTGCAAGAAGGGCCAGAGGCCTGGGGGCAGAGCGCTCGGCATGGCCGGTTCGTGCCCAGCAGTTGGGGGTTTGAGGGAGAGGATGTGGGCGGGGCCGCTTCGGTCCAGGCGGCCAGCTGGGTGAGCGCCCGGGCGGCCCGCACACACCGTCGTCGGCAGTGGGAGCCGTGCCCGAGCCCCTAGGGGGTCTCACGCACCGCCTCTGCCTCAGGGCCCCAGAAAGGCAGACAGCCACCCAAAAATGCTCTGCGGGCCCCAAAGGCGGTGAGTTTTAGTGTCCCCGGAGCTGTGGGGGACAGAAAACGGCTCCCCCCAGAGACACCCGCGTCCCGATCCCCAGAGCCTGGGACTAGGTTAGGTTGGCAACAGAGAAGGAAGGTGGCTGATCCAGTGGCCTTCAAGTAGGGCGGCGGTCCCGGGCCATCCAGGCGGGCCCCCAGGGCAGCCACGGGGTCCTTCTAGGACGGAGGCAGAAGAGGAGCGTCAGAGAGGGTGGCACCGTGGAAGCCGGGGTCAGGAGGCCGTGTTGCGGGCTCTGGAGACGGTGGCAGGGACCGTGAGACCGGGGACGCCAGTGGCCTCCGGAAACCGAGAGACGTCAGGGAGCAGATGGCCCCCTGGAGCCTCCCGAAGGAATGTGGGCCTCGCGGGGGCAAAGCCCGTGAGACCCGCCGAGGACCTGGGGCCTCCGGAACCGCCGCGTGGCACGTGTGTGCTGTTCGAGGCGGCTGCACGCGGCGGGAACTCACCGCGGGGCAGTCGGGACGCCCGCGGTGACCCATCGGCCGCTGGGGGGGGGCGCAGGCTCATGCCTCCCAGCGCCGGGTTCCTCAGCTGCCCCTCCCTCGATTTCCCAGCCTTGCCTTGGTCCTTGCTCAGGCTTCTTCGGCCCCTCTCCTCTCTCCTTCCCCCAAATGCTGCTGTCTTCCCGGCCGCTTTCCTCGAAAAGTGCCTTTTCTCTTTGAGATGCCTTTTCCCCCCAGCTGAACGGCTGCCCTTGTAGCAGAAAGCAGCCACGGGCAAGCACATCGTGTGTGTGCTCTGAGAATGCCTCACTTCCGTGCACTGAAAGTTGAGTTGCACGTGATTTTCACGGCCACGAGATACTGTTTTTTGAAAAAAATGTTCCCGGCCATTTCGGGGTGCCTGGGTGGCTCAGTCGGTCGGGCGTCCAGCTCTCGATCACGGATCAGGTTATGCGTGACCTCAGAGCCCGTGGGATCGAGCCCTGCGTCAGGCTTCGCGCTGAGCACGGAGCCTGCTTGAGATTCTCTGTCCCCCTCCACCCCTCCCCCACTCGTGCTCTCTCCCCCCCTCCTCAAAATAAATAAACATTAAAAAAAAAAAGAAAAAAGGAAACGAGAATTTCCCAACCGTTTAAAGACGTAAGACCCATTGTTGCCTCACAGACTGTACAAAGACAGATAAGTGGCAGGATTTGACCCACAGGCAATAGGTTTCCAACTTCCCGTCAGTGGTGATAAAGATCATGATGTCATCTCCCGCCGAATTCTTGTAGGACACTTAGAGCAGTGGCTGGCACATAGTAGGTCCTCTGTGAGCGAGAGCTCTTACTGTGACCGCTGTCAGGATCCTCGACTCCCACCTGTCCCTCTCTGTCCGACATCCAGGGCACCCAGCGTTTCTCAGCTCTGTCCCCATGGCGCCTCCAGTCCACCTCCGCGTGGTCACTCATGCTGTGGTCACACTGCGTGTGGTAAGACTGCACTTCCCGGGCCCGTCGTGCTTGGGTAAAGCCTGGGTGGCTCGGTCGGTTGAGCATCCTCCTCCTGATTTCGGCTCAGGTCACGATGCCGGGGTCATGGGACCGAGCCCTGTGTCAGGCTCTGCACTGAGTGTGGAGCCTGCTTGGGATTCCCTCTCTCTCTCTCTCTCTCTCTCTCTCTCTGTCTCTCTCTCTCAAATTAAAAAAATAAAAAGAATCCTCAGTGGAAGGTCCCTTCTGAATGGATGACTTAGTTCCCGTCTTGGGACCTTCCAGAGCTCCCCCACCATCCCCCATGGCGCCCAGCAATACAGTGGCTGTTCCATCCGCCCGGGGCGCTAAGTAACCGTGTCTTGTAACAGGCGTGGCATGTGAGGAGAAACCAGAGAAGGAAAATGAAGCAAATAAAAAAACGTTTTAAGACCCTGAGATTTGGGGATTGTTTGTTACCAGGACATAAGCTGGCATGCGCCGACGGATACGATTTCCTTCCTCCCACTCCCAGCTCCCTGTCCTGCGTTCACACTCTTGGCCGTCTCTAGCGGCGCCCCGCCCCCACGGATGTCTCCCCCCATCAGCACCCTAGTCTTGCCCTTCCCCTCGTCACACCCTCAGAGGAGGCCTCAGGATAACGACGGCCCCCCGCCCCGCTCGCAGCCTGCAGGCCTAGCTGCCTCTTTCTGTTCTGACCCTCCCGTCACACTCTCCGCGCTCCGGCCGCCCTGGCTTACCTACAGTGCACGTCTGTCCCATATTCCCTGCCGTCTCCGTGACTTTGCATGATGCGCGACCTATGCCTCCCTGCAGCCCTGCGGGATCTATGGCCACATCATCCGGGCTCAGCCTGGGAGCCGTCTCCTCCAGGGAGCTTGCCTTAATGCCTCCCTGCTGGCCCTATCTTAGGCTCGTGTTCCCAGAACACTTTCTTTCATCATTGGACCGAGTCTGTAAAGACTCCTCAGTTCAGGCGTTTTAAGACTGAAAAGCAGGCTTTAAGGGAAGGAAGTGAGGAGAAGCTCATGAATTCGTTCTTAGTTACGTTGTTTGGGCTGTTGGTAGCCTGTCCAGGCGGCCGTTGGACACGTAGTTTGGAATTTTGGAAGAGCCGTGGTCCAGAGGTGTGAGTTTGGCCAACATCGTGGCGTAGTGTTGGCCGAAGTCTCTGAGGAGGGTGACCTCCCAGAGTGGAAGGGACCGGCCGGGCTGGGGAAGAACGCCACTGGGTGTGGAGGCCGAAAAAGGACCAATGGAAGCCCAGTGGAGAGGAAGAAACGGGAGAGGGTGACATCCCAGGATCTGAGGGCGGAGCCCAGACCTAGAGGGGATCACCGGTGCAGCCACAACGTGAACTTGTGACACAAATAAATGGCGGGGCGCCTGGGGGCTCAGTCGGTTAAATGTCGGCTTCGGCTCAGGTCATGATCTCAGGGTTTGTGAGTTCGAGCCCCGCGTCCGGCTGTGTGCTGACAGCTCGGAGCCTGGAGCCTGCTTTGGATTCTGTGTCTCCCTCTCTCTGCCCCTCCCCTGCTCGCTTGCTCGCTCTCTCTCAAAAACAAACATTAAAAAAATTTTTAATTAAATCATAAAAAATAAATTAATGGCATGAAGAATTTAGCATAGTTTAAGTTGTCTTTGATTCTAGATGTATAATGTGCTGGAAACAACATTCTAATCAAGCAGAGGGCATATCACTACACGTCAGTGTCATCAAAGAAAACTTTTACTTTGCTCACCAAAATGTCCCGGGGTGCTGTCTCCGGGGGGACCCGCTCCCGAAGGCTGGTCAGCGGGCCTGGTGGCTGGAGGACGGTCAGGCCTCCGCCTTCACCATGACATGCTCGTCCTGGGTCCTAGGCCTCCCGTCTAAGGAGCCGTGTGACCGTCGGCCTCCGTAGCTGTCCAGCTGCAGTCCCCACGTGCCGTGGAGTAGTCCTGCCCCAGCGATGGCACACGTCACTCCATCAAGTGACCGGGTGAGAATCCTGGGGGAGGGGCGGGTGGACAGGGTGGGACACGTATCGGTGAAAACTGGGGGAAAGCCCACCGGAGAACCGGCCAGAGGGTGCAGGGCCGGGGCACCGGTGCTCCCCGCTGAGATGTCGGACGCAAGCCCGGACGCAGGGAGACATGCTGGGCTCGAGGACCGAGCGATGGCTGAGCAGGGAGGAAATTGCGGGCAGAGGCAGGGGACACCGTAGGAAGCACAGGGGCTCCTTGGCTCCACTGCGGCCCGGGCTCAACCTTCGGGGGGACACACAGCGACAAGGGGGACGCGCCAGAGGGCTCTTACCTTGACGCGGGTGCAGGAGCCGGCGGGAGGGGGTGGGCCGGCCTCGGTGTTATCAAGGTGCTGCAGGCCCTGTGTCTTCCTGTGGGGTGGCCACGGCCAATCAGGTGCAGGCACCATCTCGGGAGGTATCTCGGTATCTGTTCTGTGTCCCGGCATTTCCTCCCGTGCGGCCTCGCCCCCGCCCTCACCGTCACCTTCCCTGCGTTCTCGGAGCCGCTGTCCCCCTCCGATGCCTTCTCTCCTACAAGCCTCCGCGACACATTTCCAGGGCGCCCATCGTCTCGGGCGACCTTGGAGACTTCACAGTAGCGCGCGTGTGTTGGAGGCGAAGCCGTCCCTGAGGGCCCCTCGCAGTGAGCTTGGTGAGACGGCCCTGCAGGGCCACCTCGCCGCGTGTGGGGTCTAACCCCCGGTTCGCCCCCGGGCATCCCCGGGCAGGCCCCAGCCTCCCATCCGCGCTGGCCCCCCGCCCGGACGCCCCGCACACGAGCACCGCATGCTGCATCGGCGGCGTGGGCCCGCGGGGCACAGAGGGGCCTCCTCCCCGCCGTCCAAAGTCTCCAGCTGCGTCAGGGGCGCTGAGACCACACATTCTTCCTGGGAACCACGTCTGTTTGTGCCGCGGGCGGGTGGTCCTTGGACAGGGCCAGAGAGTGGCGAGGACAGAGGACAGTCCCCCCGGCTCTCGGGGGAGAAGGAGAGGCGGGCGCACCCCTGAGCCCCTGGGACAGATGCGCCCTGACATCACTCCGCCGTGCTCCCCAGATGCCCGCGGGAAGGGCTTTCCCGCTGCTCAGTTCTCCTTTCCCAGGAGGAAAATGTGGCCTCACACGGGTGTATGCGGCAGAAACGGGAAAGGGGAATTTGAAAGCCCTTGTAGACGCCCTTCTGCAAAATTGGAGCCACTGTTTCTCAAAATTACGCCACGTGCTGTGAAATTGTGGCTGCTTAAAGGTTATTTACGACGTGGAAGCCGACGCCGTATCCGTGAACTCCTCATACTCTGTTAGGTGAAAATGCATTGATGTAAATGGCGCTGTGATTGGATCTTTCATTCGTGTGTGGTTTTGTGACCTCATCCGTGAATTATTTGGCAAGTTCGGGCTCACGGAGTTCTGCAGGTCTTTCAAATACTGACCCGTCTCACGATAAACTCTGTCAGCGTCTGTCTCTACGTCACGTTTGTTAACATCACCGCGAATCTCCTCAGAAAACCCTCTCTTACGTAGGCGGCAGGCTTATATGGTTTTCAGAATCGTAACTGTTTCCTCGAAAGCCCACACGGGACCACTGGTGATAAAAACGCTAGATGTTTTCCTTGAAATGACGAGGTCACTTTGCTCCCCTGAGAAAATTCCCTCCAGCTCTCCGACCCTGAAGAGTCCAGAAAAGACGGTGATCCATCGAATACACAGGGCCGGAGTTGTTGGGTCGTCGGCCCCAGCAACTGCACTGTGCTCGCGCCTGGGAAAACCACCGCACGTGGACATACGGTGGGACGTGTACGTGTGTGCACATGTGCCCGGTTCGACCACGGCCAACACAGGAAGTCACGTCCTCCTGATTTCACGACGTGAAGACTTCTCACCACTCCCATCAGGGATCCAGGACGTTCCTGAGCGAAGCCGGCTCCTTCGACAATCGCTGCACGGCCGTGACAGTGGCACGGAGCACGTCACCAGAGCGTGTCTTTACCCACCACCGTTTACACCCGGCCGTTTTACCCACCACCGCGTCTGTGTCCGTCGGGGCAAAGGTCAGCAGAGCTGCTCCGGGAGAAACCCCGAGGCTTGAGGCGAGTATTCGACATTTTAAATATTTTAGCACCGGGGACACCTGGGTGGCTCAGTCGGTTAGGCGTCTGGCTTCGGCTCAGGTCATGATCTCATGGTTCATGAGTTCAAGCCCCACGTCGGGCTCTGTGCTGACAGCTCGGAGCCTGGAGCCCGCTTGGGATTCTGTGTCTCCTTCTCTCTCTGCCCCTCCCCCGCTCATGCTCTGTGTCTCTCTGTCTCTCAATAATAAATAAACTTTTAAAAAAAAATAAAAATAAAAAAAAATAAATATTTCAGCACCTTTTTTTTTTTTTTTTTTTTGCTGTCAAGCATTCATAGAAACAGGACCTTCTTCCGTAATTAGTTGCGGCCGATATGACACTAATACGAGACTTTCGGCCGTATCTGTAGATTTGTCCAGATGGATGTGAAGTTCGGGTACTAACTCCGTCTTTATGTTGAGGCCAGATCTTTAATTTAGCGAGTTACCGTGTCACTGGAAAATGGGGAGCGCCAGGGTTCCCCTTCCTGACCCGTCACGCCACGGGCATTCTGCAGGGTCGGGGGGAGCGGGGAGGGGAGGTGAAGGCCAGCGGCCAGCAGGTGAGAACAGACACCTGCAGTGTTTCCTCGAAAGAAGTGGGAACAGTGCAGGCAGGGGAGGCAGGTTCTCAGAGCGGCACCGGAGGGCGGGACCCAGGGCCCAGAGCCGACCACGAGCCCAGGGAGGGCGAGAGGGTCTGCGTGCTACCGGGAGGGAAGGGGGCAGTGAAACATCCCACAGAGAACCCCCCCCCTTCCCACCTCGCCTCCCAGCCCCACGTGGCCCTGCCCTCGGCCCCTCATCCGGGGGCAGGCTCACCTCACTCTGTGTCAGAGCGGACTGTTCCAGAAGGGATCCAGAAGCAGGACCCTCGGAGAGACCGGCGTGCAGGGTTCAGCGGCCACGCTGTTGAGAAACAAAAACCCGCCCACATCGCCCGCCAGGAACCTGAAGCGTGGTCCCGGGGGGTGGGCCCAGGCACCGAACCCTAACCTTTCCGGGCCGTCCCGCTGTGCGCGTCTGGGTCCCGGTCCCCTCTCCTCGCAAGGACCCCGGTCACACGGGATCAGGGCCCACCCCGGTGACCCCACGTTGCTTCGAAGAGTCGCCTCCGTGAAGACCCGCCTCCAGATACAGTCCCGTCTCAGGTGCTGGGGGGTCGGGACGCTGGCGGGCAAATTCCGAGCCAGACGCCACACGGGGCTTGCTGAGCGCAAACGCGGGGCTGCCTTCCAGGCGCCCGGAAGCTGCGGCCGACGGTTGCGGCACCGTCGACCGTAAGCACGTCATTGTCAGAGGCGCAAAACCAAAGGCGCGTGAGCAGATGCGTGGCCTCAGAGACGGTCCAGAGAAGGGCTCGGAGGTCACGCGTGCAGGACCGGACCCGGCGTGTTTTCTGTCGTCCGCAAAGCTAAGGGAAGTGTCTCGAAGGTCCTCTCACACTTGCAGTAACAGCGCGGTCCGTGAGGCGGCGTTTGGAGAGCTGCGGGGTGCCTGTCGACGTGGAGCGAGCAGGTTGCAACTCAAATAGTCACAATAAATAAACAGAATAACAGTAATTTGAAAACGGAAGCGCGACACACACGTACAGACGGAAGAGACCGGGCTTCCCATCGTCAAATAAATCAAGACCCCTGTTGCCGGGCCCAGGTGGCTGACGGGCCACAAGAGTTGTCTCGACTCCTGGCTTAATCTGTTCAAACCGCACTTCCGGTTTCTGTCCTCGAGGTCCGCATCCGAGCGGCCACAGAACCTGGAGCCTGAGCCGGGGTTCTGGAAGCCGCGGGGGAAATAAACGGGAGCCCCACGTGGCAGGAAGTCGCTGTCGTACCTGCAGTGTTACCCTGTAATGTCCAGAGTCCCACAGACCCTTCTAGAGCCAAGGAAAAGGGTGTGAAACTGATCAACCCGTTTTTTGTTTGTTTTTTTTTTAGTATTTTAAAAAATGTTTATTTTTGAGAGAGAGTGTGTGTGTGAGCAGGGGAGGGGCAGAGAGAGAAGGAGGCACAGAATCGGAAGCAGGCTCCAGGCTCCGAGCCGTCGGCACAGAGCCCAACGCAGGGCTCGAACTCATGAACCGCGAGATCGTGACCTGAGCCGAAGTCGGACGCTTGACCGACTGAGCCACCCAGGCTTCCCCATTTATTTATTTTTGAGAGAGAGAGAGAAAGAGAGGGAGGGGCAGAGAGAAATGGAGACAGAGAATCCCAAGTAAACTCCACACTGTCAGTGCAGAGCCCGACGCGGGGCTCAAACCCACGAACTGTGAGATCATGACCTGAGCCAGAGTCGGATGCATAACCGACTGAGCCGCCCAGGACCCCTAACCACACCTACTATTAAGAAACGCACACAGGCTCTCGTTCTGTCTGCTCCAAGAGGCAGAGGCGAGGCAGAGTATGGGACCATCTACAGTTTTCATCCTGAACCATCCTTCCTCGAGGATTCAGGGTTGACTGGGAAGTTTCCGGAACATATTTTTCAGTTGCAAAGCATGACGCGTGATGTGCGTTGCTTGTGGAAAACCAAACGTGTGTACTTGAACTGGGAAGGAAGGGGGGCTGAAGCTGGCCGCTCTCGGGGGAAGTGTGTCCGTCCGTGGAAGCCTCAGACCCGGGTCTGGCGTTACCTCCTTGCTGGTTACACGGGTCCGCGACACGTGGCGGCATCCGCAGATCTGAACCCAGACGTGGAGGGAGCACCTGTGCCCTTCACGCGTACGACGTGTCCTCTGTGCCTGCTAGGTCCCCAGCAGCCCCCCGCCCCATGCAGTCCGTCGCTGGGACCACCGCAGGTCAGAGGGAGGGAGGTGAGACCTTCCGACGTTTAAGGAACTTTCTCTCCTTCTTCAGTCTGCATGCCTGGGACCCCGTCGGCACTAGCATTTAGATGTCCCGCAATCTCCTCTGTGTCACAGGTGCTGTCCCCAACCAGCACGCTCCCTGCTGCTGGCGGGGTGGGGGCGGGGCGCGTGCCCTCGCGCACTCCTGGGGGCACAGGTACCCGCCGGGCGCTCCTGGCTTCAGAGGGCTCCTGCTCGTGCACCGGCTTTCCACGCCTCTTGTCTCCTGGGAGCCTCTTCTGGGAGCTGTCCCTTTTCCCACATTCACGGGGCCCCCGACAGCCTGTGTTCCGGCTCCTGGGGTGAGGCTGGGAGCGGGTCCCATGTCCTGGGCAAATGCTCTCACCCTCTCCTATCCAGACAGAAGTGCCATCCCCGTGATCAGGAACCTTCAACACCCAGGCCCACGGCCTCTCCAGACTTCTGCCTGAATGTGGGTCGGAAGGGCCCTGGCTTTATGTTGTGACAAACTTGGTTGTGGTCCTGGTGGCCAGGAGAGCAGGTGTGGGCAGATCCTGGGGACTCGGGGGGGCCCGGGCTGTCTTGTAGGGTAGAGACCCCTGCGTAGCCTCCCGGTGCTCTGATCGGAGCGTGCGGGGAACCTGGGAATTCACGATTTGGGGGCACATCACCCCAATGTCCCCTTCCAAGTCAGAGTCCCATTCTGTCCCAGTGTGGTCCCTGATCCTGGCACGGCTGGCCTGCCCTGATGGGGAGTTTCATCTCTGGAGCTCAGATGCCAAAGGTCCTGGGTCTGAGACCCCCACTTCTGTGCCCCGGGCTGCAGAGGGGAGGGCCTTCCACTCACCAACTAGCTTTGGCTACTCGGCTTTCAATGCTTCCTTTAAGTGGATTGTGGATTTAATTGCGGGTTTATCCCTCAGCCTTTCGCAAATATGACTGGATAGAAACAGCCCCCCAGCCACACTGTGTACAGATTCTGCCCCCGCCGCCCCCCATTTCTCAGACACCTGACACGCCGCACCAACAATCCATCCTGTCCAGGGTCCCACCCACTGCCGGGAGGTCTCCCGATTACGCTGCAGTCTGGCCGGCAGGCAGCGGGTGACCCTGCTCCAAACCCCGTTCCCAGCATTGGCTCCCTGCCACAGCCCTGGTACCAACCGTGGCCGCCTGGGGTCCCTGGGGAAGCAGGCTCTGTGACAGAGGGCAGCGTGTAGGAAGTTCCTCAGGGGGTGCTCCTGGGGAAGGAGGGGGAGGGGAGGGAAGGGGAGGGCACGGCAGGAGAGCTGGAATATTCTGCAGTCTCCACAGAGGCCACAGCTACAGGCAGCTCAGAGGCTGGGTGGCCCCCTCAGCGGTGCCTTGATTGGAACAGGAAGGCCAGACTTTGCCCCCAGGGCCACACGCAGGCCGCCTGGAGACGGGCATGACCTTGGGGCGGCACCCTCTCCAGCTGGGTCTGTGTGTAAGGGGCTGACGGCTGGTCAGGGAGACAGTGCTTCATCCCGGGAGGGGTCTGGGTGGTGCATAACATCCACCTCAGGGTCTGCCTTAAAGAACCGAATCTTAAAACCTGACCACCAACAGGGGCGCCTGGGGGGCTCAGTCAGTTGAGCATCCGACTTCGGCTCAGGTCACGATCTCACAGCTCGTGAGTTCGAGCCCCGCGTCGGGCTCTGTGCTGACGGCTCGGAGCCCGGAGCCTGCTTCCGATTCTGGGTCTCCCTGTGTCTCTGCCCCAGACCCACTCGTGCTCTGTCTCTCTCTGTCTTCAAAATAAAACATTAAAAATCAAAAAAAAAAAAAAAAATCTGACCACCAGCACTTTAAAGCAGGTGTGGGACACCTCGGCCACATTCTGTCCCCCCTCCCCAGCCCCTTCCTACGTTTCTCTATCGCACTCAGATAGTTACACTCAATGCCTCAAACTCCGTTACTTTTCTCTTGTTTTCCATTGGTTTTTAAGGCTGTCCTTGTTCCGATAAGTTGATTCCATGATCCCCCAGCGGGTTGTAACCTGTAGTTTGGAAAGCACCCTCGTATGCTATTGAAATTGCATCGTCCCTGTGGGTCCCCTACCAGGCTCTCTAGGGCGGGGCTCGACTTCGAAACCCCGGCACCCCGTTCACTGCGTGGCACCCAGCAGAAGTTCATCAGTATTTTAAAATCTAAGTTCCTAAATCTAATCTAATCTGAGTTCCTAAAACCTAATCTGAGAGTTCTTCCCCGGGACACGCAAAGAGACGTAACGTTGTGATAAAGCGTGAGAGCCCACGGGGCGGGGGCCGTGTGGTCAGTCCCCTAAATCCTGCAGACAGCCTGACCAGGAAGGCGGGGCTCCGGAGCCCAGGGGCCCGTCCACGGCGCCGTGACCACCGCTCAGCCTGGCTTCCTGGCGTCCACCCCGCCCCTCGGGAGGGCTGGCGGCATACGCGTGCTTTCTCCGAGCCCATCTGAGCAACCGGAGACCCACCCCCGACAAACACAGTCACTCTCAGGACGAGAGGCTAGTCAAGAATACGTTTTGTAGGTGGTCTCGGGCCAAAGTTTTCAGTGAGGTCAGCTCTGCCTCTCAAGGAACGTTGGCCTGTACGGGTCACCAGAACTCACACTCTCTCTCTCTGTTTATTTTTTAAAAATTGAAGAGGAGGGGCCTCTGGGTGGCTCAGTCGGTTGAACATCTGACTTCAGCTCAGGTCACGATCTCACGGTTCGTGGGTTCGAGCCCCGTGTCAGGCTCTGTGCTGATGGCTCGGAGCCTGGAGCCTGCTTCGGGTTCTGTGTCTCCCTCTCTCTCTGTCCCTCCCCTGCTCGAGCTCTGTCTCTCTCTCTCTCTCTCTCAAAAAAAAAAAAAAAAAACATTAAATAAATAAATAAGCAAATAAATATTGAAGTGTAACTGACATAAGATGTCCTGTTAATGTCAGGTATACATGAGAGTGACTCAGTATTTTTATACGTGACGGAATGAGCCCCTCGATAAGGCTGGTTGCCATCTGTCCCTTTAAGTTCCTGGAATATTAATGACTTCCTTCCCTGTGGGGCACCGTGCATCCCTGCGACTTCTTTCTTTTTTTTTTTTTAATTTTTTTTTTAAACGTTTATTCATCTTTGAGAGACAGAGAGAGACAGAGCCTGAGCGGGGAAGGGGTAGACAGAGGGAGACACAGAATATGAAGCAGGCTCCAGGCTCCGAGCCGTCAGCACAGACCCTGACGCGGGGCTCAAACTCACAGACCGCGAGATCGTGACCTGAGCCGAAGTCGGTCGCTCAACCGACTGAGCCCCCCGGGCGCCCCTCGACTTATTTCTTTTGGAACTGGGAGTTTGCACCTGTCGGTCCCCTCCGCCGTTTTGCCCACCGCCAGCCCCTCCCGCCCCCGGTAACCACCAGGGTGTTCCCTGTCTGTGTGAGTCCGTTCACGTCTCCTGACGTTTGTTGGGGCAGATTCCACGTGTAAGTGACATCATACGGGGTTTGTCTTGCTCTGTCTGGGCTCTGCTAAGATCTCATTGTCGCTAGGGCTGAATACTACTCCGTTGTGTGTATGTGGCATCTTTAACTGCTCGTCCGTCGGTGGACCCCTGGGTCCCTCCTGTGCCTTGGCTGTCGTGAATACTGCTGCAGGGACACAGAGACACTGACATCCCTTTGGGTGGGGATTTCCATTTCCTCTGGATAAATACCCCACAGAGAAGCTGCTGAGTCTTATGGTCCTTCTGGGTTTTCATTCTCATTCTTTCTTTCTCTGTCTCCCCGTATGGGTTTCTCTCTCGTTTCCTCTCTGTCTCTGTCTCACCCCCGTCCCCCAGGACGTCCCCCATTCATCAAACCCAGGATCAGGGTCAGCGAGTGCTCTTGGGGGCACGCTGGTGACAATCACGTCACCGTGGGCCAGGAAAAGCACATCCTGGAGAAGGCGGAGTGTGTGAACACACATTCGCCTCTGAGTTCTGACTTCTCGCTCATATGTCTTTCTCAACATCATTTCCTCCCGACGTTACACACGGAACCCTCAGCCGGGAGGACGCATCGCGGCCGTCTGAGGCCACACTTAGGGACATTTCCCCGTCTTGCTGTTACACACGCTGCTCCTTAATGAAATCTCGAAGACGTCGAGCCAGGTGAATCCCACACACGTTTGAACTGTGGCATTTGGTCTCAGGGTATTTTGCTCTCGTTTGGAAGGGAGACGTAGGTGTGTTAAGGTCTTTGTAACAGGGGGAGGTGGGAGGAGGAGAAAACCTCAGAGACGGGGTGCACCTGCCCGTGGCCGTGGAGGTTGGCTGGGGTGGGGGACAGCATCTCACCAGAGGAGGAGCCTCAATCTCTTTTAAACCCTTTTTTAATGTTTATTTCTATTTGAGAGAGGAAGACAGAGCACAAGCAGGGGAGGGGCAGGGAGAGAGAGGGAGACACAGAACCCGAAGGGGGCTCCAGGCTCCGAGCTGTCAGCACAGAGCCCGACGCAAGGCTCGAACCCACGAACCTCGAGGTCACGACCCGAGCCAAAGTCGGACACTGAACCGACGGAGCCCCCCGGGCGCCCCAGGAGGAGCCTGAAGCTTGATCTCAGCTCGGGTGTCCGAGAAGCCCCCCAGCCCCCGGAGCCTCAGTTTCCCCACCTGCTGAGCATGTAAGGGGCACCGCTGCCCCTTACGTCCGACCCCTCCCCCAGCCCCTGCCCTCTTGCTGTCCTGTCCCCGGCAGCTGCCTCGCTGTCTTCTGAAACCACGTCCGTGGGTCCCTCTCAGGGCCACCTGCCACGATGGTCCCTCCACAGGGGAAGCTGGCCGTGCTCTGGGCCCTCAACCACACGCGGTCTCTGCAGGCACGACCCCTCCTGAGGACGGCACGGTTAGGGGCTTTACTATCTAGAGAGGTGACGGTTCTGCTCCCTGGCCCTCTGTCCAGACCTCCGGGCCCGAGGGGGTCGTGGACGGCGGGACAACCACACTCCAAGTGAGGCGCCCGGTGGAGGAAGGAGCCCGGGGGTTGTCACTCCTCGAGCAGCCTTGCCTGACGTGCGCATGGTGTTCGGGCCCCACGGTGGGACACGTAGGGTTATCCGAGCTGGTTCTCGGGGCCCGGCCGGCTCGCGAGGGACGTCCGAGACTCAGGGTCCGTGGATTCGTGTCTCAGAGCGGGACGGGTGGATGTGCAGTTGTACTAAGGGACACGGTGGGGAGAGAGCGGCCTGTGTGGGGACCACCCCCCGGAGCCGCGCTGCCTCCCGCCTCGGGCCCTCCTGCCCGCTGTCCCCTGGCTGGCCCGCCGTGCTGTGAGAGCCCCGACCCGCGTGACATCCCCTCCTGGAGCGTGGCCGCTGCTGCCGTGCCCCTCCCTCCCTGCACGACGGCCGTGATGACTCAGCACAGACTCATGTTTCCACACCCGACTCCCTGCCTGACGCGTGTCCCTTCTCCCTCGCGTCGTGTCTGGGCCTCCTGGCGGCCCTTGGCCACGTGGGTGTCTTCTTCCCGGTCGGGTCCAGGGGTCTCTGCCTGAGGCACACGGCTGTCGGTGTCTGGGCCCTGTCCCTTCGCTTGAGCATCGCGACTTACTCTGTCCGACTCGCTTAAAGACTTAAAGGCATGCGTCGTATTCCTAAAGGCTCTCGGCGTCTCCTGTGGTGTCTCTTTCTCGGTCCGGCCCGTTACAATCCTGTGCCGTCCTGGCGGCGGGAGCCCGCCAGGGTCTCCCCGTGACCCAGGCCTCGGCCACCACGTTCCTCCCCACGGGCGGCCTCTATGTCTCCGGCCCCTCCTGGCCTCACCCTCCACGGTGAACGGCGGGGCCAGCCCCGTCCTCAGCTAGTCCTGGGGAGCATCGGGGAGGAGCGGGGAAGGAACCTCTCCGGTGGGCGTTAGCAGACGAGGCCGAGGTGCCCCGGGACAGAGGGGCAGCTGGCACAGACCCTGTGGAGACGCCGGCTCAGCTCGGCACGGGGACCCCCCTCCCGCGGAGCCCGGGGTGGACTCGGACAAATGACGTCCCCGCTCCGAGCTGGGTGCTCTGCAAGGCGCACGCACAAACCCAGCCCTTTCTGCCCCCGCGGCTGCTGCAGCACGTAGACAGTGTCACCACCGAGTGCGGCTTCCGTGGGCCTGCAGAACAAGCCCGTGCTGCTGCTGGTGGCGGCCGGTTGTGGGGGGGGGGGCGCTTCCCTCCCGCCCGCCACGCCCATCGGACCGGGCCGCAGCGCCAGTGTCCTGGGGCCGCGAGGCTTCCCGGCACCTGCAGACCCCAAGCATCACGGGCAAAGCCACCGCGGCTCCGTCCGTCTCCCAAGGGCCAGGCTCGGTCCTTCCACAGACTTCCTTTCTGTCTCCCCTGACGCGAGGCTTGGCTCATCCGCGCCCCCCCTCGGTTCTCTGTCCACATGGCGCCCCTGCACGCGGGGCTTTGGAACCAGACTGACCTCGTTCCAACTCTGGCTCTGCCCTTCGAGGCCGTGTGGCCCCCGGGGGTAATCACACCGCGGCTCCGGTGCCTATGCTACGAGGGGAGGGTGCGGCGGGCACCTGATACACAAGATCGCTGTGAAGATGAATCAACCTTGTGAGCTCGTGGGATTTTATTTACAAGATGGATCATTACGTACACTTTATTTCAGCCGTAACGCGTTTAATTGTGTCCATTCAGGTGCGCCTGTAAAGGCTGGAGCTGACGTTCCAGGGTGTTGTTTTCTCTGTACTGGTTCCTTGCTTTAAACCCTGGCTCTCGGGGCGCCTGGGGGGCTCAGTCGGTGAAGCGGCCGACTTCGGCTCAGGTCACGATCTCGCGGTCCGTGAGTTCGAGCCCCGCGTCGGGCTCTGTGTTGACGGCTCGGAGCCTGGAGCCTGTTTCAGATTCTGTGTCTCCTTCTCTCTGACCCTCCCCCGTTCATGCTCTGTTTCTCTCTGTCTCAAAAATAAATAAACGTTTAAAAAAAATTTTTTTAAGAAAAAAAATAACAAACCCTGGCTCTCTGCATCTTTTTTTTTCCACGGCGAGCAAATCACAGGACCGACAAAACGTTTTTATCAACGTTGGGTTTGCGTTTGTCTGATGGGTTCTGTCCTCCTTGATGATAAGATAGCACATGATCTCTCCTCTCGGGTGTAATTTATGCATACATTTGTAACACTGTTTGATTCCTACGTGTGCTTACGCAATCATTTGCACTTGTCCGAAGCAAGGAAGATGGGCTAAAACCTTGTGTTAAGACAGGGGGCTGTCTCTTTATTCCCGAATCCCACAGTCTGTCACTGCGTATTCTGTGATGCTGACATTTCACGAGTGTGTGGAGGAGACCCTGGCAGAGGCGACAGGGCGAGAAATGCCCCCTAGGCTGTCCCCGGAGGGTCCTCACTTTCCCATTTCCATTAACTCCTTACACTCGAGGGGATTAGTTCTTTGTCTGTTGCCGGAAGTGTGAATAACATGTCTTAACATGTCTACTGCCTTCATTCTTCACTGGACTTTGCTTTTTGTTATTAGTTCTTATAATTTTTTCATGTTTATTTATCTTTTTTGAAAGAGAGAGACAGAGCGTGAGCAGGGCAGGGGCAGAGAGAGAGGGAGACGCAGAATCCGAAGCAGGTTCCAGGCTCCGAGCTGTCGGCACAGAGCCCGACGCGGGGCTCGAACTCACGAAATGTGACATCATGACCTGCGCCGAAGTCGGTCACCTCACCGATTGAGCCACCCAGGTGCCCCTGTCATTATTACGATTACTGTTGCCCATACAGAGCATTTTGATATATTTGAATTTATCAGCCTTTCATTTATGGCTTGTGTGTTTTGAGTTGTATTTATGCAAGTCTGACATACGTAAGACAATGTAGAAACTAACCTATATTTTTTCATCATGATATTTGCATGGCTTCATTTTTAAGCCTTTAGGTATTTGATCCATTTGGATTTTTCGCTAGGGGATGGTGTGAGGTGTGGACCGGACCTAAACTTTTCTTCTCAGATTTGCCAAGTACTTGATCTTGTTCACGGGTACCGTCCGCTCGTTGGCGGCTCCGTGGTGTAAGACCTAGTCTCGCAGCCCCCCCGAGGCGTGCCATAGGGCGTTGCTGACTCGAATGGACGCACTGTGCCTCAGGTCTCCAGGACTCGCTCACATCCTAACGAGTTTGTGCTCCCTGGCCCCCCACCCCACCCCCGTTCTGCTCTCTGTGTCCGGGAGCTCAGCTTTTTTTAGATTCCAAACAGAAGCGTCATCGTGTGGGTCTGTCTGACTGATTTCACTCAGCACGAGGCCCTCAAGGTCCACCCGGGTTGTCAACAGTGGCAAGACTTCCTGCGTCCCCACGGCTGAAGAAGCTTCCGTTTCGCGTATGCCCCTCATCTTCCTTACGCATTTGCCCCGCTGATGGCCACTGAGGCTGTTTCCACGTGTTGGCCGTTGTGAACAGGGCTGCAGCGAACACGCAGTGCGTTTAGGCTCTTACTGCTCTCCGCAGACGAAACAGTGCTCTCCGTGGTACCCGTCACAGCGTGTCTTCTGCCGACCGTCTGGTTTACCCGGTCCCGGATGGAAAGGGCAGTGGCATCTACTCCGGAGGGATGGGGAGACCGTGGCACTTGCACGCCGTGGCTGCTGTGAACCGCCCCAAGGCAGAGGCCACGAAGTGGACCTTGAAGGCAACAGGTGCACGTAGCTAGGAAAACGGAATACTCACAGCAAAACCAACGGACCTCTGAACGTGGTGATGTGATTCTTCCCAGGGAATTTATAAGAGACAAACAGAAGTGGTGAAGAAAAAAGTCATCCTGACCTTCTTTAAGACGGTAACGAGGGGCGCCTGGGTGGCTCAGTCGGTTAAGCGGCCGACTTCGGCTCAGGTCACGATTTCACGGTCCGTGAGTTCGAGCCCCACGTCGGGCTCTGGGCTGACAGCTCAGAGCCTGGAGCCTGTTTCGGATTCTGTGTCTCCCTCTCTCTGACCCTCCCCTGTTCATGCTCTGTCTCTCTCTGTCTCAAAAATAAATAAATGTAAAAAAAAATGTATTAATAAAAAAAAAAGAAAACCTGGTCAATGCAGAGAGCGGCCAGTGCTGAACGGGACTCCCTCACAGAACAAGTGCGCAGAAAGGACACACTCTGTGTACCTGGCACCAGGACTCTGGGCTTCCACAGAGAAAACCCCAACACGGCTCTCCTCTCCCCCATACACAAAACTCAGTTCCAAGAGGAACTGAGAGCTACACAGCTTTTGGAGGCAATATAGCTCCAACGCTGGGGAGGGAGTGGTGCCCTACACAAGATATAAAAACCCTAAGAAGAGAAGAAAAGGATGGATGGATTTGAATATTGTCAAGGGCAGGCTTCATTTCAACCAAAGACGCAACAAATAAACTGAAACACTAAACTGTGTAGTTCCAGAATATACTTTTTTTGAGTCTTTTAATTTTTATTTGAGTTTTATTTTTTTAATGTTTAGTTTAGTTTTGAGACAGAGACAGAGGTGAGCAGGGAGGGGCAGAGAGAGACGGAGACACAGAATCGGAAGCGGGCTCCTGGCTCCGCGCCGTCGGCACAGAGCCCGACGCGGGGCTCGGACCCGCGAACCGTGAGATCGTGACCCGAGTCGAAGTCAGACGCTTAACCGACTGAGCCACCCAGGCGCCCCTGGTTGTTTTTTTTTTAAGTAAGCTCTATACCCAACATGGGGCTCGAACTCAACGACCCCAAGATCAAGAGTGACACGCTCTTCTTACTGCGTGAGCCAGGCACCCCAAGAATATACTTACAGTGCAAATAAGCAACAAAGGTTTTTTTGCCCCAAATCTATAAAGACTTCCCTTAAAACAGTCAGCAAAGTGTATTGGTTCCTGACAAACCGCGCTGCAGGAAGATGGAACTAGGTGGGTCTCTGTTAATTGTGGCTGTGAGCATTCACTATCGAAACAGACAATAAGGAAGGAAGACACATCATCTTCGGAAACCAATCCAGATAGAGTATAAACGTCCGTGTCCGCGCCACGGAACGGTAGAAAACGACGACGTAAGAGGTCGTCTTCGCCTGTTTCCTGTCGGAAAACATCCTCCTTAAATACGATGCAAAAATCAAGAAGCTTCGAGAGAGGAAACACCGCGGCGGGGTGGAAAGCCGAGCCGGGCCGTGAGAGCCACTGGGGGTAGACACAGATGAGAGGGGACGGCCCCTGAGCATCAAGCAGGACAGCAGCGTCCCGAGGGCACAGGCAGACGGGGGAGGGGGGGTCCCCGCGGTTACATCCTCGGGGAGGCTGCCGAGGGAGCCCGGGGGCCACGGGAAAGTGCGCACGGGTCCCTGGGCACTGGGGGCACTTGTCAAGGTTGCTGGGATAAGAGAAGGCTCGTAAGGATGTGTTGTCTCACTCCTTTTCCTCCAGGTGTGAGATTTGCTGCCCTGAGGTTTTTACATTGCGGGGAAAGTGTGTGCTATGAGCTCACAGCAGGTTTGTGGAGGTGAAAATGCATATTGTGAGCCTCAGGGCAGCTGTTTAGAAGGTGAAGCGTATAGATATAGCTCCCAGGACAGTGAGAGACCCACAAGTATGTCCAACTGACTTCCTGCAGTGTTTTCAGCCAGTGGCCCCGGAACCAGTAGACCTCCGTAGGCAAAAAATTAATAGAAACTAGCCTCCACCTCATACCTTAGATAAAAAAAAAAAAATAGCTCCAAATGGATCAAAGACTTTAAAGGAAAAACTGTAAATCTTTTAGGAGAGAAGCAGAGGAGAAATCCGGGGGACCGAGGGCTCTGTGAGCGATTTTGGACTCAACACCAAAGCACAATCCATCAAAGGGCAAGCCGGTCAACTAGATCCCACGCTTGCCCGCAAAACACGTGTCTAACAAAGGCCTTGTGCCTGGAATTCAGAACTCTCAAAACTCAACAGCTAAAAAAAAAACCCAGTGCAGGGGCGCCTGGGGGGGCTCAGTCGGTTAAGCGTCCGACTTCGGCCCAGGTCATGATCTCACAGTTCGTGAGTCCGAGCCCCGCGTCGGGCTCTGTGCTGACGGCTCGGAGCCTGGAGCCTGCTTCGGGTTCTATGTCTCTCTCTCTCTGCCCCTCCCCTGCTCGCACTCTGTCTCTCTTAAAAATAAAGAAACATTAAAAAAATTTTTTTTAAGGTGCAGATGTAAAGACTACAGATGAAAACGGCAGCGTGTGAGACGCAAAGGACCAGGGTTGATGGCCGATCAGATGCTGCCGAAGCAAAGCTAGCAAACCCGAGGAAAGGGCAGAGAAGAACATCTTGGAAAAAGTAAGAAGGGCATCAATGCACTGAAGGAAGCAGGTGGACTGATATACCCCGCCCTCCGCCCCGCCAAGTCCCCGAATGAGGCCAGGGCGGGGGAGACAAAAAGTAAATGTTTCCAAAGCGGAGGACAAGTTACAAACACCCTAGACCTAAGACACCCCAGAAAATCCCCCCGTGTTTGGGAACGAAACAGCACACATCTCAACAGTCCATGTGTCCCAGAAGAAATCAACAGAGAATTTAGAAAGTATTTTGAACAGAATAGACGTGAAAACAGAGAACAGTATTTGTGGGATGTCCCCAAATGAAAACAGAAATGCGTAGCACCCGTTGCCTTGCAGGTAAGGAAGAAAGGTCTCAGACCCAAGACCACAGCAGCCCCCTGAGATTTCCACCTTTTCTCCAACGGTGGCGAAGAGAAGCGAGTAGGTGTGTCCGTGCAGGATGCCCCGGGGACGCCCGCTCGACGCTTGTTGTCAGACGCGCGTACCCTGTGCCTCCGCCCCGATCCGAGCTCCTTCTGCGGAAAATCTCCCCCACGCGCAGCCCTCCTACACGCACCAGGTGAGAGGCCTCGGGAGGGCTGGCCCTGCCCACGCCTGGACCTCGGGCTCCGGCCTCCGGCGCTGGGGGAGAATGAGTCACCGTCGCACGAGCCCCGGTGCGGGTGCTGTCACTGCAGCCGGAGCTGACCAACACACGGTCGGTCCTCGCACTGGGCTCCGTAGGAAGAGCGCCGGCCGCGGGGACGGGCACGCGTGACGTGTGTGCACGGCTTAGAGGCCCTATGTGCTTCCGGCCCTCCTGCAGATGCTCGGGATGCACCGTCTGACGGAGCACAGACTCTTCTCTGGCCCCAGGACCCCTCCTTCATCACCCACCCACCGTGTCCGGACGTTCCGTGGGCTTCTGCCCGAAGCGAGCAGCGCAGAGGCGGCGGACGCATTTTTTGAAAGGATGGTTCCGGGTTGAACTTCATTCGTAGATGGCTTCCAAAGAGCCGCAGGCGACTCTCCGTCGGGTTAGATGGAGGGGCGCTAAAGTCACCGTATTCACACATGTCCTGCGCCCGCGTCCCCGGCACGGCACCAAGCCAAGCATCTGGAAGAAGGGCCTCGTGTGCAGAGCCTGCCGCCTCTTCTGTTTGGAGCCGGACCCCGTACAGGGGTGGCCCCCAGCTCCCCCCACCGAGTGACAAGCCTGGCCGTGGGCGACGCAGCCCGAGGCCTGCATTCACCCCTGCGGCAAAGGGCAGCTGAGCAAGCCGGGCCTCTGTGGACTCCAAGCGACTTGCTTGAAATTAACGAGACAGCCGGTTGATCGACCCATGGAAACGAATGGAAGAGAGCACGATGCCTTTTACTCGCGGCCTGTAAGGGCTCAGCGGCCGCAGAACAGAACTGAGACCGTCTGGCCCAGCAAAGCGCCGGGGACTCGGCCCGGCCTCAGGGAATCCGGCGTGAGGGTCTCAGACCTGCGGGGACGTCCACATCGTGCTCGCGGCAGTTAGGACAGGAGCGCGTGGGAGCCGCTGGAAGGCCGCGCGGTTCCCTCCCGACCCGCGTTGGCTGGGGGGGGCCCGGCCGGACCCCCGTCTGGAGGTGGACGCGGGATGGACGTCGGCTTCTCCCGGAGCCCCTCCTCTGTCCCGTGGCTGCCACCGGGACCGGAGTGCCCCAGAGCCGGGCAGGCCGGGGGGCGGGGGGTCACGAGATGCAGACATAGGAAGTCTCAGATAAAGGCCTGGCTCCGGATTTGCAAGTGGCCTCCACACGGGAAGACCCAAGGGGCCCAGGGGGCTTGGTCACTGCCTGGCAGGACGCCGTCCAAAGCGGAGGTGCCTCCGGCACTCCCTGACCCCAGGCGGGACTTTGGCCTCCGGGGATCCTGGCCTCTTCGGCACCAGCTCCTGGAGAAGACGGCCCAGGTAACAGGAAAGACAGAGCCGCCTCCTTTCATCTCACGCCTTCTTAACCCAGGGGTGTATTTTCCTGCAACGTCCAACCTCAGGATTTGTGCCGGTGGGGGGACGGGGGGCCCTGACGAGGGACAGGACGGGAGGGGTCCCTTAGAAGCGGTGTGAGAGTAGCAGGACACCCAGGGCCGACCTTGGACCTCCTTGGTTCTTCTGATTCAACAGCTTAACTCCTACGCCCACGTTTATTTCTTTTTTTGTTTAATGTTTATTTTTATTTTTGAGAGAGACAGAGAGAGAGAGAGAGAGAGAGAGAGCGAGCGTGGGGGAGGGGCAGAGAGAGAGGGAGACCCAGAATCCGAAGCAGGTGCCAGGCTCTGAACTGTCCGCACAGAGCCCGATGCGGGGCTTGAACTCATGAAACTCGAGATCGTGACCGGAGCCGAAGTCGGACGCTCAACCGACTGAGCCCCCCAGGCGCCCCTGTTGGTGGTCAGATTTTAAGACTCGGTTCATTAAGGGAGACCCTGAGGTGGACGTTGGCAGTCGGGGCAGGTAGTGGGGGGCGGGGGGGGTGGTCAGACAGTCGGCAGCGGGGGGGGGGTGGGGTGTGGGGGTCAGACAGTTGCATCACAAGCAGGGCCACTGACCCGAGGGGACTTTGTAATCCCGGCGAGGTTGGGTGGGGGGAGTTTCAAACGCGGAGCCCGTCTGGGGCAGGGCCCTCCAGTCCTCCTGAGACCCCAGCGGGGCACTGTGTGTGACTGCAGCCCTCAGGGCCGCCCGTGGGGTAATCGTAGGCATACCACAGGCTTCTATCTGCTCTCAGGAGTCATTCCAGAAGCTTCAGGGATCCAGAAACAAGGTCTCTGCGGCTTGGAAAGAACCAGGAAGCTCTCAGTATTCTGAGACCGCAGGTGACTTCGTAACCGTATCAGCTTTGCTGAGGCTCTGCTAACACAGTTCCACACACGGGGCTCGCACTGCAGAGAGCTGTCCCCATCCTGGAGCCCGAGGTCCAGGCGTGGGCAGGGCCGGGCCTCCCGAGGCCCCTCTCCTTGCGTGTGGACGGCCGTCCTCCCGCTGTGTCCTCACGGGGCCATCCCTCTGTGCGTGTCTGTGTCCCGATCCCCTCTTCTTCTAAGGACCCCGGTCACGCGGGATCAGGGCCCACCCCGGTGACCCCGTGTTACCCCGATCACCTCTGTGAAGTCCCCGTCTCCGGATATGGTCACATTCTGAAATGCTGGGTGTTGGGACTTCAACATGAGTTTGGGGGACGCAGGTCGGCCCGTGGCAGCAACCTGTAGGCAGATGGGGACCCTGAAGCAGGAAGCAGGCAGCTCCTCCCCCGGGTTATCGACTGCCACACCCTCAGCCTGGATCAGACCACCTGGTCCAGCCCAGACGTCGGCTTCCGGAGGAAACACTGACCCCCTCCTCGGTTTCTAGCAGGGTGGCCGGGGTCCGGGTTTTCCCGGGACCGTAGGGACTCCCAGGATATGGGATGTTCAGAACTCCACGCAGGGAAGGACCGGACAGGCCGAGACAAATGGCCCACCCTCCCTGAGAGAGCCAACAGAGACCCCCAGTGGGCAGTCCTGAGCCGGGTGGGGCTTCCCCGTCCGTCGAGGCCACTCCGGTGCACACGGGGCCCAGGGCTCAGGCGTGTGTCTTCCTCGGGACCCCAGGAGGCCCCTTCAGGGGCCCCAGAGCTCCCCGAGAGTGACCGACAGGCGGAGGGCCCTCGGCAGGTGCCAGACCCGCGAAGGTAGCAAACCTTCGTTTCCTCGGGGTGTGCCCGGCCCTCCCTGGACCAGCTCCACCTGGGACGTGGATTCCGCCCTCCGCACGCGGCAGATGAGGCGGGGAGCCAGGGGGCCCTGTCCCCGGAGGCGGTCCTCTCTGTCCAGGTGCCGGTGGCCGCGTGCGGGGTGGTGGCCAACAGCGTGGGCTGCCGGCTTCTCCGCCCCCACGTCCAGGGCGGCCCCTACTTCCCGCACCTGGCTGTCGCCGACGGCCCGGGCCTGGGCATCGAGGCTCTTGCCCGGCCGGACAACACCCTGGCGCTATGTGCCCACGCGGCTGTGGTGCTGGACGTGCTCGACGCGGCGGGCCTCTGTCTCCTGGTGGCCGCGAGCGCTGAGAGCTCCCCGGGCACCTGCTCTCCTTCCTGGTGTCACCGCCACCGCCCGAGGCGCACCGCGGCGGCCGCGAGCTCCCTGAGCCTGGCCCCTGACGTCCTGGGGCTGCTGTCCGTGTGGCCCTTGCGGCTCACCTGGCCGTCTATGTCCTCGCTCTGCACCTCGACTGGAGACGGCGCCCGGGGTCCCTGAAGACCCTCCTCCGGCCCTGCTGAGTGAGACAGAGGCATAAGGGGAGGGGGCCCCTGCCAGCCGCAGGGTCGGCCCCGTCACAAAGCCGTGTTCTTCTGGCCAACCACACCCGCGTGTGCTCTCGCGGCCACCGTGTCACAGCCGCCTCCTCTCCCCGTGACCCCCCCCTTCCCCAGTGCCCATGGGAGACCCCCTGGGAGCGGGACGGGAGGCGGAGCGGCGACCCGGGTCCTCCGCCCTCCCTGTGTCCAAGGTTCTGGCCCCCCCGGCCCCGCCCATCCCTCCCATCCCCCAGATGAGGGCTGACTGCCCCCAAATCTGCCTCCCCCTCAGCCTCAGTTTCCCCATCCTCAGCTCCCTGGAAAGCCGGGATCACACGACAGCATCAGAAGAAAGCCGTGTCTGGCTCGGGGAACTGAAATCCAGGCCCACGCGGGGGGTTGACCAGCTGTTCCCACTTTCTCCAGGTTCCTTGGTTCCAAGTCCCCTGCACCCACTGCCCCAGAGCATCCCCACACTTGTCCCCTTCCCTCCACCGTGACCACTAGGCACATGTCACCAGCCCCTCTCCCCCGTGGCCGGAATCTCAGCTGAGCCCCGTGACCAGCCTTGGGCTCTGTCTCCGACAACGACCCCCAACCGATCCTCTGTGCCCAGCACAGCCAGGCACCCCGGCCTCCACCTGCTGCAATAGTTAGGTTGCCCAGGATGGCGACAGTGCCCTGAGCGCGGCCCCAGGTGTGCCTCCAACGTCATCCCCTTGGCCCAGAAAACACCCTCCCTGCTCAAGCCCTGCACCCCCTGCCCCCGCCCGCCCCTCTTCACCGGTACAAACCGCAGTCTCTCCTTTCCCTTCTTAGAGACGCCTCTTTGGAGCCCCGACCCCTTTTATGCCCTTCCCTGTCACCTGTTTCCTTACGGAATGTTATGTTTTGTTTATCATGTACCACGTATTAGGGTCTGTTTGTTTCGGACCTTCCCCGCCTGGACTTGAAGCGACAGCAGGCAGGGACCACGCCCTCTCTGTTCCCCCTGTTGGCCGGTGTTCCCAGCAAACAGCAAACTGCCTGCACCTGTTACGTCTCAGCAGAGCATCAGCCGGCGGAACTGGTAAGTCACGACCCACCACGCAGGGCACATACTCCCTGAGGCACATCGACCTTGTAGCCAGGATTCCATAATCACGTCCTTGGGGATCCCCCCCCCCCCCGCCGTGCTTTTGGCATTGGTTTATAGCATTTTTTAAACCTGGTTAGGAGATAACCACTTATACGTGACTGTTCGGTGAAACCCATACCGTTGTCTTCGTTGCCTAAATCTCAACCAGGTTTGTAAAACGTGCCGAACATATCGGTGAGCGGTGTGCCCTCTTTCTTTCATATACACAAGTGACGCGCGTGCTAACGCTGTTCTTGAGATGTTTGGATTCGAACGATCCTCAGAGCAGAGCCTGGGTGGCTCCGTCGGTTAAGTGTCTGGCTTCAGCTCAGAGCACGACCTCGCGGTTCGTGAGTTCGAGCCCCGCGTTGGTCCCTGCGCCGACAGCCCGGAGCCCGGAGCCTGCTTCGCATTCTGTGTCTCGCTCTCTCTCTGCCCCTGCCCTGCTCATGCTCTGTCTGTCTCTCTCTCTCTCTCAAAAATAAATAGACATTAAGATAAATAAAGAAAAGAAAACCATTCTCGTGATGTTGTTATTCAGATCGTACTCTTTTCTTAACGGAACAAAGGCCCAAAACAGAGCAGGTCAGGTCAAAGCGTCCTACTGACTTACTTTCTATCACCCTAGCGTGTGTCACAGACTCAGACTTACACGTTGATGGTGCCATTTGATGACCGAGTGGCACAAACCCCGATCCAGGCTGGCGCTGTGGCTAACCCAGTCCCTCGGACCACACAGATCTATTGTCTCGTGGTTCTGGGGGCGGCAAGTCCAAGATCGGGATGCCGGCACGCTTCCTGGTGCGGCCCCTCCTGGAATACAGGCGGCCCCTGTCTTGCTGCGTCCCCTCAGCCAGCGAGGCGCCCCCACAAGGGCACTAATCCCATCACGGGGCCCCACCCCCTTGACCTCCTCCTAACCCAACCACCTCCCAAAAGCCCCATCGCCAAACACCACTGCACTGGGAGACGGTAAGCTGCCATAGCCAAACGCCACGGATAGGGGGCGTATTTCCTATGGGACGTCCAGCCTCCAGAAGCCTCCAGAAGCCCACGGTGTGGGCGCGGCTGGTGTGCGGTGAAGCCGTGTCCCTGGCGGGCAGGTGCTGTGTCCTCACACGATTGTCCTTCTGCATGCACGTCCCCAGTGTCTGTTCCTCTTCCTCTGAGGACCCCAGTCACGCTGGATCAGGCCCCCCCACCCCCAGGACCTCATTTTGCCCTAATCACCTCC
Source organism: Panthera leo (assembly GCF_018350215.1). Lineage (NCBI taxonomy): Eukaryota > Metazoa > Chordata > Mammalia > Carnivora > Felidae > Panthera > Panthera leo. The sequence continues at coordinate 112,822,565 of NC_056688.1, forward strand.
TTACAGACCCCATCCCCAAATACAGTCCCACGGGGGAGTCGGGGCTTCAGCATATCAAGCGGGGGACGTGCAGACTGGCTGGCCTGCTCACCGTCTCTCAGCCCTGCTATTGGCCACTGCTCAGGTGTGCACGTGCCTCCTCCTTTCCGGTCACTTCTTCTTCCACACAAAGTGGACCGGATGCTCGCCGCTCTGTCCACCGTGAGAATTTCCCCTCCTCGCTGTCTTTTGTGGACACCCCTTGGTAGGGCTATGCTGAGCTGTTCGTGCGACGCTTGGACCGTCATATCAACGTACCCGTGGACAAGACCCAGGTCTTCCTCCTCCACCGTGTGGCCCAGGGACCGCCTTCAAGTCCTTAAGAGTGAGCTAAAGTAGAGGCTTTGGTGACATGGAGGTCTGAGCCACCTGTTCCTAAAACCTCCTGGACCCACGGGACCTGCTCATGCCCCACCCCAAAGCACCGCATCGGTTGAGGACAGGTGGCTGCCTGCCCTGCTGACATCAGGACTCATGGAGTCTATCGGTCTCTAGCTCAGGGTGGGCGGCCCAGGCACATGGCCACCCGCCAGCGGGCAGTCAGGCCTGCAGCCTCTGCTGCAGCCCGGGGGCACCCCGGGAGCTGCTTTCCAGATTTTGATATACTCTCTGCCCCAGAAGGCCCGTCCCTGCCCCAGAACGCCAGGGCTCTGCCCGCAACTTCCTGCCCAGACCGGCCTGGTAGAACGGAAGGAGAAATCCCCGGGACCCAGCACCGCATCCCTGGCTTGCCAGTTGCCGCGCTCCAGAGCAGCGAGGCTCGAGTGACTCCCCACCAGCCCCCGAGGGCTCCCGCTGGTCCACTCGCACGGCTTCGGCCTTTTGCTTCCAAGCGGGGCCGCCCTGGGGTTGTGATTTTCAGTGCTCGTGAGGCTGAGCGCTTTTTCCCACGCACGGACCGTGGGTTTCCTTTCCTGCGGACGCCGTGAATACCTTGGCCCATTTTCCCACCGAGCGTCGTCTTCTTTACGGGGGTATCAGCCTTTGTTCACTGTACTCGTGGTAAGTCTCTCCTCTCAGTCTGCAGCCTGACTTGCTTTTTATTGGTGGCTTTTAATATACACGAGTGTGGATATCTAGTGTCGGTCCTTTCCTATATTTTGCCATTTTTTTTTCTTTTGCAATTTGCGTGAGGCCACTCGGGACATTCTTCTATCGCCTTCTAAAAAGGTTCAAGGTTTTTTTTAGGCTTATTTACTTATTTTGAGAGAAAGAGAGGGAGCAGGGGAGGGGCAGAGAGAGAGGGAGAGAGAATCCCAAGCAGGCTCCCTACCGTCAGCGCAGAGCCCCGTGTGGGGCTTGAACTCCCGAACCGTGAGATCCTGACCTGAGCCGAAATTCAGAGTCGGAGGCTTAACCAACGGAGCCAGCCAGGCGCCTCTAAAGACATTAAAGTTTTGCCCTTCGCCTTCAGGTCTCCACGGAGCGCGTGTGCAGTAAGGTGTCGCTCAAGGCCACTTCTCCCAAACGGATAACCAAGAGCTCCGCCATCATTCGCCGGAGCGCCGCCCCTCGGCCCACTGATCGGCCGGCCTACCTACCGCATCTCATTTCTTTAGGGGAGGGTCTGCCCCTCAGCCTCCCTGAGGTCTTGTCTGTTCCTGCTGCCACCACGAGTCTCGTAGGATCCGCGGGTCCTAGATCTGCAGGTCACGATGAGGTACCCACTGGACTCCTGTCTCTTGTGGCCGCCAGATGTGGACGGGGACGTGGATAACGCTGTCACTCATGCCTGGAAGACACCCCAGAACCCCCCCCATAACTCCCACTGCCCCACGGAGGCAACAGACTGCGGTCCACTCACGGACGAGACACTTAAGGCCAGTCTCCAGTCCCCGTATAACAAACGCTCCTTCAAATGGCCCCAAGCGACCGACCCATCTCGTTATGGGTGGATTCCCTTGTTTAGGAGAACGGAGCACGGGAAGGACGGGTGGCCTCTGATTCACCGAGTGCCGGGCCGGCTGCAGCCAGAAAGACTCGGGCGCTCCCACGCCGAAGCCACCACGACACGAGGGAGCCCAGCGAGCGGAGACGCCCCCAGCTCGAGGCTGCGTCACCCGGAAGCTTCTCCGCTCCCTGGCTGGCGCCGTGGCTGGGCTCGGCTCGGCGGGGACAGTCGGCCAGCACGCCTCCACGTGGCTCTGCCTTCCTCGCCGCGTGGAAGCCTCAGAAGAGGCCCCTGTGGAATCGAACTGACACGCTGCCTTCGGTTCCCTCCGGTTGATGTTCTAGGCCGGCTGCGGTCCATCCCGACTCACCGTAGCCTTTCCCCAAGGCAGCGGCCCGGGCCATGCTTTCGGAAGCTGCGGGAGCTCCCGATGTTGCTGGCAAGGCAGTGAGGGTGTCAGTGTCTGGGTTTTGGCCCCACCTCTGAGGAGCGAGTTACCTGGGAGCCCGGACCTCTCGGGGCCCAGACCCAGTGCCCTGGGCTACGGACGCTCGTTCTTCCGCATTTATCTCTGAGGGGCAATAAAACGACATTTGCTTCTTAAAGCAGGATGGGTTTTTCCCGGCTTTACGGCCAGCCAGTGGCCAAATCCTGTAAATTAGGGGGCACCGGGCTGACTGCTCCCCAACCACTCATGTTGACAATTTCCAAACCGGCAGAAGAATTACAAGACGAGTATAAAAAAGCACCTGAACATCGTTTTGTAGATTCACTTACTGTTAACGTTTTGCCCTCGCTCTCTGTCTCTCTCTCTCTCTCTCTCTCAATGCTTTGAGAGTAAGTTGCCCACGTCTCGACACCTGACAAATCTATTATTTTATTCTTTTAATGTTTTTTATTTATTTGAGACAGAGAGAGACAGAGCACTAGTGGGGGTGGGGGGGACAAAGAGAGAGAGAGGGAGACACAGAATCCGAAGCAGGATCCGGGCTCCGAGCCGTCAGCACAGAGCCCGACGTGGGGCTCGAACCCACGGACTGCGAGATCATGACCTGAGCTGAAGTCAGATGCTCAACCGACTGAGCCCCCCAGGCGCCCCGACACCTGACAGAGATCTAAACACTGCAGCATGTGCCCCCCAAGTCTGTCCCCCAGCCATGGCCACGGGACTGCCACACTCAGGGAATCTGACCCAGATGCGGGGTTCTGACCCAGGCGGCATTTCTCTGATTGTCCCCAAATGTCCCTTTCGCAGGTCTTATCTTTTGTCGTCACGGCCCCTCAGCACCCCTCCATCTGTAACGCCTCGGCCACCGTCTCTTTGTCATTACGCGGGCCCCCCTGGAAGAGCCAGGCCCGGCGTTGGGTGGTATTTCCTGAAAATCGCTCCGTGTTCTTTCGGTGACGCCCAGCTCCAAGAGAAGAGTCACCTGGTTCTCAAGATCAGCTTTTGCACAATACCCGGGCTGCCCTGTGTTCTTTCCACTCTCTTTCCATGTGTCTCTCTCCTCTTGCCAATGTTGAAAACATCCAGGGGCGTCCGGGGCGCTCGATCAGTTAAATGTCCAACTCCTGGTTTCAACCTGGGTCACATCTCACAGTTCATGAGATAGAGCCCTGTGGTCTGGCTCTGCACAGCCTGGAGCCTGCTTGGGATTCTCTCTCCCTCTCTCTCTGCCCCTCCCCGGCTTGCGCTCTCTCTCTCTCTCTCTCTCTCTCTTTCTCTCAAAAAAAAAAATTAGTTAAAAATTTTTTTTAGGGGCGCCTGGGTGGCGCAGTCGGTTAAGCGTCCGACTTCAGCCAGGTCACGATCTCGCGGTCCGTGAGTTCGAGCCCCGCGTCAGGCTCTGGGCTGATGGCTCGGAGCCTGGAGCCTGTTTCCGATTCTGTGTCTCCCTCTCTCTCTGCCCCTCCCCCGTTCATGCTCTGTCTCTCTCTGTCCCAAAAAAATAAATAAAAAACGTTGAAAAAAAAAAAAATTTTTTTTAAATTGAAAACATCCAAATTGCCCAAAAACGTTGAGACAGGCCCAGACCGACAGTTCCTCAAAGCTAAAAGTCATTCCTGTGAGAACAGACTGGCGTAACTAACTAACCCAAATAGCCCAAGTCCCCTAAGAAGGTCACAGAAGGCCGGTGTCAACCATTCCAACCCCAACCGGCAGGAAAACATACTATTTTCCGTTGGTTTCAATTGGTGCATCTCCAGAGACGACTCACCGAATGGCGGCTTGCGAGCTTGACGTGCTGGGTGTGGGGCCACAGCGACCATCCGTAGACCCTGACGAGGAGCCTTACACGTGCGTGGTCGGTCAGGCCAGCTGAACACCACTGGCGCGGGGGATTGAGAACCGGACGGCCGGCTGCTGTCCTGTGGCCCTTTCCCCAGCCTCTCGAACTTCACCCCGTGTTTGTGCCGTTCGGCCCTCCGCCCAAACCCGAGGGGGCCTGGAGCTCCACGTGCCTGCGCGAGCGTGTGCACCTGTGCATGTGTGTGCACTTGTGAGCGTGCACCTGTGTGTGTACCTTGTGTGTGCACCTATGCCTACGTGGGCGCTTGTGCGTGTGCTCCCGTGCGTGCGTGTGCACCTGTCTGCGTGCCCGGGCATCTGTGCATGTGCCTGCAGCTCCCCACCTCCGGCACCTGGACGGTGTGAGTCCTCTGTCGAGTGGAGAGCTGCAAGGCGGGCAGAGTTGAAACTTGAAATTAGCAGAAAGGAAGGCAGTTCGAGAAAGAGAAAATACCCCAAGGATGGCCGGAGGAGTCTACACCAGCGGTCACACACAATTCCCGGATGGTACGCTGAGGAGAGCATTGGCTCAGTGGACAAAGAGTTTTTCATTCCTGATCCTGCCCCTGACCTTTGACAGGCTAATTGACTTTCTGGGGCCTCCCTTTACCCATCTGCCACGTGGGGTCACAGAAATTCCTAGCTCACGGAGTGATTAAGACCATGCATTCATCATTACAAACCACTTAGGACAGTGTCCCTCACTGTCCTGGGGGTGAATCTCCAGTGACCCTAGCACAGCAAAGACACGGTGATGGGGCATAAGGGAGCCATTGTCCCCACCTGGTGCTTAGTGGCCCTGGGGGACCATTTGTGCCGGGAAGTCTGGGGTCTAATCCCCCCACTCAACTCTGGGCTGGCCTTCCGACCAACGTAACCCAATGGAGTGGCATTCGGGACATCCAGGATGAAGTCACGAGAAGCGTCGCGGCTTCCCCTGGGTCTCTCGAACCATCGCCAGTTACCGGAGCCGTCACTCGTCACTCGGCTGGGAGGGGCCCTGCCGCAGGCGCTGCGGGTAGGAGCTCCCGCCAACGGCCCCGGCCGGGCTCCCAGACCGTCCGCACCAGCATGAGAGCAAACCATCCTGGACACGCAGCCCCGGGAGCCTTCAGGCTCCAACCCAGCGGACCATCTGTCTGCCATCGCGAGATTGGGGGCCGTCCAGCTGGCCCGGCCAACTCGCAGACCAGAAGAGAGGGTGGGGTCTAAGGTTTGGGATGCTTTGTGACATAGGGACACATGGTGACACATTTCCCAGCTGGTTCTAGAGAGACATTGTGGAGGGCACACGGCCGACCCTGGCAGGTGTGCCCCGAGAGCTGGCCTCTGGCGGCCAACAGAGGGAGCGGCCTCACCCTGTGGGTGCGACCGAGGGCGGGAGGTGTCCCAGAGAGCGGCCTGTGGATGACATGCTTCCCAGGCGGGTGAACTCCCCCCATTGATTCCACAGTTTCGGAACCGTTGTTAACAGGGCAAACTGTACTCCTGCCCATGAGCGATGGGGGCCCCACGAGAAGATGTTCGTTCCCCTTCCAGAACCTGTGAACGTGCCTGCTGATCCCATAAAATTGCAGCGAAATGGCTTGAACCATGATCACCAGGCGATACGGCGAGAAATTAAGAACAAAATAAAAACAGGGAAGGGTCCTTCTCAGGAACATTTTTGAACAAACAACTCTTGAACGAAAAGGAAAACCAAAGCCAAAATTCCAAGTGTCCAAAGCATGATGATAACGAAAGCACTTTGTGTGAGAATCTATGAAACGCATTTAAAGCCGTGTAAACAGGAAAATCTGTACTTTTTCATATTCGTATCAGTAAAACTATGAACGAAAGAATTACAATTCTCCATGGAAAGAGAAAAAAGAACAACAAAGGACAACAAAGGAAATAACAAAACAATCACAAAATAACGAAGGAAAGTACCAGAAAAAAGAAAAGCAGGAAAGCGGTGTGCAGGGCCCCCTGGCCCCCCTGTGGGACCCCCCCCCGCCCATGGTCAGGTCAGTCCCACCCAGCTCTCTGCATCAAACACAGTGGGACGGGCTCAGGCTCCTCTCTGGAAGGGGTGGGACCTCGCCCTCCCTCCCTGCACCCCTCCCCAGCCTGCGGGCTGAATTCCTAGTCCTCCTGGCCCAGCTAACTCTGACACCTCCCCCTGCCCTGGGGCACTGACCTCTGGGTCCACGTTGACTTTGGCCTTTAACTCCAGAAGGCTCTGGGTAAGGGATGGGCTGCCCCTCCAGCCGGAGCTGCTGGCCAAGCAGGGGGCTGGGCTTCCAGGCTCCCCCAGGCGAGGGCAGCCTTGTCACCACCCTGCCCGCCTGCTCCCGCTCTGACCTCACATGGCCCCATCTCCTCCAACCTCAGGCAAAGCCAGACCACACCCAGTGTCCTGACACAGGCCGGGAGGGGGGACAGCTCAGGGCCCGAGGAGGCCGGGCCCCAGGAGCCTCTGGAGCTGTTCTGGCCGGGGCGGTGCTCCCACGAACAGGCACATCCCTGGGCTGGCAGCCAGTGGTTCCCAGGAAGGGTGTGGGGGCCCGTGGGGAGGGCTGCTGGACGGACGCCAGCCTGGGCTTGTTCTCGGGGCTCATCCCCCACCCGTTGCCCCAGCCCTGCCCGCCCCCTGCAGACCCTTCCCTGCCCGGTTTGCCCTGGGGCTTTCCTCCTGAAAAAATGGGAGGGACAGGGACAGACCGGGAGAGACAGGGAAGGACAAGGAGGAGAGACGAGGGAGAGACCGCGAGAGGGGAGAGAGGGGAAGGAAGGGGGGAGGAGGAGGGAGGGCAGGGAAGGGGGAAGGACAAGGGAGAGACCGGGAGGGGCGGGGAGGGAGGGAACTGAAGCCAGGCTTTGTAGCTTTCAAAGTGCAAATCGCTTTAAGTGTTTTCTGAACAATTAAAAAAAAAAGAAAGAAAAAAGATAGTCCGTGGTCATTGTCAAAACGTTCAAGCCCTGCAGAAAATACTGCAAAGATAAATCACCAAGTGTTTGGACCCAGGGGAGGCATGTTGGGTGCGAACGCTTTAGCTGTGTTCCTGGAGACCCACAGAAACTTCAACCGCGACCGAAAGGAGGTCGTTCCATACATGCTAATTCTGCGCCTGTGGCAACAAAGCATTTTACAACTGCGGGAGATTTGTCTTAGAAAGGAGTGCAGTTTTTTCACCAGAAGATTTCTGTGTTGCTCGGGTTTGGGGTGGTGATGCGGGGGTCTGGAGCCGACGGCCAAGAAGGAATTCTTGAAGATGTCTTCGGTGCGGAAAGGCGATTTTATTAACGCGCGCGGGGACGGGGCCCGCGGGCAGGACTGCACCGGGGTGTGAGGCTCCTTAGACACAACAAAGTTGGGGAGGTAAAGTCAAAAGAGAGGCCTCCAGAGGGACTCAGAGGCGCTAAAGACAGCTCCTAAAACGCACGAGGCCCGGCTGTTGTCCAGCGAAGGCTCTTTTCCCTCTAGGAAGGCATTAACAGTAGGACCGTGGAGGGTTCCAGAAATGTCAGACTCTGGATTTGCCTCAAGTGTGTCAACGGGCTGCAGGTCGTAAGGAAACTTCCTTCCTGCCTTTGTTCCCACATCACTACGGAGGGGAGGGCGATGCTGGGGCTCCAGGAACCTGAGTCTGGGTTACCGGGGACCCGACTATTGGCGAGATGGCCTCTTTCTTGTAATGCACTGAGATACTTGTGAACTGATGGGAACCATGCCTTGCATGACTGTGATCTCTATCAGCCAGCCATCTCTTTCCTTTCCTTTGTCCTTGGGCCGCCGGGACTGCCCGAGGAATGTCACCTGGTGGGGGGAGGGAGTGCTAGCTTGTATTTTCCCCTCAGCCCGCCTTAGGCTCCCTCATCACTCCCTATGGGAACCTGGGCGAACATCGAGGAGTGGAAAGACGAGAGGCGCCTGGGTGGCCCAGTCGGTCAAGCGTCAGACTTCAGCTCAGGTCGTGATCTCGCCTGTCCCGAGTTCGAGCCCCGGCGTCGGGCTCTGTGCTGACAGCTGCTTCAGATTCTGTGTCTCCGTCTCTCTGTCTCTCCTCTGCTCGCACTCTGTCTCTCTCTCTCTCTCTCTCAAAAATAAACATTTAAAAATTAAAAAAGAAAAAAAGGAAGTGGAGAGATGAGAAAGTCACCGGTCGCCACCCGCACCCCGGAGACACTGGCCTTTGCGGGTTTTCTGTGCCTCCCCAGGAAGCCAGGGCTCCAGGCCCCCCTTGATTCCAGCAGAGGGCGCCAAGTGCGGACGGTCAAGAAAGAATTCTGGAGACATTTTCAGGGGGTTTTATTAAAGGGCGGGGAAGGGACCCTCGGGCAGAAAGAGCTGCACTGGGGTGGTGAGGAGTGATTGATTCTATACTTTTAGGTCGGGAGGGGCAGAGATCAAGGCAGTTTCCAAAAGGATTTTCACATGTGAAAAAAAGACAAGATCCTGGAGGTCTGGCTTTTCTCAAGCTTTTGGCCCCTAGGAAAGCATAACCTCGAGGCAGCGGTGACTTCCTAGGGGAAGGTCCCTGCCTCTCAAGTACGCGGCGTCGGAGGGCTGCAAGTTGTAGGGGACTGAATTTTAACTTTATTTACATTTCTTTCGCGTTTGTGCTCCTCAAGTCTAAGGGCTGGTGATGCAGCTCGGGGAGGGAGGGGGCGAAGCATCCAGAGCCCCGCTCCGTGGGGGAGGCTGCTTTGGGGTGGGATGCAGAGGGCTGGGGAGGGACTGTCCATTCTGGTGACCTTTCCTGCCAGTCCCCAGAGAGGGGTGTGGCCTCCTTGAAGGCCTGAAAAAGAGATGCGAGAGGCAGGATTTTTCAGAGGTGAGGTGCCCCCAGATCAGCCCCTGGAAATAGCTGCAGGGGGGGCCCCCTGTGGGGCCCGTCATCTGTGTGCCTGTGGCGGGGACAGGAGGGGACAGGAGGCAGCAGTGTCTAGAGCACGTGATAAACAGCCCCGTCTAGAGAGCTGGGGATCGCGGGGTCCTCTGGCCGGGGACCCTTCTGCAGTGGGGATGCCAGCCTGAGCCCAGACAAGCCGGCGAGCGGCTGTCACCCCTCTAGCTGGGTGACCTCCAGCAAGTCGCCCAGAGCCCCAGTCTGCGTAGGGGGCGGAGAAGCAAGGAGGGCAAGGTGGCTCGTCGGGGGAGAGGCGACCCCCTGACCTGCAAGGCCAACCACATTGCCTCCCATATGCAGCAGAGCTCCGGATGTCCCCAGCCAGCCTGACCCCACTGTAAGGGTTAAATTGTAGTGTAGGGCTAACCTGTAGCCTTAAGAAATAACAGCTTTGTTTTAACACTGTAGATTAAGAGATAACAGCCTCGTGCCATCAATCAAGGGAACACAAGTTTAAGGAAAATCAACTGGATTAGTGTTTGATTGGATTGGGGCAAGGGCGTGTCTGAACTGTTTCCACCCCCCTCTGGGAACTGTTTCTCTGTTCTGCTCCCAGGTGATGATAAGGACGAGGTGGTTGGCTGTAAAAACTCTGTACCCCGGCTGTTCGAGACCGCACTCTGGTCCCGATCGGTTGGCCTTGCCTCTCATTGCAATAAATTTTGTGACTGTCACTGGCGCCCTACTGTCTTAATGTTAATGCTTTGCTAGAGGGAAAAACAACCTTAGCCTGACAATAGCTAGGCCTCCAGGATCCTGGGAGCCTTCTTTAGCATATGAAAATCTCACTGGAATCTTCCCAGTTTCTCCTCCGGGTCCTGGGGCAGCTCTCCCTGCACACGAGTCCTGTCCCGTGCTTTAATAAAATCACCTTTTCGCACCAAAGACATCTTCAAGAATTTTTTCTTGGCCGTCGGCTCTGAACCCCACCATCACCCCAAAACCCCATCACCCAAAACTTCATCACTAAGCACTGGACAGAAACCCAAGATATGGATGCACTTTGGTGTGGCCCGTGTCTCCCAAGAGGTTCGGGGTCTGAAGAAAGGACGGAGATAAATATAAATACGGTACAAAGACAGCAGGTGAAGGTGTGCAGAGAAGTGTGCAGAGGGTTTAAGGAGGCACCCCTTACCCCAACTTACGGCCGTTGCCCTGGTATCATAAGCGTGTTCCTTTCTACTCCCAAGTGTCCCCGTGTGGATGACCAATCACCTGGTTGCCCTAGTGTTAGGGAAGCATGGAGGAGGGTCACATATCCTCACTCGGAAAGCAAGGGAGGCCTCCAGGGGAAGGAGGTATCACACGGGCAGCGAGGGGGGAGGAGGAAGGGGCTGCCCTTGGTGGGGGGAAGTAGGAGGTCTGAAACATGGCACCTACGAAGAAAAAGAGAAAGAAGGAGACCCCCTTGGGAGGCTTCTGGCAGCTGGGCCCCCAGGAAATGGAGCAGGTGTATACCAGACAAGGGACAGAGGACCCCCCGGGAAAGTGGGCACGAGGTACACATGTGGCCTTCCTCCCAAGTCTGCCTTTCCTACGGTTCATCTGGAAGTAAGTGTGGCTGGTCTGAAACAGTGGTCAAATCTCAGTGGTTTGGTTTCGCTTTCCCAGATATCCAATCGTTCTAGCAAGAGCTGTTGGCAAGGTTTCCCTTTTCTCGTTGAATCACGTTGGCTCCTTGATTGTAACTCAACCAATGGCATATGGCAGACCCCGTGTTTCGCTGCTCTGCTTGGCTAGTCTTGTGCCAATGCCGCCCTGTCCCAATTACTGTGGCGTCACAGGAAGTCATGACATCAGTGGTACAAGCCCTACCACGTTGTGTTTCTTCCTTGAGACTCGCATTTCTGCATAAATTCTAGAATCAGCCTGACAATGTCTTCAAATGTCTACCGGGAAATTTATTGAGATTGCATTAAATCTGTTCAATTATTCTCTAAAATTCATGGAGTTTTCCACTTCTCATGCATGCCCCCCCCACACACACACACACCATTTATTTCGGGATTTGGTTTCTGCCAGCTGTCCTTCGTAGTGGGTCGCCTGTACATGTTTGGTAAAATCTATGCCTAGGCACCTGGGGTTTTGTAACGCTATCTGAAGTAAGCCTTGGGTTTCGTTTTCCAACTGTTTGTCGACAGTTTATTGGTTTCTTATACCGATCTTGATTTTTTACACGATCGAACGGCTATCCTACCAAATTACTAAATGTACGAATTCGTTCTAGTTGTCTCTTTGAAGACACCTTAGGGTTTCCTAAGAACAGGGTCACACCATTTGCAAATCGAGATAGTCTCCCTACTTCCTCTCTGGTTTGGCTAAGCCGTCCCCCACAACGGTGAACAGAAATGGTAGATGTGGGCCCCCTCGCCTACCCCGGACTCACGGGGAAGGTGTTCAATATTTTACCGTGAAACACGACGTCGTCTGTAGGACTTTTGTTTATGGCCTTTGTCATACTGATATAATTCCCATCCATTCCTAGTTTTCTGAGGGTTTTCCAAACCCACGATTTGGGTTTTTATAAATCGTGCAGGGCTATTGAATTTTATCACATGCTTTCTTCATCTCTTAAGACAATCGTATGGTTTCTCTCCTTCCGTGTACTGATGTGGTGAATTACGCTGACTCAGTTTCCAGTGCTGACCTTGCACTCCTTGGATAAACCCCACTTGGCCATAGCGTCTTGTCCTTCTTACGCATGAACGGACGTGATCTGCCAATACTTTGATAGGGGTATTTGCATCTATGTTCATGAGAGGTGCTCTCTCGCTCGGTTTCTTGATAGTGTCCTTGTCAGTTCGGGGCATCAGAGAGAGCTGTTCTTGCTCCCATCTCTGTAAGAATGTGGGTGAGGCCAGTACCCGTTCCTCTGGGGAGACATCCGGGGCTAGAGTTTTTGTGGATGGTTTTTTTTTTTTTTTTTTTAACGTTTATTCATCTTTGAGAGACAGAGAAAGAGACAGAGCATGAGCGGGGAAGGGGTAGAGAGAGGGAGACACAGAATCCAAAGCAGGCTCCAGGCTCCGAGGCATCAGCACAGAGCCCGACGCGGGGCTTGAACTCACAAGCCGTGAGATCATGACCTGAACCGAAGTCGGGCGCTCAATCGACTGAGCCACCCAGGTGCCCCTTGTGAATGGAGTTTAAAACACAATTTCCCAGGGTGGCTGGGTGGCTCAGTCGGTTAAGCATCCGACTTCGGCTCAGGTCATGATCCCATGGTTTGAGAGTTCAAGCCCCACATCGGGCTCTGGGCTGACGGCTCGGGGCCTGGAACCTGCTTCGGATTCTGTGCCTGCCCCTTCCATGCTAGTTCTTTGTCTCTCTACGATAAATAAACACTAAAAAAAAAAAATTAAAACACAATTTCTGTTTCTTTAACAAATAGAGGGGCATTCAGTTTCCTTTTCTCTCTTTCCGCAGTTTTGGAAAGTCTTATCCTTCAAGCAATGCTTCCATTTTACCAAACAGCAATTTAGCCTAGCGTTGGATACGACTGCATATCATAGGTCTGTGATGTCTCTTCTGTGCCTCCTGCCGGTACTTTCTGTCTCCTCTTGACCCTTCTTGGTTAGGGTTTTATCAACATCGTTCATCTTTTCATTTGCTGATTTTCCCTGTTGTTCGTCTGCAGTCTCTTCGATGGACTCCTGCTTATCCTCATTTTGTCTTTCCTTCTACTCTGTGGGTTTTAATTTGCTCTGGTTCTTCTAGCTTCTCGAGTTAAGGAGCTTAGATTTTTTTTTTTAATCTTTCCTGCTTCTGGGAATGGGCGTTTAAAAAGCCACGGTTTCCCTTCAGGCACTGCTCTCTCTGTGTGCCTCCTGAGAGTCTCCATCCCTTATCATTTGGTTCCAAATATTTCCTCATTTTCTTTGTAATTTTTTTTAATGTTTATTTATTTTTGAGAGAGAGTGAGAGAGAAGGAGAGATACAGAGTGTGAGTGGGGAGGGGCAGAGGGAGAGGGAGACACAGAGTCCTAAGCGGGCTCCAGGCTCTGAGCTGTCAGCACAGAGCCCGACGCGGGGCTCGAACCCACGGACCGCGAGATCATGACCTGAGCCGAAGTCGGACGCTCAACCGACTGAGCCACTCAGGCACCCCATGGCCAGTAGGATTTTACATAAATTAAGAAGAAAATGTGCATTTATTTATTTTTAGCCATGCAACATTGTCTTTTATTATGTATGGGCTTTTAAAATTATTCCCTCAGTCTCTCCATACACAGGCAAAAATAAGTATAATGTTTAGCATATTGGAACTTGGAAATATTGGTCATTGCCTTGATAAGGGAAAAGTATCCCCAAAGCATGCTTGACCAGAAGGGCAATTCCTCTGCCAACCTCCAAGAACATGGAGATGAACACGATAGACAGACTGTCCCCCGTCGGAACCTTCATCCACCGCCATTCGGTAACCCTTCTTCGGGCCCAGATCAGCAGCGCGCTTCTGGCCAACGATCGTTCAATGTCTGAGAAGACTTCCACCATCTTCTTCTGCTACAGAAACCTGGGATATGTTTCTTGGGTATCTCCAGAAAACGTGTTGGTGCTCGAGGGGAAATGTCGTGGAAAGGAAGGCACTGGTCACCCTCAAAAAATGGTTTGGGCTGGGATTTCCTTGCGAAGATCTTTCCAAAGATCTTTCTCCCCGGGGAGAAGCCAGAAAGTGAATTTATGGTCACCGCATACTCATCATCCCCCGTGCTCTCTGTGTTTACTTTCATCCGCATTATTCCTCTCCAGCCTGAAAAGCTTTCTTTTGTATTTCATGTCCAATGACTACGATTTCTCTCAGCCTTTGTCTATCTGAAAATGTCTTTTCCTTCCCTTTGTCTTCAAGGATATTTTTATGGAATATTAAACTTAGATTAACAGGATTTCTCTCTGTTGTCTCTCTCTCTCTCTCAGCATATAAAAGCATGTTCCGTTTGGAAAGGGCATTTGGCTCCCATGATCTGAAGGGATAAGTCACACTTAATTATTATCATTGGTTCCAATATCGTACATCGTTTTTTTCTGGGTGCTTTTGGAATTTTTACCTCTGCATTTTGGCAACTTGGCCACAAAGCACTTAGATGGGGTTGTTTTTGTATTTATTCTACTTGGGATTCACGGAGCATCCCCGATAATGCGCACCCCCCCCCCAACAACGGCTACCCCCTTTGTAATGTAAATACTCCACAGGAAAGCGAGGATTACCAGATCAGACTTTTTTTTTTTAATTTTTTTTTTTAACGTTTATTTATTGTTGAGACAGAGAGAGACAGAGCATGAACGGGGGAGGGTCAGAGAGAGGGAGACACAGAATCCGAAACAGGCTCCAGGCTCCGAGCTGTCAGCACAGAGCCCAATGCGGGGCTCGAACCCACGGACCGTGAGATCATGACATGAGCCGAAGTCGGACGCGCAACCGACCGAGCCACCCAGGCGCCCCTACCAGATCAGACTTTTTAAAAGCATACAACTACGTGCTGCCCATAAGAGGCACACTTTAGATTCAAAGGTGCAAATAATTTGTGTGTAAAGTGATTTATGATGCAAACACTAACCCAAAGAGACCTCAAGTGACTATACTAATACCAGACAAAATTGAGTTGAAGTAAAAAATTGTTGCTGGAGACAAAACAGTGACCTTTCTCTGCTGATGAAAGGATCGGCCCGTCAAAAACATACAACGATTCCAAACACTGGTGCCTGTGGTGTGCAAGCAAGCCCCCTGAGAGACATCCAGGCCCCAATCCCTGGAACCCGTGGGTGTCACCTTACACGGAAAAAGGGACTTTGCAGTGCGACTAAGTTCAGGATCTTGAGATGAGGGGCGGGGTTACCCTGGATTGTCCGGGGGTCCCGATGGGGACCAGGGTCCTTAAAAAAGGGAGGCAGCAGGGAGAAGGCGGTGGAAACGGAGTCAGAGAGAAGACGCACCCACAGCCGTGCCGATGGAGGACGGCCTGCGAGCCAGGGAACGGGGGCTCCAGGAGCTGGAAAAAGCAGGGGACCCGAATCCCCTGAGCTTCCAGAAGGAGCACGGCCCATCAGCTTAGACTTCTGGCCTCCGGAACTGTGGGGTAGGAAGTCTGTGCTGCTTTAAGCCACAAGGTCTTGGTGACGTGTTACAGCAACCACAGCAAACTGATACAGACTGTCCCCTGCAACTCCTGCCTGCTTCTACCGCTCCCCTATGTCCTCAGACAGTTGGTTTTAATTTTTTATTTTTCCAGAGGTTGTGGCCATCGAATATCAGGAGGATGGGTCTGCGATCGGCTCTGGTGCCATTGCCAGAAACAGAACTCCCTTTACCCTTTCTTTTTTCTTTCTTTCTTTCTTCTTTCTCTCTCTTTCTTTTTCTTTCTTTCTTTCTTCTTTCTCTCTTCTTTCTTTTTCTTTCTTTCTTCTTTCTTTCTCTCTCTCTCTTTCCTTTTCTCTTTCTTTCTTTCTCTTTCTTTTTCCTTCTCTCTCTTCTTTCTTTTTCTTTCTTTCTTCTTTCTTTCTCTCTCTCTCTTTCCTTTTCTCTTTCTTTCTTTCTCTTTCTTTTTCCTTCTCTCTCTTCTTTCTTTTTCTTTCTTTCTTCTTTCTTCTTTCTTTTTCTTTCTTTCTCTCGTGTTTCTTCCTTTCTTTTTCTTTCTCTTTCTTTTTCTCTTTCTTTCTTTCTTTTTCTTTCTTTTTTCTTCTTTTCTCTTCTTTCTTTTTCTTTCTTTTTCTCTTTCTTCTTTCTCTCTTTGTCTTTCTTTTTTTCTTTCTTTTTCTTTCTTTCTTTTTCTCTTTCTTCTTTCTCTCTTTTTCTTTCTTTCTCTTTCTTTCTTTTCCCTTCTTTCCTTTTTTTCTTTCTTTCTTTAATTGAGGAGCCTGGTGACTTAAAAAAAAATTTTTTTTTAATGTTCATTTATTGTTGAGAGACAGAAAGAGACAGACCGCAAGCAAGGGGAGGGGCAGAGAGAGAGGGAGACCCAGAATATGAAGCAGGCTCCAGGCTCTGAGCCGTCAGCACTTGAAATGTGAGATCCTGACCCGAGCTGACGTCAGACACTTAACCCACGGAGCCACCCAGGCGCCCCATCACCTTAACCTTTCTAAATGAAAAGAATAATGACGATTCCGAATTTCAAAACGCGTATGTCCCAAGGGTTGCGCAGAGTCGCTACATGGGGTTCGGCATGAAGCAGGACTGACTCAGGTCTCTCCATCGGCTCAGATGCCACAAAAAAAAAATGCCACAGACTCGGGGCTTAAACAACAGAAACGTATTCTCACAGTTCTGGAGGCTGGAAGTCCAGGACTGAGGCGTCAGCAAGGTGGGCTTTGGGTGAGGCTTCTCTTCCCGGCCTGCAGACGGCTGCCTTCTCACCGTGCGCCTGCAGTGGAGAAAGCCCAACATCTCCCGCGGCTCTTCCTACAACGGCACCGATCCCTCCACAGGAGCTACACACACACACACACACACACACACGCACACACACGACCTGACCACCTCCTAGAGGCCCACTGAACCCTGCCACGCTGGGCATTCAGGCTTCACCATAGGAATTCAGTCTGTAGCAGCTGGTTGTAGGCAGGAGGGAAAGAGGAGGGACCCAGGCCTATGACTTATGGGTAAATCGGCAGGACGTAGCCCCAGAACGGAGGCTGGAGACCTGGCTTCCTCCTTCCACTGGCACCTGTAGGTGAGCGTACCCCCCTTCCCAGAGAAGGGGCCCCAAAGGGTTGGCCTCGCTCCTCCCAGCATGTGCCTCTGTGCCCTTCTGGGGCTGAGTCTGCCGTGCTGGGCTCTGTGCAGCACTTGGGATGCAGGCCTGACCCGGGGCAGAAGCTGAAGGTTTGCAGAGCTATCGCAGGTGTTGGAGCTAAAAGAAAACTGTTCTCAGGCCCAGGGAGGCCCTCCGCCCGGACCCGTCCTCCCTCTGCGCCCTCGTGCGGTGCCCTGGCATCCCGCCTACCAGCCGACCTCTGCCAGCCAGAGCCTCCTGGGGACCTGTGTGTCAGCATCTGACCGCCTCCTGCTATCCTAGGCACCCGGCGGGGGCTTTGAAAGAGACCGGGCTTCTCCAAACACCCTGTCTGGAGCTGCCGACAGGGACACTGCACACCCTGGGGACCGCCCAGCATCTCTGCTGGGCAACCGGGACCCTGCTTGGCCCAAGAGCTCACCAGACACAACACAGGGCAGGCCCCATGGGCCAGAGGCCAGCAGCTGGTGAGCTTCAACCTTACAGATGGGTACCTTTCCTGGCATTCACAGGATTAAAGATTCTTGTTTAAATGTTTTTTTTATTTTGAGAGAGAGAGAGTGCACGCACGGGCAGGAGTTGGGGAAGGGCAGGCAGAGAGAGAGAGAGAGAGAGAGAGGGAGAATCCCAAGCAGGCTCCACACCCACACGGAACTGGAACTAAAGAACCGTGAGATCATGACCTGAGTCGAAATCAAGAGCCAGATGCTTAAGCGACCGAGCCACCCAGATGCTCCAAGGATTAAATATTTTTAAATCAGTCGTCAGCACTTACCAGTTGGGGAATTTCACATCAAAATCGGGTTTCTGGCCTCCCCTGAACGTCACCCACGTTGCCACCTGGCCACAGAGGGAGGCTGGGAGGGGCTGGTTTTCTGCAGGTGCACCTGACGCTCCCCCGAGGACCCCTTCTTTGCTGTCACCCTGAGCCCAGACCACTCCTCACCGATCGCAGAGGAAAGAGAATGGGTCTCTTTGCTCCCCTTTGTTTTTGGGTGAAAAGTGGGGAAAACAGACCCAGAAACCCCCAAGGAACACACAAGAGAGGGCTCATTTCCTTGTGGGTGTGATGAGCACTGCTTTGTGTTTGATGTGCAACGGAGAGTGTATGGGACTGAATTCCCCTCCAAGGATAAGAACTCACCCCACCCAGACCCCTTCTTTGTACAGACGGAGAAAATGAGGCCCAGAGAAAGTGGGCCTTGCCTCAGGTCACATGGCTGGGCAGTAACAGAGCCAGGCCCCCTCCCACGGATGTGTGGGCACATCTGTGACGTTGGGAGCCACATGCCTGGGGGGGGGGGGACACTGAGGGGAGCTCTGTGGGGCCTGTTAGACACGACCCGTCTGCCTTGCAGACAAGTGGGCGGGCCCTCCAGCGAGGGAGCGACAGGTGGCCCGTGGCCTGGCTGATGGCCTGTCGGAGAGGGGAGGCCACTGCAGAGACACCGATTAAGGACATTTGGCGGCTTCCTGTGGGGAGCCAGGCCCTGTCTCGCCAGAGAGACCCGGGAGCTCCGAGCAGACAGATGGAGAGGGACCCCTGCAGCCAGCACGACGGGCCTGGCCAGGCTTCCTCCTCATTAGCGTCTCATCAGGACACTGCTCAGCATCTGTGCCCAGGGAGAAGGCCAACCCCCGCACAGGGCAGCCTTTCCAGAACGGCACTGCGGATGGGGCTTTCTCCCTATGCCAGAATATCGTCCCCGCTGCCCCTCGCGGGGTCTGAAGATCCACCCTTAACATCACGCTTTGGGGGGAAGGTGGGGTAAACTGAGGGCAGAATGGAGATTGGCTCCCGGGGCTGGGCTGGCCAGAAGGCTCAGGTGGGAAGAGGAAGAGAGTCTCCAGGTGAAATACGGCTCCAGCCGCCATGCTGACGGGGACTGGGGGACCCGCTAGGCCTCCAGGAGACCCTGGGGCCAGGAATGCCACCTCCCACCGGGGGCCTGACGGGGCACCCTTTCTGCTTCTCCATTATGTCATCGGCACCATCATCATCGTCTTCACCATCACTCCTCCCCCCCCCCCCAAGGCATCCCCAGATCCCTGTCAAGGGTGAAGGGAGGAAGAAGAAAGAGAACCGCCCACACCTCCATGCTCCGCCTCTCAGCTCATGGCCGCCCTACACCCACCTCTGGGCGCCTGGGCTCCCTCCCCAGCCCCGCGCGCGCACGCGCACACACACACACACACACACACACACACACAGTCTTCTGCATTGGGCAGGTCTCTGAGTTCCCGCGACCTGACCTCAGCCACCTCTCAATACTAGCCTGAAACTAGCCTACTCAGCGGGTACACTCACCTGTTCGCAAGCTCAGGCAAGCGTGGGGGGTCAGGAGCCTTGTTTCCAATGCGATATTCCCTGTTTTAGGCAAAGGCCTGTTAGGTGCTCGGGAAACACTAATAGAAGGGGGGAGAAAGGGAGGGGAGAGGGGAAAGGAAGGGGAAGGAGGGAAGGGAAAGAAGGAGGAAGGAAGGAAGGAAATGGAGCGGGGCGGGGGGGGGGGGGAAGAGGGGAGGAAAGATATCTGAAGAATCGAGCAGACTTTCCCTCTTGGCCGAGACTCACAAATTTCCTGGAAAATGAGAGCTTCCCAAGCCACACGCAGCTTGATTAAGGGCCTCTGCCAAACCCTGCGGTTCCGTGAGGTAAGTTTTGTTCCCTTCCCCAGAAAGGACAGAATGTCTGCCCTTGCAACAAAAGGCAACCAAAATGGAAATGTATCACCCTGCCCTTCCCGTTCGTCGACTGGCAGGCTCCCTGCAAACCGATGGCATCCTCAGCATGCACTGGAACAAGGTCACTTGAACTCCACTCCACGGACTCCCGACTCCCGGGGCCACATCGCAACGAGGCATGGGTCCCAGAGAGGGCCTCGGACGCCCGCAGGAGTCTGATGGCTGCAGGTCACGCATTTGTCCTCCTCGGCTGTGCTCCGGCCCGAGGAGCGGAGGTCCCACCCCTTGCCCCTCGCACCTGCTTGGGGTGCCCCCTTCCTCCTTGGGGGGAGTGGGACATCGGATGGCCCCATACCCCACGTTGTCATGGTGACATCCAGAAGGTTCTAGCTGGCTCCTTCTGGCCTCTGGCACACAGGGCTTCTGTCCTGGGGTCTACGAGGAAGTCTCGGGGGCAAATGCTGGGAGCCCCTCACTCCGGCTGATGTGTGCAGAATATCCTAGAATGCCCACAAGATGGACGAGACGAAAATGAACGTGACAGATACACCCAGGGACGAGCATCTCTGAAGCCAGGGCAGCGCTGCTTGGTGTCTATGTGGGAGTCAAGACGTTGTGGGGCTGGGTAGGGGGATTGTCAGCCTGTACTTCTCAGGGTTGGGTGTGGGGTGCCCACCCCTGCTCCCGGGATTCCAGGCCATCGTGATGTCAGTGTTGTTCCAGGGTCCTTGGATATTATACTGGTGGCTCCTGGCATCGCCTCCCACCAGAGAGGCTTTGGGGGCAGGTCCCGGCCCAGACCAGGGAGGGCTTGGAGGCTGAGGGAGGGGCTGCTCGCAAAGCCGGAGTCTGGGTCTCAAGAGGCCACCCGGCACCCCCGAGCCACAGCCAGTCCTTGGGCGTCGACCCCTGGAAGGGCCTGGGGACTTATAGCCACGGACCTGTGTGGGGACAGGCTGGAGTTCTCCACCCCTGGAGGCAGCTCCAAAACTTCTTTGCTTGTGTGGGCGAGCGAGCTCATTCCTTGGGTTCGAACCCACCTCCCCAGTCCCGCCCCTGCCCTGCTGCCAGTCTCCTGGGGGATCCTGGCCCCTCACTGCTCTCAAGACGGGAAGTCACCTGCCTCGCCTGCCGCGTGTCAGTTTCATCTTCTGCCAGCCCCTCTACGTGCACACACACACACACACACACACGTATGCACACGCTCTCCCAGCCCCCCTCACCCCGAGGGTCTCCGTGAGCCTCATTAAGCCACAGCTGTCCCTCCCCTCTGCGGCACATCAGACGTGAGGCTGGGGTTCGCCATCATCTGAGACATCCTGTCAGTGACCGGGATAATTGAGCCTCGGGAGGGACCCCGCGTCCGCATCTGTAGAACGGGAGCTCGCCACCTGCCGGGAAGCCTTCTCGTGGGGATCAAACGAGAGAAAGAATGGTTTGCAGTGTGTTTATTGAGAGCACTTACTACATACCATCAACTCGGCTACATCTCCCTGCACAGATCATCTCCCCACAGCCCCATGAGGTCCGGTAAACTGAGGCACCGGGAGGCTGAGGGACCTGCCCAGGGGTCCGAGGGTGCTTTTTACCAGGCCACACGGGGCAGAGGTGGACGGGACAAGCTCCAGCCGCGCAGAAGGTGGACTGAGCCCACCACCCTCCCCCAAGCCCGCAAGGGGTCACCTGCATGTTGGGGACCTGCCGCTCTCCCAATCCAACCTCCCAGAAAAGGCTTGTCAACCCTCCCTCCCTCCCTGCAATGCTGCAGACGTTGTCCTGGGCGGGGCTGGCAGGTGAGGGGTGAGCAGGGCTGGGCTGGGCAGGGGAGGGTGGACAGAGCAGGGATGGGCAGGACCAGCCTGGGCTGGGCTGGGTGTGGTGCTGGGAAGGAGCTGGATGCCCCAGGGGGGTGGGGAATTACCCTTAGGATACAGGAGGGCTCTCCGGTGCCCCTGACTTGCTGTGTGACCCCAGCGGTCGCCCACCCTCTCTGTGCGCCAGGAGGAGGAGAGGCCACGGGAGGTCACGAGGGTGCCCTGACAGGAGGGTCTTCTAGGCGCTTCCCACTGTAATCCCTCAACCAACCTGTCCGAGAGAAGGCGAGGCTGCTGGGGGTGTTAGGTAACAGCCCGGCGTCACCTCGTGTACCTCGGAAGGACGCAGCCACGCTGGAACCAGATCCGCCTGGCGCCCGGGAGGCAGCTTCAGCAGCCGGTCCTGCCGGTGGGGCTGGGGCAGGAGGCGACAGCTGCGAGTTCTGGAGAGTGCAAGCGGGGGCAGCTGTGAGTACAGCGAGGATGCTGACCTCCACAGCCCCCGGGAGCTGAGGTCCCCTGCGGTCACCCCCTGACCCTGCCGGCCACCGCACCCTGCCCCCTGCCGCACAGCCCCCGGGACCGCCCCCCGGCCACCCGTCAGACACTCCCTGTGCACCTTGGCCAGCTCAGGAGCGGCAGGGTCCCCTCCAAGAAGACCCGGCTGGGGGCCCGGCGTCCGTGGCATTGGCTGAGCCATCTGGCTGGCACAGCCGGGCGGCAGGCGGTGGAGCAGAGGAGACCAGCCCGGAGCGGGGAGCGAGCCTGCGCCCCTATGCCTTGCTGCACGGTGAGTGCCGCCCGGGGAGGGGGCGCCCCCGGGCCCGCGGGGAAGGGCCACGCGGCAGGTGGGGGTGGTGGGCGCTGTGGATGCTGTGGACGTGGACTTGGGGAATCTGGAGGCGCGTGGGGAGGGGGCCGGAAAGCGGCACGTGGCGGGAGCGCCCGGTTTTCTGCCGACTTCTTCCAAGTTCCCTGGGGGGCTGGCGCGCCCGCCAGCCTGGTGCTGGCTTTGCCCGGCGCCCCCAGCCGTGCCGGGCCACCGGCGTCCCGCGGCCGAGCCGAGTGGGCAGCGGGACCAGGGCGGCCGCACCGTGCTGCATTGCACCCACATCCCGGGCGCTCGCTCGCTCGGGCCGGCGCCACCTCCAGGGGACCTGGGCCGGCCGGCCCCCTTCCCGGGCGGGGACGCCTGGCAGGACGGGAGCTTGGGGACTTCTGGGCAGACAAGCGCCCCCTTCGTGGTCACTTGGGAAGCGCGCCCGTCCCTTCCCAGCGACTTTTGGAGGCTTTGCCCTCAACAATTTCTTTTTTAAAAACCAGACTTGGGAAGGGGGGCATGGGCAGAATGGAGGACCAGGTGGAGAGGTGCTCAGGGCGGTGAGGGGGAGTTCCTGGGCCTGGGGGCAGACTGTGGGGTCCGCGGGGTCCTCTTCCCTGGCCCCTGAGGCTGGCGGGGTGTGGGGGGGGACCCTGTGCAGAGCCGGTTCTCCGGGACACCGTGCGGGGCCCGGACGCCCCTCGTGCTGGAGGAAGCCTGGCCTCAGGCCTGAGATCTCAGGGGGAGCTGACCCCCAGCCTGAGGTCCAGGGACCCCCGGCATCACGGGGGAGGGGGGACAGTGCCGGCCGATCCTCCCGTGTGGGACAGCTGTAGGTCACATTGAGGTGCTGGGGGAAGGAGCGAACCCAGCCCCCTCCCGGCTCCACGTTTGGGTGAATTCCTCACTTCTCCGAGTTTCGTGGCGGCGGCGTAGATGTGCCAGTGCCAGGGCCGGCCGGTGCCCGCTGGGTGACCAGGAAGGTCAGCGCCCGCGCCTCCGAGGCCTCCGCCAAGGTGCTCCCTCCTGCCTTTATGTAACGAGAGGCGGCTGCAGCCAAGACACGCGGTTCAGAACACGGGGCAGGGGCAGGGGGCGCTGTTAGCACACTCGGGGCAGTAGCGGCCCCTGGGGACCCTGGGTGGGCCGCGGGGGCAGAGGCTTCTGGGCTGGAGGTTTCTCCGGGGCAAAGCAAGTCCGCAGAGCTGGCGGGCCAAACGGGCGCTGCATGGAGGCGCTGTGGGGCCCGGTCCCCGTTGTCGACCTTCCTCCCAGCTGAGTGTCCCGGGCCACACCCGCATCCGCTCTGTGCCTTGCCTTCCCTGTCTGTGAAATGGGATGGTGGTACGAATACTCGTGCGGGCCTGGTCAATCGTGTGAGAATTAGGCGAGCCCGTGTGTGTGTGGGGGGGAGGGTGGCTGGCACATTGTGACCTCATGTTTTGTGTGCGTCAGCTGTGGTCACGGGCCCTTTAAACAATCGTGAGCTTTGCTTTATTTAACTTTTTTTAGAGAGAGAGAAAACGAGCAGGGGAGAGGGGCAGAGGGAGAGAGAATGTGCTCAGCGCGGAACCCGGCACGGCGCTCGGTCCCATGACCCTGGGATCGCACCCCGCGCCGAAATCAAGAGGCGGGCGCTCAACTGACTGAGCCCCCCAGGCGCCCCGACAGCCATTAGCTTTGCCGTGTGTCTTCTACTCGCCTTGGAGGGCAGACACGTCTCAGGTAGTTAGGGGGCTCCTGAAAGGCTTGTAGGGACGAGACCCTGTGCCCACAGGCCGGGTGCTTGAAGTCCCTGTGCTCGGTGAGATGCTCTGGGTACGCGAGGCTACACAGAAGGCTCTCTGGGGGTGCCTGGCGTCTCTCTGGGCTCTGACCCCAGGGCACCTGCCCCCACGGCCAGGCTGAGCCCCCATCCCAGCAGGTAAGACCCCTCCACCCGACGCCAACAGGGCAGCCACCCAGACCTCCCCGGGGAGCTTCCTGGCCTCCACGGCAAGGGGACATCAGGTCTGCTCGGCGCCCCGTCCCCTGAAGGGGCCCCAGGCTGGGCGGTGACCCTCTTAGGAGACTGTGTGCCACTCCCAGGGCCGGACCCTACCCGCTGCCCCTCAGAGCACGCTGCTCTTGGTTCCTCGACATTCCCAGGCCTCCGGCTGGCTCCTCGCCTTGGCCGCCTGCGTGGAGGAGGTGAGGAGAGGAATACCAAGCAGGCGACTCAGGCCCCAAGCTCCTCGCCCGCAGCCAGGGAAGGAGGAGAGCAGAGAGAGCAGAGGGAGCCAGGCGTTGGGCCCGGGCCCCTCCCCGCCACCCCCGGGGGTCAGAGCCTGGCCTCTCCCCACAAGGAGGGGCTGCGGGGCCACTGGAGGTGTTCCTACGACCTTTGGGTGGAGCCTCCGGCTGGTGAGATTTAAGGTCTCTTCTTCCGCAGGAAACCGGTGGCCAAGGGCAGGGCCGAGGTGGGGGGGTGGGGGGGCTGGGAGCTGGCGGGAGTCAGAGGAAGAGGTGAAGGTACTAGATATTTTGGGGGTGCAGTTGGGCCCATGTGAGCAATGGGGGGGGGCAAGCCTCCTGGCTGGGCTCCTGCCTCCCTTCCCAAGGAGCCACCAGGGACTGAGACCATCCAGGTTCCACATGGGCCTCCTGTCCCACCCCCAGCCCCCACCGAGGGCTCGGCAGGGTTCCTCCCCCTCTCTCTCCCCTGGGCGAGGCCAGGGCAGGCAATGATGCCCAGACCCTGCCAGCCAGAAGAGCCCGCTCTCTGCCCAGCCCCAGGGTGACCCGGGATGTGTCCCAGGGCCCTTCTGGGCCTTGATTTCCAGCTGGCAAATTTCACATCTCAGCTGGCAGACTGAGTCAGAAGAAGCCAGCGTCTTCCAGATGGCAGGCCTCAGCTGTCCCATCCATCCCTGTCACACACACGTCCCTCCTCCAGACCCCTGCCGCCCCGAGCCCCGGGGCCCTGGCTCTCCCCCTCCCATCCCTTGGGCCGCGCCGGCTCCTGTGTCTCTGGGCTCCTTCCCCAGCTCACGGGGGCCCTGAGGACTGGCTCCGCAGGAGGCCGGCTCCCACCCTGGGAAAGGAACCCACCGCCTCACCAGGGAACCCCTGAGAGATCGGCCCTTCCGTCAATCGGCCTTGCTTGCTTGCTCCAAGCAGAACAGCCGGGGCCCGCCGGACCCCATGTGGGATGCACGCCCCTTCTCTGACCAGCGGCTCGTCTGTCTGTCCGGCCATGGATGTTTTCAGCAAGCATTTATGGGCACTGTCCTGTGTAACCTCCTTCGGGGCCAGGAAGGGCAGGGAAGAGCTGCACACGGCCCCCATCCGGCCCCCACGGCACCGCGGGCCCCGGAAAAGAGCTGAGCAGATGGGGAATAGAGCAGTGGGGCACGCGGAGCACAGGGCTCTGTGATGATCGCTGTGACCATGCCTCCCTCCTGCTTCCTGAGGGCACTGTCCTGGGGGCCTCCTTGAACCCCCACAACTCCCTGTGAGTAAGGGCCCCATGACCCCATTTCACAGCCGGGGAAACGGAGGCACGCGGCAGTCGTATTGGTCAGCTAGTGCCGTGGAACAAATTGTCACAAATAAGCAGCTTAAGATGACCCCCAGCTACGGGGCGCCTGGGGGCTCTGTCGGGTCAGCATCCGACTCTTGATTTCAGCTCAGCTCACCCTTCCATGGTTCGTGAGTTCGAGCCCTGGGTCGGGCTCTGTGCTGACAGCTCGGAGCCTGCTTGGGATTCTCTGTCTCCTTTTCCCTCTGCTCCTCCCCCCCCCCCCCCCCCCCCCCCCCCGCTCTCTCTCTCTGTGTCAATAAATAAACATTTAAAAACAGAACCGACCCCCAGATAGTTTCCTGTGCTCAGAGCCCCACAGACAGAAATCACGTTGCCAGCTGTGCTCCTCCTGATTCGGGTTATTGGCCGAATTCGATTCCCTGCAGCTGTAGGACTGAGGTCCCGTCCGTTCCCTCGCGGACTGCCAGCCGGCCGCCCCGAGTTCCCTGCCACGGGGTTCCTCTACCTGCAAGCCGGCCATGGAGACCCTCTCTTGTGCAGAGGCCTCTCTCACTCAGGAGCCCCCCCCCCCTCCCCCGGGTCTGACCCCCGGGGCCCAGCCCTCAGGACCGCCCCCGGTTTCCCTTTCCATGAACCCAAAGTCAACCAAGCAGGGGGCTCACATCACTGTCTCCAAGGCATACGACACAATCCCAGGAGCCACGTCTCCTACACTCACAGGCTCCAGGCCCAAGAAGGGTCTTCGGGTCCCCCTCAAATTCCGCCCGCCCCAACGTTCGGTAACTTTCGAGGTCAAACGGTTCGCGCGGGGCAGAGTGGCCGTCACCAGCCCAGGAGGCCCAGTCCCGGGGAATCAGCCCACCAGGGAGGGAGTCCCGAGCCCGGGCCACCAGGCACCAGGAGACACATGCGTGCGGGCACCCGGGGGCCACGGCAGAGCACGGAGCGTGGCCTGGAGAGCCGTGGAGGAGGCCTCGGAGGTGTGCAGGGAGCAAACAGCCCAGCGGCAGAAGCGGGGCCGCCTCCAGACCCAGCGTGCGGCTGCCCGGACGAGGGGCCGAGGGAAGCCCCTGGAAGGTGTTGGACGAAACTGAGCAGGGGGGAGACGCCTCCCTCCCTCCGAGGCCCTGCGAGGATCTGCGGTGGTTGGGGGCGCGGCGAGGCCCTGGAGAGGAGGCACAGCCCCCTGCCGACGCGGAAGTTTGGGAGCGAGCAGGGAGGGGCTGCTGAGAGTGGGCCCAGCTTGACCTTGGGCGGGCTGGTCAAGTTCCGCCCGCCTGCTCGCCGTCTGTCTGCCCAAATGGCGCCCAGGAGGTGGGACCTTCCTGCTTCGCTCCCCAGGGGGGTCGAAAGGTGCACCCAGGGCTCCGTCCAGGGCACCTTGGTAATAAGAGCGGGGCTGAGCCAACTCGAACCCGCCACCTGCCGGCCCACCTGCAGAGCAGACCCGGCTCCCAGGGCCCCTGCAAAGAGAGGGAAGCCAGGCCCCAGGCCCGGGCTCCCAAGGCCCCGCACCCTGGGAGACGATGGAGCCACAGCCACATTCGCTCAGAGCCTCCTGCCCGGGGCCCGCGGGCCGCCCCCACCGCTATCCGGACACCCTGCAGCCTTCGGGAGCCGCGGGCCTCGGCTCGACGTCCTTGTCAGCTGTGTGAAGGAGAAGTCAGGACCAGCAGGCCCTCCTGGCACAGACGGGGCCTGTCAGCTGCTGAAATCCCAGCTCACCCCTCCCCGGCCCCGGCCTGGCAAGGCTGTCTCCTCTCCCTCTTCTTGCCCAAGCTCCTTCTCATTTCTGTCGGCCCTGCCCGAGTTCTCTGCAACATCCAGAGGGTGCAGGGCACACGGGTGGGCGAGGCAGGGGTTGCTGGGGCCGGTACATCAGCAAGGAGGCCTTGCAAGGTGCCAGGCGCCGGGCTAAGCGCTTCCCACAGATGCCATCGCCGAACGCGGGGCCGGACCGCCTTGGTGTCCGCGCCGGGAAACCTTCGAGGGGGTCTGGAGATGCTTATGGGCGGCACCTCGCCACAGGGGCTCGGAGTCGAGCCAGAAAGTCAACAAAGTCACGAGAGCTGGGTGGGTGGGTGGGGGGGGCAGGGGGGCCAAACGGGTGTGCGCAGGAGGGACAGGGGCTCCCCGAAGCAGGTGGCGAGGGCCTGGGCCCACGGCCTGCTGGGATCCTGAGCTGGTGAGCCCCCCACCCAGCCCCTCTCCTCTGCTGCACCTCAGATGTTTCCTCCTTTCTCCAGGCCGGAGAAAAGCCACATTTGGTTTGGCCCCTCACAGGCCAAGTGATCAAAACCTGCGGTCAGGGCCCTTCTGACGCCTGCTGGTCACCTGTCACCCCCTCACGAGCCCACCTAAGACCCTTGTCAGGGCCCTGGGGTGCCTCAGTCTTCTACCTGCGCCCCTAGGTGCGTATCAGTGTCCTGGGGCGGCTGTAACCAAGCCCCCAGACAGGGGGCTGAACAGCAGGCATTTAGCGCCTCCCAGACCTGGAGGCTGCAGGTCTGAGATCACGGCCTAGGTAAGGCTGCTTCCTCCCGGGGGCCGAGGGGAAGTCTGGTCCAGGCGTCGCTCCCGCTTCCGGCCGTCGGTCCTAGGCGATCTCTGGCGTTTCTTGGCTGGTAGACGCATCACGGCATCCCCGCCTGGTGTCCCGGGCCGGCCGCTTCCTGCAGGTGAGTGTAGCCGGTAGGAGTGAGCGCCCTCCCTAAGCGAGCCCTCCGCCAGCCCCAGCCCCGCACACCCACCCACCGGGAGGCTTCCAGCCTGTTCTCGCCCCGCCCCGGGCATGCGTGAGATCTTCCCTGCTCCCCACTTCTCCCTGAGCAACTTCCTTCTTTCCAGTGACCAGCAGAGGTCACCGTGGGGTAAGGGTTCGCAGAACTGGCCGCTGGACATTCTGTGGGATGGCGCGATCGTTTGGATCCTTTAGGTGCAGAGCTGCAGGGGGGAGGCGGGTGCAGGGGGGGCAGGTGGGCGGGGCCGAGGCCAGGCTGGAGCCAGAGGCTGCCTAGCTCACAAGGTGCGAGCCCCTTGACAGGCAGGGGGGACGGCTCGGTGCGCTGGTGAGTTGACGACGATCGCTGTGAAGGACAGGG
This sequence comes from Panthera leo, assembly GCF_018350215.1. Classification (NCBI taxonomy): domain Eukaryota; kingdom Metazoa; phylum Chordata; class Mammalia; order Carnivora; family Felidae; genus Panthera; species Panthera leo. The sequence goes on from NC_056688.1 coordinate 112,851,350, forward strand.
CCGACGCCGGCACCAGTCCTCACCCATCTTAACCGCTGAGACACCACGGAGCATTAATGGAGCGCCTACTGTATGCCAGGCACAGGGCCCTGCTGTTCACGGGCATTCTCTCATGGAACCCTCCTGAAAACCTGGCCAAGAAGGGGTGTTAAAATTTCCATTTTACAGGAGGGGGGAGTCTGAGGCTTGTTGAACAACCTGCTGGGCCGTCTGGCAGAATAAAGTTTCAGAGACACCTGACCCATCATCCTCACCTTTCCCCACCCCCGCCCCATGGCTATTCTTTTTTTATTTTATTTTATTTTTAAAATTTACATCCAAGTTAGTTAGCATATAGGGCAACAATGATTTCAGGAGTAGATTCCTTAGTGCCCCTCCCCCATTCAGCCCCTCCCCCCCTCACAACCCCTCCAGTAACCGTCTGTTTGTTCTCCATATTTAAGAGACTCTTACATTTTGTCCCCCTCCCTGTTTTTATATTATTTTTGCTTCCCTTCCCTTATGTTCATCTGTTCTGTATCTTAAAGTCCTCATATGAGCAAAGTCATATGATATTTGTCTTTTTCTGACTAATTTCGCTTAGCTTCATACCCTCTGGTTCCATCCACGTAGTTGCAAACGGCAAGATTTCATTCTTTTTGATTGTCGAGTAAGACTCCACTGTATGTATATCCCACATCTTCTTTATCCATTCATCCGTCGATGGCCATTTGGGCTCTTTCCATCCTTTGGCTATTGTCGATAGTGCTGCTATAACCATTGGGGTGCGTGTGCCCCTTCGAAACAGCCCACCTGCATCCCACGGATAAATGCCTAGTAGTGCGATTGCTGGGTCGTAGGGTAGTTCTGTTTTTAGTTTTTGGAGGAACCTCCGTACTGTTTTCCAGAGTGGCTGCACCAGCTTGCATTCCCGCCAGCAGTGCAAAAGAGACCCTCTCTCTCCGCATCCTCGACAACATCTGTCGTTGCCTGAGTTGCTCATGTGAGCCATTCTGACCGGTGTGAGGTGGTGTCTCATTGTGGTTTTGATGTGTATTTTCCTGATGATGAGTGATATTGAGCATTTTTTCATGTGTCGGTTGGCCATATGGAGGTCTTCTTTGGAGAAGTGTCTATTCATGTCTTTTGCCCATTTCTTCTCTGGATTATTTTTTGGGTGTTGAGTTTGATAAGTTCTTTATAGATTTTGGGTACTAACCCTTTATCTGATCTGTCGTTTGCAAATATCTTCTCCCATTCTGTCGGTTGCCTTTTAGCTGATTGTTTCCTTCGCTGTGCAGAAGCTTTTGATTTTGATGAGGTCCCATTTGTTCATTTTTGTTTCTGTTTCCCTTGCTTCCGGAGACGTGTTGAGTAAGAAGTTGCTGCAGCCGAGGTCAAAGAGGTTTTTTGCCTGCTTTCTCCTCGAGGATTTTGATGGCTTCCTGTCTTATGTTTAGGTCTTCCATCCATTTTGAGTTTATTTTTGTGTCTGGTGTAAGAAAGTGGTCTGGGTTCATTCTTCTGCGTGTCGCTGTCCAGTTTTCCCAGCACCCCTTGCTGAAGAGACTGCCTTTATTCCATTGGACATTCTTTCCTGCTTTGTCAAAGATTAGTTGGCCGTACGTTTGTGGGTCCATTTCTGGGTTCTCTATTCTGTTCCATGGATCTGAGTGTCTGTTTTTGTGCCAGGACCATACTGTCTTGATGATGACAGCTTTGTGATACAGCTTGAAGTCCGTATTCTTTTTAAAAAAATTTTTTTTAACATTTATTTATTTTTGAGAGACAGAGAGAGAGACAGAGTGCGGGCAGGGGAGGGGCAGAGAGAGAGAGGGAGACACAGACTCCGAAACAGACTCCAGGCTCCAGGCTCCAGGCTCTGAGCTGTCAGCACAGAGCCCAACGCGGGGCTTGAATCCACGAACCGTGAGATCATGACCTGAGCCTAAGTCGGATGCTCAACTGACTGAGCCCCCCAGGAACCCCTCTCCACAAACCCCTTTCGGATCAAGATGAATAAGGTTGTGCCTCCCAGTAAGAATGCCGAGCTTCTTAGTGAAAGATCCCAGATAAGCTACTGGCAATCATTCACACCCTTAGTGTGAATTAGCAGGGAGAGAGCTGTTCCGACCAGGTCAGAATAGCGCTCAGAGCCCTGGGTGTCCAGGAGCCATTAAGCATATCCAGAGAACCCCATACTGGGTTTCGGGAGGGGGGGGTCCCTAAGTAAGGGAGTGCATCTGCAGGAGAGCCCCAGAAAACAGCAATACCCCGCTGGCCCTGCAGAGAGAGGAGCCGTCACCCTCACCCCTGCCCACCCGGGGACCAGGGGGCACGTGGCAGGGCTGCAGAGACGGGCCCCTGGTTCTGCCGGAGCACAGCCTTCCCTCTGCCCATCTCAGCAGGGGCCCCTGGCCAGCCTGGAGGCAGGGCAGGGGACAGAGGGGCTGCGGAGGCGAGGAGGGTGCCGCGGACAAACCAGAGTCCACAGATGCATGGAGCTCACTTGGGCCCGCCGAGAAGACTCCATCCCCGGGGCCCGTACTCGGGGCTGGGGCAGAGGTGCCCACTGGGAGGGTCCCCTTTCTGCCGCTCCTCTCTCTCACCAGGAAAGGGGTGGCCTGCCCTGGGTTGGGGGGGGCAGGGATCATCGTTCCTAGAGTGCCCCCATCTTCCTTAGCCTGCTGTTTGTCAGGAAGGCTCAGACCCAGGGTCCCTAAAGACCTACCCTGGCTGGAGGCCAGAGAGTGCAGGAAACAGCACTCGGGCCAGGGGGAAGGGGTGGGGCTGGCTGCAGGCCTGGGCCGCGCACCGCCCCCCCCTCCGCCCCCGTCCCTGAGACGTGGGACCCCCTGCCAGCTGCACCCGGACTGTGTCCCTAGGGCTGGGGACTCGTGCTCACTCTGCACAGGGCCGACAGCCGCCTCCTCCATCCTCCCCACAGGCCCGCCCTCAGATGCACCAGCCTCTTCCCCTCCTCTCCGGGGGCAGGGGGGACCCCTGGTGACTTTCTGGGGTCACAGACCCCTGGCGGGTCCGCCCTACTCCTCCCTTGCGTACCCCCGCCCCGAGCCCAGAGCTGGAATCCCAGCAGCCCACAGGGGTGGGGGGAGTATACCACTCACAGTGCTTTGCTCCAAATGACCTATTTCTAAAATAGAGAGGCGTTTGTGCGTGTGTTGGGGGCGGGGGTCATGTACCCACACCCACCGGACCTCCTGCTTCCGTACAAGGACAGCAGCCAGATCCAGCCAAGCTGTCCCTCCCTCCCTGCTCCTTCCATCCCATGATCCTTCGTAAGTGGCGGGGGGAGACCTTCGCACCCCAGAACCTGCGCGACCGGCATTCTGTTCCCTGGGCCCTGGCTCGGCAAGTGAGCCAATTTGAGCTGAGCTGTCTGTGGCCTGCCTGTGGCTTGGGAGGTTGGGGGCCCCCCCAAGGGACCCAATTCGTCTGCCTGGCTGTGCATTTGCGTCACCTGGGGTGCTTGTAAAACCCCACCCCCTCCCACCAATTACCCAGGAGCCCCTGGGAATGGGGGTTGGGGGGGAGGCCCTCTCCTACTCTGCACCTCAGGGTCCTGGGCGGGCTCCTAGGTGTCAGGGAGGGGCTTTATGGAAGGAGGTGGGGACTCCAGAGCCCCGACTTGGAAACCGGGTCGGAAATAAGAGGGGCCGAGTGACCCCAGCGCGGCTGTCTGGGGAGCCACCCGCCGAGAGCAGATTCATATCTTCGTGATCGGCGCGGACCAAACCTCCCTGTCCAGAACCCGAAGAGCAAAATTCCCCAGGACCGAGGACCTCAGAATCCCCTCCTTCTCACAGGCTGGACCGTGAGCCCCGCCAAGCCCCCAGTCCTCTCAAGAGCCCGACAACCCACACAGATGGGGCTCCAAGGGGACTCGGGGGAGGTGAGTGAGCCAGGGGATGTCCGGGAGGGCTTCCAGGAGGAAGCGAGGCCAGAGCCCAGAGCTGAGGGAGGGGTGGGCTCACGAGTAAAGCGGCCCAGCCTGGGAGCAGCGCGTCCCTGCGGAGGGAGGATGCCAGGCACACGCCAGGCTGAAGGACGTGCCTTTCCGTCGTTCTATTGTTTCCCCCTTCACATTCTTGGCCCACGTGCAGTCGAGTCCTGGCGTCAGCTCCCGCATTCACACCCCTTGGCTTCGTTCGAGAAGCCGCGGGTTCCCAGACGGCCCGCGGGGACCGCTCCCCGCCTCGCCCAGAGCCATCCCTCTGCACAGCCCTTCCGACGAAGCCGGGCCGGGGAGTGGGCACCGGATTTGCCGCCCACGGCCCACGTTTTGAGCCCCTGATGGAGCAGACGAGCTAATCTTTTACGCCACTTGCCTCTCCTCTTATGGAACCGTAGCTGCTCCCCAAACCGCATTCCACGGCCACCGTTTTCCGGACCTCGTGCTCCCATTTATGTTGACGTCAGCCGGACCTCGTGAACACCCGGGATCGGAAGGCTTCGAAACCCGTGGTTCCCTTTCAAGCCACGTTTATTTTCGTTAATAAAAACCTTCAAAGAAGAAACTCGCCCTCACCCACACCTGCATCGTGGAACCCAGAGCTGGCAGGATGAGGCAGTCACAGCCCGGCTTCCCCAGACAGCGGTGTCACCCGCGCGGGAGGCTGCCACCGCCGGCTCGCCCACACACGCATCAAGAGTCAACGGTGCGATCCCCTCCCACCGAGACAGGCTGCAGCCTCCGAATCCTGGAGGGAATGCACTGGGCCCTGGTTCTGCCCCTGGCGTCGTTCAAAACGGGGCAGTACTTTTGAGCGTCCCAGCTGGAGCTCAGGTGGGCTTATGCAGGTTACAGTGCATGGGATCCTCACCTCCTATGATATACACAACATACCTCTGTTAACGTGACCTAAGTGTGTGTGTGTGTGTGTGTGTAGCTTCCGTATTGCGTGCAGTAACAACTTAATGAGGATCTCCTTCAGACAATATTTGACTTTATTAAGAGCCCTGGGTAGGTCCTATAGTGTTAAGGTCAAATGCCCTCCAAGATGCACCCAGAATAGCGTTTTGCGGCCTGTCTGGGCTTCCCTTAGACACAAAATAGGCCATCACTATGGGCTTTTGTGAACATTTGTTTCTTCCACATCTCCCCTGGCTGCAGTGCACCAACCACACTCTCCGTGGACGCCTGCCTGGGCTCGGGGGGAGCTGCTTTGGGAGCTGCGGGAAGGGCGCTGCTCCTCTGACAGTCACCATCTGTCCTGAGGGGCATGAGGCGGTATCTCCTTGTGGCCTTGATTTGCATCTCCCTGGGGACTGGCGATGTCCTGCATCTTCCCATGTGCTTATTGGCCATTCATGTGTCTCTTCAAGCCCTTTGCCTGTTTTCAAATCGAATCCGTTGTTGTTGAGTTGTAGATCTTTATGTATGCTGGATACTAATCCCTCGTCCGGTGTGTGCAGAGATTTTCTCCTTCTGTGGGTCCCTTCTCACTCGGCGGGTGGTGTTCTGTGATGCGCAAAAGTTTTCAGTCTTAAGTCCAGTTTGTCTACTTTTTCTTCTGTTGCCTGTGCCCTTGGCGACACATCCAAGAAATTGCTGCCCAACCCAGGGTCATGAGGCTTTTCCCCCCGTGTTTTCCTCTGGGCGTTCTTTCTATAGCTCTTATGTTCGGGGCTTTGATCCATCTTGTCTTGAGTGAATTTCTGTACATGGTGTGAGGTAGGATCCAACTTCACTCTCCTGCTCGTGCATGTCTGGTACCCCCAAGACCATTCCTGAAAATCCCCCCATTGGACGGTCTTGGCAGAATCTGGCAGAATCTTGCCGATTGTTCAACCACGTGTGAGGGTTGACCTCTGGGCTCTCATCCATTCCATCAGTGTGTGCGTCTGTCTTTATGCCACTGCCGTGTTGCTTTGATAACGTAGCTTTGTCAGAAGTTTTGAAATCAGGAAGCGTAGATCCTTCAGCTTTGTTCTTCTTAGTCAGTATCGTTTTGGCTGTTCGGGGGTCCTCATGATGTCATATGAATTTTTGGATGGATTTTTCTATTTCTGCAAAAAAGTCATTGGGATTTTGCTAGAGATTGCATTGGGTCTGTAGATTGCTTTCAGGAGTATTGAAATCTTTTTTTAATGTTTATTTACTTTTGAGGAGGGGGAGGGGCAGAGAGAGAGAGGGAGGGAGAAAGAGAGAATCCTGAGCAGGCTCCATGCTGTCAGCGTGGAACCTGATGCAGGGCTCGATCTCACGACCCTGGGATCATGATCTGAGCAGAAATCAAGAGTCAGGGGCGCCTTGGTGGCTCAGTCGGTTAAGCGGCCGGCTTTGGCTCAGGTCATGATCTCGCGGTCCGTGAGTTCAAGCCCCGCGTCGGGCTCTGTGCTGACAGCTCAGAGCCTGGAGCTTGTTTCAGATTCTGTGTCTCCCTCTCTCTGACCCTCCCCCGTTCATGCTCTGTCTCTGTCTCAAAAATAGATAAATGTTAAAAAAAAAATTAAAAAAAAAGAGTCAGACGCTCAACCAGCTGAGCCACCCAGGTGCCCCAAATCATACTGACATCTTAATGGGCAGTTTCTTTTTGCCCTGGGCCCTTTTCACCTGCTAACCAGGTTTGGGGTCTGAAGGGAGAGAGGTCACTGCAGAAAAGCAGATAAACAGCTTGTCAGAGTCTAGTCCTGTGTGGCCTGTCACAGCAGCCGCTGGTCACCCTGGCCCAGGCAAACCGATGCCATATTCATTAAGATTCAGTTCCCCTGTCACACGGCCGTATTCCAAGTGCTTGGCAAACCACACGTGGCTGGTGGCCACCAAAGTGGGCCACAGAGCTTACCAGACATTCCCATCATTTCACAGAGTCTGGCGGAATCGTGTCGGTCTAGATTTTTTGTTTTTAAGTTTCCTCCCTTTATTCCAGGAAATGAACAATAAAAAAGACATGAAATCATACTATCACCGAGTCTGAGAATAAACATCAATTGTGACTATGTTCTCTCTTTTAAAGCAGAACTAGGGGAAGGTTTTTGTTTTTTGTTTTTGAAGAGCCCTATCAGTTAAATTGTATCTAAATACACTTCCTTAACTAGGGGAAGGTTTTTGGTTTTTGTTTTTGAAGAGCCCTATCAGTTAAATTGTATCTAAATACACTTCGTTACTTTGACACATCGAGACTTAGAAGGGTTGGGAGGGAAAGGTCACCCGGAATCTATCTCTTGTCGAGCATCCCGTGGCTGGGCTATGCTGCTCGCTTGACATTGATTGTGTGTTCTGTCTGGAGCTGGAATCGGAAACTGGGAAAACATCGATTTAGGGACCAGAGAGCGGCCACAGGAGAGACATTTGCACTAACTGCAGAGACGTGGGCCGGTGTGCTCTCCCTTTAATACGTCTGATGAGCGAACCCACCAGTCCCTTGGGTCACATGGGGTCGAGCAGGTGAGTGTCCCATTTCAGGTGTCCCTGAGTTAGGGAATTATTGGGCTGAAGCAAGACACTTGATAAAAATACACAGTGGGAAGAAATGGCGTCTGCCAAAGAGAAATCAACGATCAGTTGTCAATGTTTTAATGGTGAGACTTACTACGGTTACCAACATATATTCCTTTTCCGAGTGTAATCGGCACGCAGTACTCTTTTTTTGTCTTAGGGGCGCAACATTGCGATGCGGTGTTTTCATACGTTAGGATGCGATCTCCCTGGTAATCCAGGCACCGCCTGTCACCTGACCGGGGCCACTACCTTGTTGACCGTATTCCCCGAGCTGCGCCTTACTTCCTGGTGACTTATTTATTTATCTTACAACTGGAAATTTGTGCTTGTTGTTGTTATTGTTTGTTTTGTTTTAACCATATGCACTTCTTTTTGCTTTAAAGTTTATTTTTATTTATTTTGAGAGGTCTAGAGAGCAAGCGGGGGAGGGGCAGAGAGAGAAGGAGAGACAGAATCCCAAGCAGGCTCCACGCTTTCGGCGCAGAGCCTGACGCGGGGCCGGATCTCACGAGCCGTGCGACGGTGATCCGAGCTGAAATCGAGAGTCGGACGCTTGCCTGACTGAGCCACCCAGGTGCCTCTAGAAGTCTGTTCTTTGCAGGTCCCCTTCTCTTACTTCGCCTGCCCCCCTCCCCTCTGCTCTGGCAAACACCAGTTTCTTTCCTGTGGTCGGTTCCTGTTTGGCTTTGTGTGTTTGTTTTGTGTTGTTAGGGTCTACGTAGAAGTGAACCATACGGTGTTTTCCTCTGACTTATTTCACTTACTGTAATACCCTCTGGGCCCATCCGTGTTGCTGCGGATGGTAGGATTTCCTTTTTTATGGCTGAATAATATTCCTGTGTGTGTGTGTGTGTGCATGCGTGTGTGTGTGTATAGCATCTTCTTTATCCGTTCATCCATCGGACAATTAGGTCGTTTCCATATCTTGGCTATTGTAAATAATGCTGCAATAAACAGGGTTGCAGACAGCTTTTCAAATTAGCATTTTCTTTCTTTTTCTTTCTTCTTCCTTTCTCTCTCCCTTTCTTTCTTTCTTTCTCTTTCTTTCTTCCTTTCTTTCTTTCTCCCTTTCTTTCTTTCTCTCTCCCTTTCTTTCTTTCTTTCTCTCTCCCTGTTTCTTTCTTTCTCTCTCCCTTTCTTTCTTTCTTTCTCCCTTTCTTTCTTTCTTTTTTCCTTTCTTTGTTTCTCTCTCTCTCTCTTTCTCTCTCACTTCCTTTCTCTCTCTTTTTCTTTCTTTCTTTCTTCCTTTCTTTCTTTCTCTCTCCCTTTCTTTCTTTCTTCCTTTCTCTCTCTCTTTCTTTCTCTCTCCCTTTCTTTCTTTCTCTCTCCCTTTCTTTCTTTCTTCCTCTCTCTTTCTTTCTTTCTTTCTCTCTCCCTGTTTCTTTCTTCCTTTCTTTCTCTCTCTTTCCTTTTCTTTCTTTCTTTCTTCCTTTCTTTCTCTCTCTTTCCTTTTCTTTCTTTCTTTCTTCCTTTCTTTCTTTCTCTCTCCCTTTCTTTCTTTCTTCCTTTCTCTCTCTCTTTCTTTCTCTCTCCCTTTCTTTCTTTCTCTCTCCCTTTCTTTCTTTCTTCCTCTCTCTTTCTTTCTTTCTTTCTCTCTCCCTGTTTCTTTCTTCCTTTCTTTCTCTCTCTTTCCTTTTCTTTCTTTCTTTCTTCCTTTCTTTCTCTCTCTTTCCTTTTCTTTCTTTCTTTCTTCCTTTCTTTCTTTCTCTCTCCCTTTCTTTCTTCCTTTCTCTTTCTTTCATTCTCTCTCGCTTTCTTTCTCTCTCTTTCTTTTTCTTTCTTTCTTTCTTCCTTTTTTTCTTTCTTTCTTTCTCCCTTTCTTTCTTTCTTTTTTCCTTTCTTTGTTTCTCTCTTTCTTTCATTCTCTCTCGCTTTCTTTCTCTCTCTTTTTCTTTCTTTCTTCCTTTCTCTCTCCCTTTCTTTCTTTCTTTCTTTCTTCCTTTCTTTCTCTCTTTCTTTCTTTCTCTCTCGCTTTCTTTCTCTCTCTTTTTCTTTCTTTCTTTCTTTCTTTCTTTCTCTCTCCCTTTCTTTCTTTCTTTCTTTCTCTCTCCCTTTCTTTCTTTCTTTCTTTCTTCCTTTCTTTCTCTCTTTCTTTCTTTCTTTCTCTCTCCCTTTCTTTCTTCCTTTCTCTCTCTTTCTTTCTTTCTCTCTCCCTTTCTTTCTTTCTTCTTCTCTTTCTCTTTCTTTCTTTCTTTCTCCCTTTCTTTCTTTCTTTTTTCCTTTCTTTCTCTCTCTCTTTCTTTCATTCTCTCTCGCTTTCTTTCTCTCTTTTTCTTTCTTTCTTTCTTTCTTTCTTCCTTTCTTTCTTTCTCTCTCCCTTTCTTTCTTTCTTCCTTTCTCTCTCTCTTTCTTTCTTTCTTTCTCTCTCCCTTTCTTTCTCTCTCCCTTTCTTTCTTTCTCTCTCCCTTTCTTTCTCTCTCCCTTTCTTTCTTTCTCTCTCCCTTTCTTTCTCTCTCTCTTTCTTTCTTTCTCTCTCCCTTTCTTTCTTTCTTTCTTCCTTTCTCTCTCTCTTTCTTTCCTTCTCTCTCCCTTTCTTTCTTTCTCTCTTTTTTTTTCTTTTCAGATAAATACCCGAAAGTGAAATTACTTGTCACACGTTGGTTCTATTTTGTTAAGTTTCTGAGGAACCTCCATGCTGTTGTCGCAGTGGCCGTGCTAACTTGTATCCCCCCCGACAGCACACGAGGGTTCCTTTTCCTCCACATCCTCTTCGCCAGCACCTGTTGTTGTCCGTGTTTTTGCTTGTGGCCACTCTGACAGGTGCGAGGCATTTCCTTGGTGAGGGGTGTTGGGCTTCCTTTCCCGCGCCGGCAGCCATCTGTGTGTCTTTGGAGAAACGTCCGTTCCGGTCCTCTGCCCATTTTTAAATCAGGTTACTTTTTCTTCTTGATAGTAAGCTGTAGGTGTTCTTTATATAGTTTGGATACTAACCCCTGTCGGATGTCCGATTTGCAAACATCTTCTTGCAAGCAGGGGGTTGCCTTACCATTTGATTGGTGGTTTCTCTCGCGGAGCGGAAACTTCCGTTGGCTGTGATCCCGCCTGTTAGTTTTAGTGTCCGCTGCTCTTGCCTGGGGAGACTGGCCTGCAAACATCGCCAAGACCGTCATCAGAGGAGCTGGTGCCTGCGCTCTCTCCCGGCCTCACACTTAGGTCTGTCACCCGCTTGGCCCGGCCTGTGCGTGACCTAAGGTAGGGGTCCAGCTCCATTCCTTGTGCGTGGCTGTCGTCCTGGGCCTGGCTGAGTGTCTAGAGTCCCACGGTCGAAATATAAACGTCCCCAATCTGCACGGGCTGAGGCTCTTCCCACAAAATAAGGCCTCAAATAAGAATCAAGGCAATTATGGTCAGTTGTTGGAAGGGAGAGTTACAACTCTGCCAGACAGAGGGTGTGGACTTCAAGGAAATGGTTTTCGTTAGGAAGCAGGAAGGAAGGAGAGGGAGTGGGGGCCGCTGGTTGTGCCCACGAGAGGCCTCCTCTGGAGTCTACCTGTCCCCCAAGGGGATACAGGAGCCGCGGGCCCAGCCAGGCCCTGCCCGCCCCCCGGCTGCCCACCCCGCTGCACACGCCCACGCCGGGAATGGTGCCAGGCCTCCGGCCGGGAGCTGCGTCTGGGAGGACTGCCCCACGCTCGCGGCCAAACGCCCCTGGAGAAGACCAGGTAGAGGACACTCAGGCCTGCAGTGACAGACGCGTCTCCTCTCCCAGCCCGGACGAGGCTGGGGTCATTCCCCGGCCGGGCACGCTCCCGGTTCTAGGGACACTTCCAGAGGCTCTGAGGCACGGACGTTCATGTGTGTCCAGCCTGCCCTCCGCGGCCCGCGGTATCTGCGGCTGCCTTGACCTGCGCCGGCCCCACGGGGCTGTCACACCAGCCTCGGCGGATGACCAACCTCCATCGTCCCCTGCCCCCTGGCCACGTTCTGGGAGCCACGCCTTTGAGGGCTTGGGTCCCCCGGCCCGGGCCTGGCAATAGGACCCCGGGCCCGGCAGCATCTCTGGGAAGGTCTGGAGCTGGTCCTGCACGCGGGGCCCTCTCCGGAGCCCTCGCAGGGCCTGGTGTGTGCGGGCAAGCCGAGCCCGTCCTACTCACTCCTTTTTGATGTTCGGACCGTATTTACTTACTTTCACATTGTTGCTTACCACCTACGTATATACCCTTTTCCATCGTTCCCCCGACACGCTTTCGTGACGTGTGATCACACTCTGTAAAGTTCGCCCTTTTCAGGGGGTAGCGGTTTGAGCTTTGCACACATCTGCCGTAGTGTAAAGACAGTTCCGACAGCCCCCAGAACCTCCGGGTGTCTCCTCGCGGTCGGTGCACCCCCACCCCCAGCCCCGGGCAAGACCGATGTGGCTCCGGTCCCTACACCTCACCTTTCCCAGAACGCCACACGCATCACGCCGCACGTAGGCCTTTCCATCCACTTGCAGGGCATTGGGACTCATCCGTGTTGTCGGGCCCGTCTGCACTCTGTTCCTTTGACTAGCTCTCCGCTGAATGGACGTACCACAGTTGGCTTATCCCCTCCTGTGAAGAACACTGGGTTGCTTCAGTCTTGGGCAATTATGAATCGAGCCTTGTGTGGGTGTAGGTTTTTACTGAAATACCCAGACGTGGGATGGGCAGGCCCCATGGTCAGTGTGTGCTTTCCTTTAGGAGAAACCGCCAAACTGTCATCCCAGGCGGCTGCACCATTTTGCACACGCACACACACGCACACACACACGCACTTTGCCGCCCCTGCGAGCAACGTGTGAGGGCTCTGCTGCTGCACAGCCGGGCCAGCACTGGGGCTCCTCGCCTGCGTGGTGGGGGTTCCAGCCACTCTAACGGGCACGTAGGGGCATCTCATGGTGGCTTCCGTCTGTAACACCCTCGTGAGCAAAGCCTTTCCGTAGCCTTATTCGCCACGGGTACGCCTTCTTTGGTAAGACGGTTGCTCGGATCTTTTCCCCCTTGTTATTGGGTTGCTTTTATTTTCTTAGTGAGTTCTGACAATTCCTTATATATTCCGAATACTGGTCCTTTATCACATACGTGTTCTGCAAACATGTTCTCTTAGCCTGTGGCTTGTCCTCTTAATGTCGTTAAAGTTTTCTTTTAATGTTTATTTAATTTTGAGAGAGAAACAGAGATAGAGCGCAAGCAGGGAGGGGCAGAGAGACCGAGGGAGACATAGACTTTGAAGCAGGCTCCAGGCTCCGAGCTGTCAGCACAGAGCCCCCACGTGGGGCTTGAACTCATGAACCGCGAGATCATGACCTGAGTGGAAGTCGGACGCTCAACCGACTGAGCCGCCCAGGAGCCCCTTGTCTTCTTACTCTCTTAACAGTGTCTTTGAAAGAGGAGAAGTTTTGAACTTTGATGAGGTGCTGAAGTCCGGTGTATCATCTTATGCTGGTACGGATTGTGCTTTTGGTATTATAGCTGAGGAACCACGGCCCAACAAAGTCACAAGGAGTTTCTCCTGTGTTTTTCCTTGGAGTTTTGTGCTTTTATGTCTCCGGGTCTAGGATAGATGCTGAGTTGACTTTTGGTTAAGGTGAAAGGTGTGGACCACGGCTTATGTGTGTTTGTTTTTGCACGTGGCTGTCCACTTGTTTCAATACTGTTGCCAAAAAGATTCTCCTTTCTCTGCCGAATTGCCTTTGTATCTTTGTCAGAAGTCAATTGACCATATATGTGTGGGTCTGTTTCTGCCCCATTGACCTCTGCGTCTGTTCTTCTCCCAATACTGCAATCTTGATTTCTTTACCGTTAGAGTAAGTCTTAAAATCAAGTGGTGTGAGTTTTCCAATTACATTTTTTCAGAACAGGTTTGGATATTCCAGTTACTTTGATTTTCCGTGTACATTTTAGAATCAGCTTGTCATTTTCTATATGAAAAGATTCTACCAGAATTTGGACTGAGATTGCATTGAATCTATCGATCAGTTTGGGGGCAAATTAACATTCAACAGTATTAAGTGTTCCAGTTCATGAGCATGGTATGTCTCTCCATTTATTTCTTATTCAGTGTTTTTTTTTTTTTTCCCCATCAGTGTTTTGCATTTTTGGCAAACAGACTTTTTACATGTTTTGTTAGATTACATTTAATTTTTTTTTTAATTTATTTATCTTTGACAGAGACAGAGTGTGAGCATGAGCTGGGGAGGGGCAGAGACAGAGGGAGGCACGGAATCCGAAGCAGGCTCCAGGCTCCGAGCCGTCAGTACAGAGCCTGATGTGGGGCTCAAACTCCGGAATGGAGAGATCATGACCTGAGCCGAAGTCGGACGCTCAACCGACTGAGCCACCCGGGAGCCCCTGTTAGATTACATTTAAATGTGTCAGGTACTTTGGTACAGCAAGGGTAGTGGTGACTTTGACCATAATGGTGGTGGGGGGATGATGGTGGTGGCAGCAGTGATGGTGACGATGACCGAGGTGACAATGGCGATGGTGTCGATGATGATGATAATAGCAGGAGAGGAGTGGGTGGGAGTGGCCAAGCCTAGATCCACATGTCCTGACTCCAAAGCCCAAGGTCATTCCAGCCATACTGAAATCTTTATAATCCACCTTCCAGCCTCATCGTTATCAGTGGCTTTCAAACCTTTTAATCTCAGGATCCTTTCCCTTTTAAGGAAAATCAACGGGACCACAAAGAACATTTGCTTCTATAAATTAGTTCATCAACGTTTACTCCAATTAAAAAATATATTTAATGATTCATTGAAAAATAACAGTGACAAGCCCATTATATTAACATAAATAACACGCTATTTATCTTCTTAAATAGCGCGTTGTTCACGAAGACTGTATTTCCCAAAATAAAAGTATTTAGTGGAGAGAGTGGAATTGTTTTACGTGTTTTTGAGAGTCTTTCTAATATCTGGCTCAACGGAAGCCAGCTGGATTCTCACACTTGATTCCGTGTTCAATCCATTGCCACCTCGCATGGCTGTAGCCTCTGGAAAATTCCCCGTAAGCTGCAAGAGGACACAGGTGAGAGAGGCGAGTAGCATCGTAGCGAGTGTTGTCATGCTTTGGACCGCTGGAAGGGTCTCAGCGGCCCCAGGAGGGCTCCAAGTTCACGCTTTGAGAACTGCCGCTCTAGATCCTCCGAAGCAAGCGTAGACATTGTTAGCGGCGGGGTGTCCCGGTGTTCCTGCAGGGACACCAGAAGGGCCCCGAGCGAGCGACCCGTGCTCTGAGGCTGCCCTGCCACGTGACCCGCGTGACCTTCCCTCCCCGCGTCCTCTGTCACCTGTGCGTGCTGTTGCCGGGCTTCTCGTCTGCCTCCTGGTGCGCGAGTGCTGCCTGCCGACCGAAGCCAGCCCCACGTGAGAGAGTGGCGGGTCAGGCCGTGCCCTGGCCAGGGGAGCAGCATCGGAGACGGCCACCAGGCCCGGCGCTGGGAGTCTGCAGAGCTGCCCTCCCGGGGACAGTGTCCGCATCCCGAGACGAAGCACCTCCGTCGGGCACCCAGTGGCCGCTGTGGCCGCGAGTCCCGAAGGTGGATCTTGCCTGGGAACCTTTTCTTTTAGCGCTCACTGTCCGTGTGTCCCAAGGCAGCGGCCCCGGGCCCTCCCCGACAGAGAAGAGACGATTTGCCAGATTCCTCATGGTTCTCCCAAGGGCAGGCTCTAGAAAGCCGGCTCTCAGCCCCTAAGTGGGCTTGCCAAATCCCTTTTGGCCGGCTCGTGATGACAAGACCTAGAGCGCGGGCCCCAGGGAAGGCTCAGCCTTCAGTGCTCCAGGAAAAGCCCTCGCTGCCCACTCCCTCCTGTCTGGAACCAGGTAGGGAGGGCAGGGGATAGGCGTCCAGCCTGGATCTGCTCTGGTCAATGCCTTCCAGGACCCTGAGGCTGTGTCCTCAAATGGAGACTCAGAACAAAAGCATTTATTTATTTAGAGAGGAAGAGAGAGAGAGAGAGAGGAGAGCACGCAGAGGAGGGCAGAGGGAGAGAGAGAGAATCCCAGGCAGGCTCCAGGCTCAGTGTGGAGCCTGATGCGGGGCTCCATCCCACGACCCTGGGATCGTGACCTGAGCCGAAATCAAGAGTCGGACGCTCACCCGACTGAGCCACCCAGGGGCGCATCGGAACAAAAGCATTTAGAAAGGGAAAGAAGGTCCCGAGCCAAGGACTGGCTCGCCCATACAAGCACTGCGGGTATTCGACGGGCAAACGCAAGACGCCTGAGGTTACCTGCTGTCGTGGGGTGACGTGTGTCCCCCAGGAAGACAGGTCCACGCTCAAACCCCCAGGGCCTGAGTCTGTGACCTGATTTGGACATAAGGTCTTTGCGGGTGTCGTGAACTCAAGGGCTTCCTGCTGAAATCATTCTGGATGATCTCGGTGGACCCTCAATCCAACGACTGTGTCCTTATGCGAGAAAGGAGAGGGAGATTCGGGACAGCGACACAGGAGGGCGGAAGGTCGGGGGCCGACGGAGGGACGCATCCACAGGCCAAGGAGCGCCGAGGACGGCCAGCGCCTTCTCCAGCTGAATCCGGCTTCCGGATGCTGCTCTCGCCCCGAGGAAATGTTCCGGCCCAGCTCCAGGAGGGCCCTGCAGGAGCCCGAGGCCAGGGCGAGCCAGCTGGCCCCGCCCCTCCAGGCGCTGCCGACCCTCAGGGTGCTTCGGGGCGACCCCGCGAGACTCCCCGGGCGCGTCACCCCACCTCTCAGCCGTGCCCACCGTGGTCCTGCCCCCTTCTCAGTGCTCAGTGCTCTGGAGGGTGCCGCAGGCACTGACCCCACGCAGGAGGGCCAGACGCAGAGTCTGGACATTTATAGGGGGTGTTGCCCTATAAATAGCACCTTCTTGTTCCTCCAGGTGTCGCCGAGAGACGGGAAATGCCACGTCTCTATTACCGGCAGGCGTGGGTCTCCATCAGGGGCTTAGGCGTGTCTTTCGGGAGGATGGGTACGCGTGTAACCCAGCGACGGGCAGAGGCAGGGGAGCAGGGGGGCACGTGTGAGCGCCACCCAGGCAGCAGGCCTGCTCAGGACCCCCCAGCACAGCGGCAGCCCTCCCCTCTCCTCCCCGGCATTCCGCAGGCCGATTCCGTGGCTGGACTTCACCAGTTCCCCGGAGAGCACGAGACAACGGAAAAGGGCCCCTGCTCTGCGTCCCCCACCTGGCTTGGTGGCTCAGCTCGTGGAGGAAGAGGGCCACATCAGGGGACAAGGAACCTCTCTGCTCCACCCCAGGCCCCACCTCCCCTCTCCGCTCTGGGAACTGAGCCGCTGAGCCGCAGACACGGGACCCGCCCCGTCCCGCCCCGTCCCGCCCCGTCCTGCCCAGTCCAGAGAAGGAGAGGGAGAGCCCGCCTCCTGCACCGGGGAACAGCTCCAGCAGCCGGCAGGGCCGGCCTGACATGTAGCCCCGCCTCAGTCCTTCCGGGCTGCCTGGCCCCCAGCTGATGGCCTCACCTCACTGCTATGGTGACCCGCACCTACAGGGAGCCGGGGTGCAGTGGGGTCACACGTGGAAAGTGGGGACACAGCGCCAGGCCCATGGTGAGGCATTGATAAACGCCACAAGTGTTTTTCTGATCAGCTGTTGTGTTTGGAAAGCATGTGGGCTTTGAACTTCTCCTGTTCGGAATGTGGGGAGGGGGTCAGGCTCACCCGCCCTGGCCAACCCCCCAGGTTGCCCCGCTGCTGCCCAGGGCAACGGGATCTGGGCCCAGTAGGAGTAGGGGATCCCAGCTAACTCCAGCGGCACCCTTACTACCTGGGCCTCAGTCTTCTCCCCTGAGAAATGGGAAGAAATCATTATTGCAGCCTGAGCTAGCTTGGAAAGATTGGGACGGAGGCGGCTTGTCATGCCTCTGGTCCAGCTCTCTCCTCCCCCGTGGACCACGGCCCACCAGTGCCTGGCCCTGCAGAGGCCGGAGCACCGGGCAGCCCACCCCTGCAGGCACCCTCTCTGAAACAGGCCCGGGCATGTTCCATCCTGTCCTGGCTACCCCAGCCCTTGCCAGGGGGACAGCCGGGTACAACAGAAAGGGCGAGGGCTTGTGAGGGGTGCTCTCTGGGGCTGCTTCTCCTTTAACTGGGCAACAGGGTGGAGGGGTTCGGAGCACAGGGCTGGGAGTGAATCCTCACCCACTGTGAGAGCTTTCTTCCCGGCTCTGTGCCTCAGTTTCCCCATCTGTAAAACAGAGCCGGTCACGATAACGCCTGCCTCCTAAGGCGTTTGGGTGGTTTAAACCGACTCAGTGTGTCCAGAGTCCCTCAGCACGGAATGTGGGATAGGGTGTGGGTACATCAACAGGAGGTCTGGGGGAGCTGGGCGATCCCCAAGGACCGAGCCACCGCTGGGAACTAAGGACTGACCCCAACAGTCAAAAGTTTATTCTACAGCAGGGTTTCTGGAAACAGATGGTTCCCGGCATGGGATGCAGTCCTGTGTGGCGATGGGTTTTTAGCTGTATCCCCGGCCTCTACCCACTAGATGTCGGGGGCACCCCCTCCAGGGCCGACACCCTGGGATGTCCCCAGACATCACCAGTGTCGCCTCAAGAGGAGAGGTCACATCGCCCCTGGCTGAGGTTGCAGCTGCCTTAGCTTTCAATTATATTCCACTCGCTCAAGAGTCAAGGCCACGTTTGCAAAGGAGCCTTTAAAAACCTTGCTTCTCACAGGCAGGTCTGGCGGAATTATCACGAGTTGGAAGTTAGTAAGAAGCCCGTGGCCGTTGTTCAGGGACAGTGCGAGCCCGTTCCTTCCCCCTGGGTCCGCCTTGGAAGTCTGCTCCCCCTCTAGGGACTCTGGGCCTCGCGGAGCTGGGGAGGAGGGAGGGCCACTCTCGTCCCCACTTCTAGGTGAGGACAGCAGGGCACAGGGGTGCCCGGACTCGCTCGGGCCCCAGCAGCTCTAGGCGGCTGTCCTCTGTGCTCCGCTCATCGCCCAGCCTCCTCATAGTTGTGTTTCCTGCACTGAGCACGGTGCCCCGACCCTGCCTCTATCTGACGGGCAGGTGCGCTGAGGCCCAGAGGAACAGGTCACCTGCCAGGAGCTGGGCGGCATCCCCTTTCATCGGGCCGACTCCCCAGAACCAGGCGAGAAGCTGGAAGGGGGGCCCCCCTGGAAGAGTCCAGTCCCAGCCGTGCAGCTGGACGGGGCACCTGACACCCAGGTGCCGGGGCCGGTAGCGTGTCCCCCTCCTCCCTTCCCATGTGGCCGTCTGGCCATCCATCCCAGTGAGTGCATCAGGTCAGGCTCCACCCTCTGACCCACCCGCCTCTGTCACCTGGGAGGGGGGCTTCCCCCCTCCCCATCCCTATTCTTGGCCGGGTGTCCCTTTGACCTCCACCCTCAGCAGTGTCATTTTGTGAAATCAAGCTGGCTTCCAAGAGCCAGCATCATCAGTGACTGGAAACTTTCCCTACTTTGGCCCCTGGGACCTCCGCCCCCAGGGGCCAACAGCTTTGTTTTCTTCCTCAGTCCCCTGTAGATTGGCCCGGCAGCAAGCAATTTGCCAGGCTCCTGGCCACCACACCCCGGCTTTGTGCAGAGGCTTCCAAGAGCCGTCCTGGCCGGGGTGGTCTCTGTCCTCCCTGCATTGCGCACTGAGCAGACCCTCTCCTGGAGACGGGGGTCCACTATGGCCCTGAGCATCTTGTCTGAGCAGTTCTGCGTGGGAAGGCCTTGCAAGGTGACTCTGGGGGTAGGAGCAGGCAGGCTAGCCCTGGGGGTGAGGGTGGGGGTGGAGGGAGCCCAGAGCAGGCCCAGGCATCACACACCCCAGCCCGTGGCCCCTCTGAGCGCCATCAGTCGCTGGTGCTTCTGCGCCCCAGGGGAACCACTGCCTGGTCTAACAGTGGGCAGAGTGCTCAGGCTGGAAGGGATTTGGTCCAGGCCACCCACCTGCCGGCTGGCAGCAGAGGGAAGGTAGGCATTCCTGCAGGGGACCCCCCAGAGCCTTCTACAGTCCCTGGAGCTGAAAGGGGTCCCTGTGGGCAGGCAAATATCCCAGGCTTGTCTCCTGATGGCCTGGCTGCATCCCCCTGACCTTCAGGCTTAGGGGCCGCCCTTGAGGCACTCTTGGCCCAACATAAAATGAAAAGGTGGAAACACTTGTGTGGGCCAGCAGCTTCAGATTGGGAAGGAGGCTGGGGGAGGAGCCTGGGGTAGGAGGCCGGGCTCCGCTGAGGGTCAGCCTCTTCCCTTGGAAGGGAACAGATAGAGGGTTTCTGCTTGGAAAAGGTCTGTGCCCTTACGTGTCCTACCTGGTCTGGGGATGCCTGGAAGGGGCCCGGTTCGGCTAGTCTGGGTCTCTGGGGGATAGTTACTATGGGAGGGCTCTGGGCGGTTCAAGACCAAGGTTCTAGAGCACCTCAGTCTGGGAGACCAGGGCTGGGGAGACCCTGGGGCCAGCAAGGAGCTCAGAGCACTTTAGGGCCTCACTCCTCAGCTCCCAGCTGGGGTTGTTCAGCAGGTCTCTTCTATGCAAAGGGGCTTTGGGGTCTAATAGGGTCTCTGGGAGCAGGAGGGATGTCGGGGGACACACGGAAGGAAATCTGCAGGAGCCGGGGCTTCCTAGCAGGAGTCCTGAGTTGCATTAGAAACAAGGGGTGTGGGTTGGGGGCGGGTCAGAGCAGACATGTAGCACAAGGACAAAGGGCTCCGGTTTCTGGGGTTCCTCCTAGGTTCCAGGAGCGTCGGTGACTGGGACAAAAATGATGACCATTTCTTGGGCTCAGGATGAGAAAGGGGGTACCCCGACTCCCCTAGGGTGGTCTGGAGGCCCGCATGCACTCTCCTGTCTCTGGCAGAGCCCTCCCAGGCTGCCCCCCACTCACCACCATCAACCCTGCCGGGGCGGCCTGGCCGGTGGCCGCACCCCGGACCTGCCCGGCCAGGGAGAGGGGGGCCGAGAAAGGCTGGGGTCCCTGCGCCCCGCTCCAGCGCGGCCCTCCCGCCCCTCCCCCTTACCCGCTCCTCCTCCCCCCTGCTGCCCCCTCCCTCCTCCTCCCCGCTCCTCCCCGCTCCTCCCTTGCTCCCTCCTCCCCGCCCCCTCCCCTCCCGGCTCCCTCCTCCCTCCTCCCTCCGCCGCCGCTCCCTCCCCGGGCTCCGCGGTTGGATCAGTCCTCTGGCATTTCCTGCAGCCGGGCCGCGCCGCCAGCTGAGACCCGCGCGCCCGGCCCCGCCGGCTCCGAGTCGCGGCACGGTAGGGGCGCGGCGGGCGGGGAGGGCGCGGGAGGCGTCCGGGAGGGCCCGGGGAGGGGCCCGGGGCGCCCCGCGGGCCGGCCGCCGGGGTCCGGGGAGCCCTGCGCCGGGAGGCCCGCGGGGGCCCGGGCACCGGGACGCAGCCCCGCGGGGAGCCCCGGCCCGGCGCGCGGAGGGGGAGCGCGGCGCGGCGGGGGGCAGGTCCCGGGCGCGCGCAGGCCGGGGCGCGGGTGGGGCCCGGGCGTGGGGAGCGGCGCGCGCGGCCCGAGTCCCGCCGGGCGGCGGGGCCCCAGGGAGCGGGGACGCGGGAGTGCGGGGAGGGGGGGGCGGCCTGCGCGCCCCCCACGCAGCCGGCCCTGGTGGGGGGGAGGGGTCTGGGCGCGGAGGTGGGGCGGGGGGTGCCGCGGCGGGCCGGGTCTGGATCCCGCAGCCGTCAGCGCAGGGGCCGGATGGTTCCGAGGGCGGCCGTGGGTGGGCCCCCCCAGCGCGAGGGAGGGAGGACCCCCCCAGCGCGAGGGAGGGAGGACCCCTGCCTCACCCACCAGCCCCAGCCACCGTCTCTAGGCCACCGGCCCCCCGGGAGACAGAGGGTCAGGAAGTGTTGGGGCGGGGGGAGGGACATGAGTCTAGGAGGGTCCTGTGCACCTGAGGATTCCTGGGAGGGTGGGACGCGGTGTGTGTGTGGGGGGGGGGGGTGCTGCCAGCAGTCCCTGGAGGGCCGCTCCCCAACTGGGCTCCTCCCGGCACCGCCAGGGCCCCCTCCCCCCCTGGGCTGGGCCGTCTGCTGTCAGAAGCCAGCTGGAGTTAGGATTTCGAGTGTCTGGGGGTGTGGACAGGGCCCTCCAGGGGCGAGGTGGCTTCTCTGCCCCCACACACCCTTGACGGGCCTGGCCTTGCTGGAGCAGCTGGTTGGATTTCTGCTCTTTTCCTTCCTAGGATTTGACTAACTTGCCGCTCTGTCGACGCTAGAAATGATTTATATGTCTGCCTGAGCCCCTTCCAAACGCCTTTTACAGGCGGACGTCCGTGATTGTCCCCAGGGTACAGCCCCCAGGCCAGGGGCAGGCCCAGGGCGGCACAGCCAGGGACGCGGGCACAGCCTTTGGGTTGGACGTGTGTGTCCTTGGACCTGTGTGCGCCGTAGGGAACCAGGTCCAAGTCAGCAAAAACCCTGCGCTCGGCAGTCGCAGGCTGAGTGGTCTCTTGGCTGCGTTTTTGCCCCACTTCCTTGGCTCCTTGAACTTGACAGGCTCTGCGAGCAGCAGGCGGTTCGGGGGCGCCTGCCGGCGGCTCCCCTTCAGGCTTCAAGCTCCAGATCTGCAGATTCTATTGTGTGCTGGCTCAGCACGCGTGTGTGGGGCAGGGCCCGGGTGCCAGGGAGGCGGTCGCCGAGGGTGTCTGTCTGTCTGGGGTGTCCTGCCGGGCGGTGTTTAGAAAAGGTGACGGAACAGATGGACGAGGACCCTCTGACCTTCTGTGCAGATGTGGAAGCCTGGGCGGTCCATCCCGGAGGCCAAGTGGCACCTCCTTCCTGGGCCGGGCCTGGCGGGGGCGGGGAGGGGGTGGGGGTGGGGTTCGGAGTGGGGCCACGAATCTGGAATCTGTTGTCTTCGAAGGTCTGCTGGCTCTTTACAGAAGGCCCAACGCAGCCCTCCCCCCTGAGGGTGGGTTTTATTTACTATGCTGAGAGCGTCCAGGATCAATGTCTCTCCTGAAATCTCTCCTCCCGGAAGCTTCCCGAGCTGGGAGAGTAACCCGACAGGCTGCGCTCGGGGAGGGAGAACCCCCCCCCCCCCCCGCCCCCCGTGACAAGCTGGCGGTTTGAAGACTGTTATGTGTCTTCCTCGGCAGCTGTGTTTTGGGGACTTGTGCTTTCTGCTGATTCTGTGGCTGAGCCGGTTGTGAGTGTGCCAGCACACGTACACGCGACCCAAGGTGACAGCAGCGTGCCCCGCCCCTTTCCCGGCTGTCGTTCAGGCGACAGGTGTGCAGCCGGCCCTGCGAAGCGGTGCGGAACCGGCTCACAGGCGTATGGGGGAGGCCCGAACCCCGGGATGGGCCGCAGGGGGCCGAGCGCAGGGGCGCACCGTGCCTGGCAGAGGACCCTGACGTCCTGACGCGAAGGAACCGGGTATGGCCCTGGGTGCCGGCTTTGCCCCGTAACCGACGGCGCCTCCAGGCCAAGGAAACAGAACTTAACGGCCGAAGGATGAGCTGTCTGAGGGTCCCAAGCCAGCCTGGACAGGCTGCTCACCTGGGGAGCCGTCCGGGCGGACCATGGAACTTCTGCAGGGGGCGGTAGTGACGGTTGAATACGAGGAACTCGGACTTGGGAGCGTCTGGTTCTCTTAGCACGGCGGTCCTTCCACACCAGGGCCCCGGCGTGCAGCGTGTGCAGGCAGGCGTGAATTTGGCTGATGCTGGCCTGGCGTCTGTGAGCGGGCACCAGCTGTGTGCTCAGGACCTGCCCGACTGAAAACGCGGACCGGGGCTGGGGACAGGGGCACGACGATGGGTCCAGCCTAGAGTTCTTTGTCCGGCGAGGTGGCTGGGGAATCGTCTTCCCGGCACCGGGAGAGTCGGGGACCCAAGATGTGGGGCAGCCTGAAAGAGCTTCAGGGAGGGAGTTGCAGATCCTGAAGCCGCAGAGAGGGGTGCACGATGACCCCAGGAAGGGCCCCAGAGCCGTCCGGCCGGGCCCCCCGGGAGGCCCAGGGCCACCGGAGAACTGCCAGCATTATCTAGGCCATCGAGCCAGGGAGAGACGGTCCCCACCGCTCGGGACCTGAGCTGGCCGGCTGGCTCTAGGGGATCCAGGATACGCGGGGGGCCTTTGTCGCACGTCTCAAAGCCAGGGCTTGGTAGAGCCTACCTGATGTCCACTCTTCTGTCCAGGCCCGGCCCTGGCTGTCCTCCAGCAGCCGCTGGACCACACCAGCCACCCGGCAGGCTCCATTCCTGCCCTTCTGGTCCTTCTCCGGCCAGCAGCCAGCATGAGCTTCAAAAATATAGACCACATCACATAGCTTCCCCATTAGAGTGCCCCGTGATTCACGCTGATCCCCCAGTAATTCCAGACTCCTTCCTGAGCCGCCCAAGGTCCCGTCCACCTCTGTCGGGTCTCCCCCGCCGGCGTCCAGCCCCAGGCCCAGCCTCCGTCACTCCGGGGCCTTTGAATTCCCCGTGCCCTCTGCCCAGGATGCGGATTCAGACCTCAACTCGGGTGTCGCTTCTCCTGGAGACCCTCCGTCCCCGATGACAGTGCCCGTGGCTGGGGGGGGGGCCGTGCTTTGTTCCTTAGCGGCCCTGATCCGTGTCTCAACGATCTCCACTCCGCGTTGGTTTCATCGAATGACTGGCTGTGGAGAGAGCAGGTGGGCCAGAGCCGGGCCCACGGCGGGCACTATTAGCACGGGTGGTCGTTGTTCGTTTGTTGGCTGAACGTGTGCTCGGGGCCTGGCACGTAGTAGGCGCTCTGGTCACGGGAAGCCCTAGGATCGTCGTTGCCTGGGGGAGCCAGTGTCTGGATGCGATGCCCTCCCCCCACACTGTCCCGAATCTCCCACATCTCCCGTCCCTGTCCCCAGGCTTCACCGGATGTGCTCATAGTCAAAAGGCCCAGCTTCCCGCCTTCCCCAGGGTGACTGTCATTCCTGAATTATAAATAGCGCACGGGGCTTACCTGGGAGGAACGCCTAATGTTTTATTTGGCAAGCGAGGTGGCCTGGCCTGCCTCAGCCCCTCTGACCCTGGCTGGGACGAAGGGCTCAAGGGGAAGATGAGGCCCCCACGGCTGATCGGTGCCCGCCCAGTGACAGGGATGTGCACAAGGCTTAATGAGACCTTGAGGACGGGATCTGGGAATACCCCGTCCCACAGGCCAAGGCCAGGGGAGTCTGGAAACCAGGCGCAGGCCACGCTCTGCTGTGGAGACAGGCAAGTCCCCAGGAGGCGGAGGGAGGAGGGGGAGCAGGGCCTCCTGGTCCTCTGCCGGCCAGCAGGCTGGGTGGTGCTTTTGTCCCTCACCCACAGCCACATTAGGAAGAGCCTCTTCCACCAAGGGCAGGCCATCCAGGCCGAGGGGAGGGGGCCCCTGTAGTGGCATCATCCTGCCGCCTGTTGGGGTAAATAGGCACCAGGAGGGTCGCTTAAAGGGCCAGCTGCTGCTGGGGAGGAACGGTGGGCCGGTGTCCTGCCCGCCTATTGGGGCGAATATGACAGAGGGCCCTTCAGAGGGCCTGCGGTGACACATCAGCTTCCCTGGGCCACCACGGCCCCAGGGGACCACGAGCGGCCCAACAGGAAGGCCATTCTAGGACAGACTCCACCCCACTCCTCAGGAAGGCCCCCGAACCCAGAGCCCGCTCGCAGATCTGAAGTCCCCCTGCTCTGGGACGTGAACTGTTGCCAGGGGCCCGCGCTGCTTACGGGGTGTCGGCGGGGTGTGGCTTTCTGTGCCTTGGCTGCTTTGTCACGCCTGGGACTGGGTTTCGGGTTCTTCTCATTTGCCACCAGTGCTCGGCCACCCTGGAGGCGGGGAGGCCTTCGGGATGCCCTTACCGGCACGGCCCTCCCCTGGGCGTAGGCTGTGGGCTCCTCACCCCAAGCCTGGGAGGCAGGGGGTGCCCTGTTTTCACCTCTCCGCAGCGCGCCCCGGAACAGAGCCCTCTCGTGGTCTCTGGGGTGGCACTGGGGTAGCAGCATAGCCCTGTCCTTCCTGGGATCCCTGTCCCTTCTCCCCCGCCCCTCCCCGGGCTGCTGGGGCCCGGCTGAGCAGGGAGGTGACTGAACAACAGGAGATCCTGACCCGGGCCCCCCGCGCCTGGCACAGACCTGGGGCTTCGGGTCGGGGAGAGGCCTGGCCGGGACCGAGGGGTGGGTGGTGTTAGGGCTCAGGGCGGATTTGGAGGCCTGGCCGAGGAAGATCTGGCTCAGGGATTCCTGATGGCAATCTGTTTACCTCCTAAAACTGCCTTTCCCCGCTTGTAAGCACGGGCCACAGCAGTCCTGCGACAAGTCGGGAGAGGGGCTGCTATGCCCCTTGGGTAAGCGTCCGCCTCCAGTTGGTGGCTCTGGCCCAGCCCCTTGTGGGTCAGGAACCAGACGTCCGTGTTGACCCGAGGCCAGCTGCACAGAAGGGCCTCGGGGGTGCTGGGACCTGGCATTAAAGCCCAAAGCTGGGCCATAGGTGTCGTGCGGTGGAGGGGGTAGGACCTGTCGCCTGTACCTCTCTGCCTTAGCATATGCTGTTCCCTGCCTGGAAAGCTCTTGAATGCCTACAGCAGACCGGACGTTCGGGGAGGCTCAGCCCTGGCCGGACACCTTCTCTGTGGAGCCCGAAGTCTCCGGGGCGACCATCTGCCCTTTCCCTTCCCATGTGCCTGGTCTTCTGCTACCGGCCCCACTCGCTCCGGTCTGAGCCCCCCACTCCCTCTCACACCTGCTGGGAGAACCGTCATTTGTCCTTTCCCGGCTGCTGGGCGAGCCGCTGCTTTTGTTTGTTTGCTTTGGGTGTTTTGTTTTTCCACGCAGAGGCAGGCAGATAGCTGGAGCTCGTGAGGCCGGATGCCCCGGTCTGCAAACACCTCCTGTAGAAAGTGCTCCTGACTTCCTGTGGGGACTCTGTGCGGTGACCCGTCCGACCGCACGGATGCCCAGCGCCCGGCGATTAGAACGGAGGCTCGGTGGTCGGCAAACTGGGTGGGAGTCCCTGCCCGATTCTGACGTTTCACCAGGCCGGGCGCCCACCCTGGGCGAGCCCCTTAAGCTCCAGGCCTCGGTTTTCCCATCTGCGAAATGGGCCATCAGCGGGGTTGAAAGTGCAGAGCCGGCCCTTGGCTTAGGCGCGGCTGGGAACAGGGAGGGACGGTCTCCTTATCACCAATTAAAACTTTGATGAGTGGTTAATGATTGTGAAATGTTTAAACACCGGAACCACACGAAAGAATACAACCAGTCCCCCGGCTCTGTCCTCGAGGCCGCAACATCTGGCTCTGTTTGCTTCAAGTTTAAGGGCTGGGATCTCCAGTGGAGCACAGGGCCGGGACCGCCCGCCCTGAGCCACGCGGGGCCCTGCTTCCCAGAGGGTTTGTGAGCGGACGTTCCCAGGCGTGTTTTTGTGTTTTGACTATATATGGATGGACCCACACACCAATGCAGGCGCCTCCAGCCGATGCTCCCCTCGTGCTCTCTCTGGTTCCATCGTGATTTTGGAGTAGCAGAGAACCGCATAAACGCACGTACGCAGGCTCCTGAGCCGCCCTGTCACAAGTGATCGGTCCTTGTTCATTTTCTCTGCTTCGTGTAAAGAACACATCATGTCCCTCCTACTGAGGGACGGTCAGGTCATTTCCGTCGTCTCCCAGGAGCGTGTTGCGTGTGCGGGGTCTCCTGGGGCACGAGGCAGGAGCCGCCCTGGGGTATTGGCCCGGCTGGATGTGGCCAGGTGGCTGCCAGGGACACCCCAGCACGTGTCGGGGGGAGTCAGCCTGTCCCCTCGAGCAGCTGGGGCAAAGAACACACAGCAGGGGCAGAGCCGAAGTGACAACATTTGGTTAGCGGGGGCTCCTCCCAGGACCCGGGCCCAGGCTGGGTGGGGGGGCGGGGGCAGAGGCCACGTCCACTGGGAGGGCAAGGGTCCTGGGCTCCAGAGACGCACTTTCTTAGCAAGTCCACCGACTCTGCTGGCCTTGGGGCCCCACCTGCCACGTCCTGTCCCTGTGGGAAGACCACAGGCTCTCCCATCCCACCGGAGGGACCTGCCTCCCCCCTCCCTGCCCTTGGCCCAGGGCTGCAGGCCGAATGGCCCCACCGCAGGGGCACGTGCTACATAGATGTTTGCCAGGGTCCCCAAGGGGTCCCTCAGTGACCAGCACGTTCTGTTAACGTTCTGTTAACCAGAGATCTGTAACATCGTGGCTCCAATGGATAACACTATTGTGTCATTGAAATATGCTGAGAGAGGGGCACCCGGGGCATCTGACTCTTGATCACAACTCAGGTCATGATCCCCCAGTTCATGAGTTCGAGCCCCGCGTCGGGCTGTGCGGTGAGCGTGCAAAGCCTGCTTGGGATTCTCTCTGGCTCCCTCTCTCTCTGCCCCTCCCCCTCTGGTATGCTCATTCTCTCTCAAAATAAATAAACCTAAAAAAAAGTAAGAAGTAACATGCTAGGAGAGTAGAACTTAGATGTTTTCACCTCCACGGAAAAGATAAATATCAAAGTGATAGATGTACTCGAGGCAGGGGCGGGGGGGGGGGGGTCCTTTCACGATGTGTAGGGACATGGGAGCAGCGTGACGTGCACTTTGAAGATCTTACAAATTTCTCTTACACCTCGATAGGCGGGGAACAAAAGTAGCCAGAACCAGAGATGGCCAGGGTCCAGCTGAGGGTTCTGCCCCGGGCCGGTTAGAGCAGAGAGGCCCCCAGGTGGAAACACTCTGGCCGGGAGCCAGAGGTGGGCGCCTCGGGGCACGTGACGGCCACACCCCACACCCCGGTATTGCCGTCCCTCCACGGTGGCCCCTATGGAACCAAACACGGCCCTTCCTTCAGGGTGGGTGCGGACGATGCCCCGGTGGGCCGGGGTGCTGATGCCCACTGAGCGGAGCCCTCAGAGCCCGCAGGCGTCTGCCCTCCGGCCTTGCACTCTGGAACGCCCGGCGGGGGAGGAGGGGGGCGTCTTCCCCGGTCCCCTGCCCCTCCCCGTTTCACACCAGGTGGGTGGCTGCTGTGTGGCGTCCTTGGCCAGGCGGTGTGGGGCGTGTGGGGACCCGTACCCACCCTGGAGAGGAGGAAGGGGAGGAGGGGAAGAGCTCAGCGGCCTCGGCCCATGCGGTTAGAGCACCGGGAGCACCCTGTGGGAAGAGCAGGCAATCCTGGGAGCACCTGGGTGGGGCGGACCACGTGAGCTTCGTAAGGGCCCTGCCCAGAACCCCCAGGTCACCACCAAAGGGGGAGGGGCTTCTCCCGGGTAAAGCGGACATGGGTGCGTCCCTCTTGGTGCGACTGGGTGTGCCCGTCCCTCTTGGTGCATCCGGGTGTCCCCGTCCCTCTTGGTGCGACCGGGTGTGCCCGTCCCTCTTGGTGCGGCCGGGTGTCCCCGTCCCTCTTGGTGCATCCGGGTGTCCCCATCCCTCTTGGTGCATCTGGGTGTCCCCCTCCCTCTTGGTGCGGCCGGGCGGGTCCTTGCCCCCTCGAGACCACCGCCGGCCCCCCCGTGGGGTGCCACCAGCTTCTACTCCCGCCTTCTGCCAGAAGGGCCTCCGGGACTGGCGGTCGGTTTTTAAACTGCGGTTTAAGGAACGGCAGGAGGAAGGCACACAGGCCAATGACTGTCTTACCAACCTGGTCGTTATTTTGAACCGTGTCTGCTTTTCAGTTTATTTTTAAATCTCGAAAGCGCAAGGAACATGCTGTTTGTCTGTGGTGTGCCTGTTCTCCCCGACGTGGCCATTCATCACTTCCTGGGGCTGAGCCTGGAGGGTGACGCCCCGGCCGCCCCGGTCTGCCTGCTGGAGCAGGAGGAACCCCGGACCGTACGTGGCCCTCGGGGACCCACTCCTTCGGGCCACACGGGGCTTTCCCTGGCGAGGGCAGCTCACCCCGCTAAGCACCAGACCTTGAAACACATTCAGTGGAAATCTTTCCACAGTGAGTTATACCCACAGGATGCCTTGCAACCTTGGGGATAGGCAAGAAATAATTGAACCCTTTCCCAGCGACATTTCTTGTGGGATCGTTACGATTAATTTTAATAGTGATTCACATTTTTCTGAAGGCTTTGAAATGAGCTGTTTTCTTTAATCCTTTAAACAACCCTACGCAGCAAGTCCTACTCTCATCCCGTTTTATACCGAGACTCGGCGAGGTGCGCGATGCGGCCGGGAGGGGCACCACCTCCCCGCATGGCCTCCCACCTGCCAACGTGGCCGTGACGGCTTGTCCACGCTACTGAATGGCCCCAGGCTCCTTTTCTTATGCTTCTTGTTGGAGGGTCTTTGGTTATTTTATCTTCTTCTTTAAAAGGCTTGTTTCTGCTTCTAGTCTGCTCTCACCGAGGGAACCAGGTCAGTAAGATTGTTAGAAGCGTGTACAGACCCAGCGTGAGCACGTGCTGAGGGAGACCCCGGGCTCGGTCAGTGAGCCGCCCGAGACCCTGAACGGAGGTGTTCTGTGATGTGATGCTTGATTTGGCTGCTCAGAGGCTTTGCTCTTTGTGGGTTCTTCGTTCTGGCCCGGGGTCCAGTGGGGACCCTCACGGAGACTAGCAGCACCCAACGGGTATGCAGCGCTCCCTCGAACCCAGACCTTCAGGGGGTTGGTCTGCTCTGTGCAAGCTCAGGAAAGGCCCCCGGGCTCCTGGGGCTGGGGCTCCGGGCCTCCAGTGCCCCGCTCGTCCAGAGGCTCGGAAGCTGGGGGCTTCAGATAAATTGTGAGCCAGGGAGGGGACTGCGGAACAGGTGTAAGAGGCAAATGTTTCCAAGCGGACGGGCCTGGGGCTTGGGTCCTACAGGTGCACCCTGGGCGGTGGGTCTGGTTGGACCGGGAGGGCAGGCGGGGCCCTGAGCGGCGGGACAGCTTGGGTTTCTGGCCTGTGAACCGCAAAGGGGCGTGTCTAAAAAAGCCCGCGACGCCGAACGCCGAACGTCTGTGTGGCTTTCGGCATTTACATTTTATTTTACGGCAAAGGAGGCCACTGTGGCTGGGACCCCGGGAACGGGAACCCACAGCATCCGAGGCCTGAGCCTGCTTGGCCATAGGAAGCACAGGGTCCCTGACCGGGGCGGGACTCTATACTCAGCAGCTTCTGGAGTTTTCTGTGGCTTGACTTTGTTTTGCTTTAAAACATGGCTCTTTAAATCTACTTATTTTGTATCTAAAAAGAACATTTGAGTTGCTGAATCCTCGCCACTTGTAATAAATAGCAGGCGAATACAAACCACTGGCCTTGGCCTGGGTCGTGGCTACCCCCACACCCTGCCTCCAGGGCTGCTGTCTACGCCCAGGCCACCTGCCCTTAGACAGAGGTCAGCACCGGAAAGACCAGACCCTCCTCCCTTGCCACAGTCGGGAGGCTGGAAAGATCGGTTAAAGAGGAGCGTCGTCCCCAAGACCAGCGAGGATCAGAGCCCCCGCCATCACCCAGCATTGTCTGCTCTCGGTCCACGTTTCTGGGACTGTGTGTAGGTGACGTGGCTCTGAAGGCAGAGGGGCCTTCGGTGGCCGATTCCAGGGGCTTCCAGGAGCCGCTGAGTGGGACTGGTGAGTGGGAACGAGAGGCTGCTGCTGGGACACTGGGAGGTGACCTCAGTCGTGGGGCCGCGGTGTTGCCGCGTTGCCTGGCGACCCCTCCCCAGGGGACAGGCTGGCATCTGCGAAGTCTGGGCCAGTTTTCTGCCTGGTCTAGGCTGGGACTGCGTCCTCGGCTGCTGGGGTTGGGAGGGGCCTGTGGGCTGCCCGAGGGGGCGGGGCAGGGGCTGCTTTGGACACGCCCCAGATGGGGAGCCGGAAGGCCCTTGTACTTGAGGGGAGCTGAGGTCCGCCCCGCCCCGTTCTCCCTCCCCCTGCCGCGTGGGGCCGTCTCTCTCCTCTCCCTCCTCCCGAGGGGCCTCAGCCTTGTCCTCCTGGCAGAGGAATGAAGGTCCCACCCGCCTTGGATTCAGGCCTTTCTCGCTCACAGCGTTCGCCTTGAACCAAGTGCCGCGTCCCACGGGGGCAGGTGTAACAACGGACCACACACTGGGCAGGGGGGCTAAAACCAAAGAAATATTCTCTCCTAGTTCTGCAGCCAGAAGTCCAAAATCCAGGTGGGGGCAGAGCCCTCTCCTTCCGGAGGCTCTCGGGGAGGATCCTTCTGCCTCATCCAGCCTCTCCCCTGTCTTCACGTGGCCCCTCCTGTGTCTCTCTGTCCTGTTCTCCTATAAGGACAGAGTCATTGGATCAGGGCCCACCCTCCTCCAGTGTGGCCTCACCTTCATTTGGTCACATCTGCAAAGACCCCCTTTCCACAGATGGCCCTACTCACAGGTCCCGGGGTTAGGATGTGGACGTATCTTTTAAGGGGGACGCCATTCGACCCCCTGCACCAGGAGAGGGTGGCCACCGTGGGCAGCAACCAGGAGCTCGCTGCAGAGACGAGACAGCTGGGCTCAGCTGACCGGGGTGGTGGCGAGGAGAGGGACGGCATTCTGGAAACACAGAGGTGATGTCGCAGGTACAGACACGTCATGTCCCCAGCGATGCTCAGTGTGGGCCGGGGGGTGCCTTGTTTATACGTAAGATCCTTGAGGCTTCTGGAGAGGCGAGGGGCCACACAGGTGCCCAGGGCTTAGCTGGGAGTGACGCTGGGTCCCTGCTTCCCCTGCCCAAACGTGTGTCCCGTGAGCTTTCACAGCGCCCGCTGGGCACAGGCTGCCGGCCCTGGCATCCAGGCTGCGGGAGACCATGGCCCTTGGCTTCCTGGCCCCTCACCTGCCCGGAGATATGAGCCCCTCCCGGCCCACGGTTGAGGCTCTCTGCTGACCCCAGGACCAGAGGAGAGAACCTGGGGGCAGGGCAGCTGTGACTGCAGATGTATTTACCTGGGGGTCAAAGCACACCTTCAGAAAGAGCCGTCTCAAAAAAGAAAAGGGAAAACACAGTGCTGTCTCCCGGGGGCCCCGAGAACTACTCCTGGGTGCCCCTCTGCGGTGGGGGCTGTTCCCTGCACGTGCACGTACACACTCGTAGTCCTGAGGCCCTTCCTGCCCAGATCCCGGGCGCTGACACCTGGCGGCATCGCCCTCTCGGGGGCCGGGTGGCGAAGGGGGAGGCGGCAGCTGATGAGGTTCAGACACCTGGGTCACTCCTGGTTTGCCGAGGGTGTGCGTGCCTGTGTGTCGGTGTC
The DNA here is from genome assembly GCF_018350215.1 of Panthera leo. Classification (NCBI taxonomy): domain Eukaryota; kingdom Metazoa; phylum Chordata; class Mammalia; order Carnivora; family Felidae; genus Panthera; species Panthera leo. The sequence goes on from NC_056688.1 coordinate 112,883,854, forward strand.
TGTGTGTATGGGCACGCACCCGTGCGCGGCTCTGTGTCTAGGGAAGGGTGGTGAGCACTCAGGGAGGAGGAGGGAGCAGAGTGGCCCCGCGCTCCTGTGTGCCAGCACCAGGCACTCAGCGCGCTGGTCGTGCCCAAGGACCGGCTGGCCGCCCCGCGAGCCGCTGGCACTCGGCCGGGACAGCGGCTGCCCATTGACCCGTCAGGTCAGGGAGAGGTGGTGATGATCAAGGAGGAGGCTGGGGGGAGCCCTCGCCTTGGGAGCCCCGCCGTGTGCTGGGGCCGGGCACCTGCCCCGGGCGGGGGGTTGGGGGGGAACCAGGTCAGGGGCCGGGGCCTCTGGGGGAGGCTTCTGCCAAGCCGAAGGCCCGGAGGGTCCCGCAGGCGGCTCTGCAGCAGGGGGACAGGGGCCCTGGCTGGGCTGGGTTCCCAGCCACTGGGGGTCCCCGCTCACGGGGGGCTGCGGGCCCCCAAAGGCCAGGCCGCTGGGCACCGTCGGCAGTGGCCGCTGCCTCCCGTTCCCCCACGTCGTCCTGCGGGCTCTGGATCTTAGTCGCTGCCCCTGTTTCGGGTCTGGAGCCTCCCCCCAGCTGGCTGTCACCTGTCCGCACCCTCAGAGGTGCGTGGCTTCTTTTTAGTCTTTTAAAGTCCGAGCCTCCCGGGAGGCTGGGACTCTGATGTGCTATTTTCTTCTCTTGCTTTAAGGCTCTTACACAATTCTCCCTTTTCGTCTTGAAGAGGAAGCTTTAAGCCTCTCCTTTTTTACTGTAGAGCATGGAAAATGTCAAATACGCGCAGAGGACGCGGAACCGGGGCCCCTCGGCACCCCGCGGTTGCCGACACCAACCCCAAAGGCGGCCGCCTCTCATCTACCTGAATGCGGTTTAAAATAGCCCTCCGAGCTCATCTGGTGTGTAGCCACCGGCAGGGAGGCGAACGGCAGAGCGCGTGTCCCGGGCGGGGTGGGGGTCGGCGGGGGGGAGGGGAGCGGGCCCCCAAGGTTCCCCTCCAGGTCTGCTCAGGGTTCCCAGGACAGGGCCCGCCCGCGGTCCACACCTGAGTGCTGTGGGCAGGGTTCTGGAGGTCACACCCCGGAGACCCCCGTGACCTTGAGGCCACCCTCCTGGAAGACGCCCAGGGGACAGAGTCCTGGGGCCGCTTTTTCCCTGCCAGAGCGGTGGGCTTCTGGGGTGAGAGAGGGTCCCCAGCCTCTGCCTCCACTGGCGCCTCCCGCCCCCACCGGGATCCCCTCAGTCTGTTCTTTCCCGCTCAGGCCTGCCCTGAAGGTCAGTTGTTCAGTCAGCCTCGTGTGCACACCAAGCACCTAATGTATACACGCCCCCCGTGGGTTGGGCCCCCCGGGCAGCAGTCGTTAAATACCTGCTACTTGCTGAGTGCCCACTGGGTGCCCGACAGGCGGGATCTGGGCCTCCCTCCCCCGCCGCCCCCCACGCCCCTTGCCAGGCCCTCCCCTCCCACGTCCCCCGCGTCCCCCCAAGGAGACAGCGTCTCCAGTTCTCCTCACTTATTTTCAGCCTGGGGATGGCTGGGCCGGGGGCGTTTTCCTACAGTGAAGCCGCACACGCTCGTCGTGGGGCCCAAGCGGATGGAGGAGGCCCCTGGCCGCACGCACATGTGCACACACGTACGTCTCTGTGGTCCCTGTCACCGAGACCTCAGGCTGTGGTGAAGCCTGCTGGCCACGCTTGGCGCCTTCCGAGCCCCTTGTTACACAGACGTGCATCCCGTGGCCCTTATGTTGCCACGCTCGATGTCCACAGCAGGACGCTCCTTCCCTTGCTGGTGCCCACCTGCGCCTGGTGCCGTAAATAACCCGCGGAGCCATCCTTCGCGCCCGTGTCGATCGGATGGGATTTTATTCCCTAGAGTGAGTCTCCAGGGGGTGGCTCACCGGCCTAACGGATTCCAGCGCTTGGCGGTTTGACTCTCGTTTACAACTGCCCTCCTCTCCCTCCTTCCGGTCCGTCTGTCCGTCTTCCGCCGTTCGCAAGGCCTGCTTCTGAGCTGGGCCCGCGCAGGGCTGCGTGCCAACGGGATCCGCTGGGCTGGCCTGCAGGGTACACTGGGGGATCCCCGAATCGGAGCACTGCCCACTGACCAGCAGACCGGGGCCTGTCACTGTGGTCCAGCCTTGGTCTGTGACCAGCCCCACCCCCCTATTCGGGCAGCTGGAGGCCAAGGCAGCCCCACACCAGGCCCTTTGGGGGCACACAGTGTAAGACGCATCCCACGTGAGGGCTGTGGCCGAGCACCCCTCCTCCAGCCTCTGCCAGGCTCAGCTGGGCCCTCAGGACCCCCGCCCAGCCCCAGCCGCAGCCCCCCAGCGGAGTGCCCCAGGCTCAGCGGCCAGGACGACACCTGCCCCTAGGGCCCTTGGGACTGGGGGCGAGGCGTGCAGCTGGTCGCTCGTGTTGTCGTGCCCGTCCCCTGGGATTGCGGGTCTTTCAAGTGCCTGGATTTGCCTCAGGGAGAACTGAAGCCCCGGGGTAGGGCGAGTGGTCAGATCCCCGGGAGCCTTGCTGGGGCCCAGACGCCCCCAGGCCACGTGCACCGTCCCCACTCCAAGGAGGCGCTGTCTGTGTGTTTATCACTGGGGACGGGGTGCGAGGACAGCTGCGGTGCCAGACCCTTCTGTCCTCGGCTGAACCACGTCTCAACCCCCAGCCCCTCCACGCTGTGCGTGACGGGAAGGAGAGCGAGGGGCACACACGTAAAGAGGGGTGCCGCTCCCCCCACCTCGGCGAAGGGGGCTCGACGCCGCCTGGTCGTCTTGCGCGGTCTGTGTGCCTCTGTGCCAGGCGCCGTTCTGGAACAGGCTATGGAGACTCAGCACTTTCCCAAGCCCTGCAGGTGCCCCCAGGCTCATCCCTCCTCCTCCCCCATCCCTGCCCGTCCTGGGCGCCCTGGGCACGCGGCCTGCTTGCGGCAGCTTAGTGATTCTGCTGAAGACGTCGCACCAAAAGTGCAATGGAAACCTAGGGGGGCTTCCCCAGGTGCCCTGTCCCCAGGGTCCAGCATCCGTGCCCGTGGGGCCCTCCCAGCCTCCTCTCTGGCTGGAATCTCTCCTAGCATTTTCTACAACCGGCCCCCCAGGTCCTTAGGGGAATCCGCTCACGAGACCCCCTTTCCACCCTCCCACGGCGAGCGAACTGGCTCCCCTCCCCTCCCCCACGAGCTCCAGGTGGCTGTCCAGAGAGAAGTGACAGTCAGCTCTCTGGGCTCCTGGTGTGGCCCAGGTGGGGCGGTGGGCGGGCTCCCCGAGCCCCCCGTTTGCAGGTGCAGCTGCACCCCGTGTGTGTGTTCAGAGCGCGTTTCCTAACTGGACGGCTCTCAGCCCGCTTGAATCCTCTGGGAGCGCCGTGGGTGGCACAGCCTTCCTCCAGGGACAAAATAAAGGTGCATGATGGACGAGCACCCGTTTCAGAAGGTCCCGGGGCCCCTGCTGTCCCTACACGTCCTGTTCTGGGTGCTGAGATGTGCACGTTGCAGCAGGCGGCTCTTGCTGGTTCGGGTCTAAGCGCTGGAGGCTGTGATCCCTCCTCCAGGAGCTTCCAAGTGCAGACGCCTGTTCCTGGCCGACCCCGGGATGCACAGGCCCCGATGGTCGTTCCCAGCCTTGGGGTCCCGAGCAAGTCCCGGGCGGGAGTCAGATCGGGTCCTCCATGGCCAGCGCAGCACACAGGGGAGCATTGCTGGCTCTCTGGAAGTTTCAGTGGGGGTGACGGCGAGCTGGGTGCGGGGGGGGGGGCTGTTGCCAGGTCTGGAGGGAGGCGTGGGCAGCAAGGAGGCACCGTTGGCCCAGACACAGGTGCATCGCCAAAGGCACGGATGCGTGCAGCTCCCTGGCTTCGGCGACCTGATGCGGGAACAGGCCAGCGTGGCAAAACAGCCAATACCTTCCAGTGCTTGCCCGGGCTCGAGGCAGAGGGACGGGGCGGGCGGGTCTGAGGCGTCATCCAGCGGATGGAGCCCTGAGGAGGTTGGTCAAGGGGGTGGGAGGGCAAGAAGTGGCTGTGCTGAGGGTCCTCGGGGCAGTGGAAGGAACCGGCAGGTCCTGGGCCTAACCCGGCGGAGCAGGAGGGGCCTGAACAGGTGGATGCAGAGCAGGTGAGGGCCAGGTGGGTCCCCGCAAGCCAAGGGGGGCACCGCGTACCTGCCCACGCTGGGTATGTCATGGCGAGCCCCCCACACGCCATCCCGGAGGTCTCCGTTGGGCTGGGTGACCTTCAAACCCTGCAGTGAGTTGAATGTTGAATGAGGACCCCCCCCTAAAAGATCTGTCCTAGTCCTAGCCCCCGAGTCCGTGAATGTGACCTTGCTGGCACATGACCTTGCTTGGAATTAGGGATTTACAGATGGAGGGTCTTGGTATGAGATCGTCCTGGATTGTCCAGTGGACCCTAAATCCAGTGACCTTTAAGAGAAAGGAAAGGGGTATTAAGACAGACACACAGGGGAGGGCCATGTGACTGCAGAGGCTGGAGGGACGCTTCTTCCCTTCACCCGCCCTGGTCACAGAGCCTGGAGGGCGTGGCCCTGTGGTCTCAGGACGTGACTGGGGCGTCTGACCCCACGTGGGCCTCCCGGGGGCTGGGACGGGCTGTCCCCGACACAGAGCTGAGGCTTTCGTGTGCCAGTGCAGGTGCCCAGGGCGGGGCCCCAACTGGCAGGCTGGGTTCCCTGGGGCGTCCCGGAAGGCGGGCGTCGAGGAAGGGACAGTGGGCCGTCAGGACCTGACATGGCAGGACGGGTGTCCATCCTGACCCAGAAGGACATGTCATGACCCAGGACCAGCTCTTTGTCACTCTCGGTGTCACTTTTAGCTGTCCCTGCTGCTCACGAGGCTCCTGCTTCGCGCTTTGTGCCTCGGGACCTGTCATCTCACAGTGTGACCAGTGTGTCGGGAACAGACCCAGATGTAGGTCCCGGGACATTGGGATTAAGCCTTCTCATCTGCCCCACAGCGGTTTCTCAGTCCTGATAGCTCTGGGGGACCCACGCTCGGCGACCTGGGTCATCAGGGGTCCCTTCTCCATGTCTCAGCGACTCCATTGGACGGCTCACAGGTGGCAGGACTCGGGGCTGGATGGCCACTGCTTCAGTGTCCGTAAAATGGCTCAGGCGTGCCAAAAAGGCTGCTAGAGAGAGGGTCAGGGGTCATGGGTCAGCGCCACGCGGCTTGGGGTTTGCCAGAATCAGGTGGGGACGATGGTCAGTGGAGATGTGAGAAGTTGTGAAAATTCAACTTTTTAATGTTTGTTTATTTTTGAGAGAGAGAGAGACAGAGCATGAGCAGGGGAGGGGCAGAGAGAGAGGGAGACACAGAATCCGAAGCAGGCTCCGGGCTCCGAGCTGTCAGCACAGAGCCTGACACGGGGCTCGAACCCACGAACCGTGAGATCGCGACCTGAGCCGAAGTCAGACGCTCCACCGACGGAGCCACCCACACGCCCCAGTGGAAATTCAACTTTTTAAAACAGAAACCGTGCCCCACCCCACACGAGTGCCTCTGCCGGAGTTCCTGACACAGCCCTCCAGGGCCTGTGGACGGGGTTACAATACTTTACTCCTTTCGCGGACGGAGAACAGTCCCTGGTGTGGATGGGCCGAGGCTCACCCGTCCACCCGCCGGCAGGTGCCCGGGCCGTCGTGAACGTGGGTGCCCACGTCGCTGTGTGGAACACGTCTTCGTTTCCCTTTTGGCCTCTTCGGGGACCCGAGGCGTGGCCCCCCGTGTTTCACGGGTCAGGCCAGTGTCTCCTGACGCTCTCTCCCCAGGAGGCTGGGTGCCCCCACGTGGGGTTGGCTCCGGGCTGGAGGCAGGTCCTGGGGGCCTTTTGGGCACCGCATCCTCGAGCCGTCACGTCACCTTCCTGGACCGTCCCCACCGTGGCGGGACGGGCAGAGGGTGCTTGGCTCTGTGCCACCGTGGTCCCACCTGACTGGCAGGGCCACTTTCTCCACCAGACACGTGACTTCTGCCAGAACCAGTTTCCCCGTAAGCCAGCAGGGCGGGGCTGGTGGAGGCGGGGACCGGGGGTGCCTGGCTCGGGGTCACCAGGAGCTCCCCACGGTTGGTTAGCAGAGCGGCCCAGACGGCAGGGCTGCGGCTCGTACCCCAGCGGCGGCCTGCCCAGACGGTCCGCGGGGGAATAAGGCTTCACGTTGGAGGCTGAAGGGAGGGGGGGCCCGGACCCCTGCGAGACCCCGTCGGCTGCTCACCCGATGGATGAAAACCCGCGGGGCCAGGCTGCGCGAGGGGGAGGATGGCACATCGCACAGTGGGAGTCGGCAGAGGTGGGCCCGCTGAGCGCAGGCCTGGGAGTGGCGGTGGGGAGGACGGCCTGTCCACCCAGCGGGGTCCTGGGCTCTCACCCAGGGCCGGGAAGCCTGGGGATATCGCAAAGACGCAGCCCGGCAAACGTTCCCTCTCTGGAGTTCCGGTCCCGGCTCCCGGAACAGTCCCAGCAGAAGTGGGCGATGTGGGGGGCCCAGCACCACCTGCTCCGGGCGAGGTGGGAGCGGGGAGGGCCTCCACGAACCGGCCGCGTGGCCCTGGCCGAGTCAGCTGGTTCTCGGGCCTCAGTTACTGCATCTGTGAAATGGAGAGAAGGCAGGCGAAGGGAGCGTTTGAATGCTTGGGGTTTTTTTTTTTTGTTTTTTTTGCTTTGCTTTCCAGACTTGGATCCTCCCAGCCCCTGGACAGAGTGGGAGGCAGAAGTGGGGGGGATCGTGCCTGCCGCCCACCTGCTGACTCATTCAGCATCCGGTGCCAGTGAGGACAGAGCGCAGGGGTGGCGTGCACACGTTGGTGGAGCTTCTGCTGTGTGAGAACCGGCACCCGCCTCTGAGCAGGGAGTTTCCAGTTTATACAAGGATTCACTGTCCACGCCGGGGAAGCCAGGCCTCCCTTGGGCCCCTCCATGCCGCAAAACCCGATGAAACCTGCTCCCACCTCAGTGCTCTGCAGGCATGAGCTCGAGCCCTTCTGGAAGCTCCAGTCTGCGGGGGACCCGGGAGCCAGGGGGGCTGAGCCCGTGTAGGATGGGGAGGGGGGAGTGTGGGGGTGCACGTCCCGTCCCAGGGCAGGTTCTCCTGGGGGAAGCCGGCTACCGCCCATTTCCAGGTGGGCGGGAGGGAGGCAGGGGGTTTCTGCACCCCTGCACTCGGGCCGGGAGACACGTTTGGCCTTTGGCAGGAGCAGCCGCGGCTCTGGGTGGTGGTCCCACCTGTCTCGGGTCCTTGGTGGCTCCTGCGAGTGGGGGAGCTGCTCAGATCCCTGAGCGGCGCTCCCAGGTGGCTCCGTTGACCCCGCGTGCACTGAGGGGCAGAGGGGACCGCGCGGGCCCGGGGTTCCGCTGCCGTCCGGGGCAGGGAGGTGCTCCCGCCCAGATCTGGAGCCTTGTCCCCTGCAGGGGAGAGTCTGGAGGGGTCCGTTAGGAAGGAAGCTTCACCCTGACCCGGGACCCGCGTGGCCTGGGAGTGGTTTTGTGGAGTCCGGGTCCGGTGGGGCATGAAGGAGGGGGCAGTGGAATTGTCCACCGAATAGGCGGCCGTCGGACACGTGTCTTCCGTGTCACCTGTTTGAGACGGTCAGTTGTGGCAGAGGCTCCATCATTTTGCCCCCGACTTCCGCTCACGCCGCCATGTCAGCCCTCGTGTGGCCGGACCACGGGCACTAAATGAGTGGTGCACGTGGGAAGGAGATGCCCGCAGCCGGAGAGTGGGGAGCAGGGAAGGGGCCTGTGGAAATCCCGCGTTGTTCAAGGTAGATTCCGCCTGGACCGTGCCCGAGGCTGGTTCTGGGACAGGATGGAGCATAATTACTGCGTGGCGTCCAGCAGCCCGATCCCCCCGGGCCGCCGTGCGAACCCGCCGAGGGTCCCCGCGTGCACGTCCAACCGTTGCGTTTCGTGGGCACTGTTCGCGGTCTCTCCCGCGCCTTCCGGAGGCCCCCCCCCCCCCAGCCTCATTCCACCTGGGGAGGGAGACTGTGCTGGTTTCTGCTGGCCCTGGAGCTCGCCGTCTCGGGACCCGTGGCGTCCCCGTGGCGTCCCCGCGCTCCTGAGCCACCAGGCTTATTTCTTTAGGGCTTAGCGTCACAAACAGTGGTAGTTTGCGTTTCCTGGCAAACAGCACACGCAGCCCTTCTAAACCTTTCCTGAACCTTGTCTGTTAGCCTGCACAGCAGCCCTCCACGTCCGTACCGTCATCGGCCTGTCACAGACCGCGAAACCACGGCACAGAGCAGTGGAGTGGCCCGTGTGCCCCGACGGGGGCTGCCTTCCGTCCTGTTCCACTCGTGTTCTCTTTGTGGGCTCCTGTCGACGATTGTGGCAGCAACAGCACCATGTCCGAGTGTATGGGTTAGGGTTCTCGTGTGTGTGTGTGTGTCTGTGTGTGTGTGTGTGTGTGTGTGTGTGTGTGTGTGCAGGCTGGTGTGCAAGCCCAGAGGACGGGGAGCCAGGAGCCCCAGCAGCGCCCCCCCCCCCGTCGCTGACTTGACTCTGTGCAGCAGGTGTGTGTAGGATGCTGCCCATCCCCAGGGGTCCAGGCCGCCCCCCTTTCTGATGGCGGGTGGGGGGGCCCCAAGGCCAGCTGGGCTGGTGGACGTGGTGCAGTCATGATGCTCCGGTCATGCCCCAGAACAGCCTCGGGCACTGCCCAGGTGGGATTTACATTGTGTGAAAACTGGACGTGACGTTCGCACAGACCCCACATGCCCAGGAGCACAGGACCAGGGGCTGGGCACAGGGGGTCCTTCAAGATCCGGGGCGCGTGTCCCCTGAGCATGCCACAGCGCCTCCCACCCAGTGCTGAGCAGCCTGGGGCCAGGCAGGCTGGCGTCTAAGACCACCCACGACAGAACCGGTGAAGGGGCCGCGTGTGTGAGAACACCCTTCTTTGGAGAGGGGAACGGTCCCGTCCGGCGTGCAGAACTAGCTGGGCCTCCTTGTGGGCCTCCCCTTCCTGAGACGCCCAGCGAACCGGGCAGCCCGACCGGGGAGGGGGCCCCGGAACCACCCTCCTCCCTCCTGAGGGCTCAGCCTGCCGGTGGAGTCCAAGGTGGTGGCCGCTGTTGAGGGACCCCCGGTTCCCCTCCGCAGAGGGGGATCCACCTGGGGGCATCCCTGCCTGCACACTCTCCCCCTCCCAGGGTCCCCAGCAGGGTGCGGCCCCAGCCCTCGGCTTCCCCCCTCCGCAGGGTCCCCCTTCCCCTCGGGAAGGGCCGACACCTGCCGACCCCAGAGTCTCCTGAGCAGGAGTAGCTGCGGAGGGTCCCGTGGGGGGATGTGGGGCGGGCAGTGGGGGACACTGAGGCTGGAGGGGTCTGGAGGAGAGGGGAGGCTGGCCCGAGCCCCTGGGGTCCGCAGTGACCCGCCTCCCCGCCCTGTACCCCCGCCCCAGCCTGCTGCAGCCCCTGGGGCCCCAGCCTCGGGGGGAGTGAGGCACACGTGAGCTGTGGCTCACTGCAGCCCGTGACCCACTTTCTTCAGCTTTCTTGCGGGAGTTGTCTGCCCACACGCGAGGCTCCAGCCCCATAATAAGGGAAGACGAGCAGCCGGCTCCAGGCAGAAGCACCCCGGCTTTGGCCGTGTGCCCCCCGCTGCGGCGGCCACCTAACTGCGGGGCCGTCAGTCCCCCTACCAGGGCAGACAGCGGCCCGTGGGGCCTCCTCCCCGGGGGGAGAGCCGGGCGGTGGGGGCGCCCAGAGAGAGGGCTTCAGCACCCGGGGCAGGTCCCCCCCACCCCCCGCCCAGGTACGTCCAGGACTTGTAGACGGAGGCCAGACCCCCCACACGGGCTTCCTCTTCCAGAAGGGGGCGTGAGGTCGCGCTGGGGCCCCAACCCACCTCCCTGCTCCAGGTGTGGGAGGGTGGGGCGGGGTCCCTGACCGCCGCGGGCCCAGGTCTCCTAGCTGGGCTCCCGATGCCCCCTCCTGCGGTGGCCCTCCCCACTGCACCCCCGCCCCAGAGGGGGTTACAGTCTGCCTCTGAAAATCAGCCCCCTTCAGTCGGGACAGCCGCAGGATCTGGGGGGAACATGGTGGGGTCAGGCCTTCAGGGCACCACAGGGAGCCCAGCCCGGGGCCTGGGGCTCCCAGAACCGGGTGGGACTGGTGTGCACCGGGCAGTGCGTGTGGGCGGTGCCCAGGCCAGCTGACCCCGGCACTCAGCATGCAGTTGGCCCGGTGTCGGTCAGGAGGCCAGGTGGGCGGATGCCAGAACCCGGCCCTAACCCACAGCCACATGACCCAGCTGAGTCAGCCTGAGAAAAGCCCAGGCTGGCAGGCCACTTCCTGCCCCCGCCCCGCGTTCCTCCACACTCCACAGCCACGGCTGGGAAATGTCTCTCTGGGGGAGGCCCCGCTTCTGCTGACCACCCCCCCACCGGAGCCTGGCCCCCTCCCCTCCTTTCTGGCCCTGGCTTCAGCCCTCCAAAGCACAGAAGGGCCTCGGGGCTTGAAGCTGTGCCACCAGAGAGGGCCTGGCTTATGCCACGGGGCCTTACACTGGTCATTTTCCCTCCGGGGACCTTGGTTTCTGCATCCTTTAAACAGGACATTGAGATCTTCTCTCCCTGCCTCTTGGGTGCCATTGCATTGCATCTGATGGGGTACCACGTATGAAAGGGCCCAGGGGCACCTTGAGGGTCATCAGCACAGCAGGTAGACTGGAAACACCCCAGTTCCAAAGCCCCTTGGGGCCCGAACACCAGTCCAGGTGGGCACCGGGAGACCTTGAAGGACCAGCCCCCACACACCAAAGTGCATGCTGGGATGTCCTGAAGAGGCTGCCACTCCCCTGGGGCCTTCTCACCCTGCCCAGGTTGAGCCAAGTGGTCGGTCCAGCCCGGCACGCTTCTGGAAACTCGTGCTGGTGTCTGCCCTCAGGAGGGACCAGAGCAGCTGCTGGGCTGGAGCGTAGGGTGGCCTCCCTGGCGTGGCTCTGGAGACCTGGGTGGTTTTTCCCCTCAGCAGGCTCCTCACGGCCACTAGCCTTGGGACCTTAGCAGGTTTCTGGAACGTAAGGGGGTGTTGTTGACAGGGTGGCTGCTGTCTTCCAACTGATGGCTGCTGTCTTCTAACTGATGGCTGCTGTCTTCTAACTGATGGCTGCTGTCCTTCTCTGTCCATTGGCTGTGAGGTCGGAGAGCCAAATGGGGGGGGCTTATGTCGCTTCATCCCTGAGCCTGTCTGTGACTTTGGAGCGTTTTCCCCGCAGCCTTTTACGGTCCCCTGCATTCAGGCAAAGGTATGAGCCCAGCCACGTTGGCAGCGGTGGTGGTGGGAGCCAGGCCACGAGGCCCTGCTTCTCTGCTCCCATCGGTGACAAAGAGCCGCTGGTGACCTGAGCCCTGTCCCCCCCGCCTGGGAACCTCTGCTCTTGCCCCCAGCACGGCTGGGCCGGACCCGTCACTCTGGCCCCTGTCTGAGAGCTCACCAGGCCCCTGTGGGCCCCTCCCTGGGCCCCCACGGGTCTGGGGCTCTGCCCCCTCTGCTCAGAAGAAACCTCCATTTACAAATAGGGACTTGGAGAGAAACGTGGCGAGCTGGGGCACACAGCCGTCAGCGGTGGGGCTGGACCCCTCTCCCCAGCTCCGTGTGTGGTCCCCAGGCATCTGTGGGGGGACCGGGGGAATGTGGTCAGAACCGTACCCCCACTTGTGCGCCTGCGGGTGGAGTGGGAGGTGCGTCCATTCTGCTGGATCCTGCTGGATTCCTTCTCTGTCTCAGGCCTTCCCACGGAGAGCTGAGGCTTGGCGGGTTTTGGCCCAGATAACCGGGCTGTGCGTCCTGCCTGCGGAGCCCTGATAAGGCACCAGTGACCTTTCTTTATAAGGATCCCATTGTTCTGGCTCGAAGGTGGGCGTCTGGGTGCTGGTGGAGGGGACAGTGCTTGGGGGCAGGAAACTGCCCAGAAGGCAGGTTCCAGTGGGGGCTGGGAGTGTGCCGGGGTGGGGGCGGGGGTGGGCTCCGTGCCCACTCCCCAGGCCTTGCTGTTGGCCTTGGCCCAGCCTCAGAGAGCATGTCACCTGGCAGGTGCCCAAACGAGGATGTCAACTCAGGGACGCCGGGCTGGCCCAGCCAGGGGCACAGCCTGACCTGTACCTGCGTGCTCGGGGCCAGCCCCGCGTGGGACCCGTCGCCCACTGATGTGGGGGGGCTCTCAGGCCCCAGATGGGAGACCAGAGGGAGTGCCCCTGCGCCCTTGAGCAGCTGGACCCCGGGCCTGGGGAGCAACCAGGCAGGCAGTGAGGGACAGAGGGGACGGCTGCCCACCGTGAGTGCGGCCCCAGGTTGGGGCTGGCTCAGCTGGGGGGGGGGGGGTCTGTGTCGTCACGTCCCCCGTTCCTCAGCACCCCCTTCCTCCCCCGGGCTGCATGGGGGCTGCACTCCCAGGACCCGCAAGCCTTCCGTTTCATCCTCAGGAGGCCTCCCCCTGCCAGACCCACCCCCTCCGCAGCCCCTGCCGGCACCCAGAGGGCGGGGCCGCGGTCCTCTGGTGCTGGAGCCACCCCTGGCGTGGCGGGCAGGTGGGGACAGGACCCTCTCCAGGGCCATGATGGAGATCTGCCCCAAACCTACCCTGGCCACCTCTCTGAGGACCCTGCCCTGCCCTGCCCTGCAGAGAAGGAGGAACGAGGCGCTGGGACGTTGGCTGTGCGGCCTTTATTCGCCCCAGGGGCCTCTGGGGCAGGCCGTGAGTCCCTGCTCCTGGCATGCACTGGATAGACAGTGAACAGGACGGACAGACACCACTCCTCTCCTAGGACCTGTGTCCTATGGGAAAAGAGAGCTAGTGGAGAAGAAAGGAACCCCAGGGAGAAGCTCTGGAGCTCGGAGCGCTATGTGGAGAATCTGCTGTGTGAGGTGCGAGGGGGCCGGCCTTCTGGAAGGCGACGTTGCAGCTTAGTGTGGGAAGGACCCCGCCAGGCGGGGGTGTGGGTGACGGCATTCCAGGGGGGACGGTCCAGAGCAGAGGCCCTCAGGGAACGGGCTCTGCATTCTCCAGGGACAGAAAGGGGCCCGTGTGGCTGGGAGAGTGAGTGGGAGGAAGGGTGGGGCTGTGGAGGGGCTGGAAGACGGGGGCCAGGGGACTGAGGCTGGCCTGTGTTCTCTGGGCCGGGAGCCACTGGGGAGATGTGACCCGGATTAACTTTTGCAGTGGACGCAACAGCACCCCCTCCCCAACGCCTCACCCCTGCCTTGCCCACAGCAGACATCAAGCGCCCAGAGTCAACAGCAGCCAAGGGTGGGACGACCAAGGGAGGTACGAATTCAGAGACCCCTCCCCGTCTGGGCAGGTCAGAGGCGGCTTGTAGGGGCCCCAGCACTTTTCTGGGGTGTCAGGACACAGAGGGGACATTCACTGGTGCACACCTACATTGCATTCGGATTGGAGGGTGTCCATAGAGCAGTTCAGTTGTTTGAAGGTCACCTCTGATGTGTTGGGCCAATAGGAAGGAAGTGGGGAGAAAAGGAGGACTACTCAGCTGACTGGCTGGAAAGATCCATGGAGGAGGGAGGGAGGGAGCGATGAGAGGTTGGGTGGATAGATGGATAGATAGGCAAATGGGCAGCTGGCTGGCTGGCTGGATACATGATTGGATGGATGAATGGGTGGATGGATGGATGGATGGACGGATGGGTAGGTGAGTGGATGGATGGATAGATAGACAGACGGACGTGTAGATGGATGGATGGACAGATGGATGGATGGATGGATGGGTAGGTGAGTGGATGGATGGATAGATAGACAGACGGACATGTAGATGGATGGATGGACAGATGGATGGATGGATGGATAAATGACTGGAGGGATGGATGGATGGGTGGGTGGATAGACAGATGGGTGGGTGGATGGATAGACGGATGAACAGGTGGATGGGTAGGTGGATGGATGGATGGGTGGGTGGGTGGTTAAATGATTGGATGGATGAATGGGTAGGTGGGTGGATGGAAGGATGGATGGATGGACGGATGGACAGGTGGGTGGGTGAGTGATGGATGGATAGATGGGTGAGTGGGTAGATAAATGATTGGATGGATGAATGGGTGGGTGGGCGGATAGATGGACAGACAGATGGATGGGTGGGTGAGTGGATGGATGGATAAATGATTGGAGGGATGGATGGATGGGTGGGTGGATGGACAGATGGGTGGGTGGATGGATGGACGGATGGACAGGTGGGTGGGTGGATGGATGGACGGATGGATGGGTGGGTGGGTGCATGGATGGACGGATGGATGGGTGGATGGATGGACGGATGGACAGGTGGGTGGATGGATGGATGGACGGATGGACGGGTGGGTGGATGGATGGACGGATGGATGGGTGGATGGATGGATGGATGGATGGATGGATGGATGGACGGACGGATGGATGGTTAGATGGACGGGTGGATGGGTGGGGGGATGGATGGATGGATGGATGGATGGTTGGATGGATGGATGGACGGATGGATGGTTAGATGGACGGGTGGATGGGTGGGATGGATGGATGGACAGGTGGGTGGGTGGACGGATGGATGGGTGGATGGATGGATGGATGGATAAATGATTGGAGGGATGGATGGATGGGTGGGTGGATGGACAGATGGGTGGGTGGATGGACAGATGGACAGGTGGGTGGGTGGATGGATGGACGGATGGATGGATGGATGGTTAGATGGATGGGTGGATGGGTGGGGGGATGGATGGATGGATGGATGGATGGATGGATGGATGGTTAGATGGACAGGTGGATGGGTGGGGGGATGGATGGATGGATGGATGGATGGATAAATGATTGGAGGGATGGATGGATGGATGGGTGGATGGACAGGTGGATGGAGGGAAGGGGGAGGGAAGGAGGATGGTGTACATGGGTGGATGGTGCAGCTCACAGACTAGAGTCCCACTGGCCATTAGCAGTGCTGGGAGAAGGCACCTATAGGGTCTGAGAAGGCAGCCAGGATCCTCACGCCCTCTCTACTCTGCTTTGGGTGGAGCCAGGGCAGATGGGCCAGCTGGGAGCTGAGGCTGAGCTGTAAGCCAGGCTCAGGCAGTGTGGGCCAGAGTCCCTCCACCCGCACCAAGTCTGTAAGGCTTAACCACTAAGACAGGTGAGACCCCAGGTGAGGGAGGCCTACCTGGGCCATCACCCCTCATCATCCTCCCTGGGGGCCCCTGCAGGTCAAGTTCATGTCTGACTCGTCTTGGCCACCAACCTGGGTGCTTGGAAAATCTCAGCCGGATGAGTCAGTCAGTCAGCTGGTCCTCGTCTCTGGTGCTGGCTTCCTGGCAGGCTAGAAGTGTCCACTGACACTGATCGGCAGGGCTGGGCCCCCCAGATGCCCGTCCTTCTGGCCCAGCAGCGGGTTTGCTAGAAGCCCAGCTGAGGTAGCGGGAGCGTCGGCCAGGAGCTGGGTTCTGAATCGGTCCCAATTGGCTCAAACACAGGCCTCGCCAGTTATTAGCTGTGTGGCCTTGGGCCCAAATCCCAAACAGCAAAGGTAACCAGCTTAGCCAGGTGACAAGACAGTGGTTAGGAAGGGAAGGGCTGGGAGCCCCTCACTCTGACCCTCGGGGTGGGGGGGCACAGAGAAGGTTCTGGGGCTGCCACGGGAGGAGGTCCGGGGCCACCACCAGATGCCCTGGGCCCCGCCCACTCCGGAGCCCCGCCCAGTCATAGCAGGAAAGGCTCTGTGTCTGAGCCCCCGCCCTGAAAGCCCAGGGCCTTGGGAGGAAATGGGGCCTTTGTCTTGGGTTTGGCGGGAAGCCACGGGCCCACCCATGGAGGTGGCTGCAGCCCCAGACCTGGAGGAGAGATGGGTCAGTGGGCCTTCACGGAGCACGTCCTCAGGGAGCGGACGGAGCACGGGATTAGGAGTCAGGGTCCCTGCTGTGCCACCACCCACCGGGCCATGACCACAGGGCAAGGCCTCCAGCTCTCGGAGCCTTGATTTCCTCATCTATAAAATGGGCTGACGTTGGGGACTTATGTCGACCGCTTGCCCCAGGCCTGCCCAGGGCAGAAGAATCTGGGAGGAGGCCCAGGCCTGCTCGTGAGTGATGGGCTGGGCTGTGCCTGGGGCAGGGAGGAAGCTCATTCGGGAGAGCCAGGGCAGGGCGTGAACTGGGGTGCATCTGGCTCTCAGCCCACCTGCGTTCTCTCTCGGTGTGACGTTGTTGGGGCGCCCGCAACAGAGACCCCCAGGAGGAGCCGAGGCAGAGGGAGGAGAGCCAGGGGCAGGGGGTGCAGGAGGCAGGATGTGCAGGCGGGGCCAGCTGCCCCCGGCGTTCTGGGTTGTGGACCGCACAGCCCTTGTCTCTCTGCCGCCTCCCCTGGGTGGGTCAGCGGCCGTCTCCCCTGGAATGGCTCCGTCACCGGGGAGGGCGGGTCTGGTGGCCTGGCCTGGGTCCATGGCACATCTCAGGTCCACTTGGCTGCAGCCAGGGTCCTGCAGAGCCAAGGGAGTGCTGGCCTGGGGGTGCGGTGTCCCCAGGGCAAGCTGTGCGCTGCTTAGGCGGGGGCGTGGTCTTTCCCACGGGGGCGTGGTCTCCCCCGGGCGACCACCCCCTGCTTGCCGGTGGGTCCCCCCGCCAGGCCCTCCTCGTCCACTCCTGAGACGCCCCAAGTGAGGGCCTGAGTGTAAGACGGGGTGACGCCCGCCACTCCCGACTCCAGGAAGTGTCTCCGTGCCCCTAAGACGGGGCGGGTGGGAGGATGCCCGCCGGCCCCTGGGCTCCCCCGGTCTCAGCGTGAGGTGTGACCGCCTCTCTCCCGTCCTTCCTTCCAGAAGCCTCCCAGCGCCCAGGCCATGAAGGAGGAGGCCTTCCTCAGGCGCCGCTTCTCCCTGTGTCCACCTTCCTCCACCCCCCAGAAAACCGACCCCCGGAAGCTCACCCGGAATCTGGTCTTCAGTGGAGAGAACGAGCTCTACCCCCTCGGCCCAGGTCAGTGCCCGCGGCTTCCCGGGTTTTGTCCTGGTCAGCGAGGGGGATTAAGCCCCATCCACCGTGGCGTCATGGGAGGTCAGCAGGGGGCTCCCTCCCCGGGGTTATGGGGCAGCTCGTCCGTGGAGAGGCCGTGTGGTGTGGCGGCCCCAAACCTGCCCTCCTGAGACAGGCCCCCTGAACCCCAGCCCCAGTTCTGGCTGGGTGACCCTGGGCCAGCCTCAGGGCCTCTCTGGGGCTCAGTTTCCTCCTCTGTGAAATGGGGATGTGAGCTCCCAGTTACAAAGGAGTCCCGGGCTCTGGGAGGGAACAGTCCAGACTGGGTGCCCTCAGGCCGCCGGTGGGTGAAGCACTGAGCACGCGGGGGACAGGGTCACCCGTACCTGCTGGTGCTTGCCCGGCCCCAGGTCCCTGCCACCCCAGCTCCTCGTTCCTCCCGGGTCCGCCCAGCAGAGCCCAAGCTGAGCGCTGTCTGGGTGTCTGTGACTGCTGCCCCAGAGGGCCTGCCTCCCTCCCCGAACTGGGAGACATCGCCTGCTCAGCCTGCCCGCCCCTCGGCCGCTGCCAGCTTCGGGAGGGAGGAGAGGGACGCCCCAGCTGTTCCCGGCCGCAGTGTCCGTCCTGCCCCCACCTGTCACGGGGAGAGCCTCAGGCCAATAGGCTGTCAGGACATGAGGGGCTTCTGGGGACATCCCACCCAGTCTCACGAGCAGATAGGAACATGCCGTGTCAGGTCTCACAGGCCAGGGCACAGGACACCTAGGGAAATAAAGCTGACATCTGTTCTCTGCTGCCATGCCCTCTCGGGAGCGGGCAGTGGAGGGGGTAGGAAGGACACATCCCAGTTGGTGGCCGGTCTCAGAGGTCTTTGGTCCCCAGAGTGGCCACCCCATGCAGTGAGGGACCCGGTAGGTGAAGACCTTTTCTCAGGAGGGGAGGGCAGGTCCTGGGGGAGGGGTGGGGAGGTGGGTGTGGACGGAGGAGAGGAGCCAGTTCCAAGAGGAGCTCCCTTGAGCTAGGAGGATTCCCCAGCAGGCGTCACCCACACTGGGAGGCGACAGAGGCCGGGTGAGCCCCCCAGGACAGCCCTTGAATCGAGGGGTCCTGGAGGAGAGGCCACCTCGGAGGTGGGGAAAGCCCCGTGCTCACCGCCCAGCCCGGGCCTCGGGTCAGGGCGCAGGGGGCTTTGCAGGAGCAGAGGCAGCGAGGCAGCATCCCTGCCGGGGCGGGAAGGCCAGGGCACCTTGAGTGGCCTCGGTCCTAGGGCCTTTGCTGCCCTAGGTGAAGCCGGGCCCCCCAGGACAGAATCATTTCCCCAGGTGGCCATACTGGCTCTTCTGCAGGGCACGGCTCTCGGTCCCCGGCCCCCCGGCCCCCCAGGGGCTCCGGGAGGTGGGTCTGTGGAGCCCCTGCCAGGGCTGGGTCTGGGGACACCTGTGTCCCCGCCCCACCGGGATGGTTCTCCCCCCAGCGGCTACCACCTCTGCTCCTCGGCACAGGGACCCGGCTGTGAGCCGGGGCGCGTGGCCGGCGGGCCTCCCGAGACCAGCCCCTCTTCCTCCTGCCCATAACCGCAGCCTCGGAAGCCCCGTTCAGGACAGAAGGAGCTAGGCAAGGGCGGCTGTTTCCCCGGGACTGAGTCCGGACGCTTCCCTTTTCTCTCCCTCGCCCTCAACCAAGCCGGACAGGAAAACGGGCACCTGCCAGGTCGGGGTGCAGGGACAGTGCCCGGCCACCTCCCTCCCAGAGTCCAGCTCCCAGAAGGTTAGGGAGAGAGGGCAGGCCAGGCGCGGTCCAGGCGCCCTGAACCCACCATGGGCCTCCAAACCTGGACACCGCGTTCCTCCCCCGAAAGCGGGGGCCTGGCCTTACGGTCCTCGAAGGACGTTCCGCGCCCAGGGTGCCCGGGCTCCTCCCTGTGCCCAGGTCCTCACTCCAGCTGCTCTCTTGCAGGGAAGGACTTGGAGCCCAATGGCCAGCCGCTGCCGAGGGACGAAGGGCCCCCGACCCCGGGCTCTGCCACCAAGGGGCCACCGGTAAGAGCCTGGCCGTGGGAGGAAGGGGACAGCCCGCCGTCCCCAGCCCACGCGGGCCCAGAGGAGCGGCTCCGAACCCCGGCCTGCACGTCTGGGAAGGAAGGCTGGGGCGGAGTCACAAACAGTGCCGTGGGCTGTGTCATCGAAGCCGCCTTTGTGGCAAAACACGGGCCGGGGAGGCCCGGGGCCGGACCAAGGCTTGGGTTGCTCGGTGGCCTTGGGGGACAGGAAATTCTAAGGGGAGTCCGCGGAGTCTTTCTGTTGTAGGCAAACCGCCGAGCCTCCCCTCCCTCTGCCTTTGCCTCTGCGCTCCCTCCACCAGGTACACCCTCCGCAGGGCGAGTTCTGGAAGCACACGCGCCCACACGCCCCGTGGGCCTCCCAGGCCAGCCTCTCCTGGCCCAGGCACGGCTGTGCCCTTCCAGGCAGAACCTCTGGTCCAGGGCGGGCGCCGAGGCCCCGGGCAGTGCGTGGAGGGTGTTAGGCGTACCCTTCTGTCCCCCAGAGGGTCTCAGGCCAGGGTCCCCAGACGTTGACGGGGGTTGGTGGCTCTGGCTTCTTGCCATGGGGCTGGGGAGCAGTGCAGACAGACACGCGGTTGGCCCCCTGCCCGACCACCTGCGACCCCGTGTGATCTCGAGTGACTGCCTTGCTCCCCTGGGGCCTCGTGGCCTCATCCAGCAAAGGAGGGCTTGCTGTGGCTCTCGTGGTCTGTCCCTGTGTCTGCCTCGGGCGAAGAAGAAACCAAACCTTTGGTGGGTGCCCCCCACCTGCTGGAGACCGCATGTCCCTTCCCTGGCCGCCAGGGCCGCCAGCTGGGGAGGAGGAGTCAGAGCATAGTTATTTGCTTATTTGTATTTAATTTAATTTTTTCATTTTTAATTACAGTATAACACGCATAACCCAGATTTACCGCCCTACCCGTTTCTAAGCACGCAGCTCCGTATGGCATTAAGCAGCTTCAACTCTGTTGTGCCGCCGTCCCCCATCCGCGACCAGAACTTTCCGTCTTCCGAAACGAAACTCCGTCCCATTAAAACGCTACCCCCCCACACCCTCCCCCAGCCCCAACGCCCAGTCTGCTTTCTGTCTTTATGAATGTGAGTCCGTGAGGTCCCCGTACGAGTGAAATCCCGCAGGATCTGACCTTCTGTGACCGGCCTGTGTCAATCAGCATCACGTCCCCGAGGTCCACCCACGCCGTAACGGGTGTCAGATCGCCCTTCCTTTTTAAGGCTCAATGCTGTTCCCTGGCATGGGTGGACCACTTGGGCTATTCATTTTCTCAAGACACAAGTTTATGGCATAACAACGCTGGAAACACAGCTGTGTCTTTCTACAAGCCAATAAAACACAAGCACTGGCAGCAACCCTTGACTTGGTTCAAATTTCAGATCCGGTCCGTTCCGTAACCATGTCTGAGCGTCTCCTGAGGGGCACGCGCTGCCGGGGTGCTGCGTCGGGCTCACGGAGAGAACGGCGTCCTGCTCTCCTGGTGCGTCCGACCTGGCGGGGGGGGGGGACAGCGCCAGACGAGACAAGGCCACCCGTAACGTGTCGGCCCCTGGCGGGGGGACCCCAGATGCCGTAGGGCAACCTGGGGCTGCCATGAGGACGCAGCTTGGGAAAAGATACAAGCTAATACAGATCTTGTCATCTTCCTCGTGGGGCCAAGTCAAACATCCCCAAACCCGCTGTGTTAGGTGCACAACTCAGTGGTGTTTAGTGGGTGCTCAGTGCTGGGTCGTTCCGAAACCCCTCCGTCCCCCCAGACGGAAACCCTTCAGAGCCTTACCTGTTTTGTTGCTGGGCCAGACGGTCGTTCTGGGGTCACGGGGAATTCTAAAGCACTCTGTGCTCAGCTTTTTGGGGAATGCCAAACTGGTTTCCACAGCCCCTGCACCGTTTCACGACCCCACCAGCGACGAGGGAGGGCTCCCCTTGCTCACGTTCTCAGCACGTTTGTACTTTCCGGGTTCTCCTTCATCGTTTTGTGGTGCTCCCGGCGGCTCTGACTTGCGTGTTGCTAATGACTGATGATCCGGCCGGGGCTTCTTGACCGACCGGATGTCTCCTTGGAGAAATGTCTGTTCGGGTTTCTCTGCCCGCCTTCGAGTTGTGTTGTCTTTGTTGTTGGGTTGTAAGCGCTCTTTATATATGCCAGACCTCAGACTCTGGTCAGATACGTGACTGCAAGTACTTCTGTTCTGCTCCATCCGGCCCACCGCCCCCCCACCCCCCCCACCCCCCCCACCCCCCCCACCCCCCCCACCCCTCCCCTGGTCCCCAGGCCCCAGAGCCTGTGTCTCTTCCTCTGTTGCTTAAAGCAAACCCCACTCCTTTGAGTCACATCTGGAGGAGAGCTGGGTGGCAGGATCGTTCATTCATTCACTCATTCATTCATTCATCCAGGATGCTCACCAAACCCCCAGCTGCCGGGGCGGGGCGTGTGCTGGGACGGAACTTCCCTGGCAGGAGTTCTAGACGACAGACAGGACTGCCTGCGTGGCAGTAATTGTAAAAGGTGTGGGGCCGGCCAGGGGCAGGTATGTCAGGGTCTGAAGGCAGCAGGGCGGTCAGAGCTGTCTTCCTTCTCGGGAGTGGCTCAGTGGGGCCTGAGGACCCAGCGACAGGGAACAGCATTCCAGGCTGGGGGAACAGCATGTGCTAAGGGGGCTAAGGGGGGTGGGCCTCCAGCCCACCTGGCCAACTGCCAGCATGTGCTAAGGGGGCCGCGTGAGAGGCCTGGTTCCCCAGGAGGACAACCGGGAGCGTCTCTGTAGCTCAGTCCCGGCCCCCAGAGGCTTGTCACCCACCAAGTCTGGCACGCACGCCGTCACGCGAGCTTCAGCTCCGAGACTGGCTCTAGAGCAGAGGCCGCAGGCACCCCGTCCTTCCTGTGACTCAGCCCCAGCTCGGCCCTCACGAGCTGTGTGACCCTGGGCAGGCTCGGAGCCTCTCTGTGCCACAGTCTCTTCTGCGGGATGTGGACAATGATGATGACCCACGGCTCTCGCGGCAGCTCTGTCGCTTGTGGTGGCCTGCCCCTCCTTTCCACCCCCAGGGCCTGAAGCTTCTGAAGCTTCTCGGGGGAGAAGCGGCCACGAACCATAGGATTTTCACGTCTCACAAAATATTATTCTCTGGACGTTTTTTTGGCCACTTAAAAAGTTGAAACCGTTCTGAGCTCACAGGCTGAACAGAAAGGGGGCGGGGGGCGGGATTCGGGCCACAGTTTGCTCCGCCCTCTGCCTCTAGCCTTTAGTCCTGGCCTTTTCTCCACCCCCAGGGCCTCAGTTTCTCTATCTGTTAAAGGACCGCAGCCCCTTCCAGCCCCAGATCCTGGATTACTGCTCTCAGCCCGTGCAGCGTGTCCAGCGGGCCTGGCAGGCTGTGCCTCGTCCTCGGCTCTGGTCTGGGCTCAGGATAGGGCCTGGGCATTGCCCACCACTCAGCAGCTCCCAGGGCACCAGGAGTGAGAGTCCCCCCTGCACGTGTGCCCCCCCCAGAGGCTGGACACACGGTAGTGGCTAGGGTGGACGCTTCCCGGCACCTCTGAGATCCTGTCCACCTGCTGTCCTCAGCCTCCCTGACTTCTCCGTCTCTGTACCCTCGGCCCCCAAGACTGCTGATAAACTGAGCAGAGGGTGTCGAACGGGTGTGAGGACAGTACCTTTCTCTGACCTCTCTGGTTCTCTTGGCCTCCAGCCCACCTGGCCACCCCCCAGCCCTCTGCAGCCCCAGAATGCACCTGGCCACCCCCCAGCCCTCTGCAGCCCCAGAATGCACCTGGCCACCCCCCAGCCCTCTGCAGCCCCAGAATGCACCTGGCCGCCCCCAGCCCTCTGCAGCCCCAGAATGCACCTGGCCACCCCCCAGCCCTCTGCAGCCCCAGAATGCACGCTGATGCCCCTCCTCCCCCCAACTTGAATCTCTTTTGCAGGTAGAATACAGGCTATACAATGGGTCCGACAAGGAATGTGTGTCCCCAACAGCCAAGGTCACCAAGAAGGAAGCTCTCAAGGTGGGCACGGGCCCAGGAAGTGGGGACACAAGTGTGTCATTTGTCAGATGGGTGGGCCAGTGAGGTCACCACGGCCCGGCCTGCCAGAGGGAGGGGGCGGGCTGTGCTCTGGCCACCTCCCCACCCCCACTTCTCCCCCCCGCCCCAGACTGGACGGTGGGAGCCCCGGTGGGCTGGCGGGCTGGCAGGAGGAGTGGGGGCGGGGGCCAGCTCAGGGCCTTCTCCCTTGACCCGCCCGCTGGGTTCCCTGGGCCCAGGCGCAGAAGGAGAACTACCGGCAGGAGAAGAAACGCGCCACGAAGCAGCTGTTCAGCGCCCTGACGGACCCCAGCGTGGTCATCATGGCCGACAGCCTGAAGGTAGGCCAGACGGGCGGGCACGTTGTCCCAGTCTCAGGCCTTCCCAGGGGACGTTGCAGAGTCACCCAGGAGGCAGTTGGGCGTGTTTGTTACTGTGAGTCTGTGTCCGTGTCCCGTGGAGGCCCCAGCAAAGGACCATAGGCTGGGGCTTAAAGACAGGAATGCGTTCTCCCCCAGTTCCGGGGGCTGGCCCCTGAAATCCGGTGTGGACAGGGCCGCCCCGCCCCCTAGTGGGGCATCCTTCCCGCTCCCCAGCTTCTGGGGGGCTCCAGGCAGCCCTGGGCTGTGGCTTGCTGATTCCAGCCTCTGCCTCTGCCTTCACGTGGCCCCTCCTGTGTCCGTGTGTCTGTGTCCAAACGTCATTGAATCAGAGCTCACCCGGCTCCAATGTGGCCTCATGTTCACCCGCTGAAATCTGCAGAGACCCTGTGTCCAGTTGAGGTGGGGGGGGGGGGCTCCTGGCCTGTGGATGGGGGTCCCAGGATGCCACGAAGCCCCGTGCCAGGGTGTGGGGGCGGGGAGGCCGTATCACAGCCTCATGGATTGGGCTTAGAGTCTGTGTTTCGACGGGGGTGATGGTGGTTCCCTCAGCTCCTGGGACTTCTCTCTGCCCCCCCTAAGGTGGCGGGAAAGCTGCTGAACCCCGGGGTTGCCACCAAGGACCCCCGAGACAGGTGTACCAGCACCTGGTCACCTGCCTAGGACTTGGGCCGGCATGGGCTCCTTTTGGCCCCCCACAAAATAAAAAATCAGGAGCTACAGTGAAATTCTTCTCTGGAGCGAGAAAAGAACTGACCAACTCCAAAATTTACAAAGCTGACAATCACAACAGTCCACCAGCTGCTGGGTCCTCCGGGGCGGGGGGAGGGGCTCCGATCTGGCCTTGAACCTCACCCGGACACCTGCTCCTGGCAGCAGTGCCTCATTTCTCTGGATTCACTGTAATTTCCGAGCTCCTTGTCAAAGCCCGAGGACCTCGCCCACCGCCCAGCTCCGCCCCCAAGCTGTCCGGGTGCCCCCGGGGCGCCGGCCTCCCCCCCCCCCCGCCCCCCACAGCCGTGCCCCTCCCCGCAGATCCGCGGGACACTGAAGAGCTGGACCAAACTGTGGTGCGTGCTGAAGCCTGGCGTGCTGCTCATCTACAAGACGCCCAAGGTGGGCCAGTGGGTGGGCACCGTCCTGTTGCACTGCTGCGAGCTCATCGAGCGGCCCTCCAAGAAAGACGGCTTCTGCTTCAAGCTCTTCCACCCGCTGGACCAGTCCGTCTGGGCCGTGAAGGTACCTCCGGGGGGGCCCCGGGGCTCAGGGGGGTCGGGCCCCAGGAGGAGCGAGGCCCCGCGGGCGGGCCGAGTAAGAGACGGGCGCCGAGGGGTGGCCAGGAGCCTAATCGCAACTGCTCTGTGGGCCCATCGCCACCCAGCCCCCACCCGGCCGTGGGTTAGGTCTCTCGGTGGCCGGGGACCAGATGCGGCCCGGGCGGAGCACACGGCGGGGGCCCCAGCCTGGTGACGCGACGCGACGCGCAGAGGCTGAGGAATCGGGCCGTGTGAGCCGCTCGTAGCCCAGCCCTCCCTGCTGCACCTTCCTAACCGGGAGGCTGCCCGTCAGGTTGCCAGACAAAATCTAGAACGTCCAGTTACGGCAGGATTTCAGACGAACACCCAAATGGTTTTTTTAGTGTAGGTATGTCCCAGAGATTGCAGGGGGTATACTTCTGCTGTAAAAAGTTACTCATCGTTTCGCTGAACGGGCACCCCGAGCGTGCACGTGCCGATTACGGCCACCCGGAGACGGAGGGAACTCCAGAGCCGGAGGAGAGCCCAGGACGCAGCCGCGGGCTCGTTCTCCTCTCGCTGCCTGCTGCGTCCGCGTGGCCGGGGGTCTGGCCCCACCTGGGGGTCCTGAGGCCGCGTGTGTCTCAGTGTGCGTCTGCGTGACCCCTCGTGACCCGCATCTCCGCCCGTGCCTGCGTGTCCCCTCGGCTGACGCCGGCTCTCTGTCTCTCCAGGGCCCCAAAGGCGAGAGTGTGGGCTCCATCACACAGCCCCTCCCCAGCAGCTACCTGATCTTCAGGGCCGCCTCAGAGTCCGACGGTGAGTCCCCCGCTGCCCTGTGGGTCTCCCTGGTGGGGCCCCGCCTGGAGTGGGCGCCCCGGGGGCATCGCAGACCAGGTGCACGCGGCCCCTGTCCAGACCCTCCCGCTGCCGCCCAAGCAGGACGCAGGCAGATGTCACGGGACAAGCCTGGGCTTGGGCCAGGCAGGCCTGCCATCCACTAGTTACCTCTCGGAGCCTCAGTTTCCCCAGGCCAAACCATGAATACTGCCCGGCTACCCAGTTGTAACGACCACCCAGTGACCTTATTTAAAGCAACCAGATCGCAGCTGCTGAGCGCCACGCACATGCCAGGCCCCGTCGAATCAGCAGGTTCTCACCTGCTGATGTTTTCACCTCCGTTGACATACGAGGAAACTGAGGCACCGGCACACTGCCCCCAAGGAAACCCTGAGGTCTGGAGAGCCATCCAGTTTCCCGGGCTCCCAAGTGCGGCGCGCGTTGTTGGAGCGCCCTCCAGTGGCGGCTCTGGGGAAATGCAGCTGCCCCTCTTTCAAGCCCTCGGGGCCCAGAGCGGTGGGGGGGCGGGGCTGGTGGACTTTGTCACGTCCACACCCCAGGAGGCACCGCCCCTGTTCCTGGAGCCTGTGGTCTCAGGGGAAGGAGAGCAGCCCACTGTCAGACAAGGCAGATCGGACTAAAGCGTGAGCTGGGTCCCAGATGGGCGGGGGCGCCGTGAGCAGGGAGGGACGTTGTCCACAGCCCCCGTGCGTATGAGGGTGGGCTTTCTGGAGGACGAGGAGGGGGCCCGGGAATGGGCCTCGAAGGATGCGTAGCATTCGGGGTGTCTGGTCCTTTGTGGCAACGATGAGGCGAGCCCCGAGCTCAGCAGGCCTCGGTGTCCCCACTCTTTCCTGCGGGGGCTGCTCCCATGACCCCCACCTCTGCCCCCAGGGCTGGGCGCTCGGGCTCCCATCAAGCCTGCAGTGAAACCCCGTAGGACCCCGGGTGCCCCTGTAAGAACCAGGGGCCACCGTCCCTGCAAACCCTCGCCTCCCAGTCCCAGGCCCGGGATGCCCCCCAAAGGATTCTGTGGGTTTCAAAGTTAGGGAACGAGAGTCACGCTCTCCGAGAGGCCGCACTTTGAAGGCCCAGACTAGGGAGGTATCGTCACTGTCCTTAATCCCACGCCTCGAACCCCTGAAGCTTTTCTCGGAGTAACGCTTGATCACGTGATGTGCGGTCATAGACGCCCTCGTGAGTGGAAAGGCTGCTGTTAGTAATCCCACCAGGACACCGGGGGTCGCCTTGGCGGACAGGCGTCCCCACAGCTGTGAGCGCTGCCTGGGACATGCGAGCGCTGCTGGTCTCACCCACTGGCAGCCTCCGCCAGGAAGGCAGCAGGGATGGGGGGCGGGTGGATTGGGCCGGCTCTGCCTCAGGGCCACCCTCCCTCCAGGACGCCCTGGGCTGCCTGCCACGTTCAGCAGCCCCCTCCCCAGCCTGCCGCCCACTGTCCTGGCCTGTGCCGTGGGCCAGCAGGAGCCCCGGGGCCCCTGAGGCGCACCCCTGCCCCCCAGGCCTGGGGCAGGCGGCTGTCGTCAGGCAGGGCCCCGTGTGTGGAAGCTGCAGGTGCCTGGGTCTTGCTCAGGTGTGACCTTGAGGGAGGGTCTGGAGCATCCCCCGAAGGGCGTCTTCCTTCCCCCGGGCTCCTGTCTCCCCCAGTCGGGCGGGGGCTGGCCGCCAGGCCCCGTCCTTGTTCACGTCTGCCACCCGCACTCGCCCACGTGCACCTGCGTGGCGGGGACACCTGGGAAGGCTCTCCAGGGGGGTGGGGGAGGCACAGGGGAGGGGTCCTTCCCGGGCTCGCAGTGGGCTCACCTCCCCCCCTCCCCCCGCAGGCCGCTGCTGGCTGGACGCCCTAGAGCTGGCTCTGCGCTGTTCCAGCCTTCTGCGACTCAGCTCGTGCAAGCAGGGCCGTGACGGGGAGCCCGGGTCCTCGCCGGATGCGTCGCCCCCCTCGCTCTGCGGGCTGCCCCCCTCGGCCACCATCCACGACCAAGACCTGTGCCCGTGAGCAGGGGCGCGGTGGGCAGGGGTCGAGCCCGGGTCTCCGGCCTGCTGGGGACCCCAGGACCCTGGCTGTCACCCGGACTCACACGCGGGCCTCCTTGTACGTGGGGAGGGGGGCAGGCACCATGGAGGTCTGGCCACCAGACCCCGAGGTCAGGAGGCAGCCTCCTTCACCCCGACTGGGCCCGGGGGGCCTCAGTTTCTTCACGTGCACACTGGGTTAGACCCGAGGATGTGGGTGCAGTGCCGGCAGTGAGCCGTGCCCTGGGTGGGGGCGCCTGGGCCGCACCCCTGACCTGGGACCCCCGGCACGCCCCTCCCTTCCAGGCTGAATGGCTCCTCCCTGGAGAACGACGCTTTCTCAGACAAGTCGGAGAGGGAGAACGCAGAGGAGTCGGACAACGAGGCCCAGGACCACAGCGGAAAGACGAACGAGAGCGGGAGTGTCCAGTCGGAGACCCTGGAGGGCCTGGCGCCCGGGGGGACCACGTACGTGGAGCAGGTCCACGAGGAGTTTGGGGAGGTGAGAGCCCGCCCCACCTGGGCGGCCGGTGTCGCCCCGTCCCCCGCCTCCCCGGAAAAGACAGAGGCCTCGGTGCCCGGCTGGCCCCTGGACGGGAGATTGTAGTGCCCGGGGTGGGAGTGCTGGGGGACCAGACCAGACCAGGATGGTGTCCACGACTCAGAGAGAGCCAGGGGGCCGTGAGGACTCTGCTGAGGGTGTTGGGAAAACCCTGGGGGGGTTAGGTGGGGGCCCGCCGAGGTCCAGCGAGGCCTTTAGAAAGCCAAGGAAGAAACCGGGGGTAGAAACCCGGAGCCACTAGGGAGGAGCCTCTGTCAGGAGGCCGACAAGGGCCTTGGTCCCAGGCAGCCCTGGAGGAGGGCCAAGGGGCGGGGCTCAAGACACATGGGAGGAGGACGGGCAGCTCCCAGCCCGATGGCGAGGCACCTATGAGGCCGGCAGCTGGGGGTAGGGTCAGGGCCACGACACTGGGGGAGATGCACGTGAGGGCCCTGGGGCCGAGAGCGGGCAGCCCGAGGGACCCTTCAGAGGCCCAGCACAGACGAGGCTGGGCTCCACAGAGGGACCCGGGAGACCTGGCAGGGGCCCCAGGACAGGTGTGCTAGCACAGAAAGGCAAAGCAGCTTGTGTAAGGCGGCCCAGCGGGGTGGAGACAGATACCGATCCCGCCTCCCTCGGGGTGGCTGCCTTCGGGCCACAGACACACACAGCCCTGAGTTCACAGCCCGCCTGTGCTGTGCGAGCTCAGCTGTGTGAGCTCGGGTAAGTCGCCTGTCCCCTCTGTAACGTGGGGACGACCGCAGTGCCGGTGCCCAGGGGCCACTGCGAGGAGTAAGTCTGGGGAGAAGGGGTGCAGGGGCCGCCTGGGTCCAAATCCAGCTCAGGGCCTCATCGGGGCTCAGAGGGGTAGGCAGTTGAGGGGACCCCCCCCCCCCACCAACTGAGTCCAGACCCGCCCCAGGCCAGAGGCATCAAAGGCTGAAGACAGTGGGGTCCCCAGGGAGGGATGATGGGCTAGACCTCCGCCCGGGCTTTGTGGGACTCCCCCGTGTCCCGGCTGTACTGCCCCGTCCTGTGAGCGCCCCACGGAGCTGGCCACGCCTCTGAGACTCTGCCTGCCTCAGGGTTTGCTGGTTGGCATGGACGGCGAGGTGCAGCCACCCGACCCCGCTGCCCAGACCCAGAGGGACAAAGCCCTGAGCCCCCACAGCTCTGTCTCCTTGAGTGTGTTATTGGGAAGGACAGGTGGGGGCCAGGGCAGTCCCCACCCGGCAGTGTGACCCTGGACCCTTATTTCTAAAGGAAGCGCAGGCCCAGAGCACCCCCCGCACCCATATCTCCAGGCCACTGGGAAGATTGAATGGGCTGGGGTGGGGTCTCCCCGTACCCACCGCGCCTCCCGCCACCACTGGGTTTCAGCAGCCAGGGTGGGCGGGCTCTACCCCGCGCACAAGAGTCGGGGTCACCCAGACCGAGGGGAGGGCCCAGGTCGGCCAGGCTGGCAAGGAGTGGAGGCAGACAGCAGCCAGCCTGGGCCAGCACGTGCCCCTCTGGGTTGGGGTCGCCGGAGAGAGCAGGGGCCAGACCGGGCGAGACAGGCCGGCTGGGCTGCCGGGGGCCAGACCGAGGAAGCGCACGTCCCCCGGCCAGAGCCGGCCGCCCCTGTCCTGCCCCCCGTCCCCGCTCCCCCGGGAGGCACGGACCGGGGGCCTGACCGCAGCCTCCCCCCCTTCCCCCACCATCGGCAGCTGGGCCAGGCCTCCCAGGTGGAGACTGTGTCCGAGGAGAACAAAAGTCTGATGTGGCTTCTGCTGAGGCAGCTGCGGCCGGGCATGGACCTGTCCCGCGTGGTGCTGCCCACCTTCGTGTTAGAGCCCCGCTCCTTCCTGGACAAGCTCTCGGACTACTACTTCCACGCCGACCTGCTGTCCAGGTGAGCGAGCAGGGGGCGCCCCTCCCACCCGTGTGCACCCGGAGACCCCAGCCTCCCTCAGCCCCCGGCCCCTTCATGGATGTTTCCGGAGGGGCCCCGGGGTCCGCGGCTGAGCTCAGCCTCGTAGCGGGCCCCGTGTCCAAGACCGGCCCCAGGAGGAGCAGGTCGAGAGGGAGGAGGGGGGCAGGCTGCCCGTCAGGTCAGGGCCGGAGCCGTCAAAGGTGAGCATGGGGCCAGCCCCGAGCACCTTCTGTGTGTCCAGAGCTCTGGGCGTTGGTGCCCTCAAGCCGAACCCTGCAGGCTGCGGAGGCTGGAAAGAGGGAGGCTCGGGAGCTGGGCGAGGGCGGGAGTACCCGGGAGGGCTTCCTGGAAGCAGAGGCACCCTGCCGGCCCTCGAGCCAGCAGCACCCTGTCTGCCCCAGCATTGCGGTCACCCCGGCACTTTCGGGTTAGGTGGAGAACTGGGTTCCCTGTTGGAGGGCGGGCAGCTCCGCTGCTTCGGGGCTGGGCGGGACGGGAGGGGCCCGGTGGCCCGTGTCCAGCCAAGCGGATGGAAGGTGGACAGGGCAAGAGGGTGGCCTGGGGGATCCCGGCCTGGGCTGAGGGGCCTCTCCCGTCCTGGCACAGGGCCGCCCTGGAGGAGGACGCCTACAGCCGCATCAAGCTTGTACTGCGGTGGTACCTGTCAGGCTTCTACAAGAAACCCAAGGTCAGGGCCCCGGCGGGGAGGGCGGGCCCAGTGGAGGTGTGGGGCTGCGGGCCCCCTGCTCTCACTGCAACCCCAGCAGCCCTGTGCTCATCAGAGCCCGAGTCTGGGTTCTCAGAAAGGTTTCCATGACTCCCAAGATGCATCACGAAAAGCGGGTCCCAGGGGTTCCTTGAGGTGCAGGGGCGAGAGCCCTTTTCCCAGCACCGCTGTGTATGGCCGCTGTGTCTCTCAGACCTGGAGGGTCCTGCTTGGGCCCTTCGGGGGATTCCGTGGGACACGGGCGTGACCGTGTGGTTCTGGTTCTGCTCCTCCACTGCGCCCAAGGGGAAACTGGGGCTCGGGGAAGGGGAGGGACGGCCCCAGAGTCACACAGCAGATCCAAGGTCTCTTAACTGCCTCGGGGCCCTCGGCAGGGCGGGGTGCGCGCCCACGTGGCGGCCCTGGGTGGGGCGCTGCTGGGGCAGAGAAGGAGCGTCCGTCTGGGAGGCTGGCCGGGGCAGGACGGGGCACCGCAGGGGCGGCTCCGGGCGAGATCCGGGCAGCTCGGCAGAGAGGGAGGAGCGGACAGGAGGCTCGGACAGGCGGGGTAGGCGTCCTCCGAGGGCACCTGCCAATTTATCGCTCATGGAGCCCGGTCTCCGGGGGGAAGTGCATGTGTGCACACACACATGCACATGCACACACATACGGGCACACACGCACACACGTATAGGCACGCGTGTGCACACATGCATGCACATGTGCACATACACACATACAGGCACACCGTGACACACACACGTGCACACACATACACGCACAAGTACAGGCACACACATGTGCATGTGCGCACACATTCCTATGCACACACAGACACACGTGCGTGCACACACGCACACGTGCACATGCTCACATGCACGCGTACATGTACACACACATATAGGCACCCACATGCACACATGCACACATATACAGGCACACACTGACACGCACACATGTGCACACACACATACTCACATGCACAAGTACAGGCACCCACACGCACATGTGCACGCACACACACATACAAGCACACATGCACATGTACACACATACAGGCACACGCACACATGCATAGGCGCACACTGACATGCACACACGTGCACACACACACGCACAAGTACAGGCACACACGCACACACGTGCGTGCATGCACACAGACACACGTGTGTGCACACACGCACATGTGCACATGCTCACATGCACGCGTACATGTACACACATACAGGCACACACTGACACGCACGCACGTGCACACACACATAGTCACATGCACAAGTACAGGCACACATGCACACACATACAGGCACACACTGACATGCACACACACATACACGCACAAGTACAGGCACACACGCACACACATGTGCACGCACTCACATGGACACATGTAAGGCACGCACATGTGCGTGTGCACACACATACATGTACACACACTTACAGGCACCCACACGCACATGTGTGCACGCACATACATACTCACAGGCACATATGTAAGGCACACATGTGCACACACACATGGACAGACATAAGGCACACATGCACACACTCACAGGCACACACGTACAGGCACTCTCACTCACACGTGCACACACACACTCACATACATACAGGCACACACATGTGCGTGCGCACAGAGGTCTGCTGGATGGCGTGAAGGGGTGGCCAGCTGCTGCCGATCAGATGAGGGGGTCCGTGACCCGGAAGGAAGGCTGTCTTGAACGGGAACTTGTTCCCTGCTGCAGCGGGGACGAACCTGGGCCGTTTGCGGGAGCAGAAAGGTGGTGAGCGGAGTTGGGGAGTGGGGCGCAGGGCTGGGGGCTTGGGGTCCTACTGAAAGGGTCAGTAGAAGCCACTGGGGGCTTCGAACAGGCTGTGCGCTGGTTTCACCCAAAGTCCAGGGAAAGCGTGACCTGCTCAGGGTCTCCGGTCCCCCTCGGAGCCAGGAACCGGACAGGACACCTCATAGGCTGCCCCCCCGGAACGTAAACCATGGGCAAAGCATGTTCTCCCCAAAGCAGAAGTGGGGCGCTGCCCCCAGGTGCTGGTGGCCAAGCAGGCCGTCCCTTGTAGGGATAGGGGTGGGCAGTGGGCAGCCCCCCAGGTTGTCCCTGCGTCCACACCCCGTCCCGCTTGGGCCCAGTTCCTCACGTGCGCTTCTCGGTCATTGCCCGCAGGGGATCAAGAAGCCGTACAACCCCGTCCTGGGGGAGACCTTCCGCTGCCGCTGGTTCCACCCCCACACCAGCAGCCACACCTTCTACATCGCGGAGCAGGTAAGGCCCGGCCGCTCCCAGGCGGCACGCCGGGCCCGTGGTGGGCACTCCGACCCCAGCGCACGTTCTTGGCGGCCCCCCGGCCGCCGTCAGGATCCTCCCGGGAGCTGCGGTCGGGGACAGGCCCCGGGACAGCAGAGGTGCTTCCTCGGGAGGGGACGGCCCACCCTGACCCCCCGGGCGCCCTGCACCGCTTCCCTGGGCAGCGGGACTGAGAGCCGGGAATGGCCAGGAGGCATGCGGTGGGGCAGGGGACGGGGACTTCTCGTCAGGAAGCCGGGCTCTGCCCTCCCCGGGGAGGACTGTCCTCTGTCCTCTGCCCGCAGGTGTCCCACCACCCGCCCGTGTCCGCCTTCCACGTCAGTAACAGGAAGGACGGCTTCTGCATCAGCGGCAACATCACAGCCAAGTCCCGGTTTTACGGTGAGGGGGCTCCCCTGGGCTGTCCCAGCCGGGGGATGACGGGGCCCCCTGGATGCGGAGGTCCCCAAGACCGCACGGGGTGGCCGGCTTTGTCTCCCTCCCCACGTCTCCGGGTCAGGGACCACGTGGGTGGTGAAGAGCTCGGGACCCGGAGAGAGGCAGGGTCCGTGCAGAGCCCGGCCGCCCCTCAGCCGCAGGGAAGGCACGTCCTGCGGGGACGCTGTGAGGGTCACGGGCAAGGACCTGCGCCAACAGGTGCCGTCTAGAGCTGGGCTGTCCGGTGCGGCACCCCTAGCCACGTGTGGCTCTTTAAATTGATCAAAATGAAGTTTTAAGAGCAGCTCCTCAGTTGCCCTGCACTTGCTCTGTGGCCCCACATGGCTCGTGGCTTCTGTCTCCCCAAAATCCGAACAGAGTAGGGACGCCTGGGTGGCTCGGTCAGTGAAGCATCTGACTCTTGACTTGGGCTCGGGTCATGATGTCACGGTTCGTGAGCTCGAGCCCCACGTTGGGCTCTGTGCTGGCTCTCTCTCTCTCTCTCTCTCTCTCTCTCTCTCTCTCAGAATAAATAAATAAACATTAAAAAAAAAAAAAAAAAAAAAAAACCCAGGTAGGGGTTGGGCTAGTTTGCAAACGTTTGCGGCCTACGCCCTGAAAATCCCCCCTTCGGTAAGTGAAATCAACGTTAACGTGTGGCATCCTGGGTGGGCCTTTTCCAGAATCTGAGTCACAGAGAGGTTAAGTGACCCACAGGGTTAGTGAGAGGCCCGGCTGCCCCACAGTCACACAGCGGGAGGGACAGGGGCCTCTTTCCACCTGCTGGAAGGGAGCTCAGACCCTGTGACTTAGGGGGCGGGCCCCCGGGGTCCTGAGGGTCCGTCTCTACTCACCGGTTCCCCGGCCGCATCTCCGCAGGGAACTCCCTGTCGGCTCTGCTGGACGGCAAGGCCACGCTCACGTTCCTGAACCGTGCGGAGGATTACACCCTCACCATGCCCTACGCCCACTGCAAAGGTGAGGGGCTCCCTTTGCCCAGGGGAGCAGCGCCCAGGCCGGCTCCCTCGGTGCAGACGCTCTGGTCCTCACTGGTCGGTTGAGGGTGCGCTCGACTCTTCAGTGACTTCCTAGCTGGGTGTGGGACTCCTCTCGGAAGACGTCTTTGGGCCCTAACACCCCGCTTCCTTCCCGGTTGGCCCCACGGGAGCGTGACGCTTCCTGGCATAGACCACGAGGCAGGCATTTCTGCAGGAAGCCAAGCTTCCTGCCAGTAGGAAATGGTGTTTCGGTATCACAGCTGCAAGCCAGACCTGCCTCTTAGGAGTGCTTCGTCATTGCCTCTAGGACTTTCCAGTAACTAAACAGTAGCTAATAATCTTGGTTTTTTTGGTTGTTTTTTTTTTTTAAGATTAAAATACATCACGAGTTTACGTGTTTCCAATCCAGATCCTAGACGTCGGACTTGTATTTAGTCCTGGGGACCGGGCATCTGGAACGTCTTTCTCCCTCTTGCCACACAGCCCCTTTCTAAGTGACACCACCACGGTCACCTTTCCTCTCCCACACCACGCACACCGGTCAGAATAACACTGACCACCCAGCCCAATAGCGTGACAACCGGAAGCACTCTGTGCTTTCACTGTGATGATTGGTCTTATCTTGGCCTGTCTCCCCGGGGTCTGTAAAGTCCTGGGGACTGATCCCCCTGCAGGATCCCACTACCAGGAAAATTCCCACTTGGTTTTAGTTTCGTTTTCCTTTGGCAAATGTCATATTTTAAGTGCTTGTGGAAATGCAATGTTTACCTGGTTCCAAAGTCGAAACCACAGGTGTAGTCAGAGGAGGCTGGTGTCTGTCTCGGGACCCTGTCCCCACCAGCGGAGAGGGGACCACCCCCCCCCACCCCCCCCGCTCTGCAGCACCCCGCCCCACTTGGTGCAGGGCCGTCCTGGGCAGCACGCAGGTGTGCCCGTGGGATTTGGGTGTTTCCCAGCCCTTTTCTGTTCCAAGTGGCTCGTCTTTTTTTTTTTCTTCCACGTTATCCCACACGCCCAGGTGTTTTACAACCGACACAACACAGCTCTTGTCTTTAGTTAGAGTAAGTCTTCCGTATGGCCAGAAACGGGAGATTCATCCATTCCTACGTTAATTAAAAAATATGTGTGTTACTTTAAATAAATATGCCGGGCCAATCCCGGGCGCAGCCGTGAGCGGGGAGGATGTAGGAGCTCACGTCGGGGCCCAAACTGCAGAGCAAATGATAGACGGTGATGAGCGTCTCGTGGGGGCCCTGGGAGCCTGGAAAGGGGGGGGTCCTGGAGGAAGGCACCCAGCAAAGGGCAGGACATTCCCTGGACAGAGCAACTCTTGGGAGCAAAAGCCCTGGGGGTAGCGCTCCCCCTGACCGACTCCTCTCCATCCCAGAGACTCTGCCCCCAGGGGCCCCTGTCCTCTCCCCCACCCTGCCCCTTCTCCCCGTCCTGGGGTCCGACACCGGCCTCCTCGGGGTCAGCGTGGCTGGGTCGGGGCGACGAGGCAGGACCGAGCAGGGACCGTGTTTCAGGAATCCTGTATGGCACCATGACCATGGAGCTGGGCGGCAGAGTGACCATCGAGTGTGAGAAGAACAACTTGCAGGCTGAGCTGGAATTCAAGCTTAAGGTAGCACTGGCCGCCACACCCCCAGCCACCTCAGGGCAGGGAGGAGCCCTCTGGCGCCCCGGGGTTTCTGGAGCAGATGCCCACGGGAGGAGGGAGCTGCCCTTGGCATCTCTGTGGCACAGCCAGGGCCAGGAGAGAGGAGGGGCTTCCCGCAGGCCGCACGGTGGGGCCGGCACAGGCCCAGACCCCTTCCCCTCCATGGGGCGCACGCCCTGGGGGCATCCTCGAGCTGAAGCTGAGGCTTGGGGTGAGCGTGGCCGCCCCCCGGCTTTGGGTCCCATCCTAGCCTCCCACGTCCCGGGGGGCGGGGGGCCTGCACCCTCATGAGGAAGGGGCCTCCTCCTCCCCCGGCCCGCGGAGGGGCACAAGGGTCCAGGGGAGGCCACCGACCCCTCAGCAGCACTGTCGCGGGGCGTCCCCGCAGCCTTTCTTCGGGGGCAGCACCAGCATCAACCAGATCTCGGGGAAGATCACGTCCGGAGAGGAGGTTCTGGCCCATCTCACCGGACACTGGGTAAGAGGCTGGCGCAGGCAGGCCCCCGGAGCACGGGCACAGCCATGGGGCCAGCACCTCTGACCTTGCCCGGGCCGTCTGGGGCAGGACAGAGAAGTGTTTATCAAGGAGGAGGGCCGAGGAAGCACCGAGCTCTTCTGGAACCCGAGTGGGGAGGTCCGGGGGCGGAGGCTGAAGCGGCACACGGTGCTATTCGAGGAGCAGACCGAGCTGGAGTCGGAGAGGTGAGGCCTGCCGGCGGCCGCGGGACCCGGGACCCCAGCCCGCGGTGGCTGGGCAGGCGGCTGTGCTCCCGGTCGGCAGGGCTACGGTGCTTTGAGCTTGTCCCAGGATGTCGCTGGCAGGGAGGGTGGACCAGAGCCGACCTCTCATGGCAGATGACATGTCCCACTGGGGCAGCTGCCGGGGGGAGGGACGGAGGGCTTGGGGACCCGTCACTGCCCGCAGGTGACCAGCAGCTCCACAGGGAGGACCCTGCGGGCGAGAGGTGTGAGCTCAGAGTGGGAAAGAACCATCTCATTGTGCGTAGTAAACAGCACCCTAGGAGAGAGAGTGAGCTGCCTGTCGCCGGAGGCAACCAAGTGGAGGTTGCTCTAAGCCTCCCCTCCGGTGCCAAGCGGGCGGGACAGCCCAGGGCCCCCGGCTCAGAGCGAGTGCCCTGCTCGCAGGCTCTGGCAGCACGTCACCAGGGCCATCGGCGAGGGCGACCAGCACAAGGCCACACGGGAGAAGTTTTCGCTGGAGGAGGCACAGCGGCAGCGGGCTCGCGAGCGCCAGCAGAACCTCACGCCCTGGAAACCGCAGCTGTTCCGCCTGGACCCCGCCACCCAGGAGTGGCGCTACCTGCACGAGGAGTGAGTTCTGGGGGGGCCCTGGGGCCACTGCTCCACACGGGGCCCCGGCTGCCCTGGAGGGGCAGGGATGGGGGCGGGAGGGTCCTCCCGGGGCTCCGCGGCCGCCCTCCCGTGGACCCTGCACACAGGCCTAGGCAGTAGTCTCCCTCTGGGGGGTGAGCTGGGGGGCTGAGGCTGGGCCGGGACGGGTCCCCTCGCCCCAGGGGCCACTGCCTCTGCCAACGGAGACCCTCCGGACCCTCCAGCCGCAGCCCCTGGGATCCCCTGAAGGACATCGGCCAGTTTGAGCAAGACGGGGTCTTGCACACCGTGCAGCGGGGGACCACGGCCCACCGGACCGCCTTCCTGGGCAGCCCGGGGCCCAGGCACCAGGTGAGCTCCCCCAGGGTCCCCGCCCGGGGTCGACCTCAGCGGCGGGAGGGGACCGTCAGGCGGTGGGTGTGGCGGCCGCCCCCCACCCTCACTCTTACCTGCCCGCTGCTCCCCCTCCGGTATCCCCCCCCCCACGCACACTTGCCCCCTCCCAGTAGGGCCTCCTCTGCGCCCGCTCCCCATCCCCTGCCCTGCCCCACCCAGCACGGCACCCGAAACGCCTGGGTTTGCAGGAGGCTGGGTTCACAGGGCAGCCAGATGCGCAGGGTACGGTGCGGGGGGCTGCTGGCTCCTGGCCCGCCGCCCCCCGGAGGTGCCCTCCGTGAGGCTGACAGCCGATGAGGAAACCGAGGCTCAGGGCAGCCTGGGGGCCCGGCCGGGTAGGAGGAGGAGCGGCCCCGGCAGTTGCACAGGTGCAGAGGGAGAGCGGGGAGAGGAGGCAGGGGGGCTCCCGGAGGCGAGCAAGAGGTCTCCTGAGGGAAACCCAGGGCGCAGCCCGTGAGGGAGGCCTGCGGTGTCCTCCACGGGTGCCACCCACCCCACGCGTCGCAGAGTCTGTGTGCGAACAGAACGGCATCTGCTGGACCAGCGTGCTCGCAGCTGGAGGCCGGCAGCCACACAGGCAGGACAGGCAGGGTGGCCCCAGTCTCCCCAGCAAGCAGGGGCCACGTCTCTCGCCGTCCACATGACACCCCTGCCGTCGCCCCTCAGCCCTGACTCGGACGGGCAGCCCCAGCCGCCTCCACCTGGATGCCCCCCGGGCCCCCCCCCCCCCCCACCCTCTCCGCAGCCCCTCCGGCCGGCCACGCCTCGGCCGCCCCTGTACTCTGGGGAAGCATTGGGGGTCAGCCAATCCTGGAGGTCCCTCTGGACGCGTCTCCCCGGTGCCGGGGGATCCCTAGCTGTCAGCTCACACAGCGAGACGGGACCAGCGGCCACGGCCGCTCCTTCTAGAGCCGTCCCGGCATAACCGTGCCGCCGTGTCCGCGGGCCGGCACATCCCCGGCAGGGCCCCTGGGGCTCAGCCGGAGCACGAGGCCAGCGGGGGGTGTGGTGGGCACAGGCGGGCCCCCAGCGGCAGCGGCTCTGCCTCTTTCTAGGGGCCCGGCCCACACCGGCGGCTCCGCAAGGCCAGCGACCAGCCGTCCGGCCACAGCCAGGTCACGGAGAGTAGCTCCACGCCCGAGTCCTGCCCAGAGCTCTCTGACGAAGAGGAGGAGGACGGTGACTTCATCCCCGGTGAGCCCTCCTGAGCTGGGTGGGAGGGGTCGGAGAAGCGGCTGCCCCGGCAGGTACAGGGTCCGCGTCGACCCTCCTCCCAGGGGCCCTCACCCGCCTCCCTGAGCCCGGGGGGCGGACGAGGGGCGTGGAGGGCAGCGGTCCCCAACCCTGTACTCGGGGGCGTGGGGTGGTGGCGGTGAGGCGCCTCCCATGGCTGGCAGGGGCAGCGTGGGGGGCGGGGCTGGGCAGTGTCTGTCCGCCTGTGACCCTCCG
This sequence comes from Panthera leo, assembly GCF_018350215.1. Taxonomy (NCBI): domain Eukaryota; kingdom Metazoa; phylum Chordata; class Mammalia; order Carnivora; family Felidae; genus Panthera; species Panthera leo. Next base: position 112,923,136 of record NC_056688.1, read on the forward strand.
GTTCTGCCCCTGTGTGTCTCCGACTTTGTCCCTGCCTCTGTGGAGGATGGGCTGTGCCTCAGCCGTTTCTGTGTCCCAGGGCTTGTCAGAGACCAGCTGAGCTTGGCCAGGGGTGGGGGACCGGGGGAAGGGGGGGACCCTCGCTGCCCGTGCTTCTAATCCTCGAGGGGTTAGCCTCACCCGAGAGGTGCGGCGTGGCCCTGGGGCCCCCTTGCTGGCTCCCGGGACACGCAGCTCACCTTAGATTCCCCCTCCATCCCCTGTCCCCCGGCTCCCGTGACGTGCGGCCGGCCACCCCAGGCAGCGAGAGCCCGTGCCCTCGGTGTGGGAAGGAGGCTCGGCGGCTGCAGGCGCTGCACGAGGCCGTGCTGTCCATCCGGGAGGCCCAGCAGGAGCTGCACAGGTAGGCTCGCTCCCAGGGTCCCCGCCTGGAGAGCGCCGGGGGCTCTGGAACCCGGAATGTCGCGCCGGTGCCAGAACCCTGAAGATGGGCCGGGGGTCTGGTGTCATGAGGACAGGACGAAGGCTCCCTGGGCGGTGTGGGGGCTGCAGGGGATCCCCCTGAACAGGATGAGCTGGCGATGCTCGGGGGGCCCCCTCGCTCTGTGCTAAAAACACAAATAGCAGGATGCCTGACATAGGGTGTAGGCTTGGAGGAGCCCGGGCCTTGAGTCAGTGTGAGTCAGAAGGCACTGCCCTTGGGGGGGGAGGGGAGCATGGGCGCCGGCCTGGAAGCAGAAAGGAAGCTGTGGGAGCAGCCGCCTGGCCCCACACAGGAGGCTGGCTATGAGGCATGTGGCCAGAGAATAGCCAGAAGTTTCCAGGCACACGATGATAATCCGAGGCCCGGGTGGGGGTTACTGTCCTGGGGCGGCCGTGACGCCGTGCCTAGACGGGGCTCGCACCACAGGATGCACTGTCCCCCCTGCCGTCCTGGAGGCCGGAGCCCGAGGTCCAGGCGTGGGCGGGGCCGGGTCCCCCCGAGGCCCCTCTCCTGCGTGTGGCCGGCCGGCCTCTCCCTGTGTCCTCACGGGGCTGTCCCTCCGTGCGTGTCTGTGTCCCGATCCCCTCTTCTTACAAGGACCCCGGTCACGCGGGATCAGGGCCCACCCCGGTGACCCCGTGTCACCTTAATTACCTTTTGAGAAAAATCCATCTCCAAAAAGAGTCACCTCTGAGGTGCTGGGCGTCAGGCTCCAACGTATGGCTTTGGGGGAGGGGGAGACGGCTCAGGCCGACAGCGGGATGGGAAAGGGGGTACAAGAGCCCCCGCTGCCCCAGCCGTGACCCCTCCCTCCCTGGGATGTGTGCCCGCCGCCTCCGCCCTGCCCCGGGACCCCTGTGTTGACCAGCCGTCCGCTGAGGGGAGGGGAGGCCCCCCTGTCTGGGCCCTGGCTCAGCCTCCACCCCCTTTGCAGGCACCTCTCGGCCATGCTGAGCTCCACGGCGAGGGCCAGGCAGGTGCCGGCCCCAGGCCTCCTACAGAGCCCGCGCTCCTGGTTCCTGCTCTGCGTGTTCATGGCGTGTCAGCTGCTCATTAACTACGTCCTCAAATAGGAGCCCCTTGGGGACAACGTGGGCATCGCCCGCAGAACTGGGCCGGCCCCAGCCCTCCCTCCCAGGCACCTAGCACTTTAAGCCAGCCCGGGGGAGGCAGACAGACCCACGAGCGCGGCCACTGTGGCCGGACGGGCCCGTGGCGGCAGGAGGACCGCAGGAAGGACCTGGGGGGCCATCCGGGCTCCTCCAGGGGAGGTGCTGACCTTTCCCGTGGGGCCCTCCACCCAGGGCCGGCCTTAACGCTACCGCCAAATGCAGCTTTCGTGCCCCCCCCCCCGCCCCCGCTCACCTGGCCTGCCCGTTCCCCTTCCGGCGCCCGCTCGCCCCGCGAGAGTGACGGAGGCGGGGGACAGGGCGCCCGCCCAGGCTCTGCACGGTCACTCCCCAGGAGGGGTGAATGGGAAGTTTGTGTGGAGCCACCCGGGGCCTCCCTCGTCCTGCCGCACAGTCCCTTCCTTCCTGAGCCCCGACCCGCGCTGCCCGAGGCGCACAGAGGGGCCTCCGGTGGACTCCCGGGCAGGCCGGAGCCACTCTGGAGACAGCGTTTGGATTTCGTTCTGTTTGCTGTTTGGACGGGACCCCACCACACCCGCCAGTGGAACCCCCGCCACCTCCCACAGCCTGGGCGAGCCAAGGGGGGGCGGACACACCTGACCACAGGTGTGCACAGGTGTGCACGTGTGGGCTGTGGTGCACAGGGGCGGCTCCGCTGGCCCCGCATCCCCCGGGTCGGGGAAGCCCAAGTTCGCCACTTTGCTCAGACTGCTGCACGGTCTTCCTGTTTTACACTTTTTTAATAAACGCGGTATTTTAGGCAGGCTGCAGGCAGCGTCTGGCATCCCGCCTCCGTTCCTCTGTCAGGTGCCGCCGCGGGCGTGTGCGTGTGCACGTGTGTGTGAGCACCTGCGCGTAGAGGTACACACAGAGCCTTAAACTACGTGTGGCGATGCCGTCGGCACGGATGGTCTCGTTTTCCGGTTTTGGTCTGCAGGCTCTTGTCCCCGCACCTCCCGCCCAGGTTTGGGGGCGTGTCTCCGCCCCTTACCTGGAAGTAAACAGACCCACGTTCCGTGCTGTCTTCTTGGGGAGCTTCTGGAAAGATGGGGGAGCCTTCCCAAGGAGAGACTTGGTGCCCACAGGGGCTGCCTGGGGCTGGAGGTGCCCAGGGAGGGCCCGAGGCCATGAGGATGGAGAGGAGGGGCCGGGAGAGGACGGGGTGCGGTTTGCAGGGAACCGTGGGAAGCAGGCCCACCCTGTGGACCAAGTGCGGGGAGACGGGGGTCCCGTCCACCGTCCGACAAGCCAGCTGAGGACATAGGTGGCCCTGCCCCGTCTAGGGAGCCACTGAGACTGTGGGTGACCCTGAAGCCCATTTTGCCTGATCTCTTCCCCCCCCCCCCAATAACCACCCTCTCCCCCTCACTGCTGTCCCCAGCCCAGCCCTTGCTTTGACTCCTCCGTGGCCACCGCCCCGGGTACTCCCAGCCATGAGGGCCGGAGTGAGTGGGCCCCGTCTTTGCTGGGACGGCCCAGGAGTCCCCTGAAGGAGAGTCTGGGTACAGCCAGCCACGCACCCCACGTGCCCCGGCCAAGGGGGACCTGGCCCACCCCTAGGAGTACCTGGAGGGGAAGCGAGATGAAGGGAAAGAGGCAGGTAAGTGAGAGAGGCACCTCGCCCCTCCAAGCCTCTCCCCCTCGGTCCCCAGGACTGGGCGGGGCTCGGGCGGGGCTGAGGATGCCTGCCTCTCGCTGCCTGGCTCTGGGGTCGGATTGCCCCCAGACTGGCCTCTGACCCTCAGGTGGAGGCCACCCCCGTTGGAGAGTGGGTGCCCTCAAGGTGGTCGCAGATGCCACGGCAGGTTGCTCTGGACAGAGCGGGCCCGACCCACCCAAGCACAGCCTGCCCCCCCCGCCCCCCGCAGCCTCAGAACCGCCTCTACAATGATTTCTGCGTCCTTGGTGGGCCAAGAATTATTCTAGATCGACAGGGAAAGAAGACAGCGGACTCATCCCACAGAGACAGCTGGTCCGACATCCAAATGGGTGGTGACCAGGGCACATCGCAGCACCTTGAAATAGTAAAGACTTGGACGTGATGTCTGGGTCCACGGGGCTGGCTCTCGGGCACAGAGACGGTGGCGGTGATCTTGTAGAATGATGTGGGTCCGGAGCGGCAGCTCCCATCCCTCCCCGCACCCCAGACCCCCCTTCCTGGCCTCCTTGAAAACATACCTGGCTTGGCTCTCGGCCATCTGTGCCAGACTCGACCGGGAGGGTAGACGGGGGGAGCGACGATCCTCGCTTCCAGCCCTGCCCCCAAGGAACCCCAGGGCAGGAGGAGATGCGGCTTCCCCTGTGACACAGTGACAGCCACCTTGCTGACAGCTCTCATCTCCTTGGATGAACTGCCGGCAATTTCTAGGAGCAAGATCTCCTGATGGAAGCGACCAGGTCCCCGCAGGACTGGGAGACCATCCCCCTCGCACCCCACCCCCAGAAGGAGCAGGCAGCTGCCAGTTCCCTCCTGGAGTGCGGGGCTCTTGTCCTGGACAGTTGTCGGAGGGTTAGGGGACCGAGGAGGGGGGTGGGGAGTGCAAGGGCCACGTTCTGTTCACCCCCCCGGAGAAAGGGTCCGATTCCCACAAAAGAACCACCACCGCCCTGGTTCCAGGGCATCCACCCCAACAGCCCCCTCCCCAACTCCACGCTGTGTGCTGAGCGGAGAGGGCGGGACCGATGCGGGACACAGGGGGACTGTGGTGGCCACCTGAGCTGAGGTCACGGCCCTGACACTCGGCTGGGGGCAGTGTGTCTGCCCGGGAGGGACTCCCTGTCCCCTGTCCCCTGTCCGTGTCCCTGGAGGAGAGCCTCAGACCACACATAGTCCCATCAAGGCATCTCACTAGCAGAGTGATGGCCCTTGCTGTGCCCCCTGCTGACCGCCTCTCCCCGTCAGTAAAGAGGGGCAGTAACGCTGACCCCACCGGACCATCAGGTTTTTGTTTTTATCGCTGGTTAGTTCGAATACAGGGCAATGTTGGTTTGGGGAGTGGAAGTCGGTGACTCATCGCTTGCATGCAACACCGGGCGCTCATCCAGACAAGTGTCCCCGTTAGTGCCCATCCCCCACCCACCTCCCTCGTCACCCTCAGTCTGTTCTCTGTCTTGGAGAGTCTCCTCTGCTTCGTTTCCCTCTCGCTCCCCCCTCCCCCGCTTCCCACATGTTCACCTGTTTTGTTTCTTAAATTCCACGCGTGAGTGAAATCGTATATGGCACTTGTCTTTGTCTGCGGACCATCAGGTTTTGAACACGGGCTTGGAGAATCGGTGTGCCCCCCCAAAGCTGCCCGCTCGTGTACCACCCCGGGGCCCAGCATCTAGACAATGACTTCAATATTGTTCACGGGTCGGAATCACTTTCAAATTTTAAACCCGTCTGTTTTGAAAAGGAAACGTGTGTCACCGCTGTGCGTGAAAACTCAGTATGGGTGACCCCGGAGAGAGCCGCGAGCCGAGACGCACTGGCTTCGCCCCTTCCAGACCCGCCGAGCACACACACACAGCCGTCTGGACCCTTTCAAAGTTCTGTGTCTGACGTTTTACAACCAGACCTCAGGACCGTTCGGCCCCAGGTCTCTGTTGTCACGTGGCTGTCAGAGGCTACGTGACCTCCGGCTCCTGGAAATGACCTTCAAGGCCGTCGAAAAGAGCACACGGTGCCAAGAGTGGGTACCCAGGGCTTGGGGGTCACGCCGCAGTGCAGCCAGTTCCCATGGGCCGGGCTTGGGGGCCCGAGGGGCGAGTGCCTGCTGGTGTGCGGGCTCAGCTGGGCGGTGATGTCCCCCAAACTCATTTTTTTCTGGCTGTGCAACAGAATAAATAGGTAAACTAAACTCCTCTGACATTGCAACACAGAGGCTGGCGGAGGGCTGATAAGGTGGGAAAGGCCCCGGGGAAAATACGTCTCGAAGGAAGAACCGTCCCGCCCTTAGCAAACATAGCGAGGGAAACCCACACTGGCCAAGACGAGTGGTTATCCGATCAGGAACAGAACGGGTGTCCGATCTCAGGTGCCTTCAGAGGGAACCTAGGTCGTGCTCACGTGGGGGCGACGCTGGGCCCCAAAGCTTCACGCAGCCATCACCTGCTCCGGTGTCCAGCGTTGGGGGGAGGGGGGGATTTGGGCGGTGAGACCTGGCAGGGGGCACCCAGAGCTGGGCTGTTGTCCGAGTTCTTCCACGGACCCTGGACGCGATGCTCCTCCGTGGGCCCCAGCACCTGACAGGTCGAAGGGGCGGGGTTCCGTGGGGGTCCCTGTCGTCCCCCACGGCGCAGCTGTTCAGGTGCAAATGCAGGGCCGGCGACTGGAGCCCACGGAGGCGGCCAACACAGCTCGATATTCGTGGTTTCCCAGAAACTGTGACAACCCAGAGAGTATTTAGTTCCAAAACTCCGGGACGTAGGTATTTCTATTTACGCATTGCCCGGGCAAGCCCCCGGGGACTGGATGCGTGGCCGGCACAGCCCGGGTCCCCGGCTGCACCCTGGGGCGGGATCTGAGTGCGGTGCCTGACCTCTTGCACAGGCGAGCACGTCAGTGACACAGGCGAGCGTGAAGCGTGACACAGGGGCATGCGCGGTGCTTCCCAACGGCCGGGATTCCTGCTTCCGTGTTCTACTAGCTCTGAGGGGGAGTCTTCGGCCACAGGCCCCTCCCTTGCTTGGAAATCTGCAGCCCCCTGGCCAGGCAGGAACGTGCCCTAAAGAAGCCAACGAACCGAACCCCGAATCCTTAGCCACACGGATGTCTGCGGCTTTGCTCTGAAAATTTAGAGAAGAGACAAGGGCCCCCTGATCGGCATTTGGGTAGAGAAGGGACAGTGGACTCACGAAACAGTGCTCCCTTGCCTAGTGCTGTGCGTACACATCGGAACGGCCTTTAATAGAAGCCTGTGGGGGCACCCGTGCTTCAGAATTTTATCTGCGCAGACCTTCTGAGCCAGCAGCCGGCTGCGGGCATGCGCCTGGGGGGTCCCCCCCAAATGTACTGAGACACCCAGCATTATCATCTACGGCGTTCAGCAGCTCTCGGGGCCATCGGCACATGCGCCGTGTCTGGCTGAGTCCCGTACGTGACCGTGTGGGAGCCCCTGTGTGCGCACAAGGACAGGGCGTGCCCCTCGGACCGATTCGGTCTTCCCTGAACTGCAGACCAAGATATGGTGGCACAGGACCCTTCCACCAGCGCCAGACAGGCCGTGGCCAGAGCCACCCGGGGCCCTCGGGATTCCGCAGCCGGCGTGCCACGTAAGCGACACTCTGCACAGGTGCCTTGGGCGGAGGTCAGAGGTGGCTCTGGGTCTGGGCCTGAGTGGGGATATTTCTCAGTCGCCGAGAACCAGCAGGATGCGTGACTGGGGACGGGGTGAGGACAGCCCAGTGCCAGCCCAGGGATCACGCAGACTCCGGCCAGGTGACTCCTCCCCCCAGGCCCACGGAGCTGCCCCCCACCCCCACCCCCTGGGGATTTCTTCTTTGGCCCAATTCTGTTCCCAACAGTTCTTTTTCTTCTCAGTTTTCCGACCCCTTTCCCTGTTCTAACGCCCCGCTTGCCCTCCTCTTGCCTCACTTTTTCTGAGCCACCGCCACCCTCTCTGTCCATCATCCATCACTTGTGTTCTCTTGGCCCCCAGCTGGACGCCACGCTCTCAAAGTCTGTTCCCAGCTGTTGGGGCAAGACCTCCCTTCCCCGCCTTCCTGGGTCCTGGTCCCCCGCTGCCCGCTTTTCGGTCTACTCCTTCGTTCTGTCCTCGCGGCTACTGGCCGGCTGTGTAGGGCGTTCTAGGTGGGAAGGTGGCCCCACTGGGACTCTGGGCCATCACACCTCTGTCCTCTGACATCGAGTGGCTGATGACATGCCTGCCGGGCACCTCATGGCGGGGGGCGCTGTGGTGCAGGCCCTCCAGGGCCTGGGGTGGGGGCAGGACTTACATGCCCACTTCTCCAAGGCCGGGTTCAGTCACAAGACAGCCAAGTGACAGGCTGGACAGGGCTCTCGGTGCCATAAAACTCATCCCACCTGGAGATTCCTCCAGAGTTTCCTGCTTTGGAATTGCTTTTTTTTTTTTTTTTTATTGCTTTCTGGAATAAACCTCCTGTGTTCCCAGAAGCAGGTGGGGCACCTGGCGACGGCAGTGACTCCCGTAGAAAGATCCGCGGCTGCGGACGGTCGGCGCAGTGCGGGCGGCCCAGGTAGTGACACAATCCTCCGTCCAGCAAGCCTGCCTGTGACGTCCAGATTGTGAACGTGTGCGACAACGAACGACTGCCCGGAACTCGCAGCCATTAGGAAGGAGCCCCCGAAGTCCCGAGCCGTTGTCAGAAGCAGGACGCATGCATGTCCCGAGTCTGTGTGCCCACAGCACAAACAAGGCCGTGAACACGCACCGAATGGGTACACGTTCCTCTGAACAAGATGGCGTCATGATGTCTGAGATGTTGGTTCGGGGTGACGGCCCTGTGGTTCTCCCTGTCCCCGGTACTCCCCAAAAGTGGGCTGAGGGCACGCCCCGGCTATGCGCCAGGACTCTCTGGGCACCCTCTGTTGGTGACGATGGGGACCGGGTGCCAGGCCAGGGCGGACATGGGGGAGGGACAGCGAGGACCTCTCTCCCCCCTCAGGTGTCCCAAAGGGAACACGGTCCCCAGAAACGCAACATGACAGCAGACATGATGCAGCTCGGCTGGTGCCGGTAAGAGAGGGTTTCTTTTTCAGTTATTTTATTTTGTGTTTTTTTATTTATTTGTTTTAAGAGAGAGAGAGAGAGTTTGCAAGAGCGAGTTGGGGGGGAGCAGAGGGAAAGCGAGAATCCCAAGCAGGCTCCTCCCTGAGCCTGATGCGGGGCTCGATCCCCTGAACCGTGAGGTCATGACCTGAGTCGAAATCAAGAGCCAGACCCTCAACCTACCGAGCCACCCAGGCGCCTCTTACCTCTTTTTAAAATACGTATACTTTTTACTAAGATGAAATTCACGTAATATAAAATTAACCATTTTAAAGCGAACAATTTAGGGGCGCCTGGGTGGCTCAGTCGGGTAAGCGTCCGACTTCGGCTCAGGTCGTGATCTCAAGGTTCGTGGGTTCGAGCCCCGCGTCGGGCTCTGGGCTGACAGCTCGGAGCCTGGAGCCTGGTTCTGTGTCTCCCTCTCACTACCCCTCCCCCTCTCGTACTCTGTCTCTCTCAAAGATAAATGAACGTTAAAAAAAATTAATTTAAAAAAATGTAAATAATGAATATCAAAACCTTAAAGTTTCAAAAAATATATTGGAAAACATATCTATAAACTTGGGTAAGGAAAGATTTCTTAAATGAGACATATAATTTCAACTACATTAAAATTCAAAACTCCTTTTTTTTTTTTTTTTAAGAGGTTCTTGCAGCCTGGCTCCTGGGGTTTCACCCTGAGGACAGAAAGAATCCCTAAAATTCAAAACTTCTAAATAGCCAAAAGATAATAAAAGGATATATATACACCGTTAACACGAGTTACGGACCAGGGGCACCATTGTGCATGTGTGTGACTAACAAAAGTTATATGGGTTTTTTTGGTGTTTCAGATACAGAAACCTTTGGATAAATACACACACACACACACACACACACACACATTTTCCCATGTGAGCTGCTTTTGAATTGTCTGCTTTTCATTAGGGTTTCCTACTGTTTTCTTCATTTTTTTCAGATTTCGATAATCTCTTGTCATTTTAGACGTTGTACAAATTCTCTTCCGTGAAGCTTGGTCTGTGTAACTTCGACAGCCAACTGGCCAGAAGGCTCTGGAGACCCAGTATTGCCTGCTTCCACTCAGGACAGAGTTAGCCCCGTCTAGAATTGAAGTGGCACCTGGGTGGCTCAGTCAGCTGAGCGTCGGTGGCTCAGTCTTGATTTCAGCTCAGGTCATGATCTCTTGGTTCATGGGATCGAGCCCTGCATCCGGCTCTGTGCTGACAGCACAGAGCCTGCTTGGGATTCTGTCTCTCTCTCTCAAAATAATAAGTAAACATTTAAAAACCTTTTTAAAAATAAAGCTTCATTTTTATTTTAGCACACGAATGTTGCCTCTATTCTATGATACCTTCGTTTCTGTAAGAAGAGAGGTTACCTGTTGTCTTTTTTTTTTTTTTTGATGTTTTATTTATTTTTGAGAGCAAGAGAGACAGAGCATGAGCAGGGGAGGGGCAGAGAGAGAGAGGGAGACACAGAATCGGAAAGAGGCTCCAGGCTCCGAGCTGTCAGCACAGAGCCCGACACGGGGCTCGAACTCACAGACTGTGAGATCCTGACCTGAGCTGAAGTCGGACGCCCAACCGACTGAGCCTCCCAGGTGCCCCTTTGATAAAGTAGGTGAAAAGGGCGGCTGGCCCAGGGGCCTGGTGGGCACACCTCAGCAGGCATTACAGTGCCCGCATGCGGAGCAGGGCCTCTGACCCCTGACCCTTACTCGGTCCTCGGGGCCAGGTGCTCTCATGCCTGCTTCACCGATGGCCAAACCAGGCTGCGGAAGTTTAAGTCACTTAACCAAGTTTGTCAGATTAGATGAGGCCGTACCCTGGGAACACACTCGGCTCTCTGGTGGGTTCCGGGATTCCTCTGCCCCATGTGGTGACGCGGGCATCCAGGCGGGCGGCGAGGCAGAGTCCGGGACCCCCACTGCTCTTGTGTACCTCGGACCAGGAGTGACAGTCATCCCTCCCGCTGGCTCCTTTCGGCCTGAGCTCATCCTGATCCCCGCCCCCCCCCCCAATACCTATGATTGTGACTTTATTTGGGAACAGAATGGTCTTTGCAGAGGACCGAGTTAAGGTGAGGTCCCTAGGGCGGTCCCTAACGCAACATGACCGATGTCCTCCTAGAAAAGGGGGAAACTTGGGCACAGAGACAGACACAGTTACAGGGACGCCCGTGTGAAGACACAGGGAGGAGACGGCCATCTACACACCAAGGGACGCCTGAGGCCACCAGCAGCAGGGGGACAGGCCTGGCACAGATTGTCCTCCCCAGCCCCAGGAGGGGCCAGCCCTGCCGGCATCCAGCCTCCAGGACTAAAAGCATCAGTGTCTGTTGTGTGGTGGACCCGACCTGAGGAGCTTTGTTCTGGAACCCTCAGGAAACCGACACGTTCACCAAATACGCTAGATGCGTTTTGGGGGTGTCGATTGCCGTGGCCACCACAGAAGACTGTATGGCTGTTCCTCAAAAAGTTAAAAAAGAGGAACCAGTTATCCCTTTGGTCCAGTATTTCATTCCTGGACACATGTCCAAAGGAAACAAAATCATGCTGAGAGATCCGTGCATTCCTGTGTTCTTGGCAGGATCGTTCCTAATAGGCAGGACGTGGGAACAGCCTAAGGTCCGTCCACAAATGGGTAAAGAAATCGTGGTGTGCTTACAACGGACATCATTCCGCTGTAAAAGGAAGAATGGCCAGCCATTGACGACCGTGTGGCTAGATTCTGAGGGCATCATAGTAAGTGAATAAGTCACACAGAGGAAGACCCATGTCCCAGAAACCGCTCTACCCAGGACAAGCCAGGACGGCTGGTGTATTCATTTTCTGGGGCTTCCAGAATAAATGACCAGAAATAGGCTGAATGAAACTGCAGAAATGTGTTCTCTCCATTCTGGAGTTTCTGGAGGGAAATGCTTCCTGCCTCTGCCAGCTTCGGGGGGCTCCAGGCATCCCTGGACGTGTGGCTTCACCCCTTCTAGCCTCCGCCTCTGTCTCCACCTGTCCTACGTGCGTTCAGTTTCTCTGTGTCACTCTCGCAAAGATGCCTGTCAGTGGATTTGGGGACCACTCTAAGTCCAAGACGATCTCATCTGAAGATCCTTAATTATATCTGCACAGACCTCTTTCCAACTAAGGTCACGTTCACAGGTTCCGGGTACAAGGGCACGAATCTAGCTTCCTGGGGGTCAGCAGACAAGGTGTCTGAGTTGCTACACATCCGGTCTCTGGGTTCTGTGTTGTTCTGACTTAATTTGTGAAAAAAATAAAGCATTTTCAAAAAAAGGGGGGGGGGCAGGACAGCCACCTCCCTCGATGCCAGAACTTTTGGGGAAACCGCAGGCCCGCGGGCGTGTGCATTCCGCGTCCCGCAACCCGGTCGCTGGGTCACCAGCTGGGTGGCGGTGCGATCCGGGGCAGCTGAGGGGCCTGCAGCCTCCTCTGTCTGAATCCCACCCTCCCGGCTCCTCGGGCACCTGCCGTCGGCATCCCGGCTGCCTGGGTTCTGGCGGCCCTCTGGCCAGCTGCTCCCCCGCGCCGTGGCGAGGCTCCCCCACACGTCGCCTTGGCCTTCGCCGCTGCCCCCACCAACACTGGCAAAAAAAGGCCACTCGTTCTCAAGTCATTTTGAGACAGGACGTTTTGAAGGCTGGTGTCTCCAGAGACCTTCCAGCAAAAGCGAAATTGGGAGAAAACACCGAGGACCTGCTCGACCTGCCCGCCCTGAATTAGCCGGCGCGCCCCAGCAGGACTTTTCGTGGGTGCAGGGGAGTCGGCACCGTGACCAGGGAGGAGCGTGACAGAGGCGGTGACGGCTTTAGAAAACGTTAACGCGGAAGCTCCCGCTACGTGTTCAAACAATCCGCCGCCCTCCTCCACGCTGCGCAAGATCCGCAGCGCGTCCACGGGCTCCAAGCTGGTTCGCGTGCGCGCTGAGGCCATCATCAGCTGCGCGGGAAAGGTCGAGAGACCTGCAGGGCGGTCCGCAGCCCTGCCCGGCCGATGATCCGGAGTTTCTGAATCTGAGACGCTGGGCCCGGCCGGAAGCCGCAGCTCCTTGGCTCTGAAGAACGAGGACGTCTGCCCGCGGTGCCGCCGAATGAGAATGCGGCTCCCCAGGCCCAGCGGGACCGCCCGCACTGACCGCACGTCCCCCCCCTTGTGGCTGTGTTCGAATATGGCCGCTTTTCCCTACACGTTTCGTGTGGTTGGATGCTTTCCACCAACCTCAGTAAGACCTAAAAATATTAGGCATGGTAATAAGTGAAGGCGTGCATCCCTCCCCGACGCAGGCCGGTGAGTTTGGGAACGGGCCCATCCCCAGGCCGGCCTCTGACCGGATGCCAGCCCCGACCAACGCCCTGCTTTCTGTCTGTGGGAGGCTGGGCAGAAGAGCCAGCAAGGTCACGGGCAGATGAACTGCTGACCCGCAGACACCACGGACGGTAAATGCGTGCGCTTTAAGAGGTGAGGTTTGCAGGCGCGCGTTACACGGCACGACATCGCTAGTGTAGAAAGTGGCTGGCCTCAAGGCGTCTTGAGGGGACCCGGCCCGGGGGAGCGGTCCAGCCACAGGAAGACCCAGGCCGAGGGCCCCGAGAGGGGTTTCTGCAGACCCCACGTACACACTCGTAGCCAGTGCCAGCTGAGAGGAAGCGGCTCCCAGGATGGGGGACCCTCCTCCCCCTGCACCCTCCCTCCCTCCCTGCCTGACCCTGGAAGAACCAGAAGGCAGGAGAGAGCCAAGAAATGCCCCCCGCCCCCACCGCAGGATCCTAGATGGGCTCTGGGAGAATCACTGGATAGGGTGTGGATTGAAATTCTGAGCCTAGACTGGATGGAACTTATAATTATTTTTTTAATTTAATGTTTTCATTTATTTTGAGAAAGAGAGAGAGAGACAGAGACAGAGCATGAGCAGGGGAGGGGCAGAGAGAGAGGGAGACACAGAATCCAAAGCAGGCTCCAGGCTCCGGGCTGTCAGCACAGAGCCCGACGTGGGGCTCGAACCCACGAACCGCGAGATCATGACTTGAGCCGAAGTCGGACGCTCAACCGACTGAGCCACCCAGGCGCCCCTAAAGACTCTTTTTCTTTTAAGTTTATTTACTTAGAGAGAGTGAGCTGGGGAGGGGCAGAGAGAGGGGGAGAGAGAGAGAATCCTAAGCAGGCTCCACACCGCCAGCTCGGAGCCCGATGCGGGGCTCAAACTCACAAACCGTGACATCATGACATGAGCCGAAACCTAGAGTTGGACGCTTGACCGACTGAGCCATCACCCCTAAGGCTTTCACCGTGAGAGGTGGTTTTTTTTTTTCAAGAGATAAGGGAAAAATTTTTTAAGCCTGACGCTTAGTTCAAACCTTAATTTAACCTGTGCAGAAAACAACACCGTCAACTCACACTCATTCTGTGGTCTGCAAAGCGGAAACTGTGGTTATCTAGTTACGCGTACCCTGAACGGGGGTTCAGAGCCACATGACATAGGAAGCCTGAAGGACTCCATAAAAATCTGCGTTTTGCTCCTTGTCCTGTTTCTATTCTTGCCAAGACCTGACCCCCTCTTTACGCATGCTTCCTAGTGCAAATCGTGTGTGTCCCTCCCCGCCCCCATAAGGGACACGGAATTCACGGTTTCTTCAGAATCCGTCAGAACGAGAGACAACATCAGAGAAGCTCTGGGTGAGACGTGAAGGCATCATATGCACATCCAGACCACCAGCGTCAGGCATCGTGATGCCCAGACCCCGGGCTCCAAGGAACTGGTTTATGAAGGACGCCTGGACCCTCGTGTCCGTTCTGACCGGCTCCTGGGAGGACTGGCACACCGGACCCTAACTCTCAATAAAACCCCAGGCCCCGAGCCAAGAAGAGACTCCCTCCCTTCCTTCCTGAACCTCCCGGACCCCGTCTACCTGCACTCTCCCTATACCTTCAATAAATTCTGCTCACCTCCTGCTGGCTCGTGTTTGATTGCTATGCCGTGAGTCGGCAGGGCCCCTCTTGTGGTCCTGTAGGATGCCCTCTGGGTCCTGGGACCCTGCCTGCCTGCACCAACCAAATCTGACTCCAAGTGGGAAACGTCAAGGTCGCCCCCTCCCCCCGGCGCCGTCTGCCCACTCTGACAAGCAGGTCCCTGGCAGCTTGAGCCCAAGGTGGTGCTTAATTCTTTGAGGACCATCACTATATTGTACGACTGAAACTAATGTAGTTGCTATACGGTAACCATACTGGAATTAAAATAAGATGAAATAAAATAATAAAAGCTGGGGCCGGGCGCCTGGGTGGCTCAGCTGGTTAAGCCTCCGACTCTTGATTTTGGCTCAGGTCACCATCTCTGGGTTCGTAATTGGAGTGAGCTGCTCTGTGCTGACAGCGCGGAGCCTGCTCGAGATTCTCTCTCTCCCTTTCTCTCTCTCTCTGCCCCTCCCTCACACTCTCTCTTCTCAACAATAAATAAACTTAAAAAAAAAAAAAAAAGCCGGGGAAAGGTGTGCCGTTGTCCCCCCTCCCACTTTGCTGGAGCTTACCTGGACGTTAGCCTTCTTTCGGAGGAAGCAAGCCCACTTTCCCCAGGGGTCTCTGGAGCTTTCCAGCCTGACTCTGACTCCTGTTACGGTTCTTAGGAGCCAGGAGCCGGGAGGGATTTCCTCAAGGTGAGCAATGCTTTTCATGCCTTCAAGTTGGATCTGGTTTATTCAAGTGCCTGTGGGCCCTTCTGGGAGAGGGCCCCCTCCCCCACCCCCGCCACCTGCCTGGGCATCCTGGGAAGTCCCCACCCGGTTCACCTAGGTCCCTACGTTCCCCCCCCATCCCTGCCTCATGGAGGAGCACCCCCAAAAGCGGGCCGCACCAGCGGGTTTGCTCCTGGGCGTGATGGTCCCGCTATACCGAGCGCCACAAATCACTATGGTGTGAGACAGGACAGTCCCTGCAATCAGGCTTCAGTCCCGAATTTGTTTATTACTTCTAGAGGGTTGTTTCTCATTTAGGGGAATCTCCAGGGTTTTCTGTGGTTAAGAGGATGTCCTGTGAATAGACTTCACTTCTTCATGTACCGTTTGGATGGCCTTTTTTTTTTTTTTTTTCTCTTGCCCACTCATTCTGGCTGCTATTTGGCCTTTTAAACAGGGAGGAGCACATTTGATGGTCCTTTAAAGGAGGGGAGAGGAGACAGAGACCCACGTGGCAGACCCAGAAGTGGGGAGCTGACTCAGACCCCAAAGTGCGGCTTAGTGACGTCTCTGTACGAGTCTCCTGTGACCTGAGGCTTCGGCTCAGAACCGAGTACGTATTCGAGGAAGAAACCTGATTTATTATGACAGAAAAATGCTAACGCATGTTGAAGGATTGAATCTCGTAGAAGTCTCTGTTCTCAGTCTGACTGAGCCCTGGGTGAGCCTTGAGCAGGTGCATCAAGACTGTAGCTCGTCGAGCCACATCCCACTTCCTGAAGCTGGTGCTCGGGTGAAAGTCTGCCTTTCGGTCCTCCTGCTCGTTCGGTCTGCGTGGTGAACAGGTAGGGCTGGGTCCTATACTGCCGCCCGTCTGTTTGGGTCTTCTTTTTTTTAGTGACTTGTCTTGTGCTAAAAATGCACGTAACAAAATTTCCCATCTTGACCAGCACGAAATGCACAATTCTGCAGTGTTAAGTATGTCCGTATCGTTGTCCGTATCGTTGTACGCCCATCTCCCCCCCCCCCCCCCCCCGCCCCCGCCGGAACTTTCCACCTTCCCAACCTGAAACTCTGTCCCATGAAACACTGCCCCCCGTCCTGTCGCAGCCCCTGGCGCCCCACGTCCTACTTTCTGTCTTTATGGACTGGCTTCCTCTGGGCCCTCACAGAGCCGGAATCATACAGTATCTGTCCCTGCGGTGACCGGCTGCCTCACTCAGCATCATGCCCTCGAACTTCAGCCGCATGGTAGCAGCTGTCAGAGTTCCCTTCCTTGTTAAGGTTGAGTCACATACCACGGTGTGGATGGACTCCAGGTCGTCCATACATCCCTCGACGGACTCTCCGATCACTTCCGTTATTACTTGGTGAATAATGCTGCGGTGAGCGTGGTGTGCAAATATTTCCTCAAGGTCCCGCTTTCGAGTTTTTGGCATCGCGAGCGGAACGAGAAGCAGCATTGCCGGGGCAGGCCCTACCGGGACCCTCGTGATCCTTGGGAAAGCAGCACCATCCGAGACCTACCAGGGTGGAAATACTACCTCCTGCCCCGGGGGACGGACGAATCTGTGACTTGGAAGCAGCAGGGGGTTGACCCTCAGCCCCAGCAGCCATACCAGAGCCAAGACGTCGTCTTCCTCCCAAGTCCCTTTCTCTGTCCGCCTGCTTCGCCTCCTGATTCCCCAGCAACTACACGATCGATGTCTGTGTCTGATGGCAACGTGAAGCGCTGGTTACGTCCAAGGCTCACGTGGCATCACTCAGTGTCGTGGCCAGCAGTGTCGGGGAGGAGCAGCGAGGTGCTCGGAATGGCCCTTGGCGGGCAGTTAGGAAGATGTGTTCGACTTCGGGACTCAAGCAAAATGCTCCTTCGGGACTCATCCCTTCTTACCTGGCTGCCCCCTGTGCCGTGGGAGCTGCCTCCAGAGGTGTCTTTGTTTTATTTATTTTTGAAAGAGAGAGAGAGAGAGAGAGAGAGAGAGAGAGAGGGAGGAAGAGAGAGACAACAAGCAGGGAGGGGCAGAGAGAGAAGGAGAATCGGAAGCAGCTCCAGGCTCCGAGCTGTCAGCATGGAGCCCGACGCGGGGCTGGAACTCAGCGGGGACCAACACTCTTGATCAGAGTGCGGCCTCGAACAGCCGGGGTACAGAGTTTTTAAAGCCGACCACATCGTTTGATCATCACCTGGAAACGGAACGGAGAAAGAGTTCCCAGATGAGTTAGAAACAGTTGCCGGATGAGGTGGTTATTTTAGACTTTCTGCCCCTAAGTTGCAACCAGTAGGTCTCCTTGACCCTGACTCTGATGCTCTTTTCTTTGAGCTTTCGTTTCCTTCATTGGTGAAGCCTGATTTACAGGAGTATAGAGCATAATTTACAAGAGTGAAGCAAGGCTGTTATCTCTTGACCTTCAGTGTCAGAAAAAAGCTGTTATTTTTTAAGCTACATGTTAGCCCTACACTACAATTTAACCCTTACATTTCCCCCTTTTCTTGTCAGTGAATCAATCCCTTGATTCATCACTAGGAACTAAGGGGACATAGTTGGACCTCATCATCATAATCTTTATTTCACCAACTCGCCTCTTGACATACTAACCAATTGATAATGCGCGGGCCGATAGTTAACCCGAGAAGTAACAACAGCAGTGGCCCAGCTATAGGGGTGAGCAGTGATGTGAGCCAGAGGGACCGAGAGAATAAACTCTGATACCAATTTTCTGGCCTTTTCCTTCACATCCGACCTTTCTATTTGCAGGGCAACTGTATAACCCTGGTATGTCAGCCAATTTTTGTCCTCGATCCCTGGGTCCACATCCATAGGTAACCATACAGGGGTTTTCGGGGACCGGAGCAGCGAAGCCCGTTGGCTGTTTATAATTAGGAACTAAATTCCCCCATGAGGCCCCCACCAAGTCGCATAAATCAAACAGAAAACAAGGCACAGTGGAAGAGGTATTAGATGCTATCACCTTCCCCGGGACAGTGTCCCTGAGTTCCCGTTGGTATGGCCAAAAAAGACAGGGGAGGTAATCCCATACAGTCCCCCACGCTTACCATTATACAAACCCAGACAATTATTATTATTATGCCCGCATCAGTCTTAGCTTTAAAGGATCCTCTGGGTGCCTCGGGACCTTCCATTGCCGTTCGTTATCTGCTTCCGTATCAGTCTGGGGTGTTCCCGCCTTCACACAGTTTTTCTTAACCTGAGAGTGATGAATGCAGGTTTGGACACCATCCACCTTCACGGCCGTGGACGTGGTCAGGATCGCGGTGTGCGTGCGGTCCTTTCCAGCGCGGCTCCAGGGTTTTAGGCTCGTGCCTCTTGACCCGGACTAAGTCTCCTGGTTGAAAGGGGTGGGGAAGAACAGGAGGATGAGCGAAGGCCCTGGTTATTTCCTTTTGTACATGTTGCAGGGCCACGAGTGAGGCCAGCAAGCGGTCCCGTTCCAACTGTTCCGTTACGTCGTCTCCTAGCCTCGGCAGGATAGGTGGAGGTCTGCCAAATAAAATTTCATAAGGGGAAAATCCCTTGACAAATGGAGTACGACGCGCTCGCAAACGGGCAAAAGGCAGGACATCGACCCAGTTTTCGCCCGTCTCAAGGGACAATGTGGTTAAGGTCTTTTTTAGGGTCTGATTTATCCTTTCTAGTTGACCCGAGCTCTGGGGTCTATAAGAGCTCTTAACCCTTACTTACACTTATAAAAAGGGGAAATTTGAAAACAATGAAATCTCGCCATTTGCAACAATGTGGACTGATCCGGAGGGAAAATGGCTCAGTGAAGTAAGTCTGTCAGAGGACACATACCATAAGGTCTCACTCACTTGTGGCATTTGAGAAACAAAAGAAACGAACAGGGAAAAAGAGAGACAAAATCTCTCATCTAGAGAACAAACAGGTGGTCTCCCCAGGGAAGGTGAGTGGGGGCGCGGACGAACGAGGCGAGGGGGATAGTGATGAGCGCTGGCCAACCACTCTACCGAATATAATATAACCCTGCAGCTAATATAACCCTGCAAGTTAACTATACCAGAACGAAAACGTAATAAAACGTAACGCATAAGAGGGAAACTTGGACACAGGCACGCGCAGCGGGAGAACGACCGAGGCGGCCGGGGTGATGCCTCTAGAAGCCGAGGAACGCCCAGGTCTGCCGCACCCGCTGGCGGCTGGGAGAGAGGGCCTGGAACAGGGTCTCCGCCACAGGCTCAGAGGGAAACCGCCCTGGGCGTCTTGATCTTGGACTCCGGCTTCCGGGATGGGAGGGAATGGATTTCCACCGTTTGAACCTGCCCGCGTGGGGCGGCCCCGCAAAGGCCGGCTGGGTCCCTCCCGGGGGCCCCCTGGTCACTTTCCACGGTAGGGACGACTTCTTCATAAGGAAAAGGAAACCCGAGGCACTGACCACCTCACCACCGGGCGGGGTAGTCCGGGCGCAGGGCCAGGCGGCCGAGCCCGGCTCCACCTTCGCCCCTGGGAAAGCGGCTACGTGACGCCTGCGGGCGGGGCGGGGCTTCCCGTCAGGTGACGTCCGCCCGCCCCTTCCGTCGTCCGACCGCCTCTAGTCGGCGACGGACCGCGGGCTTCGTTCAGTTCCTGAGCGTGGAGCGGACGGGATGGTGGTCGGTCGGGGCGTCCCGTGGCTGTGCGCCCTCCTGCTGCCGCTCGCGGCCTGGGTGAGTAGGGCCCGGCGGCGGGGAGAAGCCGGGGGAGGCTCGGGGAGGCGTCGGGAGGCGGTTGACTTGCCCCCGGCGCGGAGAAAGGTCGGGAGGGGTCCGGAGGCGCGGGCGTGCCCCCGGCGCGGATGGGGAGGCACGGGGGAAGGGTCGGGGAAGAGTGCGGAGGCGCGGGCATGCCCGGGCATGGGCATCCTCGGGAGCGGACGCGGAGGCGAGCGCTCAGATGGAGGGGGGTGGGGGGGGCAGGCGAGGAGTAGCGCGCAGGCCGGGGAGGGCGGTGGGGAGGGGAGTGCAGGCCGGGGGGGGGGGGAGGGGAGGCGCGCAGACCGGGGGGGGGGTGCCGGGGGGGGGAGGCGCGCAGACCGGGGGGGGCGGGGGGGAGGCGCGCAGACCGGGGAGGGCGGTGGGGAGGGGAGTGCAGGCCGGGGTGGGGGGGGAGGGGAGGCGCGCAGACCGGGGGGGCGGGGGGGAGGCGCGCAGACCGGGGAGGGCGGTGGGGAGGGGAGGCGCGCAGACCGGGGGGGGGGGGGGGGGCGGGGGGAGGCGCGCAGACCGGGGAGGGCGGTGGGGAGGGGAGTGCAGGCCGGGGAGGGGGGGGGGTGGGGCGGGGAGGAGGCGCGCAGACCGGGGGGGTGGGGCGGCGCGCGGAGAGGTGCGGGAAGACCGTGTGTCTTCCTTCGGGAGGTGGAGGAATCCGGGAATTCCCGGCGGCTGGGTTCTGGTGCGGGCCGCGGGGGGCGTGCTTAGCTGTGTGGCCGAGCGTGCGCCCTGGCCGGCGGTGCCGCACCCCGGTGGCAGCCAGGCGTTGGAGAGGGACACTGCGAGTTTGGGCCCGCCGTCGGATGTGCCGGGCGATCGGCGAGCAGCTGGAGGAGCGCGCACGGATGTGGAAACGGCGGCGGGGGGCAAGGGGGGGGGATTCTCGAATTTTCTTCAGTGATTCCGGCCTTTAATTCGGTGCATCTCCCTGGCCGTATTTTCTGCGGCCTAGCATCCGCACAGGAATGGTTTGGTGCACAGCCCGTTTCAAGTGTTACAAGAAACGGTTAGGTTTGCAAACCGCAGGCGGCCGAGACTGATTTTTCTGCCGAGGTTAGCGGCCCATCGGGGTGTGCAGTTGGGACGTGTGGCCGCTAGGGGTCCTCGCCCCCCCAGCGTTCTCAAAGTTTGGCGTCGCGGCTCCGCTCCGGTCGAGCTGTTCGGGACCCAGGGAGGCAGGCCTCAGGCTCTCCGCACCTAGTGCCTTCCCTGAAGCCAGTTTGGCTACAGCGTCGCTGTTTTTCTGCCCCAGAAAGGATGGCTTTTCTGATTTTAGTACTCTTATTAAATAATGGCCAGTGTGCCAGCTTGAGGCGTTGGTGAAATTCCCGAGTTCAGTCTGGTGTTTTCTGCCCTGTGGGCATTCATGCCTAAGACCTCTGAAGGCCCTCCGCCCTGGGGCAGCCTCTGCTTCTGCACTTGCCAGGTGTAGTAAGCAGTGCCCAGGCTTTGTTCGGAGCATTCAGAATGAGGACCGCGGGGGCCCACTGGCCTGCGTTGTCTCTCTGTCGTAGGCCCTGCCCGCTGGTTGCTAGCAGCTTCCTTACTTGGGGCCATTTGTGCCAGGAATAAAGTCTGTATGGCGATGCCTTCGGACCACGTTTAACGGCTGAAAAGCTTTATCCAGAGAGCCTTTTCTTTTTTCTTTCTTTTTTTAATTGTGAATTTTTCTTTCCACAATAGTAGTTGAGCTACGGCATTATGTTAGTTTCAGGTGTAACGCAACGGGTCAGCACTTAACGCATTTATAGGTATCGCGCGACGGTCATGACCGTGTCTGGTCCCCGTGCTGCCCCTTCCGTCCTAGGCTGGGCTTTTCCTCCCTGTGACTTACAACTGGACGTTTGTGTCTCCTGATTCCTTTCACCAATTTTGCCCATCCCCCTCCCCTCTGGCAGCCGCCAGTTCTCTGTATGGATGAGTCTGTTTGCATGGCGTTCGTTTATTTCTGAGATTTCCACGTCTGAGCGAAATCTGAAGGAATTTGTCTGACTTACGTCCCTTAGCCTAATACCCTCTGGGGCCATCCACGTTGTTGCAGATGGCAGGGTTTCCTTCCTTTTCACGGATCAGTAATATTCCACTGTGTGTGTGTGTGTGTCTGTCTCCCCACGTGTACACACCACATCTTCATCCACCTGTTGATGGACACTTAGTTGTTTCCACCTCTTGGCTGTTGTGAATCAGGCTTCGGCGAACGTGGGGGTGCACGTGTCTCTCCGACATTCTGTTCAGGTGCAGCCCCAAAAACAGAATCGCTGCATTGTATACGGTGGTTGTCCTTTCCGCTTTTGAGGACCCTCCGTACCGTTGTGCAGGGTAGCTGCCCTAATCTGCGTTCCCGCCAACAGCGCGCAAGGCCTCCCTTTTCTCCGCATCCTCACCGACGTTTGTTACTTCTTGTCATTTTGATCCTATCCATTCTGACGTGTGCCAGGATGTTTTTTCCCGGACGGTGAGTGACGTTGAGCATCTTTTCATGCGCGTGCTGGCCCTCTGTGTGTGTCTCCGTTGGAGGAATGTCTCCTCGAGTCTCTCCCCCCATTTGCGTTTGTCTTTTTGTTACGGAGTTGTAGCCGTTCTGTCTTTCGGATCACCCGCTTATCGGATGCATCGTGTGCAAGGATCTCCCCCGTTCAGCAGATTGCCACTCATTTTGTCGACGGCTTCCTTCCCTGTGCAAAAGGAGAGGGCCTTTTATTCCAGTGAACTTGGCCTTGCATCACAACGTGTTGGTTAGTGTTTTCTCAGGGTACTTTCCTCCACCGCCTTCTGGTCCTATACACTATCCGCTTTTGCACGTGTACCTTCTGGAATGAGCTCGCCAGCCTGCCTTCAGGGGTGCAGCGGGAAGGCCTCTCTCCTCCTCCACGTGGCTGCATCACAGCCACTGGGCGCAGGGTTCTCAGGCCCCTTCCAGTGCCTTTTCACAGCAGGCCGCAGGCTGGGGCCGGGGTGGTTCCAGAGTCTTCCGCAGCCCCTCCCAGAACCTTCCATTCTGTGAGGCTGGGGTCCGAGGGAAGAAGACGCTCACGTCAGATGGGTGTTATGTTCTTGTTAACTTAAATCCTTAGCTGCCTGCAGGCTTTTCGGGGTTCGTCCACTCGGTGCCTTGGGGGTTCGCAAATGCCGGTCGGTCGTGGTTCCCACGTGGCTTTGCGTGTCTAGCGGGAAATTCTTTAGGGATTTCCTGGCACAGAAGTGAAGGGGCTGGAGGGGACTTGGAGCCTGAGGGAAGGCAGAGAGGGAGGGCTGCTGGAGCCAGGAGGGGGACCCCTGGCTGGGGGGAGCGCCATGGGGGTGTGGGCCATGGAGAGGGAGGATCGGGAACTGTCGTCATCTGCGAGGCAGGTGCCCGAGGAGTTGAGTCGGGCACTTGGGTCTGGTGTCCAATTTATGAAGGCACCGACACAACTTAGGAAACGGGGTGAAGAATGTTTTGATGTGATTTTTTTTTTGAAGAGTGAAAATCTATGCAAAAACATCCTGAGATGAAAACAAAGAATGGGACCCTGCACTTGGCCTGAGCCTGCCCACGTGCTTCACATCCTAGGGTTCCAACCCCGTTTCCAGTAAAAACTTGATTCACAAAAGCTGGCAAGCTCTTCGCTGATTTCATGTCTTAAAATATTGCATCACACAGTGTTTACGTTGATGGCTGAATGGTGGGGGCGGGGGGTGGGGAGAGGAAGCCTACATTTTTCCCCGCCTGTGTCCCAGCCCCCAAGGTCATGGCATGTACCGGGGGCCCCCAGAGCGCCACCACCGGTCCAGCTGAAACCACCCCCTCTCCGTCCGGAATGCTCCGGGGCAGGAAGTTGGTGCTCTGGCATCCTGAGTGCCAGATGCTGGGCAGATGGCAGCGGAGGCAGGGGGCCTTGATGGGGGTGTGGTGGTGGTGGTGGGGGACACAACTTCCTTTAGTGTTGTTTGTCATGGGGAAGGGGAGGGACCCGGTGCCGGAAGAACTGGGAGCCCCAGCCATAGAGGAAACAGCCTCCATTATGTTCGTGACCAGGGTGTTGCAGAAAGGAAAGCTGCTTTGCTCTTGTCGTGAGGTTTTTTTTTTTCCTTTTCTTTTTAAAAAAGTTTTTAATTTTTCAGGTTTCCTTTTGAAATAACTTGGGACTTTTGGAGTTAGAAGAGTAGTTCGCATGGCTGTACAACAATGTGAACGGGCGTCCCGGACACTTAACAAACGGTCACTCTTAGGGGTGGTGCGTGTGTTAGCCCATTAAAAACAAAAACGAAAGGCTCAGAAAAGAACGGAAAGAAAATAAAATAGCACCGGCTTCTGTGCTTGCCGCCCAGGCCCCCCGGGGGGTGACGTGTGCGCCCCGATCACAGTGGGGGCAAGGGCCGGGGCAGTGCCCTTGCCTGTGTCTGCCGTCCCGCGGACGTCCCCGAGCAGACTCCTCCGTCCTCTGTGTCTTCTGTGACCTTAACGCCGCAGAGGAGTGCTGAGCCCTCGTCCCGCAGAACATTTCTCGGGTCGGGTTGGGTCTGTGTGGGCGGCTTGTCGTGAACGGATTCCAGATTGGCATTTTGGGCAGAAATGGCACAGAAGTGACTGGGGTGTCTCTTCCAGTCGTGACGTCAACGTGTCCCCTCACGGCGATGCTGACTTCGGTGACAGTGCAGGTCAAGTTAGCATTTTCTCTTCTGGAGCTGGGCGGCTTTGCAACTGGGTCGATACCGTGCTTTCCCACGCGCTTCTGTTCACGGTCGCGAGCCTGCCTTGGCGGGCTGTTGGCGGAGATCGTGGGCACCGCGGTGTGTGCACGACGAGCTTTCTTCCTGACGCCTGGCCAAGTAGTGTTTTGTTACTCCTTGTGAATACAAGAAGTAGAATGTAATCAGTTTCCCAGCGCGGGGAAGGAAAGAAGGGATGTGGAGACGGGGAGTCGGGGGAGCAAAAGCCGGGGAAGCCCGGGGACGAGAAAATGGGCGCAAAGCTGGATCGTAACCACACGGCAGAGATGCAGAAAGCGAATGCGAATACGGTGCTGGTGCGACACGCGCACACCGGCTGACGTCCTCTCTGAGCGATCGGGTTGGGTCAGAAGGGCAAAGCCTGGCGAGGTGGGGCCTTTAAGAGCTCTGCCTGTAGAAGGACCAGCACGGCCGGTGGGACGCAGACGGGGACGGGAGACGGCAGACTCGCCGAGGGACGGTGGGGTGACGTCAGCACGGTCCGGCACGAGAGTCTGCGTGTCTGAGGGCGTGCAGTGAGTGGCAGCTTGGGGGTGACGGGGAATGTCACCGAGAGGCAAGTGTGCAAATGCAGAATTCACAGATCTGAGGGAAGGTCCCAGCTCGTGTGCCCCCAGTGGAGCCCACCCCCGGGAGGTGGCCGTGTGCTTCACTGCACGCGTGTGTCTGGGCAGAGGATGCGTGGTCCCCATCTACAGATGGCCCCTCTTGATGACGCCTGCTCCCTTTTCTGATTGGAGGTGGACGTGGCGCTCGGCGTGGCCCCGTGTGACGTGACCGAGTACCAGCCGGAGGACAGCAACCTCTGCTGCCGGCTCTGCCCCGCTGGTGAGTCCCAGAGAACCTTCCGGGGCCTGTGGGGCTGCCCGGGGTGGGGGGATCCCCGCTGGCTGGCGTGGGCGGACCTCTCCTGGGCAGCCGCCCACCCGCCCCATCCACGCCCCGGGGACTCCCGTGAACCGGGCTGTGGGCTTGTTTTGGTGGGGGGGGCAGAGGTGGGGGTGCGTCCCCAGGCTGGACGCTCCTGTCTGCCCTCCTGCCGGGGTGACTGTGGACACCTGAGGAAGGGAAGTCCTACCAGGGCCGGGCCTGCACCGTCCTCACGCACGACACGTCCGTGGAGCCTTAGTGACCCTCGTGAGGATGCTGTCAATTAGCCCCACAAGGCAGATGGCGGGCCTCAGGCTCCGAGTGCCTGCTGTGTCCTCGCCCCGGCCCACCTCACCTCTTGCCCAGTCACCGCCACGGCAGCCGGGCCTCCTTTGTGGGGAACCCGGTCAGCCCGCCGCCCCCACGCACACAGACAGATGTGCCCGCGTTGGCATCCACGGTGTCTTTGGGGGGCCTCCACACGCGTCCACCGTCTCCATCTGTAACCACCCCCCCCCCCCCCAACTTGTGCCTCCTTTGCTCCGGGACCCTCGGCCGTTGTAGGGCTCCTGTTTCAGGGACCAAACATCCACACCTGGGCCGTTCACACCTGTATATCCCACACACACCTGTGCGTCCACAGCTGCGTGCACGTGTCCCCACACACGCACACGGCTCAGCTGGGAACAGGTTGCACACAGCCGGCCCAGCTGGAAACCTGGTGAACTCAGCCTGGTGGCAGAGTGAGGGCTGTGGCCCCCTCCTCCCAGGGAGGTGTGATTTGACTCCGCTACGGCCTTTGCACGAGGCAAGCGCTAGACCAGGGGGCTCCTCTGGGACTGGTCAGAGCCCTCGGTCTCTAGACCGCCAGTGCTCCCTGTAAATCAGCCCGGGGTCCCCGGGGCGCTAGGGGCAGGCACACGGGCGTTGTCAGGCTCTCGGGCCACCTCCAGCGTGTGTGGTCGAAGCCCTCCGCTCGCGTGGGCCGGGAGTCGCCGGCGAAAGCCGAGCGGCGCCAGGTCCCCGGCTTCTCAGACGCAGGTGGCCAAGTGTCCATTCAGAACCTTCCAAGGAGGTGTGGTTGGTGAGGGCTGGTCCTCCTCGAGGGGAGGCCTCGGGGGCTGGGTTGGGTCTGCTGCGAACCCCCTCCTCACCTCCGCGACTTCCCTTTCACACAGGCCAGTACGTCTTCAAACCGTGCAGGGCGAACCATACCGCCGGCGAGTGCCGCGTCTGTGAAACCGGCACCTTCCTCGCCTTCCCTAATGGCGAGCCTACTTGCCAGAGGTGCATCCAGTGCCGGAAGGGTAAGTGGGCACAGTGGGGTCTTGGCCTTTCAACTCGGCCTCTGGGCCTCGCCCCGAGGGAATTACTACAGGTGAACACGTATTTTTATCGGGACAGGGTGTGTGTGTGTGTGTGTGTGTGTGTGGTTAAGGAATCTCCATCCACAGGGCAGCAGGATTTTAGAGGTGCTGTATACGAGAACTATCTACAAGACTTTGTCTGAATTTCAATATATCAGCAACGGATTATTTTAAAAGATGTAATTTTTTTAAAAGGTAACCATTTGCATCAGCAAAGACAAAGAAAATAAGATCCTTTGAGGTAAGTCTAGCAAAGGACGTATAACACGTTTACCAGAACAAACAACAGTTTGGAAAATCTAAACATACAGAGAAATACAAGACTATGGGAGGACCCCACGTTTTAAAGACACGTCGGTTCTCCGTGAAACGGTTCTCAGATTTGCTGTGTTCGCAGTGAAACTCCCAGCAGCACGTAGCAACTCCTCACGCGTGCCGTATATTTTAAATATACGGTTTTTTATTTACAAAAAACAAAACAAAACAAAACCCTCACGAGGGTTTTCGTGGAACTCGATGAGCGGACAATCGCCGAAACCCTCCGGCAGAGGGCAGGGCGCAGCGGGCTCTCCCGCGTGGTCGTATTTCGAGGCGACGGAGACAGCGTGATTTGCACAAAGGGGAAGACGGCCCCGTGGATGTGGAAAGTGGCCTGTGGCACCGCGACCGACCCGTCCACGGGGGGAAGGGCGGAATTGCAAACGACGCTGGCCTGGACCGCGGGCTGTCCTTCGGTGCGGGACGGGAAGCTTCCGCTGCCCCCACGAGTGGTCCCTCCCACCTCACGGTCCACAGGTGAAAAGTACTTCTTTGAGAGGAGGACGTGAGGAGCACTTCGGACTTCCAGGCAGCGACAGAACGTTTTACGGGATTTCTGAAAACCCTACACCATAACGTCGAGGCGGGTACACGTGGCGGCAGTCGAACGACCCAGCTCCCGTTTTGTCGCGAGGCACGAGAGTTAAGCCGCGAAGGGGCAGAACCTGTTGGTGACACAGCCCACGCATAATTCACACCTGGAGCAAATCAGTCGTACAGTTTGGAAAAACGCTTCGAGTGGAGACAGACAGACAGACAGACAGACGTGGTGAAGGAGATGGGGCACGGAGCCCCGGCAACCATCGCGAAAAGCGCCGGCGTGGAGGGACGGACGGACGTGCTGTCTTCTGGCAGCCGGACGGAGCGTCGCTGCGGATGCCCAGCATTCGCGGGGACCGAGAACAGCGAGCGAGCGCTCCGTCCCCACGGGAGAAGCAGGGTCCGCACACCCCGCACACAGTTGGGGCTGCCCACCCGCCCCGCGTCCCGATCCAGACCTGGACAGGCTCTTGCCCGTGTGTGCTGGGTCGTGGGGAGGGGTTCGCAGTCGCGTAAAGCCAGAAGCAACCCGAGCATCCTCTGACCGAGAAGCGGGTGCACGCGGGAGGAAGCCGCGGAAGCCGGCCCGGCGCGTGCACGGCGGGATCCCGCCTGCGTCGTGTCTTGCCAAACCCGTCTGGGTTTTGGAAGCGTGGGAGCGGAGTGACGCCGTGGAGGGACCGGACCCGGGTGCGGGTCTGGACGTGGCGTTGAGCTGCGAGTGTGGTCGTGTTTCATCGTCATCTGTATCTCGAGTACGGTTCTTTGACATCCAGCGCGGCGGAAGGCTCTGGAAGGGTGGTCGTCAGCGTGGCCGCCGTGGTTCTCGCTGGCCGGCGGAGGGGGCCCTGTGTCTATGCCGTTCTCGCCCCGAGGTTTTGCTCGTGTGGGACACGTGGTGGTGGTGTGCTTTTGTGGGGCGGACGAGGTGAGGGGCACTGCGGGCTCTCTCTGAGGAGCTGGCCCCGGCCCCTCGGCCCAGGCTGCAGGGGTGAGGGCCGGCTGTTAGCTCCTTTCCGCCCCTGCGTAGTCGGGAGGCTGAGGACGGTTCGGCGCCCTTGACCAAGGTTCTGGGCGCGGCCCGGTGTGGGCAGGGACTTTCCCGTCCGCCCCTGCTGACCCGCGACCCTCTCCCGCCAGGAGACCAGGAGGTGGTGGCCAAGTGCTCCCCCACCAGCGACCGGCAGTGTCAGTGCAGAAAGGGGAGTTTCTACTGCAACTCTGTGGACTGCGTGGAGAACTGCCTCCGGTGTACAAGGTCCTGGGGGCACAGGCGTGGGCCCCTCCTGTCCTCCCAGTAGTACAGACCCCAGGCTCCCGGTGGTGGTGGAGACAGTCCAAACCCACAGGCAGTGAGGACTCCGTGAGGGGTGAGGGGGGTAGAGGGCGTGGGAGGGGACCAGGCTCTCAAGCAGAGGCCTGGCGAGGAGGGTAGGGAGCCATAGAGGGTTCTGGGGGAAGAGCAGTCCAGGCAGACAGAACGGTAGGGCCGCGCCCTGCGGCAGCGCGGGACGGCCGCTGTCCCCGTGGGGGTCCTGTGGCCCCTGTGGGCGTCCTGTGCCTGTGGTAACAAAGCGCCACAGCTGGGCAGCTTCGAGAAAACCAACAGAAGTGTGTTCTCTCCCAGCTGTGTTCACCAGGCGCCTGAAACCCAGGTGTGAGCAGGGCCGTGCTCCCTCCGCAGGCTCTAGGGGAGGACCCTGGCTCGCCTCTTCCAGCCTCTGACGCTGTGGGCGCTCCGTGATGCTCCTTCGCTTACCTTCCGTCTGCTTCTGTCTCTGCGAGGTCACCTCTCGCGTTTGTGTCTCGGTATCTGCACACGGCCTCTCTCTGTCCCAGTCCGAGTTCCCTCCTCCAGGGACACCGGTCCTTGATTTAGGCCCACTGCAGTCTGGCACGGCCTCACTGTGAAGTGCTTCTGTCTGCAAAGACCCTGTGTCCACATAAGGTCAACTTCTGGGGTTCTGGGTGGGCGCGGGTTTGGGGAGGGCCTTGTGGGGAGACCTGTACGGTGGCAAAGCCGTTTAAAACAGCTCCGGTTTCTGAGGCACATTGTGAACTGATACGACTCAGGTTCCTGCACCTGGCGAGTCCAAAGTCCAAAGTACTGCTTTCAGGTCTGGTGTGATCCAGGCTCTGGCTTCTCTGGGCTTGCTTGCTTGTCCCCTTCTCCACGTGCTTCCTCTTTGGCCTAACTTCTCTCTCGATGGGCATGGGGCTCCAGCTGCAGTAGGGCCAGTGCTCCTAGCCACACACAGCTCTGTCCAGGAACAGAGAGGGAGGCTCTTCAGCATAGGACGCTCTTATTCTCCATGAGCCAGTTTGGGCCAGAGAGCCCGGGAGATGCCAGGCAGTGTTTGCCTGAAGGCTGGCGGGCCGTCGTGGGAGCTGTGGGTGGTGGGAAGGACGTTGTGTGCCGCGCCCAGGCAGGGAGGAGTAACGCTCCGGGTTTCTTCACCCTTCAGATGTCCTGGCGTTGTCCTGTCACCTTGCAATGTTACCAGCAACACGGTTTGTGCCACAGAAACTGATCCAGGGCGTCCAGGTAAGGAACTGAGCTCATCTATCTCTTTTTTTTTTTAATGTTTAATATTTGAGATAGAGACACAGAGCGTGAGCGGGAGAGGGTCAGAGAGAGAGAGGGAGACACAGAATGCGAAGCGGGCTCCAGGCTCCGAGCTGTCCGCACAGAGCCCGACGCGGGGCTCGAACCCACGAACCGTGAGATCGTGACCCGAGCCGAAGTCGGCCGCTTAACCGACTGAGACCCCCGGGTGCCCCCTGAGGTCATGTCTTGAATCCAGGTCAGCAGACCTTTCCCATAAAGGTAAAAAGCGTAGGTTTTGCAGGCCCTGCGGTCTCTCTTGTCACTCCTCAACCCTCCCTGCCACTGAAGCAAAAGCCCGAGACGGTAAGTACACAGATGGGCTCGGCTGGGTGCCATCAAAAACGTACTTGCAGAAAAGCGTACTTGTAGTGGGCTGGGTTCCCGCGGGCCACCGCTCATAGACCTCCGTCTTGAGTAAACAGCAAGCATCCTTGGTGACAAGCTGTGACTTGCCCCCGCCTTGCGCCCTCTTGTGCTAAGGGCCTGTGCGAGACATGCCTGCTTCATACTGAGTCGCAGGCAGGTTTGTTTCTCACTTTTGGTAATCATAGCTGACCCCTGAACAGCACGGGGTGAGGGGCGCCGATGCCCCACGCGGTCAGATCCACATAGAACTTTCGATCCCCCCGACAGCCTAACTACGAACAGTGCGCTGTTGACCAGAAGCCTTAGCAGTGACGCGAACGGTCGATTGACCCCTGTTTTGTGTGTTTTGTCTGTACCGTGTGCTGTGTTTTTACAATAGAGTAAACTGGAGGGGAGAAAAGGGCGTTAAGTGAATGAAGGGAAAATACGTTTACGGCGCCCTACTGCTTGTAGAAACGATCCACACGTAAGCGGGCCCTCGCGGTTGAAACCCATGTTCAAGGGTCAACTGTGTTTGTAAATGTTGGTAATTACAAAGTTAGGGTAGGATTCCTTTTTATTCACGCTGAGGGGTCTCCCGAGGGACGGGCTCTTCCTTGAACGAGGTCCCTTTATTGTGCCCCGTGTGCGAGAGCTCTGCTCACCTTGAGATTCTCATGGGACCTGCCAGAAGCTGTACTCTTTTCCTGTTCTGATTGTGTCCTGTGATGAGCCTGGGATCGGTGTTCCGCATGCCGTGGGGTAAGGGGGTCAGGCTTCGATGTGTTTTCCCACACGCACACACGAATGACCCAGGACCGTGTTTGGAAAAGACAGTCCCTCCCACCTGCCCTGGGGTCCCTGGGTGGTGAAGGCAGTTCCTCCTGTTCGGTTTGGGGCCACACCCACCCGCAGGCCTTGCCGGCAGAGGCCCGGGGCCCCCAGTCCTTCTCCGCACGGTCTTTGGTGTGTCAGTTCACACTGCGGAATCGGCTTGTTGATTTCCACGGAAGATTTTGATCACGTAATGTGCACTTTGAAAGGATATTTTAACACCGGGAAAAATTGGGAAGGGCCTCATCTGAGAATAAGGAACATCTCTGAGTCAAACAGCAGCACCATGCGGAAGTTGTGCCCCATCGTCTGTCCTTCCCAGCACCGGCTGCTGACGCCAATGACGTGCGGGTGGCTGCCGGTCCAGGGCTCAGATGGGTGCGCCCTGCCCCCCCCCCCCCCCCCCGCCCCCCGCCGTGTCTTTGTGTCCACGAGTGCTGTCGGTGCTGTGGTCTCACCAGGGTGACACCAGGACACCCAAGTGGTCATGCCAGATGTCTCCCCAGGGTGGACCTGCCCTGTCCCTCCGGCCACCGTGGGTGGGCCTTGCTCCAGTCAGGACGGGCCGTCCCCTGCCTCCTGCTGCCGGCTGTGACCGCTCACACCGGAGCCCCGGCCTGGGTACCAGAACCCCTAGCCGCCCCCCTGGCCCTGTACGCCTCCTGCTGCTTCCGGCCCCCTGCGTGGGGCCCCAGGTCCCCCGAGCCTGGGGTCCTCGTCCGTGACACAGGAGGCGCGAGCCTCTCCTGTCTCCCACTGGGGACATTCGAGATGATGATCTGTGGGAGAGGGCTCGGGGCCTTTCTGTAGCACGTGGCTTGAATGAGGAGGGTGTGCCTGACCCTGCTACAGCGTCTGTTTTGTCTCCTTCCAGAAAACAAACGTGGGTCTGAGTTCCTCGTGCCGTGGGTGACCGTGAGCGTCATTCTTGCCGTGGCCGTCGTCGTCGGTGTTTATTGGTATAAGAAGAAAGGTGAGTTAGTGTCAGTCAGTCCTGGAGAAGCCAGCTCAGCAGGAGCTCAGAAGTGGACACTTGGGGTTAAGCGGTCCCTGACGGGGACTTTTTCACTTATTTAAAAAAAATCTTATTTGTTTTTAGTGTTTGTTTTTGCGAGAGACACAGCATGAGTGGGGGAGGGGCAGAGAGGGAGACACAGAATCCGAAGCGGGCTCCAGGCTCCCAGCTGTCCGCACAGAGCCCGACGCGGGGCTCGAACCCTCAAACCGTGAGATCATGACCTGAGCTGAAGTCGGACGCTTAACCGACAGAGCCCCCCCCAGGCGCCCCGGGGACTTGTCCATTGGGAGCACGGCTGTGCTCATCTTCTCACTCGCGCTCTTGAGCTCCGGGCTGTGGCACGGGGGCCCTGCCGCCTGCTCCCTGGCACACGGGTCTTAAGGCCAGGGTCTCAGGTCCACCGGCTGGGGATGCCGTGTCTGGGGTGCTGTCGGCCAAGAAGCAGGGCGAGGCGGGTGCTGTGTCGGCAGGGGGCTCCTGGGGTGGGTGGGCGGCGGTGCCCGGGTGCTGGCAAAGCCCCCCAGGTGGCGCTCACCTCCTGTGTCCTTCCCAGGTGTGCGGGTCTCCTACCAGCCGATCGTCAGATTGTTGAAGGGTAAGTGTGCTTTCTTGCCAGTTCAAGGCGCTTCCTTTCCTCACGGAAGTCATTGTCCCCGCTGATACCAACCGTGGTCATTTCTCTTCTCTTTGGTCTTCAGGAAGGTCGGACGGGCCAGGCGTCTTTGTGAGTACTGCCCTGGGGTTTGCCTGATGGTAGCTGCTGGCCTTGGTGGCCGCAGAGTCCCAGAAGATGCCCGGGGCGGGGGCGGGGGCGGGGGTGGGGGCAGGCGGCAGCCCCTTCCTCGGCTGTGTCTGCTGCACCTTGTGTGGGGGCGTCCGCACGCGCCTCAGCGGACAGAGCCCCGGAATGTGCTGGTCGGGACCAGAGTGGAAAACGAGGCACGGAGGGGCAGAGGGGTTCTGCGTGTGGGTCCCAGGGCTGCCGAAGCAGGTCACGACGCATCACGGAGCTCGTTGCTTGCGTGTCTGCGGCCCCTCTGTGGGGCTGGCTCTTTCCAATGCCCTCGGGGGGTGGGGGGCCCCTCCCTGCATCTTTGGGGGAGGCCGGCGGCCGGGAACCCTGGTTGCTGGGCGCTTAGAGGCATCCGTCTTTCTCTGCTTGCTCCCCACCTGTCTGTGCATCTCAGAGCCGGTCTCCTCTTGGGGACACTCCGCCCCGGGTTACGGCTCACGCTAATCCAGTGTCTACCCCCCCTGCAGTTAGGTCCCATTTGCGGGCACCAGGGGGTTAGAGCGTAGGCACACAGGTGCATCTCGGAGACGCTGCGGGTTCGGTTCCAGACCGCTGCCGTGTAGCAAGTGCACGGGAAAGCCAGTCTTCCTAGCACGTAGGAAAGTTCTGCGTGTCCCGTAGTGCGGTCTCTTCAGTGCGTGATAGCCTCGTCTACGCAAACCGTGCACGCCTCACTTAAACATTTTATCGTGAGTGCCAACCACCCTCTGAGGTCCGGGTGAGCTGTCCTCACGGATCGCAGGTCACCAGATACGGTGATGACGACACAGGTTGAAATACGGCGAGAATTACCAGAGACACGAAGTCAGCCAACGGGGTCGGGAAAATGGCGCCCACAGATGTGCTCAAGGCAGGGTCGCCACGAGCCCTCATCTGTGAAGAATCGTACTTGGCAGGGAGCCTGGGGGGCCCAGTCAGTTAAGCATCCCGCTCTGGAATTCGGCTCAGGTCACGATCTCGCGGTTCATGAGATGGAGCCCCGCATCGGCTCTGTGCTGACAGCGTGGAGCCTGCCTGAGATTCATTCGTTCGTGTTCTCTCTCTCTCTCTCTCTGTCCCTCCTCCACCTACACACGCTCTCTCAAAAAAAAAAAACATACCTGCAAAGTGCAATAAAATGACCTACGCCTATGTCTTGGGGCGGGGGCCACTTTCCACCCACCACAGGCTTGGGTTGGGGGTCTCGGGACCCCTCCCAAGCAGCCGGTGGCAGAACAGGGAGCTCACCCCATGCGGTGTTCTCGAAAACTGCACATTTCCCGCGTAATCGTCAGGCAGTTGACGCCCCCCCCCACCCCCGCCCCGGGTAGTGGCTTGGGAAGCCCCTGTGCAGCAGGCTTCTGTGACCAAGAGAAACGACTTTGCCCTTCAGCCACTGAGAAGCAACTCGCAGCTCGAGACGGTG
Source organism: Panthera leo (assembly GCF_018350215.1). Lineage (NCBI taxonomy): Eukaryota > Metazoa > Chordata > Mammalia > Carnivora > Felidae > Panthera > Panthera leo. The sequence continues at coordinate 112,957,696 of NC_056688.1, forward strand.
CGACCCGAGGCGCCCCCGGCCCCCGGCACAGAAACCCAGCCTGCGGAGGAGGAGAGCCTGGCCTTGATGCCCGAGGCCAGGCCCCACCCGGGGCCCTCAGGGGAGTCCGAGGAAAGCCCTGAGCTGCAGGCCTTGGTGGTCGGAGGAAGCCCGGTGGTCCAGGAGCAGACGTTAGAAGCCTCTGCTCCTGCCGCTCCGGAGCCCCAGGACGGGACCCAGGCGTTCCCTTCGCTCAAGAGTCTAGAGGAGGTGAGTGAAGTGTCTGCGTGGGTCCCGGTGATGACGCAGCCCGTGCGTAGCGGGCATTCGCGTGCGCGGAGCTCCGCGTTAAGTGCTAATGTGCGAGCTTTTCGCAGCCGTTTTGTAGGAGTGCCCTGGGGCGGCTTAAACAGCACACCCTGCCGTCTCAGTCCAAGAACAGGCCGTCGCGGGGCTGCTTCCTGCTGAGGCTGCGAGGGATGGTCTGGTCCAGGCCTCCCCCCGGCTGCCGCTGGTGTCTGGCCGCCTTCGGGGCTCCTTGGCTTGGAGTGGCATCGCCCCGACCTCTGCCTGCACTCTCAGGGCCGCGTCTCCCTGTGTACGAGTCCGCGTCCAACGCGCCCCTTTTCCTGAGGACGGGGGGCGCCTTGGAATAGGGCCCACCCCAGTAACCCTCTCGTAAGCTTACTGCGGGCAACGATCCCGGTCCCAAACACGGTCAGTGTTTACGGGTTTGGGCCTCAGTGTTTGCGGGGGGGCAGGGGGTGCGGCACAGGTCAGCCCCTAACGATCCCCAACCCGACCTGCTGTCCGGAGGGACCGTGGCACGGAGGTGGGTGCCGAGGCTCCGAGAGTGTCCTTGTCCGGGTACCGCGCTTGTGGTGTGGCAGGAAGGAGGAGGCCCGGCCCGTTGGTGTCGCACACCAGGGCCTCCCGAGCGCGCGCGCCTCTCGTTCCGCGCGGCGGACCTCGGCCGAGCACCGCCCGTGTGCCAGCCGTGCCGTCCGGGTCGCGGGACCATGGGAGAGAGGGGCGGGCCTCGTCCGGTGCGCTCCCCCTCGGAGGACGGCAGCAGCCCCCATCCTCTGTTGCGGGGATGTGCGGGCCCGTCTGGAGTTGGTGACACCCGAATAGGGTTTGGCAAGCTGGGCAGATACCTGCCGAGTGGCACTAGTGGAGGGGGACTGTTCAGGAAGAGGGGGGGCCAGAGCCAGCACTTGGGGCCTGACCGGGGTCTGTTTCTGAATCCTCAAGGAGCTGCGGGACGAGGTCCCAGGGAGGAGATCACGGGACCCTGGGCGGCTGTGGTGGGGGTGCAGGGAGGTCAGGAACTCTGCTTTGGAGCCTGGGTTCCTGGGTCGAGTGCCGTTAGGCGTCATTCCAGGGACACGGTCTATGACTCCAGATTCTCCAAGAGTTCTGAGGGGAGTCAGGTACAGAAGTGAGGACCCTCGTGCGTCTCGGCGGGAGGCCCGGGGGGTCGCTCTCGGGCGGACACCTGTGCGGTGCTCGCACACACTGGCATCGCCCGCGACTAGGAAACTGCATTTACGAGTGTCCTCCCTGTTAGTATTATCTGGGCCAGGACAGGATCCCCCCCCCCCCCCCCCCCCCGGTGACATAGTTCAGCTGTCACCTGCCCACCCGAGCAGGGGTCTCCGTGCCACAGCGGCAACACCGTGCTGTCCCTCGGCCCGGGGCATGGCGTGTCCCGGGACCACTGGCCGGGAGACACGAGTGGGCTGTGAGCTCTTTGCCCCCGTCGGGAGCTCCCTCAAGGCCACCTCACGTTCGCAGAGCCACACCTGCCCCCACCCTGCTGCTCCCTCCCACCACATCGTGCTTCTGTTTCAGACACGGGTTTCTTGCTCTGGGTCAATTTTATTTCTTTCTCTTCGCAGCGATACAAAAAGGAATATTTTGTCAAGGATAACTCCAAAGAAGGTACGTGATCTGAATTCTCACTTACAGTGAGTGACCGGGCTTCACCTTGTTTCCGGGAACCCCTGCCTGCATGAAGCGGTGGGACCTTCTGTCAGCTCGACCCATGCTTTTTCACTGCCACTAATGGCATTAGGGGAAACAGCATTTGCCCAACATGAGTTTTGCGGGGTTCATCAGGCTTTGATCTTATGACCCATTCGTGTGTTTAAGAAACACTAACGGGCAGCAGGAATGCTTTCTACGCTCCTGGATGGGTAGGGCCCCCCCCGGCTAGGAGACATGCTGCACGTCGGGTGCTTTTGTATCCCCTCCACTAACGGTTCTGCAAGATCGCCCCAGCACACGGGTTTAAAAACATGACAGTCTGAAACTCGGGCTACAGAAGTCGCCCCAGGCCTCAGACCCTAACCATGGTCCCCAGCTGACACCAGAAGGCCTTCCTGTCCTGACCGTCTTATAGCCTTTCTCTGGGGGTCAAGGGAGAGAAGGCAGGTGGACTACAGCAGACTGCGTTCTCCGACAGCTTCCTGCTTGCCCCCACCCTCGGCTCCTCCCGGGCTCGGGCTCGGGCTCAAGGGCTCGAGGAACGAGCTGCAGGCAGGGCGCCTGCGGGGCAAGAGCTGTGGCAGAGGTGGCCCAGCCTCCGCCGTCTCCCAGCCCCTGGGCCTGATCACTTCCGGGAGATCCCTGGGGTCGTACAACAAGACCTCCCATGTCCTAGGTGTGGTGCGCTGGCCGGGTGCCCGGCCCCGGGGCAATGGGACGGTGGGGTCACCCGTGACCTTACTCCCGGGGCCCAGCGACAGCAGGTGCCACGTGGTCATCCCAGGAATGTAACCGTCTTCCTTTCTGGCTTTGTCTCTTGCAGCTACCGCGACCATCCATTATGAGTTTGTAAAGAGCAGCATGGGAAACGACTGGAAGATGTTCATGAGGCTAATTGGTCTGGATGAGACGGACATTGACTCTTGCGAATGCGAGAATCCAGGCAATTTGATGGAGCAGCGTCACAGGATGCTCTTTACGTGGCGAAAGAAGCTGGGAAAGGAAGCTTCTGTTTTTAAACTCCTGGCTGCCCTCCATAAACTGGGGCTTCAAATGTATTTGCAAAACATTATAAACAACTTAGTTGCCGAAGGTATTTTAGGCAGGCATGTAGGGACCTCCGACTAAAGTGAAGTTTTGGCGTTGGATTGTGCCTTCAAGCAGGACTTCAAATGGACTGGACGTGATCTTCTTGCCCAGGTCTATCCTATTAGGAATTGTTTGAGTCCCAGGTGAAGTTGTGTGCGTTCTCTGAATTGATTTCTACGGAACATTTCCATCAGGGAGGTCAGTTTTACGTGCCAGTCGAGAGTGTTTCCCTGCAAGGGACAGGGAGCTTCAGACACTGCCTGTGGGGACGTCCTGCGGGGACTGGGGATTCTAGCAAGTTGTGGACTCTTGCCAGAGGGATCCACTTACTGTGTCGAGTTGATTCGCATTCCTCAGCCCTCCTCTGGGTTCTGAGGCCAGGAGAGTTTGACTATTTTTCTGCCATGGCCTGCACCGGTCCGAGTCACTGCGATGTCCCCAGGACCTAGAACCGGGTGCCATTGTGACTGAGTGCTCTGTGAGTGTGAACAGCTCAGTGACCAGGAACCTGTACCCGGCAGCTGCATGAGACCATCTCAGGGCTTCAGCCGGAGGCCTAGACCCCGGCCTGCTTTTTAAAAAAATTTTTAAGGGGTGCCTGGGTGGCTCAGTCGGTTGAGCGTCCAACTTCGGCCGGCTCAGGTCACGATCTCACGGTTCGTGGGTTCGAGCCCCACGTCGGGCTCTGTGCTGACAGCTCGGAGCCTGGAACCCGCTTCTGATTTCTGTGTCTCCCCCTCTCTCTGCCCCTCCTCTGCTCACGCTCTGTCTCTCAAAAACAAATGTTAAAGAATTTTTTTTTTTTAACGTTTGTTTATTTTCAGAGAGAGCGAATGACTCCATGTTTCTAAGCTAATCCGTGCTTAGATTGGGCAGGTTGAAAGGAGGTTACATATTGTTTTTAACTCTATTTCGTAAAAAACTTTTTAATTCTATTTCGTAAAAAACTCGTATTTCGTAAAAAAAAAAAAAAAAAAAGACCACTCAGAGGCCTGAATTCTTCAGACTCTGTCTCCCTCTTTCTCTGCCCCTCACCCATTCATGCGCTCTCTCTCTCACTCTCTCTCTCAAAAATAAGCCTGAAAAAAAAATTTTTGTGAAGTTACTGATATCAACATTTTGTTCTTTATTTTTACCTAATAAAATTTCTGTCTTAAGGAGCATTTCCTTTTATTTCTGGTGGGTACACAATCTTGGGTGTGATATCTTTAGCAGGGGAAGGCATGCACAGGGGAAGGAACGGACCCCAAGGATGTGATTTGCCAGAGGGAGGGGCTCTGGGAATGTCAGTGGCCTCAGAATGGGTTCTCCACCCTGCCCTCCTCAGTCGCCCCAAACCTCGACAGATTAGCCTGCACACTTCCAGCACCAAGCCCTTCGACTTCCAGTTCCTCATTAAATGCTGCTACAGCCACCCAGTTCAGGAGCTGAGGTGTCCTCTCAGAGGTGGGATGCCACCAAGTCTCTCGTTGACCCTCCCTCCCACACCCCAGTGTCTGCTGCTTCCTGTGGCTCTCCCAGGCTTGTCTACTCACCCTACCAATCCAGGCCACCATTCGCTCTCCTACAGACTGTTGAAAGGCCTCGGGCGTTGCTTTCCTCTGGCTCTCCGGGGTTCATTCCACTAGCACCTGGCAATCGAATGACAGTCCTCAAGCACAAATACAGTCATGCCTTGTCCTGTCTAAACCCTTCAGGGATCAGTGCCCTTCTTGACCTTGCTTACAAGATGCTTCAAAAAGGTCCGAGCTATGGCCTATGCCTGGAGCCCCGCCTCTTGCCAGGGCTGCTCCAGCACCTTCTGTGCTAAGGCTCAAGTTACCAGGGGCTGTGCTTTCTGCTGGGTTCTTTTGCAGGACAGTACCCTCTACCTGGAAGGCACTTCCCACCCATCCCGAATCCCATCTTCTAAGCTTCCTTCGAACTAGTCCTCCATCCAGGCCGGCACATTCCTGTCTCGGGGAGGCGGGATAGGGGTGGGGGGGGGGGGGGCAAGGGCCTGTCCCCACACCACTGGGTACAATGCCAACTTAAACAGGCATGCATGAGATCTGTCTTTGATGCCCGTCTCCCGAGGCGGGACTGCAACATTCCTCCCTGACACCCCAACCCCAACCCCACACACACCTCCACCAAGCCCCGCGCCCGGGCTGGCCCCGGGCCTCGTCATGGGCCCGGACACGGAACGGGTAGCTCCGGGGATGCCCAAGGAGGAAGGACGTCCGCGGCGCTGTAACAACTACAACTCCCAGCATGCCCTGAGCCGGCGGCGTCCCGGGTCCGCGGCGGTTGCCTAGCGACCGGGCGTGTCCCGGAAGGTTGGCCGGAAGCTGGGCGGGACTTCCGGGGCGGTGGTTGCATCAGATTCTGGGAAGCCGGCGCCGCGGCTGCTGGTTTGTAATTCCTACGATGTCAGGTTCCTCTGGGGAGCAGGGTGAGTGCGCGCGGGGAGGCAAGCGGGGCGACCCCGGGCCTGAGGGGGCGGCGGGTGTCCGGGGCGGGCGGGGGGCGACCCCGGGCCTGAGGGCGGCGGGTTTCCGGGGTGTGCAGGCTGGGGGCGACCGCGGGCCGGAGCGAGGCGGGTCCCCGGGGAGGGCAAGCGGGGGGCGACCGCGGGCCCGAGGGAGGCTGGTCCCCGGGGAGGGCAGGCGGGACGACCCCCGGCCTGGGCCTGCGCTGTCCGCACTTCGCTGGGACCCGACTTGGCTCCTGACGGCGCCGCGGCCACCCCCTCCTCAGCCTCAGTCTCCTCGGGTTGTGCCCGGGACGACCTCGCCCCCTCCAGCCCCAGCTGTGCTCCGGGGACAGGCAGAGCCCGAGGGTTGTTGCGATTTGCGCCCAGCCGGCCAGCAACCCGGGGGTGGGCGGAAGACGCCGGGGGTACGCGGCCCCACACATGAAAGGCTTGGGGTTTCACGAAGCCTTTCATCTGCGGCTCCGCAAACAGTGGTCATTGGGATCTGCGTGGTCGGAGCGTTATTGCCGCACTTTATTGCCGCCGCGGAGGTTCAGGGAGCAGCCTTGGCTCTGCCCACCCGGGTCACCGATGCCACCAGCGGGTGGACAAGGGAGTCCACAGGCAGACCTCCGCAGAGCACTGGATCTTCTCCCACCGTCCGGCTCGCAAGGCTGTAGCCGCTGGCAAGACCAGAGACTGTCACCAGGATTCCTAAGTCTGGAGCAAACTTCCCTCGGGAAGTTCTTATGCTCTTGGCTGGTGACGATTACATGCCAGTCTGCCGGCCTGCCCCCAGTGTAGGCTGGTCAAGGCTTTCCTGGCCCCCAGTCCTCCTCTTTGCTCCTGAGGTCTCTGGGGCTCAAAGTGGGGAAACCCAGCGATGTGAGAGGCACCCATGTGCCGGGGCTGCTGTCCCACACAAGTGCCCACAGACCAGGCACGCTGGATGTCACCCAACAGGTGTGCCTGGATTCCAGCACTGCCCCCACCTGCCTTGCCGCCAGACAGCCCTCGGACAGGTGTCCACCCAGACTCCCGTTAAAACAGCATCGTGCTTCCCAGCCCTGACCGCAGAGCCGGTCCGGCTGGGCTGGGGTCCCAGCTGTGCCCCTTTCTCGCAGCACAGAGGGGTGACGCGTACGGCCTCAGGATGCAGGCCCCTAAAGGAGTCATTACTAGCGACGGATTTAGAACAGCGCCTGGCACGGGATAGGTGCTGTGTGTCTGGGTTGAGACTAGAGCTGCTGTCTTGCCTTCTGTTGTTTTGTCTTTTTTCTTTTTTTTAAGTTTATTTTTGAGAGGTGGGGGAGGGGCAGAGAGAGAGAGAGAGAGCGAGAGAGCGAGAGAGAGTCCCCAAGCACACGGGGCTGGATCTCATAAACCACGCGGGACTCCGTCTTACAAGCCATGGGGATCATGACCTGAGCTGAAATCAAGAGTCAGGTGCTTAACCGACTGAGCCCCTCAGGCGCCCCCTTTACTCTTTTTTTTTTTTTTTTTTTTTTAATGAAAGTGTGGTTTTGGTTCATTGGTTTTTTCCTTTAATTGCTTTAGAATTTGAGGGTTTTGGAGCCTTGATAGGAGTTGGCCTCGGTAGGATGTCTGGACCACTGATAGATTTTTGTAGTCTTGTGCCTTGGGACCACATGTCCCAGCCAGGGGTTGGCCCCAGGGCACAGCTCACCTGTACTTCCTTTACTGCCGCCCCCCCCCCCCACCTGTTCCCCAGGCTTCCCTCAAAGACAACACCCTAAGACCACCCTCTGAGGAGACTGGAGGTAAAATGAAACTGGAAAGGGCTTTATATTAGGTGCCAGAGTTGTAGATGTGCTTGGTTTCCAGTTCCCGAAAGGTTTTTGTTCTGAAGGTTAGAGTCGTCAAAAGTGACCATCTTCCCAGACTTGAAAGAGACCCTCATTTAGAATATTCTTCCCATTTCAGATTGTCTTCCCTAAGGTGGTTCAGGACATCTGTTTGGTCCCCTATGATGACATTGGGTTTACGGCCTCTCCCTTGTGTTTTGAAGGCGCGCACCCCTCCCAGGTTCCGGTGACTCTTCTGAGGACCCCTGGGGGGTGACTCTTCTCTGAGGACCCCTGGGGGCACTCAGCTCCTCTCAGAGGCCTCGCCCTGCAGACTCACAGCCTCTGGTGGCTCTGCATGAGGTCCAACTTGCTGTTCCGTTTTTGATGCAGTGCAAAGGGTCCTCGCGATAATCACGTAGGTAGCGTTGTTCTCGGCCTGCACGCCTTCCGGGCCCTGGTCTGCATGCACCCGTCCCGGCCTTTGGTCCTCAGAGCGACTCTGGGGTAGATGCTGCGCTTCTCTTCCTGGACCGGCGAGAGTCCTGAAGCTCCGAGGAGTGAAGTGATTTGTCCAGGGTCACACAGCCAGAGGCAGAGCCAGGCTTCTGTGGTCTATCTCAGACCACAGTGGGGATCTTAACCACGATCCCGTGCTGCCTTTGATGATAATCTGTCCGATTCCATTCAGAATAACAGCGAGGGTCCTAATTCCAGAGCGTGTCGGGACAGATAAGATCAAGGCAACGTGCTGCTGGGTTTCCCAAGGAAAAACGGAACGTGTGTATTCATAGATTGCAACTATTAGCTCAGTTGTGAACTCACATTTCCCGGTATTTACTTTTTTAAAGTTGTAAGAGAGGTGCCCGTGGGGTAGAAACTAAGCCATTTCCGGTGTCCCGGCACCCGCTTACCTGGGCAGCAGACTGTGCTTCTAATCACCGGAAGGTCTGTGCAATGCCACGTGAGAGCGTTATAGTTTCTGTTTCGGTGGAAAAGTGTCACTGAGCAGTTGAAAAAGGTTTGCTTAAATGGATCTGTCACCTGCCATTTACCCCGTGAACGCGCGTGGAGCGCCTGCCTTGCTCGGCACCGCGGGGCCCCGGAGCCCTGAATGCGAGCAAGGGCGAGCCATCCGGCAGAGGGCTGGGTGACAGCAGTGAAGGGTGAGCCCCTTCTGCTGAGGCGGGTCAGCGCCAGGGTGGGCTGGAACCGAGGATCTCACAGCCTCTGCGGGACGTGGAAATCCCCCCCCTCCCCCCACCACCGGTCACTTCCCAGAGCGTGTGCTGCCTGGTGGCCCAAGCACTGCCAGCTTGTTCAGAGCACGGGCTCCGCGACTCTCCAGGCTGCAGACCTCGGCGCGCCCTTCTCTGCCAGCCATCCGCCGGGCGAGACGGCATGTGGGGACCCCAGGGGTGGCTCCACACGGAAGCAGTGGCAGCAAGCTGTGGGCTGGTAGGCCAGGAGAGCCTGGAGGTGGAGGACGGGAGGCCGGTGAGCCCCTGACACTCTGGTCCTGAGGACGATGGAGGCTGAGCCCAGAGGAAGAATGAGGAGTGAGTGTCCTGGCAGAGGGCACAGCTTTCCCGAAAGTTTCTGAGGCCAGTGGGCGGAGGAGGGCCGGGAGATGGGCCGCAGGGCCTTGGGCATGCCTTTGGAATTCAGGTCTTACCCTGAGGCTTGGGAAAGATCATCTGCCCCTCCCCCACGTGGAGGTGGGGCAGGAGGACAGTGGGGGCCGTGGCCGTACTGGCCTGAGAGGTAGGCAGGGCTGGGGGACAGGGCTGGCGCTGGGCGTGGGTGGTGTGGGGCTGAGAGCAGAGCACCCAGGCTTTAGCCCAGTAGGGGATGGTGGCCGTGCCCTGGGCTCTGGGACTGGGTGGTGGGGAGCACGGTGCACACGCCTCTCTGCTCCCCGACATTGGAATCACGTGGAGAAGGGATGCGTTTGGGAAGCCTTGTCCAGGCCCCTTTCTGAGGGCTGCTTGGGCAGCTGAGCATCCCGGAGGGAGACGGAGTGGAGGGGACCCAGGAGGAGGGGCGCTGCAGGCAGGCAACCCGGGAGCCAGCAGAGGGTTTGCAGAGAGGGCGTGATTTGTAGGGCAGTTGTGGGGGGGGGGGGTGTGTGTGGAGGAGGGGTGCTGACGCCTGAGCCCAGGCTCATCTTGGAAACAGAAACAGACCTGGTCTGGGAGCTTATGAGGAAGGCAGAGGGGTCCGCACTTCCGCAAGCTGTTGGGGGGGGGGTGTCTTCTATGCACACTGAGGTCTGCAGGCCCTGGGGCAGTGGGCTGCCAGCCCAGCCCACCCCCCAGGTTCTGATTCTGCGGGTCTCCGGTGGGCGGGCCGGGCAGGTACCCTTCCCACAGCTCATGGGAGGAGCTGGGCCACACCAGAGCGGAGGAGGAGGAAGGTGAGGCAGGTTTAAATCCGATAGCAGGAGCTGGGGAGAGGGGGAGAGGCAGGGAGAGGGAGAGGGAGAGGCGGAGAAGGGGCGAGGCCGTGTCGGGAATGCAGCTCATTCCCTGTGGTGTTTGCTTTACTACCTGTGCCGAGGGATTACCTGGTTTTCTTGTTTGTGTGGTCTCGGGAAATGTCTTAGGAAGACTTCAGCCTTCTAAATTGGAAAAAGCGGATGAGAGATCCGTCTAAACCGCATGGCAACATAGTGACGTTGTCACGAACAGTAGGGGTCCCTCCCGCGGCGTGTTTCTGGGCGGAACCGCAACCTGACCTGGTGGCGGGCGTCCCCTCCACACGGTCACCGCCGTGAGGTCCGTCACCGCAGGTGCGCCTCCAGCCCGGGAGCCTTCTCGTCTGATCTCAGCATCGGGGCCGATAGCCAGACCGCCAGACTGATAGCCGCTCTGGCCCTCGTCCGTGGCCGCTTCAAAGCTGACCTGTGTTTTGCTTGTTTCCTCAAGACAAACTCGGATGCAGCCGCCACAGTTACCGCGGTGCCCGTGCGCCCCTGCGGCCCGGAAGCCCCGCATCCCACTGTGCCGCCCCGGTCCCCCAAGGTCCTTGCCCCGTGGCGGCCACGCCGCTCCGGAGGGTAGACTTGAAGCGCCCGTGTAGCGTCTGGGGAAGCTCCTTCGGGAGCCGTCGTGATAGCCACTCCGGGGCGATGGTGATGGCAGTGGCCGCAGACCGACTGGGGGCTGGCTGTGTGCCAGGCTGCGTTTCGAACATTGACAAGCGTGATTTCACTAACACTCAGCAGCTTTACGAGGCGGGTGCTGTTCCGCGCCTGTCGAGCCTGGCCCGGCCCCCGCCCCGCCGCGAGTTCGAGAGCTCCCGGACTCCCTGGCCGGGCGCTTTACGGCCAGCCCAGCGGATAGGACACTTGACCTGTTTTTCTCATGTTAAGAACAGTATGTGCTTATTGGAGGAAATGTGGAGAAACCCACTGATCAGGGTCCCCTGCCTCGGTGTTTGGCGGGAACCTGGGTGATCTTTGGGGGGAGGGTGGCTGTGGCAGTGGGGCCGCTCCCCGAGAGCCCGCGGGCCGGGTCCTCAGAGCCAGCTGCCCAGGTGGAGGAGGGAGCGCAGGGGCGTCTTCAGTGTCGGGGGGGGGGGCACCCTCTGTGTCTCTTTGCTTTGGCAACTCCGGGAGCTGACGCGGAAATGCTCGTGCTCCTCGTGGGTCCGGAGTGAGCGGAAGCCGCGCGCCCTGTAGGTGTGCACCTCTGGGAGCGAGCCCTTCGGGGTTAAAAGCAGCCTTAGGCTCCGCCCATGGGAATGTGCTGGGGGCGGGAGGGGGGGGGGGCTGCGTCCGGGAGAGGCCTGCCAGGCCCTGAAACAGCGGCGACCCCCGGCACGTCGCAGGGAGCGCTGCAGTGCGAGCGTGTGTTCCGCCGCTGGCTCCCCATTCGCTCAGCACCTGTGTTGAGTATCTAGAATGTTCCAGGCTCCGTTCGGTATGTGCGGAGTGATTAAAGGGGGGTGTGGGGCAGACGGAAAGAAAGGAGTGGCGGGTTACACGTAAGCGTAAGGAGAGAAAGCGGAAACGAGGTCGGGGCTCCGGTCGGCGGGCAGTCATTTGGAGCGACATCCAGGGAGAGCCGACGGAAAGATGACAGCCAGACAGCAGGGCCCCAGGAACGGCGGAGCCTGGCCACGTCTGGGGGAGCATTCCAGGCTCTTGTGGAGTGAGCAGGGCCTCATGGGGCTGGACAGGGTGTGCGGGGTGGGGGCGGGAACTGAAGTCAGAGGCCCGAGGGACCCGTGCGAGGTGGGGTGGTTGGGAGGAGGGGGGTGGGGGATGTGATGTGATCTTGCACTTCTCAGCAGGCCACGCTGGCCACTGCGTTGGGCGACGCCAGGCCGCCCGTGGGGGAGCCTGCTGCACGGAGATTCGGGTACGGGGTAGGCTGGGTCCCCGCGTGGGAGCCACGGGGGGAAGGACTGCATTTCAGGTACATTTGCAGGCGGAGTCCCAGACTGCCCGGTGGCTTGGCGGTAGGCGTTCCTGAGTGTGACTGGTAAGGGGGCAGGACTCCAGCTGAGAGGGAAGGGTGGCCCCTTGTGGCCGCGTGGAGTGGGTGGCCATTCCGTCCGGTTGGCAGAGCCGAGCCCTCCTGGGGGTGCGCTGGGGAAGGAAGCAGGTGGGCTTTCGGGAAAGCCTGCGTTTTTAAGCACAGCGTTCATGTGAGAGCTCGAGGACTTTTCGCCTCGCCGTCCACCCCTTTCCTGTGGGTGGAGAACTCGGGGTTCAGGACATCCGTGAGAAGTGGGCCTTGTTAGGCGCTCCAGCAGCTGGGAAGCGGTGCGGGCCTCCCTCCTTCGGTGGGTCCATCCCACCCCCTCCTCGCTGCCTGCTGATGGCTGGACCTACACGACGGTCCTCGCGTGGCGGAAGCAAGTGGGGCCAGGCATTGGGCCAGGCGGGTAAGCAGGGATGGGAGAGACGAGGGTCAGAGAGGCGGGAGCGTGGCCGTGTAGGGGAGCGTTGCCTCGCTGCCTGCAGCTGTCCTTGCTGTGGGTCCCGCACAGTGACCCAGTGACCTTGTAGTGTTGGGCAGCTGGCCCGGAAGGACAGCTATGCCAAGAGGGAGAGGGGTGGGCTCATACTTTCCCGCTCTGAGTGGGTCCCAGGCCGAGAGGGTGTCTGTAGAAGCAAATGAGCCCTGGTCCTTTTTCCACGGTTCCCTCAGAAAATTAAGGTAAAACATCTGGGGTGATCAGGGCTTAGACGCAGCTCAGACCTATGGGCGGGGGTACCAGGCTCCTTCCTGTGGCCAGAGGGCCTGTAGCTTAGTGCCACCAGCCTGGCCCCTGCCTCCCTGTTTTGGGGCGGGGCTGGGTCTGTGCCCCTCCTGCTCAGGCTTGGGGCTCCTCCTGACCCTGAGCCCCCCACGCCAGGGATAGACACAGCCGGACGTTAGTTAGGGTGGTAAGGACAGGTTTTGCCCCGTGACTGATACCGGGAGAAGTGACAGGTGACAGAGCCCTGGGGACAAAGAAGGGGGTGGGAGGGTGAGCAGAACTCAGTATTGTGGAGGAGGCGAAGAATCCCCAAGGGTCGTGAGTGTCACAGGCCGCTATGGCCAGCTGCGTCTGCTGGCTGGTGGTGACTGAAGTCCGGGATCTGTCCTCCCACAGAGACTGGAGGCGGGGCCCGTCCTTCCCGACGATGCCGTTTGAGAGGAGTGGCCTTCTGGCCTTCGGGTGGTTGCGAGTCACTTCTGGGTTGTAGGACATAAACACCCGAGTGCTGCTCCTTTCAGGAATCGCTCTAAGGGAGGGCAGACGGAGCCTGCCGTCAGGTTTGGCATCTCGGGGGGCTGTGGTCCTCCCAGAAACGAGGCCTCCAGCTGCCGGAGACCATGCCAGTGCAGGGGCGCGGCCCAGGCTTTCTGCGTCCTGGCCCGCTCGGTGCCCACCGAGACCGGGTGTGCTCAGCCCCCCGCTGCGCCCGGATAGCAGGTGCGCTGCAGAGAAGGGGCTGTGTGTGTGTTCAGTCGTTTTTTTCTTTAGTTGAGGTAAAATTCACCATTGAAATCGTATCGAAAGGGCACAATTCCGTGGCCTTTAGTGCATTTACAATGCCATGCAAGCAGCACCCTTATCCATTTCCGGAACATTCCCATCCCCGCAAGTGGGAACCCCACCAGCCACCCCCAGTTCCCGCTCGCCAGCCCCGGGAAACCGCTGTCTGCTTCTGCCGTTCCATGGCCGGGAAAGGGTTGACGGGCAGGAGCCTCGTGTCTTTCTGGACTCGCGCCCGAGGCCCCCGTCCCCCTGACTGATGCCCTGTGCCTGTGTCTTTGCAGCTCCCGCCTACAGGTCCATCCTGAGCATTAGTGACGAGGCAGCCAGGGTGCAGGCCCTGAACGAGCACCTCAGCACGCGTAGCTATGTCCAGGGGTACTCACTGTCCCAGGCAGACGTGGACGTGTTCAGGCAGCTCTCGGCCCCTCCCGCCGACACGCGCCTCTTCCACGTGGCTCGGTGGTTCAGGCACATGGAAGCGATCCTGGGTGGCGCCTGCGGCAGAGGCGAGCCCTTTGGGCGCCAAGCAAGTGAGTAGCAGAGTCCCCAGCCGCGAGCACGCCTTCCGTCGGGGGCCGCCTGCGAGGTCGGGGCCCCAGAGAAGTGTGGCGCAGGTTGGCCGCAGGGCTGGCTCCCCGCACCCCACGCAAGCACGCGGCCTGGCGGGCGCCCCGGCGCCCCGAGTGGGGGTTAGGACGCGCTGCGCTGAGGAGGCGGCCCTGGCCGACCGGGACCCCCGCGGTCGCCGTGGCGGCCCATGGTCACGGCGCGGAGCCGCCACGAGAGCGAGCTCCCTGGGCCGGGGGGCGGGGGGGGCGCTCAGGCTGCAGCCTGGCCTCTAAAGCCAGCTCCTTGCTCGGCTCACGTTTGACGTGCTGCTGCTGCTTTATTCTTTGCGTGCCTTGCGGGCTGTGTGTGTCCAGCGGATTCGGAACGGCCGAATCCTGAAATGATACCAGTTGGCACTGGGCCATTTGAAAAGCAGAAGAAAGTCGTTTCTCAGCCTTGAGCTAAAGTCCGCCACCTGGCTTTAGCTCCAGCCTGTGAGTGCCGGTGCATCTGTGACCGTGTGATGCTGGTTGTTTAGGGATACTTCTGGAAAGTCTTAGGGGCTCGGGCCCTGCGTGGTTTCTCTTCTGCGATGAACCCCAGGGTTCATCTGCCCCATAATCGCCCGATGCCCTCGAGCCGCTTGGCCACCACCCCCTGTGGCTTGGGGCTCTCCTGCTGCTTTGTGGGAGGGATGGGCCGGCCGCATGCTGTCCCTGGTGGCCCTGCCAGGCCGGGCAGCCTCCCGGGGGCTTTTCCAGGTCTTCAGGTGAAGCATTTGGAGCGTCGCCCTGTCCTGGTCTGCGCTGGGTCCCCTGCGGCAGGGGGCGGCGGTGGGGGTGTCGTCCGTCCTAGAGAATGGCGTGATGTGGGGTCCTCGACGATCCTGCAGCAAACGCCCCGTCCCCAGCATAGGGTGGGTGCTTCGTGTGTACGTCGTCTCCTCCCTGTGCGTCTGGCACGGTGCCCCGGGTGAGGTCAGTGGCGTCCGCTGTGTCCCCTCCGATTCTCAGGTGTCGGGTTGTCCCCTGGGTCCCAGCTCCCAAGACAGAGCCTGCCAGAGTGGCGGTCAGGCAGGGTCCGGGGCCCCCAGCCTTGGCAGTGGCCTGGCTCGCGCTCCATCGGGGACCTTGTTGAAAGAAAGGTGCGGACGCGTGTCACCACGGACATCGTGACGTAAAGATGGGCGCCTGCCCCTGCAAACAGCTTTCAATCCGCACAGAGGAAGGCCGCGCGAGACAGAGTGTCACCCTGAGCATTGACGGGGCTGCTCTAGGCCGGCTCGGAGGTGGTGGGGGCAGGCACCCTGGATGGCACCCATAGCGTTTCCTGCCTCTGCCCCTTCCGAGTTCCGTCGTGTGAGCGCGGCTGGTCCCAGAACCCTTGGAGGCCGCATCCTCTCCCACGTCCCTTGGGGGGGGGGGGGGGGATGTAGCTGAGCACTGCGGCCCCCCTCGCTGCCACCAGAATTGAGCACTGCTCCGTCCCTGAGGGCTCTGGAGCCCTGTCCTGGGCGTGTGGTCCCTCGATCCCCGGCCCCCGTCCACATTCCCTCCAAGTCTGTTCTGCCAGCGACCGTGACCTGGCTTGTCACTCCTCCTCCTGCCACTAGCCGCATTCTGTCCTGGTGACTTTCGCGGGCCGTCCGTGTCCCTCCCCGGGGCTGTGGGCCTCAACACCCTGAGTACCCACGGAGGCTGGGGCACTGGCGGCCCGACCTCCATTCTTTCTACCTCCTCCTGGCCCCGTCAGCCTCCTCTCCTGGGCTCCGGCACAGGGGGACCGCTCCGCTCGGGGCCTCACCTGCTGTGTCCCCGAGTCTGGAGGGCTCCGCACCCAGCGTGGGACCTTGCCCCTCCTCCCAGGTCCCCCGGGCAGGACCCTCAGGGTGGGCTGGGCGCTGAGGAAGGCCCCATGGCTTTGGGAGCATCACAGTGCAGCTCGGCACCCATGCGCCCGCCCCTGTGCCCCGGGGAAGGGGAATGAGCACAGTGCGGGGGGCCTGGCCGGCCCTGCTGGGGTGCTCTGGAGACCTCCCTCGAGCCTTCTTCAGTGCGTCTCGTAGCGGAGTGTGGTTCTGTCGGGTCCGAATTTGTCCGCACAGCAGCCCCGTGCCCAGGACAGGGCCTGGAGGGGACTGGGTGTGTGTTGGATGAACGAACGCGTGTTCGTTTGGACGGAAGCCAAATGAGAAGTTAATGCCCAGGGAGGCCCCTGCTGTGGCCGAGAGCTGTGTAGAGCGCAGGGAGACACGGCTTGGCGTGGTCAGGTTGTGGAGCGCCGTGGAGGCGGGCCGCTGGTGCTAAGTGAGCCGGGTTGATGCAGGGGGAATGCTGGTGGAGAGTTTTCCATATTAAATCAAGGGCCCTTGTGTGACGTCTTCCAATTTTCCCCTTATGCAAGTTCCCATTTGTAAAATGCCGGATTTCCTTGACCCCGCCACCCCGTGTGACAGAAGTGGCCCTTCAGGCCGTGGCCAGTCTCCGTGGACTCCACCTTCGGCTGTGTCCTCAGATGGTTCGTGGTCTCGGAAGTGCCTCCGGTGCTGCGAACCCCGAGGCCGCCTGCTTAGCAGTGCGAGCGAGCACTGCTGGGTCCCTGGGTCACATCGGTGTGTGTGACAGCTCTGGCCGGTGTCCCCAGTCACCCCGGATGGCAGTGTTGACTCTGTTTCAGGAGCTGGGGGGTCCGAGTGAGGGAGGAGATTAATGGCATCATACACAGCAGGTTGAGTGTCCTTCAGTCACGGACTGAGAGTTTCCTTCGAGGGTGTTTGCTGCCTTTAAAATGAACCTGTAAGACACATACCCGACCTTAACATAAGCCTCGCTGTTTCATTAAGGGTGTGGGCCTCCCCACGCACGAGAATCCGTGGCCACCTCGGTTTGCTGGCAGTTACCCAGAACAAGGAACCCCCGTGGGGCCCTGTCTCCTTCCTCCCGGTTGCCTGCTTCCCTCCCCGCGTGCACACGTGCACACACACAGGCGGCCGCCTTCTTCCTCCTCTCTCCTCTGCCTGTCAGTTAAGTCAGCCTCCGTGTAGCCGATGCGACACGTTGGGCAAATGGCCGTGCCCAGGACTGACTTCTCCATGGGGCCCATCCTGTGCACCGTGAGTGGGCACCAAGCTGGCCCCGTGGGCGAGGCACCAAGCTGGCCCCGTGGGCGAGGGCCGGGGCGCACAGCTGGCTCGTAGCGCAGGGTGCCAGGTGCCCACGACGGAGCCGCACCCCTTCGGGCTCTCAGGGCGCAGGCTGCGTAAGTGCTGCCTCGTGTCCGGCCGGAAGCCCGGGCCTGGGACACGTGGAGCAGTGGGGGCAGCCCCCGAGACCGTGCTGAGGCGGGGACGGGTCGTGGAGGGCAAGCGAGGGGACAGAGCCGCCCCACGCTGCTTCCAGAGCCGGTCAGGCACCAGTGAGGAGCTCCCAGCCGCACGAGTTTGCTCCAGGGTCGAGTCAGGGGACACCTTGCCTGTGGTGGGGAGTGGGCCCCAGAATTGAGGGGGAGCCGGCCACTCGTTTGCCCCCGTCTGACAGAGACGGGGCTGGGGCTGGAGGCCGTCCTCTCTGAGTTTCTGCCCCGGCCGGTCCTGTGCTGCCCCGGGAAGTGGCCCATGTCCCTCGAACCCGGGGGGAGGGCAGGGCACCCCCAGTTACATGCTGCATTAGAGCCCAGCAGCGCGGGGCCCGAGCCCCCTCCTGACCCGCGAGCGGTGGCCGCCGCTGCTGTGCACGGACGTGAACGGGGGGCACGGGTGTGAGGCCCGGCGGGAGCTGGCGGGCGTGAGCACGCCTCGGGGGCCTCCCCAGGCCGTGTTCCCGCTCGTAGCGCAGAATGTGAGCCACGTGGAGAAGGGGTCACGTTGCACCCGGGCGATGCCGGCAGATCCGCTCGTTCGGCCCCTCTGGCGGTTCATGGAGAGCAACCCGGTGTTTGCGTCGGGACAGCCAGGTGGTGGCTGCGGTGTGACGTGCGCTTCCGTGACTCTGCACGCTTTCTGCCTTCGCAGGTAAAGGCCGGCGGGGGCAGCCTCAGTGGTCTCCTCCAGCGGGGTCTCCGCCGTGCAAGCTCCGCCTTTACAACAGCCTCACCCGGAGCAAGGTCAGGAGGGGCCCCGCGGGAGGGGTGCGGGGAGGGCCGGCCCCGGGAGCCCACGTGCCCTCGTGGAGCCCACGACTGGCGCTGCTGCGTCGGGCTCTGCCACCGGGCAGCTCCTCGCCCCGCATTCTCCGTGCGGCCCGAGGACAGCTGTCCTCGAGGGGAGGGCCGCCTGCTGGCCCTGCAGCGCCCTGACCACTCCCCCGGCCGCCCAGGCGTAGACGCCCGCGGTCACTCGGAGCCACGCCGAGTGCTGGCCTGCCTTCAGAGGGGACACGTGGCGGCGGCAGGCGCCCCAGTGCCAGCCAAGCCGACGGGCAGAGCGGCGGGCCCGGTGGGCGTTGCCGGGTGCCGACCGGGTTTCGAGGAGGCGGGATCGGATCCCAGTCGAGTGGGGTTTGCTTGGTTGCGGCCACGGCGGGTTAGAATTTTGTCCGTGAGCGCGCTGGCACGCGGGGACACGGGGTCTCGGGGGTTCCAGCCGGAGTAACGGAGCTCTCCCGTCCCTGACGCCTATGGCCTTTGTCAGTAAGACAGACTTGTCCTTGCTGAATTTGTTGTAAACAAACCCCGGCGTCCTCTCTGACGCTGGCTGGGGTGACCCTGCGCGGTGCCTCTTACACATCGACGACGGTCGTCCCTTCGTGTTTTACCAAAGGACGTGTTTATACCTCAAAACGGGAAGAAGGTGACGTGGTACTGCTGCGGGCCTACCGTCTACGACGCGTCTCACATGGGGCACGCCAGGTGGGACCCGCTGCGGGCGTCCGGCACGGGCAGGGGTGGGTGGCCGGGCGGGACCCGCTGCGGGCGCCTGGAGGTGTGGGCCCTGCGGAGGCATCTCTGCCCTCTATAGGGCAGAGATCTCTGCTCTGCTATAGGGACCCGAGATTCGAGAGGAAAATCAACCCCGAGCCTTTCTTATTTCTAAGATAAAATTTTCATTCTGTAAGTAACCCACATCCGTGATAGGAAAGTTGGGGGATGCGGACAGGTGACAGGAATCCTGCCCGGCAGCCGTGTGGCGGGCGTCCCGGCTGCGTGTAGACATCTGGTCCCGCGGCTCTGGCGGCAGGCTGGGGCCCCCACGGCGGTCACGGGCCCTGAGCAGGGTGGTGGTGCCATGGGAGCCTTCCCCCGTGGTTGCTCTCGTGGCCGTGGCCCTGGGGGGGTGCGTGGCGGGCCGCGGGAAAGGTCTGTCCGTGTGCTCTAGGTCCTACATTTCCTTCGACATCCTGAGGAGAGTGCTGCGGGACTACTTCGGGTTCGACGTGTTCTACTGCATGAACATCACGGACATCGACGACAAGGTGGGGCTCTCACCAGGCCGTTTTCGGAACGGCGGGGGTGGGAAGGAGGAAGTGACGTCGGTGAGTAGAACACGGTGGGCCTCGGCCCCGTACACATCCAGTTAGCGTCGCGGTTTGTACGAACGACGTCCGTCTTCAGATGCGAAGATGCCGCGAGAACCTGAACGACCGGGACCCGGCTGATAAGATGTCAGCCCGAGGTACTTCGTGGCAACGAGACTTCGGGTGGCACGCGATTTTGCGTGCAGCGATGGGGCGGCGGGGGGAGGGCAGCCAATTTCCTGAAGATCAGAAAGGTCGCGGGAGGAGGGCGGTGTTCCCCGGCCGCCTGGCGGGGCTCAGAGTCTGCCGGCTTGCAGGGACAAGGGCGCGCTTTGGACGTGACCCCGGTTTCCCTTTCATCTCTCCAGATCATCAAGAGGGCCCGGCAGAACTACTTGTTTGAGCAGTACCGGGGGAAGCAGCCGCGGGCGGCCCAGCTCCTGGAGGATGTTCATGCCGCCCTGAAGGTGGGCCCCCGTCTGTCTGTTCCTTGACTCCTGACCGTCCCTGGCGTGGGGCCTTAGTTGTCCTCAATGAAAGCTAGCGCCATCCGGGCACCGGAGCTCTGGGTCATGTGGTCCCCTGGCCTGTGGGAAAAGTCGCCAGGAAAGACACACTTGGACGGGGCGTGGAGTAGGGGGCTGTGCCTGCCGCTCACGGGAGAATGTCAGAGTTTGTCACGGTGGCAGTAAAGTATGCTTGCCCGTACGATGTCCCTAACGCTCCTGTGTCTTCTGTGCTGAGATCACAGCCACATCTGATGATTCTGAGTGTGCGACGCGGAAGCCGTCCAAGCCCCTTTCGTTGGGGGCACTGGAAATTTTCAGAATTATTGGCAGAAATTCTTTCCAATTTAATATTTTGAGTAACGGTATCACAAAGTATGGTGCTAACAGGGTAAGCCTAGAATAAGTCGTTTTATTCTCTTTAAGAGTGATTAGT
This sequence comes from Panthera leo, assembly GCF_018350215.1. Taxonomy (NCBI): domain Eukaryota; kingdom Metazoa; phylum Chordata; class Mammalia; order Carnivora; family Felidae; genus Panthera; species Panthera leo. The sequence continues at coordinate 112,977,951 of NC_056688.1, forward strand.
ATTTTAGTGACCGCAGCAGTGATCAGCGCTTACGTGCATCATCTCTAGAAGAGAAAGTGGGAATGAAATTAGAGCTTAGTGTCTTAGGCTGACACGGGGCAGGCCCGCCAGGACTTCGCGCCTTTGCGAGGCTCAGTAGTCCCCAGGTGACACCTGAGTGGCCCCGAGCACAGGCGTTTTAACATCAGAGAAACAGGCCGGGGCGGGGCGCGAGGAGCAGGGTGTCGGGCCGGGCCTGTCCACTGCCGGACTTGCCCCTCCTTCGGGGAAGCTAGGACCACGCCCTGGGGACACTTGCAGGGCAGGGGGAGGGACCCTCCTCTCCGGTGAGGCGCCCCCGTGGGCGCGCAGGGGCAGCCTCTGACGGCCCTGCCCTCCCCTGTGCTTGCAGCCGTTTTCAGTCAAGTTAAATGAGACCACGGACCCGGACAGAAAGCAAATGCTGGAGCGCATTCAGCGCGCGGTGGAGCTGGCCGCAGAGCCCCTGGAGAGAGCCGTGCGGGGCGGCCTCCCGGCAGAGGAGGCCGCCCGCTGCGCAGAGGTGAGGTCTCCAGCATGTCCCGCACACCCTGCCCCGAGGTGGCTCGCTGCTCCCGGGTTCCAGCCTGTGCCTCTGCGCGCGGCACCTGGGCCCGGCCACCCCGGGGCCGAGCAGGCCTCCCCTCACCCCACGCCAGCGTCCTCGCGGGCGGGGGCGGCGCATCGGAGCATGTGCGGAGATGGTTCCAGGGGTTTCTGGTGGCCTCCCCCGTGTTTCTCGGCGGCACCTGCAGAGAGCAGAGTGAGGCTGGACTTGAACTGGGCTGTGGGGCCCTGTGTGGGTTCCCCGCCGGCCCCGGGGCCTCCCGGGCAGGCTCCTCCGCCCCCTGGACGGGGTGAGGGCACTGCACTGGGGCCCTGGAGGCTGTCACTGCCCTGGCCCGTCTCCTGCACGCTGGCGCCCCCTGCTGGCTGCCCTCTCCAGCGCTCGGTGGGACGACTGACAAGGCCATGCCTCCCTGGAGTGGGGGGGGGGGGGGGGGGGGGGGGGGAGGCAGCTCAGGCTTTACTTTCACTTTCACATTCTCCCGTGGTTCAGATGGCCGGCGTGGCCTCCTGCCGAGCTTAATGAGACAGAGCCTGATGCACACAGGCCTGCGGACCAGCGTTTTTGCCCCGCATCGTAGCTGGCCTTCCTTCGGTGGGCCTCCTGCCTCTGCTGTTTCTCCCTCTCCTGGGACGCCAGTCACGTTTCCTGGTTATGGCAGTGTGACTGGGAATTTTTTCCTTGATTATTCCACCGATACCCTTTTCTTCGAAGAGTACGATAACACAGACGTGACGTAAACCACTTACAGGTGCACAGCTCAGGGGCGCTAAGCACGTTCACGCTGTTGTGCAGCTGTCCCCACCCTCTGCGTCCAGAACTTTCCGTCTTCCCAAACAGAAACTCTGTCCCTGTGAAACACGGGCCCCCTTTTGTCCGTGATGAGTAACGCAGCTGTGAATAGCTCTGTGCAAATATCCCGCCTCGTTCCTTCGCGTGGACACTTCCGGAGCGGAAGTCTGGACTGTTTGGCAGCTAGATTTCAGGGTTCCAAGAGTCCGCCACACCGGTTTCCACAGCAGCATCCAGACCGCGGTTTCTGACCGTTCCCACCAACACTTGTGATTTCCGTCCTTCTGACGGTAGCCTTCCTGATGAGTGGGGGCCGTGGCCCGTGGGGCGCTGGGTTCGCACTTCTCTGAGCACCGGTGAGGCTGACCGGCTGACCCTGAGCTGGGAGTCCTTTTCTGTCTGTGGACGCACATTTGCAAGAGTTTCTTTAGGCTGTTCGTCTGGGGTGGAGGTGCCGGGCTGTCGGGCCGTGTGTCTGCCTAACCGTCGGGTCCCCAACACCGGCCACGCGTCTGGTGATTCTCCGGAAGGACGCGCGGGACTCGGCGTAGACTTGTCCTCACGTCGAAGGGGTCTCACGGGTCTCACGGGGTTGTGGCTGGAGGCGAGGCTCGGGCCGAGTCTGGAGGAATCCACGCACGGGCCTCCCCGGTTCCCGCAGACACGCGGCTGGCCCTCCCCCACCAGAAAATGCGTGGCCGCCCGCGGGAGATGTTCGTGTGCAGAGAGCCCATCGGACCCTCCGTGCCCGAGGCTTCACGGGTGCCGTCCCATCCACCCGGCACCCAGCACGGCTTCCCCCGACCGCGGCTCCCACCCACCGAGTCTCCGACTCAAGAAACGAGCAGGTTTATGTTTTGCGTCAGCCACACTGTTCGCTCGATGACACAGAGTGGTCCCGGTGTGCCCGCCTCTCCGTGCAGGGACGTTTTCCTGCAGACTCAGCCGGGGCCGCCCTGCCCGCGGGCCTCTCCAGGGGGGCTGGCAGCTGGGGCCTGCCGTGCAGTAACGCTTCCCTAAGTGTCTGTGTCCTCCCGTGTCTGCGACACGTGTCAGCTGTTGTGCACCAGCACTTGGGGTTGCCGGGTTCCTTTCACGGGTGGGATAGGAGCCGGCACGTGACGTGCTCGTTACTGTAGTTTGGGTCCGCATGTGTCTGACCTCTTGCGAGATGGCCTTTCCGTGTGCTCTCTTGACGGCCGTGATTCTGGGCACAGGTCTTCTGCCCCATTGTCCGCCTGGATTTCTGTCTTCTTACGGGTTTAAAAGCGTCCTTACTCCCGGACGCTAACCCCTCGTCATCTAAATACGTGGCAAACGCTTTCTCCCAATCTCTGGCTCTTCTTTTCACTTTCTTTCAGTAACAGAGGGTCTTAATTCTGACGCAGTCAAACGTATCAGCTTTTTAAATGCTCCTTTTGTGTTCTGTGTCAGGTCTGAGCATGTGGTTGCCCAGGTTCTCCTCTGTTGGCCGTGCCACCCACCCCGTGTGAGCATCTCACCAGCTGTCCCTGGCGTCAGGGAGGGAGGAGGTCTAGGCTCGTTTGTGTTGTCTCTTTCTTCCCATGTGTTTTCGATCCTCTGCTTGTCCAGGCCCATGGGGGGCCCGGGTGGGATCTTAAAATTCATAGGGAGGCGTCTTTTCAGACGGGTCAGTCCCCTCCATTCTGTCTTTCTGTTTCGTCTGTTTCTTTAAAGACCTGGTGTTTACAGCAGTTTGAGGTTCCCAGCAAGACTGAGAGGAGGCACGGAGATTTCCCACGGGGCCTTCCCCTCCAGCCCCGCCTCCTCCACTGTCAGCACATCACCCGCAGACGCGTCGTCGTCACCGAGAACCCACAGCAGACACGGGTTCTGTCCTGGGGGGGGGGGGGGGTGCGTGTTCCGTGGGTGTGGACGGATGTGCAGTGGTGCACACATCTACTCCAACGTCAGGCGGAGTGGTTTCCCTGCCCTGGGCATGCCGTGTGCCCCGCCTGCACGTCCCTCCCTGTCCCCAGCCCCTGGAAACCACTCGTCTGTCTGCGGCCTCCGTGCGTTTTCCTTTCCAGAACGTCACAGAGTTGGCATCGCACCCCATGTGGCCTTCTCAAATTGGCTCTTGTCACTAAATCTACATGTCAGGGTCATCCACGCGTCTCACGTCCTGAGAGCTCGCGTCTCTTGGGCGCGGGGTAAGACTCCGTCCGCTGGACGCCCCACAGCTGGTTTATCCGCCCACCTGCCGAGTGCACCTTTGTGGCTTCCGAGGTTAGGCAGTTGTGAAGAAGCTGATAGAAACGTCCACCTGCAGGGTTTCGTGTGGACGTGAGTTTCCGGCTCCTTTGGGCAAATACCAGGGGTGTGGCTGCTGGATCCTAGGAGCCTGCTCCGTTTTGCAAGAAACCAGCACACCGTCCTCCAGAGTGGCTGCTCCGCCCCCGATCCCGGCAAGAGGGAGTCCTTGCTGTTCTGACTCCCCAGCATGGCGTGTGTGTGTGCGCGTTTTGGCCCTTCTGACAGGCGTGTGATGGTATCTCACTGTTGGGGTTTGCGTTCCCCCGACGGCATCGGTGGGGAGCACCTTCCCACGTCCTTCCCTGTTTGCCATCTGAGTCTCTTTGGCGAGGGGCCTGTCGGGGTCTTTGACTCAGTCTTCATCGAGTTGTTTGTTTTCTCACTGTTGAGTGTGCACATTTCGGATAAGAGCCCTTTATCAGTTGTGTCTTTGGCAAGTAGTCTCTCCTAGTCTGAGGCTCGTCTTTTTGTGTTCTTGCTGTGGTTTTCCTAGAGCAGAACTTTGTGATCTTAAAGTTCAGCCGTCGGCACACCACTTCCTTTCCTTTTTCTTTGTTTTTGTTTTTGTTTTTTTTTTTTTAAATGCTCTTTAGAGAGCGGGGAAGAGAACGGGTGGGGGAGGGGCAGAGAGAGAGGGAGACACAGAACTCAAAGCGGGCTCCAGGCTCTGAGCTGTCAGCCCAGAGCCCGACGCGGGGCTTGAACCCAAGAACCGTGAGATTGTGACCCGAGCCAAAGTCGGGTGCTTAACCGACTGACCCACCCAGGTGCCCCACTAATATTTTATTAAGGATTTTTGCATCTATGTCCATGAGAGATACTGGTCTGCAGTTTTCTTTTCTTGTAATGTCTTTGTCTGTGTTTGGCATTAGGGTAATGCTGTCCTCGTGGAATGAGTTAGGAAGTAGTCTGTCTGCTACTTTCCTCTGAAAAACTGTAGAAAATTGATATAACATGTTCCTTCGATGTTTGATAAAATTCACCAGTGAACCCACCTGGGCTGGGTGATGTCTATTTTGGAAAATTACAAGTTATTGATTAAATCTCTTTAATAGACATAGGATACAGGCTTTTTTCGGATCGTGTGGATCATCTTGGGTGAGTTTTGGCAACTTCTGTCTTTCAAAGAATTGGTCCATTCGTCCAGGTTTCAAGTTTGGGGGCACAGAGTTGTATACAGTGTTACTTTATTCTGCTTTTAGTTTTCATGGGGTCTGTAGTAATGTCCCTCTTTCACTTTTGTCCTAGTATTGTGTCCTCTCTTTCTTCTTAAGTAGCTTGGCTAGAGGCGTATCAGTTTTATTCATTTCCCCAAAGAACTAGTTTTTGGTTTCGTGCATTTTTTCTGTATGGAGTTCCCGTGTTCTGCTTTAATTTTTATTATTTCTTTTTTCCACTTTGGACTTAATTTGTTCTTCTTTTTCCAGTTTGTTAGGTGGAAGTGTAGATGATTAATTTTAGACCTCTTTTTCTTCTCTGATCTATGCACCTAGTGTTACAAATGTCCTCTAAGCACTGCTTTTGCCGTATTTCACAAATTTTGGTACGCTGCGTTTTCGTTTTCATTTAGCTCAAAAACTTTTTATTTATTTAAAAAAAATTTTTTTTACATTTATTTATTTTTGAGAAACAGAGTGAGACAAAGCATGAGTGGGGGAGGGACAGAGAGAGGGAGACACGGAATCCGAAGCGGGCTCCAGGATCCGAGCTGTCAGCACAGAGCCCGAAGCAGGGCTCCAGCCCACAAACCGTGAGATCGTAACCTGAGCTGAAGTCAGACGCTCAACCGACTGAGCCCCCCAGGTGCCCCTAGTTCAAGACTTTTAATTTTTTCTTGGGATAACCTTCTTTGGCCCGTGTGTTCTTTAGAAATGTGTTCTTTGATCCCCATGTGTTGTGGGGGGTTTTCCAGCTCTCTTTCTCTTACTGGTTTCTAGTTCAGTTGCACAGTGGTCCGAGAGCAGACACGGTGTATGATTTCCGTTCTTTTGAGTTTGTTCAGGCGTGTTTTACAGCCCGGCCTGTGGTCCGTGTTGGTGAACGCTGCGTGTTCTGCCTGCTGTCGGACGAAGTGGTCTGTGGACGTGCATTGGGTCCAGCCGACTGATGGTCGTGTTGAGTTCATCCGCCTCCTTACCCATCTCCTACTGCTGGGTCCGTCCCCTTCGGAGGGAGGCGTGTTGAAGTCCCCAGCCACCTCTGCGGATTCATCTGTTTCTCCTCGCACTTCTGCTCGCTTCTGCCTCGTGTGGTCTGACGCCCTGCCCCGGGCCCGCACACCGTAAGCACGGTCGCCCTGTAGAACTGACCCGTTCGTCCTGCCACGTCCTTCTCTATCCCTGACGACTCTCCTGGCTTCGAAGTCTGCTTTGTCTGAAGGGAGCTACTCCTGCTTTATCTCACTGATTTGCACCGTGGTCGCGCAGTCCATTTCCACCATCCGTTTACTTTTGATTTGTACGTGTCTTTTTACTTAAAGTGGATTCCTTGCGGACAACTGAGAGTTGGGTCTTGGATTTTGATCCACTGTGACGATCTCTTTTAATTGGCGCGTTTAGACCATTGACATTCAAAGTGATGTTGATGTAGTTGGGTTCTTATCCACGCTGCTGTTTTCTCTCGTTGCCCTCGTTCTTTGTTCCTGTTTTGTCTTCCACTCCTTGTCTGTCTTTCGTGGTTTTAGGTGAGCATTTCACATGATTCTGCTTTCTCTCCTTTTCCCGCATATCTAACGCTTGATTTTCAGTGGTTGCCCTAGAGTTTGCAATATACACTTACGACTAATCCCACTTTCAAAAACACTGTACCTTCGTGGTCATAGGAGTGCCCTACAATAACGAGATGACCCTAGTTCCTGCTTCCCGCCCTTGTGTCGTGGCCGTCACTTGTCTTAGCTGTCTGGAAACACAGAGGGCGCTGTGTCTACTTAAACGGGTACGTAAGTGTGCAGGTTGATGCGTTCCCACTGCCGTCATTTTGAACAAGCTGTTCTCTGTTGGATCAGTTAAGAGAAATAGAAGTTCTGGGGCACCTGGGCGACTCAGTCGGTTGAGCAGTCCGACTCGTGATTTTGGCTCAGATCGTGATCCCAGGGTCGTGGGATCGAGCCCCACGTCTGGCTCTGCGCTGACAGCTTGGAGCCTGCTTGGGATTCTCCCTCTCCCTTTCTCTGCCCCTCCCCTGTTCACGTGCATGCTCTTTCTCTCCTCTCTCTAAAAAATAAATAATAATAAATTGCTTTTATTTTACCTGCACTTAATTCTTTCCACGATGTTCTTTCTGACTTTATGTAGACCCAAGCTTCCAACCTCTGTTACTTCCGTCCTCTCTAAAGAGCTTCTTTGGACATTTCTTGCAAAGCAGGTCAGCTGGCAACACGTTCCCTTGGGTTTTGTTTCCCTGAGAGTTTGGTTTCCCTTTGCTTTTGCAGGCCGACGTCACAGGGCACAGAATTCCCGGGTGGCAAGCGTTTTGTCTCAGCACTTAAATGTCCCCGTCCTCCTTTGCTTGCACGGAGTGTGAGGACAAGTCGGGCGCAGTGCTCGCCTCTGCTCGTCTACCGGCGAGGTGTTTTCCTCTGGCTTCTTTCAGGATCGCGTCAGCTTCGATGGGGTGCGGCCCGAGCTCGGCGTGCCTGGGTGTGGCGTTGCGGTGTTTCTCCTGCCCGACGTCCCGGGGGCTCCGTGCGCCTGCGGTTAGGGTCCGACACGAGTGGGGCGCTCTCACTCGCTCGGGAGTCCGATGTTTCTCCCACCCTTTCCCTCTGCTGTCCCCGTGACGCACGTGTGGCACGTCTATGGCGGGCCCGGGTCCTCGGCTACCCTGTTCGGTTTTGTTCACTCTGTGAAAATGAAGCCTTTCTAATTTTCAGTTTGGGGGGTTTCTCTTCTGTTGTCCTCAAGCCCCGAGATTCTTCCGCCGGCCGCGTCCAGTCTCCCGATGACCCCACAAGGACAGTCTTTGTTATACCACGCTGTGGTGAATCCCCGACGTCTCCTGCCCGTTCTCTCAGGACTTCCTTCTCTCTGCTCACCTTGACCCTCTGTTCCTGCGCATGGTCGGCCGCATCCATCGGAGCCCTGAGCGTATTAATCCCAGTAGTTTTACCCCCGGGTCTGACAGCCGCCCTGTGTCTTCACGTCGTTCCCTGCCTCTTGGCGTGCCCGGTCGTGTTTCCTCGATAGCCAGCCGTGAGGTTCCCGGCTGTGAGGGGATGGGCGGGGAGGTGACCAGGCTGGGGGCCGGGCCCCGTGCCAGGTGCCGTGAGCGGGGTTCAGTCTCAAGCGAGCCCACGCCTCTGGTCCGTGCCTCCCTGGCGCCCGGCGTGGTGGCCGTGGGGCCGAGCGTCCTGGTGGGTCCCTGTCACCGCCCGCCAGCCCGGCAGCAGGTCGCAGGTGTGTTCCAGGTGGGAGCCTGGCGGGAGCCCCTAGCTGCGCCTTTCCTGTCCACGTCGTGGTACAAACGTGCCTCCCTGCGTGTCCTCACTGTGTCTTCCGTGTCCACTTTTCCTGAACTTCCTGCACCCTTTGTTCTTGGCCCCGTTGCCCCCACTGGCGGACCGCAGACCGCCTGCCTGTCCCCACGTCCCTGTCACTGCTCCGGTTAAGATGCCGAAGGCTCTGGGTTCCTCCAGAGCAGGACCTCAGGGTCCCCCCCCGGCCTGCACGGCTCAGGCCGCGGCCACGACACTCACCTCCCATCACAGATGGACGTTTCTCCTGTCTGACGGGAGTGCTGCGGTGACAGGACACGTCTCGTACCAGCACTGCGCTGTTGCCCGTGACGTGGGCCTGCTGTCTTCAGTGATGGCATCCGGCGGTCAGGGCGCCCTGGCCGGGAGGCGGCCCTCCGGGACGGGGCCCTGCCATCTCTGTGCCCTGGCTGTGGACGACCGCACCGTGCCCGCTCCTGCCCTGCCCCGCCCCGTGGCAGCGGCGGCCCCGCTTGTCCCCACGGCCACCCCAACCCTGTGACCACAGTAGTCGGACCTCCTGAGTGTGCTGCGTCTTGGAACCTCCCACTTAGGGAGTCTGGCGTCTGTCCCCGTGCTGAGCCGTTTACACGAGCACCGCGGTCTCACGGAGATGGCGCTTGTCGTGGACGTGGCTTTGCGTGGCACATCCTCGAATTCGAGGTCTCGGTGCGGACCAACTGCACGAGATGCGGCCCCGTAAAGCTCGTACACGTGTGTGGATGCTGTTCTTTGTCCACAGGTGTTGTTGGAAGAAGCAAAAGATTTGCTCTCTGACTGGCTGGACTCCACACTGGGCAGCGAAGTTACGGACAATTCTATTTTCTCCAAACTGCCCAAGTTCTGGGAAGAAGAATTCCACAGAGACATGGAAACCCTGAACGTAAGTGTCGCCAGCTGTCCTGCCCTTGCTCTCTCATCGGGGCCCGATGATCGCGATCCCGACCGTCTTCAGTCAGGTCTCAAGTGCGGGCCGCGGGCCTGCGGGCCTTCTTGGCCTGCGTTTGGTGCCGGTGCTTCCTGGAGCGTGCCGTCCGAGGCTGCCGTTCCAGAAGGAAGAGGGGCACTTGTTCTTCTCGCCCCCAGGTTCTCCCTCCGGACGTCCTGACCCGGGTGAGTGAATATGTGCCGGAGATCGTGAACTTTGTCCAGAAGATCGTGGACAACGGCTACGGGTAAGCTCGGGGCCCTCCCCGTGGGAGCACGGCATTCCAGGAAGGTTGTGCAGGGAAGGCGGCGGGGAGGGGAGCTCGTGGTGCTGTGGGGCTGCGGCCACCAAGCCCCTGGCTCCGGACGGCACAGGGCGGGGTCGTTCCTCCACGGGCCTCGAGGGCGGGCTCTGTCCCGGCCCCTGGCCTCGGCTGGCAGACGGCGGCCCTCTCGCCGCCTTGGCACATACTTGTCACTCTGCACACGGCTGCTGGGGCTCCTTTTGTGTCCTCGTCACCTCCTCTGACGCAGACGCTGCGTAGGAGTCATGCGGGGTTGGGGCTCCCCCTGGTGACCTCGCTTCACCCCTGCAAAGACCCCATCTCCAAACACTCTCCCGTTCTGGAGGGGATACGGGCTAGCACTGACACACAGGAATTGGGGGGGACGCGGCCGAGCCCATGACCTCACCGCGGGAGCAACCGCCCCCGTGTCCCGCCGACCCTCCCGGCAGCCTCGCTCCTCGGTGCCGCTGAGTCCTCAGCGTCGGGGCCGCGGCAAGGATGCGCGTGCCGTAGAGAGCGCCCGCCTGCGGCTGCCGGCGAGCCCACGGCTAAGTCCGCGAGCACGGGGCCGGGCTGGCGAGCGTGGAGGCGCGGTTTCCGCCGCGTGGCGTGAGACCCCTTGTCCACGAGTCACCTCCCGGGGACGCGTGTTTCCTCGAGGCCCTCGGCCTCGGTGGCGACCCCTGGTCTGCCCTCTCGGCACCACCTGACCCGCGAAACACCGTCCGCGTCTCTGAAGGTAGCGCTGTCGGGAATCTCCGATGCCCAGAAGCGTAACTGGGGGCGTGGGGTCTGCCGCGCGGGGGGAGGGGGGCGCCCTCCCCTGCGCCCCTGCTCTGGGAGATTCCGTCCCCGCCTCTCGGGCGAGACGAGGCGCCACCGAGCGGAACGAGGAGAGCACAAGACCTGGTGTGGGGCCCGGAGTAGCACAGGCTCTCTGGAGGTGGTGGCGCCTCCCCGTCCCCTACCTGGCACGGTCCCTGCAGGGCGACACGGGGTCGTGTGCCAGACTGAGTGCCGTGGGCGAGGCCAAGGTGAGAGAAGACAGATCATTCCGGGCTGGAATAACATGGAGGGCTGCTGAGAGGCAGAGAGCCTTGGCGGGGCCGTGCAGGCGGGTGGAAGGCGGACCGAGCGAGGGCAGGGCACCCGGGACCGCGCCGTCACCGAGGCGAGGGGCAGGGCGGGAGCTGTGTGGTCCCGGGCTGCGAGGCGGAGGGACTGCACGGGGACACGCCGTCCCGAGAGTGAGGAGTTGGCCTCCGTGACGAGGCGTGCGTGTCGGGCCCGCTCGGCCTGCACGGCGGCCGTGGTTGCGAGTAGCTACGTCACGGGGCCGCAGGACGGCCGAGGCCACGCTGGACGCGGTGGGCAGAGCAGAGTTTTAAGAGGCCCGCGGCCCGTGCAGCCCTTTGGCTTTGCAGGTTGTCCTCCTGCGAGGCGCCCGGGCTGTCCGCGGGTCTGTCCGCCTTCCCACAGCCTGGTTCTTACTTTCCAGCTACGTTTCCAATGGGTCCGTCTACTTTGACACCGTGAAGTTCGCTTCCAGCGAGAGACACTCCTACGGGAAGCTGGTGCCCGAGGCCGTTGGGGACCAGAAAGCCCTGCAGGAAGGGGAAGGTAAACGGGGCCGGGTGAGGGGGTTCAAGCCCAGGCCTCGCCCCCGCCCCCAGCCTGCCTCACCCGGGCGCCTGGGGGCTGCGCCCTGTTGCCCAAGGAGTTTGCGGGGTTTTCCGCAAGAAACAAAAAGGCGAGCGCATCCAACACCATCTCAAAAAGCGTAGCGGACCCCGGGCCTGGATCCGGAGGGTCAGGGCGGCTTGTGGGACGCCCTGAGTGCTGGTGTGGGACGCCCAGTGCCGATGTGTCACGAATATGCAGGTTGCGACCTGGTGAACGAGGGGGCAGAAGCCACTCCCCCCGCCCCCAACCAGGGTCAGCAGGTGGCCCCCTTGGCATCTGAGGTCCTGCCTTTGGGAAAGTGGAAACCCCGGGGCTGTTTGGATTGAGGCCGGTTTCAGCACACCCACGCCAGAGGAAGTACGGTCCCGAGAGCTGGCCCTTATGGGTTCCGGTCGCACACAGTGAGCCGGGGGAGGAGCGGCCCTCTGTCCCGGGGGAATGGGAGACAGGGGCGAAGTGGGACCCTGGTCCTTGTCAGGCGGTTGGGGTGGCGGTCACCGCTTTCCGCGGGCTCAGCTCTGCGCAGCTGTCTTAAAGGTGCCCCGGGACGAGCAAGGCAGGAACGCGGGGCAAGAATTGCCAGGTCAGGTCTTTGTGGGCATGTTCCGATTCTGGGCAGCACCTCAGAATGCCTGGTTCCTCTCTCTTTTTTTTCTCTTTTTTAAGTTTTTTATTTGAGAGGGAAAGAGAGAGAGACAGAATGCCTCTGTGCACACACGCGAGCGGGGGCGAGGGGGCAGAGGGAGAAGAGCCTGACTTGGGGCTGGAACTCATGAACCATGAGATCGTGACCCGAACCAAATCCAAGAGTCAGACGCTCAGCCCCCTGAGCTCCCCGGCCACCCTGAGGATCGCTGAAGACATCCAGCAGAGTAAAGGAGGTCCCGTCACGATGCTGAGGCACCCGTGTCCTCAGAGGATGGTCACAGACTTGGGTGGACCGGCAGCGGGGCCCCCGCATCCCTGCAGCATCAGGGACGCACCCTGGTGTGCACGGGAGGTGCCGGGCACGCCCCACGCATGGGTCGCTCAGATGGGCCGAGGCTCCCAAGACGCAGAGGGGTCGAGGTACGCGGCCAGCGGGGCTTTGTCTAGCAGACGGGCCTTCACACACGCGAATGAGGGCAGGGCCCTCCCATAAGCCCGCGTGGGACCCACGCCAAGCCGCAGGAGGAGTTGCTCCTCACGAGGACCACAGCTTCTGCCCATGGCGCGCTGAGCTGGACACCCACACTGAGGGGACGTCCGGACCTGTTTAAAGTCGCACCAGAGCCGCAGTGGAGGTCACTCCGGGTTTGAAACTGAACGGCCACAGGAGGGCCGCACGATCCCCCCCCCCCGCCCCGCCCCGGACTGGGGGAGCTCACGCGCCAGTTCCGGGCCGCCTGATGTGTTATGTGTAGTTGTGAAAAAACGCAGACGGCAAATGAGTGGGGCCAGCTGCCAGAAAAGCCCCGAAAGGAGCAGCAGAGCCTCAAAGAAGAGGTGCCTGAAATAGCGGTAATTGAAACAGTCAACAGCTGGTTCTTCGCAAGGATTCGCGATACAGAAAACCCGCTAGCGGGACCGATGAATAAACACAGAAGATTCGAAAATACGTCCAGACAGGGCTGCACGGGACTAGAGACGGTGGCGTCTGCGAGAGCCCGGGAGGACGGGACCGCGCCGCTCGGCCCAGCGCGGCCAGGGGCGGCCTCCAGTCGGGGCAGGGAGAGCCCCAGAGACGGGGGGGGGGGGGGGGGGGGGGGGGGGGGGGCCGCCGCGCTAGGGACCCCGCACCATCTGCCCCAGCTGCATTCTTTTTCTTTCTGCTTTCTCTTCTTCTCTTTTCTCTTTTGTCCTTTCCAGTAACCTCTACATCCAACACGAGGCTTGAACTCACGACCCCGAGATCAAGAGCCTCGTGCTCATCCGACTGAGCCAGGCGCCCCGGGGTCTTAAATGTCACTTGTTCTTGGATCTTTTTTCCCAGACTGACGTCAGAATCTTTGTGTTCCGGGGGCCAAAGCAGTAGATCCGACAGCGAATATAAAGGGACAAGGGGGGGGTCACGCCCTCCTTCGGGGACAGTTCCGCTTCCCTGGCTGTGCTGACGGCACGAGGCCCCTCACTGCATGGACGCTGGGATGCGGGGCTCCGGGGGAGAAGGGGCCCGGAGTCATCTCGGGGTGCGGGGCATCGGGGAGGCAGAAGGCACGAACCCGCTGTGCCTGGGGTCACTTTGGGTGCCTCAGGAGGGAGACGAGAAAGGACACCAGGAGAGTAGCAGGGGTCGTGTGACTTACTCCTCTTGAAGAGTCTAGAGCAACTATCAGGTGTCCCCCAAAGTGGCATTTGGCGAACGGTGTGGGGAGGGGTGTGTGTGAAAGGGGGTCCTCGGTTACAGAACTTTCCAAAAAATTTTCTGAAAAGTCAGGTACGTTCATAGTAAGTGTGTTCGTTAGCGTGAAAATTAAAAGCCTGGATGCACGCTGTCGGCTAAATACAGGCTGGCCAGAGGGGTGTCATGACGGCTCGTCACATCGTCTTTGAGCGGCTGGTGTGATGTGGTGACTGGCTCAGTGAGAAAGAGACGTGACACCGGGGTGGTCTGTCCTGCTGTGCGTGGATGTGTGTTTTGTTTGCAGAGACTAAAACAACCCAGAAACCTGCACACGGGGGCACCTGGAAACTGACAGTACATGTCAGCCTTCGTCTGTGACCGTGGCGTTGTTTTCCGGGTCTTCCCGTAGTTCCCAAGTATTCTACTTATAGTGCCCGTGTCATAGGCGTCAGGTCTGTCGTAAAAATATCCTGCGCGCGCTCTCCCTCCGCTGTTCTCGGGTCGCCTGCCCTGTTGCTTGAACGGTGGCCGTCTTTGAGGTCGGCTGTGTCTGCAACTGTGGGCCCTGGGAGGAGTCTGTCGTTCCTGTTCCGCTGTTGTCCATGGGGGGGCGACAGCACCCAGGACCAGGCGGCGTGGAGACCACGCACGGGGCCCGGGGACCATGCCCCGCGCTGGCCCCGCTCACCTGGCCCCCTGTGAGGGGGACTGACCGCAGGCGTTCGTTCGTTCTCTCGGCAGCCGGTGGGTCCGTGGGCGCCACGGCTCCTGCGTGTGGCCCAGGGAAGTGTCCCGGGGTGATGGTGTTGTCCTTTCCCGTTGCTCCCACCCCAGGCTGGCCTGCCCCTGGGGGCCCGGCCGTGACTGGCCGCGGCTTTCTCCTGGGGGGCCGCGTCTGGGAGCCCAGCTCAGCCAGGAGGAGCGGTGACGTCCCGCTTCGCCATCTATGGGGCCGAGCTGGAGGGCCAAGGAGCCGCACAGAGCGGGTTGGCTGGTTCTCAGACCTCCCAGAACCGGGAGCCGTGCGGGCCGCCGAGACTAGCCCGCCCCACCGAGGGCTGCCACCCGCCACGGCCTCACCTCTCAGACCGGAGCCCCGTGGCTCACCCCGGCCCCGGGCCACGGCCATGAGGGGAAGGCGGGGAGGAGGGTCTGAGGAAGCAGCAGGCGTGGTCCGGTCCCGGGTGGTCGCCCTCAAACCGCGGGGCAGCACCGAAGTCTTGCCGTGAAGCCGCAGCACCGGCTGAGGAAATCCGCGCAAACCAGAAGCGTCGGCCAGCCGCTCCCAGCGGGGGCCCCGGGGCGACACTGGTCCGCCCGCCGGGCAGCACCGGGTGACCTGGTTCCCTCGTGTCCGCAGGTGACCTGAGCGTCTCGGCAGACCGCTTGAGTGAGAAGCGGTCCCCCAATGACTTCGCTCTGTGGAAAGCCTCCAAGCCCGGCGAGCCGTCCTGGCCGTGCCCGTGGGGAAAGGTGGGCCCCTGGGAAGGGGTGGGGCTGCGGTGACGGGGGGACCCAGATGCCACAGAGCCTCGTGGGCCTCGGGGCACGAGACGTCCCTTTTGGGACTCCTTCCCGGAGGATTGGACGACCTCCGTGGCCCCTCTGTCCTGGGTGCCTTTGACTCTGAGTGTTACCTGCTCCTGGAGATGAGTCCACTGTCTGATGTCCCCTGTGACAACAGTGCCCCTGGCCCAAGGCTGCGGGAGGGGGTGTAGACATCTGCTTCTGGTCGAGTGCTGGGCGGCTCTGGGGGTTACATGAGCCTTACTTGGCCTCCACGGCCTGCCGTGGGCTCCCCTGAGTTTTTCACGTGTGGAACATAACCCCTGTTCCAGTAAGGCCCAGAGATTTGGAGGCTCATGAACGCTGGGGTAACTGAAGGCCCGGACACAGAGGGTTGGCCATCGGTCACCGGGTCATCTCGGTCCCTAGGGGCGTCCGGGATGGCACATCGAGTGCTCGGCCATGGCAAGCGCTCTCCTGGGAGCCTCGATGGACATTCACGGAGGGGGCTTCGACCTCCGGTTCCCCCACCACGACAACGAGCTGGCCCAGTCAGAGGTGGGCAGAGGCCGGGGTTGCTGTTCCGGTTGGGGGGGCCTCGAGTTCTCCCTGCGGGGGAGGAAGAAGCCGAGGGCACTGCCAGCGGGGTGCTGCGTGGAGCCTGATTTCCACATCAGGGTCTTGCCGGTGGAACTTGAACCCTAGTTGTTGGGTCCGATTTCCCACCTGAACAGCCTGACCTTGGACAACAGACAGGCCTGGGGTGGTCGCGGTGGTTACCTCTTGCATCGTTGGTCCAGGGCCATCCCTTGGGCCCCCGTTCCCCAGCTGGAAAAGGCAGCCCCCCCTGTTCTGCATCGTGGGGGGCACAGAGTGCTCACGGAGCGTGCCCCTGCCCCTGCCAGCAGCTGCCTCGTGTGCCCGACCTTGCCCCCTCCGCGCCCCCCCCCCCCCCCCCCCCCCCCCCCCCCCCCCCCCCCCCCCGAGCAGGCCTACTTCGACAACGACTGCTGGGTCCGCTATTTCCTCCACACGGGCCACCTGACCATCGCAGGCTGCAAGATGTCCAAATCGCTCAAGAACTTCATCACCATCAAAGACGCCTTGCAGAAGCACTCGGGTAAGAACGTGGCCTCTCCCAAAGACCCGAGCGCCCCTCTTGTTGGATGCGCGACGGCGGTGGCTGCTCGGGAGGGTGGGGGGACCACTGTGCCGTCTCGTCCCCCAGCACGGCAGCTGCGGCTGGCCTTCCTCATGCACTCGTGGAAGGACACGCTGGACTACTCGAGCAACACCATGGAGTCCGCGCTTCAGTACGAGAAGTTCATGAACGTAAGTGCCCGCCTCCCCCGGGGCGGGGACGCCTCGGCTCAGCCGCGGCGGGACCGCGACCGCCCCCCCCCCCCCCCCTGCCCCCGGTGGAGGACGGGAGACTGGCGAGAGCAGCCTCGCCCGGGGCCGCCCAGCCCCGTGCCCCCTTCCCGAAAGCCCTGGCGCCCGCTGGCGTCAGGAGCGCTCGTGCGTCTCGTTTCGCTCGGACCCGTGGCGTCGGCCGGACCAGCGTCTCAGGCTAACGCCGGGACGCGTTTCCGTCTCGAAGGAAAACCTTTCCCCGTCTCGGCCGGCCCTGGGGTGCTGCCGGCGTGCCGTGGCTCCCCGGATCTTACCTGAAGGAGATGTGCTCCCCTCCAACAGCCTCTCCTCGGTGCTTCCCCGGAGGGCAGAGGTTTCTAAATGCCATTAAACGGAACTTTCTGGCTTCAGGAGTTTTTCTTAAACGTGAAAGACATCCTCCGAGCCCCTGTTGACATAACCGGTCGGTTTGAAAAGTGGGAAGACGAAGAGTCAGAGCTGAACAAGAGGTAGAGGGAGACGTGCCTCTGGGGTCGGGCAGCCGTCGCGCCCGGGGCGCGCTGGCCCGCGGGGGCTCTTGGCAGTGTGTCCGTCGGCTGACGTTGCTGCCTCCTCTTACTCAGCTTTTATGACAAGAAGACGGCGGTGCACGAGGCCCTCTGTGATAACGTCGACACGCGCACGGTCCTGGAAGAGATGCGGGCTCTGGTCGGCCAGTGCAACCTCTACATGGCGGCCCGGAAGGCCGCGAGGAGGAGGCCCAACCGGGCTCTGCTGGGAAGCATCGCTCGGTACCTCACCCACATGCTCAAGGTAGGCGGCTCCCTGGAGGCACAGGCCGCCGTGTGCTCGCCGGGCTGTGTGCACGCAGGCGGTCAGGCCCCGGGCGGCACGGCGAATCGTGCCGTTCGGAAGCCGAGACCCGTCCCGTCCTTCGCCCCCGCTGCGCTCCTGCGCCTCAGAAAGCGCCTGCGTGCAGCTGCCCTCCGTGCTCACGCGTTCTGGGGTCGGCCTCCTTGCCCTTCCGGCCCCCTCTTGCCCAGTGGCCTCACCGAGAGCGGGCCGGAGAGGGCAGGGGAGGGGGGCACCCTCGGGCCTGGCGTCTCCCTCCACCCGGCGAGGCCGTCTGCCCCGTCTCCCCCTACCCATCTGCAGCAGCGTGTTTCCTGGACCCGACCTCCGCGGGCCGCCTCTCGGGACCTCTTTACACGCTCCCGCACGTCCGTTTCTCTTCCAGGTCTTTGGGGCCATAGAAGAGGAAAGCTCCCTGGGATTCCCGGTCAGAGGACCTGGGAGCAGCCTAAATGTGAGTATAAGTGCACCTGGCGCAGAGAAGCCCCCTCCCTTGGGTCGCCCCGCCCCCGGGAAGCGTGCCCATGCAGAGGAGCACGCTCTCACCCTCCACACCTGCTCCGTGCCTTCCTTGTTCCCCCTCCTTGGCCGAGCCTGTGGACATTTGGAGACCCACGTTAGGTCCCACCTGCGCTGGACCTTCCGGACTGAGCCCCGGGTCACGCCTGGGCCTGGCTGGGAGAATTGAGCAGTCAGCTACCCCAGTGCGTGTGCAGGGGCAGCCAGGGCCTTGCTCCCGGCCGTTTGTCAGGGAACCGCGCTGCCGTGCTGTCTGTGTGAGGTGGTCCCGGGAGAGCAGGCTAGCTGGGACGGTCTCTGAAGAAGCCGCAGCCACACGGCCCGGGTTCACAGGCGCTCACGTCCTTGCTCGTGTGGATCAGATCCCACGCTGGTCCGCGCATCTTGATGGGGAGAAGGTTCAGCAGAAGCAGCTGGTGTCACCCTTGTGGCCGGGAGCCGCTGCGTGGTGACCTGGTGACCGACTCTCCTGGAGTGTGTGCCTTGTCAGAACTGCTTCCACGCCCCACCCCTGCTCCGGAATGATCCCTGTGGTTTGATTGGAATGCGAGTGTAGATATTTAAACATAACTTAAATGAAAACAGGAACCAAGTACAGGGCGGAAGGGCAAAACCTCTTTAAGATGGTTTCGTGATAGCGGCTGGTGTGAAAACTCTGTCCTTCAGGGGAGCTTGGAGGTGTTTCCCCGAGAATTGACTTAAGAAGGCCTGTCTGAGCCCCGAGCCTTCATCATTTTTGGCGCTTTTCAGAAAAGGAAACCTACAAGCTGTTTTCTCTTATGTCAGCGATACCAGATTTTTATCTCCCAGGGAAAAAAAAAAAACTTCCTACATTAGAGACCATTGCTTTCGAACTTAAAAATACTTCTTTTTTTAAAGTTTTTAGTGTTTATTTATTTATTTTTTTTTTGAGAGAGAGAGAGAGAGGGAGCGCACGAGCAGGGGAGAGGCAGGGGGAGAGGGAGACACGGAATCCGAAGCAGGCTCCAGGCTCTGAGCTGTCAGCCCAGAGCCCAACGCGGGGCTCGAACCCACAAGCCGCGAGATCATGACCTGAGCGGAAGTCGGACACCTAACCGACTGAGCCACCCAGGTGCCCCTTAAAGATACTTCCAAATGCGGTGGTGGGGTGGGAGCCTTTCCAGGTGACCTCAGCGGGCCCTTTGGGATAAGCAGCCCCGGGGAACGAGCCGGGTGAGCTGCCAGAGGCCACAGAGCCGGGCCTTGAAGGGTGTGCACCTGCCCCAAACCTGAGTTGTTGAGGGAGCAGGGAGGACCGCTGGGGCCCGCCTCCTCCAGACGCACCCCCAGGCGTGCTGGCTGAGGCCCCTGCCCCTCTGCCCCGAGGCTCACCACAGCTGCCTCAGCCTGGTGGAGATCCAGACCTAAACCCCAGAAGCCCGGCCCCTCCCCTGCAGGACAGCCATGCCCCAGCCCGGGTGCGGGAATGGGCCCGGGGAGGCCTAGCCCGCTTCTGCGTTTACTTACTGGTCATTGCTTGGGTTACCCAGACGCCGGATGACTTAATGAGGAGGCAGGGAGAGACCTTGCTTAAAAGCCTGCTAGAAAAATAGGAAAGCTCTAACAGGAAGGGTTTTTATAAAATCAGTTTCTTTGGCTCAGGTTCTGCCGTCGTCGGCTTCCCTTCCTTGGCGGGCTTTGCGTTCCGTGGCCGCCTCCGTGGTGCTGCGGGGAGTGCGCCGTGGAGCGGGTGCGAGCGCGCGTGGATGGTGGACGGTTCTGAGAGGCGCTGGTTGGCCTCACACGGGAGCGCGTGTGGCCGCAGGTCCCAGCCCGGGGGGACGGCGGCGGCCTGTCCGAAGGCAGCCCATCTTGCAGACTCACCTGCGTCGAACCGTTTCGCTGTGAACACGGGTGTTTCTTAACAAGCGTGTGTCTGGCCTGGGACGGAGCTGCTCCCTCGAGTGGTTGAGCGGTGCGGCTTGTGGAGCCCGTCCGGCCGGGCTGGAGGGGAGGCTCTCTGCCGGGCCCCGGCTCCCGCCGTCCACACGGGGCCCCGGTCGTGGTAGCGGAGCCACGGGCAGTGTGCAGGCGGCCCAGCTCCGCAGCGCGTGCTGAAGCCCGTCCTCAAGTACGGGCCGAGCTGGTCTCTGAGCGAAATCGTTCTCTCCGCAGCTCGAGTCCACGGTCATGCCCTACCTGCAGGTGTTGTCGGACTTCCGAGAAGGCGTGCGGAAGATCGCCCGAGAGCAGAAAGGTGAGGTTCCTCCTGGCCCGGCGGGGGCGAGCTCGGGGGTTAGCACGGCGCCCCCAGTCGTGACAGCCACGTCGTCTCTAGCTCCCAAGTGTCCCCGCGGGGCAGGACAGCCGGGTGAGGGCGGAGCCTCCCGGGAGCTGCCAGGCCGGGACGCCTCTCCGCCCTTGCCGAATCGGCGGCCAGGGGCTGGCATGGTGAGCGGGGGCCCGGGGCTGCCAGGCTGAGCTCACACTCACCTGCCTGGCTCAAGGCTCGGCATTTCACGGAGTGGAAAGGAAAGCGGGAAGGTTTGAGCCTTGCCAGGGTCATGCTGGACTCGCTCACCGGAGATGCCACCTGTCACCTCTTGTGCTGTGCTCCCTCCCCAGGCCTTTCTGTGCTGGGAAGTCCCACCTGGAGCTCATCTGGCCGCCACCCCCTCAGAGCGGGTCCTGGCAGGGTGTCCTGCGGGTGGAGCGGGCAGAGGGCCCAGCGGCGTGGCCTGGCCGGGGAGCCTCTGGAGGAAGCAGCACCGTGAAGAGGAATGAGCAGGCCTGGGCCTGTGCCGGGGAGGGCAGAGCAAGAGGGCGGGAGGGACCCCCCCCAGCCGAGGCCACGGGCCCCTCGGGGAGGAGCCGGGATCTGACGGTGCTTTTGTGGGGAGCAGAGGGCTTTAGGCCGGGGCCGTGGCGTTTGGACCAGTTGAATAAGCAGGGTCCTCTGTCTCTAACACCTGGTCCTCACACCGTTTTAAGGCAGCTGAAAAACGGGTGGACTCTCAGGTCCTGTGCTGACGTGTCCAACAGCATTGACAGTGCTGGTGTCTCAGGTTTGGAAGTGACTGTTCTTGTCGGGGGGCCGCGCAGCCTGGGCATTTCTTCCCCCCCTCCCCCCGGCTGTACGGCATCCTTCCTGGCAGGTTCTGGGGAACCAGGGCCATGGGAGGCTGAGCACAGCAGCCCTGACCAGCCACGTCCCTGCTCAGGCCCCGAGAGCGGTGCCCGTCGACCGGCTTGGGGGACGGTTCGGTCTTGCTTTTCCTCGGCCGCTTCTCTGCTCTGTTACGTTTGTTGCTCTGGTAGATGGACAAGGCCAAGTGGCCAGTCAGGACGGCGGTCGTTGTGTGTATGCCGTATTGCTTTCCCCACCTGCTGCGCTGTGCGACCCTGAGGCTCAGGTGGCTAGAGAGGTCATCCTACCCGAGGCGATGACCTGGGACGCGCAGACCTGGGGCCCTGCGGATAGGGAACCGTCCGTGAGCCAGAGACCCGGGGCCTGTGGACCTCGGTCCGCAGATGGGGAAAGCCTTCCGGGCCGAAGGCGGCATCACCCTTGTCCCTACCCCATCTCCCTCCCGACCCGACAGCAGCAGCAAGTGCTGAGTTTTTGTTTGTCGAGCACCTTGGGCTGGCCGTGGAGACAGAGCGAGAGGCTCAGGGCAGGTCCTGGTCCATTCACTCGGCCAAGTCTCCCAGGTCCAGGCGCTCGCCTGACACAGGAGTAGGAGACAGTTTCCCCAGTAAAGGGCCAGAGCTCAGCCCTGGCCAGGAGGGATGGGGTGTGGGGGTGTCTGACCAGGAGAGGCTTGGGAAATTGGGAAGTCACAGGAGCAGGGATGTGCCTGTGGTCAGAGCTCGGCGGGGGGCCCGGGGTGGGGGTGGGGGAGACAAGAGCCGTTTCCCCTTTGTGTTTTCATTTTTGGTAAAAGGTGCAGAACGTAAAATTTATTGTCTTAACCACGTGCAGGTGCTCCGCTCAGGGGCATTAGGCACATTCTTGCTGGTAAGCACCCGTCCCCACCATCCTCTCCAGAACCTTCCATGCTCCCAAACTAACCCTCTGTCCCATTAAGCGCTAACCTCCGTCCTCTGTGCCGGCCGTGGTGCCCACCGTTGCACCTTCGCTCTCTATGAACTTGGTCCCTCTGGGGACCTCATACACGTAGAATCCTCAGCACTTGTGCCTCGGTGACAGCACATATCACTCGGTGTCATTGACGTCTTCCAGGTCCATCTGTGTCCCAACAGATGCCACGGCGTCAGAGTCTCCCTCCTTTTTGAGGCTGGGTAATACCCCGTGTGTGCTTGTCACATCGTGTTCATTCGCTCGTCCTTCGGGGGATTCCCACGGCCCTTTGTGTCCCCTCCCGAGCCCTGCCTGTTCCGTGCCCGCTGTTTTCCTCCTGCCTTCAGCCCCGACGGACACCCCCTTCCTGTGGGCCCGGGCTCCGTGGACTCTGAGCCCCATGCCAGGAGGGGCCCGCGAGGGAGGCGCTGGTAGGGGTCTTGGCTCTGGGTTCGCACCGGGGGCGGTGGGGCTGTCTCTTTGGGTTCATACAAAACGCTTCTGAGCTGTTGCTCATTCACGGAGGACCGCGACGGAAACCCTCTTTTTCTAGAATCTGCTGCTATCGGAGCCCCTTAGAGTGGACAGGGCCGCGAGGTCCTTGTGGCTGGCACACTTGGCTGGGGCGCCCCGGGCTGTACCCAGGGAGGCCCGTCTTTTCTGGGCCCTCGAGTGGCTGTGGGGCTGTCTCCTCCCTGGAAGAGTGGTGCCGGGGTCCGAGCCTATGTGGTTGCACCCTTGGGAGCGGCTCTTCTGCGTCTGCCCTGCTGCTCAGGGCATCCCAAGTCACGGCCCCGCCCTCCCTGCGCCCCTTCTCCACATGACAGCCCTGCCCAGTCCGGGTCCCGCCCCAGCCCCAGGCTCGGCAGCCAGGCTGCAGCTCGCCCTGGAGCCCCAGCTCCACTCTGGGGACATGGCAGGCAGTGCGGCGGGGCCTCTCCCGGAGTCCCGGCCGTCGTGCTGTCTGCGCCCTGTCCTCCCGCCTGTCCCCAGCCACCCCGGAGGCAAGGCCCCTCTCTGCTTCTCTTATAAGGTCATGTTAGCTGTGGAGACCTGGTGCTTCCAGACGTTTAGTTTAAGAATGGTTTATCGAGGGGCGCCTGGGTGACCCAGTCTGTTGGGCGTCCGACTCTTGATTTCGGCTCAGGCCATGACCTTAGGGTCGTGGGATCGAGGCCCCGTTGGGCCCTGTGCTGAGTGTGGAGCCTGCTTGGGATCCTCTGTCACCGTCTCTGTCTGTGCCCCTCTCCTCGACTTGCACACTCTCTAAAATTACAAAAAAAAACTTTTTTTTCTTTAAAGAACGCTTTATCGAACTCCTCAAAAGTATCCAACCAGACTTTTCCTGTTTTTTAAGAATAAAAACAACTTAGGCAAACTTCACACGAGTAAACCCAGCTGCCGTTAAAGTGAACGAGTCCACTGGCGTTTCGCGCTTCCCGAGTCGTGCAGCCGTGCTCGGCCTCCTTCTGGTTCCCACCGGCCGCAGGAGCAGCCGTGATCCGTGAGCCCCCGGCCCCCACCAGCCTGCCTTCTGTCCCCGTGGCCTGGGGTGGCCTGGGCCCCGCACGCCCGTCGGCCACGGAGGCTTCTTTTGCCTCACGGAGGGTCCCCCGCGTTGCGGCGTGTGTGGGGCTGCGTTCCTCGTGCGGGCGGGACGGAACGCCCCCGAGTGCACGCGCCACGCCGTGTCTGTTCCGCTGCTGGCAGACTTCCGGGCTGTTCCCACCTCGTGGCTGCTCGGGACACGCGGGTACAAGCGTCTGGGTTGGGGACGGACCTAGGAGCGGAGTCGTGGCGGTCCCGTGGCTGCTGCACGTGTGACTTTGTAAGAACCACCAAGCTGTCCCGCAGCGGCTGCGCGGTTTCCTGTTCCCGCCAGCCGTGGGTGGGGGGGGGGGGGGGGGGGGGGAGTTCTGATGTCTCATCGCGGCCACTCGTTGCCCCTGGCTGTACGAAGGCGATGGCCACCCTCCAGCCCTCCTAGCAGGGGAGGGGCCCTCTCACGGGCACGGTTCCCCGACACTTGATGTCGACCACCTTTCCCCGGGCTTCTCGGCCACCTGTGCATCTTCTCTGGGGGGGGTGGGGGGGGTGGAGAGGGGTCCCTTCCGGCCCTGCGCCCCCGTGCCTCTCATTGGGCCGTTCGTCTTACCTTGGCGACTTGTGGGACCCCGGGGCCTCGTCAGCACGTGACTCAGAAGAGGCGGAGGAGAAAGCCAGCGGGGGGGGGGGGTCCGAGCTGTGTGCACAGGGCAGGTCTCGCGTGGGGGTGATGGCCGCTGTCCTCAGCTCTGAGGAGCCCCCCCCGGGCGGCTGGTGGCGGTGAGCGTGGGCCCTGGCTTGCTCTCCTTCCAGGTCCGGTCAGCTTGGCTCAGCGCCCGGCCCGGGGTCTGCCGTCCTCACGGTGCCAGGGCAGGGCAAGGGCAGGGAGCGAGCGTAAAGGGTGGCGTTCCATCAGCCGTGCCGGGGAGGCTGAAAGGGCTTTTCTGCAGACGGCATCTGGAAGAGGGAATCTGCCCCGGGGGTGGCTGTGCTCGTGGGCAGGGGCCTCGGAAGTCCTCTGAGACCACAGAACCGCCGCCCGTGCGTCACCTGTCCTTTTGGCAGTGCACGAGCCCGTGGGCCAGGGTCAGGGCGGCAGAGAGGGACGAGGCGGAGTGCGAGTGCAGGGTGTGGGCACGCCGGGCCGGCACGGGGGCAGGGGCAGGGGTGGGGGGCGGCACGCGGTTTCCCGCACAGGTGCTCTCACGGGGGCGCGGCCAGGGCACGCAGAACCACTTGGGCCTCGGGGTGCCGGCGGGTGCCGGGGGAGGGCGGCGGACTCGGCAGACGCCGGCCGCGGTGCATCCGCGAGACGAGGCCGGGCCCCGGCACGCCTGTCCCGACACCGGAAGACCCTCGTTCTGTGGTCTGTGACCGTTAGACCTTTCCGAGACAGACGTGCCCGTAACAGCCCAGCTCCCGCGCTGATTTCCGCAGGTGCGGGCTGGGCCAGCCCGGGACTTGGTGGGCGTGGCGGCTGGGCCAGGCGGCCTTCTGGGAGCGTGAGCCGATCCGGTCTGGGACCTGGCTGTGAACGACAGAGTGTCCCGGCGCCACCAGACCCTGTGAGCTCTCAGGGATGGCAGCACGTGCCCGCTTCACAGACGTGAACGTCGGCCCCGCCTGGCAGGCGGCTGGTCCCAGGTACCGGCTGACCTGCGGGGCTGTCACTGCGGCTGAATGTCCTTCACGGAGGTCAGGTCCTCACGGCGGAGCTCCTGAGCGAGGTGCTCTTCTCCCCCAAGGCAGACGGACTGCTTCTCCCTGCCGCCTCATCCCCGGCACTGAGCCTCCTGGAACAGGGCCTCTCTGGCCGCCGGGCTCGCCCTGCGACCACTGCCGCAGAGCCGTAAAGGCCGCCGTCCCCGGCCTGGAGGGAGCGAGCCTGTGGTCATTGGCTCTGCCTCTGGGACTCACAGAGACTGACACGGAGGTTTGAGAACGTCTGAACCCGCAGGGACCGTCCACCGAGGTCTGAAGGCCACGTCGGTGGCCACCTCACCCCTGCCCACTCCGTCTGCTGGGTCGGGGTGTGTGTGCTCTTTCTTCGGGGCGTCACTTCAAAGTCAGTGGGACGGCGGGCTCTGTACCTCCTCCTGGACTTCCCGGGCCCTCTGATCACTCTGGCCCAAGCCTGGGGGTGGGCTGAGGCCTGGCCGGGAGCGGCGTGCCCGCAGTGGAGCTGGTGCTCGAGGCAGGGTCACCCGCACCTGTGCCTGTCCCCCAGGCCTCTGGCCCTCCCGCACCCCACGGCTGGGCCTCCCGCATCGCTGAGAATGCCGGCAGCTCTGGGGTCCGCCCCAACCTCCAGACCCGTTTCTGGCTCTTGGCTGGTGGGGGCTTGGAATCTTGTGGAGTCCCGAGGACGTGTGGAGGGCGGGGGAGTGTGTGGACGGGAGCACGTTTCACCACGAGAACGAGGGGGAAATGGGGGAGCTGGGGGAGCCTAGACTCGTCACTGCTGGGCCTGCCCTGGGCCTGACTGCGATGTGAAGAGTGCAAGGAGCCTTTGCAGGACGTGCGGGTGGCCTTGGGTCCCTGGGTCCTGGAGTGTGGAATATGGGGCCGGGCTGCAGGGGCTCAGCACTCCCGGATGCCTTCCCAGTTGGCCAGGTGCTTGGGGTGGTTTATTTTTTTTCTTGTGTTTTGTTTTGTTTGTTTTGTTTTGTTTTGTTTTAATATTTAAGAGAGAGAGAGAGAGAGAGAATGAACGAGCAGGGGAGGGGCAGAGAGAGGGAGACACAGAATCAGAAGCAGGCTCCGGGGTCCGAGCTGTCAGCACAGATCCTGACGCGGGGCTCGAACCCACGAACCGTGAGATCCTGACCCGGGCCGAAGTCAGACGCTTAACTGACTGAGCCCCCCCCAGGCGGCCCTGACCTTGCCCTGCTCAGAGTCCCTGGGACCAGCCTGTGTGTGTCTTCAGACAGCACCTGCCTCTGATCGGCGTCCTAGGGCAGGGCGCAGACCGTGGCCACTCTTGGCAGCGGCCCCGTTCGTGCCCAGGCCTGGGCTCCCTCCGCGGCGCTCAGGAAGGCGCCCGTCCGCCGCGTCCTGGGCGCGCCTCGTGTCTGGGCTGACTGAGCTGCTGTCTTTTCCATAGTCCCTGAGGTCCTGCAGCTCAGCGACGCCCTGCGGGACGACGTCCTGCCCGAGCTCGGGGTGCGGCTCGAAGATCACGAAGGTGGGTCCCCCTGGCTGCTTCTGGGGACCCGTCGTAAGGAGCTTCGGGGGTGGTGGGTGGGCAGGAGGGAAGGAGGCTGGGGGGGGGGCTGTTTTTTAAAAAGTTCTGGGACAGGGTCAGAGGACGCTGGGGTCTTACGTGAGGAGGGGTCCCGGAGTGGTGCCCCCGTGGCCCCTGGGGGCCGGCCTTGTAGATTTGCGGTTGTGGCCGTCCAGGACACCTCCTGTGTTTGACGGGCGTTTCGGCGGCTAGGCCACCGGCCACCCCTGCTTGTTGTCTGTCACTCGGGAGACAGCCTATGGGATTGTCCTCCGGTTTCACTGTGTGTCTTCGGACTTTGTGGGGGTTTGGGCTTGACTTTTGGCAGATTATTAGATTTTAAACACTGAGGGGGCCTGTCCTATCTTACGACCTCTGGGCTTTCCGTCACGAGCGGCAAGGCCTTCCCGCGTCAGTTAACGTTGAGGCCGTTGAAGCGAGCGGCGAGGGGGCGCGTGGGCGGCGTGGAGGCCGGGCCCCGTCTCACAGACTTGGCTTTTCAGGGCTGCCGACCGTGGTCAAGCTGGGGGACAGAGAGACCTTGCTGAAGGAGAGAGAGGAGAAGAGACGGGTGAGTGGTGCTGGAGCCGCTGCGGGCTTACGGGGACGCGAGACCCGCGGCGTTCGTGTGCCCTGTGCTGTGCCAGCTCCTGTGCTAAGGCCCCGTGGCTGCGAGTGTCGGGGGAGACCTAATTGCGTGTGACCGCCGGGCGATCCAGTGACGGGAAGGTCTGCCTTCTAAGGAAGGACGCTCTTCTTAAAAAGCTCCTCCCGGGGTTTGAGGGAGAATAGGTCCCTTTCAGTAAAGCGCAGCTGACATGTTGGGCTGTACCTGGCCCTACGGAAGTGCTGTCCCCTTTGTCCCTGAGGTGGGACCCGCCAGTCACCCCTCCATCTGCCCAGGAAGCGGGGGGGGGGGGGGGCAGGCGCGCGGTTCACGGGGCGAGGAGCCAGGGCAGGTCCTCGATAGCTGGCCTCCCCGATCCTCCCGTGTCCGCCCCGTCCCGTGGCCCAGCCTTGTGTCCCATCCCTGCGGGCTGGGCCGGGAAGCAGACACGTCGGCCTACCGCTCCGCTCCGCTGGCGCTCTGCCCGTGCAGGTGCTCGTGGGGCACAGAGGCAGACGGCGGCTCTGGTGAGGGCGGCAGGGGGGCGGCCCTGCCTGCTGCTGCTCGCGCTCGCCGCGGCCCCAGGTGCAGCTTCCCGTAGCGCCACTGCCCGCTGCACCGGCCCTCCCCTGACCTCGCCCCGTCCCACGGTTGTCTGCCCGGGACTCCCCCCTCCGCTTCTCTCTGGCCCCACGCTTGCCTTTACCCAGCCGCCCGCCTGAGAACCCCAGATTCCAAGACGGTATCATGACTCAACTCCCCACACCTGCCCTTCCCTCCTATCGGTGGTGGCACAGCCGGGGCCCTGCGCCTGTCCTCACGGGCACCACCCAACACCCGGGCCCAGGGACCCCCTCCCCGCCCCTGCTCCCAGGCCGCCCCCCCTCGGCCCTGCGCTGACGCAGGCTACGGGTGGGGGTGGGCTTCCGGCCTCCACCTGTCTCCTGCAGGCCCCTCCCCTGGCCCAGGCCCTGTGTCCTGGCACCTGCTGCCCTGTACCTCCCCGCCCCCCACCCTCTCTGGGCCCTCGCGATGCTTCTCCGCTCACCCATCCGACAGAGCCCCCCAGCCGGGCTCGCTGCTCTGCTCCTGCCTTCGTGCCAGCCGCACCCCGGACCTTGTCACGTGTGCTGGTTCGAGGCCCCTGGGCATCACCCCGCGGGGAATGAACGAGGGCTCCCCGCTCCCTCCGTGGGTTGGGCCGGGTCACAGTCCAGGCAGTGGGGGGTGGCGGGCACTTGCTTTATTCCGCCTCCCACCCCCAGAGGCCCTGGGGCAGACTTGGTTCATGGAGCCCCTGCTGCCCCCTAGGTTGAAGAAGAGAAGAGGAAGAAGAAAGAGGGGGCCGCCAGGAAAAAACAGGAACAAGAGGTACCACGTGCCGTCTGTGTGGGGCCCGGGCTCTCCTGGGAGGAAGTGCACACTTTGACCCCGAGCCCTGCTCTCTGTGCCTCCCTGGGCCCAGCCGGGCCCACCCTGGCCTGCGCCCGCGCCCACCAGCGGCACCCTCCCGGGTTCCCGCTGCTGTGATCGTTCGGAACGAGCTTCTCGACGTTCTGTAGAAAAACCGTGAAGCTCCGTCAGTGTTGGGTTGTCCCTCTTTTGACTCGCTCCGCCCCGCCTTCTGTCGCTCTCTGAACCCGGGGCTGGGCGGGAGTGATGCGAGGTCACGCCTTTCCCCTCGTGGGCTCGGCTGCGGTGACGGAGGGTCTGTGTTGCAGGCGGCGAAACTGGCCAAGATGAAGATCTCACCCAGTGAGATGTTCTTGTCAGAGACTGACAAATACTCCAAGTTTGATGAAAACGTAAGGAGCCCGTTTTTGTCTTTTCAGAACCTCGTTGGGCTCCTAAATGGTGGGGATCTCCAGCCTCGGGCGAGCGGCTATTCTGTCTGGGGCTCAGTCCGGGGGAGGCGCTATCCGGGGTCAGTGCCTGTGGCCTCTCGAGTCTCCCCGCCGTGGCGGCGGCCGCACTGAGTCGTGGCCTGGCTAAACCGAGACAAGGTGTCGCTCCTGAGCTGGCCGGGAACGCGACTCAGGAGGAGAGGGCGCTGTCCCCAGGGCTCCTCCTTCCGACGGGGCTCGGCTGCCTTGCCGCTAGACCCTTGGGTCTTCCTTACTGGTTCTTACCCTTGGGCCGGTCCCATCAGGACTGAGCCACGCTGCCTCCAGAGGGAACAGTGGCCCTCGCCCCCGGGCGGGAGGAGGGCGCCCCAGACCGGCCTCTCGGTGACTGGGGTTGGTGCGCCGTGGCGGGTACCCGCCCAGGCGCGTCCTAGCGCGAGTCTGTGAGCCCGGGAGCGGGAGTCAGGTGCGTGCAGGTGACCCCCCGTGCCCTCCGTCCCCAGGGTCTGCCCACACATGACAGCGAGGGCAAAGAGCTGAGCAAAGGGCAAGCCAAGAAGCTGAAGAAGCTTTTGGAAGCTCAGGAGAGGCTCCACAAGGAGTACCTGCAAATGGTTCAAAACGGAAGCTTCAAATGAAACAGCAGGGGACTCAGTTTTCACACCAAGCCGTCGGTGGCCTGACGGCTTTCTCTCTGCGTCCTTAGTGACACTGCCCCACGCTCGATGATGTTTACAGTGGCCCTCGGGTCCCAAATTGAGAATTGTGTTCACCTGCCGTCGCCGGCTCTGAGACTCCGTAATAAACTTTTCCAGACAGCAGGGCTGCGCGTCCTCTGTGCCGCCGCCTGTCGCCCACAGGCCCGGCCCTGGTGCGGAAGCGGCTGCGGGGTGCTTGCTCAGCAGGGCACGACTTGGCCGCGCAGCTCAGCCGGGAAATCTCTCCCCCTGCAGATCGCTATCGGCTGACCTCTGCGCGCTGGTGCATTTGGAGGTATTTAAGCGGGAGAAAGGCAGGCTCAGACTGGCGAGGCCGCTGACACCCACACAAAGGCCGCTCGGTCGGCCCCTCTCGTTCTGCTGAGCAAACACACCGCCACGGCTCCGACCGCTGTCCCGCGCTCCGGGGGCAGCGAAGGGCTGGCTCAGCAGGGCGGGCCCCGGCCGCTGCCCGGATCCCGAAGCTGGCCGCGGAGATAAGGGGGTGGGGCGGGGAGGGCAGCCGTTTGTCGCCAGGTCCCAGCCGGGGGGAGGGGGGCAGAGCATCCCCGGCAGAACCCTGTCGAGGACGGTGCGGGCGGAGTCGGCTCAGCTCGGCTGCACACCTGCCAAGGCTGGGCACCTGCTCGGACCCGAGGGTGGTCGGTGCCGGGTGGTCAGGTCAGGAGACGCCGTCTCACGCAGCACTGACGGCAGCACCGGGCACCGTGGCCCCCGTGGGGGAGTTCGGGGACGTCCGCGTGTAGGCCCCCTCAGCCCTTGCGCCTGGGGCCCCGCTGTGGGAAACCCGGAGAGACGCCCGCGCGCGTGCCGATGTGTGTGTGCCCCTCGCCGCAGCGTCCTTCAGGGGGCTGACCGTCCCCCGGGCACCCGGTGCTCCTCGGGGGCACCGCAGCCACGGGGAGCACGGTGCTTCCGTGAGTATGAGAGCCGCCCTGATATGGAGGCACCGGGCCCTCCCACCTTGTACACATCTTACATGCAAGCAAAATTGAACCAGAAAGAAAAGGCCCCAAGACAAAGTGAAACAAACTCGTTCCCGTTGTCTCCTGCCACCAAACTGCCCCAGAACCTGGTGGCTGAAAACAGCAGTCACCTCGTCACCATCTCTGGTGCTTCTGGGTTGGCCGGCCCACGGCAAGAGCAGGAACTGCCAAGCCAACCCTCTTCCCGGAGGCAACAGCCCAAGGGCCTGGTATGGGGGCAGGGGGGCCGCTCACGATGAAAACGTCGCAAGGGCAGAGATGGGGCCTTCCGGAAATGGGTGTGAGATGGAACCCACATTCCTTCGGGGCTCTTGGGAAGCCTCTTGGATCCCCAAAGCCTGTGGTCCAGGGTGGGGTGGTGCCTTCAGGCACAAGCCCCCACATGCTGGGAGCCCTTTCAAGCTGAAGTGCTGAGACCGGGAGTTCACTGTCCCTGGGTGGCCGGTGGGACTGGGTGTCTTGGCCCAGGGACTGGAAGGGTGAGGGCAGATCCCTGAGGGGAGGTGGGCAGTCGCAGGCCGCCTCCCAGGCCCTCCAGCACCGGGCTGGGCCTCAGCCCCTCAGCCCTGACACCGACTGGAGGCTCCAGAAACTCAAGGGCCAGGAGCAGTTGCCCCGCTGGGAAGCAGAGGGAGACCGCCCTGCAGGGGCCGTTCCTGATAGATGGCCAGCTGGCCCGGGAAGGGCGGGTTTTCCAGGAGAGACGTACAGGGTTGAGTAGTATCCCCCCGACCCCCGCTCCCGAATTCACGTCCACCCGGAACTCCGAAACGGAACTTATTTGGAAAAATCAGATTTTGCAGGTGTAATGAGTTAGATTAAGATGAGGTGACGCCGGAGTCGGGTGGGCCCTGAGCGTAACGTGGATGGTGTCTTTATAAGAGGAGAGGCCCAGACACAGAGAGAAGGCCACGTGACGACAGGAGTGACCCGGCCACGAGTCCAGGGCCACCCGGAGCCCCCAGCAGCTGGAAGTGGCAGTGAGGGTCCTCCCCTAGAGCCTCTGGAGGGAGCACGGCCCTGCCCACACCTGGATTTCAGACTTCTGTCCAGAACCGGGAGAGAAAACACGTCTGTGTTCAAGCCACGCAGTTCAGGGCACTTGGTGGTGGCAGGCCCCAGGAAACCACCAGACCATCCATTCTTGTACCTTGTTCTCTGTAACAGAGAAACACGTTTACTATGACAATGTTTCATCTAAGTAAATCCATTCATGGGTATAATGGGGGACAAAAGGTAGCCACAGGGCAGGCAGGTGAAGAATGTTGCCTAATTTCACAACAGACACACAGGACGTTTTGCGTGTTCCAAAGAGCCACTCCCCACGAGGTCAAGCGTATGGGACTCTTCCTCCCATTTCTGCTGGGGAACCGGAGACCCAGTGCCCGAGATCTGAGACCAGGTCAGAGCCAGGCAGAGTGCTCGGGATGGCAGGGTTGCTTGGTGTCACTCTGAGCCTGGAGCCCTGCCTGCCGCTCTCCCTAGCAGGTGACAACAGAGTACATCCTGCCCCACGCGTTACCCCCCGCCTCCAGATCTCTGCCGTGCGAATGTGTGCACCTGCCCAGGGCTCACCTCCCGTGGGGATCTCACATGCCATCTTTAGGGACAAGAGCCACCCTGAGCTATGCGTAGGTCCTGGAATGCACTGTGCAGACAGGGCCTTCCTTGCTGGCCCACTCTTACTGGCTCTCAGGTATGGGCTGGGGCACTGCTTCTTTCTGGAAGCCCGTTTGACACTTCCTCCTAATGGAGGGACCAGGGGGGAGGAGGCATGCGTGTAATCAGGTGCACACGCATCAGGGACGCTGGAAATGGGTAACTTGGTGGACAAGGCCAGCCTCTCAGAAGAGGTGACCATCCGGCTGGACTTCATGGACAGGCAGGAGCCGACAAGGAAAATGTGGATGGAGAGGACTTTGATATCATTCACAACCCCCCAAAAGGGGCCCAAGGGGTGGGCCAGTGGGTGTGGAAAACTGCAGGTGTGGACAGATAGACTCTACCGGCCCTCACCTGGACTGCTTTCTCCAAGCAGTGTCTGGGCCACCAGTGGGCCCAGGAGCCAGCTCTTCTGGCCCCTCAAAGGGTGGCTCAGTATACAGGCTCCACGGTGGCCGCTCCTGGTCAGTCTGAGCACCAGGGCCTGCGCGGGACCAGAGGTCATCTGGAGCCTGGTACAGGCTAAGTCGCTCGGAGGACAGACTTCTTAGGAGAGCCCCAGGTGACAGGCCCAGGGACCAACTCTAAGACCCCCACCCTTGTCCTCAGGCACTTAGTCCCCTCCCCTGGCCAGGGTGAGTGGCGTCATCAGAACAGTGGACACCCGCCTTGAGCCATTTGCCTGCGTTGTTCCAACCCTCTGCTAGCTCTATGAAGCGGGTTCTACAAGTGCCCGTGATTGACAGATGGGGAAACTGAGGCACAGGCTCTCTGTCAGGACCATCCAGCTAGAATTGGGAAGGTCACGGATCTGGCCCCAGGGGTCTCACCCAGGAACACCCACCCACCCTTTTACTCTTGCTCTGTCCATTGCACAGCCCTCTGGCCAGTATGACTGACAGGACGCACCTTTGAGTGTGCTGCTGGCTGAATGGTGGCCCCCAAGAGATTCAGCCCCTAACCCCTGTACCTGTGCACTTGACATTTGGAAATAGGGTCTCTGTAGATGTTAAAATGAGGCCCTAATGTAGTCACTGCAGAGAACACAGAGGGACACAGGAAAGGCCATGTGAAGGTGCAAAGACTGGGCGGGGCGGGGCGGGACATGGCTGCAGCCCCAAGAGCTGGAAGAGGCAAGAAGGACCCTCCCTTGGAGCCTTCGGAGGGAGCCCAGCCCCATGACACCTTGATTTCTGCCTTCTAGCCACAAGAGAATAATTCCTGTTGTGTTTTCTGAGCACCTCAATTCGTATACTTTGCTGCCACAGGAAATCAAAACAGCATTCTCAACATGATACAGACAGAAAGCCTTCCGACACCCCTGGCGCTCCTTCCCACCCGCTCAGTGACCCCAGGAAAAGAGTGCACCACTACCTGCCCCACCTCCATCAGACCCCCAAGGACCAGGCACTGCTTACCCAACAACCATTTCTGAAAAAGCGGACAAAATAACGCGACCCCCAACTGCAGGTGTAGCCCCTTAACGAAGAGCCTCTGGAACCCCGGACCTGCGCATATGGCTATCCAGGCGCACTGTCCTCTTATTTCTTGTTAGGTCAATGCTGTTCTACAAATTGCCATGTGAGGAGCCCGTGGTGGGGACCCAGCCAGGCGGCAGGGCCGGCTCCCCTGGGCCTTCCTGGGACGGGGGTCGGGGGCAGCGCGCATCGCTCCCTCTCCCGCTGGTGGGCTCTGCCTCGGCCAGTGCCCGACAGACAGCCACGTTGCGCGCGGACGCGGAGGCGTGAGAAACAGGGAACCCCAAGTGCCAATCCCCGAGGCAGGGTGAGCCCTGGGATTTGAGGAGGGGACAGGCATGGACGCCGGGGGTCTGCGGGGTCCGCGCGCGCGTTGTTGGAAGTGGCACCGAACTGGGGGGGAGGGGAGTGGCCGCCGAACTGGTGGCGGGCTCGGGAAGGGGCTGGCCGGGGACCGGCGGCGGGCAACCGGCCGCAGCAGGTGCCCTCCATGCGTCCTCCGCGCGCCCCCGCCCCTTAAAGAGGCGGAAGGAATGCGGACGCGCGCCGCCGCAGACGTCACACGCCCTCATTTGCGTACGGCCGGCGGGTCTGAGAGCGACGCAGCGCGGCGAACCCCGCCCCACGCCCTCTGATTGGTCGTCGCCGGCGGCGCCGAAGCGTCGTTGACTTGCGCCGAGGCCGCCCAACCACAGCCCGCTTTGCTCGAGGAGGGCGTGGCCAGAAGCCTCGGCCAATGGGAGGCGGGGTTGTTGGCGGCCACGGCGGCGCAGCCCCTGGAGCGAGCGAGGCCACCGCCGCCGCCACTGCCGCAGCCGCAGGAGGCGTGAGAAGCAGACGCGAGGCGCTCGGCCGGGTAACGGCGCGCCGGGGCAGCCGGAGGGTGGCCGGGGCCAGGACCGCTGGGGGCCGGGACGGCAGGGCGAGGTCCGGGGCCGCCGTGTGGACTGGCGGCGGCGGCAGGGGCGGGGCGGCGGCCGGGGCGGCGGGAAGGCCGGGGCGGGCGGCGGCGGCGGCGGGGAGGGCGGGGAGGCCGGGCGGGCGGCGGCGGGGAGCGGGCGGACGCGGGTGACCCGCCCCGGCGCGGCCCTGAAGGTCAGGAGGCGCTTTGTTCCCGCGCGGCCCGTGCGGTGACCCCGAGGGGAGCGGCGGGCGCGCTTCCGCGGGGCCCCTTTGTTTTCGGGGCGCGGGCCGCCCGGCGGGGTGGTGTCTGCGGCGGGGCCGGGAGTGCCTGCGGCTGCGGGAAGTCGCCCTTCGGGACGGGGACGGGGACAGGGACGGGACGCAAAGTTCCGAGCCTCTCGTCCTGCGTCTGTGCGTTTTTACCCGACTGCGCGGGGCTCCCTTTCGGAACGCGCTGTGTCCGTGCCAGCGGAGGACCGTGTGGCGGCGATAAGACGCCGGCGCCCGCAGGTCCCCCCGGTCCGCAGGTCCACCGTCCGCGCCAGAGGGCAGCGCGAGGTCGCGGGCCACCTGCGGGGCGGGGGTCCCCGGCGGCCCCTGCGTAGTCTCGCTGCGGGTGTGCGCGGTGCAGAACGCGCAGCGGTCGGACGTGAAAGTTAGAAAGTCGTCTCTGAGTCGCCGGCTTCCCGCAGTAGTGCCGCTGCCTCTAGGTGACCGGTGACGGCTGTTGCTACACAGCGGGGACGCATCTGACCTCGTTGCACGTGTTGACTCATTGCCTAATAATCCGCTAGGTCGGGAGGTAGGTGCTGCTGTGCTCCCGGGGAGCTGCTGGGGGAACTCCAGGCCCCAGGAGGTCAGATCCAGCGGCCCGTCCGAGGTGACAGCTTGACTCGACGCGCCGCTCCCGCTCCTGGAGGGGGTTGGACAAGTTGGAAGGAGGCATTGGGTGTTGGTGATCGCGTGCGCCCAGCTGCAGTCTCGTTGCCGAGGGCTGAGCTGGTTGACGGTTTCCAGCGAGAATTCTGGGGTCCTGACGATTGCCCAGTGCTTCCCCGGCTAGAGTCTGCGCGGTATTTCAGGTGCCGTTACTGATGGCTGGTGCAGTGACTACTCTGCCGGTGCCGCGTGAAGCGGACGGAGGCCGGGGGGCCGCTCCAGGGGCGTCTGTTCCGGGGGTGCAGTGGGACGTTGTCTGGCGGCTTCACTTGCAAAGGTGGCGTTGCCGCGGGGGGGGGGTGGGGAGAAGAAACCTCAGAACGTGAATTTTCTCAATTTACTAGTGGCTTTTTTACTTGTTTGGGGATAAGGAATTTTTTTTTTCTTTCCTCTTTTGAGGTTAATTATCCTGTTTCTTCCATTCAAAGGATCCATGGAAGGTACCTAAGACCTTCTTGGTCGGTAGAGATACTGTTGCAAAAGTTACTTTGTTGCAAGATTGTGGTGAGGAAAGGATCTCGTTTCATGGATAACGTAGGTATGGGGATTGTAACCTTCCCAGATTCACTTAGGGACATTCAGGCCTAGGATTTAGGGTTTTAACTCCTCTTTTGCTGGTATGATGAAAATAATCGTTCTGAAGGTATCTTTATCCAAAACGGGTTACTTCAACAGCGTGGTGCTGTCTTAAATACCTGTTATGACATGTATCATTTGCACCTTTTTTCCCCTGGTTTACCAGCGATACTGATTCAGGAAGTGTGTGGTTATCTGTGTCTCTGTATCATAAAGTAACATCTAAACACCTTTGCGAATGTTGCATTGTTTTTCAAAAGGAATATCGGATGCTGGTTGGAGAGATCCGATTCTTTGTAATAGCCACTTTAATCATTTTTGTTTGGATGATGTCAGCAGACTGAATTGTGGAGAGATTACTTATGCTTTAGGGTTATTGTCTTCTAAGTACGTAAGGGCGTTTCTTATTTTTGTGAGCCGGCCATTTAGATTACCAGACTCTGGTATTTTGAGTTTGGAGGTTTTTATCTATAGGAGGTACCTCATAGTTTTATAGAGATGAAGGGCTAGAGTTGGGGTGTGTTCATCAACACATTACAGCCTGTGAACTTGTGCTTGAGTCTTTAATTACAGTATTTCAGTTAGTGTGTCAGGGTTTTAACAGCCTCTTGATGCTGAGAGCAGATCAGTTTCCCGTGTGCAGCTCTGACGAGCCAGTGGAGGGATCGAGATCGTCAATATTTTTCTAATTTTGAGTGGTCGACAGTCGTCTAGTATCAGGAAGAGGTGACCTCAAATGTAAGTGTGTAAGTGGCTTAATAGAGTTCAGAATTACTTACTTTCAGATTTTTTTTTTCTTTCTGTTCATTGCCCACAGTTCTTAAATGTTTTAAAACTGTTTTCTGGGGCGCCTGGGTGGCCCAGTTGGTTAAGTATTCGACTCCTGATTTCGGCTCAGATCATGATCTCACGATTTGTGAGATCGAACCCACGTTTTTTCCAGGCTCCTTGCTGGGCATGGAACCTGCTTAAGTGCGTCTCCCTCCCCCCTCCCCCTCCCCCCTCCCCCCTCCCCCCCTCCCCCCTCCCCCCCCCCCCCTCCCCCCTTCCTCCCTCCCTCTCTCTCCCTCTCTCTCTCTCCCTCCCTCCCCTCCCTCCCTCTCTCCCTCTCTCTCCCTCCCTCCCCTCCCTCCCTCTCTCCCTCTCTCTCCCTCTCTCTCCCTCTCCCTCCCTCTCCCTCCCTCTCTCTCTCTCCCTCTCTCCCTCTCCCTCTGTCTCTCCCTCTCCCTCTGTCTCTCCCTCCCTCTCCCTCCCTCCCTCCCTCCCTCCCTCCCTCTCTCCCTCTCTCTCTCTCTCTCTCTCTCTCTCTCTTTCTCAAAAATAAGAACACACAACAAAAACCCCAGAACTTTAATAAGCTTATGTTGAACTGCCAAAACTTTCGTCAGAGAACCTAAATGTTTTCGCTGTGTTTTGGAACAATAGTGGCGTGTCTGTGGGCAGGAGGGTGATTTAAATTCCCAGAGGCCTAGGAGCTGTCAGCCGTGTGAAATCGTACTGCTCAGAACCGACACCAGCCGTGGCCCAGATCTGAGTCCGGGGGCGGCAGTGAGGAGCTTGTGGGGAGTTTGGTCTGGAATTGCTTACTTTAGGTGGGAGAGGAGCCACAGGCGGGCGCTTACCTCGCTTGGCTGTTCCGCCACCGCCACCGGGAGGGAGGTGGTGGAGAGGCGGTCGGTGCAGAATCCCCGCGGCAGGTCGTTGGCATCCGGCCTTCGCTCACTTTGGGCCACGTCTCCTGGTTTGGCGGTTCTTGCCTCCCGCAGACTGGAATTGGGGGGCGGGGGTGGGGTTGACCTCCCTTGCGAGACCCTGATCAGTGGGTAGTGAAGAACGTCGAGTTCAGCTGCTGGGAGACTTTTAAGTAGATGGTGATGACATAGGTTTGTTTTCATTTGACAGCCATTGGGTTTCTCCCTCGCCCTCTTCAGAGAAGGTGGGGCTGCTTTGCTTCGCCATTGGATTTTAAATTTCGTGAGTGGTTAGTAACAGGAGGGGTGTTCTTTAGTAAGAAAACTTGTACAAGAAGTCAGTTTGTGACCTATACCTTTTGATCTTGACCACTCACTGTGGAGCCTTAAATCTCCGCTTACCAGCATATCCTGTCAGCTGTTGCAACTAAATGTGCCTCCGTTCTGGGTTCGTGACTTTTTTTTTTTTAACGTGCTGTGCGTTTTCATATTATCCAGAAAGCCTGTTTCAAACATGATGAGGCGATTTTAATGAGTCATGCGGTAAAGAGATCGGCTGTACCCCTCAAACGTTTACGTACCAAGGTTATAAGAATGCCGCTAAACATTAAAACATTTGCGTGCATGGGGGCGCCCAGGTGGCTCAGTCAGCTAAGCGTCTTATCTCGGCTCGGGTTGTGATCACACAGTTGGTGAGTTCAAGCCCCGCACCAGGCTCTCTGCTGTCAGCACAGATCCTCTGTCCTGCTCTCTCTCAAAAATAAATAAACATTAAAAAATAAAACATTGTGTGTGTAGGAAAATAGCTTTCGGTGCTTTGTGTCCATCCATTCACTCGTGAGCCTCTTCTAGGTGCTAAACACAGTCCTAGGTACTGGGGTACCACACTGACCAAAACAGAGGGGCCTTGCCCTCATGTATTTCCGTAGTGGGAGACAGGTAAACAACTTAGGTGGTGGTAGGTGCTTTTGAGAGGAAAAGTAGAAAAGGAGTAGGGACTTGGGGTTTGTGATTTTTAAGTAGGGTAAAGAGGGAAGACCTTACAAAGTGATGAGACTTCTAAATACTGGATTAAGGAAAACTTTGAAACGTTTGCCTCATTTAATCCTGTGCCGATGAATTACAGAGAAGAGAGAGCAGAAGAGGAAAGTGCAGCTGTGGTAACAAAGAACCACTTGGCCCTGAGTAAAAATAGAGTGTTTGGTCAAGGAAAGGAAGTAAGTTTTTTGCTCTTTTCTGGAAAACTGAGGGCTTGTTTTCTAGCAAGTTTTGAAGAGATGGTCCGCTGTTGTCTGGTGGCAGTTGTCTGGTGGCAGTTAGGTCTCATCAGCAGACATCACTTCCTGTGTCCAGACTCTCCTCCGAGTCCCGGATGCCGTGCTGCGTGCACGGGTGGCACGGCGGTGAGCGAGTGAAGCGGAGACTGCTTGGCCGCTGGCTCCGGGGACTGGCGCATCGAGCAAGTAGACGGGTCCCTGCCCTCCTGGAACTTGTTCAGTGGAAAGACAAACACGCATGGTTTATCCATTCTTAAAAAAAAAAAAAGAAAAGAAAAAGTCTCAAACACCTGCAAACATAATGACCCCCATATCTAACCCACAGCTGCAGTAATTAACTGTTTGCCAGTCTTCGTTCATCTGTAAACCTATACAGATGATTTTGTAATTAGAAGGTCTTATAGGGGTGCCTGGGTGGCTCAGTCGGTTAAGCGTCCAACTTCGGCTCAGGACATGATCTTGTGGTTCACGCGTTCGAGCCCGGCGTTGGGCTCCATGCTGACAGCTTGGAGCCTGGAGCCTGCTTCAGATTCTGTGTTTCTGTCTCTCTCTGCCCCTTCCCTGCTCACGCTTTGTCTCTTTCTCTGGCAAAAATAAATTTAAAAAAATAAATAAAAATAAAAGTTTTTATAAATGCCCAAAGGGAAAGGAAGAACATCTATATTAGATTATCAATCATTATGTATGATTGAAATCAGTTTGAACCCAATTTCAAGACTACCTTTATGAGTTTAGGACCTGGGCACACCTTTCTCTCTCTCTCTCTCTCTCTCTCTCTCTCTCTCTCTCTCTTTCTCTCTCTTTCTTTCTCTTTCTCTCTCTTTCTCTTTGGCTAAGACTACAAGCCTAAGTGCAGGGTATGTTAAGTTAACAAGGATGTTTTCTATTAGTTGGGAAACTTACAGAAGTTAATTTGGTTGTTTACTTCAGGCGTGTTTTCAGTTTACCTGCTTGCATATTGAATCCAACACCGTTACCTTCTGATGGTGAGGAATGTAATGACAGACTGGATTAAAAAAATCAGGGCAACGTAAATGAGGTCCGGACTATGCCAGGGCTTAGGGGGTGGAGACCTAGGCATTTCTTGCGGGGGTATCCTGCCTCCTTCTTAGAGAGACGATTCCTTTGTCCTTTCTGATGGAGTCTCAAGCCAGAACATGATCTGGTTGGTACTCTGGAGGACCTGGACTTGTACCTTGGGGCTGATTGGACTCCATTTTGGGTCGACAGGGTAGGATCACCATCCCTTACGCTTATGTGAACTGTGAGATTAAGAAGAATTACAGGCTACAG
The DNA here is from genome assembly GCF_018350215.1 of Panthera leo. Taxonomy (NCBI): domain Eukaryota; kingdom Metazoa; phylum Chordata; class Mammalia; order Carnivora; family Felidae; genus Panthera; species Panthera leo. Next base: position 113,018,312 of record NC_056688.1, read on the forward strand.
TGAAATTCTGAAGTCTTACAGAAGCGTTTGGTTACATTTGACTTAATTTTCGTCATTCGGTTATTTCATGGGAAGACACTGAGGATCTTTGACTTGATTTGAGATAGATTACGTATAGAAATTTTGGTTATGTGCAGGGTGACCGTATTCCCCAGTTTACTCCTTTGTCTCTCAAAAGTGACCCGCTTTGAAGTTATACGATTACTCTAGCTATAGACTAAGTGTTTTAAAATTAGGAATTTGGGGCGCCTGGGTGGCTCAGCCAGTTAAGTGTCCAACTCTCGATATCAGCCCAAGTCATGATGTCTCAGTTCTTGGGACTGAGCCTCGTGTTGGTCTCTGCACCAACACCACGGAGCCTGATTGGAATTCTCTCTCTCCCTGTCTCTCTGCTCCACCCTTGCTTGCACTCTCTCTCTCAAAATAGGTGATTAAAAATAAACATTAAAAAAAAAAGCCCACTTTCCTTCATACTATGAGTTCTCATTCTAATGAGAAATAAAGAATAATTGAGAGGGGGCCGAACAATACATCCCTGTTAAAATTTTTTTTAAAAAAATAGGAATTTAGTTATAGTGGATAATTTGCCGCAAAAACTAAGAATTTTTTCCCCGTGAAAACAATTTTTTTGTTTGGGGTAAAAATCCGTTAATAGGGTTGTGAGGTATCTTACATAAGTAAAAGCAAAGCATTATTTGTATAGTCATAGAAATTTGCACGCCAATCCAGATTTACTTTTTTTTTAATTTTTTTTTTAAACGTTTATTTATTGTTGAGACAGAGAGAGACAGAGCATGAACGGGGGAGGGGCAGAGAGAGAGGGAGACACAGAATCAGAAGCAGGCTCCAGGCTCCGAGCCATCAACCCAAAGCCCGACGCAGGGCTCGAACTCACGGACCGTGAGATCGTGACCTGAGCCGAAGTCGGACGCCCAACCGACTGAGCCACCCAGGCGCCCCCAATCCAGATTTAGAATCTTAGACTCAGTTAAAGTTTTTAGCCCTAGATCTGAACTGCTGTATTCTTTTGAAATTTTAGAATATTCTTTTGCCTGGGGATCCATTTGTATTTTAATATGATTGCCTTATAGACTTAGGAGAACCTTCAAATGAGGTTGAAGGTTCTCCAGATGAGGCTTAAGACCGTGATTTTGATGTTAAGCTAAGCGTACCAACATTTAAAACAAATGAATATTTCTCAAACCTGCAAATTTGGTAGTCCTTGTGACTTTGTATTTTTGTTTTAAATAAGCATTTTTAAGTTAATTTTTGAGTGAGAGAGACAGAGCACATGCAGGGGAAGGGACGGAGAGAGGGATACACGGAATCCGAAGCAGGCTCCAGGCTGTCAGTATAGAACCCAATGTGGAGCTTGAACCCACGAACTGTGAGATCACGACCTGATCCGAAGTCGGACACTTAACCGACTGAGCCACGCAGGCATCCCGTGACTTTGTATTTTAGCTAGTTGGGATTGCTAAACAAAAGTAAATCATTTATGGCAATGAAGACTGACAAGTGGAACTCTAGTTCGTTTATGTCACCAACTCTAGATTCTTTTTCCTTATGTGAAGGGGAAAATGTTGAGAATGACTTGATTTGTTGGTCTCCAATCAAGCAATAGAGTGATCTGTAAGCACGTTGCAGTTGTAAACGCTGAGGGAGACCTTAATGGGTCACACACTGGGTGTTGCACATGCACATAATTGTGTCCTCTCGACAGCCTCTCAGTCAGCACTGTCTAGGCTGTGGGTGTCGAAACCGAGCTTACACAGCTAGGAGGTAGTAGAGATTAGGGTTCAGAACCAGGTTATTGTGTGTCTTCGTTCTAGATGCTGAGTTCTGGCTTTATTGGTGTTTAGTTCTCAAAATAGTTTCTTTCCCATTGTCTGAACTCATCTTTTTGTTATTCTGTCCTTGATTTAGCCCTGTGTGTGTGTGTGTGTGTGTGTGTGTGTGTGTGTGTATGTGTGTGTGTGCGTGCGCATGCGTGCACAAGTGTTGTGTCGGGTTTAACATAACTGCTTTGTCATCGTGTCACCAAAAATAGTATTAAATAGCACATGGCCTCACATAATTGAAAATAAAGTGGATCATTGTATCCCAGGAATCCGTTAATTTGAAGTGGTGTATGAAGCTCTTTGGCCTGTGTTCTCAAGAAGGCATATAATCACTCCACAGTTACGTCTCATGCCGGACGCTGTTTAGGGCCCTGGGGCCACATAGTGAGCACCATCGAGGAGTGTTTTTACTTTCCCATTTCTGGGCTACGTGTTTCTCGGGAATGCTGCTGCACCGCCGATTCTGACTGACTTGAGCTAGCTGTTGATTGGCCACTCTTCCAGCAGCAGCAACGGTGATCTTGAGCTGCGCAGGTGGAAATGGCAGCCGGAAGTGAAGTGGTCAGTGGTGGTAGGGAAAGTTCACCAGGGTCTCAATTTCAAACGTGCAAAGATTCTAATCTAAGACAGAACCAAAGGAAATGAATTGGAGAATCTCACATACACGGTCTCAGAAAAATCAGACTTAAAGACAGACTGATTTCCCACAAACTCTTGATTTACAGAAGATCAAAACTCATTCAACAACTAATGAGTGTCTGGCAAGAATCTCTCAAACGTCCCCTTTTGTACTCTGCCCACGAAAGCAGCCTGCCCTAAACCTTTAGTGGACCCCTCTGTAGCTCGCTGCGGTCTGCGTGTCCCAAATTGCAGCTCCTTTGCTATTCCCGAATACACTCAGTGTCTGGTGTCTTGAGCTTGTCCTCCTCTCTTTTAGGTTCACGTTGCATGGTGTCAGAAGTGGGATCTGAAGGTGCCAGCTGCGGGGGCACTGTGACTCCTGGGATCGAGCGAGGTACTCACATTTGAGCCTTTTGTGCTCTTTGCTTCTACGGAGTCACCATAACTTTCCGTTTGGTGAGTCTTCCCCAATATCAGGCTCCCTTGTTTTGGTTGAACTCTCAGACTTTGTTCGGGATTTGTCGTACTCTTGTTCTTAATCTGATCATGGGATCCCAGTCATCTCAATGGTCTAAGAGTGGCCCCCTTTCAGGAACCCTGGCCAGTTTTTCGTTAAAAGATGATGGTCCTTCCTCATACCCGGTGTTCACAATATGGACCAGTCTTGCTAGGAAAGGTAACTTGGAGCCCTGACCACCATTCTGGGAAACCTTTCGTCTCTTCAGACTTGTTTTTCTCCCAACCGAGTTAGAAAATTAAAACAGTTCAAGTGGGATAGTTATTTTCGTTGGTATCTGGAGGTTTCTAAACGTGTTCAGAATTCTAAAATTGCACCTTTACAAAATATTGTTTCCAAAGTGACTGAAGCAAATAAACAACTAAAGGTGGATAAAAATAAAGTGTTAGAGGCTTCTTTCTTGGTGCTGGCCAAAGTTCCCTCCTACACCACCCCCCCCCCCCCCCACTGCCCCACCTCCTTACACATCCCTCTTTGCCTCATCACCCTTCCCCTCTATCTGAACTTTCTTTCCTGTCACTGAAACCTCACCATCCTAACCCATTAAAACCTTTCCTTTCAAAACTGACTTTGTGAGGATGCTGTTAAACCACCCCAAATTTCCTGCACCCCGTGGATAAAAAGCCGAGCTTAGGGCTATAATTAAGGTCTTTCCCAAGGTAACTGAGGATCTTTGTAGATTTGTGGAATTCACCAATCTGGGCTGTGGTCTCTGTCCGTTAGTTGACATGCCCCTTGGAGAAGGTCAAGCCCAGCGCTGGATGAATGCTGCTAGTTGGAAACCCCCTGAGCGGTCTCTAGGGTTTAAACTAGACCAGCCGCCAGCCCTTTCACATGACCAAGCTTGTAGTGTATAACCACGAGGCTACACGAAGTCAGCTGTGGGGCTAGCCCGTGGACTGGACGGAGATTCAGGCATGCGCCCAGAAGCCAGCTGAATCCGTCCGTGGCTGTTACGTGACTGTCCGTGACTCCAAGTTGTTTTCAAGGAAGTTCCAAGCTTCCCATAGATGTTGAGTCCACCCGGATGAGCTCTGACTCCATGTTTGTAAATGGGACTAAGTGAGGACTTAACACCGTTGATGGAAACGGCCGGTGTGGGACGGGCGTGGAGGCTCCGCAGCGGGTGTGACCTGCAGGGTCGTGGACAGTCTGCCCCCTGGAAAAAGGGTTGCTCTAAATTGAAATCCAAACAGTTGCAGCCCCCCAGGAGCAATGGCCAAAGCCACCCCGGTGATGGGACTCTGAGGACACATGGGGATCATTCCCCAGCCCTGTGGGAGGGAGACTAAATAGGATGGGAAGACTGCTTCCAGATTGGGGACCGATTTTCTCACTGGAGCAGTTAACACAGGAACCACCCTGTCAGTGCTCAACCCCAAATTAAAGTGTCCCTTCTTTATATGATACGTATGTTCCGACAGCGGGGCTCTCGGATGAAGTACCATACGTTCCTGTTTCTTAGCCCGTATCCTTTCGTCTGGGACCTTTGCAAGACAACCAACCATTTCTTCTCAGTGATTTAGCTCCCGCACATTGATCTAGGATGAGCTTTCCCGGAGATACACATTGCCTTTTTTGTTCCTTTCCCAAAGCGGAAATATTCCTTGAGGTCAAATCCAGTACTCAGGAAAATTTCAGCGCTCTTTTTTGCAGTCTACAGACCAAAGATGACCAAACTTTGGTCTCCATCCCCTGGTACCCCCACTCTTTGGGCAAAGCCCTCACCAGACAGAGGCAGAATTCATAATGCTCCTCCCTTTAATAATCCAGATTGATCTCTCAAAACTTCTTCCAAGAATAAATCAACATCCTATAAATAGTAAGAGGCCTGGAGCACCTGGGGTAGCTCAGTTGGTTAAGCATCTGACTTCGGCTCAGGTCGTGATCTTGCAGTTCGTGGGTTTGAGGCCTGCGTCGGGCTCTGTGCTGACAGTTCAGAGCCTGGATCCTACTTCGAATTCTGTATCTTCCTCTCTGTCTCTGCCCTTCCCCTGCTCGTGCATTCTCTCTCTCAAAGATAAACATTAAAAAAAATAAAAGGCCTTATCAGGGTATAAGGCTTATCATAGATTATAAGAATTCGTTATCCTTTGTACTAGTGCTTGTAATATCCCTATTTTACCCGTAAAAAACCCCTCTGGCCAAGGATGGAGATTGGCCCGGCATGTTAAGACAGTAAACACTAATCCCTTCACCCTGTTGTCTCTGATCCGTACACTGTTGGTTGCCATTGGATTCCAGACTTCTTTTTTCTTGTTTGAGGTTTATTATTTTTGAGAAAGAGAGAGTGGGGGTGGGGTGGAGACAGAGGGAGAGACAAAGGATTTGAAGCTGACCGTAGAGAGCCCAATGTGGGGCTCAAACTCCTGAACCCTGAGGTCGTGACCTGAGCTGAAGTCACACACTTAACCAACTGAGCCACCCAGGCGCGCCTGGATTCCAGACTTCTTAATGGCCCCTTTATGCCACACTCGAGAACACCAAACCTGATCCCGTTGTTTGGGATGACCAAAGTGACTTCTTTAGGATTTTGAAGGAAGCTGGTAAGTCCGCCTACACTTGGACACCTAAATTACCAGCTGCCCTTTTTCCTTTTTGTATATGAGAAGGAAGGGGATACTCTTAGACTACTTACCAAAAATGCAGAGTTGTCCCAGACTCCTAGGCTCCTGTAGCCAACAGTTCGATCCACTGCCTGAGGACGTCCCCGCGGCCTCAGAGCTCTGCTGCCACCATTCATACTAAAGGCTACTGCAGAGGTAGTCGGCGTCTTCCTCCACTCTTTATGCTTCAGGGCTATCGAGGCTCTCTTGGGTTCATACCGTGCTCAGTGCCTTGCAGCGAGCTCTTCCCTCCTGTGAGACCCTCTTACTAACCGCCCCTCATGTCACTCTTGCTTACTGGAACCATCTCAACCCTGCCTTCCCTTCTCCCTCCTCCCCTGATGAAATTCCCCATGACTCTCTGACTTGGACGGATCAGCTGTTGACCCCTTGTGAGGTGTTCCAGGAAGCCCCTTTGACAAACGTTGATCTTTCCCGGCTAACTGATGACTCTTACCTAAGCTGTGAACATGCTGTATTCTGTGCTGGGTGTGTGATGACACTTCTGTGTGGGGCACGTGATCACAATTTTGAGGTTGGTAAGTCTGCACCTCTGCCTTTGGCTTCTGGAGCTAAACAAGCTGAATCACATGCCTTCACTTGAGCATGCATTATAGCCGAAAGCAAGACAGCAAACATGGATACTGACATCCAACATGCCTTTGGGGTGGCCCATGACCTTGGAATGGTAGGGAAACAACAGGGCTTCCTCACTTCCAGTGGAGGTAAAGAATGGCTCTTATTCCGGTGAAGAAATGGGCAAAAGACACGAACAGACACTTCTCCAAAGAAGACATCCAGATGGCCAACCGACACATGAAAAAATGCTCCTCGTCACTCATCATCAGGGAAAGACAAATCAAAACCACAATGCGATACCACCTCACACCTGTCAGAATGGCTAACACTAACGACTCAGGCAACAACAGATGTTGGCGAGGATGCGGAGAAAGAGGATCTCGTTTGCATTGTTGGTGGGAGTGCAAACTGGTGCAGCCACTCTGGAAAACAGTGTGGAGGTTCCTCAAAAAACTAGAAATAGAACTACCCTATGACCCAGCAATTGCACTACTAGGCATTTATCCACAGGATACAGGTGTGCTGTTTCGAAGGGACACATGCACCCCAATGTTTATAGCAGCGCTATCGACAACAGCCAAAGTACGGAAAGAGCCCAAATGTCCATCGATGGATGAATGGATAAAGAAGATGGGGTGTGTATATATATGTATATATATATACATATATATACATATATATACACAATGGAGTATTATTACTCAGCAATCAGAAAGAATGAAATCCTGCCATGTGCAACAATGTGGATGGAACTAAAGGGTGTTATGGTAAGCGAAATTAGAGAGTGACAGGTGTCCTGTGACTTCACTCACATGTGGAATTTAAGGTACAAAACAGATGACCATAGGGGAAGGGAAACAAAAATAACATTAAAAGGGGACAAAACAGGCCCGGTCTTAAAGTGTAGCAGTTCTTAACCACCGCTCAGTATGCCCACCTTGCATATAGTAGGAGATGGCAGGGGAGTCTGCTAATAATCTCAGTCTTGCTTAAAAGAGCTACTGTCCCAGCCACTGTTTTCCTGGCTCTTTCAGGAGTTGGAGAGGGTTTCAGGGAGGAGAAGGCAGGCCCCAGTGCCCAGTGTGAGATTTTCTGGGGGCACTGAGCACATGGAGAAAGCAAGAGAGCCCCAGTGGCTGCTCCTGTCCCCAACTATCCCCACCTTTGCCCCTACTTCTCCCACCCCCTCAAAGCTTCCCAGGAATTAAAAAAAAAAAAAAAAAAAAAAGATTTAAAAAAATAAAAAGGGACAAAAGAAAAGAGACTCTTAGTATAGAGAACAAACTGAGGGTTGCTGGAGGGGTTGTGGTTGGGGGGATGGGCTAAATGGGCAAGGGGCATTAAGGACGATACTTGTTGGGATGAGCACTGAGTGTTATACGTAGGGGGTGAACCACTGGATTCTACTCCTGAAATCATTATTGCGCTAGATGCTAACTAACTTGGATGTAAGCTTAAAAACAAGAATGGCTCTTGTGTCCAGAATCTGTTGGCCGCCATAATGCCACCAGCAGCTCCAGCTGTTGCTACGTGTTGCAAGTCTGATCCCCCGGAAGCCAAAGGAGTCTGCCTCACCGATACCCCTGTGAGAAATGCCACCCTTACGAGCTCCGCTGACCAAACCTCTGTCGTGGCACAGAAGACGACCCCCCAGCGGGGACCTCAGGTGTGAGGCAGGGAAGTGCAACAGCCGGCCTCTGAAAGGGAAAAGCAGGGTTGGAAATCTAAAGGCTGTTGGTACCACAGAGAGAAGGGACTCTGGTTTGGACCCAATAATAAGCTGATCCTGCTAGAAAGTCTGAAGTTTTCCTTTTTGCCCCCTGTGCCTGAGTTAAACCATTGGTTCCCTGAGAAATGGTAACTTCTGTGGATCGGTATTGGTGGGAAACATCAGCAGGGCCATAAAAAGTGCTGTCTTGCTTCCACCTGACCCTGAGTATAGCCCAGGGAAGCCTGTTTGCACCGCCCCGGGAAGTTGTGATTTTCCCGCTGGACCATTCGAGCCCTGGGAGGTGAATTTCATACGTTTGCCCCACCTCACGGACACAGACATTTTCTAACGATAGTTCCCGTCTTTTCACGTTGGATTGAAGCATTTCCACGTGGAAAAACGACTGCCTCTTCTGTGGCTAAAGTCCTTTTGCCAAACATTATTCCCGCTTGGGGAGCACCATGGTGGCCAGGGGACCCACTTCGCTTGACAAGTACTTGGACAGGTCTGTGCCATCTGACCAATTCTACAACATTTTCGCTGTGTTTATCCTCAGACTTCAGGACTGGTCCAACGTATAGAAGAATAACGATCCAGGTTGCTAACTTAGTTGAAGCCTCCAAATACCTTGGCCCAAAGTACTGCTCCCGGGTCTTCTAAATCTCAGATCTGCTCCGTCCAGTATTCATAAACTCTCACCTTTTGAAACAATCACAGGACAGACCATGTATTTAGCTTCTGCTTCCTTTGACCCACAGCTAAAGAAAGGGCACATATTTTGGTTTTGTAAGGGTCTAATTAAATCCACCGGGAATCGTCGTGTCTGTGGTAGAACGATCTTTCCACAGCAAGCTCCCTAGAGACAAAAGACGTCACACCGTACAGCCAGGCGAATTCATCTGCTAGAAACAGCATCTCCGTAAAGATTCACTCCAGCCTCATTGGAAGGGCGCCTACCAGGTGGTACCGACGGACCCCTGTGCCACCAGGTTCCAGGAGACAGACTCCCGGGGTCACACGTGCCGTCTAAAAAAGCGTGAGCGGACCTGCACCCCATCTGGTGACTTAAAGCTAAAAGTTTTCGAGGACTGAAGCACATGACACTGGGAGAAGACAACCTACCCCAGACGCTCGGGCCCGGCCTGTGGAGCCTCCCCTTTCACGGTATTCGGTATCATTCAGCAACCGAATCCTGCTTCAAGTTGTAGTTGTCCTTTCGCCGGCCTACTCGCCGCCCCCTCCTTTGCCTGTAGCACGTTCCTTGTTTCTCACCTTACAAAAACTCTTTGATCCCACCAACCCTCTGATGGTTGGATTTGCACCGGAGTTAACACTGGGGATAAACCTGAATGGGTGGTCTGGCCATTTTCCTTAGAAGGATGGCAAGAGCTTTCTAGCAGAGATACGGGGTTTTCTTCTGGTACTTTCGGAGCTGTACGTATTCTCCCTTCTGGCAAATTGGCACCAGCCGTTACGACATTCCGTTCGGTGCTCCTCACCCATAAAGGGATACCCTTTACTCAAGTCCGTGCGTTTACCCAAGGTCTTTTCTCTCTTTCGCAAACAGTAATGGGACTGGCAAAACTTGAGGCCGCCTCCCAGTAGACTTGTAACTATACAGTGGTGCGTGACCCAGAAGACTGGGAGTACATTCCCCACTGGAATCTAGAAGACGCCAAGGTCTTCTCTATCGGTGTGTCTCTGGTGGGGTGTCGAAAATGATAAGGGCACTGGGAATGGGAAGCTGACTGGTCTCCTTTTGGTGGGAACTTCATTCAGCATGCCTTCTCCCTGGGAGATCCCCAGACCTCCGTCACCACCTCCCCTTGCAGCCGTCATACTCACCTGGTAACCCACGTATATTGAAGCTTAAGACATTCCTATAACCGTCTCCACGGTGCTAACCAGTTGTCACCTGTTAGTGTGAGTGAGTATGTTTTTAATCACGAGGTCTGTCTCATCCTGGGGAAAAAAACTAATCTAGCAAAAGGGTCCCCCTAAGGCCCTGTCTTGAGAAAACACTAGTTATTGTTTTCTATGTGGCGGAAACATACATTCCACACTCCTCCTGGAAAGGATGCTGTGGTGTCATTGCCCCCGTTCCTGATGCCGAAGGCGGGAACACCCCTCCGCCCGCCACTCCCATATCCAGTCTGGGTTCTTTCTCCTGTCTTTTTTTTTTTCTTCTCTCTCTCTCTCTCTCCTACTGTCTTGAAAGAGCACATGGTAACAGGGGTGGATACAGTTTTGGGTGGTTGCCCACAAATAGCCCAATAGTGGATAGAGAGGGATTTGGATATGCCTTTGCCTGAGCCTTTCCCTTGGGTTGGAGTAGCAGAGTTTACAAAGGCAACTCAGAATCTGTGGTTCTACCTTTACTGCTCCTTTGAGTGCTTCTGAACATGAACGGACCCAGACAGACAGTCGCAGAAGGTAGTCCTGAGCCGTCTCCCGTAGTAGCAGGGAGGAACTGGTGCCCTGTTTGGGGAAGAATGCTATTTGTATGTTAACAAATGGGGAGAATAACTGAAGAACTAAAGATAATGAAATGTAGGGGCGCCTGGGTGGCTCAGTCGGTTAAGCGTCTGACTTCAGTCCAGGTCACGATCTCGCGGTCCGTGAGTTCAAGCCCCGCGTCGGGCTCTGTGCTGACGGCTCGGAGCCTGGAGCCTGCTTCGGATTCTGTGTCTCCCTCTCTCTCTGGCCCTCCTCCGTTCATGCTCTGTCTCTGTCTCAAAAATAAACATTAAAAAAAAATTTTTTTTTTTTTAAATAAAAAAAATAAAAAATAATGAAATGTAATATCAAACTGTGAACTGGAATAAGCCAGGCCCTAGAGACCTGGGACGTTTTCAGCTTCCTAAATCACGGGCAGCAAGGGAAACCGGCTGAGGAGTTTCTCCAGCCAGTAGCCATAATTGGACTTCGGGCCCTGGGTTTAACCCTCTCGCTGAAGTTTGTGCTGCCTCGTATCAGGCAGGGGCCTTCCTCCTAGACGTGTGTACAAACTAGAGTTCTCTTCCTTCCCAGGACTTAGCCTGAAGCTCCACTGGGAGGAACGTGGCTGAGATCCCCCATTTCGTGACTTTTTTGTTCACATGTGGCCTGACGCCCTCTGGCCGCGTCCCTCCTGTGAGGACAAACATCTGGGGACGGTCTTCCTGGGTTCTGACGGGCACCGTCCACTCACAGCTAAGGACAGCTCTGAGCAAGACCCCCGTACAGACCAGTTGACCGGCGCTGCCTTCTGTGGCAGAGGCCGACCACGGGGACGCCCGGCAGGATCGTGTCCTTCGATGGGAGTGAAGGTGTCGGGTGGGGAGTCTCACACGTGCGCCCTCAGGAAGACAGACCCGAGGACTGTCAGGCTGACTTCCTATAAACGCTTCATTTCCAGAACGTGGAAATGGCCTCCCACCAGTGAGTGTCCACCAGGAATCTCTCCCCGTCTGTGAGCCGTCCGGCTTGCTGCATGGCTCCCGACTCGCTTTTCCTCTTTGTCCTCTGCCCGTAAAAGCGGGCGCCCCAGACCTCCGGTGGACTCACCCCTAGCTCTCGAATTACAGCTCCTCTGCTTTTCCCCAGGAGGCTCTCTGTCTGGTTTTGGAACTTGCCTCGGCTTGTCTCCTTTCTTTTAGGTTGACAGACCCGAGTCCGCATCGTCCCAGCCGGGGGACCTCGGTCAGGCGGTTCGCCTTCCCAGCCTAAGTGTCGTCCACTGCCCACTGGGGGTGTTCGCTCCCTGGCAGAGTTGGCGTCGGGCGTAAACTGTAGGGAAGTGCCTGTCGCCACTACACGAGGCGTTGGGACCAGGTGTGCGGTTTGATGGGCAGCTACCGACTCGGGGTCGGGGCTGGAGCCCGTCCGCTGGGTTGGCGGTGCCGCTGCTTCTGGAGAGCAGGCCCCTCCCGGCACTCAGCACGCGTGTGGCCTCCGGGGTGCTGGCGGAGACACCGCCACACGGAGCCACGCTGCGGTGGGTGCCCGCGGGGAGCGAGGTTGGCAGGAGGTGCGGGCGTCCGTTCGTACCGTTCAACCCAGAAATCCTGCTGTTGGCGTGGAAATAAAGAACGGGGGCCCCAGGCAGCCGCACAGATGACCGCGTTCGGACAGACGTTAGCGAAGGCGTGTCGTAGGGAGAACCGTCAGGACTCCACGGCTGGCACCTGCTAGGCGGGCGCCTCAGCTCTTAGGGTCTGGCATCAGCTGTCACTTTGCAGTCTCCCCTGTCCCGAGGTCTGCGCTCGCGGAACGGAAGCTCGGGGCTCTGCGCCGGCCGCCACGCGCACCTAGCGAGCTGCGGGGGGGCGGGGCTGGGAAGCAGGGTCGCAGTGGGCGGCTAGGAAGGGCAGGGATTCACATTATTGTGGGGTGACTGGACTCCACAGAAGGTGGTGGGGACCAGGAAAGGTCTTTAAAAGTCACTAATGTGGGGGCTGTGAGGCGGAGGGCCGTTGTGGCCCGCCCCCGGGGCACCTGTCGAATTCTCTTCCTTCTGCTTTGCATCCGCAAAAACAGAATCACCTGAGAAAACGCAGTTGCGTTCAATACAAAACGCTTGCACGTCATAAATTCCGGCTGTTTTTCTTCAGTACGAAGTGTTCAGTTGCTGTTTTGTTTGAAGCATTGTGACTGAGGGGCTCGGGCTTTGCTCTAGTACCTGAGAATAAGACGTTGACGGGCCTGGCCGTTGACAGGTTGCTGCCCTGGTTCGGAGGGAGGGGGAGGAGGAAGAGGCGGGGGGGGGGGGGGGTATGGGGAGGAGGGAGAGGGAGAGGCTCTGAAGTGTGTTTACTGTGTCTGAGATTAAGGAACGTCACCACCTCTCTTTAGCTGTGCATTTAGATAGGGTTTTGAAATTTTATTGAGTTCTTTTTAAGGCATAAACGTCCTGGAACCTAAGTTTAATATTTAGAGGTAGAAATTGACCTGATTTGAAGGTAACCCTTTTCATATGTGTCTTCTGAGAGTGGGATTGGACTGAGTCTGTGGTATCACGCTTTTGCACAGACACTGCCATGTTTAGTGTGGGAGTAAGGGAACATACAAAATAAAGTTTAAAAGTCATCCTGTGATTCAGAGTGTGCGAGACAGTATAAACACCAGCAAATGCTTTGACTGGTTCCAAAATAATTGGCTTAGCATCAACACATGTCCTTGTTGTTAAAGCTTATTATAGAGAAAAGGCAAATGAGGATTGATTACTCTTACTCTGAAGTCTGGTCATTGTAGCACCAAAAAGACATTTTTTTGTGAGTAGAATGTGCCTACGCTGAAATTGACAGGTCCTTAGTGTATGATTTGATGAGTTTGACAACTGTATGTGTCCAAGAAACCAAAGAAACCGACACTCCATTCACGATCTACAACATTTCCATCAGCCCAGAAAGTTCCCTCCTGGTAGACCCTCACCCCCACAGACAGCCGCTCCGATGGGCACACTGGCGGAAGGTTCTCTGTGAATATTTGATGTTAATTGTTACAACTCTTTTTCAATTCGTAGGAGGTCACAGCCTTCAGATGGCAGATAACAGGTAAGCCAAGACGGACTTTGTTGGGATTTCTGTTTTGGTTGATGAACACGAGCCAGGCTGCCCGTCCGTGAGCACCAGCGGCAGCTCTGGCTGATGGCTCCTTTCCCCCCCTGCATTTGAGCCCATGAAAACTTGCTTCACGCGTGGGAAGTGTCTCAAATACTGATCCTGGGACACCTTTTGTGGGAAGTGGTCGTTTTGCTCTCTGGGCCTTCGCGCCTCCCAGGTGAAGTCCTGGCCGCCCTCCTCACATCGCACGCCCCCTGGTGTTCAAGTGAAGAGTTTTGTTACGTGGCTTGTTCTGAAGGTCTGGTGTGGTGTTTGATGTGGTTTGATTTTGGTAAGGGAGCTGTGTCCAGACGTCTCTGACACCTGTCGCACCTATTTTGGGGAAGTTCCATTGTTTCTGGAGACGTTCTGTGGCCGGCTCACAGAGCCACTGAGGGCACCGTGTCCCAGAAACCCGGTAAGGCAGCTCTCCTCTGACCCCCTTAGCGGCCGACCAAGCTGTAGCGGGATGCCGGTTGGCTCGCGGGGTCGGTTTGAGGGTGGGCCGCAGAGTTTGGGGGAAAGGAACTGGAGAAGGGTAAACTAAGACGCTTCGGCCAGGGCTGGAAATCAGAGCCGCAGGGTGTGGCATGGAGGTCGGGGCTGGGGTGGGGGGGGTGGTTAGATGGTAGGATTTTTTTTTGAGAACAGGAAAGCACCCCGTGGATAGCACCTGTGCGTCCGTAGCTGTGCTCTGTCCTTGCGGAGGTCCCTCTCCCTGCGTTAACTAAGAGAGTGCCCTGTGCTGTCTGTCTCCGGAAGCTCCTTGCCAGCGATACTTACTGCACACACTGTCTCAGTTTTCCAGATGCTGTTCCCTCAGACGCCTTGGAGGCTGCTAGAAACGCAAGTAATACAGGTCAGTGCGCCACCCTCGGAAAAGGCGACAGTTGGAGAGTTTGTGTGCACGGCAGGGCGTCCTGCACCCTCGACCCATTTACCGCGATAACACAAGCAGTACAAGTCCAGGGTTACTGTGCTTCAAAGACGTGGAGGAGTTAGAGTAATTGAAGTGGAAATCGGTACTTGGTTCGTTTCATTTTATTGGCTTTATTATTTCTTTTAATATGTATTTATTTTTAAGAGCAAGAGAGACAGAGCGTGAGCAGGGAGGGGCAGAGGGAGAGGGAGACACAGAATCGGAAGCAGGCTCCAGGCTCCAAGCTGTCAGCACAGAGCCTGACGCGGGGCTGGAATCCACAAACTGCGAGATCGTGACCTGAGCCGAAGCTGGACGCTTAACTGACGGAGCCACCCAGGCGCCCGTATTTCATTTTATTTTATTTTATTTTATTTTATTTTATTTTATTTTATTTTATTTTATTTTATTTTATTTTATTTTATTTTATTTTATTTTATTTTATTTTATTTTATTTTATTTTTTATTTTATTTATTTTATTTTAATTTTTTTATTTTTTTAATTTTTTTTATTTTTTTTATTTTATTTTATTTTTTTTTATTTATTTTATTTTATTTTATTTTTTTTATTTTATTTTTTTTATTTTATTTTTTTTTATTTTATTTTTTTTATTTATTTTATTTTATTTTATTTTATTTTTTATTAATTTTATTAATTTTATTTTATTTTATATTTTATTATTTATTTTATTATTTATTTTATTTTATTATTTTTTTAAGTTTATTTATTCTGAGAGAGAGAAAGAGAGTGAGCAGGGGAGGGGCAGAGAGAGAGGGAGACAGAGAACCTTAAGCAGGCTCTGAGCTGTCAGTGCAGAGTCCGATGTGGGGCTGGAACTCACAGACTGTGAGATCATGACCGGAGCGGAAATCGGGAGTCGGATGCTTAACTGACTGAGCCAGCAGGCGCCCTGAAAATCGGGACTTCATTTAAAACTCACGGTCAGGACTTCAGGCTTTCCAGAAGTGCGGTGACCAGCACAGTGCATCTCTGTGCCTCAGCCGGGGACTGGTCTTCCCATCTGTGTCCTTTCTTCTTTTCCCTGATTATTCTGGAGCAAACCCCAGACTCCATCAGGTCATTCGGTCTGTAAATTCACACATGTGATCTCTCCTCCATTTTAAAATTTCTGTATCTGTACTTTTTCCCCTTGAACTGTTTGAAAGCAAGTTGTGGACCACCTGACTCTCTTCTCCTAAAACAGTTCCATGTAAATTTCCTACAAAGCAGGGTGCACAGTCATCACCGCGGTGCCATTGCCACAATGGAGGAATGCGGGCTTGACGGGGCACCACCAGCCGATAGCACAGTCGCGTTCCTGTTTCCCTGGGCTTCTCAGCAGCTCTGTTCCGGCTGCCGCCCGCACCCAGGTCCGACACTGGCCAGGGGTCACGTCTCCAATTTAGTTCCGTCCCCTTCGTCCTAGAGCCGCCCTCCACGCGATGACACATCGGTGGGCTGCGTGCCCCGGCTGTCGTGTAGAACGTCCACGCTCTGGGTGGGTCACACTCAGACTGCCACACCCGGGACATGGTGTGGGAGGGGCACTGGGGCTGCGCCCGGGGTCAGTGCTGAGATTGAGGACTTGGTTACGTCAGCGCCTGGCAGCTTTCCCCGTCGTGAGGGTCCGGTCGGTGAGTGACCTGTCGCTTATCCTGCGGGTACCATATTTTCCATGAGTCGTGGTTGTGATCCTTTAATCAGGATTGACATTGGTGGCTGCAGAAAGGTGTTTCTCTAAGACGGTCCTGCTGTGTATTACATCTTTCAAAGACGGTCGGGGCGCCTGGTGGCTCAGGCGGTTAAACGACTGCCTTGATCTCAGCTCAGGTCGTGATCTCGCAGTTTGTGAGATCAAGCCCCACACCGGGCTCTGCACCGATAGCAGGAGCCTGCTTGGGATTCTCTCTCTCCCTCTTTCTCTGCTCCTCCCTGGCTCGTTCGCTCTCTTTGAAAGTAAACATTAGGAAGAAAAAAGACCGGCTTTCCTTCGCTACTTAGTGTTACTAAGTAGGCTCCTCGATTTCTGTTCTGGTGTCTTGTCAGTTGCCGTCATTCTTTCTGGTATGTACATTGTCCCACTTTGCCAGTGGGGTTCCCTTCAAGGTGGCTTCTGTGGCCTTTTGTTATTTCCCCATCAGTTCGTGTGCTAGGTGATGTTCCGTGTTTCCTTGTACTTCCCTTGCTCCAGACCTGGAATCTACCATTTGTCCCAGGGGCCCTGTTTTAGTAGGAGGTACATTTTAAAACCAGAACACGGGCACCAGAGAGGCCTGGTCAGTTAATCATCTGACTTTGGCTCGGGTCATGATCTCACGGTTCGTGAGTTCGGGCCCCGCATCGGGCTCTGTGCTGACAGCTTGGAGCCTGGAGCCTGCTTCGGATTCTCTCTCTCTCTGTCTCTGTCTCTCTCTCTCTCTCTCTCTCTCTCTCTCTCTCTCTCTTTCTCTCTCTCTCTGCCCCTCCCTTGCTTGTGCTTTTTCTCTCAAAAATAAATAAATATGAACATAAAAAAAAACCCAGAACATAGATGCTGTCATTGTTTCTAGGCCTTTCAGTGGCCAGAGCTAGAGGACACGTGTTTGTGTATATGCACGTAGCATTTATGCATTGTACACGTATACAGTGTTACATCACACGGTTACGTAGATTAAATACACATACACACTGTTTCATGGTGGCAGTTGTTTGTAATTGAAGTGTTGAAATCCAGTTGCCTACTTAGTGTCCTTTGCTTGCCCCCATCACTTGCTTAGAAAAAGAGGGGCACCTGGCTGGCTCAGTGGGTGGAGCTTGCGACGCTTGACCTCGGGGTTGTGAGATCGAGCCCCGTGTTAGGTGTAGAGGTCACTTAAAAACCTTAAAAAAAAAGAGTGAGGGAGCAGAGAGAGCTCCCAGGTATGGACTACCTTTGGAGTCAGGTGAGTGTGCTACGTAGGTTCCCGTAGAGTGTCAGTAAGAGGGCATTGGCTCAGCAGATGCTGAGAGTCTGCACCGGGGGCCAGATGATGTGCCCACTCTGTGGTTACAGTTGAGCCAGAGACACTTCCTTCCTCCTCAGTGTCTTGCTTCTTTGTTGGGAAATAGTACAAATGTTGTGTGAGCCGTAAGGGCAGTGTGGTGGACGAGGCCGGTGAGTTTTAGGATGGGCAGGGATTGCTATGTGCTGGGGGTGGGTCTGGGCAGGGCAGCGTAGGTGAGGGTGGGGACCCACAACGCTTGGACGTCTGGACGCTCCAGGAGCCGGCCGGGGCTGTGAGCCAGACTGCAGGTGCACGCTGGTTTTCTCTGAGGGACAGTTGCCTCATCCTTGTCCTTGGCCTCTGGGTCCCCTCAGGATGGCGGGGCGGCAGGAGATAGGTCCCTACGTTGGGAAATGACTCTGTCCTCTTTTGGGAGATCTGGGGCTTAGACAGCTAAAGTGAGTGCCAGAAATCTCCAGGTACCTTTCGGTGGATTTCTAACCGCTCAGGTAGTCAACAGAGGCTATCCAACGCCTTTAAAGTACATAATAAGTATTTTCAAAACATGTACTTCAGCTGCTTGCTACATTTAGAAGTTAAATAAACATGGGGGCGCCTGGGTGGCTCAGTCGGTTGGGCGTCCGACTTCGGCTCGGGTTGCGACCTCGCGGTTTGTGGGTTCGAGCCCCGCGTCGGGCTCTGGGCTGTCAGCTCGGAGCCTGGAGCCCGCTTCGGATTCTGTGTCTCCCACTGTCTCTGCCCCTCCCCTGCTCATGCTCTGTGTCTCCCTGTCTCTCAATAAGTAAAAATCTATTTAAAAAAAGATTAGCAATTAAACAAACAAAGCTAAGTAGGTGTGTGCTGATGAGTTTTAACTCTTGGCTCTTCCGTGGTGGGCATATTTTCAATTTTTTGGCCTTGTTTTCACCTCTTAATAGAAAAGCTCACCGATCAGGTGATGCAGAACCCTCAAGTTTTGGCAGCTTTACAGGAACGGCTTGACAATGTCTCCCACACTCCTTCCAGTTACATTGAGACGTAAGTATGCTGTGCGTGGGCCCCTGGTGCAACTTTAAGAAAGGGAAAAAGACCGATTTCCTGGTTCCTTAGACTAGGAGTAAATGTCTTTCCCATTGAGCAGACTTTGGGGGCCGGGAGCCGGGCTCCGGGTTCCAGAGAGGAGCGCCTGGGCTCAGCGTGTGCTAGAAACGCAGGCCTGTAGGGGGTGGTGCAGCTCGGGGGCAGGGGGGCTACCTGGGCCCACGGGCCAGGCTCGGGGCGGGGCGCGGTCTCTCCCCGCTGCCCGCAGATGGACGTGGTGACGCTGCCTGGGAGTGGGAGGCTTGAGGACACGGACGGTCTCTCGTTTTCTGGCTAGGCTCTGGGCGAGGGGGCTGGCGTTCATGGGGAGGAAGTGCCGGGGGAGGAACAGGGTTTCGTGGAACGCAGTTACTTCCACGTTGGCCGCGCTGCACGGACGGTGCCTGCGGGGGAGACTCCGAGGTTAACGTAACCGGTTGGAGGACAAGTGGATGTCCAGTTTGCTTAGAGTCTTTCGTTATTTTTACTCCATTAGGAGGATTTGGAAAGCTAAAAAATAATTGTAATTGTGTGATTAATGCAGAAAAGAGGGGCGCCTGGGTGGCTCAGTCGGTCGAGCGTCTGACTGGCTCAGGTCACGATCTCGCGGTTTGTGAGTCTGAGCCCCGCGTCGGGCTCTGTGCTGACAGCTCAGGGCCTGGAGCCTTCTTCCGCTCCTGCCTCTGTCTCTCTGCCCCTCCCCTGCTTGTTCTCGGTATCTCTCTCTCTCTCTCTCTCTCTCTCTCTCAAATACAAAATTAAAAAAAAATTTTTTTTAATGTTTTTATATAAAAACATTGTGCATTTTTTAAAATACACAAAAGAAATACAGGTGTTTATGTATGTGCTGTTTCATTACGTCTTCACTGTGCCTCCTCTTTGCTGTCCTGCCAGCAGAAGGTCCTAGAAAGGGAACTGGATTTATGAGGCTTGCCAAAGGACCTTTACCTTGAGGTGGCCGGGGTCCTTTGTGATTTAAGGCTGTTCCGGTACTTTCTAAACGGTGCTGTGCGTAGGAGCAGCTGGGACTGTTGTTGACGGAAGGTTAGCTCCTTCTGTGCCTTTCTGGAGGAAGGCTGTGGTGTCCAGGCTAGTGCCGGCCCCGCCTTGAGGGCCCAGCCCAGGTGGACGCTGTCCAGGGGGCCGTGTGGGTCTGGGATGAGGCCCAGAGACCTGCTCTTTGTTCCAGATGGGGACCGAGAGCTTCAGGTTAAACTGCGTTCTGATGGGTTAAAAGGGTTTTGTTGGGTTTTTTTTTAATCTGTTTATAAAAGTAATGCATACAAACAGATATTTTTAGAGTATAGAAAAGCGTCAGGAGGCAAAGAAGCTCAAAGTTACCTGAGTCTGGAAGGGAACAGACCCCATTTGTCTGTGTCATGTCGGGCATCTCCCTCGGTGTGTGACTGTGAACGCTTCTCTTGGTGCTAAATATTGTGTGAAAAGGTGATTGTGGACACGCTGTGTTTTAGCCCTGCTCAGCTTGTCCTTATTTTCATTATTTTTAACTTTGACAAATGATGTCTCCGTGGACATATCAGCACATAAATATCTGGTTGTTTCCTTAGGATAAATTTTTGCAAGTAGAGTGACTGGGTCCAAGGAACATTCCGTAACATTCAGGTTCTAGTTTGCCTTTCAGGCTTCTCAAACCCAGGAGTCGTTTTGGTTTTGGTTTTGGTTTTGGTTTTGGTTTTGGTTTTTGGTGGCTAATTAGGTAAGGAAAAGGCAGCAGTTCTTGTAAATTAACGTTCTTTCAGATATTTTGTGGGATTGAACCTTTCTTCCACATTTGATTATTTGTATTTTTTCTTTGGTTGATTAGTTGTCCGCTTCTGCCCACCCCCCCACCTTTCTTTTCCGTTGGGACGTTTGTCCTTTAACGGTGTTTCGGAGCCCTTTTCTGTAGTAAGGATGTTAATTCTGTGGTGAGCTACGTTTATCTTAAGAAAATTGAAAAGCATTCTGCCTTCTTTTGCAGCCATAAGGATGTTTTACTTTTTATCTCGTGTCAGTTTACCCAAAGCGGTGAAGAGGAGAATCAATGCGTTGAAACAGCTGCAGGTGAAGTGTGCTCACATAGAGGCCAAGTTCTACGAGGAGGTGCACGACCTGGAGAGGAAGTATGCCGCGCTGTACCAGCCTCTCTTTGACAAGGTGGGCGGCCTGCGCGGACATTTCACTCACGGATTTCAAATCTAAGTTGAAGTAAAACATCCACGTGTACCTAGTGATGAACCCTTGCATGTTACTCTTTAAGCCCTAAAACTTAGAATCTTGTTTTGTTTTTTTTTTTAATGTTTATTTATTTTGAGAGAGAGAGAGAGACAGCAGGAAAGGGGCAGAGGCAGAGGAGGAAGAGAGAGAATCCCAAGCAGGCTTCCTCGCTGACAGCACAGAGCCTAATGTGGGGCTCGAACCCACAGACCATGAGATCGTGACCTGAGCCCAAACCGAGAGCCGGACTCCACTCAACCCACTGAGCCACCCCCCCTCCCCACCCCCCGCCTAGGCACCCCTAGAATCTTAAGTTATAAAAGCATTCGGTTTTGCACAGATGTTATTTGCAAACTTAACTCTTGAGTTCCTGGATAACTTACTATAGCTCTAAGGAGGTCTCGCTTTTACTTAAAGAGAAGGGAGTTCATCACTGGTGATGTTGAACCGACAGACGCGGAATCAGAGTGGCACAGTGAGAACGAAGAGGAGGACAAGCTGGCTGTGAGTATTTTTTTAACGAGTGCAGCTTGTGTTCTGTTGTTTCAGCGCAGTTAGAAATAAGCAACCTCTTGGAACAGGTTTCAGTCCTCGGTGTAACATCACCGAGGAAGGAGCTCCTCCCGTAGGTGCGAATTCACTCTTAGGTTGGCTGTTGGGATCCCTCCGTGGCGGTGAGCACTGGGCGGCCAGCAGGGCTGGCAGCGGTTAAAACTGCGAACCAGACACGTCTCCCCTCTCGGTCCGGTCGTGGACGCCACTCGGTACAGCAGTGCACTGAGACGTGGGGTCGGGTGGACAGGACTCGAGACATCAGCAGAGCCTCGGTCAAGAGAAAGGCACAGTCCCACAAGAGGAGGGGACACCCGCGTCAGCGGTCACTGCAAGGTCAGGGTCGTGAGGAGGGTGTGGTGGATGTCTGTGCCACCCTGCTCGGGGCCGAGCAGCACCCGCGGAGCGGTGGCAGTGTGCCCGGGAGCTTTAGGTCGGTGGACAGCCTTCCAGGATTGGTCCCATTCCGTGCGACCGGAAGTTCCGCCTGATTTTGTTTGGGAGACCAGTGTCTTTTATCCTCCGGTGTTAGTTCTTAGGGAATTGTTTTGAAGTGCGTGCTAGTCTCAATAGCCTTAGAACCCGGCCTGGTTGAAGCAATGGCTACAGACGAGTATGTGAATCGCTTCCTTATTGCTCAAGGAATATCTTCTGTAAATTTAAAAAGCCCCTCGCGAGCGTTTCACGTGAGAATCCCGCGTGAGGAGACGTTTGCACTTTCCAGTGGCTCTGTTTGGTGTTGTCCTTGACCTCCCTGGGCCCGCCCTCTCCTGGGCTTTGGTGTTAGAAAAGCCTCCCCCCACCCCCACCCCCGCCACCCCCCAGGTTGCACGTAGCCTGTCCGGTCACCTCCCTGATGTTTGCATGGAGTTTCTGTCCCCATGTTAATAGTCACCTCCTTATCGTTTGGGGTAGACGCTGCTTGGCTGTTTCTTGTTGCCGAGGGGACGGGGTCTCTCTCCGGTGGTGGGTGGTTGTCCCAAGACGGACGTCTCCTAGAGCTGGTGCTGGACAGCCTTTCCTGAATTTGCTGGCACTGTGCCATGTTGTAAAATCGTATCATGGAAATGCATCCGGATGGGATGCCTTGAATGTTTTGTTCCTTGGAAACGTTTAAAAGTGTGACCTGCTCGGTGGTCTTAGAGACGCGGGTTCCAAGAACGGTCTCTGAGAGAAGTTTGTGCAGGGTTCTGAAACTTCCGTTGTGCACCAAGCCATCGACTTCTTTGTGACTTTGTTGCTTTGCGCTAAGTGCTCTCTGTCGCATCTTTGCTCTTTTAGGGAGACGTGACAAGTAAAGTAGTCATCGCGGAAAAGGAAGTCGTGCCAGCAGAGGAGCCAAACCCCAAAGGAATCCCAGAGTTCTGGTTTACCATCTTCAGAAACGTAGATATGCTGAGTGAATTAGTCCAGGTGAGCAGATGTCCACGTCACAGAGAGCTCTTAGTCCGAAAGCTACTCACTTGTGAACCATCTGAGCGCTTAGTGGTTGGTCGTGGTGGCCGGAAAGGCCCTTTCGGTGACCAGCGGAGAGGGGGGCGGAGGGTGTCGCTGCTGGAACGCGCCCCACCCCCCCACGCCCGCTTCCACTGCGGTGCTGCCGGGAAGGCCTGCGGCTCTGGGGCTGAGCCGAGGCCTGGAGTAGCCTTCTCGCCTCCGCGGTGGCCTGCCGCCTCAGCCCAGAGTGCCGTTCCCCGTCTTACTGTGAGTGAACGAGTGCGGAGCTGTGAGGCCAGGAGGCCAGGAAGTTGGCCGGCAGAGTCAGTGAGCCGACCCAGGGGTTTCTTCTGCTTCTCTCTTCGGAGACGTGCAGACCAGCAGTCTTGGTCGACGCCCGTACGCGGCGGCAGCTGGCGGAGTGTGAGAGCAGTTGGGCCCTTGTCCTTCCTCCCTGGCATCGATGGTTCCCAGCACTCCGTGCCAGAGAGAGGCTGCCCCTGATTGCTGTCGCCGAGACCCATGGTCGGTGAACAGACTGGGTGGCTTCCTGGGAGTTCCTGCTTGACGAGCACAGAGCCCGACAGGGCTGTGGGTCCAGCGCCCGGGGCTGTGTGCAGCAGTGGCTCAAAGACCACGCGTGTGGCTGCTTTGAAAAGGCCTGCTGGAAAGTTCTTTCTGCTCTGTTTATGATTAGGAGTACGACGAGCCGATCTTGAAGCACCTGCAGGATATTAAAGTGAAGTTCTCAGACCCCGGGCAGCCTATGGTGAGTACTGACCGAGCTCCTGCTTGGCGTCAGAAAGGGTCAGGCTGCTGAGGGTGAGGGGCTCGGAGCCGGGGCAGGGGATCCAGACCTGGCCCCCACTTGTGGGGTGGTCCCAGGCCAGACGATCGCCAAGAGCTAGGATGTTCTCCTGTGGCCTCCCTGGGCCTCGCCAAGCAGTGCTGCTGCACAGCCTGACAGGCCGCTCAGGCTGCCAGCTGCCCGTGGCAGGTGGCCAGAGTCCAACGCAGGATTGGACTCGCTGGCCGTGGTGTCTGCCGTGCCGTGCGCTGCTTTCTGAGCTGGCTTGTCCCCTGCCTCCCCTGCCAGATGGCGTGATGGCGTCTTTCTCCTAAGCGTCTCCCGGGGTTGTGAGGCTCGGACGTGTGTGGAAAGGATGGTCGGTGTGTCCTCAGATTCGGGCGGCACTGTCCTAGAAACCCCAGATGCTAATGCCTGCAGGACACTGCAGGGGGACCACGCTGAAGAATGCCCCCCCCCCGCCGCCCTGACTGCCACAAGGCACCTCTTTGCAGCACTCTTGCTGCGGTGTGGGAGGAGCGTGAGGCCGGCCCGCCCGCCACCCTGCGTGAGGGGGGTCCTGGCACGGGCACGTTCGGGCCCGTTCGCCTGGCTCTGGCCGATGGGCTCCATTCCGGTGCCGGAGCAGCTCCAGCGCCACACGGCCGACGGGCTCGTGGCTGTCCGTTTCGGGCCCCGGGACGCGGCCCGGGGCCGTGGGTCTGGGGGAAGGTGCGGAGGGGCCTGAGACCCGGGGCCCGGCCGTTCTCCCTCCCGGTCACAGAACGCTGGCCCCGCGCCACGGACGAGGGCCAGTGTCGCCAAGTGGGTTTCTCTCCCTGGTCCTGCGGGTGCCTTGTCGGAGGCGAGGGGCCGGGGCCATACTGCGTCTGTCTCTTCCACTTTTCCTGCCCGTCTCGCTCTGGGAAGTGACATTTGGCTCTCCCGCCTGCAGGTCGAGGGTGCGGACCGTGGTGAAGCCTGCTCCCAGGCTGTGGGGCGCCCCTCTCCTGCTGCACCGGGTCAGCCTGGTTCCCGGGGCGTTTTCTTTGGCCTGTGGGGGCGCTTGGCCACAGCGCCCCCTGGGGGCCGTGTGGGGCGGTCACGGGCCGGTGCTTGGATTCCTGTGATCCTCCCCCCACCTTCCCAAGGGGTTGCGTGCATGCCGTTTTCAGATCCTGTGTCGGTTTTTTTCTAACACTTGTTCCTCACCTCTGAGTCATCTGGACTCCATTTATTTTTTAATGTTTGTTTATTTGCAGAGAGAGGAAGGGAGGGGCAGAGAGAGAGAATCCCGAGCAGGCTCTGCAGTCAGTGCTGAGCCCGATGTGAGGCTTGAACTCATGAACCGTTAGATCATGATCTGAGCTGAAGTCAAGAGTCAGACGCTTAACCGACTGAGTCACCGGGGCACCTAGACTCCATTTATTAAGTTTTCTCTTCTGGATCGGTCCTTTTTCCTTCTTTTCTTTGTTCTTACTAGACACCCGTTTGGTGACTTCCCGGGTCCGCGTTCTTTCTCGGCCTGTCTCCGTCTCTTGCAGAGGTTTCTAGACAGACAGGAGCCCTGGTCTTGGTCGACCGCGAGCCAGTCTTTTTTCCCTCGTGGCTCCCTGCGTCGGTGGAAAACTTAGGAAATACGGGGAAGCGCAGAGATCTCCGTCTTGCAGAAGTAGCTCGGCTGTGGACCCAGTTTCCACGGTCGTCTTTTAAAGATGGTCATGAGCTGATTTAGACGCTCAAGTCAGAGGCACGAGAGCCGTGCAGCCTCAGGATGAAGCGCAGCCAGTGCTCGCTTCTCCTCGTGACCGCCCTGCCGCCCTCCCCGCCGGGGTCCCCACGCTTACGCTGCAGCAGGCGGGGACCGCGTGTGCGGACGGTGTGGCGTGGGCGCCGCCGCAGCGGTGGGACCCGGTCACGACCGCCCCTGGGGCCGCTGGGTGATCGGGCGGTGCCCAGGCGCGTGCAGCCGCCGCCCCGTCCGAAGGGCTGCGCTCGGGTCAGCGCACGGGGGCCCCGGGTCTCGTTTGCATTCCTGGGGGTTTCCTCAGTTCGGATGCGTCTCAGCGCAGTTTTGCCGGGGCAAAGGAGAGGAACGTGGGCAAGGCTGATCAGAGGCGCGCTTCGCGATTCTGCTGGCCGTGTCTTGGTCCACGTTCTTTTTTGCGGTCCCCGTGCTCTCGTGTCCCTGTTGTGACGTAGCTGCAAGCAGCGGCGGATCGGAGCTCCCCACGCCGGCTCCGCAGACGGGAGCCCCCCTGCCGTGGGCCGTGCTGGGTGCGCTGGCACCCTCTCTGGGCGAGCGCGAGCTCCGCTCTTACACGTGGGTGTGAGTGTGACGAGGCATGTGCTGCGTGTTTACGGCTGACGCGGCTGTGGGGGTGTGTGTGTGACTGACAGACGTGGCCTCGTCTTTGGGCCCTTTTCTCCCGTGGAACCCTTTCCGACTCCTCCCCATCGTGGGTTAGTTATTTTGGACTTGAACAGCGGCCTGCGGGGAGGAAAACCTGAGGACGGGGAATCGTACGCTGGGTTTGGAGAGCTGGTAGGGAAGGAAATGGCAGAGGACGAAGGGGATACCGTGGTCGGTGCAAAAGTGGGGAGTGACGGTGTGCCGCTCGCCAGCCCTCCCTGTCCCCGGCCACCCGTGCCTGCTTGTGGTTGCCGCCCCCCGCCCCCAACAGACTTGGAGCGATCGATCGCAGCCTCCGAACTGGGTGCTCTTTTTCCAGGACGGGTGGTGTTTTTAGCCCTGGGGGTTGGGCCAGATGGAGAAGGGGGGATGCCATTTGATGTTCTTGCTACGCTTTACTCCGCCAGACCAGTGACTTGTGCTCTGGATGGTCAGGCTTTCACTTCTCCCTTAGTGGATATGGTTTGGTCCTAGTCTTTTTTGTTTGTGTTTAAGATTTTACTTTTTTTTTTCTTTTAACTTTTTTTTTTTTTAACTTTTAGTGAGTATTGAGAGACCGACAGAGCATGAGCGGGGGAGGGGCAGAGAGGGAGACACAGAATCCGAAGTAGGTTCCAGGCTCTGAGCCGTCAGCACAGAGCCCGACGTGGGGCTCGAACTCACGAACCACGAGATAATGACCTGAGCCGAAGTCGGTCGCTCAACCACTGAGCCCCCCAGGCACCCCTGGATTTTACTTTGTTTTTTTTTTTTTTTTTTAATCTCCACACCCATCATGGGCCTCAGACTCAGCCCTGAGATTAAGAGTCTCATGCTCCAGCAGCCAGGAGCTCTCAGTCTTAGTCTTTTTAATCTGTTTTTTTTCCCAGTTAGTAATTATGCCATTATTAAGAAGATTGAAATAGGTAACATTTAGCAGGCGTTGCCTATGAACTTATATGAACTCTATTCTAGTCAACTCGGAGAGAGAGAGAGGATTGTTACTTCCATTTTACAGATAGATGAGGAAACAAAAGCACAGAGACACTGAGTAACTTCCCAAAATCGCACCGCACTTAGAGGCAGAGTGTTGTGAACCCAGGCTGTCTGAACTCGGAGTCAGTCTTGTAAATTGTGTCTGTAACTTACTTAACCAAGATCATCTTTTTTTCCTGAAGATGGGGCTGAGGTGAGTGTCTTTGCACATATTGGCACATCCATCCGGGTGTCTTTTTTACATGGAATATAAATTCCTTAGATTTATTTTACTTTCACTAATTTTTGGATTGTGCCAGATGGTCCCTTGTAAAACTGTTCACAGTACGGAGGGCACCTGCTTTCCCAACACGCTTTGCGAGTATGACGTTATCCGTACGGACTGGAAAACTAGAATCTTTCTTCCTGGCCGCTTGACTTTATCTGTGACCTGACTGCTCCTTTGTACACACCTTGTGTCCATTTTTCCTCTCCGGTTCTAGAGGGCTTTGTGAACAGAGGATGCAGTTGTCCTTTGTGCGGCTTGAGGGGGCCCCGTCAGTGCTCCCGCACCCCACGGGGCCTGGCCCCTTTGCACGGCAGGGAGAGGGGGGCTGGGCCGCGGCCGCCTGCTTTCCCCATCCACGCCCCCACCTTGGCAGGGTGGGCCAGGGGCAGCAGACAGAAGCTGGGATCCCTCAGGAGAGCGTGGACCCCGCCGGGGAGGGGGCCTCGGGGGCCACGTGTGCTCTCCTGGGGCTGGAGTGCGGCAGGCGGCCCCCCACCTGTCGTTTGTGTCTGGACTCTGTCCCGGTGTTCTTTGGAACAGGAGTTTTTCTTGCCACGTGGCCGTCGCTGTCGAGCTGTTCGGTGGTGGCTTCCGTCTGGGGCGGCGCGCTCGGGGGAGCTGGTTTCCAGGACGCGCCGCGCGGCTCACGAGGTCTGTCACCGGTTACTTGTGTTTTCAGCCGTGCTCACCCGGAGTTTCTGTCTTCAGTCTTTTGTCTTAGAGTTCCACTTTGAACCCAACGACTACTTTACCAACCCAGTCCTGACAAAAACATATAAGATGAAGTCAGAGCCAGACAAGGCCGATCCTTTCTCCTTTGAAGGCCCCGAAATAGTCGACTGTGACGGGTAAGGAGACGCCGCTCCGGCTTCGTTTTGTGAGACAGAAGCAGGTGACTGCAGAGCTCCACGCGGAAGAGAAATTAGGAATAAAGCAGAAAGTCTGTAATCTCCTTAAAAGCCCAGTAGACAGAGAGATTTAAGTTAAATAGTCTTTCTGTTTGGGGCGATGATGGCCTGTGCTGGGAAATGTGTCATTCACGAGGTCACACGTGCCAGCGTGTAGGGTAAGTGGCCGGGTTTCCTCATTGGAGGAGGCAGTGGCTGCTGTAGTCCCCTGACACGAAGCTGTCCTCGCTGAACTGATAAGTCACCCTCGGCCAATATTTGTTGAGCGAATGGACGAGTCTGTGCAGGGCAGCGTTGGTCCGTTGCTTCCTCGAGAAGTGATGGGGCAGTTTAATTGTTGTTTGACTCGTGACCCAGCGCCTCGGTGATTTCAGGCGAGACCGCCAGGGAGACGGTGTGGGTTGGAGTTCATTCCTCGTGGTCTGTTCTATCTTTGAGTCCAAACCATGAGCCTTACTCACCGGAGCCAGGTGCTGCCGTCTCCCCGTGTGACGGTTCTGCGCCTCGTCAAGACCCTGCCGGGCTCCAATGGCCATGGTGACTCTGTCGGATCATTTCCCAGGCCCAGGCTGTCGTCGTGGAAACAGTGTCCTGAGCAGACGCTAGTCACGTGCTGCCAGGGGCTGCCTGTTGAGCCACAGTGATGGGAAGATTAGAAAGCCGGCCGGGCTCACCCCCCCGGCAGGGCCCCCGTGGCAGCCGGCGGCCGGCGTGCCGTGCCCCGGTCGCGAATGCTGCCAGGGGTCGCCTGCCGCCTTCCGGCAGCTTGGTCTGCTTGCTGAGCTGCCTCGGGAATTTGGGTGGGTGAGTTGGTCCAGCTGTGCTCTGGGGCCAAGAGACAGCCGGTGACAACCTATGAGCATCGTGTGGGCACCCTAGCCCCGCGCTGACCGGGCTCGGCCACGGAAGAAGTACAGAAGGTCTCGGGGGAAGTGCGTCACGTGACGCTTAAGGCAGTGCTCCCAACCCGGATGGCGGCAGACCGCCCCTTTGGCCGTTCTGCTGTCGCTGACCTTGGGATGCGCCTGGGCGGGCGGGGACCCACGGGTGGGTTCCTTTGACGGGCTTGTCCGGGTTAGGCGCGTGGCTCTGCTTTGCTGGGCTCCCCCGTGGCGGGTGTACGTGTGCGTGACGGGCGTCTGTCTCTGCAGGTGTGTCATTGACTGGAAGAAAGGAAAGAACGTCACCGTCAAAACGATCAAGAAGAAGCAGAAGCATAAGGGCCGAGGCACGGTGAGGACGATCACCAAGCAAGTCCCCAACGACTCGTTCTTCAACTTCTTCAGCCCGCTGAAAGGTGAGTGGCGGCGCTGGGAGCCACTTACCCTCGGGGTCCTGTCCGGCGGCCCCTGGAAACGACACACGGAAGACCGTTTCTCGTGAGCGTGCGCGCGCACACGCGCCGGGAAGCGCAGGCGCGCGGTGGCACGTGGGCTGCTCGCCCTCGGCCGCGGGCCGTCGCGCTCCGGGCTCGCTGCCTTCACCGCTCGGCCCCTCTCTCCCTGGGTCTGTCTTGGAGCCTCCGGGATGCCAGTGCCTGCCGCTGTGGGGGTAGACACAGCCGTAAATGCCGCGCTTCGGCTTCCTTGTTTGAGAAGAAGCCCTTGGGAGCCTGGCGTCCACGGTGGCCGCCACCCGCACGCGCTCCCTGGGAAGTAGACGCGGCTTCTCTCTGGAAGGCGGTGCGTTTGCTGGAAGCCTCCAAACTGGGTTTTAAGTAATTGAAGAAAGTTCAAGTGAGATTGAGTGGACTCCATTTGGGCAGGTGACTTCGGGGACCCTAAAACTGTACTGTCCTGGTCGTATCACTCTACAGACGGGCCAGGGGTCCCTGAACCGTGCACCGAAACTTTGTGGTAGATAAATGACTCATCCGACGAGTGTTATTTAGTTATTTGTTAAATGTTTGTTTATTTTTGAGACAGAGCGTGAGCAGGGGAAGGGTTGGCGGGGGGTACAGAGGATCTCGGGCAGGCTCCGTGCTGTCAGCACAGAGCCCAGTGTGGGGCTAGAACTCACGGACCATGAGATCATTCCCTGAGCTGAAGTCGGACAGCTGAGCCCCCCAGGCACCCCTTAACCTGCCTTAACAGCTATTGTTAAGGTAGTCAGAGAAACAGGGTAAGTTTGTCGTGTGATGAATGTGACAACCTTATCGGGTGATGAGCTCTGTGAAAAACGAGTATGAGGTGACAGTGGGTTGGTGACAGATACTCAAGAAAAAGTACCAAAATCGATAAAATGCTTTTTGAAATGATGGAAATCTAAGATGGCCTTTTTGTTCTTAAATCTAAGAAACAGGTCCCAAAGTCAAGGGAGCAAAGCCCCGGCCCCCAGGCCAGAGTCCCCAGACCCGAAGCTCAGCCCGTGGGGGGCACGGTGGGGGGCTTACATGCCGAGGGTGGGGGACGCGGGCCGCAGGGCTGCGTTTTGCCCGCCGGGCCCCAGCCCCCACCCCGCGGTAAGCCTTCGCCTCCTGACGAGACCCGGCCTGGAACGAGCACTTCTGAAGTCGGTGGTCTGAGCGTCCCTGGGCTTTGTTGACTTTTCGGTCCCTGTCCTTCCTGTCACGCTCGGTCCTGGGCCCGGCTCTGGTTAGGCACCACGAGCTGGGCGGCTGTGTGTGTGCCGAGCGGCACGTCGGCGAGGCGTGCGGTGCTTTGCTGCCCGCAGGGAATCTGTTCGTTTGGCAGGAAGGACGTCCCGCGGACCCAGCCGAGGGGCGCTGCTTTGGTGACACGGCTCTGCCGTCCCCCTTCTCGGCGGGGTCCTGCGCGGGCTTGCGGGGCACGGGTGCGAGCTCCGCTTATGGCATAAAGGCACAGAACGGCCAGTGTGCCGCCACTCGGTGGGCCTTTCCACCTGTCAACCCTAACCTGCTGGGCATGCCTTCCCCCTTGGCCCTCTGCACAGGTCTGTGGGCGGTGCGGGCGGCGGGCAGAGAGGCGCAGGGCCGGGCTGTGCACTGAGGCACTCGACCTGTCCGCCGGGCCGCCCGAGGGGGCTTTACCCAGGTCCTGGCTGTCCCTGTAACGTTGATGTGTTTTGTCTTTGTTTTCTAGCATCCGGGGATGGAGAATCACTGGTAAGATTTGCGTCGTCCTCAGAGTCTCCTTTGTGTCCAGAGTCTTTGCCTGCCTTCCCTTTAGTCCTGCTTCCTCCTCCCTTAGACCCGGGGGGCGTTTCTGTCATTTCTGTCCACTGCACCATGAGGCAGGTCTGGAGCATGTGTCCCCGTGCCCCTGCCTGCCAGGCCGCCCGGAACGCAGGCACAGTGTGGGTGGGAGGGCGTGGCGCTCGTCTCATGGAAACGAGTCGTGTTGACGTTTTCCCCCGTCAGGATGAAGACTCGGAATTCACGTTAGCCTCCGACTTTGAAATCGGACATTTCTTTCGTGAGCGGATAGTCCCGCGGGCCGTGCTCTACTTCACGGGCGAGGCCATAGAGGATGACGACAACGTACGTGGGCAGGGGTGCCCTGAGGGGCAGCTGGGGGTCGCCTGGTGGCGGGGCAGAGGGCAGGGGTGGAGCGGGACTCTGGGGGGCCCCAGAGCGGAGTGCCAGCCTGTCCTCGGAAGGCCCCGGGTGCTTGCCGTGTCCTGCTTACTGACTTTAAGCTTTGGGTAACTTTGAAACGGGAGGAAACTGTCACTCAAGGAGGTCTGGCACAGCAGACGGTCATCCACCGAGCTGACCCCTGCTAGCCCGTGTCGTACCAGCCCCAAAGACTGGAGGCCCGTGCTGCATAGAAGGGTGGCCGGGCTGCTCTCTCTGCTTGAGCACAGTCTAGCGAGCTGTCCTGTGGTCACCGGAGACAGTTCTCCCCATCACATCTGAGGCCCGGGTCACTGGGTCTGCTTGATTTATGGAAATACAGTTTTGTAGCATGCTGCTGCACGTGTTTTAAATGGTATTTACTCTCTTGCTTTTAGGGCTCTCGGGTGTTCCAGACGGTTCTAGGTTTCTTTTCTGAGGGGTCTGCCGAGGCCTTAGACGGGGCAGCGGGAGCTAGGCAGATTCCGGGTGCTTGGCGCCCAAGGGGCAGTGCAGGCCTGCTTCCCACAGTTCTCTTCTGTGCTCACGGTCGTTGTGGGGGGGTCAGCTGTAGAGTCGGAGACCATCTGAGATGAGCTAACTTGCATCCCGGGCTGGGGCAGGAGGCGGCCGTGGGGTGGGGTCGTGTCGTGTCAGCTGTGTAAGCGGCACGGCTGAAATTGATGCCACAGGTGGTGGACCGGCCCGTCCGGTAGAACTTTCTGTGCTCCCCTGCCCACGCTGTCCGATGCAGTAGGACCGCCTGATGGGACGCGTAAAGATCGTAACTGAGGTCGTTGGCAACCGAGGAACCGGATGTCTGGCTTTATTTAGTGTGGCCCAAGACTCTCGTGACTGCGCGCCCCAGAAAGCTCGTCTCCAGACCGGGGGTTCCCGGTCTTCGTTGATCACACACCCATGAGTTTTAAAACTTGAGGGGGCAGCGCCCGCACGTGTTTATTTAAGGGGCAGGCACAGCAGACGGCACGGCTTGCCTTCCGCGTGGACGCGCTCGCGCACGACGCCCCGCGTGCAGGCGCGGCGCAGAGCTGCGGAGGGGAGCCGCACCCTGACTGCTCAGACCGGGGTCCTGACCCCTCGGCAGCCACGCGGCAGCCTCTGCTGCGGTGTCCGCCCGGGACAGTGCGGTCAATGGTGGGCAGTCTGGTGACGCGTCGAGCTGTGAGAGCAGCTCCTGTTGGCACGCTCCTTCGCGCCTGTCGGGTACAGGTTAACCTGCAGACGTCCGTGGCGTTGGCAGCCTCTCCCGGGCCCCGCGCGTTGTGCCGGGGGGACCTGCTCGGTTCCCACGCTCTCCCGGCCGAGCTCGCTTGCCCCGCGGGCTCCGCACCCCCACCCCCACCCGGGGGCTGCCGCTCTGCGTGAGTGTCAGGCGTGCTTGCAGCAGGACCCCCAGGCCCCTCCGGGTCCAGAGCGAGGCGATCTGCTGAGAACCTCAGGAAAGCCGCGCTTGGGCCCGTCGGAGACCAGTTCCAGTCGGAGGCTGCGCTGAAACGCAGTTAGCTGCCAGACTCCAAGCCAGGGTCTTCCTCTGCCACAGGCTGGTCGGGGCACAAGGGGGAAAGGGCCCTGGGGTGTGTTCAGACACCTGCCGGCGCGGGAGGGCGCGCGCCCTGGGCCCCCCGGCCCCCCGCTCTCCGGAGTTCTGTGTGAGCTGTCACCGAGGGGACGTGTGTGGACTCCAGCGAGGAAAAAGCCTGCTTAAATGGGTCCCTTGTGCCGTGCAGGCAGTAGCGATAAGGTTTGTTTTGGGTTTGGTTTTGATCGGAGTCTGATGTTTGGAGCTTGAATGAGAGCCTGACCCGTGACGTCTTTGGACCTGGGAGAAATTCATTCAAGACCAGCCAGCTACAGTGTTGGGGGTCTCTTCTGCACGCCTCAGTTCTGACTTCTTTTAAAGGTTAAGCACCAAGGTTTTATCATACTTCTAACACATAAACGTTTACCCCTGTATGAGACATAAAATGCCGTGGAAATTCATGCATCTTTGTAGTAAACACCCTCTGCCGGCTTGCTTAGGTCAGCCAGTTTCCCAGGTGAACCAGTATGTTCTCATGCTGACCAGCCTCCCCCCCCCCCCCCATCCTTAGGCCTTGTTTTCAGTGCTTTTCAGCTACCCGGAGTCCTGTGACCGCAGTGGGGCTTGTGAACACGAGGCCCCGCAGCGCTGGCCGCAGCCTAGTCCCCGTTCCAAGGCCAAGATGCCCAGCGGCAGACCCTCCCCTTGAGAACCGGGCCTGGAACGGGTGCTGCCGACCGACCTCTTTCCTTGGGCCTGACCAGTAGGGGCACTTGACGGGGGGACTGTGTCTGGGTCGGGGCGCCCTTGCGCTCCAGAGACTTAAAAACTTGTCTCTGTTTTCTTTTTTCAGTTTGAAGAGGGTGAGGAAGGAGAAGAGGAGGTAAGACTTGGCCCGCGCGGAGCGTCCCTTCCCTGCGGCCGCGCCGGGCCGCCCGTGCTCGAGTGCGCGAGGTCACGGAAGCACAAGACCAGTTACACCCAACTTGTGCGGAGCTGCCTCCGGGGGCTGCACCCTGTTAAAACCAGGGGTGCGGCCAGCGCCGCCCCCGGGTCCGGTGGCTGACCCTGCGTTTTCAGCGGTGTGTTGATGCCCATTATCTGCGAGGGGATGAAGTACCCAGAAGCCATTGTGTCCGGAGGGGGTGACATAATCAGTCCCGGACAGTGATCGTTGATTCCCTCTCAATCCAGGGAGCGTTTAGCTGGTTTGGGGCAAGCGAAGCCCCCAGGGTTTAAATCCCGTCCGCTCAGCTCCTTCCCACTCTCTCGTGCAGGAACTGGAAGGTGACGAGGAGGGAGAAGATGAGGACGATGCCGAAGCTAACCCCAAGGTCAGTTGTCGGGGCCGCGCGCACCTGCGAGCCCCGCGCCGTGTGCTCAGACGGCCCCCCACCAGGAGGCGGGGCGGGTGCGGGGCCCGTGTGTCCTCCCGTCAGTCCTGAGAGCAGAGCAGAAAGTTCTCGAACAGGGGCTATTCAGACACCTCAGGTGTCATTTAGTGTGAGGTGTAGATATCCAGCCAGTGCTTTTCCAGCTCCTTCCTGAGCTGTCATTTGTTTTCTTAACTAGTCAGGAGGGCAGCCTTATTTTCCAGATCTTTAATTCTTCTAAGGTAATGACTAAATGGCGACGCGGTAAACTTCTGTGTGTTTATTTTTGGAAAAGAGGGACTTTGAAAGGAGGGACTTTGGGGGATTGTTATTATTTCTTTTAACGAATAGAGTAATGAAGTTGTAGACATAATCTTGTGACTGTATTTGGGCTGAGATTACTCGGAAGCTGCGTGTAAATATCTCCAACGATTGCACATAAACTAGGAAGCTTTAGTTAAACAAACAAAAAGCCAGCTGAGGAGAACGGGCAACTCCATTAAGTTTATCTGTAGAGGTGAGTCTTGGCTTCTGGCCTCAGGTCAGCTTAAATGAAGGCACCTGGCCGCTTGCCACAGCCTCTGAATCCAGAACCGCTTTAACGCGGTCCCGAAGCTGCACGTCGTGTCTGCGAGCGCGAGATCGGTAACGTGCCGCAGCTTAGAGTTAAATCCGCGGTGGGCCAGCAGAGCCCTGACGTCCCCTGCGTGTGCTAACTGGAGCTCGGTGTAGCTAGACGCTGTTTGTCCGTCCGTCCCCCGTTTTGCCCCGAGTGGGACGTGCGTAAACTATCGGCGTAATAACCCAGCTCTGTAAGTGGTTTTGTTTTGTTTTGTTTTGTTTTTTAACAGCAAGTCTTTCCGTAAATGCACGCTTACCGTACTGGCTCCTTCTAGGGAAGGATGGGAGGGAGGCGTCAGACTTTCAGAAACGTACCACGTGAATTCTCCTCTGGGCGTAAGCTCACGGAGAGGGGCATCTTTGCAAAGCCGGCCCGCGCACCTCGGCAGGACTGCCGCGCCCGCCTCCGCGACACCGGGGCCCCGCCTCGGGTGGCCCCCACCGGGCCGCCTGCTCCTCCCTGCTCTCCCGCTGGCGCACACGCCCACAGTTTGGATTCTAGAGCCGAGACCGCGTCCAGACTCGGGGCCCGGCTGCCTCCGGTCTCCCCTGTTGCCGGCAGTGAGGGCTCCGTTGTCGCGTCGCTTCCTTCTGTTGTCTGTCCTCTCCTCTCTCCTCGCCAAGCCTTCTGTCTCCTGCCACGTCTGTTTTGCTGGAAGAGCATCCTCTCACCAGTAACGTGACACGGGGGAGGACGGTCAGGGCTCGCGCTCCGTGGGTCTCCATCTGTGGTGTCGGTCAGGGGAAGGAGAGCGGTGACTGAACGAGTAGCCTCGCCAACGTGAGGCCCCGGGACCGCCGGGTCTGGGCAGCCAGAAGGGCCCGAGTCTGGTCCTGCGGAGGGATTTGTCCCGTCAGGGTCTGCACAAGTGGAGGCAGACGGGGACAGGGGCTGTTTGGGTACTAAAGGGACAGGTGTGATGGGTGGGGGTGGTTCATCTCAAGCTCGAGATTTTGCAGCCGTTGGTGTCATGAGAGAGTCTCTGTTTCTGTCGGTATAATTTTGTGCAGTTTATTTTCCTTTATGCTGACAGTTCCTTTCAATTTTTTCCCCACGTAGGTGCAATTTTTGTCTGCTAATCATTCATACGTTTCTAGGTAAGGTGGAGCTGTATTCGTTTCTAACCCAGTCTCCTGGCCTGTGCCTTACGGTCGTGCCTCACTGTCGCTCCGCGGACAGAGAGGAGGCTGCCGGCCAGGCACATCCAGTGTGCACCAGGCTGAGCGTGCGGCTTCCTGAAGAACAGTATTTTTGCGCAGGGGTCTGTTGTGTATGCGGCTTTTTGGTTTTTGTTTTTAAGTTGTTTTTAATTCAATTTCTCTCTTAAGTTTACACCCTAGTTACTTAGCGTCTGGTGCAACAATGATTTCCGGAGTAGATTCCTTGGCGCCCCTCCCCCATTTAGCCCATCCCCCCTCCCACACCCCCTCCAGTAACCCTCTGTTTGTTCTCCATGTTTTAGAGTCTCTTATGCTCTGTCCCCCTCCCTGATTTTATCTTGTTTTTGCTTCCCTTCCCCTATGTACATCTGTTTTGTCTCTTAAAGTCCTCATGTGAGTGAAGTCATATGATGTTTGTCTTTCCCTGACTAATTTCGCTTAGCGTAATACTGTCTACTTCCATCCACGTAGTTGCCGATGGCAAGATTTCATTCTTTTTGATGGCCGAGTAAAACTCCATTATATACATACATACATACACGTCCCACATCTTCTTGATCCATTCATCCATCGATGGACATTTGGGCTCTTTCCGTACTTAGCCTATTGTTGATAGTGCTGCTATAAAACATTGGGGACACACGTCCCTTCGAAACAGCACACCTGTATCCGTTGGATAAGTACCTAGTAATGCAATTGCCGGGTCAGAGGGGAGTTCTATTTTTAATTTTTTGAGGAACCTCCATCCTGTTTTCCAGAGTGGCTGCACCAGTTTGCATTCCCACCAGCAGTGCAAGAGGGTTCCCCCTTTCTCTGCATCCTTGCCAGCACCTGTTGTTGCCTTGTTTTTGTTTTTTTGTTTAAGTAGCCTCCACATCCAGTATGGAGCCCAGCGTGGGGCTTGAACTCACAACCCTGAGGTCAGGAGTCAGACACTTAACCGGCTGAGCCGCCCAGGTGCCCCTGTTTTGTGTACCTCTAAAACTGACTGTCAGAAACTACATTTGCTCCTGCTCTGCAAGCCCAGTGTTCGTCTCTGACCGAGTGGCAAAGGCATGACTGGTGTGGCATTTTGACAGGACGGCCCTCCAGGAAGAGGACCGTGAGTGAGGGCCCTTGGAGGTGGAGACCGTGTTGCCTGGGCTGTGCTGGGACCGACCAGCCACACCCCTTGCAGTAGGAACGAGCCCATCGCTTTTTCTCGATGTGTTTCTAGTGATGGTTTCTACTTTCTAATCAGGTGTGGTGCAGACCGGTGGGTCATAAAGGGCTACCTAAGCCTCGTGCCAGAATCTTTGTGCCCAAAGCTGTGGTCTGGTGTAGCGTTAGTAGCAGGTGCCGGTGTGGCTGGCTGCTGGAGAGTTCTGAGCGGGTAAGAGCCAGCAGCAGTCTCCTGGGGGCCGCCCACCCCCCACTCCCGTCCCCCACGGCGAGGGTCATCCTCGCCATCGCAGCTCTGTTCCAGTCATCAGCTCCCTCCCCCCGGGGACACCGTCCTCACTTGGCGGGGTTGGGGAGGGAGGTGGTCCGGGGTGGTGGTTGGCAGGTGCCACGGGAGGCGATGCTTACACCCAGGAGAGGAAGGCTGAGCAGCAGCGGCCGCTTATACAGCGGAGCCTGTGAGCAGGAACTTGAACTTCCCGCCGCAGGTGACCAGCTGATCCTGACCGTCATTTAGACCAAACACCTTTGAGCGTCTGTCTGCATTGCCTTCCTGTCTCCCTCGCGTGGTCTTGTTCTCAGAGACGAGGCCAAAGAAACGTTTTAGCTAGGGGAGACGCGCGGCCTCGGACCCGCGTGTTTGAAGGGTCGAGTGCACGGATGACAGCACGATTGCTTGGTTCCCGCCGCCCCACCCGTCTGATGGACCAGCAGCCAGGCTTGCTCCACCCAAGCCCCGCTCCTCCCACCCCGCCAGTCACTTGGGAGCGTCCGCAGCCCAGCAGCCTGTGTCTCTAGGACAGAGGGACCCTCCTGGCGTGTGGCCACCCCGGGTAACACCGGCGTGTTTCGGCAGTTTTCGCAGTCCTGTGGCGATGTCATCAGGTTCTTGCCAGGGTCCCAGCTTCTCCGGGAGGGGTGGGGGGAGGCGGCCGTTCCCCCCGTAGTCGGGCAGCTCTTGGGCCCTGGGGCCGTGGGCCCCCGTGACGCAGTGCCGGCCATGTGCTTGGTGGCCCTTTTCCACTCCTTCCCCGGCACGTGTCGTCTGGGAAAACTTGTCTTTTAAATGGTTCCCAGACAGGCAGGGTTTGGGCTATTAGAGTGTGCCTTTGAAACCCCTGCCTCCCTTCCTTTGATAATCAGTGGCGTTGAGTGACTGAGCCGTCATCAGACTCTGTGATGTGAAACAGAGGGTGCTGGGGCTCAGTGCAGTTTTGTTTTGGCCTGTGTCACAGATTGAAAACCATTGGTGTCTCGTTGATGAGAAGCTCTGGGATTCTGGGTCACCTTTACCAGCCAGGACTTGTGTCCCTGTGGATGCTGCTCCCGCAGGTGGGGCCGCCAGCTTCTCTCCTGGTCTTAGTTGTTGTGAGGCCCTGTTGCCTCCAGTAGCCTTTATCACCTAAGCTACTGAATGTGTTTTGAGTGAGTAGGTGATACATTCTCAGGCTTGAAAACCTATACATACTCGTGTGAAATCATCCAGACTTCACATCGTAAATTGTTTCCCACCCAGTGTTGCAAAACACTGTATATGTGGAACCCTTCGTGTGCGGAAAGGTAGAGAAGTCCCTCCTGTCCTGTGCCGCCCTCCCCTGTTCCCGCCTTCTCCCCCTACGCGACCACCTCCTTTGCCCCATCTCCTCTAACCCACTTCCTTGTCGCAAATACGATTGTGGAAACACACGCCCTCCCCTCGCGCACGGACAGCTGCCTGTGGCTCCCCCCCTCCTGCCATCGCCGCACCGACGGAGAACCAGCGGCCCGGCCCGGGGCCGCCTCGGCTGCCTGGGTGGGTCACCTCCGGGTGTGTGGGGTGGGACTTTGATCTTTTCTAGCCTGGATTTCTGGTCACGTGTGTTTTGTTTTGGTGCCCGGCCTTTTCAGCGGTATTTTAGATGAGCAGGTGCCGGGCGGGTGCCGGGCGGGTGCCAGGGCCAGGACCCCCTCCCAGAGCGGCCCCGCTGCTGGGGGTGCTGGACAGAGAGCTGGGGCCCGGCCTCGTCCCCGTGCCCTCTCCATCCGCTTTCACAGGGTCCCAGATGTCGTTTCATGTTTCTGCGGACTCTGCGTTTGATTCTTTTCCTGTCTTCAGTGTGATTTTCTGGAGAATGAGCTGGAGCTTCCACCGTAGCAGCTGCCAGTTCTGTTTAAGCAGAAGTTTCTTCTGGACCACGTAGTGCAGGGGTTTTAGCCTCCCTAGGCTTGCCAGATCGTGTTCCGAGTGATGTGTAGCCTCGGCAGCAAGAATTCTAGGCGACTGACGTACGATTATATGCTGAGGACGGTCAGTGACCTCGTCGTGTGAGCCGGGCTGTTGGTGGCCTTTGCACAAAACGCATGGATTTGCTAAATGTGCTCGTAAAGGTGGAAGACAGATTGTATCGAGGTGAATGTGCTCTTCTGTGCTGCGGAGACCCCCTCTCTCCCTGACACCTTTTCTGGAAGGGTAGGGTTCCCACTTGGGGAGGGACATGGGGGCGGGGGCGGTGCGTGCAGGCGTCGCAGGGGCCTCCCGGCGTCAGGTGTGGCTGCTCGGCTGCCTCTGGCCCCCACTGGGTGGGTGGCCCCCGTTCGTCTCCGGTGTTGAGCCTGTCTCAGGGGTGGCGGGAGCAGAAAGGGGGAGTCTGCTGCTCTTTCACGCAGGTGGCGTTTAGGGGGCCGCCACGAAGCTTCGAGGCCGCCTTGCAGCTCTGGAACACGGGCCCTCCTGCATGTGTGCTCAGTCTCCGCGGCCCTGACGGGCCCTCCTTCTGAACGCAAGCCCTCTGATTAGACTCGGGGCATGGCTTGAAACAAAAAGGCTGCCCTACTGAGATTGTTTCTGGGAAGCTGACTTATTTTTTGTTACCATTTAAAAATTTTAAAGTCTGTTTTAGTGTCTGTTTGAGAGAGAGAGACAGTGCAAATGGGGAAGGGGCAGAGAGAGGGGGAGACACAGAATCCGAAGCCGGCTCCAGGCTCCGAGCCGTCAGCACAGAGCCCGACGTGGGGCTTGAACCCACGAACCGTGAGATGGTGACCTGAGCCGACTGAGCCCCACTCAGGCGCTCCACTATTTCAAATTATTTTTTAAGTTTCTTTATTTTGAGAGTCAGTGAGCAAGCAAGCAGGGGAGGGCGGAGAGAGGATCCCAAGCAGGCACAGAGCCCTACACGGGGCTCGATCCCACGACCCCAGGATCATGACCTCAGCCTGAATCAAGAGTCAGACGCTTACTTAACCGACTGAGCCCCCCAGGTGCCCCTTTGTCATTACTCTTTTAGAAGTGTGTTTGCAGGGACCATTTTTTCAGTAAGAATGAGCACACTCGTTGAGTCTTGCCTTCCGTCGTTGGTTGGAGACGGCTGGTTGATGAGATCGGTTCCCTACAAGTGTTGTTCTCTCGTTGCAGAAGGAGCCCAGCCAGCCCTCCGAGTGCAAACAGCAGTAAGACGACGGCACCGAGGACCCGTCGCGGCTGCAGCGCGACCGCACCGGCAGCCCTCGCCTCTAACTCGTTTTCAAGTGCATGATTTTGACGTTAACTTTTCCTTTATCCTTATTATTTGGCTTAACCTGTACAGTGGCGACTTAAATGCATTTCAGAAATAGAAGGTTTGCTTCCAGCACCCTCTACGGCCTTGGGTGCAGCTCGGTGGACTTTCCCAGGCCCTGCCTTTGGGAGGAGGGGGCAGTGGAAGGTCGGTCGACGCCAAGGGCAGGCGTCTGGGACGTGGTTCCAGGGCATCTAGAACCAGTAACTCCACTCCGCAGTCGGACCGGATTCTTCTTTCACTTGGAGAAACTCACACGCTTCGTGTTTCCGCCACTAGGTCTCCTGTGCTCACGTCGTGCCCCGAGGGCTGGTAGAGTCGAGTCCCGTTCTTAGAGCGTTCCCTCTCCAGTTTTGTCTCCCTCGGGGTGGCGTAGGGGGTGCGCGCACCCCAGCCCCGAGGCGCCAGTGCTTGTGGCCCATCCTCGTATTTATTTATTCTTTCCTGCTCGTGAGGGCTCGGGGAGCCTGCCGTCGCTCGTCCTCACAGTCTCTGAACCCGTGTGTGTGCCTGGTGGCCCGGTGACTCCCCAGGTGGGTGTGCTGGCGGCTCCCACGCGAGCCAGGCCTGCGTAGAGGGACCCTCGCTCTGTCCCGCCAGCGGCCGAGCCAGGCTCGTTTTCCTGCCGGACGGACCTCCGGCTCTGGCGGGGGCGCGGGGGGCGCCCGTGGCGGGGGGCCGCTTCTCCTAGTGTGTGCATGTCGGGTCTTGCTTCCTCAGTAGCCCCTGTTTCTCGGCCCTGTGCTCATCTTGTCTTCAAAGCCCTGGGTTCGGAGTGACCCGTTCTTGGCTGGCGTGTGAGGTTTCCGAGTGTGTGACCGCGGTCTCTGGCAGCCGGGGATGCCGTGTCCACACTGTGACCAGGCCTGTAGAGTGCTCAGCCTTACTTACAATACATTTGTAACTGAATACGGTGTTTTCAATTTGTACAGAATAGTTAGAATATTCTATTAAAGTTGTGAAACACGAATCCAGTGCTGTGCAGTGTGTCTCTGGGGGAGAACCTGGTGGGAGCAGCGGGCGGGGGTGCTGGCACCTGCTCCCGCCCGGCAGCTCCGGGCCGTGGCCGCGCGCCCGCACGGACTGTGTCTGTAGAGCCGTGGGGGGTGAGCAGACCCAGGACCTCAGGCCTTTCCCGTGTTGTCTTTGGGGCTCTTGCAGCCGGTTCTCAGGAGGAGGCTGCGTTTACCTGGCCCGTTAGGCCTCCGGACCCGCTTCACCGCCAGCGGGGGCTCGGGGTCCCCGGGTGGGCCCTCTGCTGCCACGGGAGAGGGTCTGCCCTCCCCGAGGAGAAGGCCGTTTCCCAGAGTTGGTGGGGCTGTGCCTTCCAGACGCAGAGGTTCCCAGGAGGGAGAGGTCCCGCACGAAGGCCACCTTTGCTGTGTCTTCTCACTGGGGCTTTTCTGCTGGGGTCCCCGTCCCTTCATGAGAGGGAGCGCTCCCCCCCCCCCCCCCCCCAGGACACCTGCTGCACGGGCTCTTGCTCGGGACCTGACCTGGGGGTGTCTGTCTGCTCTTTGAGCAGGAGCCGGGGCCGGGAGAGGGCAAGCACAGCAGCCTGCTCCTCCCTGCGGCCCAGGAGCCGGCATCCGGTCCACCCATTGTCTGCCGGGGACTAGCCTCTCCCTGGGAGTAGCTGGAAGGGGGAAAGCGGCCACAACTGGGAGTGGCTGGAAGAGCCGTGTTCTTGGTTCTTGAAGCACCCAGGCGAGCTGGGGCTCAGACTCCCCGGGGAGAGTGGCCCACGGGTGAGCCCCACCTGGGTCGCCAGGCCTGCCTCCTTCCCGCTGACACACAGTTAAACACCCCATCCCGGAGGACAGTCTGCAGAGAAGACGCCCGCATGCAGCTCCCTGTCTCCTGGCTGGGAGCACCCCTGGGGGACGGGCCCCCAGCTGGGAGAACCCCCGGAGGACGGGGCCCCCGGCTGGGAGCGCCCCTGGGGGACGGGCCCCTGGCTGGGAGCACCCCCGGAGGACGGGGCCCCCGGCTGGGAGAACCCCCGGAGGACGGGGCCCCCGGCTGGGAGCGCCCCTGGGGGACGGGCCCCTGGCTGGGAGAGCCCCTGGAGGACGGGGCCCCCGGCTGGGAGAACCCCCGGAGGACGGGGCCCCCGGCTGGGAGCGCCCCCGGAGGACGGGCCCCCAGCTGGGAGAACCCCTGGAGGACGGGCCCCTGGCTGGGAGAGCCCCTGGAGGATGGGCACCCAGCTGGGAGAGCCCATGGAGGACAGGCACCCGGCTGGGAGAACCCCTGGGGGACGGGCCCCGGCTGGGAGAGCCCCTGGAGGTCGGGCACCCGGCTGGGAGAGCCCCTGGAGGACGGGCACCCGGCTGGGAGAACCCCTGGAGGACGGGCCCCCAGCTGGGAGAACCCCCGGAGGACGGGGCCCCCGGCTGGGAGTGCCCCTGGGGGACGGGCCCCTGGCTGGGAGTGCCCCTGGGGGACGGGGCCCCCGGCTGGGAGCGCCCCTGGGGGACGGGCCCCCGGCTG
The DNA here is from genome assembly GCF_018350215.1 of Panthera leo. Taxonomy (NCBI): domain Eukaryota; kingdom Metazoa; phylum Chordata; class Mammalia; order Carnivora; family Felidae; genus Panthera; species Panthera leo. Next base: position 113,061,709 of record NC_056688.1, read on the forward strand.
GGAGAGCCCCTGGGGGACGGGCCCCTGGCTGGGAGAGCCCCTGGAGGACGGGGCCCCCGGCTGGGAGAACCCCCGGAGGACGGGGCCCCCGGCTGGGAGCGCCCCTGGAGGACGGGCCCCCAGCTGGGAGAGCCCCTGGAGGATGGGCACCCAGCTGGGAGAGCCCCTGGAGGACGGGCACCCAGCTGGGAGAGCCCATGGAGGACAGGCACCCGGCTGGGAGAACCCCTGGAGGTCGGGCACCCGGCTGGGAGAGCCCCTGGAGGTCGGGCACCCAGCTGGGAGAGCCCCTGGAGGACAGGCCCCCGGCTGGGAGAACCCCCGGAGGACGGGGCCCCCGGCTGGGAGTGCCCCTGGGTGACGGGCCCCTGGCTGGGAGAACCCCTGGAGGACGGGGCCCCCGGCTGGGAGCGCCCCTGGGGGACGGGCCCCCAGCTGGGAGAACCCCTGGAGGACGGGGCCCCCGGCTGGGAGCGCCCCTGGGGGACGGGCCCTGGCTGGGAGAGCCTCTGGAGGTCGGGCACCCGGCTGGGAGCGCCCCTGGGGGACGGGCCCCAGGCTGGGAGAGCCCCTGGAGGACAGGCCCCGGCTGGGAGAGCCCCTGGAGGTCAGGCCCCAGCTGGGAGCACCCCTGGAGGACGGGCGCCCCGGCTGGGAGAATCCCTGGAGGTCGGGCCCCTGGCTGAGAGCGCCCCTGGGGGACAGGCCACCCCTGGAGGTCGGGCCCCCGGCTGAGAGCGCCCCCGGAGGATGGGCCCCGGCTGGGAGAGTCCCTGGAAGATGGGCACCCGGCTGGGAGCGCCCCCCAGAGACAGGCCCCCCGGCTGGGAGCACCCCTGGAGGTCGGGGCCCCCAGCTGGGAGTGCCCCTGGGGGACGGGCCCCTGGCTGGGAGAACCCCTGGAGGACGGGCACCCAGCTGGGAGAGCCCCTGGAGGACAGGCACCCAGCTGGGAGAACCCCTGGGGGACGGGCACCCAGCTGGGAGAACCCCTGGGGGACGGGCCCCGGCTGGGAGAGCCCCTGGAGGTCGGGGCCCTGGCTGGGAGCGCCCCTGGGGGACGGGCCCCTGGCTGGGAGAGCACCTGGAGGACGGGCACCCGGCTGGGAGAACCCCTGGAGGACGGGCACCCAGCTGGGAGAGCCCCTGGAGGACAGGCACCCAGCTGGGAGAACCCCTGGGGGACGGGCACCTAGCTGGGAGAACCCCTGGAGGTCGGGGCCCTGGCTGGGAGCGCCCCTGGGGGACAGGCCCCTGGCTGGGAGAATCCCTGGAGGACGGGCCCCGGCAGGGAGAGCCCCTGGAGGTCGGGGCCCTGGCTGGGAGCCCCCCTGGGGGACGGGCCCCTGGCTGGTAGAACCCCTGGAGGACGGGCACCCGGCTGGGAGAACCCCTGGAGGACGGGGCCCCGGCTGGGAGAGCCCCTGGAGGACGGGCACCCAGCTGGGAGAGCCCATGGAGGACAGGCACCCGGCTGGGAGAACCCCTGGGGGACGGGCCCCGGCTGGGAGAGCCCCTGGAGGTCGGGGCCCTGGCTGGGAGCGCCCCTGGGGGACGGGCCCTTGGCTGGGAGAACCCCTGGAGGACGGGCACCCGGCTGGGAGAGCCCCTGGAGGACGGGCACCCGGCTGGGAGAACCCCTGGGGGACGGGCCCCCGGCTGGGAGCGCCCCTGGAGGACGGGGCCCCAGACCTCTGTGGCAGCTGCTGTCCCCGCAGATCCTGACTGATCCAGGCTCCCCAAGGACTCCCGACTGGCACATTCCTCTGGAGCATCCAGAAGGAACCTGTTTACAAACCTGTGGCTTCGAGTAACCGCAGGATCGGGAACGACCGTGTGCCTGGGTGATGTGCAGGAGGTTCACAGGGACGGACACGGCTCTGTGAGCATCGGTCCCACTGGCCCATGGCTCACTGCGAGCGTGACCTTTCAGGGGAAGCCTCCCTCCTGCCGGCCCCTGGCGGACCCACGCCCACTAGGAGCCACAGCACCGCTCAGCCTGGCGGCTGCCGGGCCTCACTAAAGAAACGCAGGTCACGTGGGAAGAGTCTTCGAAGGGCACAGCTCCGCGGGCAGGGGGTGGCCCCGTCCGAGGGCCCCCCTGCCCGGCAGTTCCGAGGCCTTCAAAAAAGTAGGTGTGCATCACGGGCGGGAGTCCGCACCCAGCGTGTGTGCAGAGCGCGTGGTCGGGGACGACGAGAGGTCGGGAGCCCGTCCCTTCGGAGACCGGCCGAGTCCACGCGTGGCCACCAAGAACGGGCGTCCGTGTGGGTGCACGCCTGTGCGCGCGTGTTCACAGGGGTTACCTTTGGGGTCTGAGCTGAACGGGGGGCTGGAGAGGGCGGCTGGGCCCCGGGGGCGGTGGGACGGGACTCTGGGCCTGCTGGCTGGCCGTGGTGAGTCGCGGTGCAGGCCGTGGCGGGCGTGGGTGTCCGAGTTTGTGCCCGGTGCACAGACGGGCAGCGGGAGGGACGTTTGGATGCCAGCCGTCCCCGGAGACGCTGGGTTTCATGTCCCTGCGGGAGGAAGAGTGCGCAAGCTCCACGGAGCTGGGTCCCCGCGGCCTCAGGCTGGCGCTGGTTGTTCCAAACATATGCGGACGGCAAGATGCAGCTCGAAGCCCTGAGAAGCCGTGCCTTCCCCAACCGTCCTCGGTGGCCCTGCCTCCTGGCCTGTCTGCGCAGCTGCTCCCTGACCTCACCCCTGCGCAGTCACGGGAAGGGGAAGGCGGGGCCTCTGCCGGCCGGCCCTCAGCACCTCAGGGAACCTGCAGACGCTCCCTTGCCGCTTGCTCCCGAAAGTTCCAGAGCAGCCAGGAGACAGCAGCTCTGGGGACTGGCTGGCTCTGCAGGGGCCGGGCTGCCGCCGCCTCGGGGCCCCAGTGCTGCCCGCCTGGCTGCTCTTGACCTCTGTCTCCACTGACCCCCTGAACCGCTTGGAGCCGGGCCCACCCGGCCCCTCTTTGGGACCCTCGTGGGCGGGGCCGTCACGATGCTTCTATGAGAGGGTCAGGTGAGCATCCGGGCCCACCTCCCGGCCTCACGGCCTCTGCTGCCCCTGCCCTCCCTCCCTCCCTAGACTGTTCCCTTTGAGGCCACGGGGCCGGAGTCTCGCGTGTCACACGAGACCGTGCCCCCTCAGACGTGCTCAGAATCGAGTGGCTGCCGTCTCTGAGCTCCGTCCTGCCCCGGCCTCTGCGTCCCGGCCCCTGGGCGGCTCGGCTGTGCCCTGGGCCGTTCCAGGGTTTCCGCAGATGCCTGGAGTTCAAGGTGGGGTCCCAGCGGGGGGACCTTGGAAGCAGGGACTGAGCGAAGCCAGGCAGACACAAGGGAGGGCGTGCAGGCGACGCGGTGGCCTCTGGAGGCTGTGCGCGGACTGTGGTCACTGGGGAGCGGGCGCGGGGGCGGCCAGGGTACCTCCGGGCGGTGGAAACTCGTGGAAACCCCTCAGTGAGTGCGCTCGGCTGCGTGTGCAAACCGTACCTCGGGGAACCCGCGTTGCCAGAAGTGCTCCCAAGTCGGGGTCCGTCCACCTGAAATCCTGGTTCTCCCCCATGATGGGTTGGGAATTGTGGCCACCCGGGGCGGGGGCGGGGGCGGGTCGCCCACGCCCCTGTCCACGCCTACGGGTGAGGGCTCCACAGCGTGCCCGCAGCGCCCGCAGCCCTGTGGCGGCCAGTCTGCCGGATGGGCTCCTGGCCCTGTCCCGTGGGGCCGGGGGCCGAGCAGAGGCCTGACGCACCCCCTCCGGAGCCAGGCCGAGTCGGCCGGAGGGCTCCCGCTCCCGGAGGGCTCCTTGGCCCCGGCCCAGCCTTCAGGCACCCCTGGACTTTGGCCCCTGGACACATCCTTCCCGCTCCGGCCTCAGCGCCTGGCCACCTGGACACGGGGGCCGACCGGCCGTTCGGTCTCCCGTCCGCCGGGAGGTAGTGGCAGGCAGAACCCCCCCGACAGCAGGGGCCCCAGGACCGTCCTCCGCTGGCCCCGCCCGAACCCTCCGTTCTTCAGAATTTGCAGGCACCTCGTCTGCCTGGGACCCTCCTGGGAGCCCCTGAGGCTCGGAGGGCAGGAGCCGGCACCCCCGAGGGCGCGGTGGCCGGCAGAAGCTTGCATTCCCACCAAATACTGACCCCGGCCACCGGGAGGGTGAGGCCCGGGCACACCCTGAGGCCAAGTCCTCTCGGGGCACCTGGGCGGGGCCCCTGCCCGCCCCCAAGATGCCAGGCTGACTCAGCTCAGGGAGGGCGGCGGCCGGATGTTACTTTCTCTGACAAGCAGACAGGCGTGCCTGGCCCAGCCGGGGCTCCGGGCCTCTTGGGGTCTGCGACCCGGGACCTTCTGCGGCAGACCCCACACACACGTCCTGCACCGGCTGCTTCCTCCCCCGCCGGGCCGGGCTGGGGGCTTCCGGAAGGCTGGCTTGACGGGAATGTCCTTCAGGTCTCTGAACCTCCTTGGGTCTCAGCCCGCCCCCGTTTCTGGGGGGGGGGGGTGGCTGGAAGGTACCAGTAGGGCTGGCCTCCCTGAGCTGGCCTCCCACCACAGCTCTGCGGTGGGGGTGGGGTGGGGGTGGGGGAGGGGGGCCGTGAGAGGCGTCCCAGGCCAGGGGAGCACAGAACACCGAACGTCCCTCCCCGTGCCCTTGCCTTGGGACGGCCTTGTGATGTGGAGAACCCCAGCTCAGAAGTCACCAGCTAATGCCATCACTCTGGTCCTCATCTGCCACCAGACTGTGTGGCAGGCCAAGGAAGGGCTGACATCAGACCACCTGGGGGCTGCATTCCGGTCCAGGGTGGTTGTGACGAATGACCACCGACTGGGAGGCTTCCAACGGAAGTCTCTGCCTATTTGGGTTCCGGAGGCCAGGTGTGGGCGGGGCCGGGCTCAGGGGGAGGGTCCCTCCTGCCTCCAGCTCTGGGGCCCCCAGCATCCCCTCAGCCTCTGCCTCCGTGGTCATGTGCCCCCCACCCCTCCCCGTGTGTCTGGGAAGGACACCGTGATGGCATTCGGGCCCACCGGGGTGACCCGGGATGCCACGAGCTCCAGGTTCTTAATCGCATCTTTTGTCGTGTTAGGTGATACTCTCACCACATAAAGTCACATTCGCTGACTCCATGGAGACGACACCCCGGGTGTTGGTCCCCGGACTGGGGAAAAGGGACACAAATGCAGACTGCCCGTTGGAGGGCCAGCTGTAGGGGCACGGGCGCCCGGCACGCGCAGGTGGGACTGCAAACCGGCCGGCAGACGGTCTTGCCAGAGCTCTCACGCCCTTAACACGACAGTTCCACATCCAGCCCATCCAGCCGTGAGGCTCCGTGAAGTTCAGGGACGTTCACACGACATCGCGATAATCGCAGAAGCCTGGGCGCAGCCTGAGTGTTATGGGAGGTGATGAAATCCCGGAGTCCTTCCCGGGAAGGGAGGCAGATGCGTGGGGAACACGCAGGACACACGGAACAATGCACACATTGTGTTTCTCTTCTGGGAAACCTAGAAGCTTCTGTCTGGACCTGTGTGTGTGTGTGTGTGTGTGTGTGTGTGGATACAGTTCTTACATTGTGGCAAAGTACATGTGACATTACGTTACCATCAGCCATTTTCAGGTGCACAGCTGGTGGGATGGAACACATTCACAGTTCACACCGTTGTGCGCCCATCCCCACCCTCCGTCTCCAGAACTTTCCATCTTCCCAAGTGGAAACCGTCCCTGTGAAACGCTGACCCCCAGCCCGGGCGCCCACCGTCCGCTCTCCGTCTCTGGGAATCTGAAGACTCCAGGGGCCTCGTGTGAGGGGATCACACGTGAGCATCACGTCCCCCCGGGTCCATCCACGTGGTGGCAGGTGTCAGAACGTCCGTCCTCGTCAGGCTCAGGGACCGTCCAGGGAGCGGACGGACCACATCCATCCATCCGTCCGTCGGTGGACACGGGGTCGCTTCCCGATCAGGGGACCAGTCCTTCTGCCTGGGGGCAGGTGGGGGCGTCCCCCAGGCAGGCTCCGCGTGAATCCTGGATGCAACCCTCGGGTCAGCATCAGTCCACCTCTGGGCGGCTTTCACGTTTGGGGATGGACCCAGACGTGGGACTCCTGGGTCACATGGTAATTCGATTTTTAATTTTGGGGGGAAATGCCTCTTTTTTTTAAAATTTTTTTAACGTTTATTTATTTTTGAGACAGAGAGAGAGACAGAGCATGAAGGGGGGAGGGGCAGAGAGAGAGGGAGACACAGAATCCGAAGGAGGCTCCAGGCTCCGAGCTGTCAGCGCAGAGCCCGACGCGGGGCTCGAACTCACGGACCGTGAGATCGTGACCTGAGCCGAAGTCGGACGCTTAACCGACTGAACCACCCAGACGCCCTAATTTTGGTAATTTTTTAAAGTAGGAAGGGGCTTGATTAAAATGTGCACGACGGGGCCCTGCCCCGCACCCACTGCATGAGAGCCGCTGCGTGGACACCGCCCGGGGGCTGCGAGGACTGACCGCCGTCCACAGGGTGGCAGCCGAGCCTCGCCCACCTCGACTCCCTCCGTTCCCTTCATCCATATTCATGCTTTCATTCAGGCCTCCGGAGAGGTCCCGTGTCCCTGGGGCTGAGCCCTGGGCCGTCTTCGGCCACATGACATGACGGGAATGCCCACTGGCTCCCCCTCCCCGCTCCCACCCCAGACCCCGTGCCTGCCCTTCTGGTTCTGCGGCCTCCACACAGGCAGATGCTCTAATCACATCTCTTGGTCGGCGAGGCAGGTGCCTTTTCGGGCCACCGGTTTCCAAAAACATTCCCCAAGGGCCTGGGCTGGGCCCTGGCGGCCCCGACACTGAGACACTGTCCCTGCATTCCAGGAGCTGATAGTGACCTCTGAACAAGGTAGTGCGGGCTGGATAGGGAGCTTGCCAGGGGCCAAGGGGGAGAAAGGCATTCTGGGCCCTTTCTCTTTGGATCCTTCGTGTCTTAGGAGGCAGGCCCCCCAACTGTGAGACTCCAGCCAAGGGGCTCAGAGGACCAGACCGGGGGACGAGAGACACAGGTCCAAGGGGCCGAAGCCAGGCTGGCGGTGCAAGCCTGAAACCAGCCTCCTGCCCTGGGGCCTCTCGCTTTTCCCAGGCTGGAGCAGTAAGGAGAGGGATGCAGGGCAGGCCTGAGTCAGTCACAGGCCGCGACCTCTGGTGCTGTGACTCCAGGCAGCGTGGGCCTCCCCGCCCTCCTGAGGTTCGCGCTGGAGCATCTGTGGGACCCCCAAGGCCCAGCAGTCACAAAGCTGGTGGGAGCAGTCCTGAGGGCATGCCCCTCCCGGCAACCCAGGGGGGCTTCCTGGAGGAGGCCAGAGGAGCGGAGGAGAGGGTCTCCCGGGCAGGGGAAGCAGGGAACCCCATGTCGGGCTGTCCCTGAGCACGGCCTCCCACAGGAAGAGGGTAGTATCGAGCCCCAGGCACATGGGCCATCTGTGACGCACGGCTTCCTCACAGGCTGCTGTTCCCAGGGCTGGTTGGGCAAGAGCGTCCGGGCCCAGCCTCTCACCGCTGTGGGCATGACCTCACGAGGGGCCTTTCAGAGAGGTGCCCTCATTCCGTCTGGGCCCAGCTGGACAGGACAGCGAGTGGCCTTGGCCGGAAGTTTGGAGACCAGTCTGTCTGTCCCCGGGGGAAGAAGGGGGTGTCCCCCCAGGGCAGGCCCTGCGTGAATCCCAGATGCGACCCTTGGATAAACATTAGTAAACTTGGCTCTGACCCACAGTCTGACGCCACAGACAGAGGCGAGGCCCAGCACGGCCCCACCCCCTTCACTTGGGCGGGGCCGCTTCCTGCCCCCAGGCCTTGGGGCGCAGGAGGAGGGATTGGGTTTGAACCCCTCCGGCTGGCAGTGTGACCTCAGCCGAGTCCCTAACTTCTCTGAGACCCCCACTCCGTTCCCCGCGGATCCAAGAGAGCAACCCCAACAGCCCCCACCTCGTCGAGGGACCATCAGGGACATAGAGGGCGCTGGGGCCCCGTCTCTCCAGCCTGCGGCAGTCGGGCACCCGCCCGGCCTAGAAGCCTGGGGAGGCCCCAGCGCCCCTGAGGTGCAGCCCAAATCCACACCGGGGTCCCCAGTGCCCGGCGGGAAGCCGTCCTGGTGGCTGTCCGATGGCCCAAAGCGGGCTCCCCCTGAAAGGTCTTCCCTTGGGGGTGCTGGCTCAGTGTTTTGCTCCCTCGTCATCCCTCCCAGCCCCCTTCGCCAGCGGCTCCCCCAGATGGGCCTGTTGGGGGTGGGGGGGGCACAGGGCCCCCTCCTGGCTCCAGGCTTATGCTGCGGGGAGGGTAGCAGAGGCCGGCAGTCTCCCCACGGGGCGTCTGGGGGGTATGGGTCTCAGGCCCCAGGCCAGGGGCTGTTGGCGGTGGAGATGCCTGGGTGGGCCGGGCCCCCGACCCCCAACCCTCCGGAATCCCCAGCCTGATTCCCACCCACCCAGGCTGTCCCGCCCCAGGTCTCGCTGCCAAGGTCGGAGCCAGGACTCTCCAGCTGCCCTCCCAGCTCTGTCTGACGCACACCTGTCAGAGCACCCCCCCCCCCCCCGGGGTCCCTGACCCGTCAACGCTCCCCAGAGAGGCCCCGCCAGTGGCGGCCAAAGAGAGGAGCGCTGGACCGGCGGGAGGCGGCCTTACCCGGCCTCACCTACTCCCTCTCACTCGCCCTGCCCTTCCGCACCCCCGGCCACACCGGTGGGGACCGCTGGGCAGCTGACACCTGACGCCATTTGCACAGGCCTGGCCCAAGCCCTCGTGTGAGCTGGCAGTGTCCTCGTTCCTCGTCGTGAGCCTGAAGGGCCGCCCTCTGAGAGCTCAGGGGACTTGCCAAGGCCACAGAGCTGGGGGTGGGGGGCGGGGGCAGCTTCACAGACCTGCACCCAGAAGGTCCTGCTCCACTGTCATTGGCTTGAAACCTGGGAACCTGGTTTTCATTTGTACCGCCCCGCAGGTGTGCCGCCTGGAGTGCTGGTCACCGCCCCCAGGGGGCTCCGTCCTTCCCTGTTCTGTGCGCAGTCTCCGCCCCCCCCCCCGCCCCGCCCCGCCCCACCCCCACAGCTGGGTTGGGGGGCTGGGGGGCGCTGGAAGGTGGGTGCTCTGGAGCGGTCCCCGCCCCCAGAGACCCCTTCTGCGGAGCCGGGAGCGGGCAGCCGTCACTCCTGCTCCCGTAAACCCTTTAGAGGAAGGGAGGAAATACCCATGACTCAGCCGCCCCCGCCGCCCCTCTCCAGGCCGACCCTCCAGCACCCACAGCGCCTAGGGCCGAGCCCCATGGGGCTGTGCAGGCGATGGGAGTCCTCTGCCCAGACGCCAGGAGGACCGAGGGAGGAGGACAGGCCCCCTCGGGGTGCTGTTCCAGCACTTGCCACGTGTTCCCCAATCTAACGAAAGTGTTACTGTCCCCATGTCACAGAAGAGAAAGCCGGCTCGGAGCACCTGCTCTCCGGGTAGGCCCGGCCCAGGTGGGCGAGCGAAGGTTCCCGCCAGGCGCGGCCCGCAGGAGGGTGGGGGGTGAGGGGCAGGTGGGAGACACGGCCGGCCGGGCAGGGCCATCGGACGGTGTCCCCAGGAGGGGTCCCCAAGGCGCGGGGGGCGTCCGCCGCGAGCCCTCGAGCGGCGGGCCTAGCCGCCGGAGCGCCGGGAGGGTGGGCGTCCTGGGCCGGCTCCGTCCCCGGGTGCTTCCCGGGGCTCCGGGCCGTGAGTCACCGCGGGCAGGGCCGGCCGCAGCGCATTCCTCCGCGGGGCCGGCGTCCGGGGCGGGGTTGGCGGGGCGGGGGGCGAGACCACAAGTCACCCCACGGGGCCGGGGGGCCGGGGCGGCGGGGGAACGGGAGGGGCGCGGGCAGTCGGCACCGGCGAGCTGACAGCCCCCGGCGATCTTGGACGGCAGGGGCGCGGCCTCTGGTGGGGCGGGGCCGGGGCCCGAGGGGCGGGGCCGGGGCCCGAGGGGGCGGGGCCGGGCGCAGGCGGGGCCGACATAAAGCGTCGCCGGGCCGGCCGGGGCGCATCGCCAGCGCCGCCGCCGCCGCCATGAGGACGCCCGGCGAGGTGCTGCGCGAGGGCGAGCTGGAGAAGCGCAGCGACAGCCTGTTCCAGCTGTGGAAGAAGAAGCGCGGCGTGCTCACCCCCGACCGCCTGCGCCTGTTCCCCGCCGGGCCGGGCGCGCGCGCCAAGGAGCTGCGCTTCCACTCCATCCTCAAGGTGGACTGCGTGGAGCGCACCGGCAAGTACGTCTACTTCACCATCGTCACCACCGACCGCAAGGAGATCGACTTCCGCTGCGCGGGCGAGAGCTGCTGGAACGCGGCCATCACGCTGGCGCTCATCGACTTCCAGAACCGCCGCGCCCTGCAGGACTTCCGCAGCCGCCAGGAGCGCGCCGCGCCCGCCGCGCCCCCCGAGTCCCGGCCGGCCCGCGCGCCCTGAGCGCCGCCGCCGCGGTGAGTGCGGGGACGCCGTCCGGGGGGGGGGGGGCGCCGCGCCGTCGAGGGGTCCCTGGGGCGCGCGGGCCGGGGCCGTCGCTCGCTCCTCCCGCGTCTGGGGTCTGGCGGGGGGGGGGCGGGGAAGGGGGACCCACAGGCCGGACGCCGGGCCGCCAGCTCCCTAACCCTCCTCCTTCCCCCCTACAGGAGCCACTCACTCGACGACGAGTCGGGGGCCGCCCTCCCGCCGCCCACAGTGAGGACAGAGGCCGAGAGCCATGTCCCTGTCCCACAGAGAAGGACCTTCCCGTGCGGAGCCGCCGAGCCTCGGCCCGCTGAGCGGGCGCGTTAAATTATCAGACTATCTATGTATTTATTTTGATGGTTATTCGTCGTGGAACCGTCTGTCTTCATATGTAGTGTTTGCATCAGTATGTTCATTCCAAATAAACCACCTGACCCGTTCCCTTTTCTACCAGCCGCTGTGGTGCCGTGTGACCTTACTGCGGGAGGGTTGGCGGCCCTTTCGGTGGGGGTGGGAGTGGGGGTGGGGAGAGCCGCCACCCTGGCGGCAGAAGGGCCGGGAAGCCAGGGCACTTTGAATGAATGTAGTGTCATCCGCCGGGCCGGGTCCACACCCTCCTTGCCAAGCAGCCTCTCCAGAGGCTGGGAAGTGCCCTGAGGTTTGGCCCTGGCTGACTTCTGCTCCTGGGCGTGTGTCCGGAAGGACGGGGCCTGGTTTCGCTCAGGGAGGTCACTCCCAAACTGCCCCCCTGAGGTCAGGGCACCCCCTGCACCTGAGCTGCCCCTGCTCCCCACCGCCACCTGCCCCCCACCGCCCACATGCCACCTGTGCCCCCAGCCCCCCATTAGGGAGCCCTCAGCCCTCCGGCTGCGCGCCCCCTGTGCTCCCCTTGACCCCAGCCCTGCTGGGGCCCGGGCAGCTCCCCACAGCCCCCACCAGGCCCCGCTGGCCCGCACCCACGGTGCTGGAGCGGGGAGGCGGCGGGGCCTCTGGGCAAGTGGGGGGAGGCCGGGGCCTCCTACTCCTGATGGTTGGCAGCTGGCGAGCCCTCCCTGTCCGGCCGGGTCCCCGTCCTCCGGAAGGCAGGCCGGCCGCTGCCGCGAGTCCAGCACTGCCTGATGGGAGGACACCCGAGGCACGTTCCCGCCAGGAAAGGTGCACTGGCAGTGACCAAGCCGGAGCGCGGAGGGCGACCCTGATCTCTGGCCGCTGAGGGGCCTGCATTTCGGGGACCCTTCTGGCTGGAAGGGCGATGCCACGTGGGGGAGGCAGCGGCGTCGGGAGCGAACGACCAAACATCGGGCCCTGATGTCTGTCCCTCACACCCTCACACGGGACCGGGGGAGCCACGCAGGCCTCCGCACAGGCTGGGTCCCAGGGCTCAGACTGGGGAGGGGCTGTCGCTTTGCTGCGAAGCCCAAGGAAACCATTTCCTGCAAGGAATTTTCTCCCCAACGGAACAGCACTCCTTACGAAGTCCCTGAGCCAGTGGGGGACTGCACTGGCCCCCGACGGACCCCTGTCCTGCCCCTCCCTGGAGACCTGCCCAGACCCTCACTGGGACAAAGGGTGAACGTCAAGGTGAGACCCCCTCCCCCCACTGCCCCATCCCCAGTGAGGTTCACAGGCAAGCTGGTCTGGTCTGAGCTCTCGGGCCGGAGGGTGGACGGACCTCTGCTCTCTGAGGCCCTGCTGGTTGGACCATGGAATTCTGGGGTTGGGGGTCCTGAGTTGTGAACTAGCTTCTTTTACAGGCAGCCCGTGGGGAGGTGGGGAGTGGCCTCCATGGTCTCAGGGTCACCTGCCGACCCCACTGGCATTGTTCTGTCCACACTGGTCACGCTGGCCCCCCTGTGCCCCGGTGCCTTCCTCCCTACAGCTGGGTTGAGGGGGGGGGAGGGGGAGGGGGGGGCTCCCCGGGCCTGGGTCCGCTGGCGGGCCATTTCCCTGGGCCTCTCTGTAAGCCTCAAACTCCTCATCTTTGAAAACAACCTGTTTCCATTCACGTGAGGTGACTGACAAGGGCAAGCGAGCAGGCAGCGCGCTCGGCCCCGAGGCCAAGCCGGTGGAGGACTGGGGGCGGGTGGACAGCTCCAGTCTCGGGGGGTTTGAGCAGAGCTGTCTGGGCGGCAACAGGGGGGCCTCCTAGCTGGGGACGGACTCCTCGTGGGACGGACTCCAGGCGGGGGAGGGCCTGTTGCACAAGGACAACTTGGGTGATCAGGCTCTCTCCAGAGCCCTGGGGCCCGGCTGCATGCCCCCTCTTCCAGGAAGCTCTCCGGCATCTGACCCTCCGTCCCTCCATGGCTCACCCCCAGGTCCCCTGTTTAACCCACGGGAATTTGCAGGACTCAGGCTGGAAGAGTTTATTGCCAGTCTGTGCCCTGGGGCCACTGGTCACCGGACTCAGTCCTTCTTCCGGGGCACAGGCTGTCTCCAGAGCACGAGGAGGACAAGGAGGTTGATGGCAAACTGCACGTGGCCAAAGACGGGGACCCCAAAGCTGCGGTACAGGAGGCCGCCCAGGGTGGGCCCCAGGGTCTGAGTCAACGGCTGCACGGTGGCACAGAGGCCCAGCATGGTCCCTGAGGGGTGGGGGTGGGCGGCAAGTCAGGCTGCCCTGGCCACCCGCTTCCCGGACGCAGCCCAGGTCTCCCGTGTTCACCGCCCCCAACCTTGTCCCCCAGCTCCCTCCACCCAGACTGCGCTTTTCGGACCACCCAGCCACTCAGGGGCCACACGGGTGCCTGCACCCTGCCCCAGAAAGCTCCCAAGCCCAGGAGGAGCCCCGGAGTGGAGCCACAGGTCACGGGCCAGGCCCCGCCCTCTCAGGCCGGTTGAGCCTGGACAGAGCCTCCCTGACCTGGGGACGGCGGGCTTGGGGGGAGATCCTCCTGAGCCACAGAGTGAGGGCTGGGGCTGGGGTGCAAGGCAGGCTCCCCACAGCCTCCACCACCCTCCTACCGACTGGAGGATGCCCTCCGCAGGACCGGGGCGGGGTCCTGGGGGCCCTCGAGGGGCGGCCCGCCCGCCTCTCTGCACCCACGTCCTCCCCGGGCTCACCTGGCCGCCTCTGCCCCCGGCTACCTGACTCCCCTGTCACTAGGCCCCTCCGGGCAGCTGTGTCCCGTGTGTGCGTGCGTGTATTGTCAAGACGTGCGCCCAGAGGGTCCCCAGCTCCGGGGGCTCAGGGCCCCGCTCCGCTCGGGTTGCCGGAGAGCCCGCCGGGTGACATGGGAGCGGCCTGGTCCGGCCCCGCCTGGGCCCAGGGCCCGGCGTGGGGGAAATTTAAGAGCGGCTTCTCCCATCGCCCACACGCCCTGCAGACACCGGGAGCGATTACCGCCCCCTCTGTGGTCTCGGGTTCCCAGGCTGGCGCTGGGAACCAGCTTCCCTGTCCCTCCGAGCCGAGGGGCGGGGCCTCAGGTGCGGCCCCGCCCTCCTCCCTGCCGGGCCCTGCCCCCATCTCTCCACGCTTCGTTCCCCGGCGTCCTCCTGGCCTCTCCTGGGGGCCGGTCCAGCGCTCCAGGAAGCCCTCCGGGCCCTGCCTGGCCTCCCCGGACCAGAGGCAGCCCTGAGATGCCACCTTGCAACCATGGGCCATCGGGTTCCCATCTCGGCCTCTAGAGCTCAGCCTGCCCCTCCCCCCTTGGCAGACAGGCGGCAAGAGCTGGAGCGAGGGGTGGCCGGTCGGGTGGGCTCTCTAGCCTGCTGGGGAGTTCTTCAACCCCAACCAGCCACAGGAGCCCGTGGGGCCACCTGCACCATTGCCCCCGGGGGCAGGGCAGGGGCGGGGAGCTGAGTCTGGACAGGAGGCTTGTAGGCCTCTGGAAAGAACGCTGGGCACAGAGTGAGGGCTGGGGGTCCCCTGTCTGGGGACACCCGTGTCCTACGGGAGGGGGGGGAGCTGGGGGCTTTCTGGGTTTAACCGGCTGCGTGCCTTCCCCCACTCACTCAGGGAGCACGGGCACCCCCGACCCACCCCGTGCTGGAGGGGGGACCCCGCCTCCCGGCCTGGCAGCCCCCTGTGCTGACCACGCTTGGCCCCACTGGGCTGTCTTCCTAACTGGCCTCTTCAGGAGCCTTTCAGTTCCAACCCCCTCCACACCTCGCCGAGCCGGGTCCTGGCCTGGAATGTTCCGATCTTCCCCTTCCTCTTTTATAGGGAAATCCTGCCCCTGCTTCAGAGCCCAGCCAGACAGCAGCTCCGAGAAGCCCCCTTTCCACCCCCCAGGCCCAGCCCAGCCTGGTGGCGGCCAGAATTCTCACCTGAGCCATCTTGCAGCCCCCCCCGCCCCACTTGGACCCCGGGCCACCCACCCCACTCAGTACTCACTGGGTCTGGGCAGACCCAGCCTGAAACTGGGGAGGGGGGGGAGCTGCTCCATCCCAAACTGCCCAGAGAGCTTCCCAGAGAGGAGGCCCCGGGGGTCCCCTGCCCCTCACTGGCTCACCCGTGTCTGCGGCTGACACAGCCTTGGTCAGCATGCTGTCGGTGACCACGTTGAGGGCACACAGGCTGAAGACCAGGCCAGGCATCAGGAGGCAGAAGTGGAGGACGTCGGACATCAGTGCCTGGCACGGGACAGGGAGGCCACGGGATTGGGGGCGCCACGCAGGACCGGGGTGGAAGGGCCCATCCCCGGAGCCCCATAGAGCCGGCCCCGGGGGGAGGGGGCCCTGGGGCTCACATGCAGCCTGGGATGTGCAGACGGCTGGGGTGATGGGCCCGGGACCCCGCTGTCAGTGGGGTGCGGCCCCGAGGAAAGTGCTCACCATGGCCGGTCCCACCAGGACGAAGCCCAGCACGCTGGCCCGGAGCAGCGCCCTCTCCGAGAAGCGACGGCTGAGCCGCCCGATGACCAGGCCCTGAATGACCTGGGGAGACAGAGCGAGAGGCCGGCTGGGAGGGGTCTGGCCGGGGGCGGCCCCCCCCACAGCTGGGGACCCCCTCCCAGCCCTAGCAGCCACCCGGCCGGAGGAGAAGGGCAGGTCCCGAAGCGGCCAGGTCCTCGGGGGGCGGGGTGGCCTGGGCACCGCACGTCGGCACCCATACACCCGGACAGTCATCTCCAAAACGAGTCCCGTGTCCTTAATTTCCAGCGCGATGAACACATTTTCATCAAGCGAAGGCCGACTAACTGCTCACAGGCGGCTTCGGGGGAGGGCAACGGCTTCCTCTGCGTGGACCCTCTCCACAGCCCCCACCTCAGTCTGAGTAAATCCAGGTCCCTCCTGGCCCTGCGGACCCCCCAACATGTCCTCCGAGCCCAGTCTGCTGCCTCAGCCAACTCAGCAGCTGGCGTGCTCCCCACCCCAGGGCCTTTGCACTTGCTGCCTCTCCCGACCCCCCACCCCCCCAACCGACTGTCCCATCTAAAATTGCACCTCTGCCCTTCTGAGGACCCTTATTCTCCTCTGACAGCTCATCACGCCTGGCACATGAGATGAGGGTAGTCGGGGGCTTATCTCTGTCTCCCCCCAGCCCTGTACGATGGACGCTTCCCACCACTGTGGTGGCACCGTGCCTGGGGTGGATGTGAGGGCCACGTGGGGGCTCTCGCAGGACGGCCTGCGACAGACAGGGGTCTGCAAGTCCGCTGGGGTGGTGACGCCATCCCTCAGGACCGTCTGGGCTGCCACTCCCCCCAGCCCCCCACCCCAACGCCCCCCACGGGGAGGGGGATGCCGTGGTCCCCTTGGGGTCAGGCTGCAGCTGACACGCTTCGGGGTGGGGCAGGAAATGGTTTGCGGAGGGAGGCAGCAGGTGGGAGCCCAGCTGTGGGGGCGCCCAGGCTGCCTCTTGAGACCCTCGGTGACCGGCCCTACCCCGTGGGGCTGGGGGCTGGGAGGTGACTGGCAGAGGGGGCCTCAGGCCTCTCCCTGTAGACACAAAACCCCACCCTCTGCCCGCAGAGGTTCCAGACGCAGCTGGGGCCTCAGCTGCCCCCGGGGGTCGCCCGGGTGCTGGAGCCCCAGGCCCTTCTCGGGCGGGGCCACCATCGGGCACCTTGCCCCGGGCCAGGCCGGAACTACCCGCGTCTGTCCCTGAGGGTCTTAGGGGGTCTCTTGGCTTTCGCAGAGGTACAGGCCTGGTCTCCTGGGTCTGGGAGTCTCCAGGGCAGGGCCCCGGCGGGCTGGAGCGGCCATTTAGAACCCGCGGCCCCCAGCTCTGGAGAATTATCATTGTTTTCAGTCTGTGGCCCACCGGCCGGGCGGCAGCAGCCCTGAGGCCTTCCCGCCCTTGTGGCTGCCATTTTCGCACCAGGGGTGAGACCCGTCCTGGGCCCAGAGGCGTGGGGAGCAGATGCCCAGGAGGAGCTGGGAATGTCACACGCTTCCCTCCCCTTCAGACGGTCCCAGAATAGCCCCTCCCGCACTCCGGCTGTCGCCACCTGTCCCTGCGCCCCGGGCCCTGGTGCAGATGCCCAGGAGGAGCTGGGGCCTGGGAGACGGGCCGCCCCGTACCACCGGAAGGCGGCTGCCCGTCTCAGGGCGCCTCGCAAGGACCGAGTGACCGTCACCTGGGTGGGGCTTCCTCCTCTTCTAAGAGCTTGGCCGTGTTAGCTCACCTCATCGGCCCAGCCACCCCACAAGGGTCACTCGCTTGATGGGCAAGGAGACCGGGGCTCCAAGGGCCCGAGGAACTTGCCCGCGTCTTGTCACGTGCCCTACCACTGGCTCTCTCCCGCCCTGTCCTTCTGCTGGGGGGGCGCCCGGCCGCACACTCGGAGGACCGTGCACCCTCGCATGCTTCCAGACAGGAGGCCAGGGGCTCGCCGGCCTCCTCTGGGTACCAGCCCCCTCCCTCCCCTCTCCGGGGCAGACGAGTGTGCAAACCGGGCGCAGGCCCTTTGGTGGCTGCCTCGGGCAGGGAGGGGAGGGCACACTCCCGGGGGCAGGAGGGCAGCCGGAAGCTAACGGTACAGAACAGCGATGGCAGGCGCTCAGGGCAGCGCCCTGCAAGGCCCGTTGCGTCTGAGACGCGCCCCGCGTGCCCGGCACCCACTCACCATCTGGAGAAGCCCGAAGAAGGACAAGAGGTAGCCGGCCTGGGCGGCATCCAGCTGGAAGAAGTCCATGGAGACGATGGGGAACATGACCATGAAGAGCCCTGGGAGGGGGGTTCAGGGAGGGCGGGTGACTGTGGGGCCCTGGCGGCCTTGCCTGCGATTTGGTGGCTCTCTGGCACGGGAAGCGGGGCCCCAGGGACCGAGGTAGCCCGTGCGCAGGAAGGTGCCGGAAGCTACCCCGTGGCTGGGCGGGAGCCCGGGGCATCCTGTGCGAAGGCGGTCGGGAGGTGGGGGGCCCGGGGCTGACCGTGTGAGAGGATTTGACCCCGGACCCTCTGGTGGCCCCCGAAGGCCCCTTCGACCGAAGTCGGACCGGAGTCTCCGGGCGCCGGCCCAGCCAGGCGGTCCCCTGACTCAGCCTCCAACCCCGCTGCCCGGACCCCGAGATTTGCAGCACAGTTTTGCAAGAAGCCCCTGAGGATGAGGGATTAGCCCTGGAGCACCAGCACGAAGCCTCGCTAATTTGTTCTCTGCGCTGCCCCCAAGGAGAGGACCCCGGACGGGGGCTGGAGGTGGGTGCTGGGCACCCCTGAGGGTTCGTCTCAGACGCACCGCCTCCCCTGCTCTCGGACGGACCCCGGGGTCTTGCCAAGCACAGGGCACTTCGGACTGTGCGTGAGGGGGGCCCTGCGGGGCTGCAGGGAATGGGGCACCGCTTTCCCCTCCTCCCTCCCTCCCTCCTCCACTCGGCGGGAACCAGGGGGCCGCCCCTTCTCCAGGACGTGTGTGAAGGGGAAAGCGTGCGGCCCAGGATACAGGGCGGAGAAGGGGGACGCCCTGACCGCAGGCCCCCTCCCCACGGCCCCGAGCTCTCAGCTGCACCAGGTCTGGGACTCACCGAACGGGAGGCTGGACGCCACCTTGATGAGGAACACGGGCAGGACCCCCGACTGCAGCAGCAGGCGGGTGATGGCCTTCAGGTCAAACACGTTGGCCTGGGGTCCGCCTGGGGGGACCCGGAGAGGCTGGGCAGGCCTCAGCCCATTTCCGGCTCCCTGATCTGGTCTCGGCCGGGCTGCAGGGTCCGGGAAAGCACCCCGTACCCATGCCGGCACCTGCTCTCAGC
The DNA here is from genome assembly GCF_018350215.1 of Panthera leo. NCBI lineage: Eukaryota > Metazoa > Chordata > Mammalia > Carnivora > Felidae > Panthera > Panthera leo. Next base: position 113,080,301 of record NC_056688.1, read on the forward strand.
AGATACTCCTCCCTCTGGCCGTGGCACCTGCTCGTGGGCTCGGGAGCCCACAGGCCCCGGCACCCCCCTTCGCTGGCCCCTTTGGGGGCACCGGGCAGCTCGTCACGCTCCTAGGGCTGAGCCCTCCGCCCCCACTGACCCTGGAGCCCCCGAATTCTGGGAGGCGCTCCGGAAACACAGTGCCTCTGCTGTCGGGCGACCTGGCCTGGCCCTGGCTCCCCCAGCCCATGTGACCCAGGCAGTGGCTCGTGGGCACCATGGCACCTGGCGATTTGGGACTCAGGAGCCTGGCTAACCCTGCCCCGTGGTCCTTCCTGTCCTCCCCGGGCCTCGCCTACATCTCTCCTGCCTCCAGCCTCAGCCTCTCTGATGCCCCCCCCACCCCCAGCAGACAGGAAGCCACTGTCGTGCATCTTGGCCTTGGGCGACTCTCCCTGCAGGGAGGCCCGGGGTGCTGGCTGGGGAGGCGGAGGGCTCAGGCCTCATACCCGCCCGGCGTCCAGGTACCGCGTCCCTGAGGGGGCCGGCCTGGCGGGGCGTCCCAGGCGGGGCTTACCTGCGGGGACCGCCCGGTCGTGGGCACTGGCCCCTTTCGTGCTAACGGGGATAAAGGTAAAGCTGAGGACAGCTCCCACGAGGTTGGCCACCAGAGCCACAGTCGCGGGGCAGTGCATCCTGGGGGCGACAGTAGTGGTCACACAGGACGTGGGTCCCAGGCTGTGGGCACCACACGTGGCCCCTACCGGCCCCTTCAGCCACAATGAGGTCTCAGCAGCTGAGAACCGCTCAAACCCCACCAGCCATGTCCCCACGGCCTGTGACCTGGAGGGAGGGGACGGGACCCTCAGGGCGCATTCATTAGGTGACAGAATGAAGGGGCAGACGAAGCCGTCACCGGGTCCGACGGTCACACTGCAGCGGCGGCTTTTGGCAGCCACAGCACGTGGGCCCCGGTCCCCGAGCGCGAGCCCAGGAGGTGAGCCCCGGCGGGCTGGGCGGGGCTTCTCCCAGGAGGTGTCGAGGGGTGGGAAGACCCCCAGGGGCCGACCCGGTGCCTGCGTGGTGTGCACCTGCTGCTCCCAGCCGGGGCAAGGGCGTTGGACACCTGGGGGCCCGCGCCTCAGCCCCGGGCGGTGTCTGGACGGGGATCTCCCTGCACAGCCCTGGACAGAGGAGCAAACGGGTTCCCAGAGGAAGGGCCCTGCCTCCTTCTGCGGGGACTGGACGGGCCTCCCGGGGTGGGGGACGGCTCGACTGTCCCTGTAGGTGACGCTTCTCTGTCCCTGGGGGCTGATGGGGAGACACACGCCAGGCGGCACTGGGGCCGGGGCGCCAGGAGGGGGTGCCGGCGACCCCGAGGTGCAGGGGCGGGCCGGGGCTCGGGTCTGCATCTCAGCTCTACCTGCACGAAGACCATGGGACCCCGCGCGGCCTCCTCTGTGTCGTGGAGACCGGCACGCCTCCTTCCCTTCCCTCCTGTTCCCCCTCGACCTGGGGGGCGGGACATTCCGGGCTGGGGGAGGGGCTTTGGGCACCACCCTCAGGATGCCCTCCCTCCTGCCCGCCCGCACCGAGGACCCGGACTCGGGAGGGCCCTCAGCTTCCGAGAACACCCTTCCGGGCTGTGGGTCATCAGGTGGAAACTCAGGCCCTGACCCCTCTGGTGACCCCACGTCACCTGACGACGCTGGCCCTGGGGCCAGCCCTCGTGACCGTCCCCGTTTCCTCCTGCGGGCCAACCGCCCCCTCCTGGGGTGGGGGACGGAGGGAGGAACACGTGGGAGCCTCTTACTGAGCCAGGCTGCTCGGCCCTTCCAGGCTGGTGCCTGGCCAGAGAGCCCTTCTCCTCAGCGGCAGCGGGAGCTCCTATGCACCCTGCAGGAGCCCTTCTCCGTGCGCCCTGGCAGTCCTCCCCAGGGGGCACTCTGTCCTCTGAGAGGGGCTCGCTCCTTCAGACACACGGTGCCTGGCCCTGAGGACGACTGAGCCTGGGCGGGACCCCGAGCCAAGACCGCGGAACAGGTGAGAGCCGTTCACCCGCACGCAGCCCTGACACCTAGCTGAGCGGAGCTCCCGCTCAGGGCCGCACAGCATGGGACGAGAGGGGGGTGGGTGTCCCCTGCATCTCCGAGCGAGGCCAGCCACAAGCTGAGTGCCCCCGCCCCGCCCCCCACGGCTGCACGTGTGCACACGCAGACGAGCAAGGCACACACACGTACACATGCACACACAGGGGTGCACACACACAGGGCTCCTGTGGGCAACCACAGCCAGGAAAGGCCCTGTTCCCCGTGGGGTCAGCGAGGCGTGGGGGCGGGGCCGCCCCGTGTCCCCAGCCAAGACCTGCCCAGGCGCACACAGTTGGTCCAGCCTGCACGTGCTGCGGACCCCCCCCCCCCACTGGCCCATGTCACGGCCCCCGGCCGACTCCCACTGCCGGGGATGGTGGGCACCAGGCTTCCAAATGAACGGGAATTCCCACGGACTGACGCCCCGGGGAGGGACGAGGCCAGCACGGACCAAAGCCCCCTCCTCCGCTGGCAGGAACTGATCTGTGACGTGGGCAGGGACACCCCGGGCCCGGTGGCTGTCCCCAGAGAGAAGGGCCCTTTCTTCAGGACCCGCACGTCACTGCGCGGGGCCTGGGGGGCAGGGACAGAGCCTGCTTTCTTTGCCAGATGCCCCGGAAATTCGTGGGAGCAGAGGCGGCCACTTAGGTGGCTATTCTGGGAGGCTGGTGACAAGTGTGGGCTGGGTGGCAAGGAGCCAGGCCCCTTCTTGTGGGCTCTCACCCCCCCCCCCCACCCCCCGCCCGGCATGCTAGCTGGTAAACCGAAGGAAACACAAGGACTCTGGGGGCCCCGGAGGGAGTCGAGGGGCCACAGCTTCCCAGGGGACGTGGGAGGGAGGGAGTGTCGCCACAGGCCCCCTTCCAGCTCCCCATGCCAGAAAGACCTCATGCCTCTGCGTGGAGGGACTTCTCAGCCCTTTCTGGCCTTGTGCCCGCACGGGGTAGGCGGGCGGGCACTGCTCTGCCCTCCCGGACGAGACTCGACGCCCCTCCCCAGGGACCTTCGGGTCAGTGCGCCCCTGAGCACGAGGCAGAATCAGCTCCCTTGCTGGGGGCCTCCTGCTTCCTTTGTGCAGGATCACGAGGGGCGTCTGCGAGCCGTGGTTGTTGGCTCATTGGACGGACGGGAGGCTGGAGGGATGAAGGCCGGGAAAGGACTCCGGGCAGGACTCCGGGCACCAGTCTTTTGTCCCTTTGCCCTTCCCGGTGGCGACCTTGCTGGGTGACTTCCTTGCCTCAGATGCAAATGAGGGCCACCCTCCCCGGGGACACCCTGTCCCCATCCCCCACGGGCTGCACGGGTCCCCGGGGGCCGCCTGGCCGTCCTGGAGCCCAGCCCACCGGCCTCCGTTCGTCACGGCTGGTTGCCCACGCTGGTCAAACGGTGCAGGCTGCAAACGCCACCTCTCACCTCTATCTCGAGGGCCTGGAGTTTGCCAAGCCGACAGAATCAGGAGGGCGGTGGGCTGGGCCACTGGCCCACCCTATGTGGACTGGCCACAGGGTGACAGTACTCGGGAAGCCCGGGCCACCCTCCCTCCTGCTCTGTGGCTCCCCTGGCCCAGGGGACGCAGGGCCTCCCGGGTGGCACCCCCCTCTCCTATCCAACCCGGAGGGCAGGCTGGGGTCAGCTGGGGCCCAGCCTCATGTGACGCTTGGCTGTGAGGGTCTCCAGAGAGTCACTGGACGTCCAGCCTGGGGCTTGGGGTGAAGTGCCCCTGCCCTGCCCCATCCACGTCCCATGATATTGTGGCAAGAACAATGTCTGAAAATGGAAGTCTTTGTGGGGCCACTCCTGATTCAGCCTCCCTCTGGCTTCTGGGTCCCAGAAAAAAGGCCTAAAAGCCTTGTCTGGCCTAACACTTTGCAGCCCTCTGTGTCCCCAGAGCACCTGATCCCTCCAGTCCCACCCACACAGACCTCCGAACAAGCCCCAGGCCTTTTCCTGCCCCAGGGCCTTTGCACAGGCTCCCACTCTGCCTGGAACACTGTCTGTCCCAGCCCCACCTGCAGTAGCTGCCTTCTCTCTCACTTCTCGGGTCTAAGCTGAGCTCGCTCTTGGCCAGGTGGGCCCTGTGCTGTGTGTACTTCCCGCTGCCCGGAAAACCCAGGGTCTCTCGGTCAGGTCTCTGTGTCCCCCTGCGGTGGGGAGGCCGCACACCGGGCTGGCCCCGCACGGCCTCGATGAGCCATCGTGAGCACCGAGTGGGGCAGGCCGCCTGGCTGACCCATGAGTCACTCCTGTCCCAGTGTGTTTACTCATTAACTTCCAGGGGAAGCGGCCGTGTCACCCGGGCGGAAGCCCTCTGTCAGCAGGATGAGGGCTTCCTGTTCCCCGGCCAGACCAAAGGCTGAGACGAGTCCCCAGTCTTCAGGGCTGCAGATAAGGAGTATAATAAATCCCCTCGGAGTCGCCGAGCGCCCCCTGGGCAAAGCTCGCCCTGGGGCCAGAGCGGGGCCCCTCTCCCGCGTTAGCGCCCAGGAGGGCCGCCAGTGACGGTGACACCATTGGCACCATGTCAAGTTTGCCTGACCCAGCCCCCAGCCGGGCCCAAATCCCCCCGAGCCGAAAGGAGTTGCTACCCTCGGGGGCATCTGTCCAAATCCCGACCCCTTCCAGGGGACGGAGCCCAAGCGTCGGAGCCCAAGCCTCGCACTCGGCGGGGGAAGCCTGTCCGCGCTGACTCCAGCCATCAGGCCTGGGGGCTGGCTCGACGTTCGACGGGGACCCCCGGACCCCCCCCCCCCCCCCCCCCGGCCGGGACCTGACTCAGCTGGGCTCCGCAGGCTGGTGCTGCCTACCACCGAGGCCCAGGGCGCACTTGTGGGAAGGGCGTGATAGAGGCCTCCCCAGGCTGTGAGGCGCTGGGCTCAGGGCCATGAGTCACCGAGCGGCCCCCACCTGCTAAGTGACTCAGGGCCTGGGCCCTGGGTAGGAGAGCTCCAGGCTGAGCCGAAACCAGTTCTACCGGTGCCCGCCCCACAAGCGGAGGCTGCCAAGGGCACTTCCTCTCCCCTCACCTGCTCCCGGAGGTGGGGGGACACGGCTGATGCCTTTTGGGGGAGGGGTCACCGGGGCACGGGAGGCAGGAAGATGGCAGCCAGGGAGCCCTCACAGCGTGCCTCGGTTTTCACCGAGGAAAAGGAAGGAAGGCGGGATGTGGCCCTCGCCACGGGGCTTCGGGGTCCGGGAGCCCGCCTCCCCCGAGCCTTGGATGGGGAGGCTCACTGTCTCCGGGGCCTCCGTTTTCCCACCAAAGGATGCATAGGGTTATAAAACACCTTCAATCTTGGGATGAAAGAAGGCAGGGAAGTGAATGGATATTTCCGGAACATGAGGGCAGGGGCGCAGGCAATCTTGGGGGAGGCCCAGGGGAGAGGACAGTGAGTTGTGTCTTCTGGGTCAGCAGCTGGGACGGAAAAAAGGAAGGTGATGACGAGAGGGGACGTGGGGGGGGTTGGGGGGGACAAGAGGGGGCGTGGGGGGAGGGCTGGGGGGGTGGTCCTAGGCTCGGGCACAGTCGCAGGCCCCACAGCAAGCGAGGGTGGGCCCATTTCACGGGTGAGAGCACCTGTCAAGGTGACCACGGTAACAGGCACCTGGCTGTTGAGTCCAGGTAGGTGGGGCAGCGTGGGGGCGGGGAGGCTCCTCCCGGCCCTGCCTCTCCCTCTCCCGCACACTCTTCACGCCCTGACGTCCCCCCTCCCCCCTGCCCAGTACACCCTCCCGACCCTCTTCCTTTTCTCCCCGGGAGCACAGAGGCTCTCCTCCTCTTGCTCCTGGTCTAGTGACTGAGGCTCCCATCACCCCCAGCGGCTCATGTGCCGGCAGAACCCATGGTCGCTGCCGCCCCTCGGAGCGTCAAGGGTCCTCCCCTCCTTGACCTGCACACCTCTCGGCTTCCGGATGTTCTCCTGGATCTCCTTCCCTTCTTGCCCTCACTGTACCCCCTCCTTGACCCCCGCTTCTAATGTGACGTGCCAGGTTGGGGCTCGGGGCTTGGGGCTCAACCCGAACCCGTTCCTGGGGCTTAAAAACCACCCACCTGAGGACACAGCCCTGCTCTGCTCACTATAGGTCCCCTCACTCAGCTGCCCGATCCATAGCTGCCTGGAGGGCCTAGCGGGCACCAGACTCAGCCCAACGGAGATCTCAGCAGGGTTCACCGCTCCCCCAAGGCCGGCCCCAGAGTCCAGGCGTGGCCTTGAGTTCACACCTACATCCCAGCCATCAGCAAATCCGAGGCAGACCCCGCCTCCTGCCCACCTCTGCTCCCTGCCCTCCCTGCTCCCCACTCCATCCACACCGGCCTCCCCGGTCGTCCTGCCGCCCCCCTCACCTCCTGCAGGTGACACCCTGGTGACCACCCGTCTGTCTGGCCCCCGATCGTGCTGTATTACTTCTCACGCCAGGCAGTTCACCCTGCCACTTTAGAAATACGTGTCATTTTCATTTCCTCCGAGGACCCGGCCTGTCCTAGCCACCACGGTATCCCAGAACCTGGAATCCCAGGGCACCTAGTAGCTGCTCAATAAATCCCGGTGAGGAAGCAGATGAAAGGAATTCTGCCTTCCCCCTCTGCAGCCTCCTGGCTGAGGTGCTCCGTGGAGACAGACATCTGCACCCCAGACTCTGATGAAAATCCTGGGGTGGGGAGCTGGTGGAGCCGGCCACGGGACCCTCCCCTTCCCCCGTCCCTGCGGATCAGCCGTCACCCACTGCATCTACCACTGTTGGGGGCTGTCTGGAGGCACTGGGGGAGCCTGGGGAGACCGATGCCCCCAGAGGCCAGGGGCCAGCACAGGCTCATCCCAGATCAGAAGGAGGGCTGTCCACAGAGGTGCCTGTGTGTGTTCCTCTGTGTGTGTGTGTGACTTCAGAGACCAGCAAGGTTCCTGTCCTGAATAGGGCCCCAGGGCAACTCCCTAAGGCCGGCGCGGGTGGGTGCCCAGCTGGCACAGGGCCTCCCATCCACAGCTGGGCACCCACATTCCAGACCAAAAGCAAAGACTTGAGTCGAAGGAAGGCAAGGAGCAAGGTCCACTCCTATGAAAGAAGCCGATTTTGAGTGGGTGTTGGGGCTGCTGGGGAGAGGGAGGAGGAATGGGGGTGGGGCAGCGGAAGTGAGGTTCCCCGCCCACGCCTGGCAGGGCCTGTCCAGGGCTCGGTGTCCCGGGTTCAAGGTTCCTCTCTTCTCCCGGGGAGCACTCCAAGGACTGCTGCTGCAGACGGCTCTGTGCAGTTACGGAACCGCCCACAGGCTGCCCTCGAGTCCTCCTGCCCGCAGCACCCCCATCGCAGGATGCCCACTGGTCATCCGGGGACCCCGCCTCCAGGGCCTGCCGTCCAATTTCTTCAGGTCCGGCCTGGTTTTCATGTGACCCGGGCCAGCCGCGTGCGTCCCCCTAGCCTGGGACCTCCTGGTGCCCTCCGTGCTGCCCTGGCGCGCACCCTGCGGGACTGCACGGGCCGCGCCACCTGCTTGGGTCGGCTCCCTTCCCTGGCCTGTCCATCCTGCCAGCCCCGCCCACCCGCTCGCCGCGCCCCCTCCGGCCCCGCCCGCTCACTAGCCACGCCCCCTCCAGCCCCGCCCACCGCGTGGGTCCCTGCTGCCCGTCCCACACCTGACCCAAGACGTTCAACGTGCAGACGGAGAAACCGAGGCCCGGCGAGGTGGTCGGCCTGGGCCCACCCAGTCTCGGCCATCCCGACCAGCACCCGCACCCCGCTTCCTGGCCCGCCGCCCCCCCCCCCCCCCAGCCTGGTTCCAGCCTCGGCCACTCACCCGCACGTGGCGCTCAGGGTCCCGCCGAGCAGTGAGCCAAAGATCATGCCGACCCCGAAACACAGGCCGAGGCGGCCCAGGGCCGCGGGCAGCTCCTGGGGCTCAGACAGGTCCGCGATAGTCATCTGCGCGACTGGGTGCGGGGCGGGGACTGAGCCGTGCGGCCCCCTCGAGGAGCCCCGAGCGGCCTAGGCCCGGACCGCGCCCCACCCCGCACCCTGAGGGTGCCCCGCGCAAGGCCGCCTCGTCCACACCCCCCAGGACCTACTCCGCACCTGCACAGGCCACGCCCCCCACCCTCAGCCACCTGCCCGCCCCCCAGGCCACGTCCCCATGTCAACCCCCCCCCCCACCCCCCCACCTCGGTCCTGCTCTCTGGCCTAGACTGGTACCCAGAGGAGACCCACCCCCGCACCTCCCTCAGGTCGTGACCTCAGCCCCCACCCCCACCGGCAGTCCTCCCGCAGCCCCAGCGGGCCCCTGCCTGGCCCTACCTGGCATCCCCTGCATGAACGCGACAGGCAAGGGCGTGGCGTAGAGCAAGGCCACGCCGGGCAGGGCCGGGCTGCAGGCGGCCGCCAGGAGCAGGTAGAAGGCAGAGGACGCCAGGAAGGTGAGCGTGAACGCGGCGCGGGCCCCGCGCCGGTCGGCGAACCTGGGGGAACCGAACCTGTGATGCTCACAGATACCAAGCAGGTCCTGCCGCCTCTGCCCCTGACGCCCGCCCCCTGGGGCTGCCGAGGAGCTAGGCCGCAGGGGTCTCGTCTCGGAGCCTCAGTGTCGCCATCCTTCCAGTGGGTCAGCTTTCGGTGACCTGGGGGTGTCTGGCCCAGCAGGGCCCTCCTGCTCCCTTTGAGAACACCTTGCGGGCTCCAAAGGGAGCAAGGTGCGTGTGTGTTGTGCAGAAAGTGTCTCCAGGCTCCTGCCCTGTCTCCACCCGGCCTCCGAGCAGGGCCGTGAAACCCTTGGGAGCCCTGCTCGGTCCGACTTTACCGCCTCTGGAGCCCCTTTTCTGGACAGTTCCCCCGAAGATCTGACGCCTGCCACGTGGATCTCCACCCCAGGGTTTGCGGGAGGAGGATGTCTGCCCTCATGTCCCTGAGCCCGGGGCCCCAGCAGCGCTGAGGCCGGTGGAGGTGTGGGGGTCCAGGGGCGTCGCTGGTGGGACCCCCATCTCGGCAATGCTGGACGTTTCCAGCCACGACAGCCCTGCCGGGACAATCCCCTCTTTGGCCACAAACCAGAATTCGTGGAAGAGGCGGGCAGGGCCCCGGGGAGCAGGGGTCCCCGGCATGAAAGGGACTATTGTGCCCAGTGTCGGTCTGAGAGGCTGGCACGACCCAGCCCCTGACCTCCGAGGGGCAGGCCCGGGTCATCGTTGCGGGGAGGGCCCCCAGACTCCCTGCCCCACGGTACCTGCCCAACACGGGCCCGCCCAGCAGCTGAAGCGCGCCAAAGGTGGTCTGCAGGTGGCCAAAGGCGACGGAGTCCAGGCCCAGCCTCCGGGTCAGGTACTGCAGACACAGGGGGGCCCATGGGAAGGGTCAGGGTCTGGATCCAGGGTCCCCGGAGGGTGAGGAGGGGGAGAGGTGGCCCCGGGCTGGGCGGGAGGGAGCTGCTCTGACCCGTCTGCGGTGGGTCTGGGAGGGGCCTGGGACTTGGCTGCGTCTCCCACAGCGAGGAGACCACGGGGCCTCTGGGGCCAGGCTCTAACAGGCAGCGGCTGGCCCTCCTTCCCCTCTGCGGGGCGCACCTCAAACAGGTGGGGGGGGCCCCAGCCCCCACGGGTTTAGCCTCGTTCGCCCAAAGCTGCCCCGTGGACTGCAGTATCTTCCCTGAACGACACAGGCCTCCTCTCTGTGGGTTCCAGCCTCTCCCGGCCCCTCTGGAGCCACGCCCACCTGGGGAGGTAAAGGCAGCGACCAGTGTCTCTCCAGAGCCCTGGAGGCGCTCGCCCCCTCCTGCCCGAGCCTGCCTGCTGCTCTGCGCCTGTCACTCCAGGGAGCCTCGCTGGGTCCCCAGGACAGCTGCTGTCCTGGGACCTCTCTCCTGAACTGCCCCCGGCTCTCCACTCGATGTCCAGAAGCATCTGGCATGCAGCACATCCAGAACGGACTCCCCATGGCCTCCCCCCAGGACCGGCCCCTCTGCTCCCTTGCTGACACCCCCCCACCCCCGGCAAGGGTTCAGGTCCAAACCCCGGTGTCTTCCCTGAACCCCTCTTTTCTTGCACAGCCACATTCTTTTTTTTAAAAAAAATGTTTATTTATTTTTGAGAGAGAGAAAGCGGGGGAGGGGCAGAGAGCGAGGGAGACGGAGAATCCCCAGCAGGCTCCACGCTGTCAGCACAGAGCCTGATGCGGGGCTCGAAATCATGAACCGTTGCACGGCCACGTTCAATACATCGGCAGCTCCTGGGCTCACCCTTCGCAGACCTTGAGGCCAGCGGGGCCTTCCCCGCGGCCAGCATCCTCCTGGAGTCCTGGCAGCCTCTCTCTCTGGCCTTCCCTCCTCCCCTCCACTCACTCCTCTCTAGCTGCACTCTTCTCACTACTGCCCCAGGGCCTTTGCACTAGCCAGGCTTGCTCTTTGTTTCCTTTAAGCCCGCCTTCTCGGGAAGGCCTTCCTGATCCCAAAGCCGCCACACGTCTGTGGGCAGCCCCAGCACCCCCCGCACGCCTCGTGATCTTACGCACAGCACAGTCTAAGGACGGTTCAGTCCCTGCCCGCTGTATTCCAAGTTCTGAGAACAGGGTGCACACAGTAGGTGCTCGATGGGCATTTGTTGAACGATACATACAACATCCACGGAGAGCCGCCCTTGCTCTGTGCCTTTAACTGTTCTCTCGTCGCTCCCTGCACCAACCCTTCCAGGGAGGGACAGTGTGACCCATTTCATGATGGGACCTCAAGGCGTCCGCCCCGGCCACCTGGCCGCTAAGGAAGGGAGTCAGGGCTTGGACCGGGCCGTCTGGTAGAAGTGAAATGGGCTTTGGGGCAGGGTTAGGGTTCGCCACCTGGCTGGGGACTCCTGCCATGCCCACAGCGGCCCCCTCCCAGCCAGATCCCCAGGCACAAGTCCGCTCACGGGAATCCCCTGGGGGGCTTTAGTGGCTGTGCCATGGCCCCACCCAGACCAGACAGAGAAGGGGCGCTGGGACGTTTCGAGTCCCCCCGGGTGCTGCTGCCCTGAGAGCGTGGGAGCCCGGCCAGCCCCACACGGGTCTGTTGAATGAATAAGCAAGGGTGAAAGGTGGGATCAATGAAGAGTGGGCGGACGGGCCCTGAGTGCTGACCATGGCGCTTAACCAACCGCCTGCCGGCTCCAGGCAGCGCTCCAGGCCGGGGGGTGGGGGCAGCAGAGGAGGTGATGCGTCAAGCCCCGCCCTCTCGGTCCTGGTCGGGGAGACATGCGGCAGGATGTGGGGTGCGGACATCGTGCAGGAAGGCTGGCCAAGCAGGCCCTGGACGGAGGGTCCGGGCGGGGGTTGGGAGGGGAGGCTCGCTGCGGAGAAGGCCTGAGCGGAGGCCCGAGCACAGGAAGGACGGGAGCCGAGCAGGTGTCCCGGCGGGTGGATCCATAGGGCAATGGGGCCGCAGCCAGGCCGGCCGGGGGAAGGGGCACTGCCACGGGGCAGGGCTGGCTGTGCACCAGGGCACAGGAAGTGCCCACGGGCGGACCGGGAAGCACGGTCCCCGGGTCCCTCAACCTGTTCAGCTCCGTGCGGTGGGTGGCTTGGGCGGCACCGGCCCCACCCCCGGGGCCCCGCTGTTGCACAGATGGAAGCCGAGGGGGACAGTGCGGCCGTGCTGGTGGCCAGGCTGCTGAGGGCGGGCACTCACCGGCATGATGGAAAACCGCATGAAGAGGCAGGTGAGCCCCAGGGTCACCAGCGCATAGGTGAGTAGTATGACCCCGGGACGGCCCAGAGCGCCTATCTCCCTGGAGTAGGGGCCCCGGCGCCTGGGGGCTCCGGCTCCCTGCATCCTGGGCAGGTGCGGCGGGAGAGCCTGGACGGATCGGGGCAGGAGGCCGGCACGGTGCGCAGGGGGCAAAAGTCCTGTGGTGCCCGGCGAGGGTGCTGAGTCACGGGGCGGGAGGCGGGCGGTGCTCACCTCTGGGACAGGGCCTGTGGGAGAGGCCAGTGCTGCAGGACCCCCGGGGAGGGCTTCCGGCCGCTTGCTGTGTGACCTTAGGCGCCTCCCCAGCCAGCTCCGGGGCTCTGGGCACACAGCTCCCCGGAACCTAGCCTGAGTCAAGCTGGGGGACCCACGTGCCCCATGCAGGAAGGCACCAGCACCCCATTTTAAGAGGGAGGGCCCATTTTAGAGGCCCAGATGGGTGCTGACTGTAGTTCAGGTAGGTGCCCCCTGCATGTGTGGGGCTGATGTCTTTGGGTCCCTGTTGTCGGGCGAGGGGCGCCTCAGGCCCACGGTGGAGCCCTCACCACCAGGGGCGGCTTCCAGAGGCAGGTTTGACACCCTTTGCCCAGCCCAAGGGGGCTTCTGGGGTGGCCGGAGGGTGGGGCGGGGCACAGAGCAAGGCCTCGTGTGCCCTCTAGCCCCCCACTGGCAGAAACTAGACTTTGTGGGGCCAGGGAGGCCTCTACAAAGTGTCACCAAACTAACACCCGACTGTCAGCTGAGCCCCGAGGGTGGCCTTCAGAGTCTGGGGTCCAGGGGTGGGAGCGGGGCTGGGCAACAGCAGGAGGAAACCCGGGGCTGGCCCTTCTGGCGCCCTCCCCCTCCCGCTTCGGGGAGGCTGGGGGGTGGAGGCTAGAGGCTGAGAGCCGCGGGTCAGGGGCTGTCAGCCGGCCGCTCACAGGCTCCACACCGTAAGGGGTCCTGGTCAGGGGCATCCTCTCCACAGTGACCTCCGGTGCCTGCCCGGCCCTAGGGCACCGCTCCAGCGGGGTGAGCCCTCCCGGGGAAGCTCCGGCCTGGCCCTTCCAGTGCTGGGCTCGGGCACCTGAGGTCTCCCGGTGACCTGAGGCCCTGGCCTTCCTGGGGTGACCCGGCACCAGCTTTCTTGGGGTAACCTGGGACTCTGGCCTTCCTGGGGTGACCTGGGGCACCCACCCTCCCTGGGGAGCCCCAGCCTCACCTCCACTTACAGGCCCAGGGGCGTAGCAGCCTGCCCCCCGCCCCGCCACTTCCCACACAGCCCCTGCTCCCACTCAGGTGGGGCGGCAGGAACTCTGACTTTTAGAGCAGTCGGGGCATGGGGTGGGCAGAGGGATGGGAGCCAGGGGCTGGAAAGGAGAGGAGGGGAGAGGGGTGGAGGGAGGGAAAGGAACGCAGGGCTCATTGTCTGGCCTGCCCCCTCTCTGGGGTCTGCACAGAGACCCAGAGGAGGGCCGGGACGGGGGGCGGGGGGGGGACAGGAGCATTTCTGGAAACGGCTCCTGGGCCCTCTCCCCACCTCCCCTGCAGACCAGGGGACGCTGGTCCTCATTTCGCACCTGCGGCAACTGTACCCCCTTGGCCGGGCCGCCAGAGACCCGGATGCAGGTACGCCTGGCTCCAAGCCGTCTGTCTGTGGGGCTTGCAGGGGGGCTTACGGTCCCCAGGATTCCCTGCTGGAATCCACGGGAGCACACAGACTCGGCCTCGGGGTCAGACACAGTACCCCAGGTGAGGCACCGGGCCAGGACTCTGCTGCTTGTCCCCCAGAGCCAGACCATAGGCCCAGATGTGAAGTCCCCTCTGCCTGTGTTAACTGTAGCTGAGCAGAGCGGGAAGCCCCCGGGCACCAGGCTCCTGGGCCAGGTCCTCCCGCGGTGCCCGGCGAGGGCTGGGAGGCGGGGTCCAAAGTCCGGCTGTTCGGGGCAGAGCCGGGGAGCCCGCGGCCTGCGGTCAGGGCCTTTCAGGGCAGAGGCTAGTGGGCCCCGGGGCAGCGGGGGGAGCGGCTCACCCCCCCACATACACACACAGTGGCCTGGGTTTGAGGAAGAGCTCAGTCCAGACAGCGCAAACGGGGGAGGGGGGCGTGTTTGTATCTGAGGACAGTGTCCCCTGTTCTCTGTCAGGCTCAGGAGTTGTGCTGAGAGCCCCGAGCTGGGGCAGGTGCACCAGCAGGGCTTTTCTGCACAGAAAGGCTGGCCTGGGAAGGAGGGGGACACGGTGTCTTAGACTCAACAGCCCTGGGAGGAGGACTGGAGTTCAGGTGGTTCTGTGCTCTGTGGGGGTGGGGGTGGGGGATGGGACTGTCCCCAGGAGGTTCACCTCCCCCCCCCCCCCAAACCCCAGGGCCTGTGGCTGCTCCCCAGAGACCTGGCCAGGAGGTTGGGACATCATCTGGCTCCTTCTGGATTCTCTAGGCAGGAATTGTGGGTAAAGAGGCAGGAGAGGGTGGGGTGGGACTCCCCACTCTGCCCCAGGGCAGGTCGGGGAGGCTGAGGGGACCGAGCAGCACGCGGGGTGGGCAGGAAGGGGCTGGTTACTCACCCCTCCCTTCCTCCTGCTTCTAGCAGGACGTTTGGAGGCTGGGAACTGGTCGGGGCCGAAGGGATGGGGGCTGCCCGAGGATCTGTCGTGAGCTGGCTCAGTGTGGGCGGGGCGCTTCCTGGTCCCGGAGTGTGGGAAAACTGCCCTCTGGGCTGGGCGAGGAGAGAGGAGCACCCGTAACCCTGGAATCCCCGGCCCCGGTCGTCCTTCTCCAGAGCAGCCAACCCCCCTCGCTTAGCCACTCAACAAACACTCTGCACTTCCCCCCGGGACACACTCCGGCCCCAGGGCCACCCCAGCCACCCACCTGCCTCTCCCAGAAACAGGCCGCAGGGTGAGGCTGATCCAGGCCCACTGGAGGAATCAGGGCTGGGGTTAGGGAGGAGGGCTTCTCGGAGGAGGTGATGCCTCCAAGGAGTCTTAAGGATGAGCGAAGATGGGCCAGGAGCGGGCAGGGCCAGCCACACTGAACAGAGGCAGAGGGGTGAGCCAGGCTTGGGGTGTTTACTGAGAGCCCATGTCAGCGTGTGTGGGGCAAGAGTAGATTCTGGAGAGCAGGGGTGAGGCCAGCTCTCGGTAGGGGGGGGGGTCCTTGGGGAGCTCCAGAGGGCTGCTGGGCGGGGGAGGCACAGGGTGAGGGGGCCGCGGACTTGGGGTGGGGGGGTGGGGAGCTGCTCACCCCCAGGGGGCGGTCCTGATGGACTGGGCATGGCCGGGGGAGCCCCCGCAGTGAGAGCCCCGGGAGCCGAGAGGGTTTCTCAAGGGAGAACGTGCTGGAACTCTGCGCTCGGGTGGGCGGAGACGTGGGTCAGTGTGCGGGTGCAGGAGAGTGTGGTCTGGGGCTGTGGCCCGAGCCGGGGCTTTGACGGGGGGCTTCCTTCTCGGCGGATGAGCCCCTTCGTGGGTTGAGTGTTTCTTACTCTATTTCCCGAGGGCCCACCTCAAACGTTACCTCTTCGGGGATGCCCACAGGGTTTTGGCCAGTTTAGGACCAAGCCCAGGGGGCGGGGTGGGGGGAGCTATCCACCCAGGGGCAGCTTTGGGCCTCGACCAGCAGGGCGCCCAGACCCCCACAGCGGCGTCCGTGCTGGGGGCTCGGGGGGCCCCTCCCAGCTGGGAGAGGGTGTCAGATGCCGACTCCCACTTGGTGACTTGTTCTTGGAGTCATAGCCTTACAAGGGGCACCCCGGCCGGCTGTGGGCATCGGGGGCCCGGCCGCGGCTTGTCAGCTCCATCCCAGAGGCCACCTGGTTAAGGGTCTCTGGGGGCCGAGTCCCTCTGCAGATGCCATAGGAGGGGCTGGGCTGGCAGGTGCCAAGGAATGTTCTAGAGCTGGAGTCTGAGTAGGCTCCTGGGGTTGGGGTCTGGGAGGGGCTGGCTCGTGTCCAAAGCGGGGTCTCTTGAGCTGAGTGCCAGGTCAGTTTTGACTCACCCTGCGGGTGGGTTCAGGGGACTGAGCCTTGGGTTAGAGGGGAGGTTCTGCCAGCTACCGGGGGCTTCTCCACGGGCCTCTAGTGATGCAGGGACCGCAGAGTCAGGGGGAAGGAGGGAGTAGCTTGCTCGGGGGCAGAGGCCTGGATGGGCGAGCTCACACCCTGCATGCACTGAGCCCTGCTCTGCCCCTGGCTGTGTGCTGGGACGCAGGGTCCCTCATGCTGCGGCGGGGGTCCCTCATGACAGCCAGTGGAGGATGCTGGAGGTGCCCATGGCAGGAGGCTCGCAGACTGGAGACCTGGGATCCCCCCGTGACGGGTGGGATACAGTCTGGGAAGGTTATGTCCCCTTCCTCCCGCCAGAGCAGAGGAGGAACAGGGGACCCTGTCTGGGGAAACTCAGGCTTGGCGTGAGGCACGCGCTGCCCCAGCTTGCCCGGGACTGAGGCGCTTCTGGGACATGGGGCTTTCCAGGGAAAAACCCGGAGAGTTCTAGACAAACCAGGATGGCTGGCCACTCTCCCTTTATGGGTCCCTGCAGGCCAGACAGACTCATGCTGGAAGTTGGCCCAGAGGAAGCAGGGAAGGCGCTGGGGTAGGGGTAGCAGCATGGAGATGGGAACGCGAGGTCACGGGCGCCCTACCTCCAGCCCCCCAGAGGGACGCCTTGCCCTGACCTCCGTGCTCAGGAAAAAAACAGCTTCGAAGGAGGGGTGTCCAACCAGGGGAGGCCGGAGCGGAAGTGGCCAGGAGCTGTGGTCTGGCCTGGCAAGGGCCTCCGAGGGGGTGTGAGAGGGCAGAAGGGCAGCCTGGAATCAGGGAGAGGCAGGCCTCTGAGCCGTCCAGGAGAGCAGGACTCAGAGCAGCTGGGGCTGGGGCCCCACACCTGCTCACCAGGCTGCGGTGGGGAAACTGAGGCAGAATACGTGGCAGGAACACGCTCCTGTTCGTGTGCTCCCGGTGCTTCGCCCCCCGCCCCCCCCAACAGGCACATGCCCGAGGGGCCTGGAGTGTGCCCGCCTCTTAGGTCCCCCCGGCACGGCCTCCTCTGTCCTGCTGCCTCGTCCCCCGGCTGGAGGGAACGATGCCACGTTCTGACCATCCAGTGTCTTCCAGAACCTCTGCCCGCTGGAAACTTCATGGAGAAGCCATCCAGGAAGAAGCAGGAAGGACCTCCAGGGAGCCAGAAGAGAAGTCACAAACCCACACAGCCTCCTACCCTAGAGAGCCCCCCCCCCCCGGCTGTCCCGCGGTCACTTCCGCCTGCCTGGATGGCGCTTAGGGAGCCTGGGTATTTGGTCTGTGCTGGGGACGGCCACACACAGTAGCCTGTCTTCCGTGCTCTGGGAGCCCTGGAACCTGGCTGGGCCGGACTCTAGGGGCCCTGGCGCCTCCCACCCCCCGGGCCCCTGGTCCCCTGCTCAGCTCCAGTGACAGCTGGGCATTGCACACATTTGATAAACTGCAGATGAGCGAGACCCCAGCGTCTCAGCCCCTTCCCCCCACGGGACTCACCCTGAGAATCCTCCCTGGAGCGGGTTTCATCAGGCCGTGGACCCCGCCCTGGTTTATTCACCTATTTCTGGCTCCACCCACCAGCCTGGAAGCCCCTGGAGGGGAGGCCCCCCGCCCCCCCCACCAGGCCCCAGGGAAACACTCCTGGTCTGGATCCCGACTGGACGTTCGGGGAGGAGGGCCTGTTCAAGGACCCACGGCCAACAGTGGGCTTCCAGGCTACCGTGGCTGATGTCCAACCCAAGGCAGCCACTCGCTCCACTGTTTGCCCCAGGTCAGAATCTGGGGGGAGGGGCTCAGCAGGGAGGCCCCATCTGTAGGACCCAGCAGCCAGTGCGCTCAGGATGGATGGAGCCCGGGGGGGCCTGCAGTCAGCCCCAGCAGGCTGGCATCTCCGGGACTTACCAGCTCTTGACAAGGGGCTCGTCCTCTTGAGAGAGTTTCCCCATCTGTGAAATGGTCTGGGCGGATTCGGTGAGATAACGCACGGGGCTGCCCGGCACAGAGAGGGTGTGCCAACGGCAGCTGCGTACCGACCAGCGTCCAGCCGGGGCTGGCCGAGGACATCGCTGAGCGCTGGGCAGAGTCGCGGGGACCTGTGCCCCACGGACCCCCAGGGCTCTGGAGGGCTTGGTGGCACTGTCCAAGCTGCCCAGCGTGTGAACACTGTGTTCCACCGTGCCCTACGGCTTATTAGGGAACGGCACATGATGGGGGCGTCGGGGTCTGGGTCTCCCCACCAGCCCACGGCCCTGCACTCAGAGCAAATGTCCAGCTTACGTGACAGTGGCAGCTGGAGGGGGCCGCTGGTGTTGCGCTGTGCTCGGCCACCCCTCTAGGTGTGCGGAGACAGTGGCCACGGGGAGGGTGCTGGCCACCGCGCCAGGCACGTGTGGACACGGCCCCCGAGACTCTTCAGGAGCCTTGCAGGGGGGAAAGCAGAGGCACAGAGAGGTTAAGCGACTTGTCCGTGGTCACACAGCTCCAGTAAGAGGCAGTTGCCGTGCCTGACTCCAAAGCCCAAAGCTTTGTGGCTTAGCCAGGCAGTGCCCCCTACCTTGTCCCCTGCCCCAACCCCTGTGCCACGTGCATGCTGCCGGCACTAGAGTGGCCAGACAGGGAAGAGCCGCCATGTGGCCACCAACAGGAACCGGGGGGGGGGGGGGGGTATGCCGTGGACTGTGGCCACGCCCCCCATCTGCCCAGCAAAGGCCTGCTGCCCCCTTCATCATGCCCCCCATATCCCAGGGTCCCAGCGCCCTCTGGCCTCATCCCTCCGGGGTCCCCAGCCCCTGCCCTGGCCTGGGACACCATCGTTTCCCAGCCGCCTGACTTCAGCCATTCCTCGGCCCCCCTCCCAGCCTCTGCTCGAGGCACCTGCATCCTCCATTAAACCTCAGGACCCTGGACCCTAAGCTGGAAGCCTCCAAGGCTCCTCGGTGCCTTCTCGAGGTCGCCGGCTCCTGGGCTGGACTCCAGGCCCTGCACACCCGGCCCCTGAAGCCCTCTCCGGAAGTCTGGTTTGTTCTGGGCTCACTCTCGGTACCAGCCGTGACGGGCGAGGGCCTGGGATTGGCCCCGTCCCCGCCTGGGACCCCCACCCTTGCCAGGATCCCCCTCCTCATCCCAAACCTAGGGGGTGTCTGCTGGGGGTTCCCGCTGTACCCCACGTCTCGCCATCCTGGCATGGACCGCACCTGTAGTGGAGGACGCTCAGGGCTTGGCGGGGGCAGCTTGGAGGTAGGCCCAGGCCTTCCCTGGCAGCCCCCAGGGTCCCCTTTAGCCGCAGGCTCATCTCTGGGGGGCCAGCAGACATTGTGGGGCGCTCGCTCTGCAGGCCTGCTTTCTTGGATGCCACTCCCCTGGCAGGGCCCCAGCTCCCAGCGCAGAGGTGCACTTAGGGTTACTGGTTTGGTGGGTGTTGTGAGAGGTGGACGGACTCGTGACAGCGTCCACAGGCAGCCGGCAGGCCCCGAGGCAGGGACAGGCGTAACCGGTGGGGGCCCGGGCCGGCCACAGAGCCCTGCACTGCCCGGGGCTTCGATCAGCAGCACTAGTGGAGGGAGAGGAGGCAGAGGGTGAAGGGGCGATGGGGGCGGAGGAGATGGGGGGGACAGGAAGAGGAGGAGCTGAGGGTGGAGAGGACGGAGAGGGGGCTGAGGGGCACCAGAGGGAATGGCCAGCTCTCAACGTTGTGTCTTTAGCCTGGCTGACCCTCCCCTTCCTCTCCCTGCTCCTTGGCCCCCTGGCTCCCTGCCCCCCTACCCATGTGTAGGGAGAAAGGCGAAGGCCATGTGTTATTTCCCAGTGATGTGTGAGTGACAGCCCCCCCCCCCCATCCCGCCCAAACATCTAGGGGTGATGGGGTACTTTTTGAAAACGAGGCTTCCCCCCTGCACGGCCCTGGCGGGCCACGTTAGGCCGATCCCCCCATTTGGACTCGAGGAGACTTGTGGGCCCAGGGAGCCAGGCCCTTGCCCAGATTCCCCACCAGGTGAGGGATGAATACGGCCCCCCCACCCCCCCCCACCCCCCCCACCCCAACCCCAGGGCTGCGCTGGGGTCCACCTGGGCTCTCCTTCCCAGTGGCCAGTGCGCGGGCAGGTGGGCGGGCCCGGGGGGCGGGCTCCTGCCTGCAATGCCATCTGCGGACACCAGGGGGCAGCAAGCGCCCAGCTTTGGGCCGCAGGGCCTGCGGCCCGCAGCCCGGGGTCTCGGGAGCTGTCACCTCTGGCACCTCAGCAGCTTTCCAAACCGTGTCCGGGCCCTCGAGGGAGGGAGGGGACAGGCACCCATTCTGCTGAGCCCCTACTCCGTGCGGCCTGCGGGGCTCCCGGCCTCTGTCCTGACCTCCCACCGCTCACCTTTGAGACCCAGCTGGGTGCCGGGGGGTAGTAAATGTAGGAAATGTAGTAAAGGACTGCACGGATGAGATGCTGAGGGCCTCCCCCTCCCCTGGCCTTGGGGGGCCCGACTTGCTCTGGGAGCCCGCTCAGGGTGTCACGGGCGCAGGGAGCTTACACGCTGCCCGGCCCAGTGCACACCGCCCAGTACGTGCTCTGTGGCCCCCGGGGCCCGGGTGGGCCCGCTCCTCTGCGGGGCCGGGGCAGGGCTGGGGCCCTCACGTCTCCTCCGCGGCTTTCGGGCTTCTCTGAGCGCCGCGTGGGCGTGCTGGAAGCAGGGTGGGAGCTGGCGGCCCTGGTGTACCCTGTGGACAGAAGATTCCGACTCCGAGGGGTCCCCTCTAGCTCAAGAAGACCGGACAGAAAGCCGGGGGCTCGGCAGAACGAGACCCAGGACGGGGCATCTGCTCACCCAGATTCGTTTTTCCTGCTCTTTCCAGGAGGGAGGCCTGGTGGGGCTCAGGGCCAGCCGCAGACCCTCCTCCTTGCCCGCCCCCGACCCTGGGAGCCCTCCCCAGCCCCGCAGAGGTCTATGGGGGGCTAGGATAAGCAGTGTTCCCGGGCCTCCCGGGATGGTCAGTGCGGAGGCCTGAGCAGTAGTGGGCCAGCTGGGCTGGGGTGGCCTTCTGCTCGGCACTCGGAGAGGAAGCAGTGCCTGGCCCGCCTGGCCGGCCGTGGGGATGGGGCAAGGGAGCCCTCACGTCCAGGGCTGCTCCCGGCTTCCTCCGCACCTCCCCCCACGGCCCGCCCAGCCCCTCCTGCTAATTCCCGGGGAGCGAGGACCCCCGGCCCAGCCCGGGGCCGGAGCACAAGGCAGCCCCTGTAATCCGAGCTTTGGATTCGCGTTGTGCGGCATGTGGACGCGTCACCGGAGGGAGGCCGGCACCTGTGGAGGACGTGCCTGGCAGCCGCCCCGAGAACAGCCCGTCCTGGGGGGGCTGGGGGCGGGGCCGGCAGAGCGCGGGAAGTCGGTGCGGGGAGGAAGGTTCTGGCTGTGCCGGCGCTGGGCCCCGGGCCAAGTGTGCTAGGAAACCCCCCTCCCCGCCAGCCCCAGCTCCGAGCTGGGCTGGCTGCCTGTCGCTGGAGGCTGGCTAGTTAGTCTGTAACTCTCCATACTCCTCGGGGCCTCCAGGCCTCATCTTGTGGAGGAGAAGGTGAGGCTGCGAGGGGCAGCGTCCTCCCCGAGGGGTCTGGCCAGGCCGGTTCAGGGCCACTGCTGGGTGAAGTGGCTTGGGGCCAAAGGTCTGGCCCTTCCCGGGGCTGTGGGCAGGGGGGCGGGGCCGGACGGGGCCGTGGGGCTTTGCCCTGGTGGGCCCCGTCTGAGCCAGGCAAGAGCTGGCTCACCTCCCTGGTGGGAGGCACACGGGGGAGGCTCAGTCACCCCAGGACGGGGCCACAGCCCGCCTCCCCCAGCCCAGATGCCCAGCTCCGGCTCTAGGCTGGGGCGGGGGGCGGGGGGCAGTCAGGGGGTTCTTGCTTTCTCTCCTCTCCTGCTTTTGTGCTCGCCAGCCCCTCATAGAAGTCCCGGGAGGGGCTCCTGGCTGGAGAAAGGCACGCATCTGTGGCCACAGAGCTCTGAGTAGGTTGCTTAACCTCTCTGGGCGTCTGGTTCCTCCCTTGCAAAAACAGGCATCAAAATGCCTCCCTGTCCAGGTTCTTGGAAGGATTAAAGGAGGCCAGGGGCCGAGCCTGGGTGCAGGGCAGGCTCCTGGAATCTGGTGCTGTCATCATTTGTAACATCCCTCTGCACCCCTCACGCCGCCGTCTGTCCGGGAGAAGTTTTCTTCTCACACACACACCCCTCGCAGGGGCCTGGGGAGCACACTGGGGGCGGGCCCTCATGGGCTTCCAGAAACAGGTCCGTGTGGCTCCCCAGGAGGAGGGAGCTCGGGGACGCGGGCGGGGAGTCAGCCAGCAGGCGGCAGCATGTGGCCAAAGACGGGGCTCCCAGGCCCGCCCAGCTCTGCCACCCGCGCACAAGAGTGGCTCCCTCCGAGCCTCAGTTTCCTCAGCTGCAAAAGGGGCCCACTCCCTGGGCCGACCAGGGAGGGCGCCGTGGGGAGAAATAGCCCCATGAGGTCTTGGGTTAGTGGGTTAGCTGCCGTAACCACTAGAGCGGGACCAAGTAAGTCCTTCAATCTGCCCGGGCCTGTCTCCTCTTCCAGAAAAATGACACCTCAAACAGGCCAGTGCCACACAGGTGAGTCCAGCTGGGGAGGGCTGGCTGCTCTAACAGACACCCCCCGCCCCCCCCCCCCCCCCCCCCCCCCGCCAGCTCTTACCAGCTTAAAACACGATAAACCTTTATTTTTCACTCCTATCTCGGTCAGGTCGGTGTACAGAGGGTGCTGTGGGGGTGGTGGCTCTGCTCCCTGTGTCATTCAGGGCTGCAGTCCCCCCTCCTCTGCCCCCCAATCTGGCTGGCAGAGCGGTGGTGGGGGCGGGTGGCAGAGGGCAGAAGAGCTAGGTTGGTCTGGACGGGCCTCGGCCTGGAGGCAGTGTAAGCCATTTCTGCTCCTGTCTGTGGCCCAAACTGGTGGCGTGCCCCACCCCACCCCCCCCCCCCCCCAGCTGCAGAGGGGCTGGGGACGTGGTCCTTGCTCTGTTCGTTTGGAGGAGGAAGAAGCGAACAGGGCTGGACCGGGTAAGAAGGACAGAAATGCACACTGGAGATGCCAGCGGGGGGCCCGGTGCTTACCACCCCCTCACCCTGCACATGGGCTCCCCCACTGCCACGTGTGCAGGATTTAGGGGTGCTGGAGCGTCCCGGGAGCCTGTCCTTGCTGTTCCCCAGGGGCCAGCATCCCCCCGTCTGGTTCTGTTATCTGCAGCCACCCAGAGTACAAACATTGTTCCTTTTGTTTTCTTTTCTCCTTCGGATACACTTTTAATTACAAAAGTAGAGCTTGGTTATTGTACTCAGGCAGATGTTTGCAAGCTTGGGGGCCCCTCGGGGTGGAGGACTGGGCCTTCTCTCAGACTCCCAGGCCCCCAGCTGTCCTCCCCCAGGTCTGTCCCTGGCTCGGGGGAAGGGCCCCAGCCCCGCTCTTGGGACTGGCAGGTCAGTGAGCCAATGGGTATCATCCTTGACCAAATTCAGAGTCACATACTCAGAGGAGGTCACCTCCCTGCCCTAACAAAGCCAAGAGGGGAGATGTCCCCACGGCCTTTGGAGAATACAAGGAAGGACGGGAAGCCCAGAGGGAAAGCAAAGAGAAAGGCCGGCAGCTGGAGGAGGGGCAGCCCGACTCCGCTCCCGCCCCATGGTGCTCCCGCTAGAGTTCCACTCCCACAACAGGTAAGGCCCCACCAAGGGGATGCATAAAGCCATCAGGACGGCCCTTGGCGCGAGCGAAGGGTGGCCACTGTTGCCGCACCGCGTGATGTGAGTTGTGTGGGACTGCCACTCCCAGTGCTCGGAGGCAGGACTCGATGTCACATGCTGTCAGTCTTGTCACGGAGACAGGGGGGTGGGGTGCTGGGACCCAACTGTCTGAACTCAGCTGGCACCGAAGGCAGTGGGAACGGCCCTCTAAGCCCACCCCAGCCCAGGACAGTGCGTGGGGAGGACAGGGTCATTTACTCCTGCTCATTTACTAAGCACCTACTAGGTCCCCTGCCCTTAGGGGGCTGAGGGCAGACAGCTATTCATAGCACCTGGCAGTTCCCGCTAGGGAGGAGAGCTCAGGCCCCCTGAGTGTCCAGAGCGGGGCTGGGCGCAGGATGCCTTCCTTCCTGGAGGAAGGGAGACCACCTGGAGGCTGAATCCGGGGGTTGGGTGGGCTACTTCCCAGCCTGCCCTCCAGGACAGCTGGAGCCAGGGCATCTGGACCTCTTGGGAAATCCAAGAGGAATCCACCTGGTTCCACATTTTGTGGTCACTACCCGCCGTGGCACTGGGGAAGCCAGTGTGACCAGGGCACCAGGGCTGGGCAAGGCCCTGCCTCCTTTTAGCCCCAGGCCAGGTGATGACCCCGTATAAGCGGTCCACAGAGCTTCAGAAAACTTCAGCAGCTTTTTTTTTATTTTCCTGAAGATAAAAAATTGTAGCATCTACGCCTGTGGGAATTTGGGGATACAGTATACAGAACAGAATAAAAACCAATCGTGAGTCACCGCCTTTGGTCCGTCTATCGAGGGTCCGGCACCTCGCCCTGTCCCTCACCCCGCGCCGATGCCCTCTCCTGTTCGTCTCATGCCCTCACTTCAAACTTGGCCTCCCTGCGACCCGGGGCCCAGGAGCGTCCCATCCCTGGGGTGTCCTGGAGCCCACCTGACCCTGTGGCGGCGGGGCGGGGGCAGGGGGGGAGTCTGGTCGCGGTTGGGTCAGCCTTAATTCTCTCGCTGGGCTTCCGGGCTCACCGGGGACAGGGGCTGACAGCTCAGGCCTCTCCTCCTGCAGGTGCCTGACCCTCCCCACCCCCAGCCCAGGGCTGCTCTTATCTCGTGGACTGGTCTGGAGGCATTTCCTGGGCTCCCAGCCCCCAAACAGGCTGCACCAAAGGGAAAGCAGCAGAAAGTAATGGTCTCCCATGGCCTGGCCCAGCTGGGATGAGAGCCACCTGGGAGAACCTGGGGCCCTACCAAGGCACGGCGGGTCGGGGAGAAGGGGTTTGGGCCCTGGCAGGCCTCCTCCCCGACGCCTCTAGGAGGGGCCCTCTGGCTCGCCTGCCCAGTCACTCTTAGGGCTGTCGTTTCTCCGCAGCCAACAATATTTACTGGGCACAGTGAGGGGTGCTAGCCTTCCGGGACAGTGGGACAGGTACTCCAGCTAGAGCAGGGCTGCCTGGGCACCTGCTGCCCACCGTTGGCCCCACCTCCCACCTGGGGGTTCCCTGTGTGATGGGGGGGATCAAGCTGGTCCAGAGAACCAATGTACACAGTCAAGGGCCCTGGGGAGGCAGGGCCAGGCCCACCCCAGTGGAGGAGGCTCGGGCGCCCCGTTCAGGACCCCAGCCAGAGCAACGGCCTCCAGCGGGACCTTGTGTGGCCCAAGCCCAGGGTGGCCTGGCCAAAGCCTGAGAGGTGCTGGGCACCTGGTCCATGACATGGTGGGCATAGCCTCGGAGGGGCTCCGGTCTCCCACCCACTGAGCAGGGCTGGGCAGGGGCTAAAGGGCCGGCTCTCAAGGTGCCCCTTCGGGGGAAAGAGTGGAGCTGCCTGCCCTCTCGCTCCGAGGGCCCTAGGGCCAGCAGGTGTGTTAGGGCGCCAGGTGCGCGGAACCCTGCCAGGGACGCAGCCCCGGGCACAGCAGGCCGCGCGGGGGCAGCCGAAGACCCCGCCTCGCTAGGGACGAGACGCCCTCGGCGGGTTCAAGCCCCGTCAGCCGGCGCTGGAGGCCCAATGGTGAGCGCGGGCGGCTGGGCCGGCGCCCCCGGGGGGCGAGTCGGAACTGGCCGGACGCCGGGCCCCGCCGCGCCGAGGAGGGCGCGCCGGCCGAGGGGGCGCCCGCGCCGCCGCCGCCGCCGCCGCCGCCGCCTCGCAGCCCCCGCCGGCAGACAAAGGAGCCGGAGGGGGGCGGGAGTGGGGGTGGCGGTGGTGCTGGGGGGGGGGGGGGGGGATGGGGCGAGGGGGCGGGGCGCCGCGGTGTCACGTTACCGCCCGCAGCGCCCTTTAACTCGGGCCCCGCCCCTCTCACCGCCCCCCGCCCGCCGCCGCGCGCGGCCCGCGCCCCGCCAATCGGCCCGCGCGCCCCGCCCCGCCCTCGGGTGGGTGTGTGCACGCGGCCAATGGGCGGCACGCGGGGGCCGGGCCCGCCAGCGGGGCGGGGGCAGAGCGGCGCGGGCCAATCGCCGCCGTGTTGTTGAAACTGAAAATACTACATTATGCTAATCGCGGCGGGGCCCCCGCGCGGGGGGGGTTGGGACCCTCGCGTATAAAGGGGCGCGCGAGGGCTGGGCGTTCCACAGGCCAAGTGCTCTGCGCTCGGTGGGTGCCAGCCAGGCCCGAGCGAGCCGAGCGGGCGAGGACAGGCACTGAGGGGGCGCGGCCGCCGGCCGGACGACACCGCAAGCGACACGCAGGAGCAGCCCGAGGCCCGACCGCCAGGTAGCCGCCGCGCCCGCCCTCCCGCCGCGTCCCTTTGCAAATGCAGACTCCGACTGCGCGGGGTCTCACTTGCGCCCGGCCTCCGCCCTCCTCTCCTCTCCTCCTCCTCCTCCTCCTCCTCCTCCTCCTCCTCCTCCTCCTCCTCCTCCTCCTCCTCTTCCTCTCCTCTCCTCTCCCGCGGCCCCGGCCCGCGCAGCCCCGGGCCAGGCTCGACGTGTGTCTCTGCAGCACATTGGCAATGGAGCGCCTGGTCGCCCGCCGCACCTTCCCCCTGTTCGCGCGCACTAGCGCCTGCCGCAGCCTCTTCGGGCCGGTGGACCACGAGGAGCTGAGCCGCGAGCTGCAGATCCGCCTGGCCGAGCTGAGCGCCGAGGACCAGCGCCGCTGGGACTACAACTTCCAGCAGGACGTGCCGCTGCGGGGCCCCGGGCGCCTGCAGTGGACCGAGGTGGACAGCGACTCCGTGCCCGCCTTCTACCGCGAGACGGTGCAGGTGGGGCGCTGCCGCCTGCTCCTGGCGCCCCGGCCCCGCCCGGAGGGCGCAGGCGACAGCCCGCCCCCCGCGCCGCCGGCCGATGAGCCCCTCGACGGCCTCGGGGAGGCGCCGGCGCCGCCGTCCGGCGGCCCGGCGGTGGCTCCCGCCCCGGCCCCGGCCGCGGCGCCGCAGGAAAGCGATGAGCAGGAGGCGGTCCCGCCGCCGCGCAGCCAGGAGCCCCTAGCCGAGCCGCTGCACTCAGGGATTTCGGGGCGCCCCGCGCCGGGCACTGCCGCTGCCACTGGCGCCGCCGCCGCCGCCGCCACCAATGCCGCCGCCGCCGCCGCCGCCGCGGCTGTTGCCACCACCGCTGCCGCGGGAGGCGCCGCGATCAAGAAGCTGCCGGGGCCTCTCATCTCCGGTGAGTCCCGCGCGGCCCCGCCCCGGCCCGGCCCGGCCCTGCTTTGTCCGGCCGGCCGGGCTCCCCCGGCCTCGGGGGCCTCACTCGGTCCCCGCCTCCTCCCGTGGCATTAAAGGGCCAGCGGCGCGCAGGGCGCGGCTGCGCCCGCACCCCGGCCCGCCCCGCTGTTGTGCTCGCGAGCGGCGGGCGCGGGAGGGAAGGGAGAGCGCGCGCCTGGCCTCCCCCCGCCCCCCGCCCCCGGGCGCGCCGTCCCCGCTCCGGCCGCCGGAGCCCCTCCCCGGGCGCGGCGGGCGCGGCGATCGCGGCGCGGAGGGGGTTAAGCGCGGCGGCGGCCCCGGGGGGCTTGGCCGCGGGACAAGGAGAAATGCTTACACAGCACATTGCGCGGCGACGTAAACAAAGCTGACCCGCCGCGGACCTCGGCGCGGGCGGGGACGGCGCCCCCACCCTGGCCGGCCGGCCGCCCGCCCGCTCCCCGTCCCGGCCCCCGCTCGGGTTCCCCGGCCGACCCCGCCCTGACCGGCTGCGCGCGCGCCTGCCGCCCGCAGACTTCTTCGCCAAGCGCAAGAGACCCGCGCCCGAGGCCAAGGCGTCGAACGAGGTCCCCGCGGGATGCGCCGCCCCTGGCGCCGCTCCGGCCGTGGGCTCGGCGGAGCAGACCCCGCGCAAGCGACTGCGATGAGGTGGGCGCGGCAGGGGCGCGCGGGGCGGGGAGGGCTGGCCCCGCGGGGTCGTGGCGGTCACCCTGTGCGCTGTCGCTCACCGAGCCTCTCTCCCGCAGCCTCGCGCCCAAAGAGCCCCGAGGGAGCCCGCTGGGCAGCGGACAGGACAGGAGCGCTGGGCCTCGGCTGGGACCGTCCATGTAGCAGCAACCGGCCGGCAGCTGCCACCGAGCAGCGTTCGGTTTTATGTTTAAAATTTAAAAAAAAAAAAAACTGTGCAATGTATTAATAACGTCTTTTATATCTAAATGTATTCTGCACGAGGAGTACACTGGTCCCAAGGTGTAAAGCTTTAAGAGTCATTTATATAAAGTGTTTAATCTCTGCTGAAACTCAGTGCAAAAAAAAAAAAAAAATGAAAAAAGAAAAAAAAAAAGGAAAAAAGAAAAAAACATGTATATTTGTACAAAAAGTTTTTAAAGTTATACTAACTTATATTTTCTATTTATGCCGCGGCGCGGGCCGCTTTGCCGCGCGATAGCTCGGTTACTGGTTCCGCCAAAGGCACGTCACCCGCATCTGGTTATCGACAAATGTAAATTTATTTTTATAGCGGACTCTGGGGGGGGAGGGGTCGCTCACAAGCTGTAGCTGCCGAACAAGCCCAGCTAGTTAGCAGTTCTCTTCGCGCTTTCTCTGTCTCTTTTATTATTATGACTATTTTAAACTGGAAGACAAATCTGTTAACATGGTTCCTCAGCCGTCTGCACCACCGCCCCGGCCCCTCGTCCGCCGGGTTCCAAATAAAGAGGCCGAAAAACGCTGCAGGTCAGCTCCGTGTGTCCTTGTACCCTGCCTCCCAGCTTTCTTCTCTGGCGCCCCCACAAGTTAGGGAGATAGGACACTGGACAGAGGGGGCGGCCAGGCTACGCTGTAGGCCATCCACTCCAAAGGGAGAGGGACTTTCTCCTGGCAGGACTGGCTAAGGACCACCTGCTCTAGGCCCCTAACTTAGGGATGAGCGGCCCCGCCCTCGCTCTGCTACACCCCCCCCCCACCGCCCCCCGCCGCCCCTCGGGGCGCGCGGGGCTGTGCGCCGAGACACTCTCTCGGGCTCAGCGCGTCCCTTGCTCCAAGGAAACCACCCGCACCCCAGCCGCGCTGGGCTGAGCCCCCATGGGGCTCAGGTGGGCACTTGCAGGGGCTGGGCCATGGCCCAGACCCCCTCCTGACTGCTGCGGCGCCGGCACTTGGGGTGGAGCCCCGACGGCTCCCGGGTCCCCAGCTTGGTGGGGCCGGGGTCCCCCACGGGGTCGGGCCAGGGGAGCCCTGACGTGTTGCTGGCCGGTACGCGCCAGCAGTGGGGGAGGGGCGGCCTGAAGGCCTGCGAGGGGGGGGGCGGGGGACCGGGGAAGGGGAGGCGCCTGGGGCCAGGTGGGGGTGGGGAGGGGTGGGCTGCCGCCGTGGAGCAACTCGGAGTCGAGGAGCTCGAAGTCGGATCCACCCGCGTGCACCCACCAGTCTTCTGGTTTCCAAGTACTCTCTTTTAGTCGAAAAGAGGAGGTTTATTTTATTTTATTTTTTTATAGCTGACCTATAAACCTCTGAAAATTATGGCTTACAATGGAAAGGGTGACGTAAAGCGGCACAGACCGACGGCTAGCAGGATTTGTGCTGGTGCCCTGGACCCGGAAAAGCGGAACCGGTGGTGTATTTCAGTTAACCGTTTTGGGGCCGGGTGCAGCACTGACGTCCCCCACGGGTCAGGGACAAAGGCTGGGCCCAACCTTCCATTTGGAAGATGCATCCAGACTCATAATAAACCTGCCCCCAAGTGCCTAAACGGGCCTGGAGGAGGGAGATGGGGCTGGACGGATCACTCCGAGATGCGCGGGCAGTGAAAGCAGGCCCCCCCCCCCCCCCGCGACGTTCAGCTGATGGCACCATGGGCCCCATCGCAACCTGGGAATCAGGCCTGCGGGGGCCTGGCTTCGAGGGGGCCTTCCCCACACCCACCCGTGTGACCACAGCCTGGTGGAGGAGGCGTACATGGGGGCTGCTGGGTCGCGCACCTGGCAGAGAGCATCCCCCCACCGATCTACCCGTGACCGAATCTGGTGGGGGAGGGACCCCTGGAAGCCCCGAAGCAGACTGCTTCGGAGACCTGCCACCCTGCTCCCCACGCAGCCCTGGCCTGCTACCCAGGAGTGCGACCCATCTGACCCCGCTCCCGCTCCCTGGCTTTCTCAAACGCACGGTGCTGGGAGGACCAACAATAATACAGTTTCTGGGGACGGTCCCCCACCACCTCCACGGGAGATGGTAACGGATACCTGGAGGTTGTCCTCCACGGGGAGCAAGCATGGGATTTTGAGCCACACGCGTGACCCTGGGCACACGTGGCCGGAGGCAAGCCCTTCTATCCCTCGGTGGGCCTCAGTTTCCTGCCTTTGGCGCCCTGTGACCCTCATATGAGGATCTTAGGGAAACAATAGCATTGGATGGTTGGCCCCAGATCTCTTTTCTCATCTGTGCTCCTGACGGGGAGCATGAGTATGTACCCTACTGTCAGGACGGGCCCTTTCCTCTCCGGACCCCCAGGCCCTGCCCAAGCCCAGAGCACCCGGGGAGCGGGTCGGCGGTCAGCACACATGTGGGATGGGTCTGTCCTCAGTCAGGGCCTGATCCCAGTTCCCCTGGGGATCCATGATAATAATAATAATAATAATAATAACAACAATAATAATCCTAACAGCCACACTCATGACATCCGGTCTCAGGGCCCTAATGGCAGGGGCTGAGCACGGTTCTTCCGGAGCGAGACCCTCCCAATGTGGCCCCACCCCACTGTCTGTTTGTCTAAGGAGGAAACCGAGGCACGGGGCAAGCTGCAGGAGGACGGATCACTGACCTCGGCGGGGCTGAGGGACTTGGGACTGCTCCGTTGTACTGTCCTGTGCCTTGGAAGGCAGGCGCACGGCGGGGAGGGGAGCCGGGCCCCAGGACCGCAGGAGAGGAGTTCGGGCTCACACACACAAAGCGGGCCGTGCCGTGCCGTGCGCCGTGCCTGGCACACGCAGTCAGCGTGCGGTGCGTGTACGGGCTCGGACCACGTGTCTCCTGCAGGCTCCCACTGGTCCTGCCTGAGCGAAAGCTGCGTGCCAGACTCCGTGCTAGGCTCTAGCCACACGGAAGCTTCCTACAGACCAGGCCGGGAAGACAGGATGTGGAGCTCTAAGCTGGAGGCCCACCGGGCCGAGGCTGAGAAGGGACTGGCCCGGGCAGGGAGCATTAGCCGCACACTCAGGGAAGCTGAAGGAGGGGGGCGCCGTGTGCTCAGCTGGGACGGGGTCTGGAGGCCAGGGGAGGACAGAGGTCGTGAAGAAGGCCCGGTGAGCGTGTCTGAGCCGGAGGGTCCAGATGAGGCGGGAGAGCGGGGCCTGGAGGCTGTGTGGGGGTCTCTGGCCTGGGCCGGCCTGGCCTGCTGCTGGGTGTTGGGCCCACACATGGGTCAGACGTTATTCCCCGTTAAGAGTGCCTTCTGGGGCGTGCCTGCTGGGCCTCCCCACTCCCTGTCCTTTTCCTCTGGTCTTCGGGGCCTTCCTGGGACTGCTGGGCTGGGGTCAAAGGTTAGGTTTGTCTGTGGGCAGTGGAGGGCCCTGGGCTGACAACAGCTGAGGCAATATATTATATTAATTATTTTATTTCATTTTATTTCATATATATGGGGCAGGCAGGGAGAGGGGCAGAGGGGGAGGGAGGGAGGGAGAGAGAGATAGAGAGACAGAGAGAGAGAGAGAGAGAGAGAGAGAGAGAGAGAATCTTAAGCAGCCTCCACGCCTGGACTCAGGCTCTATCTCACGACCCTGGGATCCCGACCTGAGCTGAAATCAACAGTCAGTCGCTCATCTGACTGAACCACCCAGACGTCCCCAAGGCAATTTTATTATTTTATTTTATTTTATTTTATTTTATTTTATTTTATTTTATTTTATTTTATTATTTTATTAAATAAATAAATGAGGGGGGGGCAGAGGGGACAAAGAGAGAATCTCAAGCAGGTGTCATGCCCAGTGCGAACCACACACGACTCTGACCTGAGCCGAAATCCAGAGTCGGTGACTCAACCTCAGCTGTGCCACCCCTGGGGGCAGTTTTGTGAGGCATGCGGAGGCCGCTGGGGGGAGAGGGAAGCGGGGGTGGGAGAGGGGCTACCGCGGCCATCCAGGCAGAGGTACTGGGTGGACAGGCGCCCCAAGTCCCCCCCAGCCTGCTACACACCGCTCGGGGCCCCAGCCCCACGGCGGTGACTGGGAGGGACAGAGGCCCTGCTGGCGGGAGCTGCCTCTGCAGGGGGAGGCCATGTGCTCAGACGCGGTAGGTGAGCCACAGCGGAGGCGGTTAGGGCCACCAGCAGGTGAGGCTGGGGCCGTGTGCCAGGGCAGAGGGCAAGGGGCTACCGTTCGGTTGTTTGTTTTAACGGAGCATTTTATTTTATTTTTTATGCAATGTAAAATGGAATCTTCACTTTTCCTTCCTTTTTAAAGTTTAAATGTTAGTTAACGCACAGAGCGTCAGGGTTTCAGGAGGAGAATTCCGTGATTCATCACTTACCGTGCCAGGAAGCCCCCCTGCGGCCCCCCGGCAAGCGATGTCCGAGCTTGACGGAGGTGAGGGGCATGAGCCATGAGGATTAACTGGGAGAGGAGTTCCAGGCAGAGGGAACAGCCAGGGCAAAGGCCCAGAGGCCTGGAGTGGTGATGGAATAATGGGCCGCGGGGGCTGGGGTGGGAGGGTGGGGTCGAGAGAGCGGAGCTGGACTGGCAGGGAGGGACTGCTGGGGGGCAAGGGGAACACGGGGGGGGAGGCGTCTGTGGTTTCCGGTTCCTGTAAGTGCACACGTGGGTCATTCTCAGAGCTGAGGAAGCCTCTTCAGAGAAGGGGAGCAGAGTCTGTCATTCCCTGCCCTGATTCCCGGTCTCAGCCAGGCCCCGCGGACACGGGTTTGGTTTTCTCAACAGCCCTGCCAAGGGGGTGTTAGCACTCACGTTACAGGTGAAGACGGCAGGTTCAGAGAAGCGAAGCAAAGGGCCTGGGGTCACCAGCCAGGATGCGGCTCAGCACTGGCGACCCCACGGCCCTGGCCGCTCGCCCCCATGCTTGAGAGCACAGATTCTTTCTTGTTGGTTTGTTTTTAAACTTTTTAACGTTTATTTATTTTTTGAGAGACAGAAACAGAGCAAGAGCGGGGGAGGGGCAGAGAGAGAAGAAGACACAATCCGAAGCGGGCTCCAGGCTCCGAGCTGTCCGCACAGAGCCCGACGTGGGGCTCGAACCCACGAACCGTGAGATCGTGACCTGAGCCGAAGTCGGACGCCCAACTGACGGAGTCCCCGAGGCGCCCCAAGAGCACTGTTTCTTAAAAAAAAATGTATATGTCATTATTAACTAAAGTCTGTGTTTTTATACGACTTCACTCTCGGGGTGCGCGTTCTGTGGGTTCGGACAAACGCGTGGCGACGCGTATCCACCACTACGGTGTCAGCGGAGCCGTTTCCCTGCCCCCAAATCCTCTGGGCTCAGCCTGCTCGTGCCTCCCTTCCGTCACAACCACCGATCCCTGTACTGCCTCCCAGCTCTGCCTTTTCCGGAACGTCACAGAGTCGGAATCCTACGTCGTGTAGCCTTTTCAGACCAGCTTCTTTCACTTAGTAACACGCGTTTGCGTTTCCTGCGGGTCTGCTCGTGTCTCGGGAGCCCACTTCTTTTCAGCGCTGAATAACATTCCGCTGTCCGCGTGGACCACACTCCATTTGTCCACACGCCTCCTAAAACTTCTTGGTTGCTTCCGACTTTGGACAGTTACGCGTGACGCTGTGCGGGTTTTTGGTGTCGACCTAAATTCTTAGCTCCACCGGGGACATACCAAGGAGGGTGGCTCCTGGATCGTGCGGTGAGAGTGTGTTGAGTTTTGCACGAAACGGACGAACTGTCTTCCAGAGTGGCTGCACCGTCTTGCATTCCCACCAGCAGCGAAGGGTCTCTGTCCCGGACCCCGTTTTAAAACCTTCTTCCCCGGGTGGACCACAGTTTTTAGGTGAATTAAAAAAAAACCAAACAAACGTAAAACTTTGCTACAATTTAGATGCAGTGAGGACGAAGCATAGTTAAAAATGAACACAGACGGCCTTGGCTGCAAGCGGGCCCCTCGTTGGCTTGACCTGGCTGGGCTGGGGAGCCTGAGCTCGGTCAGTTCCTTATCCGGTCGGCTCTGGTGGATTACGTTCTTGTCCAAATATTTGCTGCCCTGCCTCGCGGGGGGATTTGACTTTTCCCGCAGGTTGAGACCAGGCGTGGCCGTGTGACTTGCCGTAGCCAATGCAACGGTTGGCGTGGCACATGCCGCGGCTAGGAGCTGCCCTGTGGCGCCACCGTTTTCTGTCTCCACCAGGAGACCTGCGGGGCCCCGACAGAGGACGTGCGGCCCAGCCGCAGCCACCAGGGTGGGACTGTCACGGCAAGAGAGAAATTCTCTCTGCAGGCGGTGAAAGCCGCCGAGACGTTCGTTACGCAGCGTGAAGTGCCCCCGCTGACAGAGACAGTTCTTTTGAAGACCCCAGTGCCCTGTTCTAGGACTCCAGGAAGGACACGAGGGCCTGGTGGCATCGTGTCAGGTTGTCTGGTGGTTCTGCAGACTCCTCTCCGGGCACCGCATTCGGTGTCCCCGGGGTCTGGCCCGGTACTGTCTCATTTAAGGGCTGGGAGTCTGGGTCTTTCAGCAAGGCAGGGTCCCCGTCCTCTCCGGTCGTCTTCTGTTCGGTGGCCTGTGTGCTTTGAAAGGCATCCGTTGGTGAGGCAGGGAGCATCCGGGCAGGTGGGCGAGCGGCACAGAGCAGTGGAAGACCCCGGGGCCTAGATCGAGCTCTTCCGCGTGGCTAGCTTGACAGCGACCCAGCTGCTGACCGCATCATTGCACGTGACGGCCACGTGTTCATCCCCACCGTGGGGATTGGTCACCCTGAGCTTTCTTGAGGCAGGAGAACCGATACCGAGCTTCCCAAGAACGAGCCCCATACAGCTTCCTCGGCCCCTCTCCCACCCCCCCCACTGTCTGGGGCGCAGGCTCTGGAAGCAAGGCTCACGTCCACGAGCCACAGCATGGACCGCACGCGCACGTGGTGGGACGAAGGCATCGACTGACCTCTGTAGGAGGCTTGGCGGCTGATGGCTCAGATGGGCGTGTCTCCGGGGCTCGCTGTCAGCGGCCAGAGTCACGATCCCTTCCCACAGATGGCCCCCCTCCAGTGACCGGTGGGCGCGGGGGACAAAGCCCGGCCCCTTGCCTTGAACAGAGCGCTCTGAGGAGCCGTCCGAGCTCCAGGGCTTCTGGGGAGATGGGCTGAGAAGTATGTCTGAGTTGCACCTTAGCTCCCCTTCCCATCCTCCCAACCTGCCCCTTCCCTCCAGAAGGGTGTGTCCAGGAGCTTCCTTGATGAGGTATCGCACACGCGCACGCACACAGGGACACGCAGGGACGCGCACGCGGACAGAGACGCCCGCGCACGCATGCATGGACACGCAGGGACACGCACGCGGACAGAGACGCCCACACACGCAGGGACGCGCACGCGGACAGAGACGCGCACGCACGCAGGGACACGCACGGACGCGCACGCGGACAGACTCCTGTGCACGCACGCAGGGACACGCAGGGACGCGCACACGGACAGAGATGCCCACACACGCAGGGACGCGCACGCGGACAGAGACGCCCGCGCACGCACACAGGGACACGAAGGGATATGCACACGGACAGAGACGCCCACACACGCAGAGACGCGCACGCGGACAGAGACGCGCACGCACGCAGGGACGCGCACGCGGACAGAGACGCCCACGCACGCACGCAGGGACACGCAGGGACGCGCACGCGGACAGAGACGCCCACGCACGCAGGGACACGCAGGGACACGCACGCGGACAGAGACGCGCACGCACGCAGGGACACGCAGGGATGCGCCCGCGGACAGAGACGCGCACGCACACACACAGGGACACGCACGGACGCGCACGCGGACAGAGACGCCCGCGCACGCACACAGGGACACGCACGGACGCACACGCGGACGGACTCCTGTGCACGCACGCAGGGACACGCAGGGATGCGCACGCGGACAGAGACGCCCACGCACGCACGCAGGGACACGCAGGGACGCGCACGCGGACAGAGACGCACACAGACGCGCAGAGGGACACATATACAGACAGACACACGTGTCTGGCAATTCTTAATTTTGTCGTTGACGAGGGAGGACACACGTCAAGACTTGGGGACCCGTCTCAGACTCCAGGGCTGAGCCGTGTGCCCGCACACCTACGAAGGCCCGGTCGCTTATTCCGAAAATGAAAGACGGCGTTATTTAGGCCTTGAGGTGAGTGGTCCGGGGGAAGTCGAGACCAGGTTTTATCGCTGAGATGCGCTCTCTGAGACACGGCATAGAAAGGCCCCCGGTGGCCCGAGTGGCGTCTGCTTTGACCTCAGCTGTCGTCCGAAGGCCCTCGCGGCGGGCTCCTCCTCGGGGCCCGTGGCTTCAGCGTGTTTGCCTTCCAGCCCCGGAGCGTGACCGCGAGCGCGCCGTGCGGTGCCAGGGGCGTGAAGTCAGGTGAGCGCCGAGAACACCTGTTCCAACGACCTCTTGCCAAGTAAAACCTATCCCGGCGCTTTGTGGTTCGAAACAACGGTTTTGTTTATCCCTGTGATGTTATGAGTCAGGAATTTGGGAAGTGCTGGCGGGTAGTTTGGCTCCGTTTTATGGGGCGTCAGCGGGGGTGGCGGGATGGGGGTTGGGGGTCGGCTTCCAAGCCGGTGGCTCCCGTGCCCGGCCTCGCGGACCGCCGGCCGCCGGCCGGGGGCCTCTGTGCCTTCTCCTCGGGCTTCCCCACGGCGTGGCCGCCGGATTCTGCCACTGCCGGGCGGGAGCGTGGCCTGCACCAGCCCAGCCTGCCGTCGCTTCTGCCTCATCCGGCTGAGCCGGCCCGGGATGCGAGGGCGGGTGCCCCAGCCCTGCTTCTGCAGAGAGCTGTGGCCGCCTTGGCCGCAGCACCCTTCCTAGAGCCATTGGTGCTCGGTCCGTACCCAGCACGTGCTGGGGGCTTTACTCCAGGACTCAGGACACAATGACTACTTAAGTTGAAAGCAACGCTGTCTTCCTTCGGCATGGGTTTCCAGTAACACGCAGAAAAACGGGTCGTTGGGTACGCCTGGCTTTGAACACACAGCACACCAGCAGTGGGGTTTTGCTCGGCCCCCAGAGCTGGGGCTAGTCCCGAGGCAGAGCTGGGAGCGCTTGCACGGGACAGCGTGGACCCCTGCTCTCCAAGACCCCTGAGATGGTCCCGCGACAACACCTGAGAAGTCCTTGCCGCCTTCCTCTATTGGACGTGTGCACGTTTAGGCAAGTGTGCGTATATATATAAATACACGTAGGTAGGATTCATGATGGACGCATACATAGAGGTAGTGTGTTTATATGGTGCACAAAACACACACGTACATTTACATAATTTCTCTTTTTCGTGAACTGTGTAGCCGGTTGAAAATGTTTTTAAGGAGTTATTTATTGGGGCGCCTCGGTAGCTCAGTTGGCAAAGCGTCCGACTTCGGCTCAGGTCGTGATCTCACAGCTTGTGAGTTCGATCCCCACGTCGGGCTCTGTGCGGACAGCTCGGAGCCTGGAGCCTGCTTCGGATTCTGTCTCCCTCTCTCTCTGCCCCTCCCCCGCTCATGCTCTGTCTCTCTCTGTCTTTCAAAAATGAATAAACATTGGGGCGCCTGGGTGGCGCAGTCGGTTAAGCGTCCGACTTCAGCCAGGTCACGATCTCGCGGTCCGTGAATTCGAGCCCCGCGTCAGGCTCTGGGCTGATGGCTCGGAGCCTGGAGCCTGTTTCCGATTCTGTGTCTCCCTCTCTCTCTGCCCCTCCCCCGTTCATGCTCTGTCTCTCTCTGTCCCAAAAATAAATAAAAAACGTTGAAAAAAAAAAAATGAATAAACAAAAAAAAATAAAAAAAAGAGTTGCGCGCTTTTGCGACTGAGTCAGCCAGGTGCCCCTGAATCTTTTTTTTTTTTTTTTAATTTTTTTTTTTAATGTTTATTTATTTTTGAGACAGAGAGAGACAGAGCATGAATGGGGGAGGGGCAGAGAGAGAGGGAGACACAGCATTGGAAGCAGGCTCCAGGCTCTGAGCCGTCAGCCCAGAGCCCGACGCGGGGCTCGAACTCACGGACCGTGAGATCGTGACCTGAGCTGAAGTCGGACGCTTAACAGACTGAGCCACCCAGGCGCCCCTGAATCTTTTTTGTTTACACGGGGTCCCAGAGCCCGTGTCCCCCCACGGGCAAACCGCTCCTTGTAATGGGAGCAGCGTCGTTCCTGCAGGTACAGCGGGGACCCACGGTGCCAAGGCGGAGGCGGTCCCTTCCCT
Organism: Panthera leo; assembly: GCF_018350215.1. Taxonomy (NCBI): domain Eukaryota; kingdom Metazoa; phylum Chordata; class Mammalia; order Carnivora; family Felidae; genus Panthera; species Panthera leo. The sequence goes on from NC_056688.1 coordinate 113,118,545, forward strand.
GCCAGCTCCATCCCAGACGCGTGCCTTTCCCCTCATTCCAGAAGAACACTGTTGGCTTCCGAGGAAGTCCCTGCGCTTTGTTTGAAAAACACCCAAATCCACCGCTGACCTCACGCATGCCGGGTGTCCCGAGACCCTCCCTGCGCGGGGGACCCGTCCAGTGATGTCACCACCACCCGGAGGGCCTCACGCCTTTCTGGCTGCTTCTGTGGCACATGGCGGACAGTCCACGCCAGAGGTCATCCCGCGGCTGCCCTGGGCGCTCGGCGTGGCACCACGTCGCTGCTTTTCTGAACCTCTTTTGAGCCATTGGTCCATTTTTGGTGGCCACACTCGCGGTAAACAACGGAACGTCCACACAGGCCGTCACACGCAGACGGCGGGAGGCGCGTCCACGGACAGCTGGTGGCCGACGGCTCGGCCACGCCAGTGGGCCCTCAGGAGCACAGTGGGGTCATGTCAGTGGTCCATGTGTGGACACAGATCATCCCTGTGCCTACTTCCCACAGGAGCTCTTGGGGGGCACTGAGGCACCGTCAGGTGGTCTTGAGGACCGTGGACAGGGCCGGGGTCACGGCATCTGGCTCCTGGCTGATGTAGAGAACAGGCCCCGAGTTTTCTAACCCCACCTCAGGGACCCCAGGGGCCCAGCCCGACTCACTGGGGGTGGGGAGTGGGGGCAGGGAAGCAGCAGGAGTGGGGTGGGGTCGTGCCCAGCACTGGGCCGTCTTCCTGACTATTCTCCATGCCGACTTCCCCCTCTTTGCTGGTCTTTCCCGGGAGTGGGGCCCCCCCATGGTGAGGGAAGCAAGACACGAGCCCCCTCCCCGTTCTGAGCCTCGGTCTCCCCTCTAGGAAAGAAGAGTGAGGCTCCTGAGGGCCTGTCTGGCTCGACGTTCCTTGGGTCTGTGGACCCCAGGGTGGTTTGGGATCTCCATCCCTTGGCTGCTGGTGCTGACCCCACCCGGTGGCCCTCCCGGACCCAGGCTCGGGAGACCTAACCGGCCCCTCTGGTGGGAGGGACCCCCCCCCCCCCCCGCCCCGAGCTCACAGCTTGGGGGTTTCTGCTTTGATGGTCACATGGGTTTTATTACCCGACCCCGGCCCTTCACTCCGGTCCTGAAAACTGGTGGTGGTGTCAGAGCCAGGACTCCAGGGGCCAGAGTGAGTCCACCTGTCACCTGCCGGCCAGGGACTGAGCCAGGTGGGTCAGGTGTCCTTCTCCCGGGAAGCGCTCCCCGCAGGAGGGACTCTGACAGGCCGACCCACAGGTTGCCTGGCTCCAGTCCCCATGGGAGTCTAGCCGTGGGCTGAGACAAAGGCAAGTGTCTGTCTCCTCTGTTTTCCTGTGCAAACCTCCCTCAGCCATTGCCCTCCTGAGCCAGGAGATCCCTTTTTGGTCTCTCACACCCCGAAGGGGCAGGGGCAGTGACCTGCGTGACAGCACCTGGTTCCCGGCTTGACCTGAAAAATATTGTCATTTGTTCTGATGGTGCTTTGGGTCCAGAGCCATGTGCCTGAGCAAGGAGGGAGGGAAGGAAGGAAGGGAGGGAGAAAGGAAGGAGGGAAGGAAGGGGAGAGGGAGGAAGAAAGGAAAGGAGGAGGAAGGGAGGGAGGTGGGGAGGGAAAAAGGAAGGAGGGAAGGCAGGGAGGGGGAAAGAAGGAGGAAGAAGGAAAGAAGGAAGGGAGGGAGGAGGAAGAAGGAAGGAAGGAAGGAGGGAAGGGAGGGAGGGAGGAGGAAGGAAAGAAGGAGGGAGGACAGAGGGATGGAGGGAGGATGGAGGGAGGAGGGAAGGAAGGAGGGAGGGGGAGGGGGACGGAGGGGAGGAAGGATGAGGAAGGATGGGAGGGGGAGGGAGGAGGGAAGGAGAGGAGGAGGAGGGAGGAGGGAGGGAAGAAGGAAGGAGGAGGGAGGGAGATAGGAGAGAGGAGGGAGGGAAGGAGGGAGGGAGGAGGGAAGGAAGGAGGGAGGAGGAGGGAGAGGGAGGGGAGGAAGGAGGAGGGAGGGAAGAGGGAAGGAGGAGGGAGGGAGATAGAAGAGAGGAGGGAGGGAAGGAGGGAGGGAGGAGGGAAGAAAGGAGGGAGGAAGAGGGGGAGGGGAGGAAGGAGGAGGGAGGGAAGAGGGAAGGAGGAGGGAGGGAGGTAGGAGAGAGGAGGGAGGGAGGAGGGAAGGAAGGAGGGAGGAGGAGGGAGAGGGAGGGGAGGAAGGAGGAGGGAGGAGGGAGGGAAGAGGGAAGGGGGAGGGAGGGAGGTAGGAGAGAGGAGGGAGGGAGGAGGGAGGGAGGTAGGGAGGAGGTAGGGAGGAGGGAGGGAGCAGGGAGGGGAGGAAGGAGGAGGGAGGAGGGAGGGAAGAGGGAAGGAGGAGGGAGGGAGGTAGGAGAGAGGAAGGAGGGAGGAGGGAGGGAGGAGGGGAGGGAGCAGGGAGGAGGGAGGGAGGAGGGAAGGAAGGAGAGAGGAGGGAGGGACGCAGGAGAGAGGAGGGAGGGACGTAGGAGAGAGGAGGGAGGGAGGAGGGAAGGAGGAGGGAGGGAAGGAGGGAGGGGGGAGGAGGGAGGGAAGGAGGGAGGGGGGAAGGAGGAGGGAGGACAGAGGGAGGAGGGAGGGAGGAGGGAGGGAGGTAGGAGGGAGGAGGGAGGGAGGAAGGAAGGAAGGAAGGAGGAAGAGGGGGAGGGGAGGAAGGAGGAGGGAGGGAAGAAGGAAGGAGGAGGGAGGGAAGAGGGAAGGAGGAGGGAGGGAGGTAGAGAGGAGGGAGGGAAGGAGGGAGGGAGGAGGGAGGGAAGAGGGAGGGAGGAGGGAGGGAAGAGGGAAGGAGGAGGGAGGGAAGAGGGAAGGAGGAGGGAGGGAGGTAGGAGAGAGGAGGGAGGGAGGAGGGAAGGAAGGAGGGAGGAGGAGGGGAGAGGGAGGGGAGGAAGGAGGAGGGAGGAGGGAGGGAAGAGGGAAGGAGGAGGGAGGGAGGTAGGAGAGAGGAGGGAGGGAGGAGGGAGGGAGGGAGGAGGGAGGGAGGAGGGAGGGAGCAGGGAAGGAAGGAGAGAGGAGGGAGGGACGCAGGAGAGAGGAGGGAGGGACGTAGGAGAGAGGAGAGAGGGAGGAGGGAAGGAGGAGGGAGGGAAGGAGGGAGGGGGGAGGAGGGAGGGAAGGAGGGAGGGGGGAAGGAGGGAGGGAAGGAGGGAGGGAGGAGGGAAGGAGGAGGGAGGACGGAGGGAGGACGGAGGGAGGAGGGAGGGAGGTAGGAGGGAGGGAGAAGGGAGGGAGGAGGGAGGGAGGAAGGAAGGAAGGAAGGAGAGAAGAGGGAGGGAGGGGAGGAAGGAGGAGGGAGGGAGGAGGGAGGGAAGAGGGAAGGGGAGGGAGGAGGGAGGGAGGTAGGAGGGAGGGAGAAGGGAGGGAGGAGGGAGGGAGGAAGGAAGGAAGGAAGGAGAGAAGAGGGAGGGAGGGGAGGAAGGAGGAGGGAGGGAGGAGGGAGGGAAGAGGGAAGGGGAGGGAGGAGGGAGGGAGGAGGGAGGGAGGAGGGAAGGAAGGAGAGAGGAGGGAGGGAGGTAGGAGAGAGGAGGGAGGGGAGGAGGGAAGGAGCAGGGAGGGAAGGGGAGAGGGAAGGAGGGAGGGAGGAGGGAGGGAAAGAGGGAAGGAGGAGGGAGGAGGGAGGGAAGAGGGAAGGAAGAGGGAGGAGGGAGGGAAGAGGGAAGGAGAAAGGCACCCCTTAAGTTGTCGGTTTTTTCTTGTTTGTTTTTCTCTTGGTGGCTCCTTGCGGGGACATTCGTTGTCAGTCGTCGCCTGCCGCTCTGGGGGCTCACGGAGCCCCTTAGGGAACCCCTCCGGCCCCCCACCCGCCGGCTCCTGCGCCTCCCGCAAGCCCCGGCTCCCCAGGCTCCCCTCCGGTGCCCAGCAGCCCGCCCTGCGAGGGAGGCGACGTGAGCGGGCGCAGGTGGCCCAAAGGGGAAGAAGGTCGCCCAGACGAGGCACGTGGGTCTCCGGGAAGCGAATCTGTGTGAGACTCTGGGGACAGACGGGCGTCCCGGGGACACCCCCCCCCCCCCCGGGGCTGGGGCCTGGAGGCCCTGGGAGAAGGTGCGGAAGGTGGGGGGACGCCCGAGCCTCAGCCTCGCCGCGCACGGGAGGAAGGAGAGCCGGCGTCGGGGGCGGGGCGCGCGCGGCGGCCAAGCAGCAGCCGGGCCGGTCGAAGTCACTCGAGGTCAGAAATGCCCAAGCAGGAAATGAGGTGCAACTTGTAAGAGACATCCAAGGAAATGGCGAAACGTTCTCCTAACGCGTCCTGGAGAAGGGAGGGATGGGGAGGACGTGGCCCTTCCCTGGGGAGGGGATGGCCTCACAGGATGGAACGGCGGCGCCGAGCCGGGCACCCGACCTGCGCGGCGGCGGCGAGCGCCTCCCCGCAGCCAGGAGCCCTCGCGATGCGCGGGCCGCCCGGCTGCCCGAGCCACCTCCGCCCGCGACTCCAGGGCGGGGGCGCTTCACGGCTGGGGGCGCGCACTTGCCGGCCACCCGCAGCGCGGGGCTGGCGCTGCCACAGACCCGGTAGCTGAACGCACGCCCCTTCCTGGAAGGAAGCACCGGCTGGTCTTGTGCGCCAAGAGCACTGTGGTGCCCAGACGCGTCCGGGAGCCCTCGCCCAGCCCCCTCCGTGGAGAGAGAGGGGCAGCGCCCGTCCAGCCCGGGGAGGGGGAGGCGGGGGGGGGGGGGCGGGCAGAGCCGCCACAGAGGGAGTCCAGAGCCAGGAGGTACCCCTACCTTTCCCCCACCCCTCCCGACATGCCGGTGGCGGCCCATCTCCGTGACCGCCTGAGGCTGGCGGGGCCCTGTGGACTGTGACCCAGGTGAGCCTGCGCTGCTGCCCCGTCTGGGTGCACTCCAGGTGGGAACAGGGCCCCTGTAGCAACCCTTGGCCCCTTTCTGCCTACCCTGGCCGTGGCTTCCGCCTTCCAAGGGAAGCGATTTGCGGCCGCCACAGATATTTAATGGATCATCGGGGGAGATACGAGGCTGCGTCAGGTTAAGGGGAGGAATCGGTGCTCAAAGCCCCCCCCCCTCCCCCCCAGGCCTGGGCTCCCACAAGTGTGTGTTTTGGAAAAAGCTTGCCCCACCTCCCCTTTGCTCGGGGTTCCACGCAGGTGACCAGGGGCTACAAGCAGATCGTCTTCCTTGTCCGGGGGAGTTGATGGCGGGCGCACACAAGCAGCGGGAGGCAGGAGCTGTGAAGTCAGGTTCCCCAGCGTGGAGCCCTCAGCCCCATCTCTGAAAGCGGAGGTGGCCAGGAGGCGCGGGGGGACGGGGGCCTGGCCCCCAGGACACGGCTGCCGGGTGTGGCAGGCCCTGGGAGAGTGTCAGTCCCTGCGTTTAAGGGTTGGTAGGTCCCCGACCCGGCTGGGCCTCGTTTGGCGAAGTGGGGCTGAGAACGGCAGCCCGGCAGGAGTGGGGGGAGCAGCGAGGAGCCTGGCGCGCCCCAGAAGGTGCTTTCCTGGGCGCCGACGCTACGAACAGACTGCGGGGGTTCAAAAGGTCAAGGATTTGGTTCCAAGGCAGCCAGAGCAGCACCCTGAGCCGGGGCGGGGCCAGCAGCCGTCTGGCGGGTGCGCGGATGCCTGGGAGCCCTGCAGGAGGGGCCCGGGAGGGAGGGTGCTGGCCACCTGAGGGGCCGGCGGCCCTGGGACGCAGGTCTCTACGGAGGGGCCGGAGGGAGCGCAGCGGGGCCGGGCTGACGGCGGACGCGGAGCGGCAGGCGGAGCCTCCCCCTCCGGCCGCGGCCGCTCGGCTCGCGGGGTCCGCGGGGAGGGGCGGGAAGGCAGCTGGACGCGGCGACGATTTATGGGCCTTTCAGGCGAGCAGGTGCCTCCTCAGGCCGCCCATTGTCTCGCCGGCCTCACAATGGGGCCGCGGCAGCCGCAGAGCCGGCCCCCGCCGCGGCCCGAGCCCTGCACGGGCGCGATGGTACCCGGCGCCGCGGGCCGGCGGTCCGTGCGCCGTCGGTGCGTCCGTCCGCGCGTCCGCCGCGCGCCTGGCGTTGGGAGCCCGGCCCGTGCGCCCCGGCGGCGGCGTCTGTGCGGGCGCACGACCCGCCTGCCGGGCCCGCCGGGACCCCGCGCGCCGACGGTGCGCCCTTGGCCGTGGCGCCCGCTCCTCCTGCGCCGTCGGGCACCCGGCTCGCCTGGCTGGCACGGCCCGCGCCGCCGCGTCCCGGGCGCACACAGGGGCCATTCTTCCCGGCTCCGCGCAACCATATGGCAAATCCGCGTCGACACAGCAGCACCGCTCATTCAGGCGCAGAATGTCCCGCAACAGGGAACAATCACAACTCTGTTCGCGTCTATTATGGATGCGAACGGGCGAGAAAAAAAAATCATTTAACTCCAAGAGATAGCCAGCTAATTACCAACCATATGTGAGCCCGGATTCAAAGCGATGCCGAGGAGTTCATTCTGAATCGGGGCGACTTTATTAGGTACAGAAGACAGATGTCCGGACAGCACACGCATCACAGAAAATCGTGTCAGGGAGTTCTTGAAATGTCCGGGAGAGCTCTTTAAATATTAAAGACCCAGCCTTGCTGATGGGCTGGGCCGGGGTCCTCTGGGAGCCCTGGGCCCGGGAACGGGACTTAGCAGCAGCTACTGTGGCAGACGCTGGCCCCGCCGGCCCGGGGAGGGGTCTGTCCTCCTCTGCCCCCTCCGCTGCGTGTCTGAGGCCTGGTCTCAGGTGCTCCGGGGGGCCCCAGGGGAGTGCAGAGGGACTGAACTAGCCGCGACGGCCCATCCTTTTTGGATGGTACCTCCAAGGGCCAAGGGCTGGCTCTGTGGGGACGCGAGCTCCCCCCCCCCCCCCCCCCCCCCCCCCCCAGGGAACTAGAAGGAAGCTGAGCTTGGGGCGTCTGGTCACCCAGCCCAGCCAGAGCCTGGAGGGACACGGTAGGTCTTCCCCTGGAGATTACTGAGCAAGTGAATGAATGAATCAATGAGCCCGTGGCAGCCAAGACAGCCATGAAAATCCCTTGGGGAGGGGTGGGCGTGGGGACAATCCCGGAGGAAAAACCTCCTGATTTCTTCACCAAGAAAATAGCCTGTGGTCATGAGCCTTGTCCTTTGAGGAAGGAAAAGAGAAAGGGCATTTGAGAGAGAGAGGGAGAGAGAGGGAGAAATCTTTCTCTGTTTTCCATGCAATGCAATTATGTTCCAGCTTTTCCTCCTTGTTATTCTTTTAAGCCAAATGTCTGAATGAAAGGATTATTCCCCGCCCCCCCAGGGCCGTGGGGGCCACTGCTGGCTAGATTAACCGCCCCCATGGCTTCCGCATTTCTTCTATGAAAGTAAGTGAGGTCAGCTGCCATTCAATGTTGCAGCATATATATTTGAAAATTTAAATATTTGAATCAAAGGAAAAAGGGGGATTTGCATTTCTACCCAATGCGACAAGCCCGTTCTGCGCACCCCGGACAATGGAAACGTTTCAATCGGAATGAATTGTCTCCTCGCAGGAGGATTCTGGATAAAGGCAGCTACTGCTTTTCCCTTTGTTTCTTCTGCTTTTGTTTTGTGTTGTGTTTTTCTTTCCTCTTACCCACTCCAGTCCAGGGGGCTGTTTTCTGAAACTTGGTGGCTGACTTTGGTTTCGAGGACATAAAGAAGCATGGAAAACTCCCAAGAAACGTGCACATCAGAGGCCTCGCTGGCACAAAAGCAAAATTTAATTGAACATGTGTGGGTGGAAAGAGAGATATGGGGGGCTCCCAGGACCGCTCCGATGCGCTAATCAGCTGACTCCAGCTGGACTGGACGCGGCGGTTAATGAGCCCCGGCGAGCCGGAGGGAGGGCGCCGTCGTGCGTCCTCCAGCCGGGCCCTGGTTCTCTGGGGCGCCAAACCTCCCAGCCGGCCGGCCAGACCCCAATTCCCACTGTCCCCAGTTAGCGGTAGGGGCCCACGGCCGTCGGCTCTGCACATGGCTTTTTTTTTTTTGTCTTGGCCTTGGAAGATGGCATTCTGGGGGGACTCCCCCCGTTTCCTGATGCGTCCCTGGGTGTTGAGACGGTGCTTCTGAAGTGAAGCAGCCCGAGACGCGGCGTAAGGCCCTGAATCAGGAAAGGTGCGGAAGCGGGGTGGGGGGTGGGGGTTTCTGCGGGAGGCCCGGGGTGTGGTCTCTTTGTCCCCCCTACCCTGGCCGCATGGGTCGGACTGGTGTCGTCCCCTCTGCCCGGCTGGGGTTCGGTGCACGCTGGATCGATTCGTGTCGCTGCTACGACGAAGTCCCACACGCCAGGTGGCTTTACAGAGCAGACCGGAGGCTGGAGCCTGAGGTCCAGGCGTGGGCAGGGCCGGGGCCTCCCGAGACCTCTCGCCTGCGTGCGGACGGCCGTCCTCCCTCTGTGTCCTCACCGGTCGCCCCTCTGTGCGTGTCTGTGTCCTGATCCCCGCTTCTTACAAGGACCCCGGTCACACGGGATGAGGGCCCACCCGGTGACCACATTTTAACCTAATTTGCTCTTTAAAGGCCCTCTCTCTAAATGAGGTCACATCCTGAGACATGGCTGGTAGGACCCCAACACAGAGCTCTGGGGGACACCTCCCGTGTGTAACACTCGGCCTCCACGTTGGGCCTCCTGCCCCAAGACCGGGGGGCGCCCAGCGGTGAGCTGCTCTGTCCGGCGGCCTGCTTCCGTCCGAGAGCTGGGGCGGGGGTTGGCCTGGTGACTGGGGCTCGGGACTAATGCGGGCTCCAAGTAGTCCTGCATTTCAGAGAGGCCTCGAGTGGCATCTGGGGGCCGCCCCTCCTCTCAGGTCCCTCCCCCCTGCCCTGGACGGGATATTCTCCTTGCAGGTGCCGTCTCACCACCCCCCATGCCCCCATGCCCCCACGCACGCTGAGAATTGGGGCCCAAGGCTCCTTTGGAACCCGGGCCTGGCCCCCTGCACGGCCACCCTGCCAGGCCCGTACCCGGGCAGTCGGCCCTCCTCGCTTCCAGCTCTTGTGCACGGCTCTGCTCTCCTCTCCTTTTTCCGTTACCACACTCCTGCTTTTTCTTCTCTTTCCCAACCCCACCTCTGCCATCCCTAAATCCAAATAAAAGCCCAGCGGGGCCAGAGCTCACAGCTCTGCAAGATGACCTGGTCCTGGGGCCCCGGTCAGCCTCCCTTCCCTCCCTGCCCCCGCCGCTTTGTTGCTCTGTGTTGCTGTGTGACCCGGGCGGGTGTTTTGGACCTCTCTGAGCCTTGGCCAGTCTGCTTCATGGCAAGCAAAATGCCGGCCTGTCTCACAGGCCGAGGGACGAGGAGCTAATGAAAATGGCTGAAAAAACACTCCAGGCATTTAAAAAATGTCACGTAATTGCAAAATAGTCCTGACAACAATATACTTTGGAATTTTGCTGGAACGAGGGCAGGCCCGAGTGGGATGTGGCACATAGTGGGCCTGCCCTGGCGTCTGTCCAAGGGGCTTTACTTACTAAGGCGCCCCCAGGACTCAGGTGGTCCTGCCGCCAGACCCCCGTGCAGGGCTGGGGCTCCCCCACTGGTGGGGCCAGCCCGCAGCCTGGTGCTTTTTACTTTTTCAGTTTCCAAAATGAAAATAGCTTTGTGTTTTCCCTGATTGTAGAAATACACGTTCATTGTAAAACAACAACAACCACAACAAAAACCCCAATATGGAAACAATACAGACGTATATAAAAAAGTAAAATTTCCTTCAGACAGATTCTCCCACCTGAAGAGAACCGTGGAGGAGACAGTTTGGGGCTTGACCCAAGTTTGGGACCCCCATTCACTCTTTAGGTCCCACGTATGTATTTTAGTACATATTTTAAAGCTTTAGAGTGAATATAGGTGGGCACCCGTATTTTATTTTAGTTTCAAAATATGAACCATGATGAGAGGTTACAGAGACCCATAATATGACTGGGGGAAGCGGAGGGGCAGATGAACTTTCCGGAGAAGGGCTTCCTTGCGGCTGGTGACTGTACAAGACTGGCTTACGTCTCAGCAAGTGAGGAGAGGGCTGGATGCGTCCAGGTTCCGGGTTTGGGGGGACGCTGCTGTTGCACACTGGCAGCAGGAACTGGGAACAGGAGGGCCCAGAGCGCAGACTGAGCGAGCAAAGGCCGTGGGTCCCAGTGGCTGGTGAGCCGGGCAGGCTGCAGGTCCAGGACACTGCCGGGGTGGGGGGCTCAGCCGGCCAGGCTCTTGCTGGATCCCAGGGTGGGGGGCTCAGCCGGCCAGGCTCTTGCTGGATCCCAGGGTGGGGGGCTCAGCCGGCCAGGCTCTTGCTGGATCCCAGGGTGGGGGGCTCAGCCGGCCAGGCTCTTGGCTGGATCCCAGGGTGGGGGGCTCAGCCGGCCAGGCTCTTGCTGGATCCCAGGAGCAAGATGGAAGTCTCTGGTTAATGACGGGACTACAGGGGGTTAGGACCAAACCATGTTTGTCTGGAAGGGTTATTAAAATCCTGTTTGAACTGTTTCCTGGAAAGAAAATAGAGGGGAAGTCTGAGGAGGGCAGCTGTTATTTCCACACTGATAGGAAACGGTTTCCATCTCATGACCATGGAAACTTCCACGGTGCATCCTGGCTGTGCGTTTCCCACGGCCCGCCCCCTGCCCACGGCTCATCATTGGGTTGGCACAGATCCTTGGCCGTCGGGACAGATATCAAGGGGCAGGGGGCGAGCCCTCTGGCCCCAGCCTGTCAGCAGGAGACCTTGTGACGTCCCCCAGAGGGCCAGACCCTGTGCAGGTGAAGGTGGGGGGCTCCCCTGAGGAGCCAGGTGAGGAAGCCGCCTGGGGACTGTTTGGGAAGAGCGGCCCCTGAGGAGCCCGAGGCATCTGGGAGGGAGTGCAAGTGAAGCAGGGCTGGGGGGAAGGGACTCCAGGCAGGGGCCTCAGCGGGGGGGGAGGGGGTGCTCTAGGAATGGGCTGGTGGCAGCTGGACCAGCTCACCGTGCTGGCCGGCTGCGGGCCCGGCCGACAGAGCGTCCCTTTGCCTGAACAGGTTACAAAAACCCAACAGCAAAGCTGAGGAACAAACGGGAGTCGTTTCCCTCTGATGGTGGCTCTGGCCTGAGTGATGCGTCGGGAGCACTGGATGGTCCAGAAGCCGGTCCACTGTGTTTCACGGCTGCCGGTGGGGCAAACCCATCACCCGCCGAAGCACAGGCTTTTTCCGGTTGTGGTTAAAATACTGGAAGGTCGCACAGGGACCTGCCCATCATTCTGTCATTCATTCATTCTCTCACTCGCCGGTTCATTCTGTCCACTCTCCCAAGCCCCAGAGTCCCGCTGGGCTCTGTGTCGTCAGGCCAGAGCTGGCTCTGGGCACAGAGGTGCCCGGTGTGGGGAGCTGGGCATCCAAGGGGTCTCCGGCCTGCACACGGGGGTGGAGACAGTGCAGGAGGCCAGGCTGACCCCCAGCGGGTGTGTGGGGCCATGGCCTTCCCGGATCTTGGGTCCTGCCGGCCCTTTTCTGGCTTGAAACCCAGGGAGGGGCGTCCGTGGCTTTCCGGTTGCTTGAAGCGGGCCTGGGAGCCGTGGCTGCAGCGAAGAGTCCCCGTGTCTGCCCGGACTTCCCAGGCCGCCCCCAAGTGCCCCCTGGGGGCTAGGGCCCTGGGGAGGGCCGGCCCTCCCGCGGGCAGGGGTCCCGCTGCCACCCCGCCGGCCCCTCCCCCGCCCCCGCAGCCCCCACCGCCCCCGCGCGTCTGTTTGGAGAAGAAAGCGGACCAATTTGTTTTCATTCAGAATCACTTAAGATCCCATTTTGGAGAAATGAAAAGGGAAAAAGCGCGCTCCCCGCGCCCGGCCCGCTGGGTGCCCGCTCGTGCCCGGCTGCGCGCTGGGGGGGGGGGGGGGCGCCCCTCCCCCTCTTCCTCGGGCCCCCTCCCCCTCCTGCCTCCCCCCCCCCTCTCCCGCACCCGGGCCGCGGCTCCCGGCCCCAGGGCAGCCGGCCTGCAGGCCCCCGGCGGCCAGGCCGCGCTCATCTGCATGGAGCGCACACTCGCGGCCCATCTGCAAAGGCGCAATTAAACGCGGGGGGCGGGGGGCGCCCGAAATTAGCATTTCCGCGGCCATCTGGCGCGAGGAGCGGGCGCGGCCGGACAAAGGGCGCCGGGCGAGGGGAGAGGCGAGTGTGCCGCGGCATTGACCTGCAAATGAGGCTTTGTCAACGCATTAAAGCTGGCCGGACCCCCGACCCCGCTCCCGCCCCCGCCGCCCGGCCCGCGCGGCCCCTCGCGGCCCAGGCCTCGGCCTGGCACCGGGAGGCTTGGGGCGGCCTGGGCCGCTCTGGGTCTGCGCGGGAGGCAGGCTGGGCGCCCCGGAGCCCCCCTGTCCGGGCCGGGCCCTACCGCCACGAGCCCGGGAGACCCCGCGCTTGCCCCCCATAATTGCCCCTCTGGGCCTTTTATTGCCCTGCCTACCTACCGCCCGGGTAGGGTTTTCTGGGAATTCTGCTAGATCCTTTCTAGAATCCCGGCTGGCGGGCTGGGTGGGCGTGGATGGTGGGGGCCAGGTTGGGAAGTTCTACATTGCAGAGATACTGAAAGCTGGCCTAGTGGCCACCTGGGCAAGTTTTTGGAATTTTCCCCATGGTATTTAACGCCTGGAATATTTTTTTTAATGTTTATTTGGGGGGGGGAGGGGCAGAGGGGGAGAGAGAGAGAGAGAGAGAGAGAGAGAGAGAGAGAGAGAATCCCAAGCAGGCTCCATGCACGGCATGGAGACTGACGCGGGTCTCGATCCCTCCACAGCAAGATCATGACTTAAGCTAGTGTCGAGACTTGGATGCTTAGGGGACCGAGCCACCCAGGCGCCCCAGTGCCCCGAATCTCTGATAACCGTGACTTACAGATGCTTTACAGGCCTTAAAAGTCAGGGGCCACCTTTGGCAATGACTCGTTGCTTTCGAAATTGGGGATCTGGGGTCCAGAGGCCAGCCACTGCTCATAATCTTTCTTTCCTTGCCCCGACCAAACCCTCAGGAACTCAGAAATGTGTGAGAGGGTGCCTGAGGGCCATGGGCAGAGAGACGAGGTGGGCGCCCCGTGGCCCGAGGGAGCCTGCAGAGAGGCCCGGGTCACCTGGTGCCCCTCGAGGTCTCTTGTGCTTTAGACAGCATTGCTCAGACTCTGGTACCCCCAGAGGCCTACGGCTGGTATGAGGCACAGAGGACACTGCGTGGCTGTCTCTGGGCCTCAGTTTCCCAGGCGGGCCAACAGAATTCTTGGTGATCCTGTTCAGGGTGTTGTCCATCTGGGACTACTGTCCTTCTTCCCCATCGGCACCTGCTCCCAGCGTGTGGAGGGGGCCCCTGGCCCAGCCTGAGGGTAGTGGGGAGGCATCCTGAAGGAGGCAGGTCTGGGGCCGAGGGAGGGGGGAGAGGGGCGCTTGCCCATCCTGGGGTCAGCTGGGCGGGGCTCGGGCCTAGGATCCTGGTCGGGGTGTATGAGGAAGACGCTGGGAAGGGCTGGGTCCTAACGCTGTGAGTACTAGGCGGCATCATGATTTTTGGGGACCCTCACGTATCTCCCTTTAGCAGTGGCCAGAATGTCCTTAACCCCAGGGTCAGATCCTGTCTCCTTCAGACCTTCCTGCTGGGGCGCCAGCGCCAGCTTAAAAGCAAGCTTTAAGTCGAGCGGCCAGCGACACTCCAGAGGAAATTAGTCTGCCGACACCTTTTCTTGGAAACTGGGGTCCAGGGACCAGTGTTGGAACACTGAGTCTCTCAGACGGGGGCAGGCAGACTGGGAGGGTGTGGGTGTGCAGGGGCATCCCGCGTCGTACATCCCGCTGCCAGGCGGCAGGAGTGGGGGCTCTGGCTGACATCCGCCCCGGGGACCAGGGGTTCTCCCATCTGCGATGTGACTGAGTGACCCTCGTCCTGGTCTGTGGGCCACACAGGTTGGGGGGGGGGGGCACAGGTCCCTGGGAGGGTGGGCACGTGAGACTGGGTGGGGCATTTCTACACCCGGGTCTTGCATTTTTGCCGTGTAAATGGGCTAGGGTAACCCCTTCCTGCCCTCATCACGAGGGTGCCGGGAGGTACGATGCCTGGGACGTGGTAGCACCCAGCATTCAGATCTTCGGAAGCTAGAACAAGGCTCATCGGACAAGGTGCGAGGTGCCCCACAAAGCAAAGTCAAGTCAGTCATGATGATGGTGAGGACGGGGCCCCGTCTGTGCTGGGTCTGTGCCTGGGGCCTGGTGCACAGTGCCTTGTTCCCCCAAATCTCTGGGGGCGTGTCCATGGAGGATGGGGTACAGAGAATTTAAGAAACCCGCTCTCCCGATGCTGCCTTCAAAATTCTCCGGATGTAGGAGGTGGGTAGGGGGGGGTTTGGGGCTGGGGAGGCATGTGGGGTGGAACCCTAGGGGCTCCGGGTGTGGTTCCTAATGGGCGTCTTCCATTCTCCAAGGTCAGGTCCGAGCCATCAGCAAACACTGGAGCCTGACACCCAACGTTGTGAATGGCCACGTTCCCTGCTCTTGTCCTCAGGAGCTCCCGGGCCCAGCTGAGCTAGCCTCCTGCGAATTGGAAGTTTCTAGACAAATGCCCGAGGACCCTCTCGGTTATGTCATGTAACCCCCCCCCACCCCCCAGAACTCACTGAGGGGGCGCTGCTGTCTGTAGGGGACACAGAAGCAGTGCTCACCGAGAGCTATGAGGGGAAGCCTGGGCCACGTTTGGTTGGCCCTTCAGAAAGGCTTCATGGAGGAGGGGCCCCAGACCCTGGGCTGTGTCGAGTGAGTAGGAGTTTGGTAAATGGAGAAGGGGAGGAGGGGCCGATCCGGAGGGTAGTGGAGGTGGTGGTGGCCACACGGGGGGCACGTGGGAGCAGCTGGGACAGCGATGCATAGATGGGGGGGCGGGGAGAATGGGGCTCCTCCTGCCCTGGGTTTCCAGTCTCTGCTTCCTGCAGTGGGTTGAGCCGATATTCATGCCTCTAGCTACAGGACGCTCTTTTCAGCGTGACCAGCCGGGCGGAAGAGCTGAGAGGCAACTCGTGGCCCCGCGTCCGGAGAGCGGGACTGTCTCTGGGCCGAGCCCTGGCCGGGACTGGATGCCGGAGCGGGAACCCGGGCGGCCTGGGGGGCGTGCTGGAACCCGGGTCCTCGCCGTGGAACCTGAGTGCCCCCAGCGGCTGTGCGGCCCGGCCGCCCCGGGAGGGCAGGACGCACGGGTACAGCTCTGTTTCCCTGCTCGCTCGGTCCCTCGCTTCCTTCCTGGCCCACACGCGGCCGACGGGACAGAAGACAGAGCTGCCGGAGACCCTTACTGGAAGAGACGACCTCCTTCTGCTTGGGGGTCAGCCGGGCCTGGGGCCGGCGCCTGCGAGGTCGCAGGCCGCACCCAAACGCAGGGGCCAGGGCTGAGGGTGGGGAGAAGGCGGTAAGAGACAGACCCCAAGTCACGTTGGGCCTGTCCCGCAGCAGAGGGAGGGCAGGGGCGAGCGCCTTCTCTCCTTGACGCAGCTGTGTGTTGACCTTCTGCCCGGACTGCCCGTCCCCCCGCTGCTGGCCCACGTGTGACGCGGGCACGGGAGTCTGTGTCCAGGGCGGCAGGCCGGGTCCCGCAGACCTTGGCCCTCTCCCGCCCACCCACCCACACCGTTCCCTCCAGCGTCTCACCCTCCCGTAGTGGCTGCTCGGGCTGCTCCCCTTTGGGCCGCCGCCTCCTGCCGCTCGTCCACGGGGGACCCCGAGGCAGGGCGAGGGCGGGGGGCGGGTCTGGGGAGTCAGACACACCCCGTGCCACGCAGTCCTCTCCTCACCTGGGCAGAAACCTGGGCAGGCAGGTCACGTGTCCTGGCCTCAGGCTCCTCATCTATAAAATGGGGGCAGGAAGCCTTGCCTGTTGTGTTGGGCCCGGGCAGGAGGCCCGTGTCTTTTAACGGTCAGCGTGGAGGGTCCCCGGGGTCGCTCTGGGCTGCCTGCTCTGTGTGAGGCCCCAGAGGTCTTGCCTGCTCGTCCACCTGCCCTCACACCTGCCCTGGGTCCCTGTGTCCCCAGGCGTGGTCCCCTGAGCAGGCAGTCTGAGCAGCACTGGCTCCTGGAGGCCGGGGCCTGGGCGTGGGAGGGCCCAGGCGGGGGTGGCGGCCACCAGGTCGGGCCAGGCGGGCTCGGCACGGGCTGAATGGCGCTCTGTCCTGCCGCCCGCGCCTGTCGTCTGCCGCGGGCATTCGCTTTGCTGGAGCTGCAGGTAGATGCTGTGAGGCCGGGTGACCTTGGAGCCCGGGGCGCGGGCGTCTCGGAGCCAGGCGGGGCTGGGGGGGGGGGCGGTACACAATGAGGCCTTTTCCCAGGGGAACAGGGGGAAAGCAATCTGCCCGCGCCCCCGGCCTCGAGGGCTGCTGGCAGGGAGAGGGGCTGCTGGGGTGGTGCTGCCAGGCCTTGGCAGGGCTGGAGGGAGGCTGGGCCAGCCGGGCGCCGGGTAACCGAAGCCGCTCGGACGCACGCGGGGTATTGTGGAGCGTTCTCAGGGCTCCGCCTGCTTCACCTTGAGGCTGGTGGCAGGGGGACGGCCGGGGGGGCTGGAGGAGAGGACTGCTGGCGCGTGCCGGGGGGGCGGGGGGGGGAGGCTGTGACCGGCCACCTGCTGGCCTCTGGCCTCCCCTGGCAGCTGGAGTTCCGCAGGAGGTGAGGGCAGGGCTGGCTCTTTCTTGCTCGCTTCGTGGGAGGCAGGGTGGCGAGGAGGTTCAGGGCTGCCTGGCGGTAATGAGTCAGGACGGGGGTGCCTGCTTCCCCCAACAGGGGGCCCGCGTCCAGAAGTGTCTCCGGCGGACTCACGCATTCATTTGCTCATTCGGCCGTCCCACAGCCACCCACTGCGCGTGCCCACCTGGCCGCCTGCTGGCCCAGCCAGCTGGGTCCGACCCCGACAGGAGGTGCCCTGTGCGTTGCAGCTGCTTCCTGTGAGCCTGCAGCGTCCTTTGGGGGCACCGGGGCTGCCCCGCCCCGCGGGCCGACCAGGAGCTGAGCCAGGACTGCCGGGTGGCGCTCTGGAGAGCGAGTCGGGCTCCCGCGGGCCGGGTGGGTCCGGGCGCCCCCAGTTGTGCCCTTTAGTGGGGGGTGCGGACTGGGTTCGGGCAGGTGCACCATGGAGGCTCCCCGGTGGCCACATGGCCGAGGGGTGGTGACCCGGGGCCCCAGGTACACGTGAGCTTGGACACGGGGGCTGCACCTGCTGCACACCTGCCTGGAGAAGTGTGCCGCCCCGTGGCCTCCTGGCGGGAAGAGGGAGGTGGGGTGATGGCTGAGGGGACTGTCCCTTTCCAGACTGTGGACTCGGGGTGTTTGGAGACACGCAGTGACGATGTGTGTGTGTCTTTGCCTTGAGCAGAGAGTCAAAGGGAAAACAGTGGGTTCTGAAAGACGCTGACGGGACCTCAGGGCGCTGTGGGCCTGAGAAGCCGCCACAGAACATTCAGGAAGCACCTACCCTGTGGCCTCGCTCACAG
Source organism: Panthera leo (assembly GCF_018350215.1). NCBI lineage: Eukaryota > Metazoa > Chordata > Mammalia > Carnivora > Felidae > Panthera > Panthera leo. The sequence goes on from NC_056688.1 coordinate 113,135,980, forward strand.
CCGATGCAACTCCGTGGGATGGGACGTGGTCTCGCCCACATGTGACCGATGGGGAAACTGAGGTACGGAGGCCTTGTGCTCCTGGCCCGAGTTCACAGGCTTCAGAAGCTCTGAACCCGTTCCCCCAACATTGGACAGCGGCCTGAGCCTCGGTTTCCCTTTGTGTAAGTGGTGGTTCTCAGTGGCCGTGGTGTCTCTGAGGTCTCTCCCGGGGGTGGTGGGGAGGGAGCCGTGCCCCCACGGACCTGTCCCTGAACGGGGCTGCTTGGGATCGCCCCGAGGCCCGGGGAGCCCAGCCTCGGGTCAGGAGCCCACAGGCCCCGCGCGCAGGGCCGGCCAGTCAAGTGGAAGGCCCAAGTTGATTGTTGTGGCCTCCTTTTCCTTTCCAAAGGCCTTTTGACGCAGTCCTGTGGACGGGAGAGGGGATTTGATTAAGACCCTTTGAAATTACTTAATGACATTACCCACCGTCCCGACAACTCCCTTCAGAAAGCCTTTCTCGAACGGCCTCCCGCCCGCCCCCCCCCTTCCAGGACGGCCCTTCTCCCAGGCAATGCTGTGGTCCCCGCGGCCCGCCCAGGCCCCAGCCCATCATCCGCCAGGGCCTCTGCATCACCTCCCCCTCAAGTGCCTGGGGCAGCCCTACCCAGGCCGGCCTCTCCCAGCACGAGCCTCCTCTCCCTGAGCCCGCGATCCATCTCCGACCTGTCACCCCCATTGTCCTTGGCAGAGGGGCTGTGGCCCCGCCTTCTTGGGAGTGGGCTTAGGGCTCCCCGTGCGCCTGCCCCAGGCCCCTGGGGCCGGTCCTCTGGCCTCAGGGGGTGTCCCGTGAGCAGTCACCTGAGGCTTTTGAGGCCAGTGCTGGCCTTGCCGCGAGGGGCTGCTCCTCCCTGGGCCCCTGCTGGCTTCCTTCGGCCGTTCCAGAAGAACCAGATGGAGAGTCATGAGGCCCTTGCCTAGCATTAGGCCAGGTGCCGCCCCGCAGCTTTCCTGTTCAAGGAAAGTGTGCTGCGGACGCTCCTGTCCAGCGATGGTTCCGTGTTACTGCGGTGTCTGAGGGCGCGTTCCCGTGTTCGGGGACACGCGCCTCCCTGAGCTCCGCGGGCTCTGTCGCCGGCGCCTGGTCGTGAGGCTGCTGTGGCTTTTGTGCTGCCTTCTTTTCTGCTTCGCGTCCTGCTGGCCGCTCTGTGGGGCTGGGGCCACCGCGACCAGCTGAAGTCCACGGACGCTGGGTGCCCTGCCCAAGGATGCATGGCGAGACAGTGCGGAGCTAGGATGGGAACAGGAGGATCCCTGGCTCCTAGCTTTAGTTTTTCCTGCATCCCCACTGCTTTCCCTCACATTCCCAGGGGAGGCCATTCTTGCACCGTGTGTGTGTTTAGGGGGTGGTGGGGGAGGGATAAAAGTAAGGAATAACCAAAATGAATTCAGTAGGGGTTGGTCGATTGAATCAGCAGTTAGGCCTGTACCGGTTTCTTGAGGATCTGCGGGGGAGCTTGGGATGTTCTTGCGTGGCAGGAGCAATGGCAGCCTAGTTGGAACCAGTGAGCATGCCTTGATGGACCACTGGCACTTGGCCGTTGGGCGGGTGGTAGTGCTTCCTGGCTTCTTGGCGGACGCGGACCAGCAGAGGAGCTGTGTTCAACCCACGCACAAACTAGGAATTTTCTACATCTTGTCCTCGGATCTGGTCTCTCTGGTCTTTCAATCTCATCTGAGAAGGTCAGCTCCTGCTTTAGCTGCCCTCCAGCTTCCTAGCCTGGCCACAGACTTCTGTGCCACTGAAGTCCTGTCTCTTCTCTGAGGCTTTTCCGGGGCAGATTCACGCAGACAAGTGCCACGTGGGGCCGGCTGTGCCCTGGGCCTCGGTTTCCCCAGCTGCCCCAGGTGGGGTGGGCCCGTGTGCCCGGAGGCTTCTCTGTTCCAAGTGTCTCCCTCCCCCAGCACGGTCCGTGCTCCCCCCGAGCACCCCGGGTGTGGTGCTCCCTCACGGTGTGTTTTACCGTTTCCTACCCGCTTCCTGGGGCAGCGGGCCGGCGTGATTGATCCAAGCGGCTCTTGTCTCCTGCTTTGATGTTACAAAGATCACACGCTTCCTACAGGCTATAGAGACCAGGGGGAAATTTCGCGGAGCAGGGTAGGGAGGGGGCTGGGGCGGGAGAGGAGGAGGGGGCGGGGGTTTCAGAGTCGTGGGCAGGTGGGGGTCCTGGACGCGGAGCCAAGCAACAGGCTCTCAGCTCAGTCTCCACACCCCTGCTCCTGCAACCTGGGTCCCCACGCAGGAAGCAGGAGGAAGCCAGGCTCCCGACAGACACCAGGACGGGCCCTCCTCAGGGTGAGGGGCCACTGCCCAGACACGTGTGAACCTGGGCCTGGGGACAGGTGAGGGGGGGGTGGGTGTAGCTGTGCCTGCAGGGCGGGCTCGGGGACAGAGGCTCCGAGTGAGAGGAAGGGAGGGTCTGAGCATTCTCTGGTGTCCAGGAGGCCCAACTGGGGCAGTTTCCTCTCTCTCACCTTCTGCCTCACTAAGGTGCCTGGGGTGCTGGGGACTGTTGGAGGGGGTAAGGATGTGGGGAGACCTCAAGCACCCCCACAGCACCCCTGGTGCCTCACAGGGGTGCTGCCGGGAGGGCCAAACGACAGAATCGAGCCCAGGAGGTCATGGAAGGACCCGCTGAGAGAGCAGGATCCTGGGTTCAGAGTGGACCCCTCCCCCTTGCCACACGGCCGGCACCTGAGGAACGGGCAGGGAAGGGTGGTGCCCTGGCCGCAGGGACCTTCCGATGGGGCAGGACGGTGGCCCCTGCTCTGGTGCTAGAGAAGATCCTTTTTCAGGCCGCTGTCTCTGGCCCCCCCCCCCGCCACCCCCGTCCCAGGAGCCCCGGCCACATCTGCCTCTAGCCACCCATCCCCCGCCCCAGCTGTCCGGCCACGTCAGTCAAAACACCTGCCTGATCCCCTCCTTCAGGGCACAGGGCGGCGGACTCCCCAGATGGCACGGCCCGGTGGAGCCGTGCCCATGTCCGGGCATGTCTGCAGCCCCCTGGTGCCACCAGCCTCTTTCCAAACCCTCATTGTATCCCTTAATTTAACTGGCACTTCCTGAGTACCCAGCGCCCGGCCATCCTTGTGGTCTCAAAGTCCCAGGAAAGCCTCTTCTCCAGTGGCACGTCGTGGGCACGGCTCCTGACCCCAGCCCGGCGGGGGTGCTGTGCCCGCTGGCGGCTCGGGGCCCGGCACAGGGATAAGTGGGGGCCGGCCTGGCCGGAGACTCGGGGGCTCCGGGGCGGGGTGGGGGGGGGGGGACGTGCCATGTGGCTCACAGGGCCTCTGGGGCTGGCTTGGGCAGGACGGGAGCGGCCTGGGGCATAGGACGGCTCTCTCTGGCTTCCGCCCGCGGCCTGGGGGGGTGAGGCTGGATGCGGGAGGGGCCGAGACATGGCCCCGAGGGGTCACGCGGGCCTGGCAGGAGGGGTGCATCCAGAAGGTCGAGCCCAGCACCCAGGAACCTCCCGGGCGGTCTGTCTGGTGCCTTTATTAAGCACCGACTGTGTGCCAGATGTGGGCCCAGTGCCTACATGTCTTTGCTCCCTCCCCCACACCCTTTTGAGGGGCACCTTCACGGTTCCCATTTCACAGACACTCGGTGGTAGGCCAGCCCCCCGCCCCCCCCGCCCCCAGACTGGGCGACCCTCGGGTGGGGCCCGCACGGGCCTCGGAGCCCGGCCCCCGTGGCCGAGCCCAGCGTCTGCGAGGTGCCACCCGCCCGGCTCCAGAGGGCACGCCCGTGGGGGAGGGGGACCCAGCCCGGGGAGGGGGGGGCCCCGGGGAGCGGCCGCCCCCACCCTGTCACCCCAGCAGATGCTCCCAGCACCCATCGGACGCTGAGGGGCTCGAGAAGGGAGCCCAATTTGGAGACAAAGGCCGGGGGCTGCGGACGAATATCCGTGGGCATTGTCGGCGGCGAGAGCCAGGCAGCCGCGTGCTCGAGGTCCACAAAGGGGTGGGGGAGGGGCCGCCGGTGGGCCTGGGCTGCACATGCCACCGTTGCCCGGGCGACGGCCCTCTCCCGGAGAGGTCTGCTGGGCCATTGTCCGGGGCACACAGGATGTGTCACACACCAGATGGCCGTGTGCTGTCTAAGTCAGTTATCGGGGGACAGAGTGAAGGAATGCGGCCGGCGCGGCGGGCCGGGGCGCCATCTGTTCCCCCAGACCGCGGGCACCGGGCGGGCATTGAGCGCCCGGCCGGCCGGGCCCAGCCTCCACCGCGGGCTTTAATTAGCTAATTCCATAATTGGGCTTTATTTCAGGTAAATTGCATTTCACACCCGAGAGGGCCGCAATGGCCCGTCCAGGAGTGAAGCACTCAGGCACTTTGTGTTCAGTCGATAATACGGAAAACAAAGCCGGGCTGGGTGCAGGGGCCGTGCCCTGCCCAGATGGGCGGCCCCGCAACAGCACACCGAGGGCCGGGGGGCCGGGGGGCCGGGGTGCCGGGGCCGGGGGGCCTGGGGCGCCGCGGAGGGCCCTGCTCTCCAGCCGGCCGCTTCCTGGGGTTTCCACAAATGTTTACCCAACAAGGAAACAACAGCTTTTGCCTTTCCAGTAATTGTTGTTCCCGCCCCTCCCCCGGTGGGTGCAGGGGTGGTGGGGGGGGGAGGCCACGGGCCCTGCGCCGCCCCTCCTGTCCTCCCCCGCCCTGGCCCGCGCTGGTCAGGCCAGATGCCGAGTCCCCACGGTGGGAGCCCCCCAGGGGGCAGCGGCCCATTGGGGCGCAGCAAGGCGGGGACCCGGGGCCCTCCCTTCCCACAGGGGCCCGAGCTTCCCCTCCATCGGAAACCTGGGCCGCCTGTCCCGACGCTGGCCTCCAGCGGCTTCCAGAGACCCGACTCTCAGCCGCCCCCAGCCCTGCTGGCCTGGGAACGTGGGTGGGTGCTGGAAGGAGAACAGGAGGGCAGAGGCGTCCCAGACGATGGGGGAACAGGTGTGTGCAGCGGACTCACCCCCCACCCCGGCCGAGGGTGACTGCTTGGGGGGCCACGCAGAGTGCCGTGGGCGCCCCTGGGGTGGGGTGAGGGCGGGCTGGGGCTCCCCTGGCACGTGCCCCCAGCCTGCTTGACTCTGGACAGGCCCGAGGGAGCCCCTTGTTACTGATGGGGAAGTCAAGGCCTAGAGGGGGGGTAGGCATGTCTGTGCAGGGGCCCTGCACCCCGCCCCCTGCCGTGGGGATCCAGTCTCTGCTCCTTGACCTCCTTAAAGGGAGGGTGGGCCCAGACGTGCCCACTGCCGTGGTGCAGCTCGGCCCAGGGCCGGTCTGCCTGGGGCGGGGGGGGGACAGACGAGTGTTCCCCTGGGTGGCTCTGCCCCCCTCACCCCCGCATCCACAGCTCCGACCAGGCCTGGATTGAGTGTTGGGTCCTACCAAGGTGCCTGCCTTCCCCAGGGGCTCAGGGGCTGCTGGGAGACAGGCCGCGACCACATCTTGGCCACGCCAGGCGCCCACAACAGCCCCAGTCAGGAGCCATGCCAACCAAGGCTGCAGCCTTTGACGGGATCCACAGCCTCTGCGAGCTCTCTCAACACTGGCCCCCTCCTCTGTGACACAGACCGCGAGTTCCTATGTAGCAGCCACCTGGGCACCTACCTGTAAGGGGACTGGGGGATCCTGTCCACCGGGCAGGAGGCAAAGACAGCTGGACCGGGAGGCGGGGTGGCCCAGGTAGGCGCGCAGGGGAGGGCTGGGAGCTGTCCTGTCCACACCAAGCCTTGTGGCCCAAGAAATGACAGCTGGTGTGTGGGCCGTGGGCCTGGAGGACACGGTCCCTGAGCTCCAACCCTGTGCGTGTCTGAGGACAATGACCTCACCCATCACCCCTGTCCCTTGGAGGAGTCACAAGGCCTGGAGGGGCTGCTTCCCTTGAGGGGCTTCCAGAGAGAGCAGGAGGGGGCTGCGAGCTGGGCCCCGGACCGAAGAAGCGATTTCAATACAAGGAGGTGAGGGTGGGAAGAACATTCCAGCAAAGGTGCCAACAGCAAAGGGGCAAGGCCTGGATGGCAGGCCATGTTTCCTTCCCTCTGCTCAGCTCGTGTGGACAAAGCTGACCTCGGTGCTGGCTATGGGGACGGGGCAGTAATGGCCTGGGCTCAAGGTGCCCGTGGGTCACTGGGAGGGACCCTCCTGCCAGCGGGCTGGCTCCGGGCCTCTTCTCCTTCCCTGGGGCAGGGCAGACGGGCCCAGGGTGCTCCCCAGGAGGACAGGCGTGTTCCAAGGATGGGTCGCTCCCTCAGGAATCCAGGCGAGCGCAGGGCCCAGACAGATTTCGTGACTCCACGTTTATTAGGAAAAGCGTCACAATTAAGAGTCAAAATCATACTGTGAAACTCATTAAAACACAGATTCCAAATCACCTTAAATTATTCTGATTTCTGTGAGACGTGACGCCCGGGAGGAGCCCCTGTCCCATGCTCGGACCGTGACAGCCTCACGCAACTCCTCGCCCAGCAGCCGGCCAGGGGACACGACGGTTCTGTGCCTCTTTCCAGCTGATCGGACCTGGCGGGGAGCTGAGGCGGGGCCGCACGCGGGGCAGGGAGTGAGCGGGAGAAGCTGCCAGTCCAAAGTGGGGGACATTCCACCCCCAGGGGAGCACTCTGGGGACCGCGGTGGGCTGGTCCCTCCTGCCGGAAGCCGTGGCCCAGGCCTGGGGCCTGCTGAGCGGGGCTCCGGGGCCTCCGTCATGGGCATCCTTGAGTTGGCATGGGCTGGGCCTGCCCTGCCCTGCCTGCCTTCTCCAGGGGTCCTGGGTTCGAGTCTGAGGGTGTGGTACCCCCAGACCCTGTCCAGGCTGCCCCTCTGTCTCCTCTCAGGAAGCCCCCTAGGGCCTACCAGGGTGGGCCTGCACTCCCTGTGCTGTCTCTTGGCCGTTCGTGGGATGGACCCAGTGCCTCGGGTGTCCAGCCTGAGCCCTGCCACTGTGTCCCAACTGCCACACGAGTGATGTGGGGTCCACGGTATGGTCTCAGAGCCGAGAGGGGCCCCCGAACCCAGCCAAGTTCTAGTACCCGCTGGCTGGGGAGAGGCGGCCTCAGGGACCCTTTAAGAGCAGGCTCTCGGGGCAGCGTGGCTCACGGGGGGGTCTGGGGCCTGTGAGGGAGGGGCCGGTGACCCAGGGGGCCGCTGCTGGGTGGGAGGTGGGCCCGGCCGCCCGGGGCTCCTCCGGGCCTTCCCTCGAAGGCCTGGGGCCCCGAGCCCCCATCAGGACCCCTCCTCGGGGCCCCTGCGGGGCACAGTCAGCTGCTCGTAGGTGGGCAGGGCGTTGCCCGGCAGGAAGAGCTCAGGGTTGGTGGGGCCGCAGGGCTGCACCTGAGCCCCGCCGCCGCTGGGGGGGCGGCTCCCCGGGGGGCCGCCGTGGTGCAGGGACAGCAGCTGCTGAAGCATGTCCGTGATGAGCACCAGCCTCTGGTCCAGCTGCGCCACCTGTGGAGACGGGAGCAGAGGTGAGGCCGGTGGGGGCAGCCCAGGTGTGCACGTGGCCTCGGGGCCCCGGGCTCCGAGAAGCCCGGGGGCGGGAGGTGCCTTCGTGCAAATGCGCCCGGCCCCGGTCATGCCCGTGTGCGCGCGGAACGAGCCCACGTGTGTCCGGGCCCCCCCCCCCCCCGCCTCCGCCCCCGCGCGTGTGTCTGCACTTGTGCAAGAGGCCCCTCCCGCCCCTTCTCCCGAAAGTGGAGCCCTGGGAGGGGCTCGAGGGTCACGGGGTGGGGTCCGCCCTCCGCCTGACCCCTCTGCCCCCCTACCGACGGCACCACCGTCTTCCTGCTGAGCCAGAAGATCAGGACCCCGTGTGCACCGACCCCCCCAGGGGTCAGGCCAGGGTCCCCGGCGCTCTTTCTGGCCACGTGGCCCGACGCTCTGTTTCAGTAGTCTGTTCTGCTCTGGGCACTGGGGCTGCCCCTGGTGGACAAGACAGGGCCACCCCATGAAACCGGAAGCGAATGCGGGCGCAGCACGGCCCGGGGCCAGCGAGCGCTTCCCCGGCAGGGGCTGCTGGGTAGCCAGCCAGGAGTGCAGGGTCGGGGGCCAGGCTGGGGCGGCGCAGGGAGTCCCGGTGGGCCCTGGGTTGGGTCCTGCCCGCAGGGAGTAGGCCAGGAGGCGTGCCGAGCCGGTGAGCCGTGGGCCCGTGGGGTCCGGGTGTGGGCCAGGGTCTGGGGTCACGGTGCCCTTGAGGGTGATTCCTTCCCGGTGCTCCATCAGAGAAGAAATCAGGCCTTCCTTCCGCTGCCTGGGGTACCGGGAGCACCGGGAGCGGTGGGGACGGGAGAGGAGGAGCGCAGTTCTACCTGAGGGCTCCGTCCTGGGCCGCCCGGGGCCCACTTCCCCGGGACCGGGCAGAGCCGGGTGCTGGCTGGCCGGCCCCGGGGAACATGGCTGCGGGGCGAAGTGGCCTTAAACCCCCGAGGGCTGGAGACCCAGGAGCTGGTCCCCGGGGCGGCCCGCCCCCCTCCTGCCCACCCTAGACCCGGAGCTGGAGGGGAGGGCAGGGGAGGGAGGGGATGGTCGAAACAAGATGCAGACGGGGTCCCTCCTGAGGAGCTGAAGGAGTCCCTTCACCTGAGACCCTGTACCAGGTAGGCCAAGACGGGGGCCAGAAGGAGAAACCCCCGTCCCAGCAGCAGCCCCCCTCCATCAGAAGGGCTGTGGGAGGGGCCCTGCCCTTTCCCCAGAGGCAAAACCCGGGTGACCCGTCTCCCAGCTCTGTGGGGCTGAGGCCCGTGCCTCCCTCAGATGGAGCTGGGTCTGAGACGTAACCTGCGTAAGGTCCCCGGACAGGGGCCTGATCTCCTCTTCTCCCGGATAAATCTGGTGCCGGAGCCCCGGCTGTAGAGGGAAGGGGAAGGGGAGTGGGGCTTCTCTGGCTCAGCTGCGGTGGGGCCTGGGGCCGCTCCGCTCAACCACCCCCCGAACACCCCCAGATGACCGTCCAACACCCTCGTTCTCTGTAGAGCCATTTGGAGGCCACTGACCGAGGCCCCAAGAAGACGACTTGCTCACGGCCACCGGCCGGGACCCCCCGCCTCTCCCATTTCACCCCTGCGGCCCCCACCCCTGGGCTTCTGTGCCGGGAAGACACGCGTGTCAGGCAGGGAGGGGTCAGGGCAGAGGCAGCCGGTCCCGGGAAGGGGTGAGAGCAGGGGTCTGGGCTGAGCTCAGAAGGCTGAGTGGACACTCACAGTGACCGAGACAGGAGGCGACGCGGCGGCGGGGGGCTTGCTCGCCGTCACAGCCAAACCCCACCTCCCTCCCTGGCCCGAGACTCCCGGGGCCCCTCAGTTCCACTACCTGTGGGAGCCCTGGGAGGCCCACGGGAAGTCATCTGGGCTCCCCGAGGCCTGCACACCACTGGCTTTGAACAAGGCACATCCGGGCGTGGCCCAGTGGCACTTAACTGGCCCCAGCTCGGGTATCGATCGGTTTGGCATTAATTAAAGCACCAAGTTCATTACAGAAGAGAATCTGTGGTTTCATAAGCTTTCACCCTATGGCACGTGCACATCTGTCGAAGCCCCCAGGTGTGCATGTGGGTATGGAAGCCTTTACAGGGTGTTCTGGGGCAAAGAGGAAACAGAGGTGTGGCAGGGATGCGGGAGGGGCGGGGGAGGCCGGGCCTCTCCTGGCCACCTGGGCACCGTCCTGTGGTCCGTGCTGGGGCCAGCAGGGGTGCGGTGAACGGTGGTGGGGCGGGGGGCCAAGCCTTCCAGAGCCCTCCTGGCCCCTTCCCCCGGAGCCGTGCCCCTCCTGGAGCTCAGTGGCTGGCCTTGGTGCCACTCCCTGCCCCCAGGGCTACCTTGGGCTCAGCTGCTGGCTCTGAGCACCCCAAGTCTGCCCTGTACTTCCCAGCCCCTAGGCCCTGCCCCTCAAGGCTGATGGAGCCCGACACTCTTGTGCTTGGGGGCAGGGCATCAGGGTGGTCCTGGGACTCATGCAGCAGCCCCTTGGCAGGGGCCCTACTCGCCCGGGGCCGGTGGGCTCCGAAGGGCCCGAGCTGGGGTGGCGGGCGGGTAGCTCCTGTCTGGCCTGGGGCCTGACTCTGTCACTTCCCAGCGAGACGGTCCCTGAGGTGGCCTTGTCCTGCGCTCTCTCTTCTCCACTTGGGCACAGGTGACTTTGTCCCGCTTACACGGTGGAAGGTGACGCGATGAGCACTCAGAGGGCCGGGGTAGCTGCCGTGGGCCACAGAGGTGCGTCCACCTGGCGGGTGCCCAGGGGAAGGCCGCCGTGCTCGGGCCCCGGAGCCACTGGGGCAGATGGGTTTTGGGGATCTGGGACCTCATCCTTCCTTGCAATCTGATAGGGACTGAAAGACTAAGGCCGACAAAAGCGCCCTTGTTCCTGGTCTCCACTCAGCAGACGATGCACGCGGCCCTCGCAGGAGCAAAAAGCAATTAGAGTAAAAGCTAGCGAGAGGGCCCCGGGCGGCTGGTGATCAAACCCGAGGCGACAGGGTTCCTGTGTGATGTGGTTATGAATTTGTTTTCAAAAGAAAATCTTGAAAAAGAGTCTTTCAAGGGAAATTTTTGCAGAACCTGCCTGGCCTTGATCCCAGCCCCAGATCTGCTGATGGCCCTGGCCGCACTGGTGGGAGACAGCCAAGGGGTGGTGGGGGGTGGGGGGACACCAAGGCCTGGGGCTCGAGGGAGGGAGCCCCCTGCTCTGGGAGGCAGCTCGCGGTGCCCTGGGGCCACGGGCGGTCAGGGTCTCAAGGTGGGGCAGGACCTGCTCTCGGGACATCTGAGAGCCGTCTGTAGGGTCCCGGGACGAAGGTCACTTGGGCCCTCCTGTTTGCAGACTGTCCAGGACCCGTGTGGGCTGCAGGGAGTTGGGGGTCCGAGGCTCAAGGCACGCAGGAGTGTGGGGCCCCGGCTGGCTCCACGCTGGCTCACACGCCAGGGACATGCACGGGGACATGGCTGCCAGGACTCAGCCCGTCTGTATAACCTCACCTTTCACCTGCCCTCCGTCCTGCAGGCCCCCAGCTCTCCCCCTCCCATGTCACAGATACCAGGGAGGTGCGGGAGTGAAGGCCCAAGGAACGTGGGGGCCCTGGGGCTGCTGCCGGCCGTCTTCTCCCCCCCCCCCCCCCCCCCCCCCCCCGGCTGCAGACCTGAGACACCTGCAAGGTCCCCGTTCTCCCGGCCCCACCACTGCCGAGCCCATTAGACGGCGAAGCGGCTGCGGTCCAGGTGCACCTCGAGTCCCTGGAGGCTTCCTGGAGGAAGGGGTGTGGTGGCTCACAGCTGGGGGCAGGGCTAGGAGGGACTCGGGGTAGGGGTAGCTTCCCCCAGCCAGGAGGGAGCCCTGTGCTGGAAAGCTCAGGGCAGAAGCCCGCCTTGCCTGTCCAGGGCCCCAGGGCCCCAGCAACACCCCAAAGTCTCACCCCAGAGTCTCCCGCCACCCCTTCCAAACACACAGAGCTCATGCGAAGCCCCCAACACAGGGTGGGACACGGGGTCTGAGGAGTGAATGCCGACCGGCCCGCCCCATGACACAGCCCGGCCACGCCGAGCGGGACCACGGGCCCTGCTGGACGCGGGAAGGACCGAGGGGGTGACACCCCACCTGGGGCCGTGGGGCCACCGAGCAGGTGGTCCCGTCCCCACTCCGGGACTTTCGGGGCCTCTATCCCTGTAGACTGCCACGTCTGTGCCCTGCTCCTGTGGGCGTGGCCCCTGGCCCTCGCTCAGCCACTGCCTGGTCAGGGAGGGCGGCGGGGGTCACGGGGACCTATGACTTTTGCCCCCTGTGCCCTCCCGCACATGCCGGGCACCCGTGTCCACGCGGAGGTGTTGGGGTCTGCCTGCCCAGAGCTCTCCCCACTGACTGTGCCAGCAGGAGGGCCCCCTGATGCGACAGCCGTGGTCCGCTGCCCTCTGGATCTGGAGCGCGCCAGGCTCGGGCGGGGGACACACACCGGCACGTGCACACTGCGAGCGCACGGCGTCCTGCACTCCCATCTGGGCCTTTCCACCTCTCTGGGCCCGGCCCGTCCCTTCCGCGGTTTCCTCGCCTCAGGAGAAGGTTGCAAATCTCGGCATCAGGCTCAGCATCGTGTCTGTCAGTGGAGCCGGGGAGAGCCCTGCCCCCCCCTCCCCCGCCACGGCCCAGCCCAGGCTAGGCCGCCGTGCTCCCTGGCTGGGACGGTTGCAGTAGCCTGTCGGCCAGCTCTCCCCTGCAACGAGCTCCACCTCAGTCCCAGAAGCCGCGTCCCTGCTGTGGTCCCCCGGCACGTCCCCCTTGGCTTTCTGGCCTCCCCTCCTTCTTCCCTCTTTATTCAGTCCACTCCAGACCTCCGGGCCGGTCCGTAAACATGGTGGCCTGTGTCGGGGACGCTCCTGCTGTCTGCACCAGCCACTCCCACCGTTAGGTCTTACCAACATCACCGACCGAGCTCGCCGCCCTCCCGATCCCCCTGAGCAGCGCCTAACCTCTTTCCCCCCGAGACGCCCAGTGTGGGTTTGTGTCGCTCATTAGAATCAGGCTCCACGCGCCTGGGACCCCCGCCCTTCCTCGCCAGCGCTGGGGGGCTCCGGTGAACGCTGGCACGATCAACGTGGCGGGTGCTACGGGGCCCAGCCCCCTGGGGACCCTCGGGCCAAGGGGAAGGGGGGAGGTGCGAGGTGTCCCTGCCCGGCGGGCGGCCCGGCCGGCCCCGAGCGCGCATGTGGCCTGCGCTGGGCCCCCGACTCCTCGGGGCTCGGGAGCCCCCTCCTCCACGGCAAGCCGCTGACAACAGCACCCGTAAATCAGCCTTTCGGGAGGGCCCGTGGGGCCGGGCCGTCTTACGGAGCTGGGTATGAGTGCGAATAGATCACAGCGCTTCGTAACGTCCTAATTTATGGCAGGAGACGGTGTAATTGCGTTTATGGCTTTGTTTTAGTGCTTTCGCTCTTGGAGGAAGACCGACCGTGTTTCTAGCTGCTGGGGTTTACTGCCAGTCCCCGGGGCAGCCGCTCGGCTGGGCCTTTCCGCCCTGCGGCCAGCGGGCGTGCACCCAGCCGCCCCGGGGGGCGTGCAGGGGAGCCGCGGGAGGCCGGGGGTGGGGGTGGGGGTGGCTGTGTGCATACAGGTGTGCCGCATAAGCGCGGGGTCCGGGTGCAAGGGGAGGGCCGGGCACCGGACAGGCCGCCTGGGTTCGGGTCCCAGCGGGGCGGGCTGGGGTGGGTCGCTGCCTGAGCCCGCTTCTCCGGGCGATGGCACAAGCCCCCTCGGCGGGAAGCTGCAGGGATTGAAAGGGTTCACGCTCGGGACCCCGGAACCAGGGCCCGGCACCCGCTGAACTCCGACGAAGGGTCCCGCTGCCTCGTGACCAGTGATTCCTGGGAGCGCGTGTTCAGGCGTGCACGTGTGCTGTGCGGACTGAGGCTGAGCCAGGATTCCGGCGCAGGCCGGTCGGTGCGTGTGTGTGCACACGCGCGTGCACGCACACCCACACTGGGCTTTACAGAGCACGGGAGACTGTGTCGGGGGATCCGTGGGCCGCTCGGGTGTGATTTTACACACTTCGCCGCCCACCAAATCGTCCCCTGAGCTGCCGAGGGTGTGAGTGTGTCTAGCGGGACCTCGAGGCCCCTGGGCCTTTGCACGTGCCAAGGAGGTGAGCGCCGGGCCACAGCTGGCGGTGCTGCTGGGACAGCGCGACACAGGGGGTGAGCAGCAGGGGCCCCACTCGGCAGGGGGCTCTGCGAGGTGCCAGGTGTCTTCCAACAGGGACTCGTGGCCACCAACACGCATCGTGTCCTCCCGCCGTCTCCCAGGCCTTCTGCTTGGGCGAACACCGGCCCAGAGAGGCAGGAGACACGGCAGCCACTGCGTCTCGGCCCCAGCACCGGTGTCACGGGGGGCTCGATGGGTGGGCACTTTGCTAAGGTGAGTGTTTTGGAGGCCGCGGACCAGGGCCCCTGTCCCAGCCCGTCCCTCGCGTCGCTTGCTGTGCCGTTCGCGCTGCAGGGCGGATGGAGGAGGCCGCGCACAAGGAGGAGGCAGGTGGCCTGAGCCGGGTCTCGGCCGGGTCCTTGGCGTACCGTGACCGGACGGTGAGGGCCTGGTCGGGGCCACTCCCCAGGCCCCTTCCGGAGGCCTGCCTGGGCCTGGCTGGCCCTCGCTGAGCACGCCGCAGGAGCACGGGTCGCCTGCCTCTGAGAAAGTCCTTCTCCCCGCCCACAGACACGTGCTTGCCTGGGGGCGGGAGAAGGGGGACCCCAGCACCGCCGGGCTCCGGGCCGTCCGCCGACGGGGGCCTCAGGATCATGGCGCAACCCTGCACACCCAGCCCTAGGGCGTCCCTCTGCACAGACACCCCCAACTCCAGGCCCCAGCTCCGTGCTCCCCGCCGGGACTCCAGGACCTCGCCTCCGCCGGCACACGGGTCTCACGGGGTCTCGGCCCAGCAGGGTCCCAGAGGGCACCCGGGCTCCAGCCTGCCCCCCGCCCTGTCCTCCCAGCTCAGACATCCACACAGTACAGCACTCAGTACCTCCCACCCGCTGGGGCCCTGAATCCAACCCCCGGCCTCTCCTTCTCCGACACCCCATCCTGGCCGGCCGCGTCGTTGGATGGGACTGTCATAGCCAGTCCGCGGAATTCCCGGAGTGAAAGCAAATCTTCCGCAGCCCCCTCACCCAGTCCTCCCTGATCCTCTTCTCTCAGACCCTGAGCACATACGCCCCTGTTGGTCCTGCCCCAGGGCCTTTGAACGTGCTATTCGCTCTGCCACCACGTCGTATAACCTCAGCTCCAATGTTGAGAGCAGACTTCCCCGACCTTTCCAGCCAGGAGCCTCCTGATCTCACTGCTCACAGTTCTGTCTACACCTCTCTCCACTCCGCAAAATGTCCTAGTGTGTTGGTTTACTTCCTCGTGGCCCCTTTCACCAACCAAAGGCTCCCGAGGCCAGGCCTTCGACCACGCTGTCACTGTTGTATCCCCAGAGGGTCTCCCAGAGCCTGGCAGGTAGTAGGTGCCGGGTAGATACACGTGGGATAAAGTCGGTGCCTCACAAATACTGCTGGCTGAGCGAACGAGGCCCCCTGACATTCTCTGGGGGCCCCAGTGCCAGGCAGGAGGGACAGAGGTCCCCCAAACCCAGGGCTTGCTCTGTCTCTGGAGCAGGGGCCAGGAGCACTGCCGCTACTGCTCTCAGGCCTTTCCATTGTCATTGATTTGTAAGCGCTCTTTGTATATTAAGGAAGTCTGTCCTTTGACACGTACATCCCGACCGGCTTTCCCTAGTGTGCCGTTTGCGTGGTGAATCAGTTTGTGGCAGTCGTGAATATTATGTTTCGTCTTGCCGTACAAAAGTCTTATTTATCTGTTTGCTTTTTCACGCAGTGGGCGTTATCCCTCTTCCCCTTTCCGGCTTCCAGATTTCTGTGCACACTTGGGTGGCCCTTTCTTCCTGGCGCTTGTTTGGATGTGTACTTTACCCGCAAACCTTTGATTTGCATGGGAGTTAGTTTGAACTAAGGTTTCAGTGCTGATCCTATCGACGCACCGAACTTTACTGAGTGGCCTTCCTTTTCCCCTCTGCGCGCGAAGACCTTCTTATACACGATGTTCGTTACGCCCCAACCTACCTTGTCATCTGCGTGAAGACCCTAATAATGGCGGCCTAACAACGCGCTTTGCTCTGGGTCATTCCTACGTGGCAGGGCTGTTCTTTCTGGAGGTGGAGAACCTCGGTAGCTCCGTCCCCGGGCCCAGCAGAAGAGGCCTCGAGGGGAGCGGGGACCAGCTCACCGGGACAAGGCCAGCGTGCTCTGCCCTTGGCCCCTGCGGCCCGAGGGATGCGTTCTTCTGCTCCCACCCGGGGGAAGCCTGTCCTCTGTCCCACTGTGTGGTCCGAGCCCGTCGCCCGCCCTGCTGGCCCCGGCCTCGGAGCCCCCTGTCTGGCCCCGCTCCCGCCCCCTCCCTCCTGGCCGTGAGGAACATCCTCCTGGGACCCCACGTGGCTCGTGCCCTCAGCTCGTCCCCGTTCTGCCATCTCCTCCACGAAGCCTCCCTGGGTTCTGTCCTGCATGCAGAGAGCTGCCCCCCAGGCCCCGGCCCCCGTCTACCTTTCCTTTCCTCCAAAGCTCATGCCCACACTACCGGCCTGTTTCTCATGGGTTTTACTTCCTGTCCCCCCGCTCCCCCCCCCCCCCCGGACGAAAAGCCCTGCAGAGTTTGTGTGCGCTGTGCTGTTCGTCGACACAGTCCGTCCTCCCGGACACGCAGTCCCCTGCCCTCCCCCCGCGCCTTCGTCGGGGACGACACATCCACGGCCCCAGCAAGCCCCACTGAGGCCTCCGCGGCCGGCTTACAGCAACGCTTCAGGGAGGAGAAGGCTCCCGGCGCGGGGCGGGGGGGTCGGGGCAGAGTCAGGGGGACCCGGAAGGGGGGCCTGGGCGGTGGGCTGGGGGAGACCCCGGGTGGGGCTCGGGCCTCCCTGCCGGGCCGGCCAGCCCCTAGCGGGGCCTCCGGGGGGTCCCGGCAGCGGAGGCCAAGCAGGGGCCGCCGCCCGCCCTGCCCACGTCCGGCAGCCCTGGGCCGGGCCGACGGAGCCGCCCTGCTCGGGGGCCGGGCCAGCGGGAATGTAGGGCAGGCTGGAAACGGGGGCTGGAAGCGAGAGGCCGTGTTTATGTTGGCGGTGCAAACGCCCCACCTGCGTTTGATTCTCCCCCGCCTCCCCCCTGCGCTGCCCCTCTGACGAGCCCCAGAGTCCAGGAAGCCAGGGGGACGCCGGGCAGGACACTTCGTACCTGGAGCCAGTGGCGGGGCGGGGGGGAGGGGTGCCTCGGCCGGACCCCAGGCCGGCGGGAGGGTGACAGCCCGCCCGGCGACGGCTGGCAGGTGGGCAGGGGCTGCCGGTGGCTGTGCTGGCCGTGTGCTTTCTGCCACCGGCCGCTTCTGGTCAGGCCTGGCCACCCCCACGCCCCCACCCGGGGGGGGGGCCCTCGGCCGGGGCCTGGCGTACGGGAGCCCTAAGCCCGCCAGCCTCCGGGCCACCTAGCGGTGCCCCCTCCAGGCTCGGCTCACCCTCCCTGCAGCTCTCCATGGCCAACAGGCCTCGCCTCCGTCCTCACAGCCCGTCTTGGCCCTAAGCGCAGCCCCTGGAGGTCTCCCTACTGCCCTCGGAATGGAGACACGGCCCCGCCTTGGCCACAGGGCCCCTCACGGTCTGGGCCCTGTGTCCCACCTCAGTCACTGCCCCTTCATGCCCCAGGCTGGCTTCTTCCGGTTCCTTGGATGTGCCACAACCCTCCCTGCCTCAGGACCTTTGCACCAGCCGGTCCCACTTCCTGGAATAGTCCACCCCTCCGCAGAGCCCACGGATCCTTCTCCTTCTTCTGCCCCGGGCACCGCTGGCATTGTTGGCTTCCTCAACATCTGCCTCCCTGAAAGCAGGGACAGGCCATCCGTGACCCCTCACCGGCCGGCTGACTCTGGGCCCAACGGGGAGGGGACAGCTGCGTGGGGCAGCTGAAGGGGCCCGTCTGACAATGGAGGTCCCCGTGTATGTGCTTGGGTCTCCTGGGGGGCAGGGCCTGGCTCCCCTGGACAGTCACTCAGGCCCATGAAAGAAGGAGAAGGCCCCAGGGTGTCCCCCAGGTTCCCAGCACCTCACAGCTGCCTCTGACCAGTTCCCTGTCCCCCAGCTCCGGCCACACCCACGGCCCGGAGCGTTCTCTCTGCCCCCCTCTCTCAGGCCGCGCTCCCTGTCCCCGCTCAGCCTGGGCCCACAGGCTGGGGCCCGTGCACCCAACCCCACCTGCCCGGCCCCGCCGGCCGAGCCCCCTCCCCAGTCCACGGCCCGGCCCGGCTGGGGGTTCTTGTGGTCTCGTTTTCCAGCCGGCCCGCTCGCAAGGTGCGTGTGGTCTAAGTGCTGCCCCCAAACGCCAAGACGTTTCAGAGAGTTGTCCCCTTGGACCGGCCGCCTCACCCCGGCTCCTCTCCCCTCCCAGGCCACCCGGCTTTTCCCCCTGCGGCTGTACTCGAAGGCACCGACAGGTGCACGTGGACAGACTCCCTCCGTGGCAGGTCTTAGCATAAATGGTAACGGGAGACGCTGCGGCTCTCCACTCGCTTGTTTTTATTCCACGCAGGTCTTGGGGCTGTCTTGTGGAAACGTGTCCACGGAGCCTGCTCTTGGGGGCGGCCGCGCAGGGAGCCTGTTGGTGGGGCTCTGGGAGAGTCACGTGGCCGGTGGCGGGGAGGCCGAGGGCTCAGAGGACAACCCCCACCCCCCGCCTCCATCCCCCAGCTCTGCAGGCTCCGAGGGACTCAGGGGAGGGGGCTCTGCTCCGGGAAGTGGCCTTCTGGGGGCCGTGGCCAAGGCTGTGCTCTGCAGTGGCCCTTCCACGTGGCCCCTGCACCTGCCTTCCTGCTCCCACTGGCCCCTCCTTGGCCCGGGGCTCACAGTCAAGCCTTGAGGGACGACCCTCCCCTCTTGCTAAAGGGTCCTTCCTCCTTTATTCTGGGGACTGGGCTGCCCCGCAGGTGGGGTGGGCCTCCTGTGACCCCGCCCCCGACATGCCCTCGACCCCAGAGACCACTGGCCCCCGACAGAGCACTTTGTGTCCTTCGGCCGTCTCTCACCTTCCCCACCCCCTTGCCACCAGGAAGGATCGCTTCTGCCCGACACCTGTCCCCCTGGCCGCTTGGCTAAGCCACACGCTGTGTCCCCTGCTCCCCGGCCGCTGCAGACCCGGGACAGTCTGCCCGCATCCGGCCCGGGGGTCCCCCAGAACGCTGCCGGCTTGCACCCTGCTGGCCCACTCACCTCCCACGGTCTGCCGCCTCCCCCAGAGCTCTGCGTGCCCTTCTCCGTCTGCATCTCGAGGACCCGGGGGAGAGGGGTCCTCTGCCCTGGCCTGTCCTCGGGCTGTCCAGCCGCTGTCCGAGGCCGCCCCGTGGAGAACACCAGCCAGCTTAGCTCTCTCCCCTCTCCCCAGGTCACCGGCATGCCCCTCCCTCCACCAGCAGACTCCCCATCACGAACGGCAAACGAATGAAGCCCTCCCTTGACTTTGCCCCGTGGCCACAGCCCCCCCCCGCCCCGTCTCTCCTGGGAGGTGCTGTCCCCTGTCCTCCGGGCCCAGGCCGGGCAGCACCTGCGTCCAGCACCGCACACGGGCCTCCTGCCTGCTGGGCCGCCTCTGCAAGACGTCAAGGCGTCCGGGACTCAGTGAGTCCTCTCTGGGCCCGATGTCTCTCCCAGGCCGCTCCTGTCCGAGATCCCTGCTTAGGTAAGGGGTCAGGTCAGAGATCCCGGGGCCTCCCGGCTCCTTGCTCTCGGATCTCTCATGTGAACCAACCCCAGAGGCACCAGCATGGTCAAGGCTGGACATATTCAGGGCCCAGCAAATCCATCTCGAATCTGAGCCTCCTTCCTGCCCGCCATAGCTGTTGCCCTGGGCTGAGCCACCAGCAACCCGCCGCATGCCACGGCCGCCTCTCACCTGCGGCCCCATAGCCACTCTTAGACCTCAGAAGAAGGGCTTAATATAAGGGCTCCCCACGCCCTCAGCGCCAAGGCCAGGGTCACTGTCGTGGCCCTGATGCCCATCACAATCCAGGCACGTCTTCCTTGCTGCCCCTGCTTGATCGGCTCTGTCTTATGGGCCTTCCGTGCAGGCTCAGCCCTGCCACGGGGCCTTTGCACCTGCTGCCCGTGAGGCAGGCTCTCCGCTCTGTGAGCTTCAGGCTGCCTCTGCCGTCCTTTAAGCATTTACATAAGTGCCCCTCTCAGGTACCACCCCCATCCCGGCAGGCCTGTGACCTATCCGCTGCCCTGTCCTTGGCCCCTATCACCGTTTTGCCGCCCCGTCTCCTTTTGTGTCTCTGTCCACTGCAGATGGTCAGCTCCTTGAGGGCGGGGCTCGTCGCAGCTGCTAGGCCAGGGCCGGGCGCATAGTAGGTGCTTCGTGAAGACTCGTGCAGAAGGGGCCACCAGGGGCGGGGACTGTTCAGGTCGGCTCCAGGGAGGGCGACCAGCAGAGGGGCTGAGGGGCTCGGCCCGCGTGTGTGTTCATGCACGCGTGTGTGCGTGGGTGCGTGCATGGTGCACACACACGAGCTTCCGCCAGAGCTGTGCCGAGGGCCACACCGGCCGCGGGTGAAAGCTGGGAGCCGGCACCTGCAGGACTCAGGGGTGGCGGCCGGGACGGGGGTGCGGGAGGGCTAAGGTACAGACCGGCCCCCCGCGGTCCCCGGGGGCCCTGCCTGCTCTCGAGGTGCCGGGGTGTCCGGTCTCACTGCCTCTCCCGCCTTGGTCCTGGCCCGGAGACAGCAGCCCCATGACTCAGCAGCCCGGCGCAGGCTGCAGCTGTGGCTGAACTAGACGGGCAGGCAGCCCCTGGCCCCCCGGCCCCCCGGCCCCCCGGCCCCCGGGCCCCTGGGCTGGGACCCAGCCCGCGGCTGCTCCCCCACCCCCACTTCCTGCTCAAGCTCCTAGGACAGGATTCCCTGAATTCGCCGCCCCCTGAGGCTGGAACCAGGTTGCAGGCTGGGCCCGAGGGCTCTGGGCTGGGGTCCCAGATGGGGGCCGGGGTGGCCGGGCCTGGAATCTGGCATCCAGCCCCTCTCCTGGCACCTGCAAGAGCCTGTGGGGAGGGAGGTGTGGGATGTGCCCGACGGCAGGGCCGGAGCCCCCTTCCGGAACCTGCCTTCCTAGGGAAGTCGCAGGGGTTTCCTCCCCTGTGGGCTCAAGCCCAGTGTCCTGCCCGGAATGTGAGGCCTTGCTGGGAGCTTGGGGTGTGCCTTCCCCACGTCGTGGAAGTGACAACGCCCTCCCAAGGCTGTTCCCTCCTGGCTCGTGAGGCCCAGGGCCCTGAGCCAGAAGCCCCCTCAGCCTGCCCTTCCTCTGCCCGACACTGTCCGCCTCTTGCACAGCCCTCGGGACGGGGAGCTCAGTATCTCATAGGTAAGCCCAGCATGCTCGCCCTGTCTGGGTGTTGGGGCAGATCCCTCCACGAAGCACGATCCCAAGCCCCGGCAGAACGGGCCTCTGGGCCTCTGGGAGGCTTGGGCTGGGGCGGGAGCGCACAGACGGTTCTCCGAGGCCTCCCACAGCAACTTCTGGTCCTCCGGCCATCAGAACAGCGAGGGGCCCTCCAGGCTCGCCTATCCTCTCCGCCCCCCCAACCGCCCCCTCCCTGGCACCTCGGTGCTGTGCCCGGCACCCCGCCCTGTGCCTTGCCCGCGCTCTGCCCACTGCCCCCCTCCAAGTCCCTCACCCTTCACGGCTCAGCGTGGGGTGGTTCCCACCTCGCCGGGTCTGGGCGCCTCCCCGGGACCCACCTCCCGGGGACGTGTGGCCCCGGGGAGGCCTGTGCTGTCACCTGGCCACAGCCAGGCACAGCAGGTGCTCGGTGTCATGTGTGGGGGCGGACCCGAGGCTCTGTCTCCACCACCCCGGCCACCCAGGCCCTGGCCACGCTCCCCGTGGCTAAACAGGGTGTTGCTGCAACCCCTCCCCCCACCCCCCAC
Source organism: Panthera leo (assembly GCF_018350215.1). Lineage (NCBI taxonomy): Eukaryota > Metazoa > Chordata > Mammalia > Carnivora > Felidae > Panthera > Panthera leo. The sequence continues at coordinate 113,157,502 of NC_056688.1, forward strand.
CGAGACCGACTCTCTGGGAAGCGGGTGAGGAGGTGGGGGAGCAGGGTGGGCGGGCAGGAAGTTGCCGGGGCTCCAGGCCAGGCCCCGAGTGCTCCAGCCCCATCTGGACAGAATTGGCCGGTCCCGCGCCCTCTCTGCTCCCAGCACCCCTCCTTCCCAGGCAGGCGGACGTTCCCGGCCCTCCCCTCCGTCCCCGTTCCCTGGCCCACCTTCCCTACTGTTGCCTGAGGTCCCTCCCTGGGGCCCCTGCCCTTGGGGTTCTCGCTGGCTCCCCCGTTCTGCTGGCTGGGTGTGGCCGACCGCCTGGTCAACAGCCCGACCCCACCACCTGCCAGCACGGGCCCTGGCCTTCGGTCACCTCTCCTGGCTTTTGTCGTGGCCTCTGTTAGCCACGCGTGGGAGGGGCGCTCTGAGAGGCGGTGGAGGGGTGGGTCTGCCCGTCCGGGGCCTGGGCCAGTCTCTCGGCCCCCTGCCCTGCAGTCTCGTCCCGGTCACGGGGGGCAGGTGGTGGTCAAGTCATTTACAGTCACTGATGGATGACAAAGTGCCACGGCCGGGAGGGCAGGGGCCCAGGGCAGACCCAGAATGTCGTGGCCGTGCCCGGGGGCCCATCCTGCGGCACGGGTGACCCACGGATCAAGGTGGTCTTTACACAGGTGCCGGGAGAGGGCACAAATCCCCAGAGTTCCGGGCTCCTGGTTGGGGCGGTGTCCCGGGAGGGGAGCCCGGGGGCAGGTGGGGGGCCTGGCTCTCAGGCTCTGCCTCCCCCCTCCTCCCCCAGCCTGGATGGACACCGGGAGGGCTGCGGCGAAGGTGGGGCCCCCCAGGCCAAGAGAGACCGTCTCTGGACACAGGGGCCTCCCCTAGTCGAGTTCCCCGGGGTTCCGGGGTCCCACCCTACGCGGGGCGGGCACTGCAAGGCACTGGCCCCGGTTCCGTCGCTTTTGGGCCCCGAATCCGCTGGCTTCTCCGGAAGCCCACGGGCCGCCCGCCATTTGGGGAAGGGAGGAGGGGCCGGGGCCGGTGGCAGGCCCTCCACATGCCACCTGCCCGTGGCGGGGAAGGGAGGCCTGTGCTACCCCAGGGCGTCCACCCACCCTCGGCAGAGGAGTCTGCGTGGGGGCCGGGTCAAAATGGAAAAGAAAGGGACTTCTCCGCATCCTCACGGCTCCTGTGAAAGTGACAGAGCCACTTTTGTCCCCCTGCACTCTTGTCCCCACCTCAGTCCAGTCCCCACACCAAAGCCGTGACCTTAGGAAGCCCGGCTCTGACCCTGAAGTGTGTGGCCACAGGGCCGGGGCACTGGCGGGGAGAGATTCGGGGTGTCCTCGGGAGGCCGGAGCGGAGTGGCGGGGGTTCCCAGGAAAGCCCACAATGCTCGGAAGGTGAGTGGAAGGGTGGGGGAGGCGTCCACCCAGGAGGGAGGTGGGGGGCTGGCTGGGGGCCCGTCTGGCCTAGGCTGACCTGGGAGCTGATGAGAAATTCAGGCCCCAGCCTGTGGCTCCCAGCCCGCCCTTCCTGCTCCTGAGGCCGGAAGGAAGAGCTCTTGGGGACACCGGGGCTGGGTGGGGGGGACCCACACTGGCCAGACCGGGTGTGGTCTGCAGGCCTCTGGGAGGACCTGGGTGGCCCACTGTCACAGCCTGCAGGTTCCCCATTCGTGCCCAGATCCAGGGGCCTCGGAGACCATCCTTGGGTCTCCAAGGATGACTTGGGTCATATCTCAGCAGAAGCCCCCGTGCCTCTGTCAGCCTGAGTTAAAGGCGGGGAGGGCGTCCCCACCAGTGAGCCCTTCTCTCTCATTGCTGTCCCTTCCCACCGAGCCCCAGCCCCCGGCTCCCGTCCAGGGACCTGTCAGCTCCAGTCTGAACATGTAGCTTGAAGTGCCTGCCTCCTTACCTGCTCTCCTGCTCTTCTCAGACCTGGCAACACACCCTCACGTTCCCCCTCTGAGCCCCTGCCCTCTGCTGACCAAGCCCTCTTCCTCCTCCTTCCCCTCCTCCCCAGGAGGAGATCGTCAGATCTTCCAGTCTCCCGCACCATCGCTCCCTGCCTCCGTTAGGGAGTTTTCTCACCGTCAGCAAGCGAGGCCACTCGAAGAGCTCCCGAGGGTGCTATATCCCCCATCCCTAATTCGACCCCAGACGCAGCCCTTCAGCCTTCTCAGCTGTCTCGTCACCTGACCTTGGTATTTCTAAATCAATGCTTATATTACGATTCCTTGCTTTTGCAGTTTTAGATGGTATCTAGCGACTGCCTAACATGGAAGACGAGAGATCACGATTTCATTTTCACAACCCCTGCTCCTGCCACTCCCCTATCCTCTCAATAGAGTTATATTGCAATTCCAGGCTAAGTAAGTATTTACTGTTTGCGTTTTATGTAAAAATACGCAACTTTATATGCCTACATAAATGAGGTTTTTACTTGAGTCATGTGGTCTTCTATGATTATGACTTTTTGTTTTGCCTGGGGTTAAGAGTTGCCTTCATGTTTTGTTTAACATTTTAAAAAAGATTTTAAGTAATCTCTACATCCAACGTGGGATTCAGACCTACAACCCCAAGATCAAGAGTTGCGTGCTCTACTGACTGAGCCACACAGGTGCCCCTGTTTTGCTGAATTTTTAATGCATCTGTCACTAATTCATTCTTAAGCTTTCTGCCAGAATTGTAAAGCTTCTATTCATTCAGTTGAGAACACTAGCAATCTATCAGCTTCATAATGTTTTTTTCCTGGAAGTTTCTTCCTGGAGTCCTTGAAAGACTGGTTGTTCTCCAGGCCTGCTGAACAACTGTAATATCTAGAACTTCTTTCCCTCTCATGTTGGGAATTTCCTTAGCCAGCTGGTCTATCTTTAATTATCTATCTATCTATCTATCATCATCTATTTTTTGGTGTTGGATTCTCCTGGTTCTTGGAGCCTATGCCTTTCTTTTTTGGTTTTCTCTTCATTTTGCTGGAGCATATCCTCAAGTGACTTTCTGAGAAAAGGCACGTGGTAGGTAAAACTTTTGACTGCGCATGTCTGAAAATGTCTTTAATCTACTTTCATACCCGAGACTTTGAGTGTAGAATTCTAGATTGGAAATATTTTTGCCCTCAGAAGTTTAAAGGCATTTCTGCATTATGTGCTAGTTTTCTGCATTGCTGTTGAAAAGTCTGATGACACTATGATTCACTACACTGTGTATGTGACCCACGTCTTCTCTCTGGAAACCTAGGACGTCCACTTTATTGCTGGCGTCAATGAAATCACAACCTGGGGCCCTGATGAGGACACTTGGGGAATTAAGGAGGAAAGAGTAGAAGTCTTACTTCTTAGCATAGAAGCGTTCACTGAGTCCCGCTTGTCTTTATCGCGATGGCTCACTCTCCACCCCCGCTGCTCCTGGTGTCCCCATATTCAGAACCTCTCAGAGCCAGCTTCTCCAGGGGCTAAGCCTCCTGTCTCTGGCTGGACTGGGGGACAGGCAGTACCCGGCTTCACGGGCTGGGAGCATGTATGGCCGGGGAAGTGTCTGCTGCTCGGACCATCTCCAGTAAACATCCTCTCTGTCTTCAGTCCCCTCCAGCAGTTCGGAGGCTCCCTGGGGCACCTGACCGCGAGCCGGCCCGGGGTTCTGGGCTGGGAGCCTGTCCACTCTCGGTGGCTCTTAGTCTTGCAGGGCATAGTGCCAACACTCCGGGTCTCCAGAGGTCCTTCTGCCTCCCCATCTCTACACTTTTGTCTCTCTTTCCTTCCCTTCTGATCACTTAAGCCCTGTTGATTTATATTTTAGAACACTTAAATGTCTTTACTGTCGTTTTAATGGGGTTTGGAGGGAGTAGAAATAAACACACGTGTTAATTTGCTGCATTTAACCAGAGGGTGTATAGTGACTTCTCAGCCCTCTTCATCTGGCTTGTGGTCCCTGGCACCCACCGCTCTGGTTACCAGTGGCCTCCCAGTGGCCAACTCACCCTGTCTTCTGCCCTGACTTCTCAGAGTTTTCCTCTGGGGGAGGGCGGGTCCCCCCACTGAAGCCCTCCAGCTCCCGGGACCCCACTCCCCTGGGTTCTGTCTTCCAAGCCCCCCCGCCCCCGGGGCCCCCTGTCTCTGCTGGCCATCGCCCGGTGGCTGCCTCACTCTGCCCCTGTCTCCAGCCTCCCCGCGTCCGCACGCTGGTGGTTCCCGGTTCCTCAGGGCCAACCACGCCGTGGAGCCCCAGCCCTGGCCTCGCCACTTTGGTGTCTCGCCCTGTCCTCCTTGTTCTCTTCACCCTAGGAGGTGGCGGTGCCACACAGCCGTCTGCTCCACTGCCGTGTCCCCTCCCCTTTCCTCACCGGCTACGTCCGGTTCCCACCTGAGTTCCATCTGGGCTCCAGACACATGTAGGATTTGTCCTGGACAGAGACGTCACGTGGTCCCCACGGCCGTTCTCTCTCTCCCTCTCTCCCTCTCTCACTCCTTCTCTCTTTACTAACAGAACCAGGAGTGACCGCCTGGAGTAGAGGTTTGGTTTCTCGGGGGCCCTTGTAGCGACTTGGGGCGTATGTTACATTCTGGTCAGTGGACGTAAGAGAGGCTCATACAGGTGGCCTCTGTGCAGGGTCTTGTCCCTCCTTCCTGCAATGTTCCTCCTTCCTGCATTCCCTCCTGGAATGCAGATGTGATGGCGACTGTGGGAGCAGCCACTGGGGGCCATGAGGCGGAAGATGTGTGTTCTGCACCCGGAAGCAGGCAGAGAGCAGAGTCCTGGGGCTTCCTGTGGTGCGACCCCGGGGGTGGCAGCGTGCTCTCTGGATTAGGTTACCACTGGTGTTGTTGTCTTAGCGACAGCCGGGACCAGTCCCCTGCCCTGAACCCGGTCGGTCCCCTCTGGTGTCCCCGCCCCATTCAGCACAGGGCTCAGCAGCATGTAAGCCAGCGCAGGTCCCCTCCAGTCTTACAGCTTGAAACCGTCCTGCGACTTCCCATCAAAGTCCGAACTCTTACGGGGGCGCTGCCGGGCCCCGATCCGTGCTGCCAGCGCTCCGCCCTCCCCCGTCCCACTGGCCTGCGTGCCACCGTCCCCTGAGCGAGCCAGGCTCTCACCCCAGGACCTCAGGACTGATGTCCCTGGCCCCTGAGTAAAGGTTGGTTGAATGACGTAGGGAACAGTTGAGCAAGTGACGTAGCCCAGCCTCTGCTCTCAGAAAGCGCAGGAAGCTTCCAGGGCTCTGGCTGGGGTCAGAGCCTGGCCGTCAGCACCACGAGGTGCCGTCAGGGCCAAGGGCGGCTGTGGCAGCCCTGCCTCGCTCCTGGATGCCTGTGCGGCTCACGGGCCCCTCATCTCGTGTCTGCCACAAGCACCCCACTGCTCACTCGCTGTGCGCCCCTCTTCCTCCCCCGGTCCTCGCTGCTCTGCAACCTTGCGCCTACCGGGGCGCCTGCGGGCTCCTTGCCCGTTTCTCCCTGGACCGAGCTTCCCGAGACGCGGGTTTCGTGCAGCCCCCCCCAGGACCTGGCACCGCGCCTGGCACGCGGGAGGCGCCCGACTCATGGGTCGGTGGACCCGGGGTGGATACGGTTGCCCTGCACCCCTCTCCGGTCTCCCGGGGACCCGCTGGTGGCAGGCCGGGCGGGCCCCCCGCCCCCTCCCCCCCCCCCCCCCCCCCACCATCTGCACCCTGTGGGCACCTGGCCGCAGATCGTGGGAGCAGAGGCAGGAAGGGCTCAGAGGCCAGGCCTGGCTCAGCCTCCAACACGGCCGTCCTCCGGAGTTTCCGTGACTGTCTGTGCGTAACCGCACGGCGGTTTCCATCCACGTTGCCAAGTGGCAGCCGCCGGGCCTGGCCACGGGTTCTGATCCCCAACAAGCCTGCTCTCTGTCAGGCGGCCCTGGGAAGCTGGGGAGCACCGGGGGCCCGAAGGGTTAAGCCGCCCTCCACCACCCCGGTCTCGAAGGCCGGGCCCTCTTTCCTTCCAAGTCTCAGCTGACGTGAAATGGAGCCTTAAAATGCAGCTGACACGGAAAACAATAGCGCTCCCTCGGAGAGGTTCTGCTGTGGGCTGGATGGCCCCCCGCCCCCCAATAATTACTCAAGACATTGGCATGAGCCAGGCCTGGTTAGGTAACAGGCTGCTTGCTCTGGAGACTTATAACTCACAGACAGTACACATGATCTCCGCAGACAACAAAATCGTTTCCAGGACGGCGGGGAGGGCGAGGCCTCAGGGAGAGGGTATGGGGGCAGGAGGAGCCCGGACCGGGCCCGGTGGGGGTGGGCCCGAGGGAGGGCCTCCAGGGGGCCCCAGGGATGCAGCCTGGGAACTTGGGAGCCGGGGAAGCTTCTGTGGGGAAGGCACCGCCCTGACCCTCGCCGCTCTGACCCCCCGCCCGCACCCCGGTCCCTGAGGCGTGAGGCCACCCCGGTCCGGTCCTCTACCGAGCAAAGCGCGGGGGACGCTCATTCGTACTGAAGTGTGAAGGTCCAACTGTGTTGGGAGAATTCCCTCCTTCTCTGCAGAAGATCGTTCATTGTCCGTCTACTGTCCGCGGCCCCCATGCACATTACTCCCTCAAGGGCAGGTCCACATACTTTCCCCGGGTTCCCAGCGCCTAGTACATAGCAGACATTCAGAAAATATTTGCCGAAGACGACATCTAACCCGAAGAAGGAAGGGCCAATGGCGTAACTTCAGGCACATGGGGAGGGGCCTCCTGGCAGCAAGTGCCAAAGGGACTCTGGCAAGCGGATGCCTGTGGACGCTCCTGCTGCCCTCAGAGCCTCTTCCTGACACCTGGGCCTCCGGAGTGCTCCCACAGGAAATGCCCGTTTCCCTGGAAGGATGCTGGGCCGCGACGGGCGGAGGACTCAGAACGTGTGGGCTGGGAAGGCCCTGCCGCGGCCTCCCCTCCCCGCCGTCCGGGTCTGCCCGGCAGCCCGGCCGCAGGCCCACGCCTGGGGACCCGTGTCCGGGGCTGCAGACGGAGGGAGGCTCCTGCGCGGGCCCGGCCTCGGACGCAGCTTGGGGGAGCAGTGCCTCCCGCCCTCTCCGGACCCGTGTCCCCCTGCGACCGGCTCTGGGCCCGAGGACACCCCTCCCCAGGTCCCTCTGACCTCCGCTCGGGCCCAGGCTGGGGTCCGGCCCGCCACCCCTCCTGCACCGTCCCCGTGCGGAAGCCAACGTGTGGACGCGGCACGGGCCCACGGGCTCCCCTCGCCGGGCCCCTCTGCCGGGCAGAGCCGGCCTCTGTGGACTCCGGCTGTCCCCGCCCCAAGCGCCTGCCACCTCGCTCCGACACTCAGGCCCCAAGAATTTAGGGGCGCCTACGATGCAGCAGCGGGGGGGGGGGGGCCTGGTCACCCCGGTGATGCGATTTACGTCCCCGACCAGCGCAGCGTCCAGCGAGGTCAGAGTGGAGTCAGACCAAACGCGGATCCCGCGGCTCTGTGTGGCCCGGGCCCGGCTTGCTCTCCTCCCCTGCAGTCCCCTTGCAATCCCCTGGCTGGTGACCTCGTCCAGAAGGGTGACAGCCTTCTTCAGGTACCAGCCCTACGCTCGCCCCTCTCCAGCATCTGCTTTCGGCTCGGACCTCTCTGGGCCTCACACGCTGACTGCCGCAGGCAGGTGCCCCCAGGCAGCAGCTGAGGGACATCACGTCCTCCTCTCTCAGGCCGTGGCCCTGCCTGGGAATCACAGCCTCCTCCTCTCTCGGGCTGTGTGGCCAACCGGAGCCTGGGTGGGGTGGGGGGGCCTTTCCTGCTGACGGCCCTGCCCCACCCTCCTGACCCAACCCCTCCCCGGGAATGCGTTTGCCATGAGGTTTCTTCATTTAATTGACTTTAGACACGTTTCCTTGTTGGGGAGTGAGGACTGAGCTCTCACACCATTTATGATTCTCGAGCCTCTGATTTTCCGGTACAGCGTCACCATTATTTTGATTCAGTCCACAGCGGTGTGTGCCCAAGGCTTAGTGCCCTTAGAGCCAAAAGGTCCGTGGTTCCCCACCCTGTGTTCTGGTAAAACCTTTATCAGTGTGACCCTCAGCTGTCAGATGCCCCGAGGCCCCAAGTCACCTTCTGAGCTCACCCCACTCATTCTCCTGGGAGGCCTCCCCAGCCGCCGCTGTCCCCCGTTCGCACCCAGGCTGGGGCCACCCCACCTTCTCCCTGCCCACCTCCGGGGCCTCCTCTGTCCTGGTTTCTCCCACATTTTGCTGGGGCACACTCTCCATAAATTCGTTATTTTTAAAAAATGTGTATTTATTTTTGAGACAGAGAGAGACAGAGCATGAGCAGAGGAGGGGCAGAGAGAGAGGGAGACACAGAATCGGAAGCAGGCTCCAGGCTCTGGGCTGTCAGCACAGACCCGGACGCGGGGCCTGAACCCGCGAACCACGAGATCATGACCTGAGCCGAAGTCGGACGCTTAACCGACTGAGACACCTAGGTGCCTCCATTCTCCGTCACTTTCTGAAACAAGGTGCAGGAAGTAAATTTTGCGCACTCTCGGGGTCTGAAAATGCCTTCATGGGATGCTCACCCTTAATGGATACTTTGGCTGGGTATAGAATGGTATTTTCCTTCACAAGTTTGAAAGCGTTTCTGTAAGTCTCTACTGAAGACCAGCCTGCAGTTTGGTAGGTCGCCCACCCGCTGGTTCTTTAAGAAGATTTCCGGGAGTTCCAGGGTGGAAGGGGGTGAGGACACCACAGCTCCCCCCAGGTTCTAGGTGCCTTCCTCCTCCCACTCACATTTCCCCCCTCGGCCGTCTCCCACCCCTTCCTGGAAGGTCTGGGAGTTGGGTGGCAGGCAGCCTTGGATTGAGTCGCCGTGCTTCCTGGCTGTTCCCACATCTCTGTCTTTATTTCACTTTCTGGGACATTTAATTCAACCATTTACCAAGCTTTTAAATATTTTCATTAATTTTTTTAAAGTTTATTTACTTGAGGGAGGGAGGGAGAGCAAGAGAGCAAGCAGGGGAGGGGCAGAGAGAGAGGGAGAGAGAGGGAACCCCAAGCAGGCTCCACGAGTCAGCGCAGAGCCCAACATAGGGCTCAGCCACACGAACCGTGAGATCGCGACCTGCGCTGAAGCCAAGAGTCAGATGCTTAATGGACTGAGCTACTCCGGTGCCCTCATTTGCCAGGTTTTTAAAAAGCCCAACAGCATCTTTTACATTCCAAGAGCTCTTTCTGGTTTCTATTTGTTTCTCTTTCATAGCATCCTGTTCTGGATTCATGATTACATTATCTTCTGGTATTTCAGAGATATCTCATAAATGCAGATGTGTTTCATATAGCTTCACTGCCTTACGTCCTTTGGGGTGCCCTGCCGTCCTCACTCTGAGTGGCCCCCCCAGGGTGTAGCCCCATCTGGCGCCTCATCTCCCTCTCCCCACTCTCTCCTTTGGCCTGTGCTCAGCCCTCTACTTCCACTCAGATCCACAAGTCAGGCTTGTTGCCTCTGCCTCGGGGCCTTTGCACATGCCACCCCTGTCTGCATCCCTCTGTGTAGTCTCGTTTCTGCACATGCTTTGTGTTTAGATCACAGGGTGCTTCTGAGACAGGTTTTGTGCCCCACCCCCAGCCCTCTTTATAGCACTCAGCGTGGTTCTAAAGACATGGCTGTCCCCACCCTCCACTGCCTCCTGGAGGACAATGCTCATGGAGGCAGGGTCTGGTCCACCTCGTCTGCTGCTCATGTCAGTGTCCTATTGCTATCTCGCAGCCCTGGAGGCCAGAAGCTCATGGGGCCAAAGCCAAGGGGTCACCGGAGCTGTCCAGGGGCAAACCTGTTTCCTGTCTTTTCCAGTTTCTAGAGGTGCCGCTTCCTTGGCTCCCAGCCCCGTCCTCTGCCTTCACAGCCAGCAGCCTATCATCTTATTTCCTCTCGGACCTTTGCCTCCGTCATCACACCCCCTCCTGTGACCTGACTCTGACCTGGGTCCCTCTTGTAAGGACCCCTGTGATGCCTCTGGGCCCACCTGGATAAGCCCAGGTAATTCCCAGCTCGAGATCCCTTCCTCGGTTGCATCTGCAAAGTCTCTTTGCCATTCGAGGTGCCAGGGAGGACAGGGACATCCTGGGGGCCGTCATGTGACCACAGTGGTCATATGCACTCACAGAGAAAGGACACGGTGCCAGTGTAAGGTAACAGATCTCCCGGAGGGGACACCTCCAGGACCAGCCAGGTAAGCGGGGGAGAGATTAAGGTGAACAAGAAGGCAGCACCGGGGGGACATTGAGAGGAGGGGGTCAGGGCCCATCTCAAAGCCCCAGAAGCCCTGTGAAGAGGCTAGAACTAACAGGAAGGGCAGGGGACACGGTTGGTGGCCATGGGGCTCAGCATGATCCTGCCCTCACAGGGCTCTTCTGCTGGCCACTCCTCCTGGGTGTCCTGAGGTTCTCCACCTGTCCTTTCCTCTGGCCCGGCTCTGATGACCTCCCATCCCCTCTGAGCCAGCCTGGCCAGCCCCACAGGGGTGAGCTCACACCTGAGGAGGGCAAGCCGAATCAGGCTTCAGATTAGAGCTGATGTCCTCGGGGAGGCTGAGGGACTGGGCGTCTGCGGCCAGAACAGAATCAAAGCCCCGGCAGTGGAGGTGGCCGCGGAGCAGGGGGAGGACCCCAAGGCTGAGGTTCCAGAGGGAGACAGGGTGAGGGGCAGAGCTGGTGGGGAGCAGGGCGCGTTGTACAGATCTGCGGGAGGGCACACGTGTGCCCAGAGTGCGGAGCAGGAAAGACCAAACAGAACCAACACGTCCAGGAACCCGCGACATCGTCGGCGACTTCAGCACCTCGTCAGAGGCTGACGTATCACAGTGGGAAAAACCAACCAGCAGAATAAGGGTGTAGAGGAACCAAACAGCTCCGCTAACAAGTTCAAGTCGATCGGCAGAACAGCCTTGGCTGCCTCCACACGTGCACAGAAAGGTCACAGAGGCAACCTCCTCAGACCCCAAAGGAAAAGTCCACGCATTCTCAAAAGGCCGTACCCTGAAGTAAAATGGGAAATCAATAACAAAAAGGGAGAAACAAAACTGATACACAGGGAGGCTTACAAAATACAGCTCTAAACGATGCTTTGGTTAAAGAGAAAACAAACGAGCAATTCGATTCAACTAGAAAGATCCGCGATGGGAGTTCTAACATATAGAAACCCTGGGGGATGCTTCCAAAGGTGTATTCAGAGGAACAGTGATAGCAGCTTTGGAAAATCAGAAAGGTTAAGGATAAACGTGCCAAGCGTTCAACTCAAGAAGCCAGAGGAAGTACATGAAAACAAAGGCAAAGAAAGAGCAGGAAAGGATAAAGGAAGTTATTAGCGGAACAGAAACATTTTTACGAAAGCAGAGTTGACCGAACAACCGAATGCTGGCTGTTTGTGAAGGGTCGGTGACACACGTAAGCTTTAAGCAAGGAGCAGGGGAAGAATGGGGAACGGGAGGGGAGGGACGGTTACAGGCACAGACTGAACTGAGGATATTATGTCCCACAAAACTAAAAACTTGATGCGGTGATAACCTCTTAAGGGAAAAATGACCCAAAGTGGCTCACGAAGGAGAAAATCTCATTACACAAAAGCCCGTTGGAAGAGTTGAAATGATCGTCACGTGCACTCCTCCAGCCAGTTTCATGCCTGGTGTTTTGGGGGGTGATTTCTACAATATTTCCGAGAAGCGGGAAACCACGATCCCACACAAAGCGTCCCGGTGCCCAGGAAAGATGGGGGGCGTCGCCTAATGTACGAGGCAAAACCAGGCACCAAACCCAGGCAAAGCCAGCTGCCCACATAGAACCCCACCCTGCCCCGTGACCCCGGGATGCAAGGGACAGACGGACGGGTGCACGGAATGTGGCAGACGGGACGGGAGCAGCCAGTGGGGACGTCTGACGCCCCAGTCTCCCCACTCCAGTCAGCTCTTGTTGATGGGAGCTGGGGGTCCCCAGGATCTGGAGGCCCAGGGGTCTAGGTGTTCCCGAGTTGAACCAACCAGACACAGGTTTGTGTTCAGGTGGGTTCTTGGGCCTCTCAGGGCACAGAGAACCCAGGCCTCTGGCTAAAGAAGGCCGGAGACGCTTCACTGGGAGCCCCCGCCAAATGCCTTCCCCATGTACCCAAGCATCTGCTGGCCCAGCGGGACAGCCCCAAGCCCCCCTGGGCCGTGCCCCCTGCAGCAGCAGTCCTGTGCGGGCACCCGGCCGGCCCTCAGGAAAGATGCTTGGAGCGAGGCCAGAAAGAAGCATGTTCTACAAGGAGCCGGGGGCTTCTCTGGGGAAAGGCCCTGGGCCCCGCGTTCCTACCCAGGGCTCTTGAACCGGCTCTTTCCTCTGTCTGCTCTCCGCCAGGCCGTCTGCCTCTTGCCATCTGGGTCTCAGCCCCTGAGAGACCCCCTCTGGCCCCCGCAGGGCCCTCTGTCACAGCCCCCACATTCTTCCTGTTGTCACAAGGCTGTCCTGCTCACTTTTGTCTCCCTGATTCCTGTATGTCTCCCCGACAGGTCACGGCCCCTGGGGGGCCAGGATCGTGCCCACCACCGAGGCCTGGAGCACAGGAGCATGTGGTACACGCTCGTCGAATGAACGAGTACGTGAACGAATGACCCTCCTGGACCCGCTGGGCAGAAACTCCCTGGCTGGTCTTCTCGAATGGGCGGGAGAGGCCTGACCCAGTCCAGGCCGGAACGGGGAGCCTCACAAGGTGGGGGTCCCGTGGCGCTGGGGCAGGGGCTACGGGCTCTGCTGAAGGCTGGGCCCCTCCTGCCTCCTGAAGTGCCAAGTGGCCCACCCCCACCCCCATGATCCTGCTGGCCTGGCAGCCGTGGGGGGAGATGTCTGTCGGGGAGGGTGTGGTGGGGGCCATGCTGGCAGCTGAGAGCAGGGCCTGGCGGGCTGGGGGGAAGGCCTGGGGAGGGGGACCGTGGGCAGCTGGCGCGGAGGACCGGTGGCCTGACAGGTGAGCCGGGGTGGGGGCCAGGCAGCTGGGCTGGCGACAGCTGGAGCCAGGGTGGGCCCCCCCGGGGCCGCGTCACGGTGCCTGAGCTATGTGTGCACGGGGGGGGGGGGGCACCCAGTGCAGGAGCACAGACGGTGGGGGTACGTCTGGGCCCCTCACCACAGTGGCGACGTCCTGTGACGGCCCCCAGCCTCGGGCTCAGACGTGCCTCAGGTGTTTCCATCGGAGAAAGGCCTCCGTTCACCTTTCTGAGCACTTCTTAGCGGCCCTGGGAGGTGCGCTGAGGGATGTGTGAGTGAGTCAGGCGAAAGCAAGTCTGGGGGCCCCGAGAGGCTGGGTTCCTTCCGCGTGGGACACGTGGGGTGGCGATGCAGACGGGTGACCGCGTGTTTTTGTGGACAGTCCTGCAACTTCCCTGACAAGATAATCGCTTAGTTGTTAATGTGTATGCGCCAGAAAAAACCCACAGGTTTTGTAGATAATATAGTTGGGGAACAGCCGGGTTACACAAAATTAGCTTCTTTACCAGCAGGCCTTCTCAGGGCCTTTAATATGCAGATAAGCCTCTTCTGCACAAAGCCGAGGGAGTGGAGTGCAAGGGAAGGTGTCTCTGGAAGGTTCCTGAAACTCTTCCGACCACGAACCCAGGACCCACGCTCAGAACTCTGAGTAGTGCATCCCGAGGACTCGAGTCTCCTTCAGTCCAGCCCCAGACCCCGTGTGGGAAGGGCCAGCCCTGAGCCTGGCTGTGCCACCGTGCCCCCGCCAGCGTGGCTCCCGTGGGCTTTGTGGAGCTGGGACAGCCCCGAGTTGATGCCCCGGGCTCTGCCCCGCGCCCACCGACCCCTGGCTGAGCCTTCTGAAGGCACCGGGAAGTCAAACCGGGGAGCGTGTTCTTCCCTGGGGGGCGGAGGGAGCGCAGGGAGGGCCGGTGGGCCCAGCTCAGGCCCCTCAAGGGCCCTGCCGGCCGGGCCAGCTTCGCCCCGGGGCCACCGAAGTCTGTGCAGAGCTGGGGGCGCCGACACGGCCCTGGTCCTGGGGTATGACGGGGGTTCAAGGTAGCGCTCAGAAACTGGCCGAAGCCACGGAAAGAGGCGTCGTGGGTTCTGTCCAATGTAGTTAAAAACATCTGACTGTGACCACAAAAATGCTGGCATCCGGGCCTGCTGCAAAAACATTTTCATGTGAAATGCAAACGCGCCGGTGCCTGAGGAGCCCCCGCTTTAACCCTTGGAAGGGAACGCGCTCGGCCGGGGCCGCGGCCTGGGTCCTCCCCGGAGGGACCTCCGGGCGCAGGCTCAGGACGCGCGGGACGCTGCTGGCCTCCACTGTCCGAGGGCGCGTCCGCGTCCTCCCGGGCTGGGGGCATCTAGGTCTTGGGGGCCACCTCCCGGGGGTCAGGCGGTGGCTCCTGGACACGCGGGGACCCTGAGGGGGCACCAGTGTGTGGGGGTCTGCACGCGGGTGCCAGGCCGGCAGGGAAAACCACGTGGCACCCAGAAGCCGGCTTGCGGTCGGGGGCAGAGACGTGATGAGCAGGCACCCAGAATGGCAGGTGGCGGGTGGCAGGTGGGGGTCCCTGGAGGCCTCTGTGAGCCGGGCACGCTGGAGGGAGGTGCGCTCCGGGCCAAGGCCCTTCCGTGGCCGAGGGCAGCGTGTGCCCCGAGCCACAGAGCTCCCCCCGCTGCGTGAAGCTCCCCCCCCGTGTGAAGCGCCACCCCCCCCCCCCCCCGGCAATGCCTCTCCCCCCCCACCAACACGCCGGCCAGCTCCCCACAGTGGTCGCACGGCCCCGGGGCCCGCCGGTCACCCGGGTCTCACACTCTGGGACGGATTCTCTGAGGGGTGATCACGGGGCCAAGGAGCACCACATCCGTGCTGCGGGCCGGCCCTTTGCCAACGGCCGGAGACACTGTCCCCGGGCAGGTAGGACAGCCCCGTGTCCCCTCATCGTCACCAGCACTGAGCACCATTCTCCCGGTCAATTTTCTCCACTCTGCCTCTTACAGCCCGCCTTCCCAGACCCGGATCCCCAGGCTTGAGGCCTGCCGTCTGGCTCGGTCGCAGTGGGACCTTCTCGGGCCGCAGCGAGGTCAGCGTATGCCCGCGCTGCGTCTGGTAACCCTTTCCTGCCATGCACGGGACGGAGAGCCTCCCCCGCCCAGGGAGACTTCGTCCCATCCACAGAAACAGGACACGAAGGCCTTTGGGCCTCCAGTTTCTGTCCTTTCCTCAGGGGCTTCTCGCTATCTCGGGGCCGGGCGGCCAGCTGTCCGTATTCATCTCGCGTAGGCGACCCTCACCCAGGGCTGTGTGCACACCCGGGGCCCCCGGTGCCAGGGGCCGCCTGCCAGGGAATGCATCCAGCTGGTCCGGCCCCCCGGTCCCACCACCCCCCGCCCCCAACAGGTGCGGGGTGACTCAGCAGTGCCCAATTTCTCGGCACAGGCAGCTGTTGGGTGCAGTCTGGAGACCCCTGAGCGCCTGCCTGGGCTGAGGGTGGGGCCCCCGAGTTCCGGGGAGTTCTGGCAGGAAGGGGTGGGGGTGGCTCAGCTCAGCGCCTCTGGTGCCCCTTCTCGTCCCTGTGCTCGTCCCCCCAGCACCTCCCACTCATCCTCTGCTTGCACAGGGGTAGGGGGGCTCTCCAGGGGGGTCTCGGGCCTCCCTTTGGTTTGCGCCAGCCTGGGGCGGAGGGTGGTGACGGTGCCAGTGCCACGTGGCTCTACCGTCAGGCCAGGTGTCCTGGGCGCCCTGTCTCTCTCAGGCTTGGCAACTGTAACGGGATTCTCTGTCCCCGCTCCCAAAGGCTCTGGAAGGGGTGGGGACCGGAGTCGGCACCAGCTGTCTGGACGTCCAGAGAAGTAGGGGCTCTAGGACCTCCTCTGACTCCATGGGGCAGGACAGGGGCCCCAGCATGTCCCTTCAGAGCCCAGAGATGCCCACAGAGCCCCCTCCCTGAGCCCAGGGCCCCGGGCGCCCCTACGTGGGTGTGTGCGAGGCCTGCGTGGGCCTCTAGGGAAGAGAGTGGATGAAGCTGCAGACTGGACACACACTTTCTCACAAGCCCCCCGGCCAGCCCCGGAGGCAGGGGGCCAGGCAGGCCAGGAAGCAGATGGGGAGCACTCCTCATAAGCAGGGAAGAGTCCCAAAGGGAAATGCCTCCATACTCAGGGCTTGGCGGTGTGACAGAGTTGTTTGCTCTGAGGCAAATGGAACAGGAAGGGACGCCAGCCCTGAGAGCTTGGGGTCCACGCGGTCCTTCTCTGAGGAGTCCTTGCTGAGGTCCTTCCTCTACTCCACCTTTGCTTGTTAGCTCACTCTCTACCTCCTTTCCACCTGTCCATCTGCCACTCCGTCCATCCACCAATCACCCACCATCTACCCATCCACCCACCCACCCACCCAACTACACCCATTGTCCATCCATCCACCATTCATTCATTCATTCATTCATCCACCCATCCATCCACCCATCCATCCATCCATCCATCCATCCATCCATCCATCCATCCACCATTCATTCATTCACCCATCCATCCATCACCCATCATCTACCCATCCATCCATCTACCCACTCATTCATCTACCCACCCACCCAACTACACCCATCATCCATCCATCCACTATTCATTCATTCATTCATTCATCTACCCACCCACCCATCCACCCATCTACCCATCCACCCATCTATCCATCCACAATTCATTCATTCATTCATTCACTCACCATCCATCCATCAACCATCATTTATCCATCCATTCACCCATCCATCCATCTACCCATTCACCCATCTATCCATCCACCATTCACTCATCCATCCAACCACCCACCACCCATCACCCATCCATCCATCTACCTATCCACCTATCTATCCACCATTCATTCATTCATTCATCCATCTACCACCCATCATCCATCTATCCATCCATCCATCCACCCATCTATCCATCCACCATTCTTTAATCCATCCATCCATTCACCTGCCCACCCAACCACTCATTCATCCTTCCACCCACTATCCATCATCCATCTACCCAGCTACCCACCCATCCATCCATCCATCCATCCACCCATTCATCTATCCACCCTTCCACCCATCCCTCCATCCTTCCACCATCCATCTCCCCATCCACCCATCCACCCATCCTCCATCCATCCACCATTCCATTCCACGTATATCCACCCTCCATCTCTCCCTCCCTTTTCTTCATTCCCTTCCTTTTCCTTTTCAGCCCTCCATCCAGCCCTCCCTCCATCTCTCCACCCACCCACTGCCCACCCACATGTATTCACACCACCCCGCCTCCACCCCCACCCCAGGCCCGTGTGCCTTCCATTCTCTCCACAAGCGTCAGCAGCTGCCTCCTGTGTATCTTGCAGCAATGACAAGAAGATCAAAAGGCAGTGATGACGCAGCCACTGGCCTCTGGAGTGACAGCCTGCCACCCACTAAAAATAGACCGGGATCAAGATGCTGGCCTTCTCTCTGTTCCTTCTCTGTCTCTTGAGTCCCCGCCCCTCTCAACAGGGGACGCGCTCCATGTAGCCGAATGGTCCCAGATCAAAGGGGATCATGGGGACAGGCACTGGGGCGCTGTCAGGGCTTGGTTACCTGGTGTGGGCTTGACGAAGGGGGTGGCTGTCAGGGTTTTGGCTGATGTTGTGGATGGGAGCCGTTTGCTGAGACAGCAAGCACCCAAGGAAGTCAGGCTTGGGGGAGCAAGAGGAGGTCCCAGCTGCGTGTGCCACACAGGGACACACGGGTGTGGGCTGGGCCAGCGTTGGGGTCCTGGGACCATGTGGCCTTGAAATGGGCCCTGGGCACTCAGGGGGCCATCAGAGCACCCATCGAACTGCCCCGGTACTCGGGAGCTGGGACAGACGCCCTCCGACTCCTGCCTGTCCCTTTGACATGCGCCAAGAGGGAGGTGAAGGCTCAGCTTGGCCTTTGTTCACGGTTAATTTGTTCGGGCAGCACGGCCACCGCAGGGCTTGTCGGGCACTTACTCCATGCCAGGCTGTGTTCCAGGCACAGGGCTTTGGTGGGGACAGCCCCTGACCAGCCATTCCTGTGGGGGAGCCAGACACCCTAGCCAGCTTTACAGTCGGATGGTGATGAGGGACTGGGGGCGCTGGAGGCTTCCCAGCTAGGGCTCTGGGGGCAGAGACCCGAAGGCCTGTCAGGTGGGGGAGGAGCAGGAGCGGCCCCGGGGGTGGCCGTGCGGCCGGCCCCCGGCTCCGGGCCACCCTTCACACAGGCCCAGAGGCTCTGACGAGGGACCCCAGGAAGGCTGGCGGGCCAAACAGAAGCTTCAGGCAGGTAAGGCTGGGAGGGAGGCGTGGGGCTGCAGGGCCCACGGGCCGACGAAGGGCGCCTGGACTGCATTCCAGGGAAAGGGGCTTTAGGCAGGGAGCTCGTGGTCTGGTTTATGTTTGAAACGTCCCTCTGGCCACTGTGTGGAGACAGGAATGTAGTGGGGAGAGGGAAAGCCGGGCGCCCCTTGGGACGGGCTGGCCCTCATCTTTAGGAAGGAACGCTGCGTGCTTACATGCTGTTCCCGTCTGCGGAAATGCCCTTCCGCCCCTGGCAGAAGCTGCGGAGGAGAGAGGCTGTGTTTCTTATCCGTCTCCCCATTACTCACGCCCCGTGCCCTGGGCGCACTGCTCCCCTCTCTCCACACCTCGGTTTTCTCAGCTACAAACGGCCTTAGTAAACATACCCGTGGGGCCGATTGGCCTCGGGGCCCACCCCTTCTGGGCAGCCCTCCCTGAGTGCCCACGGCTCAGGTGGTTTCCTCCTCCTGGAAGTCTCGGGAGCACCGGGCACGCCGTAGCCCCTCACCTGTGCGGACGGCTAGCCCAAGACACGGGGAGATCCCTGTGTGGGGGCACTAGGCCTCGGCTCCTGCCGGGTCCCCCAGCTGAGCAGAAGGCCAGATGCCCGCGGGCCACTCCACAGGACACTGGCGGTGGTGGCCCGGGACAGAGTCCCCCAGTGCCCCGGCCTCGCCAGTCAGGGACTCCGGACCCCTCTGGGTGTGTGGGGGGTCTTAGGTCTGACAGTCCGAGCCCCGTGAGCCAGCAGGGCCCGTGTCTGCTGATGGGACGGTGGCATATGTCCCCCTGTGCCATCCAGCCAGGCAGGCAGCAAGGAGCTGGGGCCTGGTCCTGCTGGCAGGGTGGGGCTGGGAACAGAATCCTCCTCCCTCTTCCAGATCACCAGGAGGGAAAAAGAGAAGGAGGGAGGGAGGGAGGGGGAAGGAAGTCGGTTCACGCTCATTCGGACGTCGGCAGACGGCCCACCCTCCAGCATCCCAGCGTATGATGTATGGTATGGTCCTCTCTGCTCTAGTCCTGGGAGGTGGGGACACCGGAGGCAGGGACAAGGCTCAGAGGGGTTTGGAGACCCTCTCGAATAGGGGTGATGGAGAACTGCAGGATGCCCAGCGAAAAATCACAATTTTAGATAAACAGGCTTTTTTTTTTTTTAGTATAAAATGTCATATGAAATATTTGGGACAGACTTACACCCAGAAAGTCTTCATTTTAGGCATCCTGTGTTGTTTTTTCTTTTTTTTGCTAAAACTGGCGACCTCCTGGAAGCCTTGCAGCTTGGGAGCGGCTTCCAGATGTAGGAGTCCCCAGCTCGCCCTGGGCTATGAGGCCTGCTTCTGGGGTACGGCCCTGTCTCCCTGCTGGTGGGAATCGCCTGGCCTTTGGGCCCCCTGCCAGAGCTGCCCCGGGATGGCGGCTCCACGGCCGTCCCGGGGAAGCTGGCCCGGCAGAGGTGAGCTGAGGCTCCTCGCTGCCCTCTGCCATTCTCAGGTCCCACAGAGCCCCCTGGGTCAGAAAGTTGCAGCCCCTCGGCCCCCACTGGAGGCCGGCAAGGTGGGCCTTCTGTCCCTTCTTGGGCAGGCACGCCCCAGGGAGGAATTCTCACTGCACCCCTCCTGCCTGCGACCCTGGAAGTCATGCACAGCCCCGCTCAGGAAGCAGCCCAGCGGATCGGGCCTGCCACCCAATGTGACCCGTGGGAGGGGGTACGTCTGGGCTGTTGAGAGCCGTTTGCCCCCTCCCGGACGGAGGGCACCCAACCCGGAGCAGGGGGACGCCGCTCCTGCCCTCCGGGCCCTGGATCCAGGCCTTCCTGAAGCTGCCTCCTCTTGGACTTTATGGGAGTCAACACGTTTCCTTCTTTGTGCAGGCGGTTCTGGGGGGAGTTTCTCTCCCTTGAAATGGAAAGTGGGATTTCAAGACCTGATTTCTGGGGGCCTGCTGGATAAAGCTGGGGCTGAGGGCTCAGTGCAGGGGTGTGGCTTCCCAAAGAAGGGGCCCCGAGGGGCAGGCTGAGGGGCAGCGGGGAGGGCAGAGCCGGGGAAGGAGCTCGGTGGGCCCATGGTGCCGGTGGGAGGGGGGGTCTGCTCGGGGCAGGGCCTGTGCGGCTGCTGGGCGTTGAGCAGCGAGGGCTCTGAGGGGCCATCCACACCCGCCGTCGCCCATGGGACGGCGCTCACAGGCCCCTCCCACGCCCCCCCCCCGCCCCCCGCCACAACCGCGGGGCAGAGACTTGGAACCACTCGTCCCCACTCTGCTAAGGAAGTCGAGGCTCCGAAACCCCACCCGCCTGGGGTCACACCGCAGGTCAGGGGCAGGGCTGGGGCCTGAACCCACGCGTGTCGCCCGCTGACGGCCCTGCGGAGTCGGGCCTGGGTGCTTCGGGGCGGGGCTGGGGTCTGAGAGGCGGGAGGGGCAGCGAGACGGAGGAATGACTCTGAGCCCCTGGGGGACGGAGTGGACGCCTCGGCCACCGTTCTGAGAATGTGCCGGGCCCGCCCTCTGGCCCGCGGGGACGAGGCGCTGACCCGCTGGACGTCCACACTGCCCGGCCGACCCCCGGTATGCCGTAGGCGCCCGAGTGAACCACGGCGTAAGGTGTCGAGACCGGATGGTTACCCGGCCCAGCTGGCTTCCGCCCGGGCGCGGGCCCCCACGCGTGTGCAGCAAACGCCCGAACAGCCGTGCCCTCTGTCCCCCCAGCTACCCTAAACGCGGAATTACGCTCCCAGTGATGCGACTTCCCCGCACCGCAGGTCGTGGGGTGCCGGTGCTCCGACGGCCTGCTGCCCATCTCGCTGGGCAGGGCACCCCTGCTCCCGTCACCCTGCTCCACCTGCCGGGGCTGGAGGGAGGCGGCGGCCCAGGGACGGCTGTCAGCCCCGCGGCAGGAGGTCCCGTGCTGGTCCCGCTCGCCCACCGTGAGACGGGAAGCAGGCAGTCAGGCTAAGTGAGGCCCGGGGCCGGGGGAGGGGACACGGGTTGCCCCTCCTGGTCCTCAAAGGAGGCCTGCCGGTCCAGTTAGCAGAAGGGGAGACTGGTACTCAGGGAGGTCTAACGCCTGTGTGGCCCCGCGGACGACGACAATACTGGAGGTGGCCGCCTGAGCTCAGACTCTGTTGGAAGGGCTTTGCAAAGGATTCTGCTTACTCCTCGCTGCCCCGCTGGCGTCTGGGCAGGTGTCTCTGGGACCAGATCCTGCCTACTGAGCCCGGGGCGGCCGGAGGCCACTTCGATGGGGATCCTTGGGACGGTGGGGTGAGTGCCTCGGGCTGACTCCCCTGGAGGGAGGAGGGGCCAGGATCTTGCCTGCCACCCCTCCCCAGCGGCTCTTCTGGCCCTGGGGAGGGGGGCTGAGGCAGCTGCCCCCCTGCAGGGAGGGATCTGCACCCTGGGGAAGGGAGGGCCATCAAGCTCAGGCCAGAGACGGAGGCCCCCTCCCCTCCCCCTCCCCTGGCGAATTCATGCTCTCATGGCTGCTGGACAGAGAGCCCGCCCCACCTCGAGAGACCAGTGGGGGAGTGCCGCTTGGTGGTGTCCATTTCCGGGGCCAGCGCTGGCCTGCAATGGGGCTGTCCCTGGGCCCCTTCCTTGCTGGCCTCTGCCCTTCCCACCTGGGCTTGCTCAGCCGCCAAGCCCCCCACCACCATATGCCATCCCTCGTGATGTCCATCCTGCCCACACCACCTGCTGTCCTCTGGACGGCGGTCCGTCAACCCCCTGGCACTGCACTTGCCCAGGACACCCCCACACCACGACCCCCCGCCCCTCTGCTCAGCCGGTGGGTCCGCCTGGGCAGCTCTGACCCTCCGTGTCCCTGTTCCCTACCTGGTGGCACTAGAAGCCATGCGCCTCAGAGTGGCCCTGGGGGCCGTAGGCACAACCTCACGCCCGCCCTTCTAGGCCTTACGGAAAGCTCAGCCATTGCTTAACTAACTGACTTGCATACAGGTTCAGGAGGACATTCTGGAAACACACACGGAGCAGCAACAGTACCAAGGAGCTGCTCTTGGGGACGCAGAGAGGGACCCAGATGACTCCCAACCTCGAGAGGGTCTCAGGCTTGGGGGCTCCAACCAGATGGAATGTGGGGTTTGGGCTCTGGTGCAGTGAGCCAGGGTGCCAGGAAGAGTGCAGGGGCTTCATGAGGGAGGACTCCATGGCAGGCTGTGCGGGAGGGTGGCCGGGCGTGACAGCAAGGGGCTCCCCTGCCCAGGATGGGGCACAACCAAAACGTGCAGTATGGGAGTGGAGATGTGCCGGGGACCGTGCCCGTCCTGGTGACCTGGGGCTGTGACAGTACTGAGGCCAGCCCGGCTGAATGCCATGCCAGGAAGTTGCCCACAGCACCAAGAGGGTAGAGTGGGTGGAGGGCTGGGCATGAGGATCTCATCCTGTCCCTCTGCCACACCGGAGTTTCCTCCTGGTGGGCTCCCAGCCACCAGCCCTGTGCCTCCAGGCAACACTTGGAAGCAGTGCCCTAAGCACTCTGACATGTGGGGACCCTCCGTGCTGTGACTGGCACCCCACCCAATCCCGGCCAACAGCAACCTAAATGCCAGCAAGCCCATCCATACTTAGATCCCAAGCAAATATCTAAAAATGTTTGGAACCTGAAAGAGAGGCCAGGCTGACCAAACAGAAACAGAAGATCAGGAAGCGAGGTAATCTCCAGATATGAAAATGTATCTGGAGTTCCCAGAAAGATTCCAGGGGCTGTTACACCCATCAGGGAAGGGCAGGACATCGCCACAGATGCTAGAAAACAAGGAGACAGGAAGTTGAAGGCAGGGTTGCTAACAGAATTTCATGGAAGGGGATAAAGTCGATGACATAATCCTACAAATCGAATAGAGATAAAAGAGACATCAAAGTTTCATTTAAAATGTCTTCAATCTGATTAAAAGGAGTTCTAGAGAGAGGCAACAGAGATGATGTCATGAAAGGAATGGTCAGAAGTAATAAAGATAACTTTCCAGAGCTCAAGGACTCAAGTCTCCAAATCTCCAAGTCTCCCTACCAGCACTATCAATGAACGAAGTCAGCTGCAAAGGAACCTGACCAGGAACCCCCTCCAAGGCTAGAATGTAGATACTAAAAAATTCCAGGAAACAAAAAAAGGGGAGAGCGCTAAGGAAGGCTTGAGGTTAAGGCAAGCATGAGATTTCCCCTCAGCAAGTCAGGAGGCCAGAAGACCTCGGGACAGGCCTGCACGATTCTGAAGGAAAACCTGAAATTCTATACCCAGTTAAACTATCACCAGGGCATGACGGTTGAATAAAGACATTTTAAGATGTTCTGAGGGCTCAGAATGCTTACCTTCCACATACCTCTTCCTAGGAAGGCACTGGAGGTTTTTCCAGAAAACAGAGGAAACAAAAGTAAAGACAAGGACAGTAAGTCCAACCTAGATAATCATAAAAGCAAGTTCTAGAATGATGCTAGGCTGGGGGCCTCAAGGGAAAAAAAATCCAGATTGGAGCAGGAAGAAGGAGGGTTCCAGAGGGACTGTGGGCAGGACACAGGGGTTTGAGAGACAAGGCACCAGCTTGGATCTGGGCAGGTGGAGGGGTTAATGATGGAAGACAGCACATGGGAGGAAGGACAGCATGAAGGGGCAAGAACTACAGGACCTTCCAGAAGCAGTCGCTTGAGGAAGAAGTTCATCTAATCAGCAGATAAGTAATCTAAATAGAAATGAAGTAGTTCGAAGTGGGAAGCAAGGTGAGCCCTAACTCTACCTTAATGCAGAACCAAGGTAAACAGACAATGGGAAATAGGGCCTCCAGTCTGCATGCACATGCTAGAGGCCTGGCCAACATCAGAACAACAGCACCAACAGGACTAACTCTTACTGGGAGGCAGAAAGGAGGGTGGTCAGGATCACGGCACCATTCAGTGCCACATGAAGTTGAAAGAAGACCGCGAAAACCCACAATGACCCCAACTTCCCAATTTCACAATATTTTCTCCCCCTGAACCTGAAAGTGACATTTAGAAATGAACTTCTCCTTTGGTGAAGAAATGTTATCTAAATTCAACATTTTTTGTTTCACTTTTTTTTGTTAAG
The DNA here is from genome assembly GCF_018350215.1 of Panthera leo. NCBI lineage: Eukaryota > Metazoa > Chordata > Mammalia > Carnivora > Felidae > Panthera > Panthera leo. The sequence continues at coordinate 113,181,833 of NC_056688.1, forward strand.
AAAAATTAATAAGTCTAAAGTAGCCTTATCATATTAATAATAATTTCTGGTGGTATGTCTGTTTATTTGTCCATCCATCTGTCCGTCTGTCCGTCCATTCATCCATCCATCCATCCATCCATCCATCCATCCATCTGCTAGCCACTCATCTACCCATCCATCCACTCAGTCATTCATCCATCCATCCATACACCCACTCATCCATCCATTCATCCATCCATCCATCCATCCTTCCACCCACCCATCTATCCATCCATCCATCCACCCATCAATCCACTCACCCATCTGTCCAACCATCCATTAATCCATCCATCCATCCATCCATCCATCCATCCATCCATCCACCCACCCACCCACCCAGCCACTCATCCACCCATCCATCCACCCACCCAGCCACTCACTCATCCACCCATCCATCCACTTAGTCATTCATCCATTCATTGATCCATCCATCCTTCCACCCACCCACCCACCCATCCATCCATCCACCCAGCCAGCCACCCACCCACTCAGTCATCCACCCATCCATCCATCCAGTCATCCATCCATCCATCCATCCATCCATCCATCCATCCATCCATCCACTCAGCCACCCACCCACTCAGTAACCTATCCGTCCACCCATCCCACAACCCCATTTATCTCTTCACTTATCCGCCTGTCTATCCACTCGTCCTTTTTTTCCGTGCAACAAGCAATGCAATGTCCAGAATGTTCTCACATTAAAGATGGGTATTTCTGGGATAATAAGGGAGATCCCTAGGGAGAGAAGGGAAGCCCTGGAGGCTTTTACTTTTGTTTTCCAACCTTTCTGTACTGCTTGAGTTTTCTAGAAGTTCAAGCAGAACGAAAACATCTATCTAAACACTTCCACTGAAAAGCATTAATGACAGCCATCTATGGAGAAATCAGAGTCCTCTGTTTGTTTTCTCCTCTGGACAGCTCTGCACCAAAGCCTATTAATAGCACCCTGAGGGCTATTTTCAGATACCCCTCCTTCGGAGGTCTTCCCTCGCCCTCGGGTCCCCTCTGTCACAGTGCGCCGCTCTGCTCCTGCACGGCCACCGTCCAGGTCTGCGATTACACGGTGTACTTTTGATCGGGGCCAGCGCCATAATGCCGGCAGCGCTATCTTGTCCCTGTGGCACCCCCAGTACACGCCCGCTGTCTGGGACATGGTAGGAGCTCGGGCGGGCGCTGTGGGGAGTGGACGCGGGGTCAGCCCGGTGGCATTTACTTCGAGCCGCAGCCCACCGGGCTCTCGGTGCCCCGGGCAGATGGTGTCAAATCCCCGTCTGGTGCTTGGCAGTGGGCGGGGAAGACAAACCCACAGCAGTGCCCACAGTGGTGCCCACAGGAGGGGGTGGGGACCAAGAACTTCCACCTTGCCACGCGCCGGGCGCCAGGCCAGGTGCTCAACAGACAGGGCTCCAGGTGATCCTGGCCAGGGGCCCAGAGTTAGTGTCCCTGACTCCTCCTTACGGACGCAGAAAGCGAGCCTCCCAGGGGCCGGGAGGGGTGCCTGGGGTGGCACAGCCAGGAAGTGGGAAGGCAAGGGTCCGAGCTCAGCTTTCCCTGCTGTCAGTGCTACTCCTGTCACTGACAGGAGAGACCACAGGGGCTGTGGGGAGCTGGTGAGGCAAGGGAAGGGGGGCTTCTGGAGGGCGACAGGGGAGATGGGGGGCTGGGGCAGAGGCGAGGCGGGGAAGGAGAGAAGTGGGTGGCGGCCGGGCAGAGAGTCAGGGTTAAGGCAGGCTCCTGAGAGGGGGCAGAGGAGCAAGGAGGGGGTGACGGCAGGGGGACAGAGCCGGGCCCAGGGGTGCCACGCCATCTGCCTGTCCCTCCGCGTGGGCCGGACCACCCCGTATATCCCTCGGCTGCCGGCTCCCGGGGTCTGCCTGGGATGGGCAGGGTGCCGGCCTCAGTCCCCCGTCCTGGCCAAGATAGCCCTGGAGCGGAGCCGGCGCCTCCCGCACAGGATGCTGTGGATGCTGTGACCCCGGACAGGCCCTGGGCAGGCCAGGCTGAGCTGCCTTCTGGGCTCCCGACGGCAGGGCCGCCGTCCCCCAGGCCTACGGAAGGCAGGCGGTCGCACAGAGACAGAGCCGGGCGGGACGGTGGGGGTGGTCTGTCCGCCCGCGGCCCGAGATGTGAGCTGCAGACTGGTTGCCCCCACCCCAGCTGGGCGCCCCCTGAGGACCAAGCTCGGAGGCAGGGAAAGGGGGCGGAGAGAGGTCACTGAGGCCAGCATGTGGGGAGGTCGGGGAAGAGGGCAGGGGAGGGAGGGGTGGGGCGGCCGGGTCTGGGCCACGCTGGACCGCGTGGTGCCTACCTCGAGGCACAGGACCCCCCGTGCCCGGTGCCGAGCAGGGAGGCCCCGCCAGGCAGTGGCCGGCCCAAGGAGAGCCGCGGGCCCGCGGGGAGTGTTCCAAGGAGAGATTTATTAGTGAAACAAAAGCATATTTTTTCAGGCAGGACTGTTTGTGCAGCTACCTCATGACATCGCCTTGGCCTGGGGCCCAGAGCGGGCGGCGGGGAGGCCTCGCGGGCAGACCCACTCCCCGCGCCGGTCCCCGCCGACGTCCTTATCTGGTCCCGGACATCAAAGCGGGGGCTTTTCATAAGCGAATTAAAACAGCACACAAACAGCACAGGGCCAGGCAGACCCCGGGCCAATTAGCTGCGAGGCGGGCAGGAGGCCTTTCAGAGGGAGGCCACTGTCTTCAGGAGCCACTGCAGTGTCACATTTGATGAAATATTTTGCCCAAAGCTCATTATAATAATGAACCTGCGTTTCTTTCCCCAAGAGAATAATTAGCAGACTTCCAAATGGCTTAAAGCGGCAATTTAAAATCTGCCCCCCCCCCCCCCCGCCCTTAACTGTCCCATTGACTTCATTTTGTGACAAGGAAATGTTGGCGCCTTTGGAAAGAGCCGAGACTCTCCCGCGCCCGCCCCGAGCGGCCACTCGGCTCTGTCCCTCTGGCCCTGGGCCCCTTGCCCCATCGAAACGGGGGACCAGTACGGAGGCTGGAGGCACCTGAGGCCTAGGGGGGGGTTTGGGGCAGGGGCCCGGCCCTACTTCAGGGGAGGGTGTCAGTCTCTGGGGCCGCAGGGGTGGGTCCCACCCACTACACAGACCCCCGGTCGGGGGAGTCACCTCAAAAGGGGACCTGAGCCTCGATGTCCTCACGGCAGCCACCTGATGATGGCCGCCCCGTGGAGGCAGTGGGCTGGGGCACGCGGCTGGCAGGTGGGGAGCAGGTCGGGCGGGCGAGCCCGGGAAGGTGCCCGCCCCACCTACACAAGGCCCCAGGTGACCCCAGTGGCTCTCAGCGAGCAGAGCAGAGAGGTCCCCGGGCCTGGCCTGTTGGCCCAACCTGGGCGTGGCCCGAGCGGGTGCCCGGTCCCACAGCCCAGCTTGCGGTCCCCCCCGCCGCTCCCAGACAAGGCGCTTCTGCAGGGGAGCCCCTCAAAGCCTCCTCCCCTCCACATTTATTGCTCACTGTTTCCCACTCGTTGAAACCAAAACGGCTCAGGACAAAATTTTGGAAAGTACAGGAAAAGCTCTTCATGCGTGCATCTGGGAGCCCACCCTCCAGAGACAGACAGCGGGAACAGCCCGCTTTTCTGTAAGGCGCTGTTTTCTACACACACACACACACACACACACACACACACACACACACACACACACGTCCTCGCCCGCTCGGATCACGCTGCTCCCCGTCCATTTCCGAGTCACCTCGTACACTAGGCATTTTCCCAGGTCACTAGAAGCTCCATAACGATCCCCAGTGCTCAAATGTTGGCCGTGCTGTCTGTCTAATTTCTCACTGTTAAAACTAAGACTGCCATTAGCTGGTTTGCACGTTACTCTTTGGGGCACCTCTGATTCGTTCTTCAGGGTAGATTGCTGGAAGGGGGACCAAAGGGCCACAGGGAGAGGAGCAGGTTTTCATGGTCTTGACACATTTCCTCGAGGCACTTTCTGGAAGGGGAGACCAGTTTCCAGGCCCATTTCATCCCTGCGTTGCCAGCACAGAATTTACATCCAGTCTTGTATCTCTCCATCTAAGTTCTTAGGACAAGGGTTTGCAAATTTCTCTGTAAAGGGTCAGGGGGTAGATATTTTAGGCGTCGAGGTCCGGGTGGTCTCTGTTACAACCCCTCAACTCTGCCACTGCAATGTGAGGGCGGTCAGACATCCATCCTACACGAGTGGGCGTGGCTGTGTTCTAATAAAACTTTATTTACAGGAACAGGCTGAGGGCCGGATCAGACCCCTGGGCCGTGGCTGACCAGCCCTGTCTCTGAGGACAGAAGGGGTGAGGCATCTTTTCAGTCTCTGTGACCCTTCTTTTGTGAACTGTCTTTCCAGCTCCTTGCCCACCCTTAGTGCCTTTCTACTAAGGAGTGTCTCTCTCCATTGTCACCTGCGGTTTTCTCCCTGGCCCGCCACCTGGTGGGGAGGGGGCCTCGTGAGACTGCAGCCCCGCTCCCCGTTTCCAGCTCTCAGCCCTGCCGCAGAGGCTGGCTCAGCCTGAGCCACCGAGGTGGAGGTCACCTCTGCCCGCTGCCTGCGGGCTGGCTACTCACACACCCTTCCTGGTTGTGCCTTTTAAATGGTTTCAACGTGACACCCATGGCCCTACACCTACAGTGTCTGTAAGCTGGACACATTAGCTTGACTCTCCCCCTACACGGCTGGTGCTCTCGACGTACTATCTGGTTTGTGATGCTCCTGCCTCTCCCCTACCAGAAACGTTATCCTGGGTCCCGGGGGATGGGCAGTGGGTTGGAGACGAGTCCCTCCCGAGCCTCGAGGCTGTGCGCCCAGGCCTCCGCCTCCTCAAACACGCGTAAGGCCAGCAGCGCCCGCCGCACGGGAGGCAGCACGCGCTGGGGCGTGGACCACGGGGCTGGTCTTTCACGCCTATGAGCCGTGCACATGTCAGACGGTGGCCTGTCCCTCGGCACTGGGAAGACAAACCCCAAGTGCTGGTTGTTCTCCCCCCCGAAACACGCTAGGCGTGCTGGGAACAGGGCACTCCCCACCCCCCGTTACCCTCTAACTGGCCACCGGCTTTCCTGGAGGACCGTGTGACCCCCCTGACACACCTCGAATTTAAGATGCGGAAACAGCTCCTGGTTCTTTTCACACTCGAGAGCACACGCACTCCCACGGAGGGCACGACACCGGCCCCCTCTGCACAGCCCGGTGGCCCTGCCCAGCTCCACGAGCTACCGCCATGCACTTCTCCGGGCTGGGCATGAACGGGACCCGCCAGGTGGCTGCAGAGGTGACCCAAGGTGGCTCCACCTCCTGGGCTGGGCTGAACTCCACTGACGTTGGGGCTGTGGGACTGGCAGCCAGCGTGGGGCACAGAGCGGCCAGCGGGCGCACGACAAGGCAGCCGGCAGGGTGGGAGCTGGTGGGGCTGGGCTGGGGGCCAGAGGGCATGAGAGAGGCCAGGAGAGGAGTGGGGACCACGGCCTAGAGGACAGGAGAAAGAAGGGCCCTGGGAGTTCCCCGGGCAGGCCTGGGCAGGTGGCAGCTCCGGGCATTTGGGGGGCAGGCTGCGGGCGGGCACCGGCCCCCGAGCTGCGTTCTGGGCAGGCTGGAGCAGGCAGGGAGGAAAGGGCCGGCAGCAGAGCTCCAGAGGGCACAGGCCCAGGCAGGCTGCTCTGAAACCCCTCCCCGAACCCGGCGCGCAGACCCTCCCCCAGCACACCCACCCCCTCCCCAGCCCTGCCCGGGATCAGCACGCCTGCAGGGGTGAGGTCAGGTGGCACACCAGCTCTGGATCCCAACCACAGCACGGGACACCTCAAGAGTTCCCGGGGACGTAGGTGCATCCTCCAGGGTAGGGGGGACGGCGTCCCCCCCACTCTGGCTCGGGGACATATTTTTATCTGCGCCCCAAGACCTCCTCAGACAACCCCCCCGAGCACACAGTTGGGCTCTCCTCTCCCCGCCCTGCCTTCAGGGCTTTCAGGCCAGGCTCCCACCCCGGCCCATCCCTGCCTTGGCTGGGGCTGACCCTTGGCCGGGAGCATTTTTCCCTCGCCAAGCCCTAGCTCCGTGCAGGCGAACGCGGCCCCTCGGAGGCCCTGTTGGACTCGCAGACACCGTTCATTTCTCTGCGATCAGCTCAGACAAGCCCAGAATCCTCCTGCAAGGCCACGCTGGTCCCTGGGTGTGTCCAGTGCGGGGCCCTGGCTGGGGTCCTGAGCTGCCGGGCCCCCCGGCCTTCTTACCCTCCAGGTTTACGGGTGCCACACTGGCAGGTGCCCCAGTGCCTGGCTGACGCTGGGATTTGCGCTGCCTGCCTGTCTTCTGCTCGTGGGGAGAGGCCGGGGCAGGCCTTGTCCCGGGGGTCTCATGGTGGGGGGGGGGGGGGCCCAGGGGTCGTTTCATGGAGCAGACGAGCCCAGAGCGCGGCCTAACCCACCCGCCGGTCGCATCCACGGGCAGCCTGGCTGACACAGGCAATGCTGAGGGACTGCTGGGATGGCTGGGGACCCCCCGGCCCTGCTGCCCGGGCCCAAGGGCGTGGGCTTGGGTGACGGTGGCTCCCTGGCCTAGGGCATGAAGCGCTGGGGGACTGGCAGTGGCTTTGCCGTTTCCAGCCCGTGGTGTCGACCCCCTCCCTGCCCCCCTCCCTCTGTGATCCCCGACTTCCTGGACCCGGAGCCTCCAACGTGGCCATGCAGGAGGTGCCCGGTGCCCTCTGTCCTCTGCAAAGTGCCAGGCGGGGGGCTGGCCGGGTGAAGTAGCTTCTGCCAGGCCTGTCCTCACTTCCTGGGGACTCTGGGGGCATAGGGCTGCCCTACGGGAGTGGCCACCAGAGCCACCGTGGAGGCCTGAAAGAGAGAGCACCGAGCTGAGCCCCGAGCCCTGAAGGGGTGGTGAGGCCGGGGTAAACTGTGACCCTGCTCTGCCGTGGCCGGGGTCTCTGGCGGGATTCACGAACGGGTCTTAGGGGGTCCTTCAAGAGGCCACCAGCGTCCAAGGGGGAGCACATTCCAGGACCGGCCCCTCGAGATGATGGTCGGTATTGACGCGGTCTGGGAGGCTGCGCTGTGTCCCTAGTCCCACTGGCCAGGGACAGGGAAAGGGCCAGGATCTGAGTCTACTGTCTTGCTGTCCTCCCCCTCAGCAGACTAGGCAGTCTAGAAGGTTCCACACAGCCTTCTCCATGGCCAGGGAGTGGTTTAGCTGACCTCGTGGGTCCCTGGTCACAGGGCCACCCCCCAGTCCCAGCTGAACTCCTCCCTTGTGGCAGTAATGGCAAAAACCCTCCCCGAGGGAGCCCGCCCTACAGAGGAATTCCTCCTCAATCTCCTGCTTCTTCTGAGTTGGGGCCTCTCATCATCCCCATCGTACAGGTGGGAAAATGGAGGCTCAGAGCAGGGGCATGAACTGTCCATGTCACCAGGCTACCCCTGGGCCTGTCTGGGGGTCTGGAGATGGCAGGAAGGAGGAGCTGAGAGCTAAGACCCCCCCCCCCCCCCCCGCCCAGGCCCCAGTGCTGAACAGGGCTCTGGGGGCTCTGCCCCACCCCTCCCCGAGAGGGGCGGAGGTCGGGCCCGTGCTGGTGTGAAAGTAGGTAGGACACGGGACGTCTGTGCTGTTTGGGGTGGCCTCGTGTGGCATTCCTTCCTTGCAAAGCCTGAGCTTCCTCCCCAACGGGAAGGATGTGTGGGCTGCGTGGGCAGCAGGGGACCCTCAGTGGCTCGGCAGAGTGGCCTGTAGGCTTTGACACGGCAGGGCGTGGGCAGCTGGGTGGCTCTGGCATTTCAGGGTCTGGAGCGGGGCAGTGCCACGCACACCTTCGCTTCAGAGTTTACACGGCACTGGTGTGCCCTGTCCAGGCTACGCGACAGGCTTTGTGTGCCCAGCACGTTCCCAGCGGCTCTCGTGGTCCCCGCACGGTCAGCACGCAGACCTCAGGGCAGCGGGGCGGGGGGGTGGGGCCATCCTGGATCTCCAGCGAGGACGAGCGGGCTCAGGGAGGCCAGCCGGGCCCGAGGCCCCGCGGCTCGTACGCAGTAGGTCGGGGTCCGACGCCCGACCCCGAAGCCGCCCGCTTCCTGACCACCGAGGCAGAACCAGGGCCTGCACCCTGCCGCGGGCTCCTCTGTTACCCGCGTGGGGCCCGGGGCCCGTGCTGCTGGGGGAGGTGGCGGTCACGAGGAGCCCCACGGACCCGGGTCCCCTCACCATGCAGAGGGGCTGCGCTGCGCTGCCCTGACCTGGCCAATGGGTGTGGCCCTGAGAGGCAAGGGCTCTCTCCCTCTCTAGCTTCCCGCTTGGTGCCCCTACACTTCGCTTGTGGGAGGGGGAGGGGAGGAGCCGGGGGTGACCCCGGGCTCCCCCTCGGGCCCTCGGGCGGCGGACGGGTGTTATGGACCGGACCGCGCCCCCCAAGTCCACGTGCTGGAGCCGTAACCCCTGTGACTGTATTTGGGGATGAGCCTTGAGGAAGACACTGAGGCGAAGAGAGGTCACAGGGGGTCCCCGATCTGACAGCATTAACGCCCTCGTGGGAGGAGGTCCCAGAGCTCTCAGTGCCCCGGGGAGGCCACGAGAGGACAGTCAGGCGGTGGCCTTCCACAAGCCAGGAAGAACCTTCCCCGGAAGCTGGCCCTGCCGCAGCCTTGACCTTGGACTTCCAGTCTCCAGGGCTGTGAAAGATGCGCGTTCACGGTTTAGGCGGCCCGTTTGTGGCATCTGTTACAGCAGCGTGTGCTGACTGATACAAGGGGCCAGTCAGCAAGAGGGGACGCGGGGGTGGGGGCCCCTGAAGGCACGCCGGGCACCCACCTGACCTGCCTCCACCGCGAGACTTTTGGGGGCGTCCTGCTGCAGTGGAAGGGCTCGTGTGCCTCCGGAGTCCTGCACGGGGCCACCCTGTCTCGGCCACTGGCATGGCCACGGAGCCACCACCCAGCCCATCCCCTCCCTTCACCAGATGCCGTTGCTTTCACCTCTCAGCATCTCTGGCACCCGGCACACCGCCCCATCCCCACTCCCAGGGCCCACCCTGGGCGGCTTGCTGATCGCCCGCCTTCCCCACCCCTTCCAGAACATTCTCCAGAGCGGGCGGCCAGACCGGGCTGTGCGATTCTGTCCTCTACCCCTTGGGTCTGGTCCCACGGCCAGAGTCTCGTGAGCACCGGCCGAGCCACCCTCTCCTCCTGTTCTGCCTCCGCCCATTCTCTGCTGCCCACCGCAGCCGAATGACTCCGTAACCTGGAAAACCGCGCTCGCCCGTCCTCCCTGGGGAGCGCTACGTGCCGGCTCTGGGTGTGCGACACGGCACATCCCCAATCCCCAAACAGCCTGGTGGCTGTTCCCGTCCGTCCCCCACGTCAGGGCTCAGGAAACTGAGGCACACAGAAGCCGTGCAACGTGCCTCGTGGCACGAATGCTAAGCAGGGTGTTGGTTCCAGCAGCCCTCGCCCTGCACCTACCTGCCCCACCAGCCTCCACCACAGGCGGTGCGGGGGGGGAGGCAGTGGGCACGTCCACCGCGACCCCTCCTCGCCACCTTGCTGGGCCAAAGATGGCCGCTGAGCACTGGTCGCACTCCTCCCTCCTAACTTGCCCTCCAGCCGCCTTGGGCAGGGCACCTGAACCTTCGCACACAAGGCTCCCGGCAACCACCCCTTGTCTGAGGGCTTCTCTCCTGCACGGCCCCTCTCTCGCTTTGCTGCAGCCCCCTCGGCCTCCTGTCTGTCCCAGACTCAGCCCTGCCCCAGGACCTTTGGTCATACTGCCCTCTGCGTGGAGCCCTCCTCCCAGTTACCTGAGGGCTCTGCTTCCTCCTTCCCTTAGGTCCCAGTATAGGCTGTGAGGTCAGGGAAGGGTGGTCCCCCGATCGCTGCGTCCCGTCTCCTGGCCCTCCTCCGCCATGGGCTCCTTCATATGGGTCTCCTCCTCCCTCCCTCCTCTCCTCGTCCCTGCCCCACTCTCGGTCCCTCTGATCCCTCCCCCTACCGCCACCCCAATAATCGCCCAAACCGGCCCCAGATTAGGCAAACGCAAGCTCGCACGCTCACCCAGCCCCCGGCGGCCACAGAGGCGAGAGTTCAGACAACGCGACCAATTTACAAACAATTTTCTCTGTGACGATTAAGTTACATTTTCTCCAATAGCTGCTTAATTTTCTTGTCAAAAATGCACAGTTCTCACATTTGTCTTGCTGCAAGGCTAATTAATTTCCAGACCATAAGTAAGAACTTAATATGATACCTGCAAGGATTATAAACTATTTCAAGCTGTTGTTTACATGAAATCAAGAAAGATTCGTTCTGTTTGCAATTATGTTAATGAGGAAATAGAGCGGGTCCCTTTCTTTCTTTCTTTCTTTCTTTCTTTCTTTCTTTCTTTCTTTCTTTCTTTCTTTCTTTCTTTCTTTCTTTCGGAACTCGGCGTCATTTTGCTGTCACCAATAAATTAGTCCGAAAGGGTCGCCTGCCACCGCAGACCCCCCCACCCCACGGCTATTTTTAAGGTGACCCTGGCTGGCATCGGGGCCGGGTGGGCGCTGGGGACTGGCCCGTCCCCAGGTTGTCTGGCCTGCAGGTGGGACTGAGGAACCTTCTCCAGGACGCTTTCTGACGGAAGTAGGAAAGACGGAGGGTGGGCAGGGCACGTGCCCCAGCCCCTTTGGGTGTCTGTGTCCCCCTCCCCCTGCCCCCTGTCATTCGCGCCGTGCATGCCCACAGAGGCGGTCTGGGATGGGGCACAGCACAGGCAGAGGCTGGGTGTGAAAGGGTCCCACGGCCCAGGAACGGGGCTGGAGCAGGGGAAGCATGGAGGGGGGCCGAGGAGGATATGGAGCTGAGCCCCACAGAGGAGAGGAGAGCCTTCGAGACACGGCCAAGGGGGGTCAGATGTGCACAGGGGAGGATGCCGGGGACCCGGAGTGAGGGCTGAGGGGGGTGGGCAGCCCTGGGTGCTCTGGGGGGCTTTGGGGGACACAGAAGGCAGGAGCTGGCGTCGGATGTCAGGGAAGCCCAGGGAAGATGGCCCCCGGAGCGGAGCGTGCTCTGCCCCCTGCCTGCCAGTGGGGGACGGGGACACAGGTGAAGGGGGACGTCACTAGGGAGGTACCCGGCTTCCAGCTCCGTCCTCTTCCTCGCAGGGCCTCCTGACTGGCACTGCCTGTCTCAGGGCTGTGGGCACAGTCCTCATAAGTCCCAGGATGCTGTGCCCCCAGCCACGGGTGGCACTCTCTCCTGTGGGTCCGGCTTGACCTCAACGGTCCTTTAGGGCGAGGTCCGGGACAGGCACAGGCTCCCTCTGCACAGAAACCAGCCGTGACCGGATGAAAGTCAGCTGTGTCAGCACCTGCCCGACGTCCTGCTACCATCACACCTGTCGGGTGCTGCGGGCAGGGACCGTGTAGCAACGGGCTTGCGTGGGGACAAGGACAGGCCCTCAACAGGGAGAACAGCCCACAGCGTCTGGCTCTGTGGGGGAACCCGAGGGGCCTCCCTGCTGCCCTGGGCCTCCGTGTGCCCATGACGGGGGTCCCAGCACTGAGGCAGGGGGCCGTGCGGCTCCCGCCAGGTTTACGGGGCTGAAAAACAAGCTGGTTTTCCTCGCAAAGGGGCTCTGGGGCTGGCGGGTGGGGGCTTGCCGGGCGTCGCTGTGCTGAGGTAACGGAAAGCCTGGAGCCAGCAGGAGCGGGGAGGGGACGAGACGGACTCTGGATGGCAGGTGAGCACAGGGGTGGCGACCAAGGGTCTGCCTGAGGCAGGGAGGGAGCCGGCCTGGCACAGAAAGCAGTTCAGTGGTGCCCACCCGTGCCCACAGGTCACCGTTCCGTTAGCTCTGGCCGGCCCTGGGTGGGGGGCGCGGGCAGGCTGTTTGGGGGCACCGCTCCAGTCTTAGGAACGGAGGGGGTTGGGGTGGGACAGAGAAGCCAGGTCACCTGCTCCCCCGTGGCCTTGCGGGTGGGGTCCCCAGACAGGGGTGCCCCCCGACAGCTGCAAGCCCAGGAATGGCAGGACCTCCCTGCTGGGAAGGACACGGAGACTCCCCAGCTGTTCCGGGTGCTTTTGCCCGGCCCACGCAGCACCCACGGGGCAGGGAGACGAGGCAGGGAGACCGAGGCAGAGAACGGTAAGCTGACTTGCGTGCCGGTGAGCTGAGCGGACTCGGGAACGGGGAGTGACCGCAAACTCGCATCCTGGGACCTGCCTGGGACCTGCCTGGCCCTGCCCTCCTTGCCCTCTGCGACTTTGCGGGGTGTGATGAGCCACTCCTCCCAGGGCCTTCTGTCCGCCCATGGGCATCTTTTTGTCCTCAAAGGACAGTGATCCGTGGGCTTCCCCGTTTCCACCTACCAGGAGAGAGGAGCCTGGAAGGGACAGGCATGGGACAGGGGGTGGCGGCCGCAGAACCGTCTCACTTGCCTGCTCTCAGCCTCAGATGGCTTTGCCCCCCTTCTGCCTGTGCCCCAGGGCCTTTGCACAGGCTGCTGACCCGGATACTCCTCCACCCCACGACAGCCTCCGCCTCATTCCTTCCCGGCTGGCCCCAGGCCCCCGCCCGCCCCGTGCACCCTCTTTTCCATACTGGGAAATAGGGAGTTACGGGTCACTGGGTGCATCCCCTGTCCCGCCTCTCGGACCGTGTGTTCCGAGGGAGAGAGACCAGCCTGTCCCATTCCTGGGGCGACCCCCGCGTGTGGCTGATACTCAACGGACATAAGATGACTGAATGCTTGTGCGCACGCGGGCAGTTCTTCAGGGGGACCCTTTCCTGGTCGCTTTGCTTTCCGCTCCCGTGACTTGTGGTCCCTCTGCCGAGACCAGAGGGGCCTCAATTTCTAGGACACCCATGGGTTCTGGAGAAGGTATGGGGTTGAGATGAGACTCTCAGGTCCCTGCCAACGCAGTTTCCACCCTATGGGTATGTGGGACACGACCCCTCTTATAAAAAGGTGGTGTCATGAAGCCGCAAAGCCGAGACCCCACCCAGGACGGGACCACAGACACCCTGCCCGGCCCCATGGCTCTGGATGTTGGGGCCCATAGTGGCCAGGTGACAGGGGTCGCCCGGATGTCAGTACCTCGGGCCAGGGCCTCACGGCACCCTGAGGATCTTCTGCCAGGGGGGTGGGTGCCGCTGGTCCAACAGGGTGTCCACAGGCCCCTCCGGGGAGGCCCCGCTGGATCGAGTGTCCCTGTGCGGGCGGCAGGCTGGCCGGCCACCTCTCTGCCCACACAGATGGCTCTTTATGTGAGAGGCCTGACCTGTGGCTCCTGGCCGGCTGGGAACAGAGTGGGGCTGTGCACGCTGACCAGCCCGCGTCGCGGGGTGGGGGTGGGGGCAGTGGGCGCGGGGGACGGGCAGGAGGGGTACACGCCGGCCCCACGAGGTCCCCCCTGCGGCCATACCTCCCTGCATTCTGTCTGTTCTCAACCTGCCAGAGTGGCGCGGTCAGATCTCTGCCCTCCTCGGCCCTGAAGACCCCACCTCTGTCCAGCGAAGCCTCCAGCTTCCGGTGGCTCACCAGGCCTGATGCTCTGCCCGGCCCTCTACCTGTCTGCCCCTGACCTGCAGGCTCCTCCTCAGCCCGTGGCTCCCGCCAAGCTGCCGCCTGCCCGCCGCTCACGTGAGCCCGGCCCGGCCCCGCCTCAGGGCCTTTGCACCGGCTGTGCCCTCTGCCCGGGACATTATCCCCGCAGATATCCACAGGCCTTGCTCCCCTGCCCCTAGAGACGTCTCCCGCAGACCGGCGGACCCTCCAGTCCTGCCGAGACACAGAGGGCTTCTTCTGAGTGGGAGGGCGCGCCCCTCACGCTCCCCCGGTGCCTGTGGGCCTGCCTGCGAGCAGGACCTGTGACGGGCCTCGTGTCCCGAGCGTTTTCCTGGAGCTGCACCCACAGGCACGCCCCACACACTGCTTGCCTTGTCTGTACAATGGCTCCCGTTTCACAGACGAGGATCCGGAGGTCAGAGGGGGCCCCGGCCTGCAAAGGGCCCCAAGGAGCGGGCCGTCCCACTCCGTCTCCCTTTGTCCTGCGGCCTCTCCCAAACTTGGGGAGGGGTCCGAGGCTACCTCCTCTGGGCCAGCAGGGCCAGCCCCCGCCCGGCCCCCGGGGGGAGCAAGGGAGGGCACCCCGAGCGGAGGCATGAATGGACGCTCCGGTGACGAGGGCGGGGGCAGCGGATGAGGGACGGGGTGGGGAGGGAGCCCGCTGCCAACCCAAACAGCCCAGCGCGCCTCAGCTCCGTGTTCAATCCACAAAAATTTCCATCTGCCTCTGGAGCGCTCGGAACCCGGGCAACGAGAAGGCCGCGCGCTCGGCAAAATAAACAGCAGGTCCGCACGGCGACTCCCCTGCGCGCGCCGCCCCAGCCCGGACGACGGCGTCAGCCATTTTGTGGACGCGGGCGGCCCGGGAGGAGGACGGTCCCCGGCCTGCGGACCTGGAGGCCCCGGGCAGGGTGGGGGCCGCCCGCGGCTTTGCGGGCGGGGACCTGCCGGCATCCACCTGCCACGCGCCACGGCCCCCCCCCCCCCACCCCGCCACGTCGGGCCCGGGCCGCCGAGGCCGCCACCCCGTTCCCAGCCCCGGAGGCTCCCGGACGGACATTCGGATCCTGTCCCTGGCCTGGCTCTGGGGACCCCGGGGGAGGCGGCCCCCCGCGTGGCCGGGCCACGGGCTCCCCGCCGCCCACCTTCGGGGGGCCGCTCGGCCGGGGCCTGGGCCTCGGGGCCGGGACGTCTATTTTTGGAGGTGACCAAGCCACTGCTTAATATGCAGGACTGGCCGGGGGCGGGCCGTGCCCTGACCCGCAGGGTGACAAGTTGAAAAAAGGGCCCATTTTGATCAAAATACATGTTTTCCTGAGGTCGGCCAAGGCGGCTGGGCAGGGTTCGCCTCAAAGACAAGGCTCCGGGCCGCCCTCATGCCTGGGCCCCCGCAGCCGGCCTGCCCGCTGCGGCTCTCCCGGTCCAGGCCGCCGATGGCGCACCGGCCTTTGCGCACCGCGGAGGACCCACGGCCAGGGTGCTGTGCACGCCCGCCGGGCACGCGCCCTCGCCTGCCGCCATTCTGGGCTCCTGCGTCTCTCGGTCGACCCACACAAGTTCACAGGGACTTGAGCTACATTTTTCAAAAAATGTAAATTTCCTTTCTGGCCAGTATTTGCAGCCTATAAATAGAGTCATTCAGGGAGGCCTAGCCGGGCGGGGGTGGGGGGGGGGTATCGTCTCTGGGCAGACCGAAAGGGAAACGCCCAGGAAAGGGGAAGGGAGGCGCGGGGGGTGCAGGGAGGGGGCGGGAAGAACAATTCTCTGGGGCTGTCGAAGGCACGAGAAGCGGGAGGCCACGGTGCGGCTGGCGAAACTGAGGCTCAGGCTTGGAAGGCCTGTCCGTGGCCACGCAGCGAGTGGGGTCAGGGCAGCGCTTGAACTTCCCGACTAGTCCCTGAACCCCACCCCCGGCCCAGTGGCCAGCCCACCCTCACGACTCCTTCTGAGCTCTGCAGTCAGAAACCCAGGTAGGTCTCTTGGTTCCGGAGCTTGCTGTATCTCCCCGTGCCACAGGGCCTTTGCATGTGAGGTCCCTCGGGCCTGGATGTGGATCGGCTCGGGAATTCTCCACGGCATTTGGCCCATTGGCACTACTAACACCCTCGGTGACTCATGGGGTCACTGAGGCCCCGATGTGACTCATGGGTTCTCATGGCTAGTGAGCCAAGGGGGCAGGGCTTGAACCCAGCTGTTGGCTGCACAAAGGCAAAGGGAAGGCTGGGTTTTGTCTTCTGTAAAATGGGAAGGGGCGACAGGAAGGCCCCTTGGGAGCCACGTATGAGCGGGAGGCCTAGAAGCCACACGTGTGCAATCTGAGAACACACGGGCACGGGAGCCACGATGCCCAGGGCCCAGATCCTGGCCCTGCCTCCACTGAGGCACGACCTCAGGAAGGGACGAGGCTCCGGGCCCATAAGTTGGGTGAAAAGGGCCGGCCCTGGAGGCACCTGTGGGCCCAGCTGTTGGCAACCCTCTGGGCAGGCTCTGGTCCTGCTGGGCGTCGGGGGCCACGGGATACCAGGCCAGCTTGAGTGGCCCCGAACGCACACGCACACCTCTCTCCTTCCCACCTCCCTGCCTTGGTTACAGGGGACACTGAGGCTCAGAGAGCGGGGAGCACTGGCTGTCTCCCCACGGGCTCCCCCGGGCCCCGCTCAGCCACAGCGGCTCAAGGTCCCAGAGGTGGGGGCCCACTGCCGGGTGGGGTGCTATCCTCAGGATCACTGCCATTCGCCAAATAGCCCCAGCCCCGGGCCCCGGGCCAGAAGGTGGCTCGGAGGGACCTGCAGACATTCTAGGCCTTTCCACCCCATCAAGGGAGAGCCCCTCAGGCCCCTGTGGGGCCCCTCAGGCCACAAACAGGCTGCGAAAGCTGGCACTCACACTCCCTCCTGGGAAGGCGAGCGGGTGGTGCCGGTAAGCGGCGAGGCTGTCACCATGGGGCACCTGTTGCTGCTGGCCAGGAGGGAGTGGGCTGGGCAGCGGTAAAGGGCAAGCCACGAGGTCAGCCTCTGCCCTCGCACGGGGAGAGGCCCGGGACCGCGCCCCGGCCAGCAGGCTGCCCCCGGGCGTCCGCCCGGCTAGAGGCTCCAGCTCTCAGCTCTGGGCCAGCCGTGGCTCTGACTTCCATCCCACATCCGTGGCCTCTTGGTGGCCAACCCCTCTAGATGCCACAGGGACCTAAGGGTCTCACCTCTGATGGGACGGAAAGGTCTGGAACACCTACAGGTCCCTCAAAGGCCCCCTGACCAACGCTCTCGTGTCAATGAGGGCCACGGACTCTCTGGACTGGGCGGGACTGTATCACCTCCCGCAGGAACTCAGACCCACAGAGGTGATTGGGCCTCTCTGCCGCTGGGCCACCCCGGTACCCCCAGGCGTGATGGGTCGCTGACTTCTCGGGCCTCAGCACAGGGGCTCCTGACGCGTGTGGTTCAGCCCCTCAGGCAGGGATTCCTGCTCTGGCCCCGTCACCCAGACCACGGGGACAAGGGCGAAGAGAGGAGGGCTCGGACGGCGGGTGGACCCCATAGCTGACCACAGCCACTCCCATCGCCCTCTCTTGTCCCTTCCAGGCAAGTGTGCACGACTGCTGGGTGCTGGCCCGTGCTGGACGGACGGATGGCCAGACACGGGTGCTCCTCCCAGGCCTCTCCCCCGGGGGGGACCCGACCCACAGAACCAAGCCCGGCACGGAGGCCCCTCGGGCGCTGGGCTGTTGTAGGGCTCTGCCCGGCTGGCCGTGCTGTCACCGCCCTCAGTGGCTGGCTGCTGCAGCGCGGCAGACGCGGAGGCCACCCCACGCTCGGGTAGGCGGGCCTACCTCCCGGGCGCGTCTGCGGTCTCTGGATGCACGTGGCCAGACAGACGTCCTGACCCACGGACGGCTCCTAAGGTCCCCGCTCCCCCCATCGCGCGGCTGGAAACCGGCCGTCCCGCTGGGACTGCACTCCCCACACCCCTCTGGGAGGGGCCATGCCATTGGTCGCCAATGGGGAATGATGCGTGTGTCACTTCTGGGAAGGGGCCTGGCCCCCACGGACAGCACCCCCCGTCTTTGCACGGACAGGGGAAGGAGGCTCAGACCTTCCCGAGCCCTAGACAGGGTGCTGGGTGAGCTGAGAACCCCGCAGAGGGGCCCCCGGGGGAGTGACCGCAGGGCGGGGGCCGGTCCCGGTGGGAGCGGTCCTGGTGGGAGAGCAGCCCCAGCTGACCGAGGGCCAAGCGCCAGAGCAGGAGGCTGGCGGGGAAGGGCGGCTGCCTGGCCTCTGACGCCCCTGTCGCACCTGGGAACGCACGCACGGACCGTGAGGGGCGTCTCGACCCGAGACCAACAAGAACCAGGTGTCTCCAAGGCGTGCGGTCCCCGCGTCACGGCCCTCCCCGTGCCCACCTTGGGCCGCACGCTTTCCTTACCCGCTTCTGGACGGCTTGGGGTCCCTACTCCCCAGGAAGCTGCCCTCCTGGGGCTCCTCCCCAACCCCAAGCGGGCGGCTCTTTCTCGCTCCTACAGACGGGGTGCGGCCAGCGCCCCCCCTGTACCTGCCCCACCCCCGTGCTTTGCTATCGTGGGAGTGGAGACGTTAGAGCCCAGGGCACGTGTTTTTTGACGTCCACGCTCGCCGCTAGACCCCGTCCCGGAGCTCGTCCCACCAGCGAGGCACGAGCGCGTCCGTCTCCCCGCGTGCGTGCCAGCCCCGGGTATTGCGTCTTCTTACATTCTGACGTCCGTGTGTGCCCCCCGCCCCCCCCCGGCCACCGCTGGGGGTGGGCATCTTGCCACAGGAGACCGTTGGCCAGAGCTGCTGTTCTACTGAAGGAAGCCTCCCGAGACTGGTTCCGGGCACGGCCTGCGGGGGCTGCCCCGGCCGCGAGGATGCTGGGCCCGGCTTCCCCGGGGCCCCACGCGGCCCCGCTCGGAGTGCCCGGTCTCCTGGGCTCGCGGGGCCGGGGACTCCCCGGCAGGCCCGCCCACCTCTGCCCAGGAATGGGGGCGGTGGCACTCAGCACCAACTGAGGCTTTCATTACAGGTTTATCTTTGAGACCCCAGACAAAACAGGGCTTGTGTGGTTTGACTGAAGAGCCAAGACCTCAGGACCTCGCCATCCACTAAGACGGCTCCTCAGGAAAGAAAAAATACACTAACCTTAAAATAACCAGTTCCCAGAATAGCAGCTAATGAAGGCTTCTGAAGGGGGCCCTTTGATCAGCCAGAGCCCACGCCTTCGCCTATTTACGGCCACGTCACTCAAGAACAGCTCACCAGCACAGAGAGCGGTGTCGGGGGAAGGCCAGAGGCGGGGGGGGGGGTGGTGGCAGGGTTGTCCTTGGAGCCCCCCACCCCTGCCCGACTTCCTGATGGGACCAGCCTGAGCCGCTGGCGAGGGACAGGACGGAACCAAGGTAGCGTGGACCCTGGGAACGCAGCCTCGCGCAGTGAGCGCTGCTCCTGACCGACTCCTGAGAGCAGAAGTGGGGGGAAGCCTGGCCGGTGGGAGACAGAGGCTGCGGAAGAACCAGGATCCCAGGCAGACGGTGGGCAGAGAGGCGTGGGTCGTGGGGGCTCGAGGGAGGGAATCCGGGGAAGGTTCTGTGCGACGGGGGCCGAGGAGGGGTCTGCAGAGACAAGCCCCCTGTGGGGGCGTCAGAGCTTCTAAGAAGCCGCTCTCCTGCCCGCCGCCCCGCGTCTGCCCCGCGTCAGGCACCCTCTCCGCACGTCGGTGTCCACCGGGCCCCTCCCTGGGTCCAGCCTGGGTTGGATGCCGGGGGAAGGCACCAGAGCGGCCTTGCCCAATCACCTCAGCCCCACTTGGCGGTGCTTGAAGGTGGCTCACGAAACGGGGGAAGCGAATTTGACTTGGATTTAAATTGAGCACATTCACCTTTAAGTTTAAACACAGGTCCCCGATTCAGCTACTGGAAAACTTTACGCTTAGAATGACTTAGGTGGGAGAATCAATCTCCTTTTTAACTGTACATTTTATGTCTAAGTGCAGACCACGTAGTTCTTACGAAAACACACCCTCTTCCCTTTCCCCGTTGGTATTGTAAACGTGAAACGGACGTCAGCTTTTGAAGAGTGTGGATCGTCCCAGGAAGTTTTTGTATTTATTGTCTACTGAAGCGATAATATTCTCAATCTATTGGGTTAAATAAAAAAAATTATTACAATGAATTTAATCTGTTTCTTTTTATCTCTTAAAACATGGCTATTAGAGGGGCCCCCCGGGTGGCTCAGGTCAAGAGCATCCGACTTCGGCTCAGGTCATGATCTCACAGTTTGTGGGTTCGAGCCCCGCGTTGGGGTCTGTGCTGACCGCTCAGAGCCAGGAGCCTGCTTCGGATTCTGCGTCTCCCTCTCTCTCTCTGCCCCTTCCCTGCTCTTGCTCTGCTTCTCAAAAATGAATAAACGTTAAAAAAAAAAAAACCTTTAAAATATGGCTATTGGAAAAATTTAAGTTATATCTGTGGCTCCTGATTCGATTTCTATTGGACAACACTGGCCTCGGCTTGGGGTCAGCCAAGTTCTTGAAAGCGGCCAGACAGTAAATGTCCTAAGTGTTGTGGATCACATTCTGTCTCTGTCTTCTGTTTTAAATGCGCAACACTCGTTATTACTTGTTATTATTATTGTTTTAAACGTGAAAATAGGACAGGACTGAGATTTGGAGGCTGAATTAGGCCAGGAGGTCTCCGTACAAGTCAGTGGGGATTCCTTCCTCTCTGAGGGGAAGAGAGACTGCAGGAGTGTGTCCCTCTCCGTCCAGCCTGCTGAAGGCTGGTGGCCCAACCCAGACCCCCTGGGGTTCCAGCATGAGACCCACTTATGACTAAGACCCCAGGGGCTCGCACGAACCGCACTTATCACCACTGCCCAGCAGCTCCCAGGACCGCGGGGGAACAGAAATCAGCAGAGTCAGGAAGCGGTACAGGGACCTGGGACACAGCAGGCGTGAGGCCCAGGCTTCCCAGAAAAACCCCATCTTCAAAATCCCGATTCTGTCCCCTGTACGAGGACGAGAGCTTGTCTGACCACGTGTCGGAGCGAGACTCACTGGCCTTGATGAGCTCGCCGGGAAGCAAGGGAGGTCAGAGTCTGAAAGTACAGACAGCAGAACCCACAGAGGCAAGAGTTGCCCTGAAGGCACCTGATGAGCCAAGCAAACATGAGCTCCAGCGGTGATGGATGGCATCCAAGCCCGGGCCGGCCCCAGGTGGGGAGTCTCGCGGCCCGGCCCTACACGTCGACTTTCGAAGGATTCTACGCTCAGTGTGAGGGTCGATGAGACATAACCCACTTCCCAAAAAGACTGTAAAGAAGGTTGCCTTGCTGCTAAGGGGAGTGGAATAGCATTTGCTCTGAGACATCACATCCACACTCAGCTTGGAGGCCCAAGTGCACACTGCCTGGGGGGGCTGGAGCACTTGAGCCTAGAATTCAAAGTCCAGGATGGCGGCACTCCCACATGTATAGCAGAGGAACAGGCAACCATGGAAGCTCAGTGCTTCCGAGGTTCCACGGAACCGAGACCCTCAACTCCCCTAGGCCTCAAAAATTCCCACAGATCAACTTTACGATGTAGGAAGCTAAGACTTAAAAAGAAGAAAACCCTCAAAGGGACTGAAACACCATGAATGAGAACCAGCAAGGAGAAAATAAAAAATAAAAACATTAAAAAGACTGGAGAAGCCGACTCACAAAGATTTTAGATACGAGAAGTAAGAGAAACCAAATACGACACGGCCATATTCGATACACTCCAAGATTTTTTAAAGTTTAAGAGTTCAAGTGAAGGAAAAGAGATTATAAACATGATCTATCAAGCATGCGTAAGAGCCACGTAGAAGTTTCGCATAAATAGAAAAAGAATCGGGAAATTACTGGAAAGATTCATTGGACGGGTTTAACAGCAGATTAGACACTGTTGAAGAAATAGTTGGTGAATCGGAAGACGTTATCCAGAATACAGTATAGGGAAACAATCTGATTTTAGAACACGGGACAGTAAGAAGCATGGCGGGGAGTGAGATGGTCTGCGCATGTCTAATGGAATCCGAAGACGTAATGACTGAGAGCAATCCAGAATGGATGCCAGACCATTGAGGAAACTCACCGAATTCCAAGACGGACAAACAGAAGAGACCCCACGAAGATACTGCAGTGAAAATGCAGAACACTAGAACCACAGCAGTGACCTTTGAGGACGCCACGGAGAAGAGACGCTCTGTCTTCCAAGGAGCAAGATCTCGTCCTCACCTTTGTCCGCAAGACTGACCGCGGAAGCCAGAGAATAGTTGGATGATATTTTCAACGTGCTGAGAGAAAACCATTTTGGCAACGGGGGGCCCAGAATTTTCTTCCCAGTGGAAATATTTTTTTTTAAGAACAACAGTAAAAGAAGTCATTAAAAAATAAAATAAAATCTGGCAGATTCTGATTTTCACTGAAGGAAATCCTCATAAATACCACGTGAACGTGGTAAAAAGTGATCCCAGATGTACGATCTGAGATGAAAAATAAATGATGAATGACAGAAGAGACAGATAGGTGGGTAAATTTAAATACATATGGATATTGGAAAACACTGTTATTTGTGAACCATTGGGTTAAAAAATAAACATAGCTGAACTAAAACACACGACAACAAAGAATATGAATCAGCAGGCGAATGATTGAATCAAAAGTGTTCTAATGTCCTATTTTGCAGATGTGGGCAAAAGTAGCAATTAGCCCTGCTATAGATCCATTTAAAATATCCTAGGTTAACATCTACAAGAATGACAATAGAATATATAACTTCAAAGCCAATAGAAGGAAGAGCAGAACGAGAAATGACCATCAATCCGACCAAAGGAGCAAACTAAGCATGAAAAGTGTAGTAAAGGGAACATTAAAAATTTAGCACAAATGGAAAGCACAAAATACATTGCTCAACCCAATCTATTAGAACTCAACCCAAATCTATTAGAAATTACATTAAGTATAAATGTGCTACATGATTTAAAAAAAACCCCACGAACTCTCAGCCAAAGGGGTGCCTGGGTAGCTCAGTCTGTTGAGCGTCCAACTTCTGACTTCGGCTGGGGTCATCATCACACGGTTCATGAGTCTGAGCCCCACATAGGGCTCTGCACCGACAGTGTGGAGCCTGCTTGGGATTCTCTCCGCTCCCCCTCCACTTGTGCTCTCTCTCCTTCTCAAAACAAATAAATAAAACAAAAATTAAAAAAAAAAACCCTCAGCTATTAAGTTTACGAAAGGCATCCAAAATGCGTACGTAGGATTAAAAAGAAAAGAATTTAAACACCTGACATCAAAATTAGAAAAAAATCACAAGAAAACTGCAGATCAAT